>NC_064841.1:66275315-67525315 GCF_024166365.1 Elephas maximus indicus | reverse complement strand
TAGAAAACATCTTTGACTGTACTTCTACATGTGTAGCCATCCTTATGGCCCTTCCCAGTTTCAGAATGTTTAGGTTGTCCCTGAGGTAAAACTCTCATGACCAGAGACACTTGGCCTAATTATTCCTGGATGTTCTCTGTGAGCCCAGGTCTTATGGATTGTATTGTGTTGCCCCCAAAATTATATTGGAGTGCTAATATTTGTACTGGTGACTGTAACCGTGTTTGGGAACAGGAGATTTCTTTTGTTAGACTAATGAGGTCATACCAGAGTAGGATGAGCCCCATGCCTAAGCCCTCTGAGTGGCGTCTTATAAAAAGAGAAGAAGAGACACCACACACATGTCGTTAGGTGCTGTCTAGTCGATTTGACTCATAGTGACCCCTTGTGGCAGAGTAGAACTGTTCTATAGGGTTTTCTTGGCTGTAATCTTTGTTTTTAATCTTTATGGTAGCAGATTGCTAAGCCTTTCTCCTGCAGGACCACTGGGTGGGTTTGAACCGCCAACCTTTTGGTTAGCAGCTAAGCACTTAATCATTGCTCCTTGAGGCAGACATAGGGGAAGACAGACGCCATGTGAGGACCCATCCACAAGCAAAGGGACGCCAAGGATCACTGGCAGGCACTAGAAACTTGGAGAGTCCTACAGGAGGAATCAACATGGTCGAGACTCTGATTTGGACTTTTAGCCCTTAAAACTATGAGAAAGTAAATTTCTGTTCTTTAAAGCCACCTGCTTGTTTTATTTTTTTGTTTAGCAGCCCTAGGTAACTAAGACACGTGGGCTGATCAGTCTTCTAGTCTCTTCATGAAGCTTCTTAGCCAAGATGGAAAGGTCAGGAGCATAGAAACAGATACTGAACCACATTTCCTGATTGAGATGGGGCCCGGAGCCCCATGGTAGAGATATTGAACTCAAACCATAATTGGGAATCAGATGTGCACAGCTACTTTCATGGCATTAATACAAGCCCAAGAAAGAGTGTGAAGATGGGGATTGCAATGGAAATAGAAAGGGGAGGAGAGAGCCCTGTCTGCAGCTCATATCCCACACAGCTCATAGCAAGGAGGTGACCCGTGTTGAGGAAATAGAGGGGGAGGGAGGAGGATGATAACCTTTACAGTCCCTTCCACCTTTCAGAGGTAGCAGTGTAGTGGTTAAGTGTTGGCTGGAGCCAGACTTCGTGCGTTTGACTCACGAGTCTGTTACCCGCTGACCCTGTAACTGTGGGCCAGTGATTTAACCTGTATATGCTTTTTTTTTTTATGCCTCAGTCTCCTCATCTATAAAAATAGGGGTGCTAATATGATAACACCAACCTCACAGAGATACTGTGAAGGTTAAATGACTCTGTAAAATGAAATGCTTAGAACTGTTCATGGCACATAGCGAGTACTGGAAACGTGTTTGTGGCTTTGCTTGAATGATTGTAATGTTTACAACTGAAAATTGACTACAACTGAAAGTAGCTTGCAAATCTACATGTAGAAAAGTTGGAATTCTCTCTACAGTACACAATAACAGCAACAATAAAATGGTAACAAACTTTTAAAATAGGTGTTCAGTTTTCCTATTTTAATTCCATTATAGTTCTTAACAGGAGAAGAGAAGAGAAGAAATATTTTTCTTTTTTTCCCATATAAATTTTGATCCAATATTTTTTGTGAGCAAATTCTAGAAAATGTCGTATATCGAAATTCATTATTTTTTAAAAATCTCAGCATTGGTTTTCCAATAGTGCCACCTTCTGGTTAGAGTCTGCCTTTACAAGCCGAAGTCTTACCCAGACTCATCCCAGTCTGTTTGGTAATTGTGGTTTTGTTCTAGGGGATACTTGAGTGAACTGTGGTAAACCGATCCCAGCAGATGATCCTCTGATAACACTGGCCTGATATGTGCTAGAAGACCAAAAAAAAAAAAAAAAAAAAAATACAGAATGGAGAACAACTTAAAGAAAAGAGAACAAAGAAGTTATGCTAAGCATATGAAGAAATCAGTAGTGTATCTCAACTTGTTTGCTTTTGACAGTTTGCTTCTACTCTAGAAAGATATAATGGAACCGAATAAGTTACAGAAAACGTTAAATAAAACGATTGTGTCCAAAAGACTAGGGCTTTTCTCAGGCTTTAGCTTTCAGACTAACAGGCAAGACAGGGAATGTGGTGGTTACGACTGTTCTGGAAAAACAGCTGTGGGCTAATGTGGGACAACTTTAACCTCTTGAGGGCAGAAATTATAAAAGACATGACACACTTTACACATTATAGTAACTTTATGAAACTTGTAAGGGGATAAGGAAAGTAACACTTGATCATACTATGTACTGGATATTTTGCAAATGTTATCTCATTTAATTCTCACACAGTATCCAGTTGGTCTTATTCCCACCCTTCCGGATATGAGAACATAGAAGCTCATAAAAGTTAAGTATCTCGGTCAAGTTTATAGAATTACTAAGTGATAGCTGTGTCTCTGACTCCAGATGCCCTGCTCATGCTTCTATGTTATATGCTGTCACCCCTCTTTATTTTATTATGTTTTCACGTTTGCAGAAAGGAAGGATAAAGAAGGGTGTGTTCTTCCCTTTGGTTTTCTATCTCCAGGTCTTTGCACATGTCATTATGATACTTTATTTTGTCTTCTTGAGCCATCCTTTGAAATCTGTTTAGCTCTTTTACTTCATTATTTCTTCCTTTTGCTTTAGCTACTCAGCATTCAAGAGCAAGTTTCAGATATCCATTTTGGTCTTTTCTTTCTTTCCTGTCTTTTTAATGACCTCTTGGTTTCTTCATGTGTGATGTCCTTGATGTCATTACACAACATAGGCTATTATTTATTATCAAATTTAAGTTAACATTTAAGAGCACGTTTTTAGTGAGACATCATTTATTCATCACAATAAGACACTTGTCTCTGTAATAGGGGCAGTGATATTTTAAAATAAATGTATCATTCATAAGGTATAAAAAGGAAGAAGAAAATAAATTGTATGTTGTCTCTTGAGATAAGCAGAACGTTTTTTTTAATTGTACTTTAGATGAAGGTTTATAGAGCAAATTAGTTTCTCATTTTTAAACCATTAATACACATATTGTTTTGTGACATTGGTTGCCAACCCCATGACATGTCAACACTCTCCCCTTCTCGATCTTGAGTTCCCCATTACCAGCTTTCCTGTCCCCTCCTGCCTTCTAGTCCTTGGCCCTGGGTTGGTGTATCCATTTAGTCTAATTTTGTTTTGTGAGCCTGTCTAATCTATGGCTGAAGGGTGAACCTCAGGAGTGACTTCAGAACTGAGTTAAAAAGGTATCCAGGGGCCATACTCTTGGGGTTTGTCCAGTCTCTGACAGACCAGTAAGTCTGATCTTTTTTTGTGAGTTAGAATTTTGTTCTACATTTTTCTCCAGCTCTGTCCGGGACCCTCTATTGTGATCCCTGTCAGAGCAGTCGGTGGTGGTAGCCTGGCACCATCTAGTTGTGCTGGACTCAGTCTGGTGGAGGCTGTGGTAGTTGTGGTCCATTAGTCCTTTTTGTAATCTTTCCCTTGTGTCTTTGGCTTTCTTCATCCTCCCTTGCTCCATAAGGTATGGGACCAGTGGAGCATCTTAGATAGCCACTCACAAGTTTTTAAGACCCCAGACTCTACTCGTCAAAGTAGAATGTAGATAATTTTCTTTATAAACTCTGTTATGCCAGTTGAGGTAGACATTCGCTGAGAGCGTGGTCCCCAGCCCTCAGGCCAGTAATTTGGTCCCTCAGGGCAAAACTAAATTTTGTTGTTCAGTATTTCTGAACGTAAGCTTCATTAACACTTTAATAAAAAGCAGCACTATTAAGGTAGAGATAATCTTGAATAGCTAGAAGGTTGCAAATGTATTAATTATAAAATAAGGTCTTTAAAACTATGTGATCCAATGAAGGAGACATAGAATTTTAAAGGATTTATAATACTTTAAAGAAACTTTAAATTCTCATTTGTGAAGTGTATTTAGTAAATATGGTAATTATAGTTTCTCTTTCTCTTTCTTTACTTTTCACTTAATGATGTCTTCTTGATTTTTTTCATTAGAATATGTTGATTATGTTAATAAAATAATTTGACATTTCTTTCCTCTGTTTAAATATTAACAAAACTTTTGAAAAAAATGAAACTCTTATAAAAGTTAGGAATTGTGTTTTGTTGGTAGTAACAGAAATCTGAAATAACAGTAGCTTAAGTAAAATAAAAGGAGTCCTAGTGGCTCAGTGGTTAAGCGCTCAGCTGCCCATCTAAAGGTAAACAGGTTGAACCCGCCAGTTATTCCATGGGAAAAAAGATATGGCAGTCTACTTCTGTAAAGATTTCACCCTTGGAAATCCTATGTCAGTTCTACTCTGTTCTGTAGGGTCGCTCTGAGTCTGAATCTACTCAATGGCAGCGGGTTTGGTTTTTGGGCAAGTAAAATAAGAGTTTATTATTATTATTTTACAAAATAAAAAACCCAGATGAAATTAGTTCACGGCTGACCTCGTGGTGTCAGGACCCAGATTCCTTCTGTCTTTCTGCTCTGTTATCGTTAGCGTCTGGGCTTGCATCTATAAGGTTTCTTAGGCAATAGATGGCCACTGGAGCTCTAGACGTTCTATCCATGTTCCAGGAAGGAGGAAGGAGAAGGAGAAAACGGGGGTCTGCCAGTTGAGTAAATAATTTTAAATAACTTTATGCTTCCATTCATGTGTCACTGACTTTCTCTATATGTGAGGGAGCATGAGAGATCTTGTTTAGCTGGTCTCACTGACACCCCACAATACAGAAGTTGTTTAGTAAGGAGGGAGTCCCTGGGTAGTGCAAATGGATGACACGCTTGATTGCTAACCAAAAGGTTGGAGGTTTGATTATGCCCAGAGGTACCTCAGAAGAAAGACGTGGACATCTACTTCTGAAATATCAACCATTGAAAACTTTTTGGAGTACAGTTCTACTCTGATACACACGGAGTCGCCACGAGTCGGAGTTGACTCAACGGCAGCCGGTACTGGCTAGTAAGAAGGGAAAATACATGTTGGGTGGACAGCTAGCAGTGTCTGCCACAGCTCTTACTCATCTTTTGTTTAATACAATATCACCCACTCTGAACGTGTATTTAAATATTTGAATAACATCTTAAGTAATCAAGTCTTAAAGTTCTAGATATTAAAAAAATTAAAACGTGTAAGGGGCCTCCCGACACACTCTGGATCCAGTTTTAAGTTCCCTAGAAACTGCCTCAGTGTGTGTGGGGGAGGTGGGGGGTGGCGGTTGTTGCAGGTTTAGCAGTCTGTTCTTCATTTGGCTATTCAGCCATTCAGTAAATGTTTATTTAGCACCTATTGTCTTTAGGCATTATACTATTTTGGGAGGGGAAGAGAAACGATTACTATATATGTATAGTGCTTTACAGTTTATAAAGGACCTTTCATCTCATTTTCCAATTTAATCCTCATGTAACACCAAGCGATAGGAAAAATGCATTTTGTCATGTATACCCGAGGACACTGGGAAACAAGGAGGTTGAATAAAAAGTTCAGTTCACAAAATCAGTTTGGATCAGAGCCAGGCCTGAACTGGGGAATTCCAACTTGCGTGCATTCTCCAATCACCTGGCCTAGAAATTGGGCTGGCTTTGTTGCTATTTAGAGGACTAAGACAGCTCTCTCTCTCAGAATCTGGGTGTATGTAGGTCAGGAGCTGCCCAAGGTAGATCTTTTGTGCCACCAGGGTACCTGCTTAATTTTCATGTAAGCATTTGAATACGGCCTTAGGAGTTCATCAAAATCAACAATTTTTAACCGCTCTCATCTTTTCCCCCTGTTAGGTATAAAGTACAAAGTTAAAATTTGAGACAACTGCCATGGACATACCCAGATTTTAATAAAAGCTCCTGCACCTTTTATTCTGGTAAAAAAAATGCATTAAAATAATTTGTGTTCACCACACTATTAAGGCTTCAACAATAAAGATCACTTACTGCTAAATTAGGGTATTGAATATGTACAGTTCTCCAACTCCATCATTCACTTTCTCACTCAGAAAAGCTTATTGGAGTAAGTAAGTGTTCTTTTTTGTTACAGGAAAATACTGAATCCACTCTGATGTACAAAGTTCAGTTCCTTTGCCACTACACTGATTTTTGGATCCAGCCTGAGAATAAGGATAAGAAAATCTTACCTATGAGTCAACAAAACCCAACCAAACCCACTGCTGTTGGGTCGATTCCGACTCATAGAGACCCTATAGGACAGAGTAGAACTGCCCCACAGGGTTTCCAAGGCTGTTAATTCTTACAGAAGCAGACTGCCACATCTTTCTCGCACCAAGTGGCTGGTGGATTCAAACCACCGACCTTTTGGTTAGCAGCCTAGCACTTTAACCATTGCACCACCTGGACTCACTCTCTATCAAAGAGGACTTAAATAATTGGAAAGACATTCCATATTCATGGATTGGAAGGCTTAATATAGTTAAGATATCAAAGCAATCTATAAATTCAACCCAGTCTCCATGAAAATCCCAGTAGCCCTCTTGCTAGAGATGGAAAATCTAGCCCTCGAATTTGTATGGAAGGATCCTGAATAGCTAAAGGAATCCTAAAGAAGAAGAATGAAGTAGGAGGACTCACACTTCCTGACTTCAAAACATACTTTAAAACTACAGTAATTAAAACAGCTGGGTAGTGGTATAATAACAGACACATAATCCAGTAACCCAGTCCCGTCGAGTCGATTCCGACTCATATGGACCCTTAGACCAGTGAAATAGAACTGAACCCAGAGATAAACCCATACAATGGTGAAGGGAGAGTCTCTTCAATAAATGGTGCTTGGAAAATTGAATATCCACATGCAGAAGAATGAACCAAGACCCAACCCTTACAACATACACAAAAACCAATTCAAAATGAATCAAGGACCTTAATTTGAAAACTAAAACCATAAAATTTATTGAAGAAAATGTAGGGATGAAGCTGTGGAACCTGGGTTTTTGTGATGGGCTTAGCTGATACAACAACAAAAGCACGAGTAGCAAAAAACAAAATACATAAATGGGATCTCATAAAAATTAAATACTTCTGTTTCATCAAAAGACTTCATCAAAAAAGTGAAAAGACATCCTATAGAATGGGAGAAAATTTTTGGGAACCATATATCCAATAAAGGTGTAGTATCCAAAGTTTATAAAATACTTCTACAACTGAACAACAGAAAGATTAACAGCCCAACCAAAAAATGGATGAAGGGCTTGAACAAACATTTCAGCAAAGAGGATATTCAAGTGGCCAACAAGCAGTAAAAAGTTACTCAAAGTCATTCACCATTAGAGAGATGCAAATCAAAATCACAGTGAGGTATCTCACTCCCATTAGAATGGCAAAACCAAACAAACAATGATCAAAAAAGGAAAATACTAGGTGTTGGCGAGGTTGCGGAGAAACAGGGACCTTCATTCATTGCTGGTGGGATTGTAAATTGGCACAGCCATTGTGCAAAACAGTTTGACAGTTCCTCAAAAAGTTGAACATAGAGCTACCATATGATCCAGCAATTCTACCCTTAGGTACATACCCAAAAGACTTGAAAGCAGTGACACGAACAGACATATGTACAGCAGTGTTTGCTGCAGCACTATTCACAATAGCCCAAAATGGGAAACCACCGAATGTCCATCAACTGATGAATGGATAAATAAATGTGGTATATAGGTATATTGAAATATTACTTGGCCATAAGAAAGAATGGAAGAGTCCTGATGTGTGTCACAACATGGATAAACTTAGAGGACATTATGCTGAGCAAAAAAAGTCAGACGCAAAAGGACAAATACTGTATGATATCATTTATAGGAAATAAACAATTGTATAGAAACTGTAAGTAATTAGTGATTACCAGGAATGGGAGGAAGGGGGAAGGTGAGTTTTTTTTGCTTCGAATACATTGGATGTGTGTTCAGGGTGGTTGGATAATTTGGAAAAATATAGCAAAATTGATTGCATGACTTGTAGAATGTAATCAAGGTCACTGAAGTGTACATGCAGAAACTGATGAAGTACTGTATGTTTTGTTGTGTGTATATTGCTTTAATAATAAAAAAAGAAAACTCCACCTCTCAGACTGCCCTTGGTTAACCTATAAGTGATATTTTATTAATAGAAACAACTTACATGAGACAAAACTCACAACTGATCAAGACAACTTGTACAGAGACTCTCAGGTTGAGAATCTCTGATCTAAATGTCCCAGACTCAATGACTGTTGATGTGTTATTTATTCTCATTTTTCCAACCTTTCAAAATGTACGTAAAGCATCAATGTTCCTACAGCAGAGGCCACCGACAGCTTACTAAATTTCTGTCTGTATGTATGAAGCCCTTTGTTGTACAGTGATACTTGAAAGCAAAAAAACACGTACTCATGTCCAATCATAGAAAATAATAAGGGAGTCTTTTTAGAGATAAAAATATGTACCCAAAAAGAGTTAACTGGTAATTTTTGTTTGTTTGTTTCCAAAGCTTTCACACTTGTCAAGAGGAAATAAAGTAGTTTTAAAGTGCTTGTTTCCTCATGAGCCACACAAATCAAGATTTAGTTTTGTACCGTTACTTAAATATTAAGAAATCGTTAGGACCCTTTCCTTTTATTCCTTCTCTAAATCTGATGACAACCAAATCTCTTAAACGTTGTACACATATTTATATATTCACTTGTTAAAAACTGTTCATGTCACCCAGATGTCAGTCAGTCATCAAAACTGAAAGTAGATTTGACACAGGAGATTTGGTGCCTCATAAATATAGATTTCTTCCAAAGAACAAGGACTGGAGCGGTGTTCCAAGCAAGGAAGAAGCCATATACATCTCCATTCATCTTCTATATTTGGACTTGTGAGGGCATTAGTCAGCTGCACAGTATTTTTATCTCCTACACAAAAGTATTTCAAGGTCTGTGGGAGTTTTCTCTAGTTAAGGTTGATTGATCTTTATTTCTCTCAATTTATAGCTTCTCAGATGTACAAGTTGATGAAGAATTTTTTTCCTTAAGAAAAGTGAGTTGCTTATTTGTCCTCCTTTAACCATCTTCAATCACCTGAATGCTATTAAAAATTAGTAAGAGAGAGACTTAGACTGTCTCTGAAAGCCTCTGAGAAACACCTACAGCACAATGTAACGTGATGAAATAAGAGTGGGGGAAAGTTGTAACAGGTTTAGGTTTCTGAGCTCAGTATGACTCCCCTGAACTTTTTGAAGACCTATGAACTCTGCATTTCTTAAACTGAGGAAAAATGCATTTTAATTTTTTTAGCTAAGTAAATCCTTTATACAGGAGAAGACATTTTGTGCTAAACCCCAATTTACGGTAGAACTAAGAGATAATTGTGTTCCTGCTTAAAATAAAATATATTGATGTCATCCTAAAAATGAATTATTAAACTATCCCCTAGACTTCTGTGTGACTCTGGATATTGTTGCAAATGCGCCACGTCACTAAGTTATATTCCTTTTCCAAGGCTGCAAATATAGTTTTCCCACCTTGGTGGTTATGTTCAAATATTACCTTTGGCAATATTTTCTTCACTATTTCCTATGCAGTACTGATGCAAAATATATTGTCTACAACTTCTTCACCAGCAAAGTAAGCCATCCCACTTTGTGGTCTTTTGCTGTCTCCTCTCAGTGCCCCAAGTCATCCTGGCTTCCGTTGGTTGGTTTCCATCTTTACCTCCACTCATGAGCCATGCTGTCTGTACTCTGGCTGTAGTGCTGGCTTCTTGTCTTTCCCCCCGCCCTCCTCAATCCTGTCTCCAGCAGGCACCTTTCAGGAATTTTTTCTGTTATCAGCCAAAGGCAGCAGTAGATGAGTATCAAGGATCATGTCTATGCCTGCTTTCTAATTTCACTTTTCAGCAAGGTATTGCTATGCCTTAACTTGATTTCTATATTAAGCTGCTTAAGTTTTTATGAAAACTCATTACTTATGTTTGAGTTTATTTGTCAATCAACAAATATTCCACAAATGTGTTATGTTAGATGTCTCACACAAGTTCAATTCAAAGAATGCATTCACTTTTAAAAGAAGTTTCAATACTCCATTTTGGGAGACCCAAATGCTGGAATCTCATGGAGTATAAGGATTTATGAAGAGTCCATAGTAACAGCTTTCTACTATGAAGACTTTTCAGTATCTTCTTATTGAATGGGAAAAACAAACAAACAAAAAAAGCCTTCTCTGTATCACCATCACTTGGCTGTCAGTTTGTCGTACTGTGGTGGCTTGTGTGTTGCTGTGATGCTGGAAGCTATGCCACTGGTATTTCGAATACCAGCAGGGTTACCCATAGTGGACAGGTTTCAGTAGGATTTCCAGACTAAGACAGACCAAAGGGTCAGCAGTTCAAATCCGCCAGGCAATCCTTAGAAACTCTATGGGGCAGTTCTACGGCACTGGGTTTGTTTAAGACAGACTAGGAAGAAGGACCTGGTGGTCTACTTCTGAAAAAATTGGCTGGTGAAAACCTTATAACAGCAGAACAGTGTCTGATACAGTGTCGAAAGATGAGCCCCTCAGGTTGGAGGGCACTAAAAATATGACTAGGGAAAAGCTGCCTTTTCAAAGGAGAGTCGACCTTAATGAACATGGTTGGAGTAAAGCTTTCGGGACCTTTATTCGCTGCTGTAGCATGACTCAAAATGAGAAGAAACAGCTGCAAACATCTATTAATAATCAGAACGTGGAATGTATGAAGTATGAATCTAAGAGAACTGGAAGTCATCAAAAATGAAATGGAATGCATAAAGATCGATATCCTAGGCATTAGTGAGTTGAAATGGAGCAATGTTGCCCATTTTGAATCATACAATCATATTGTCTACTATGCTAGGAATGACCATTTGAAGAGGAATGGTATTGCATTCATTTTCAAAAAGAATATTTCCAGATCTATCCTGAAGTACAACACTGTCAGTGATGGTATAATATCCATATGCCTACAAAGAAGACCGGTAAATACAACTATTATTCAGATTTGCATACCAACCACTAATGCCCAAGATGAAGAAACTAAAGATTTTTATCAACTTCTGCAGTCTGACATTGATCAAACAGGCTGTCCAGATTCCTTGATAATTACTGGCAATTGGAATGTGAAAGCTGAAAACAAACAAGGATCGGTAGTTGGAAAATATGGCCTTGGTGATAGAAATGATGCCAGAGATCACATGATAGAATTTTGCAAGATCAATGACTCCTTCACTGCAAATACCTTTTTTCAACAACATAACTGGCAACTGTACATGTGGACGTCACTGGATGAAATACACAGGAATCAAATTGACTATATCTGTGGAAAGAGACTATGGAGAAACTCAACCTATCAGTCGGAACAAGGCCAGGGGCCGATTGCTCACATCCAAGTTCAAGTTGAAGCTGAACAAAATTAAAACAAGTCTGCGAGAGCCAAAATGCAACCTTTGAGTATATCCCATCTGAATTTAGAGACTCTCAAGAACAGTTTTGATGCACTGAACATTAAAGACTAAAGACCAGACGAGTTGCGGGATGACATCAAGGATATCATACATGAAGAAAGCAAAAGTTCATTAAAAAGACAGGAAAGAAAGAAAAGACCAAATGGATGTCAGAAGAGGCTCTGAAACTTGCTCTTGAACATAGAGCATCTAAAACAAATGGAAGACATGATGAAGTAAAAGAGCTGAAAAGATTTAAAAGGATAGCTTGAGAAGACAAAGTATTATAATGAAACGTGCAAAGACCTGGAGTTAGAAAACCAAAAGGGAAGAATATGCTCACCATTTCTCAAGATGAAAGAACTGAAGAAAAAATTGAAGCCTTGAGTTGCAATATTGAAGAATTCTACAGGCAAAATACTGAACATCACAGGAGGCATCCAAAGAAGATGGAAGGGATATCCAGAGTCACTGTACCAAAAAGAACTAGTTGACATTCCACCATTTCAGGAGGTAGCACGTGATCAAAAACCGATGGTATTGATGGAAGAAGTCCAAGCTGCACTGAAGGCATTGATGAAAAACAAGTCTCCAGGAATTGACAGAATACCAATTGAGATGTTTCAACAAACAGATGCAGCACTGGAGGTGCTCAGTCTTCTATGTCAAAAAATTTGGAAGACAGCTACCTGGCCAACTGACTGGAAGAGATCTATATTTTTGCCCATTCAAAAGAGAGGTGATTCAACAGAATGCAGAAATTATCGAACAGTGTCACGTGCAAGTAAAATTTTACTGATCATTCAAAAGTGGTTGCAGCAGTACATTGACAGGGAACTGCTGGAAATTCAGGCTCAATTCAGAAGAGGGTGTGAAACAAGGGATATTATTGCTGATGTCAGATGGATCTTGGCTGAAAGTGGAGAATACCGGAAAGATGTTTACCTGTGTTTCATTGACTATGCAAAGGCATTGGACTGTATGGATCACAACAAATTATGGATAACATAGCAAAGAATGGGAACTTTAGAACTCTTAATTTTGCTCATGCAGAACCTGTACACAGACCAAGAGGCTATGTGGTTTAAAAGGAGGAAAGGTGTGCTTCCTTTCCTCATATCCTTTCACCTACCTATTCAATCTGTATGGCTAGCTAATAATCTGAGAAGCTGGGCTATGTGAAGAACACGGTGTCAGAATTGGAGGAAGACTCACTAACAACCTTCGACATACAGATGACATAACCTTGCTTATTGAAAGCGAAGAGGACTTGAAGCACTGACTGATGAAGATCGAAGACTATAGCCTTCACTATGGATTACACCTCAGCATACAGAAAACAGAAATCCTCAGAACTGGACCAATAAGGGATATCATGATAAATGGAGAAAATACTGAAGTTGTCAAGGGTTTTATTTTACTTGGATCCACAATTACCATCCCTGGAAGCTGCAGTCAAGAAATCAAACAATATATTGCATTGGGCAAATCTGCTGCAAAAGGCCTCTTTAAAGTGTTGAAAAGCAATGATGTCACCTTGAAGACTAAGGTGAGCCTGACCCAAGCCATGATGTTTTCACTCGCCTCATATGCTTGTGAAAGCTGAACAATGAATAAGGAAGGCCGAAGAAGAATTGATGCCTATGAATTACAGTGTTGGCAAAGAATATCGTATATACCATGGAATGCCAGAACGAACAAATCTGTCCAGCGAGGATGGTGAGACTTTGTCCCACATACTTTGGATATGTTATCAGGAGGGACCAGTCCCTGGAGAAGGACATCGTGCTTGGTAGAGGGTCAGCGAAGACCCTGGATGAGATTGATTGACACACAGTCTGCAACCGTGGGCTCAAGCATAGCAACAATTGTAAGGATGACGCAGGACCTGGCAGTGTTTCCTTCTGTTGTAGGTAGGGTCAGTGTGAGTCAGAGCTGACTCAACAGCACTTAACAACAACGATGCGTATAATGATTCTTTTGGATGACTTTCAAAGAAAAAGGAATGGGAAGTATGTCTGAAGAAATTAGCTCCAAGGCTCAGTGGGGGTGAAGATTGGAGGTGACATGTTCTTCTGATACAGTAAATAGGGATTGTGTTGTCTGTAGGAAGGCCCCCCCCCTTTTAAAATTAGACATTCAGGAGCTTGTAAAGCAGGTAACTAGGTGGGAGATAGGGGCTGAGAGATGCGGGAGGAGAAACAAAATCAAAAGATAGAGCAGCCATGTTTCCATTTTAGTATTTAACAGGTACATAGTGATGCAGCAGGGTTGACTACACTGACTGTAAAGCCGTCAGCAGAACTCTGCAGCAAGGTGTTATCACACCGTGAGCAGAGGTGAGGAGCACAGCAGACAGAAATAGCTGGAACAGAACGTTGAATCACAGAATGACCACTATGTAGTGAGATCTGCACGTGTAACTTTTCACGAGGTCCTTATTAGACTTTCACGCAGAGTTTGTACATCTTTCACAGCCCTTCGTTGCTGAGTGGTTGCCCTCTTTCTCTCCAAATTTTATCGTTTAACTGAATTCCCCAAGATGTACAATCACATTAGTTGAGGATTAAGGACTAGGGTCGGACCAAGAGGCACGCATTCCATTGCTAGATGTCACGCACCATAAACACTCTCTTATTTGCTGTTAGGAAAAGCCACGAGCTGTAGTAATAGTTCCCATGTGTTGCAAGAAATCTTTGCGATAATAAACCCTTGAGTTTTCTAAGCAAAGTGCCTTGAGCACAGTAGCTGCTCCATGAATATTTATGATTAGTGGTTTCTAGGACTTGCATTACACATGCCATCTTTGCAGCTGGCTATTCTGGCTGGAGAAATGGAAACAGAAAACAGAAAACCCTGTATTTCTAAATAGGAACATACCTAAGGAAATGTTCTGATCCTAAATTTCCTACCAGACTGTAATTTCCCAATTATGGTGTATGTTTGTGCTGAATTCTGTTGAGCCTAAGTATGTGACAACTGCTTAGATGATTCCCTGTGACACCCTTTCAAACGGGACAGCATCTGTTTGGTCTCAGCAGGGAAAGCTGCTAAAAATGTCTCTACTTTGGCGTTAAATCAGCTTATTGGAACAGTGTACATTTCAAAGTAGATTTTTCTTTTCTTTTTTAGTAAAAGGTTCACATTCTCAATTTATTTCTAGAAGATACAAGGACTTTACACATTGCCTTCAGCCTAAGCACTAAGGTGAGGGCATGTTTTTGCTAGCTAACAACAGTGGTTTTTTTACTTATGATGTAGTGTGACCAGAGAGGAGTTTCTTAACAATTAAAAACCTTCTACTCCTGGGATAAAGCATGAGGATGCATGGATATGTTAGTTTAGCAGAAAAATCTCCTCTCAGACTGAACAAAAAATATGCTTTTTAACAAAGTTTGCCCCAAAAAGAGGACTTTCAAAATTGGTTTTTAAGCGTAAGCTGAAAATTCACTTCTAAGCAATGGAAAATAATTCCAGCTCATCATATCTTCAGTAAGCAACTAGTTAACTTATTTCGTTAGAATATGTAATTCTTCTATGATAAAGGAGCATTAACAGGTCATTTTTTAATGTTTAGTGATAAGTGAGAATGTTTCAATTTTTTGATGTTTAGTGTTACGTGAGAATTCATCCCTAATTGCAATGCTGGAATTTAATGTTACGTGAGAGTCAATGCTGTGTAACAAGAAGAACGTACATGAATTAGTAACTGGTGATATAATAGATATAAATCGTGGCTAAAATACTATCAGTGTTGAGTAATAAATATATTGTGAGTGGAAGGTCTCTCCCCAAGAGAGTGCTGGTAATCCTTCGTTTTTGTTTGCTATTATGAGAAAGTCTATGATTTTTACACTGACGTAGAACTGTGACTTACATTTCTTAATTTGAGTAGGTGATTTCATGCACTTTTGTTGTTTCTACTGGATTTTGAAGAGTTATGATTTTCCTCCATTGGACAACTCTATTTCCTCAATACCAGGATAAATGGTTATGCATATTAGAAGTGAGATGTGGGGACCATTTGCAGCAGTAAACAAAGGATCCAGGGTAGAAAGTAGAATGCCATCTGTAGGGGAGGAAGAGTGTGCCAAGAAGAGGGGAAAAGCAGTGGCTGAGTCCCTGGGTGGGGCAGATGGTTAAATGCTTGACTACTAACCGAAAGGTTGGTGGTTTGAACCCACCTAGAGGCACCCTGGAAGAAAGCTCTGACAATTTGCTTTCGAAAGGTGACAGCCTTGAAAATCCTGTGGAACACAGCTCTTCTCTGCAACCTATGGGCTCGCCGTGAGTCGAAATCGACTCACTAGCACCTGTTTTTTTTTTCTTTTGGTTTGCGTTGTGTGAGAAGAAGCTGAGAGAGTGAGGTTGACTGGTCTAGCTGCACTGGAGCATGAACAAACTGCAACTCACGGTGCCTTAGACCATTCTTGATTTTCTAGCCACACTGGGGATGTCACAGCTATGGCAAGATACTCAAGGACACGTGCCTCTGTTTAGTGAGGCATATGCCACAGAGCTCTGTGTTACTTAGGAAATCTATTAGATTAAAGATACCATGTCTTTGTATTGCTTAGGCCCCAGAGAGTCTAAGGAGACTCTGGCAGAGACTCTGGAGTCTCTGGCAGAGAAAAGATGAAGCCAAGCCTGAGTGTGGAATGACTGGAACCAGGGAAACAAATGCTAGCAGAGTTCTTATTGCCAGTTCTTTCTCTGTCTATTGGCTTCATTCTGCCTCACTTCCTGCACCTGATGGGGAACATGGCCACTGAGTGATCTGCAGATATATTTTACAGTTTTCAAATACTTGGTTGTGCATTATAGAAATTAATATTCTAATTACAACATCTGTCCCCCCCCATTTTTTTTTTTTTTTGGAGGAGCCATATGCACCACCCCTTGTATTTATGTACATAAGTAAAGTTTTGAGGTTAAGGAGGGCGTCTACGTACTTTCTTTTTGAAATGTGCAGTAAGGACTATTTGTGCGAAGTGGCTCTTGCTGTGTTCTTCATTCTTGCGCCAGAGGACATCCAATAGTTGATGCCATTGTCATACAGTGGGGCTCAGAATGAATTACACAGTGCCACATCACATGAAATAGGTTTTACTGGAGAAAGGAAAAAGAAGGCAAAAGAGAAGGTGTGAGTCCCCATACTCCTGTTATCTCAAAAGAGCGATATTTCAGAATTTTCTTGTAGGGGTTTGAGTTTCTGTGTAGGGACCACCCCACTATGAGTCCCCCTTCTTATGGGGCAAGCATGAAAGAGCCCTTGTCACTGGAGAACACAGCACCTGTCTGGGAGCCAGGCAGCCTCACTGAGGTGCCAGCTGATTCCAGGATTTGTCTGAGGAAACAAGTGACTCAGGTCCTGGTGACTTTGGGAGACCTTCGGAAATGACCTATGGGAAGATGAGCTTGGAAACAGCCCTTGCTACTGGGAGAAGGGGATACTTATGCTGTTTGTTCAAGCTGAAACAATGCCTGGGCAACTCAGAGTGGGCCATCACAGTCATTTTTGGTGGCTAGGGAATAGAAGGGTACAGAAAAGAAAGGATGCTTTTAAACTGAGGAATCAGTGTGTACTGGGTATTTTCCACATGTCCTTCCAGGTCCACTTTCCATCCTTTTTCACCCTTCTTTGTACACTGGGAGACTGACCTTTATCATTAATGGCTTACCTTACTTTCTAGCTTTTGGCTAACTGGAGGCCTGGACATAGATGGGTTGGATGTAGGAGAGTAAAGCCCTGATAGTCATTTCCATGACTGTACCCTTTCTGGTCACTGTGAGTTGGTTTTATCCCTTTACCAAAGGCTATAGCTCTAGCTGTTTGTCACTTTTCTATTATAGCCATTCTCTTTGGTTTCCAGAGTACTCTCCCTGACCTTGCCCCTTTGCCTGCGGTGATCACTGCACCCGACGGGGCTGACACCTGAAAGCTATCTGTGACAGCACTTCCAGCAGCTGGTTTAACAATTTCTTCATTGAAAGGGGACCTTCTTGATGCGTCACTGCTTCCATTACACCCCCTATTACTTCCACATCTATATTCTGCTTTTTCTCTTGTCTTGAAAGCCTTTTTACGACGATTTCAAAATCCTGTTAAAAATACTCCTCCATTTTCCAACTTTTTCATCTGTGTGAACCTAGATGTACTTCATCTACTTTCACCGTAACAACACGTTACGATAATTCAGTGAAGAAGCTGTGGGAATCCAGCTGTCTTCTGTTAAACCAGATGTTAGAAACATTTGCAGAAGTGAGCTTAAGCCCTGTTACTTGTCTCACTATTTTTTTGAAAATGTTTTGTTTCCTAATTTTTTATGATAACACTTATAATTAAATAAATACTTTTAAATGTATCCATTTAAATTTAATACAGTTACTATCAATAGATAGAACCCATGTAAACAAATGCTCTTTTGGACCCTCAACATTATTTAAGAATTGAAAGGATCCTGAGACCAATAAGTTGGAGAACTACTAAGTTCAGAGAACCTGACTTACTAATTTTTCATGTCTGATTTATTAAAGATACAGAAGTTCCTTAAGAGTCTTTTTCCTGTTAGATTTGTAAGTCTGTCTTTTAAAGTGTTTGAAAAAATCAGATTTTTACATTTGTAATTGTACTTTGAAATATCTTAGGAAATTTATGAAGTATATACTTAGTAATGGAAACCCTGGTGGTGTAGTGGTTAAGCGGTATGGCCGCTAAAAAAGAGGTCGGCAGTTCGAACCTGCCAGGCACTCCTTGGAAACTTTATTGGGCGGTCCTACCCTGTCCTATAGGGATGCTGTGAGTCAGAATCGACTTGATGACGGTGGGTTTGGTTGGTTTTATGCTTTATAATATATTAATTAAATAATAACTATTTAAGAAAGATTAGTAAGTTACGTTTATAAATTAACTGAAAGAATCAGTGATAGTTTTGTCCTCATTTTTACACAGAAATTACTGGTTTGATTTATAAATTTAATAACAAGATTAACAATTTGAATGATAAAGACTATATATTAAAAAGTTAAGATTTAAACTTTTATAACTAATATGTTATTTAAAACACAAGTAAGCAATTTTTTCTATGGACAGAATCTCCCCTCAGATACTTAAATACCCCGTTAACAAGGAGGTAAGCATGGTATAGATGTCTAAGAAAATGGAACACAGGACAGACACATTTTGTTAAAGGGCTAAGGGCTATTAGTGGTGTTTCTAGGAAGAACCCAATAAATGGCACCCCTGGAGATGAGATTGTCAATGTGGAGGTACACAAAGGCAGAAAGAGGGCCAGACAGAGGCAATAGGCATTAAAGATACCTTTATCAATATAATCAAATGTAGTTGGGATTCATCTCTCTGCCACTTGGGAACTTTGTTACAGATGATTATGCCCTGATTACATTTTACTTCTGGCCCTTTTTTTCTACCCTGCCACCCCATCCTTAATACTGCATCCTAGGTCCTACCCATACTGAATTGCTGCCTGTCTCCAAATATACCATGTATTTTCATGTCCCCCATGTGTTTACACGTACTACTATAATCGAATACTGGAAGTTCTAATTGATTACTGGAAGTTTTTCTGAAACCTACAGAATAGCAGCTTGCTATTATTTAGAGACTTCTGTAAAATACACTGTTTAAGGAGGGTATATGCAAATAAAGCAATATCTTGAAGTTTACTAGAGACGGCCTTTAATTGAATAGGGATAGATTCTTATCCATATTCATATGCCCCTTTAAAATAGGGCACTATTTGAAGAATTATCATGGTCATAAAACCTGTAAAAAATGCATTGTTGTCGAGTCGATTCCTACTCACAGTGAACCTACAGGACAGAGAAGAACTGTTCTGTAGAGTTTCCAAGGAGTGGCTGGTGGATTCCAACGGCCACGTTTTTGGTTCTCAGCCATAGCTTGCCAGATCTCTTAACCACTGTGCCACCAGCGCTCTCGCGTGACTAAAGTGATCTTCTCGATATGGTTAACACATCTCTCAAAATCATCTAATATTTAACTATGCCTGAATGCATATTATACATTTTATATCTTTGATCCCTGCAAATATTTCAAGGTGGTAATAACACTTTTTTCAAATGAGCTATATAGTTTTTGATCAGGTTTGACCTCATTTATTTATAAAGTCTACTCAAATCTTGTGCCTAACATTAATCTTCTCTTCCTAGTAGTTTGTCGTCCTTCAGTGTATGTGCTGTGTACTTTGGTATATCATTTAAATTTACTCTTACATAACATAACATAGGTTAGTCATGATTGTGTAAAAATAAAAAAAATAGCTACTACTTATTGAGCACGTAGTATATTTGTGTACTTAATATGTGTTAGTATAGTGAGCTGAAATGAACTGGTATTAAACATTTTGAATTGAACAATTATATGGTCTACTATCCCAGGAATGACAAATTGAAGAGGAATGGCATTGCATTTATTGTCAAAAAGAACGTTTCAAGATCTCTCCTGAAGAACAGTGCTGTCAGTGGTAGGATAATATCCATACGCCTACAAAGGACACCAGTTAAATATGACTATTATTCAAATATACGCACCAACCACTGAGGCAAAAGATGAAAATTTGAAAATCTTTACCAACTTCTGCAGTCTGAGCAAACATGAAATCGAGATACATTGATAATTACTGGTGATTGGAATGAGAAAATTGGAAACGAAGAAGGGTTGGTAGTTGGAAAACATGGCCTTTGTGATAGGAATGATGCTGGAGATCACATGATAGAATCTTGCAAGAACAACAACTTTTTCATTGAAAATACCTTTTTCAACAACATAAACAGTGACTATAGATGTGGACTTCGCCAGGTGGACTACACAGGAATCAAATCGACTACTTCTGTGGAAAGAGATGCTACTCACCAAAGCAGGATGTAGAACATTTTCTTTATAAACTATGTTATGCCAGTTGAGCTAGATGTCCCCTGAGACCATGGTCTCCAGCCCTCAGTCCAGTAATTCGGACCCTCAGAGAGTTTGGACGTGTCTATGAAGCTTCCATGACCTTGCCTTAGTCAAGTTGTGCTGACTTTCCCACTATTGTCTTACCCTTCACCAAAATTACCACGTTATCTATTGTCTAGTTAGTGTTTTTCCTTCCCCTTCCCCTCCCCCTCCCCTAGCCATCAGAGATTGTTTCTTTCTGTGACACACAGGTAAAATTTTGCTGAAGGTCATTCAAAAGTGATTGAAGCAGTACATCCACAGGAAACTTCTAGGAGTTCAAGACAGATTCAGAGGAGGACATGGAATGAGGGATATCACATGGATCTTGGCTGAAAGGAGAGAGTAGCAGAAAGATGTTTACCTGTGTTTTATTGACTATGCAAAGACATTCGACTGTGTGGATCATGACAAATAATGGATAACATTTTGAAGAATGGGAATTACAGAACACGTAATTGTGCTCATGATGAGCCTGTACACAGACCACGTGGCAGCTGTTTGAACAGAACGAGGGGATACTGCGTGGTTTAAAGTCAGGAAAGATGTGCATCAGCGTTGTATCCTTTCACCATACTCAAACCATATGCTCAGCAAATAACCCAAGAAGCTGGACTATATGAAGAGGAATGGGGCATTAGGATTGGAGGGAGACTCATTAACAACCTATGATGTGCAGATGACACAACCTTGCTTGCTGAAAGTGAAGAGGACTTGAAGCACTACTGACGAAGATCAAAGACCACAACCTTCAGTATGGATTACACTTTAACATAACACAAAAATCCTCACAACTAGACCAATAAGCAACATCATAATAAATGAAGAAAATATTGAAGTTGTCAAACTTTTTATATTATTTGGATCCATAATCAAGGCCAATGGGAGTAGCCGTCAGGAAATCAAACAACGTGTTGCATTGGGCAGGATCTGCTGCAAAAGAGCTCTTTAAGGTGTTGAAAAACAAAGATGTTTGTTCCAAGCCATGATATTTTCAGTTACCTCATATGCATGTGAAAGCTGGACAACAAATAAGGAAGGCTGAAGAAGAATGGATGCCTTTGAATTATGGTGTTGGTGAAAAGAATATTACATATACCATGGACTGCCAGAAGAATGAACAAATCTGTCTCGGAAGAAGTACAGCCAGAATGCTCTTTAGAAGTGAGGATGGTGAAACTTTGTCTCACATACTTTGGACATGTTATCATGCCCTGGAGAAGGATATCATGCTTGATAGAGGGTCAGCAAAAAAGAGGAAGACCCTTAATGAGATGGATTGATACAGTGGCTGCCACAATGGGCTCAAGCATAACAATTGTGAGGATGGCACAGGACTGGGCAGTGTTTCATTGTGTTGTAACACAGGGTCGATATGAATCGGAGCGGACTTGATGGCATTTAACAATACATGTTATTTCTAAACCTTTCAACAATACTTTCAGATAAACATTATTCATATTTTATGGATGAGTTAGCTGAGGTTCAGAGAAGTTGTGATAACTCATATATGCAGAGTCATAATAGATGTTTGCAGTCTCTTTAACTCCAAAATCTCATTCTATTAGGCTATTCTGCTTCTCCAGAAAATTATTGTCAGTTAATAATTTGAAATTTGTATTTTTATTTAGAGAAACCAAATCTCCCGTATGTTTATTTTACCATAGTGTACTTGTGTAACAGTATGCTGCCACAGATAAATGTTTACTTAAGAATTCCAACTTGATTTATTTTGAATATATCCTTCCCAGTCGGGACAGCAGAATTTTGGTATTTAAACTCCAAATTACCAGAAATCAACTGAGTTCTCCTAGACTTGGCAGGATTTCTGGTAAGGTAGAAACTTAAGGTCATGAAGGAGATTCCAAGGGCTTGAGAAGTAAAATACTTTGGAGAGGTATTTCATGGTCTTTTCTAAATTAGACCCCTAATGGACAGACACTTCAGTGCCCAGATTCTCTTCCTTCTGCCTGTTATTTTCAAAAGAGAGATTTTTGTCACCAGGCTTTGATTCCCATTGCATATAGCTAGTTGACTCTAATGGGAGTTTCCCTTCTCTGGTCTACTACTGGATAGAATAAAATCTCACAGCTTCTCTCAAATAATTGAAATAAGCACAGAGCCCATTAAATATGCTTTATGGGTTTTAACCACTAACATCTATAGAAGAAACACGGCACAAGTAATAAAAAAAGTAAAAATTTTGAAGTTAATAACTCTTCCCAAAAACTTTGCCCCTAATGTTCATTGGATTTAAATGAACAAGCGCTCATTCTCTTATCTTTCCTTGGCTACAAACCCATCTTCACTCTTAGAATCCCCGAACAACGTTCTTTTTCTTCTCTCTTCGAGAATTAATGGGCTTGGGTCTCACTCTCTTGTAAAACAAGACTCCATAATATGCCTTCCTTTCTCAATTGCCTGGCTCTTATAATTAAACAAGTTGTCTTTTTCGTTTTTTAGTTTTTTGAATAGCCTCTTGGTGGCAGCAAACCTTTAGTACTGAATGACATTTTCCGGATGGTATCCTGTTAAATTTCAAATGAATCAGTGTCAGCGTATTTGTTTTGTCTTCTTAGTTTGTTCTGATGTCACTGTTTTAATTCTATGCCACAATTCATTAACTAAAATAGTAAATCTATGAATCAAAGTCAGCCAGATGTCTTTGTAAATTAACAGAGGACAAACTAGCATGTTTAATGAAAGGAGCAGTTGATAAATTGGCTCACAGCTTAATTGAGCTCACTTTCATTTTTTTAAAAATCTATACAGTAAGATTCTTTTCTTTTTCCTACTAAATCAACCAAAGAATTGGATTGTTCGTATGTGTTTGTTTCACACCTGAGTGTAACCCCCATAAGTCCAAGGCTACGATCTATGATGGCAGCTAACAGCTACAGGAACCCCTCCTTGGACTATAAATGGCTATTTTTTCAGGCCTGGCTATCTACTTCCAAAAATTACCCAGTGAAAACCTGAGGATCACAACAGAACAGCAGAGCATTTTCTGACTTCCCGTCTTTGGCTGTGCCGTCAGGAGGGATCCATCGCTGAAGGACATCGTATTTAGTGAAGCAGAGGGCCGCCGAGGGTGAGGGAGGCCCTCAGTGAGACGGATTGACACAGTAACTGCAACGGTGGACTCGAACATGCTGGTGACTGAGGACGACGCAGAACCGGGCAACGCTTGTGCTGTTGTACACAAGGCTGCCGTGAGTTGGAGTTAACTTGATAGCAGCTAGCTATCTGTCTGTCTGTCTGTCTGTCTGTCTATCTATCTATATATCATCTATCTATCTATCTATCTATCTATCTATCTATCTATCTATCTATCTATCTATCTATCTATCTATCTATCTATCTATCTATCTATCTATCTATCATCTATCTATCTATCTATCTGTCTGTCTGTCTGTCTGTCTGTCTGTCTGTCTGTCTATCTATCTATCTATCATCTATCTATCTATCTATCTATCTATCTATCTATCTATCTATCTATCTATCTATCTATCTATCTATCTATCATCTATCTATCTATCTATCTGTCTGTCTGTCTGTCTGTCTGTCTGTCTATCTATCTATCTATCTATCATCTATCTATCTATCTATCTATCTATCATCTATCTATCTATCTATCTATCATCTATCTATCTATCTATCATCTATCTATCTATCTATCTATCATCTATCTATCTATCTATCTGTCTGTCTGTCTGTCTGTCTGTCTGTCTATCTATCTATCTATCATCTATCTATCTATCTATCTATCTATCTATCTATCTATCTATCTATCTATCTATCTATCTATCTATCTATCTATCTATCTATCTATCTATCTATCTATCTATCTATCTATCTATCTATCTATCTATCATTTTTAAGCTATTGCATTTGTAGTTCACTCTGCATAGAATACTCCTCTCCCCTAGAAATCCACATGGCCCTCTCCCACTTCCTTCAGGCCTTTGCTCCGATGTCGCTTTTTCAGTGAGCTTTCCCGACTGCCTTTGATAAAATAGCAAACCGTACTCCCAACCCCTCTCTTCAACCCTGGCACCCCCTGTTTTATGCTTCCCTGTAGCACTTGTAGTAATAAGATATTGCCTCAGTAAATCCTGAGATATTTTAAAATAGCCCTTCCACATGACATTTTCTGTAATATATCTTAACCCAAATAATTTATTTAAATTTTAGAAAAATGTGACTTTTTAAATAAAAAAACTAAAGATTAAAAATTTGATTTTAGAACTTGTACACTTAGGGATTTGTAAATAGCTAAGTAGAAATACTTCCATTTTGACACATGCAAGATATTCTGAGAAAAGCTTGAAGCAGTTTCCAGAGACAATTAGTTTGGAAAAAAAATATATATATATAATGATCACTGTTGGCTAGCCAATATCCATTCCCTCATTATTTCTCCCTAAGAGATCTTCAAATTAATTTATATGTATATACCTTCCCCCAGGCAGCCAGGTACCATATGGGAAGTTGAGTCCGTCATTACCTCTGGTATAAACCCATGGCCTTTGAGTCTTACCTCGACTCATACTGACTGTATAGGACAGAGTATAACTGCCCCATAGGGTTTTCAAGGAGCAACTGGTAGATTTGAAGTTCTGACCTCTTGGTTAGCAGCCAAGCTTTTAACCACTATGCCACCAGGGCTCCTACCTCTAGGATAGTCTCATTTGCCAACAATTGGCTCAGGAATATATTTGTGACTAGATTCTTACCATAGGGACATTTGAGGGAAAGTCTGCAACAACCCTCACGCTACCAGCCTGGGGATGAAACCAACACTAAGGATGTCAGAGCAGAGAGAAAGGACCTGTAACCTCAATGATATGTTTGAGCCACTGAATCACACCCTGAAAGCCACCTTGCCTCTGAAATTTGTGTTATTGTGAGATAATAAATCACTGTATTGTTTAAGTTGGAATTGTCTGTGACTTGAAGTTGAATGAGTCCTAAATGATACAGAAAGTATTAAGGATCATTTAAACTGTGTTCAAACTATTCTGTTAAATGTTACTGGCATCGGCCCACAGTGGTGGCTTAGTCAGACACGCCACGCTGTCCCTCTAAAGCAAAGACCCAAAAACCAAGTGAAACATACAGATGACAATCCTGGAATCCTGAGCATCAAATGGAAGGATAAAGAATGAGGCTGAACACCGACTGGAAGTAGAAACTGAACGACAACAGTGAATGAAGAAAGATATGGAATGGAGGTGCTCTGCCAGCCAGCGTGGCACGGCGTGGTCGTCTTAAGACAAAGCCAGCAGCAATCTTGGGTGAAAAGCACAGGAAGACAACTTCACAGAACTCCAAGGGGAGACAAAGAAACTGTGTAGACATAACTGAAGTGGAGCAAGGTAAGTAGGACAGGAACCAAATCTACAGGAAGGAGGGCGAGAGCTCCAGAGATCCTCGAGTCCACAGGGTGGGAGGGAGCCAGGATCCAGAGACAGGACCACTCACCAGCAGCAGTCCCTGACCATTAGGGTGGGTGGTGCACGTGCAGTAATAGATCCATAGAGTGTCAGCAGGAGGTCCCCCACCTGACTGGACTCCAGGAAGCACCACCCCCCTTCACTGGATAGGGGCCAGATCCAGATTGCTGGCCGCACCCAACCAGTAGTGCCCAGGCACCCATGCCTGGTGACCAGGGCAGCATGATCCCCCTTTCTCTGCCCCCCTGGTGATTAGCAGGACAAACCCCCATCACTCTTGCCACTTTGCTGGCCTGAGGGCCACAGGACGAGCACTCCTTCTCCCTCCCCAACCCATTTGACCACCCCTTCCCCCCTACCCTACCCACTCAGAGAGCAGCAAGGAGCACTTCCGCACTCCTGGTCACCTGCCACACCCTCTTGCCCACACCCCTGCCCACCTGGCGAGTGGCAGACAACACTCCTGCACCCCCTATCGCCCACCTCACCTGCCTGCCTGCTGCTCTGCCCATCTGACAAGTGCCACCGCATGCTCCTGTGCTACTGGACTGATGACAGGCAGCGGCCTGCCCCCTCTCACCCTGCCCCAGCCACCAACATGACCAGTAAACAGTGACATGCACTTGTCCTGACTGCTGTCACCACCACCACCTGGTGACAGGTAGCGAGTGCTCTTGTGCTGTCAGACCAGTGATCAGCGGAGAACACCTGCCCTGCTGACCCTGATATATAAAAACAAAACAAAACAAAAAATCAGGACAAAACAAACAAGCGTACAATCAATCAGTAAATACATACATAAATAAATAAAACACCTTAATACCTTGGAAACAGCAGACAATAACAAATCATATTAAAAAAAGGATAAGATGGCTCAAACAGGTGAGGAAAATAAAGGGAAAGAAAACTTGCCAGAGGTAGGAACAATGATAGAACTACTTGAGAAGGAATTAAAAAGATTTATATTTATGATCCTCAAAGACATAAACAAAAAAAAACAGAAAAAACCATAGAAGAATTCAGAAAACCATACAAGATCAACATAAGACTCACTAGACAATTAGAAAGCATACAAAAACAACAACTCAAATTCAGAAGATTAACAATAAAATACCAGAAAGAAATAACAAAAGGGCCCAGAAGTAGAATTGATCAATAAAAGAAGAATCAGTGAAGTAGAGGACAAATCCCTTGATACTAATTTGTTTGAGGAACAATCAGAAAAAAGAATGAAGAAAAATGAAGAAATCCTAAGAGTTATATGGGACACCATCAAGGGGAATAATTTATGTGTAATAGGAATTCCAGAAGAGGAGGGGAAAAAAAAACTACAGAGAGAATTTTTGAAGATATATTGGCTGAAAACTTCCCAAATATCATGAAAGACAAGAAGGTTACCATGCAAGAAGCTCAACAAACCCCATACAGGACACCAAAAACCAAACCCTTTGCTATTGAGTTGATTCTGACCCATAGCTACCTCCCCCAAAATATACCAAGGCATATCATAATCAAACTTTCCAGAATAAAAGTCAAAGTATTCTGAAAGCAGCTCATGAAAAATGAAAGAGGCACCAATAAGACTAAGCACTGGTCTCTTGGCAGAGACCATGCTGGCAAGAAGGCAATAGGGTGACATATATAAAACCCTGAAGGAAGAGAATTGCCAACCAAGAATTATACATCCAGCAAAATTGTCTTTCAAAATTGTTGGTGAAACTAAGACATTCCCAGATAAGGAGAAACTAAGGGAGTTTGTAAAAATCAGACCAGCCTCACAAGAAATATTATAAGGGAGTCCTTCCAATAGAGAACTAATGACATCAGACAACAACCTCAGATAAATACACACAGCATCACCAAGACACCAACCCAGATAAAGACTTCATAAAAGCAAAATAAAGCTACAGAGCTGACTACAGGGAACCAGAGGGGTTCAGCTATAAAGAATGACAACTTCAAAACACAAAAAGGGGAAATAAAAAACCATAATTATAGAACTTCCATATGGGGAGGAAGTCAAGGTGATTTCAAGATCTAACAGTCTGTTTTAAAAGGATTAAGGTAAACTTACAGGATAATCACAAAGAAAAGTAGTAAATCTACTCACCAAAATAATAAAGAAGAAAACCAGAGTCAGTAAACAAACAAACAAAAAAAACAACAAGGATTGATAAGAAAAGAAAATCCAAATACAAAAAGAACTCAGCACAGAAAATTAAGGGGAACAAAGAAACCATTAACATCACACACACACACACAAAATATATCCAGCTGACAGCAATGAACCCATACCCCTCGTTAATCACACTGAATGTAAATGGATTAAATGCACCAGCCAAGAGACAGAGAGTGGCAGAATGGATTAAAAAAAAAAAAATGACCCATCAATATGTTGCCTACAGGAGACACACCTTAGGGACAAAGATATAAACCAATTAAAAATCAAAGGATGGAAAAGTGTATCAAGCAAACAGTATCTATTAAATGTTATTGGTTTTTAAATAACGGATTTAGTACGTGAAACCACTACCTTAAACCATTGATAAAGAGATATGAGGGAGAATACCTGTAAAACCTACCTGTTTCCCTTGAGTCAATTCTGTCATAGCAACCCTATAAGACAGAATATAACTGCCCCACAGGGTTTCCAAGGAGCAGCTGGTGGAACTGAACTGCTGACCCTCTGGTTAGCAGGTGAGCTCTTAAGCACTGTGCCACCAGGGATCCAGGGAGGATACAGCTTCCCTGAAATAATTTTTCTACTTATCGGTTTAAAATACTATTTTCATAATTAATGGAGGAGGAAAGAAGAAATTGCAAAACAACAGTTTGAAAACACACCCCATCTGAAAGTTATTTGGGTTCCTGAAAGGGTGAGTAGAAATGGAATTTAAATAAATTAAAACCTATTTTGATTGTGTGGCAGGATAGATGATGATTGTTTTTCTTGTTAGGTGCTGTCAAGTCAGCTCTGACTCATAGCCACCCAGTCCCATGCCATTCTCAAAATAGTAGGTATGTTTGAGTCCACTGTTGCAGCCACTGTGTCAGTCCATCTCATCGAAGGTCTTCCTCTCTCTTGCCGACCCTCTCCTTTACCAAGTATGACGTCCTTCTCCAGGGACTGATCCCTCCTGATAACATGTTCAAAGTAACTGATATGAAGTCTCACCATCCTTGCTTCTAAGGAGCATTCTGGTTGTACTTTCTTCAAGACAGACTTTTCTTTCTTCTGGCAGTCCGTGGCATAGTCAATATTCTTCGCCAACAACATAATTCAAATTTGTCAGTTCTTTGGTTTTCCTTTTTTATTGTCCATCTTTCTCATGCATATGAGGCGATTGAAAATACCATGGCTTGGGTTAGGCGCTCCTTAGTCTTTAAAGTGACATCTTTGTTTTTTAACACTTTAAAGAGGTCTTTTGCAGCAGATTTGCCCAAAGCAATACATCATTTGATTTCTTGACTGCGGTTTCCCTGGGTGTTGATTGTGGATCCAAGTAAAGTGAAATCCTTGACAACTTAAATCTTTTCTCTGTTTGTCATGATGTTGCTTATTGGTTCAGTTGTGAGGATTTTTGTTTTCTTTATGTTGAGGTGTAATCCATACTGAAGGCTATAGTCGTTAATCTTCATTACACAAAACTTGATGCCATCAAATCAATTCCAACTCATAGCAACCCTGTAAGACAGAGTTGAACTGCCCACAGGGTTTCCAAGGAGTGGCTGGTGGATTCCACTTGCCAGCCTTTTGGTTAGTAGCCAAGCTCTTAACCACTGGATCACC
Organism: Elephas maximus indicus; assembly: GCF_024166365.1. Lineage (NCBI taxonomy): Eukaryota > Metazoa > Chordata > Mammalia > Proboscidea > Elephantidae > Elephas > Elephas maximus. The sequence continues at coordinate 67,495,617 of NC_064841.1, read as the reverse complement.
AGGGCTCCTGATCTTCATTAGTTAAGTGCTTTAAGTCATTTTCACTTTCGGCAAACAAGGATGTGTCATCTGCCTATTGCAGGTTGTTAACGAGTCTCCGTACGCCTACAAGGAAGACCAGTTAATACGACTATTATTGAATTTACACACCAACCACTAGGGCCAAAGATGAAGAAATAGAAGATTTTTATCAGCTGCTGCAGTCTGAAATTGATTGAACATGCAATCAAGATGCATTGATAGTTACTGGCAATTGGAATGCAAAAGTTGGAAACAAAGAAGAAGGACCAGTAGTTGGAAAATATGGCCTTGGTGGTAGAAACAATGCCGGAGATCAAATGATAGAATTTTGCAAGACCAATGACTTCTTCATTGCAAATACCTTCTTTCACCAACATAAACGGTGACTGTACACATGGACCTCGCCAGATGGAACACACAAAATCAAATTGACTACATCTGTGGAAAGAGACGATGGAAAAGCTCAATATCATCAGTCAGAAAAAGGCCAGGGGCCTACTGTGGAACAGACCATCAATTGCTCATATGCAAGTTCAAGTTGAAACTGAAGAAAATCAGAGCAAGTCCACGAGAGCCAAAATATGACCTTGAGTATATCCCACCTGAATTTAGAGACCATCTGAAGAATAAATTTGACGCATTGAACACTAGTGACCGAAGACCAGAAGAGTTGTGGAATGACATCAAGGACATCATCCATGAAGAAAGCAAGAGGTCACTGAAAAGACAGGAAAGAAAGAAAAGACCAACGTGGATGTCAGAGGAGACTTTGAAACTTGCTCTTGAGCGTCGAGCAGCTAAAGCAAAAGGAAGAATTGATGAAGTAAAAGAACTGAACAGAAGATTTCAAAGGGCCTCTCGATAAAACAAAATAAAATATTATGATGACACGTGCAGAGAGCGGCGTTTCTCAAGCTGAAAGAACTGAAGAAAAAATTCAAGCCTCGAGTTGCAATACTGAAGGATTCCATGGGGAAAATATTAAATGATGCAGGAAGCATCAAAAGAAGATGGAAGGAATACACAGAGTCATTATGCCAAAAAGAATTAGTCGATATTCAACTATTTCAAGAGGTGGCATATGATCAGGAACCAATGGTACTGAAGGAAGAAGTCCAAACTGCTCTGAAGACATTGGTGAAAAACAAGGCTCGAGGAATTGATGGAATATCAATTGAGTTGTTTCAACAAACAGATACAGCGCTGGAGGTGCTTACTTATCTATGCCAAGAAATATGGAAGACAGCTTCCTGGCCAACTGATTGGAAGAGATCCCTATTTATGCCTATTCCCAAGAAAGGTGATCCAACTGAATGTGGAAATTATAGAACAATATCATTAATATCGCAAGCAAGCAAAATTCTGCTGAAGATCATTCAAAAACGGCTGCCCAGTATGTTGACAGGGAACTGCCAGAAGTTCAGGCCAGTTTCAGAAGAGGACGTGGAACCAGAGATATCATTGCTGATGTCAGATGGATCCTGGCTGAAAGCAGAGAATACCAGAAGGATGTTTACCTGTGTTTTATTGATTATGCAAAGGTATTTGACTGTGTGGATCATAACAAACTATGGATAACACTGCAAAGAACGGGAATTCCAGAACACTTAATTGTGCTCATGAGAAACCTTTACATAGATCAAGAGGTAGTTGTTCGGAAAGTCAGGAAAGGTGTGTGTCAGGGTTGTATCCTTTCACCATACCTATTTAATCTGTATGCTGGACAAATAATCTGAGAAGCTGGACTATATGAAGAAGAACGGGGCATCAGGATTGGAGGAAGACTTATTAAAAACCTGCATTATGCAGATGACACAACCTTGCTTGCTGAAAGTGAAGAGGACTTGAAACACTTACTAATGAAGGTCAAAGACCACAGCCTTCAGTATGGATCACATCTCAACATAAAGAAAACAAAAATCCTCACAACTGGACCAATGAGCAACATCATGATAAACGGAGAAAAGATTGAAGTTGTCAAGGATTTCATTTTACTTGGATCCACAATGAACAGCCATGGAAGCAGCAGTCAAGAAATTGAAAGATCCATTGCATTGGGTAAATCTGCTGCAAAGGACCTCTTCAAAGTGTTGAAGAGCAAAGATGTCACCCTGAAGACTAAGGTGCGCCTGACCCAAGCCATGGTATTTTCAATCACATCATATGAGTGTGAAAGCTGGACAATGAATAAGGAAGACTGAAGAAGAGTTGATGCCTTTGAATTGTGGTGTTGGTGAAGAATATTGAATATACCATGGACTGCCAAAAGAACGAACAAATCTGTCTTGGAAGAAGTACAACCAGAATGCTCCTTAGAAGCAAGGATGGCAAGACTGCGTCTTACATACTTTGGACGTGTCGTCAGGAGGGATGAGTCCTTGGAGAAGGACATCATGCTTGGCAGAGTAGAGTCAGCGGAAAAGAGGAAGACCCTCAACGAGGTGGATTGACACAGTGGCTGCAACAATGAGCTCAAGCATAACAACGACTGTAAGGATGGCGCAGGACTGGGCAGTGTTTTGTTCTGTTGTGCATAGGGTCGCTATGAGTCGGAACCGACTCGACGGCACCTAACAACAACAACAAAACTCCAGTCCAGATGCTGCGTTCTTCTTCAAATAGTTCAGCTTCCTGGATTACTTGCTCAGCATACAGATTGAATAAATATGGTGAAAGTATACAACCTTGACACATACCCTTCCTGATTTTAAACCATGTAGTATCCCCTTGTTCTATCCCCCTGTTCTAGTTAAACGACTGCCTCTTGGTCTATGTACAAGTACCGCATGAGGACAATTAAGTGTTCAGAAATTCCCATTCCTCGAAATATTATCCATAATTTGTTATGATCCACACAGTTGAATGCCTTTGCATAATCTATAAAATACAGGTAGATATCTTTCTGGTATTCTCTGCTTTTAGCCAGGATCCTTCTGACATCAGCGGTGATATCCCTTCTTTTACATCCTCTTCTGAATCTGGCAGTTCCCTTTCAACGTCCTCTTCTGAATCTGGCAGTTCCCTTTCAATGTACTGCTGTAGCCATTTTTGAATTCTCTTCAGCAAAATTTTATTTGCTTGCACGTGATATGAATGATATTGTTCAATAGTTTCTGCATTCCATTGGATCACCTTTTTTGGAATGGCCGTGGGTACGGAGCACTTCTAGTAGTTTAGCCAGCTAGCTGTCTTCTAAAACTCTTGGCATAGATGAGTGAGCGCTTCCTGGTTTGCATCTGTTTGTTGCAGCACCTCAACTGATATTCTGTCAACTCCTGTAGCCTTGTTTTTCACCAGTGCCTTCAATGCAGCTTGAGCCTCTTCCTTCAGTACCATCAGTTCTTGATCTTATGCTACCTCTTGAAATGGCTGAATGTCGACCAATTCTTATTGGTACAGCTCCTCTGTGCCTTCTTTCCATCTTCTCCTTTTAGTCTTTATTCAATTTAATCGCACCCAAGATCTTGAATATCTTAAAAGAACCACACATTAACAGTTTTTAATACATAAATGCATGAAGGTCAAACAGAATTCATTCCACTGAGCCAGGATGAAGAACTTTGCCTGACTGTCGTAAAGACAAAGTGGTCTTGGTTGTTACATATGCTTCGAGAGGCTTCATCCTCTTTAAGTCTCCACTCTTTCCCTTTGAGATGAGGTCTGGGCTGATTGCAGAGGGCATAAATGTTGATCAGATACTCCATTCCTGATCTTTTTTTTTTTTTTTAATTTTATTGTGTTTTAGGTGGAAGTTTATAGCACAAATTAGTTTCTCATTCAAAAATTTATACATAAATTGTTTAGTGACATTGGTTGCAATCACCTCAATGTGTCATCATTCTCCCCCTTTCCCTTTCTACCCTGGGTTCTCTGTGTCCATTTGTCCAGTTTTCCTATCCCTTCCTGCCTTATCTTTGGTTTTGGGCAGGTGTTGCCCATTTGGTTTCATCTAGTTGATTGAACTAAGAAGCACGTTCCTCAAGTGTGTTATTGTTAGTTTTGTAAGCCTTTCTAATCTTCGGTTGAAAGGTAAAGTTTGGGAGTGGCTTCAGTTCTGTGTTCATAGTCTTGGGGCTTCCTCTAGTCTCTGTCAGACCAGTAATCTGGTCTTTTTTTGTGAATTTGAATTTTGTTCTGCATTTTTCTCCCGCTCTGTCCGGGACCATCTATTGTGATCCTTGTCGGAGTGGCTGGTGGTAGTAGGTGGGCGCCATCTAGTTCTTCTGGGCTTAGGCTGGTGGCAGTTGTTGTTCATGGGGTTCATTAGTCCTTTGGACTAATATTTTCCTTGTATCTTTGGTTTTCCTCATTCTCCTTTGCTCTGAACATAATGGGACCAATAGATATATCTTAGATGGCTGCCTGCAAGCTTTTAAGACTCCAGCCCCTACTCACCAAAGTAGAATGTAGAACATTTTCTTTATGAACTATGTTATACCAATTAACCTAGATGTCACCCTTCCATTTTCTTTTGATGCTTCCTGTGTCATTCAATTTTTCACCCATAGAATCCTTCGATATTGTAACTTGAGGCTCAAAATTATTCTTCAGTTTTTTCAGCTTGAGAGATGCTGAGCGTCTTCCTCCGCCCATCCCTTGCTTTTTTTTTTTTTAACTCCAGGTCTTTACACAAATCATAATTACACTTTACCTTGTCTTCTCAAGCTGCCGTTTGAAATCTATTTAACTGTTTTGCTTCATCATTTCTTCTGTTTGCTTTACCTACTCTGCACTCAAGAGCAAGTTTCAGAGTTTCTTCTGACATCCATTTTAGTCTTTTCTTTTTTTTCCTGTCTTTTTAACAGCCCTTTTGCTTTCTCCATGTATGATGCCCTCGATGTCATCTACAACCGTCTGGTCTTTGGCCATTAGTGTTGTTGAGATGGTTTCCAAATTCAGGCAGGATATCCTTAAGGTCATACTTTGGCTCTTGTGGACTTGTTTTAATTTTCTTCAGTTTCAGCTTGAACTTGCATTTTAGCAACTGATGGTCTGTTCAACAGTCGGCTTGTTCTGAATAATACTTCTTTTTTTCTGCATCATCTCTTGCCACAGATGTAGTCAATCTGATTCCACACGTATAATCATTGTTTGTGTTGTTGATGATGGTTACTTACTAGTCGCTCCTCCAATACTCGTATTTTAAACAGTTATTGAAGGCCTTCTCCAGACACTGGGTTAAGTGCTTTACATGAATCATAGCAAAATCTTTACAAAATCTCTATAGGCTAGAAAAAATATGCCCATTTTTTAAATGAGAAGTTGAAGCTTAGTGGGATTTAATAACCTGGCTAAGTACACACAAGTAGTATTCAGTAGATCCAGGAATCTGACTGTAGAGCCCATGCTCTTTATCGCTAGACTACACTTCCTGTAAAAAAGAAAAAAATCAAACCTGTTGCCATCGAGTCGACTCTGACTCATAGCAAACCTATAGGACAGAGTAGAACTAGCCCTTAGGTTTCCGAGGAGTGGCTGGCGGATTCGAACTGCTGACCTTTTGGTTAGCAGCCAAATGCTTAACTACTACACCACCAGGGCTCCATACTTCCTGAGGTAAATAATAATTAAAGATGTTTTCAATAGATGTATTATTTTCTTATTGATACTGTAACAAATTACCATAGTTCTAGTGCCTTAAATTGTGAAATTTAAATTGTACCTTAGAGTTCTGAAGGTCAGGAATTCAAAACCAGTTTCACTGTGCTAAAATCAAGGTGATGGCAGGGCTGGTTCCTTCTGGAGGCTTTGAGGGGAAAATCTGTTTTCTTGCCTTTTCCAGCTTCTAGTGGCTTCCTGGATTCTTTGGCTTATGGCCCCTTCCTCTATCAAAGTGCGTTACTCCAGTCTCTGCTTTCATTGTCACTTCATCGTCTGTCTTACTCTGACACTCCTGCCTCCCTCTCATGAGGACAGTTGTGATTGTGTCATCGGACCTACCTAGATACCTAGATAATACAGGATAATCTCCCCATATCAAGATCCATAACTTAATTACATCTGCAAAGTCCCTTTTGTCCTATAAGGGTAACGTTCACAGGTTCCAGGGAGAAGGAAGTGGACATTTTTCAGGGCCATTATTCAGCCTATAACAGTAGAACAATTATAATAAAGATAAAAGAGAAATTACAGCCCATTCCAAGTGAGAGGGGGAGATAAATATAAAAAGAACCTGGGTAAAGAACTTATTGCAAGTAAACATCACATATATCTGTGACTTAATGACAGTCAAGACCTGAAAGACAAATATGATGTATTATGTTTGTTGCAACAACATGTCAAGAGGCTCGATAATTACAAAATCAGAATTAATTTGCTTGCTTCTACTTGCTCCATTCATCACTGCCTCCTACGTTAAAACCCAGGACAGGAACTGTAGATGCATGTCAGATTCCCAGGAATCCTGTCACTCCCAACAAGCTCACGAGAGCCTCTTTGCTGATGGTCCAGAAACCAGCCACATCTGATACTTGCCAACTGTTATGGATTGAATTGTGTCACTTCAAGAAATACGTTGAAGTCGTAGTTCCTGGTACCTGCAACTGTGATCTTTTTTGGAAATAGGGTCTTTGAAGATGTCATTAGTTAACATGAGCTTGTACTGAATTAGGGTCTGTCCTAATACAATATGAGAAGTATTCTGATAAAAAAAGAAGAGACACAGAGGGACAAACAGAGGGAAGACGGCCAAGTGAAGATGGAGGCAGAGATTGAAGTGACATATCTACAAGTCAGGGAACATCAAGGCCACCACCAGAAGCTAGGAGAGAGGCATGGAACAGATTCTCCCTCAGAGCCCTCAGAAGGAGTCTGCCCAGCTGACAACCTGCTTTCAGACCTCTGGCCTCCAGAACTGTGAGAAAGTAAATGTCTGTTCTTTTAAGCCACACAGTTTATGGTACTTTGTTTCAGCAGCCCTTGGAAACTAATACACTAACCCTTTGTAACTGTCCGGAGAAAGGCCTGGCGATCTAAAACGATCTACTTCTAAAAAATAAGCCATTGAAAACTCTGTGGAGCGCAGTTCTTCTCTGACACACATGGGGTCTCCATGAGTCAGAATTAACTTGACAGCAACTAGTTTTTATTGTAACTATAGTCAGAAAGGAAAGCCTGGTGGCATAATGGTTAAGCGCTATGGCTGCTAACCAAAAGGTCGGCACTTTGAATCTACCAGGTGCTCCTTGGAAACTCTGTGCGGCCATTCTACTCTGTCCTGTAGGGTTGCTATAAGTTGGAATCGACTCGACAGCAACAGGTTTGGTCTGGTTTGGGTTTATAGATGGAAAAGCAGCCCTGGTGGCACAATGGTTAAGCACCTGGCTGCTCACTGATTGGCTATTCGAACCCACCAGGTGCTCCATGGGGGAAAAGACCAGGCAACCTGCTCCAGTAAAGATTTAAAACCTAGGAAACCATATGGGGCAGTTCTGCTCTGTCCTGTAGGGTCACTATGAGTTGAAATTGACTTGCTGACACACAACAACAATGTGGGATGGAAGTGGAAAGAAGCTGGTGGCAGGAGAGAAGTTGAGCCAGGTCACATTCCCCGTTTCCTGGAAAGCCCATTCCCTCTGAGGTCACAGTGGAGCATTGTGCAGGTGGTTTATCCTTCTCCTTGGCCCAGGCCCATTTTACCTCAGGAGGGCCCCCACACTTCCTCTAAACATCTTGCTACATCCATCTGTTTCTTCCCAAGGCTAAAACTGTCTTGCAATAACTGGTAAGCTTTTATCTGGTTGCAAGTCACACCTGGTATTTTTTTCTGACCTGGGCCCATTTAAAATTTCAAATAATTTTCCATGAACAGAGATACCAAGGACCTGAAAAATAGGGACATATGGCGCAGTGGTTAAAACGCTTGGCTGACCGAAAGGTCAGGGGCTCAAACCCACCAGCCACCCTCGTGAGAAAGATACGGCAGTCTGTTTCAGTAAAGATTTACAGCCTTGAAAACCCTATGGTTCTACAGTTCTACGCTGTCCCATAGGGACACTATGAGTCAGAAAATCAACGTGAAGGGCAGTAGATTTGGTTTGTGGTTTTATTATTGCTTATGTAGGTCGTTCTTACTTTTTATCAGAAGGAACCCCACTAGTTCTTCAGGAATTCATTTGAAAAGCCATTTAAATGTTTATGTCTGCAGTCACTTCTTAATGAATCTATTTTGAGAGTCTGGATTTTTTTTTAATGTGAAACACAGCTCTAGCCAACTGTGACTAGAGATGTTGTTACTATGATGTAATAGACCAGTCACCCCAGGAAAGCCAGGGACACATTTTATCTCTGTATTTACAAAGCATTGATGGCCATTGCATTAAAAAAAACAGTATATATATATTTGTTAATAAAAATATCTGTAAAATTATCTCTTGCAAGTAATAAGTGACATGGTAGTGAAAAAATATACATGCATGCATATATGTATGTATCTCTGTATATATTTATATCTATATCTACATATCAGTAGGACTCTTTGTTTTCCTGTTGACAAAATATTATTTATTCTCGAGCAACACTCATCTGATTGGCACATTTTAGTTTTTTACTTTGTAAATTTTTCAGGAATTGTTCCTCCTTTTCCTCCTGGTCCTATTTGACTGTATCCCAAGGCTTGCTCCTTCTGTACCATATCCTAACGCCCTTTCTGGTCTTTTTATTATTAAAAAAAAAAAGAGAGAGAGTGTCAGAGACAAAGGAGGTGGCTGTATTTTACTGAGAACAGTAATGTTAAAATGTTAGGAAATATTGAATGGAATTGAAGAGATGTAAAAAAGAGAACCATATTTTGCAATATTGTTTTGGTTAAATTGTTTAGCAACCTCAAATTATTCTCCATTTTTCTGTAAAGGGAGTATTTAATCACAATAATTGAGACTTTCATTTCTAGGCATTTGAAAATGTTTTGTGAAAGTCTTTCATGCTGACCCATTATTTTTAACCTCAGGGAGCAGAGAAATGTAGAGAAAGAATGAGTAAAGCAAGGGGGCTCTTTAAAAGTCGAAAGACTTAAACTTATGAAAATATCAGCTTTTTCAAAAATAGCACATTTAATATAAACAGCCTTGGAAAATCCATAAACACAGAAGCTTTATATAACAAGACTGTACCTGGCTTTAAATATCGAAAGGGTAAAACTAATTAAAAAAAACCTTCAGGTTCAAGGTGGTCTTTAAATCACTTCACATGTATTTTTCCTCCTTGAAATATAAATTAGCCATATTAATACATAAATGACACCCCTTTGTAATTACCACTGTGAAAGCCTCAAGGCTAATTATGCAGTTTCCGTACCATTCTATTGATCTTCTGAGATCTTTTCCACCTCTCTACTCAAACCTTAGCTCCACTCAACCACCCCCTACCACCAGTACTTTAGGGACCTCCACGGTTGTAATTAACATCTACAGTAACTGGTGTTTTTCTTATCTGTCTTTCCCACTAGGAGTAAAATATTTGAAGGCAAAGACTATGTCTAATTCACTTTTGTGTTTGCCAGCATGAGCACAGTTTGTGGCAAATGGAGTTCAATAAATATATTGAGGAAATAAAGGAAGGAATGAAACACCTTTTCCAACTTGGTTTTCCTTTTAAAATTTCCCATGATTACCTTTGAAATAGTACCAGCTAAGTAGTACCAGGATTTCCATGTTACTTTAAAAGTAGTTGCCATTGAGTTGGGGACTTGGTGTGTGTCAGGGTTTATGCTGTGGAAAAAGCCTTGTTGATATGTTTCTGAAAGATCACGGCTATTGACACCCTATGGAGTGCAGTTCAGCTCTGAAACACATGGGGCTGCCATGAGTTCGGATGGACTCAATGGCAACTGATTAACTGGCTAATTCGTCTTGTTAACTTCTGTGTTGGAAAGGAGACTGATATTATGTCATGCCTCTCTCAAGCGGTCTACAATCTCAGTGGGAAGAAGAGAAGCAAGGAAATGATATAAACAATTTAAGCGTTTTTCTCTAAATACTCAGACAATGGAGTCTAAGTGTATTCAAACTGTTGCGAAGAAAAGTAGATTGAGTGTTATTTTTAAATTTAGGCTGAATAGACAGCACAACTGGCTAATTCAGAATAAAATACATTTTGGGTATTGCAGTGCTCAAATTCCTTACTTTCTTTTGCTATCAAACAATCATCAAGCCTGGTTTCTACCAGGCAGATAAAACTGAAGCATTTGTTTGAGTCATTCAGATAATTATCTTCAGCTTCTTGTCCTCTGATTAATAAGGTCTCAGGGGATGGATTCACGTTCTGTTACTAAATGATAATGAACAAACTGGTCAACTGGTGAGGAGGTGAGGGGGAACTCAACAGCAGACATTTCAGGAGAAAAAGAAGCAGCAGAAATATTTATGTGGAAATAATGGCTGCTAGGCTGGTCTTTCTGCTATTATCAGGAGCCTCACAACAGCAATGATTCAGTAACCCCTGGCTCTCCAGGTATTCATCTGTGATGGCCAGAGAGGTATTCGAAGGAGAAGCCAGGGGAGCTAGGGCTTGAGGTACTTCCTTTAGTGCAGACCGTTGAAGACTGCCATGAAAATGCAGTTGTTATTTTGGGATGATAGCACTTTAGTGTATATTGGTTATCTCTGGTAGAGCAGCTAGCTGATGTGGTGTGGTTAATGAGGGCATTTGGCATACCTAGGCATGTGAGGCAGTAGTCAAGAAATCAAGCGACGCATTGCCTGGGGAAATCTGCTACAAAAGACCTCTTTAAAGTGTTAAAAAGCAAGATGTCACCTTGAAGACTAAGGTGCGCCTGACCCAATCCATGGCGTTTTCAATCACCTCATTTGCATGAAAAAGCTGGACAATGAATAAGGAAGACTGAAGAAGAATTGATGCCTCTGAATTATGGTGTTGGGGAAGAATATTGAACATACCACGGATTGCCGAAAGAACAAATCTGTCTTGGAGGAAGTACAGCCTGAATGCTCCTTAGAAGCAAGGAAGGTAAGACTTTGTCTCATATACTTTGGACATGTTATAAAGAGGGACCAATCTCTGCAGAAGGACATCATGCTTGGTAAAGTACAGGATCAGCGAAAAAGAGGAAGACCCTCAACGAGATGAATTGACACGGTGGCTGCAACAACGGGCTCAAGTAGAACAACAATTGTGAGAATGGCGCAAGACCAGGCAGTGTTTTGTTCTGTGGTACATAGTGTTGCTATGAGTCTGAACCAACTCAGTGGCATTTGACAACAACAGCAGGCATCTGGGAATGAACGTTTTGAAGGAAAAGTTGTGAAATAAGTGTTGAAAAGTTTTTTTTTTTTTTAAATCTTGGGATCAAATTACCCACTACCTAAAATGGCAAATATAGCTCTGTTATCAAATAAATAGGTCATATAACATTTCATTCATTTAACCATTTTACATTTATATCCTAGGTAAATAAGATATATGGTGAATTCATTTAAAACCAGTAATTTTGCAAATTTTCCTTATTTTAACCTTGAGTCATTTTGCTACTTTTCCATATAAAACTTCAATTAATCATAAGACATTTGTACCGTACCATTTACTCTTTCAATCATTTAAAAATACACGAACTGTAATTACATAATTATCGGTTGTTAAAATATGGATACATAGTTTTAAAAATGTTAGATTAGGTCATGGCCCCCAGACCTGTTGCCCAGGACAGGAACCATGCCTGAAGCCAACTCTTCAGACATGGATTGGGCTGGACAATGGCTTGGAGAGGGATGCTGGTGAGGAGTCAGCTTCTCGGATCAGGTGGACACTTCAGACTATGTTGGCATCTCCTGCCTGGAGCGTAGATGAGAGGGTAGAGGAGGTTAGAAGCTGGCGAAATGGACACAAAAAAAGAGAAGGTGGAGGGAGAGAGTAGGCTGTCTCATTAGGGGGAAAGTAATTGGAAATATGTAGCAAGGTGTATATAAGTTTTTGTGTGAGAGACTGACTTGATTTGTAAACTTTCACTTAAAGCACAGTAAAAATTATTAAAAAAAAAAAAGATTAGTTCCAAAAGGAAGATATGCACTAGAAATGTATTTGTTGTATGTCTTTAGCCCTGTCAAAGTAAAACATTTCTAATCATATTATGCAAAGATTTTTTTTTTTTAATCTAAATAAGATACCAAACTATTGTTGTCCAGTGAATTCCGACTCAGAGCGACCCTATAGGACTGAGCAGAGCTGTCCCGTAGGGTTTCCAAGGCTGTAAATTTCTACCGGAGCAGACTGCCACATCTTTCTCCTGCAGAGCGGCTGGTAGGTTCCAACTACCAACCTTTTGGTTAGCAGCCGAGTGCTTTGCCACTGCGCCACCAGGGCTCCTTCTCTAAATAAGAGAAGGTGGAAGAAATAAAGCAACTGTTTCTTCATCAATTCTTCTCGTAATAACTTCCAGGTTCTTTCAAAATCTGTCTATAGGTGACTGTCCTACTGAATATCATTTTAAAAAGATAGAGAAAGAAAAAACAGGAAAAAAAATTTTCACATGGAAATGACTTAGGTTGGAACTAGATTTGAATGAATAAATTAGAAAAAATAATAAGTTTGAAAAAATGGATTAGAATTAGGTTTGAATGAATCTGGTTAATTAGCTATGTGGATCACACAAAAATTGAACCAGTAAATCATCTAGACTCAAATTCTAAAGCAATTTTTTTTTAAATCAGATCAGATCTTAAGAATTCAATTAATTAGGATATTCTTTATTTTGCATCTTTGCTATAGCTGTTATATTTTTTTATTTAAATATAATACATACGGAAAGACAAAGTAACATTATTTACAGACACACCCTTTGTAATTACTTAGTTCCTAAAATTCAAAAAAATTTTATATACACAATGTATCTTCAGTGAAGCCATTTTAATATGACTTAAAGCTGAAAATTTGCTAGCATCTGGAATAGGTCTGGTTTTCTTTATTTTACGAAAGGAGTCAACTCTGATTTTTCCTATTCTCCAAAGGTTTTTTTTTTTTTAATTTTTTTATCTAAAAGCTCTGTTTTGAAGAATTTCCAGCGCTATCTAGGCTTTTCCAGCTTTAGCGTGCATATGAAATGCCTGGGAATCTAGTTAACACGCAGACTCTGATTCAGTAGATCTAGGAGACTCTGCATTTCTAACAAGTTCCCAGGTGGTAACAAGTCTGCTGGTCCCAGGAACACACTTTAAGCATCGAGTACTTAAAGAAATGTTTTATTTTCAAGGCTTTAGGTGTGTTAGGGCTCCCTGAAAAACCTGCTTGCTGGGCACAGTTCTGACCTGACTGCGGAGATGGGCCACAAAAAGCTTTCTTTACGGGATAACATACCGTGGTTCGCCTTCATAGGCGCCTTGGTGGTGGAGGGGTTAACAGCTGAGCTGCTAACCGAAAGGTTTGCGTTTCAAATCCACCAGTCACTCCTTGGAAATCCTATGGGGCAGTTCTACCATGTCCTATAAGGTCACTCTGAGTTGGAAATGACTGGAAGGCAATGGGTTTGGTTTTATTTTTTTGGCGGGCGGGGGGGGAGGTGTTTAGTCTTCATTGGGTTTTGAAAATATTTGCTATTGGCAGTCTTCTTATTGTTAATACATTTAACAATCCTTTAATGAAAGCAAACTCATTGTCTTAAGGAAAAAAAAAATCTCATTAAAAATAATTAAAGTTCAATTTTAAAAATGAATCTCCTTGAAGTTATAAAACAAAAACTCCTTAAAATAATTTAAAAATCTACTTTAAGAAAAACAGTAAAGATGGCAGAATTTGTACATGTTGAATGAAATGAACATAATAGTTCCTTAAAATCCAAGAAGTAACTACAGAGAATCTTTTATCATCAGAAACAAATTTGTTTTAGCTTCTGAGTATCAAGCAGAAAAGAATAGAGTGTTGTCTTTCCTGTATCACAAGATTGATCTTAAGTTCTAATAAATTTTAAAATTTCATGAGATGTGGGAAGTAAGAAGTATAAGAAATTTTGCACTCAGCAGCATAAGAGCAATTTTTGTTTAAATAATATTCAAGAGCCTTACTATTAATCATGGAAACTCCATTTGAGCTTCAACTTCACCTTAAGCGTATGGGGAGAGAAGGCATACAGAGCTGCTATGCTGTGCACCAAGGCAATCTCCACTTGTCTGGAGTATTTATTTTGTATAATGAAATATTTTAAACAGCAAACATGTACTTTTTATGGATTTTTTTTTTTTTTTGACTTTACAAATGGTTTAGACCAATGGTTCTCAAAGGGTGGTCCTGGAACCAGGAGTACCTGGGAACTTGTTAGAAAATGCAAATTCTCAGGCCTTATCCCATATTTGGAGCCCTGGTGGCTGAGTAGTTAAGAGCTCAGCTGCTAACCAAGAAGGTCAGCAGTTCGCATCTAACAGCCGCTCTTTGGAAACCCCATGAGTCAGTTCCCTTCTGTCCTATAGGGTGGCTATGAGTCAGAATGGACTCCACTGCATCGGTTTGGTTTTGCTTACCCCATATTTACCAAATTGGAAACTGGGTTTGTGGGTGGGGTGAGGCCCAGCAGTCTGTAGTTTAACAATCTCCCCGGGTGATTCAGATGCATGCTAAAGGCTGAGAATCACTGGTTCGTTTAGCCTAAATCAGTTGTTCTCAATTGGGGGCCTGGGAGGAGAATTGTGCCCCTCACCCCACTCCCAGGGACATTTGGCACAGTCTGGAGGCATTTTGGAGCCCTGGTGGTGCAGTGGTTAAGATCTTGGCTGCTAACCAAAAAGTCAGGAGTTGGAATCCACCAGCCACTCCTTGAAAACCTGTGGGACAGTTCTTACTCTGTCCTATAGGGTAACTATGAGTTGGACTCAACTCAGCCTCAATGGGTTTGGTTTTTTTTTTTTTTTGGAGACATTTTTGGTTTCACAACTGGGGGAGCTTCTACCATCTAGTGGGTAGAGTCCAGTGAGCTCATTAACATCTCACAAGGCACCGGAGAGCCCCCCAACAACAAAGAATTCCAAACCCAAACCAAACCCACTGCTGTGGAGTGGATTCTGACTCAGTGATCTTATGGGACAGAACTGAACTGCCCATAGAGTTTCCAGGGAGAGGCTGGTGGATTCCAACTGCTGACCTTTTGGTTAGCAGCCAACCTGCTAACCACTGAACCGCCAGGGCTCTGCAGCCACCCCAAAATGTCACAGTGCTGAGGTTGAGAACTTTGGGACTAAACCCTTTTGGAGGAATTTCCCCAAAGTACCAACATTTAGTCAACAGAAAGGCAGTGTGCGTTAGGCAATAAACAAAGGTCTAGAATTCAGATCCTGATTCTGCTGATTAATAGCTGTATAATTTGTAACTGCAAAGCCCTTCCTCTCTCAATTTCAGTTGTCTTATGTGTAAGATGGGAATAATCTCTGCCTGTTGCATGGATTACTAGGAGGATCAAATGAGGTGACGTGCGTGAACACGCTCTGTAAACCGTAATGCTAATTACACTAAATCGAATGGATTTTTCTAGTAGGAGGAAGATACAGACCAGAGGTGGGTGTAGGATGCTAAAAAAACCTTAGAGTATGTGGTTCAGCTCTCTGAAAATAACTAGATTACTTAATCTGATTTGTGTTGCAGATTTTTTTCCTTAGTGTTCCTCATATTCTTTCTTTCATTTTAGCTTTTCTTACTTTCAGTCACTGTATGACACAGAATAGCTGGCTCCTGGCTTGTTTCTATACTGTGGCTTGTTTCTATACTGTGGCTTCTCAAATGTAAGCAAGTATCAGAATCTCCAGCAGGGCTGGCTATACACAGATTACTGAGCTCCTCCCCAAGAGTTTCTGTGCACTAGGCCTGGGAAGGGGTCCTCGTGGCACAGTGGTTAAGCGTATGGCTGCTAACCAAAACGTCAGCAATCTGAATCCACCAGCCGCTCCTTGGAAGCCCTATGGGGCAGTTTCACTCTGTTCTATAGGGTCACTATGAGTCAGAACTGACTGGATAGTAACAGGTTTGGTTTTTTTTTTTTTTGGTTTAGGTCTGGGAGAGGCCTGAGTAGTTGCATTTTCTAACAAGTTCCCAGGTAATGCTGATGGCGTTGAGCGGAGGAAGACATTTTAAGAATTACTCTCTGCCCTATTATTAACTGGAGGACAGAAGATTTTAGTTAGAGTTGCTGATTTCTAATTGTCATTGGCAAGCTCTGGCTAGGCACATTTCAGTGGCTCATTGTCAAGCCTCTTTTGACGTAAGGAATAGCTTTTATTTTTCCAGCAAATGAAACCAAGTCCCTTATTAATTCCTTGCCTAAAAAGGCCCATTTTTTTTTCCTTTGCTATTCTCAATGATGTTAACAATTTTAGCAATTTAATATTGATAATGGCCTTGGATTGTTCTCAGTTCATTGAGACCGCTACTTTTGTAATCATATTTGATGACAGAGATGCACACTTGGCTTAAACAAAGACAGGCTGTCCTAACGCATTTTTAGATAAAGAATAGTTTTGTCATCCCATATTTGTCTTTAATTCAATAATTACTGCACAATCAAGAACACAAAAATATGAGAACTAAAAGATAGGTCTGACCTAAAACCTTTGTATTTGAAATGTTTTTCAAAGTGTGGCTCCTGGATAATTTGACTCAGAAAAACTTGGGGGCATTTGTTTAAAATGCAATTTCCTGGTCTCCACCCCAGAAGTGATGGGGCTTGACTAGTAGATGCTGTAGAGGGTCTCTGGGAAGGAGCCTGCATCTGTTTTCTCTCTGAGTCCAGGGTGGGAAGTACAGGACTGCCAAGACGTGTTTGGGGATTTGCTGGCAGAAACCTCAGTGCTCACCTTCTCAGTGGAGCTGAGGAAACAAGCAGGTCCTTGGTGCCCCTGACACTGTGCCAGCACGGTGCTGGAGCAGAAGCAGGAGCAGGTGTGTTGGTAGCTTATCCAATCAGAGGGGGCCTTATGGGGTCTCGTGACTCCACTGTGGTTCCCTGTTGGCACAGGCACGCATCTGACAATTTCTCAAACTCTCAGGAAACAGCTGAGAGAGGGCAGGTAGGGCTGAAGGGGCTTTGCCATGTAAACGAAGAGGACAAGGAACGCGTGAACTGGACGATGATGAGAAGGTGGATGTCTCAGCACATTCTGACATCGGCAGACACTGATGCCATGACCACGTAAATCCTCCGGTACTCAGGTGTCACTTAGGGTGGGAGAAGGTGCAGGGGGAAATCTGGAATTGAATCTAAACCTGAAAAGACTGAGTTTCTGTAGAATTTAGGAGTCCCTGGGTGGGACTCTAGCTATGTCAGCTAACTGGAAGGTCAGCAGTTTGAATCTACCAGGCACTCATTGGAAACCCTATGGTGCAGTTCTACTCTGTCCTGTGGGGACGCTATGAGTGGAATCAACTCGACAGCAACAGGTTTGATTTTTTGGGTAGTGCAAATGGTTAAGTGGTGGACTACTAACTGAAAGCTTGGCGGTTCAAACCCACCCAGAGGCACCTTGGAAGACAGGCCTGGCAATCTGCTTCTGAAAAGTCACAGCATTGAAAACCCTATGGGGCAGTTCTACTTTGCCCACATGGGGTCACCATGAGTTGGAATCAATTCGTCGGCAACTAACAACAACGTGTAGAATTTACTACAATTACCTGAAATGTTTTTTTTTTTCTTCCCTGCCAGAGGGAATGGAGCCTTGAAATAGAGATAATTTGATGAAGAATAATAAAAGAAGTTACACTTTTTCTAATCTATGGTTTGAGATTCATATTGAGTACAGGCAGGGCTAGCTCTGTGCCAGCCGTATGTCCTTCTTGCTGTTCCTTGGACATATAGGCACATCCCACCCCAGGACATTAGCACCAGTGGTTCCTTTTGCCTGATGCATCTCCCCTCAGAGCTGGGAAAAATCTGAGCGTGCTGGGGGCAAAGAAGAGTGAGGGTCAGTGGTGGGAGCTGAATTGCTGGGCAGTTAAGAAGCACCTGTGCCTCAGACAATGTGATGAGAAATCCAGCAGAGAGTGTGTGTGTGTGTTAGTTTGTCACACAGCATGAGGGCTTCCCAGGTGTCTCATAATAAATTTGTGGTTGTTCCGACTCATAGCGAACCTGTGTGCAACGGAACAAATCACTGCTTGGTCCTGCGCCATCCTCACGATCGTTGTTATGGTGATAACACAACGTATAACCCTAGCTCTAACCCTAACCCTGATAACATAAATTTAGTAAGTTTGAATTTCCGCGGCATCAAAGTTGTCAGTGAGGCTGCAACAGAAACGTCCCTTCAGTGTATGCTGGGCATTGTATCCTGAGCTAGGTAAGCTATGAAGCCGTGTTGCTCTAATCAAAGTGAAATTACATCAGTGAAACCATGAATCTATGCAGCGTGTAGGTCTGTGCATCAGGGGAGGAGTGTGGCAGAGTAATGTTGTAAAGTATTAATCAGCGTGACTTCTCTCCCACTGCCTTTTAGTTCCGTGGCCTCTCCCTATTTAGACCTTGAGTCAAGAGGTGCCTGCCCCCGGGGAAGGAAGGGGGATCTGAATTCACTGATGTGGCAGGCAGAATGGTGGCTCCCTAAAGATGTCCACGTCCTAATCTCCGGACCCTGTGAATATGTCACCTGATGTGGGAAAATGGACTTAGCCGATGTAAATAAGGATCTTGAGATGGGGTGATGATCCTGGATTATTCAGGTCAAAAAAACCCATGGCTGTTGAAGTGATTCTGACTCATGGTGACCCTGTAGGACAAGTAGAACCACCACATAGGGTTTCCAGGGCTCAGCTGGTAGATTCCAACTGCCCACCCCTTGGTTAGCAGCTTAGCTTTTAACCACTGTGCTCCCAGGGCTCCTTATGTGTGTGTCCAGGAAGGCCTAACATAATCACAGAAGCCTTTCTAAGGGAAAGAGGGAGGTAGGAGAACGAGAGAAGACGTGATGATGGAAGCTGAGATCAGAGTGATGTAATTGCTGACTTTGATGATGGGGGAAAGGACCATGAGCCAAGAAATGCAGGCAGCTCCTAGAAGCTGGAAAAGGCAGGGAAATGGATTCTCCCCTAGAGCCCCCAGAAGGAGCACAGTCCTGTTGACACCTTGGTTTTAGCCCAGTGAAACCCATTTTGGACTTCTGACCTCCAGAGCTGTAAGATAATAAATTCGTATAGTTTTTAAAGCACTAATTTGTGGTAATTTGTTATACCAGCAATAGGAAACTAATACAGCTGAATTTAAATTTTAACCCAGAGCTCATCAAGTTAATATTTCCTGAAATCAAACAGAATTGGGTTTAAAATGGAGATTAAGTTCAGTAATAGAAAACTAACTTGAGGATTAATTTTAGAAACACTCTGAGAAATGCTGGGTGGGAGATTTAAAATAGAAATTATCAAGCAGAATAGCATTCTTTATTTCTTTGGATCTATATACGTACTATGCTAATAAATCAAATTGATCTGCTAGTATAATTTGCCTACCGTATTCCCAGTAAACTTCATATTTTAAAATATATGTTACTAAATACCCGTAGAAGATCAAGGCATTCCAGCGCTGAGATTATTAAATTATTCTACAACCTAGAAATTAAAATAATTAATTTACTCAACATTTGTAATACATAAATGTAGACTTTTTCCTGACAACTTAAAAACATCTAGCATGGTGCACTAATGTTGTCGTTAGTTACCGTCTACATGGCCAATATTTTCAAAATCATGAAACTATTAATTTTATTCTGTGATGATAAGTGTTGTCAGCAAGACAGTAAAGATTCTATATCTCATGTCCGTTTCAAGAACCAGATTTTTACCCTAATGTGCCTCTTCCCACCTAATGCCTCCAGCTTTTATTGAAAAAGTAATAGAAATTAACTATTGGAAAATGACTCATTCCGCCTCCCCAAGTCCAGCTAAATCAATTTACCAAATTTATAGTAAAAGGTCATGTATGCATCGAGTGTCTGCAAGTGTCCACAGCTAGAATATAAATATTTCAAGGGCCGAGAAGCTGTGGTAAACAGTAAAAAACAGACAGCATGTTCCCTGAATCCCAAAAGGAGTGGCTGCGTGGAAGACGAGGTAAAGCCAAGAGAGTTTTACACTCCACCAGCGTGGTGCTACTTCAGCTCCTTTCCTCATGTCTGTCTGGCTGCATCTCTGTCTTCTCAAGATGTTCAGATGAGATTGTCTCTCATCCACCACTTTCTCATCCTTGGTAATCTCTACAACTGGATATAGCTGTTTTCATCTCTGTGCCCGCTGTTCCCCCAAACCGAGTTCTCTAAGGCAGCACTGGTCAAAACGATGATCTGAAAAATGGCTAGAGGAACTCTCTCAAGCATGGAGGGGCCCAAGCCCACTGGGTCTTCTTCCCAGCCCCTGGCCGTATTTCAGACACTCCCCATTCTCTGACCAGTGAGACCCCTTTGCTTTGACTCTTCTCTGCCAATGTAACTTGCACGGATCTGCCAGAGTTATTTCCAGTAATTAGAACAGTAAGACACACTTGAAACTCTTTATATGCATTAACAAATTTAATCCCCAGAACAGACTTATGGGGCAGATATTATCTTCTCCATTTTACAGATGTTCCTCCTTTGAGGCTCAGGGAAATTTCGTGACTTGCTCAAGACCACAAGGTGGTAATGATAGGATTTGAACTCAGGCAGTCAGGTTGCAGGATCTATGCTAAGTCTACATTATCGCGTCCCTCTAAATCACATCACTACTCAGCTCAAAAAGTTTTGATTTTTTTTCTTTTAAATAGCATCCACTTGCCACTAACTTTGAGACTGAAGAGTAGACAGACATAGCTGAAAGTCTGTTCTGCTGCGTTGGCAAGCCACTTACTGCTCTGTGCTTCAGTCTTGTTTCTGTAAAACAGGTTCATGATGTCTATCTCGTAGGGTCTTCCTGAGGAACAAATCAGACAACACATGCAAAGAATTTAGTATCATGCCTAAACCAAAAAACCCAAACGCAGTGCCGTCGAGTCGATTCTGACTCACAGTGACCCTATAGGACAGAGTAGAACTGCCCATAGAGTTTCCAAGGAGCGCCTGGTGGATTTGAACTGCCGACCCTTTGGTTAGCAGCCATAGCACTTAACCACTGCGCCACCAGGGTTTCCATCATGCCTAAAGTGGGGAAGAATTCAACAAATCATGGCTGTTTTAATGCTTGAAAAGTATGTTTACTTCAAACTTGACATTCCTTTCCTCTCCTGCCCCAAGCAGTGCATTTCTTGAAGGAATCCCTGTTTTGCCAGTATGCTCAGTCAGGACTTAGTCTGAATTACGGGCAATCCTCAAATTTTGGACAGAGCCTGTTTAAGCTAGTTGCCTAATTGACATTTATTTGTCTGATTGCTGGGTAGGCTTAGTCGATGGTTAGCCAAAATTGTGTTCCCATGGTTAGTTAGATACCTTTAGATTCAGGTATTGTTTTCCTAAAATGTGTAGGGATGTATTAATGTTCAGATTTAAAACTAAGGGATCGATTAAAAGGAAAAACAACCCTGAGGGTTAATCATAAAGAGACCGACTGAATAGATAATTTAGGTATCTGTTTACTCATTAAAATCTATATTATGAGGGTAGATTCATTTTCCACTGCCTTAATAATCTCTGGAAGCCCTGGTGGCGTAGTGGTTAAGTTCTATGGCTGCTAACTAAAGGGTCGGCAGTTCGAATCCGCCAGGTGCTCCTTGGAAACTCTGTGGGGCAGTTCTACTCTGTCCTATAGGGTCACTATGAGTCGGAATCGATTCGATGGCACTGGGTTTGGTTTTTGGTTTTAATAACCTCTTACTAACTATCTTTCCAACTGCCCCTCTTACTGCTTTCCCACACAACCTATGCTCAAGCCATGTTTGGCTACTTAAAATTCCCCAAACATGCCAAGAAGTTTTATGTCAGACTGTGCCCATGGTGTTCCTTCTAGTTGGAATGAGATTATTCCTCTCTTAAAAATCCCCCTCATCTGAAATATCCCATCACCTGCCTTGGCCCCTGCTCCTGTATTACTCTTTAAAAAGTCTATTTACAGCTAGCGCTTACCACAGTGTGGTGTGCATAACCTTGGCTGAATTCAATACAAATTAAATTCAACGATATTTTCTAGGTACCTGCTTGGTTGTGCTGGTTCTGAGGAGTAAAAAAGGAATACAGCACCTTTTTTCAAAAATTTTTGAAATAAATAAATAAAAGACTAGTTGCCATCGAGTCAATTCCAGCTCCCAGTGGCCCTATCGGACAAAGTAGAACTGCCCCATAGGGTTTCCAAGGAGTGACTGGTGGATTTGAACTGCTGACCTTTGAAATAAATATTAAGCAAATAAATGCTTTGTATTGTTACAGGCACTATAGCATAGGTACTTCCACTGTGAAGTCAAAGAAAAGAGAGTAATTAACTTGCAGAGGTCAGGAAAGGCTTCCTAGAAGAAGGACATGGGTGGAGCACTGAAGAATGAGTAGGAGTTTTCAAGGCAGGTGAGGAGGAGAAGAGCAATCTAGTAAGAGGGAATGGCATATACAAAGGCACAGAGGCATAAAGTGACTTTTGTAAAAGATAGTGTATGTATGTAAGTGAATAGTGGGCGTCCCTGGGTGGTGCAAATTGTTAAGTACTCGACTGCTAACCAAAAGGTTGGTAGTTCAAATACACCCAGAGGCACCTCGGAAGAAAGCCCTGGCAATCAACTGAAAGATCACAGCCACTGAAAACCCTATGGAGCACAGGTCTACTCTGACACGCATGGGGTCACTGTGAGTTGGAACTGACTTCATGGCAACTGGTTTAAGTGATCAGTGGATGATGACTCCAGAGAAAGAAGGGGGGCCACAAACCAGCATTTGAACGTTACCTTGTAAGAAATTGGAAGCCACTGAGGAAAAACTATGACCTGATTATGCTAGAGGAAGGTAATTCTGCTGATGGTGTGTAGTACCCATGCAGTGCAGTAGAGTACAGACAACTTCAGCATCCTGGAGGGCCGGGGAGCTGGGGCAATGGTGGTGTGCATGGGCTGGAGTTCAGAAAGAGAATCAACAGTTTTAGGGCTCTTTTGTAAGTGAGAGGGCAGAATCAAGAATAGTTCTCAGGTTTCTGAGTGGGTTAATACCACTAATTAGGTGAGAGAATATAGGAGAAAGATCAGGTTTTAGGGGACGATGAATCAATTTAGTTTCAGACACTTTAAGCTTGGTACAGCTGTGCATATTCAGGTAGAGACGTACAGTGGATAACCTGTTGAAGGCTCTAACACTGTGGGCCCTGGTTGGAGATACTTTTGGAATCACCTGCTGGTTATAAATTAATGTGTATAAAATACTTAAAACCTGGTATACAGCAAATGCTATTACTAGGATTATAATTAAAATTATCATTATCCTTATCAGCTAGTAGGTGATTGCGAAATCCATGGGAATGCATAAAAGTACCCATGGCAGACTTAAGGATGAGCGGGGAAGAAGAGAAGAGTGCTGAGGACAGACTCCTGGCAACTGTGGTAGCAGGCCAGTGAGATGAAGTCAGAGCAGCCTGAGATTCAGAAGGATTAGTCAGAGGGGAAGGAGATGATGCAAGAGATCCAGGAGTCAGGGAAGCTAGACAAAAAAAGACAAAAAAAACTCAAGAAGGGAGTGGTTTGTGCCTCTAAGTGCCACAGAGAGTTCCAGTGCCTGTTTTCCCTACACTGAGCTTTTCACCACAGAGGCTCTGTCTTTTTCTTTTCTTTTTGTCCTTAGCCTAGAACTTTCTGCAGAAATCTAATGGTAGATTTATAGCTTTGTCTCCCCTGCAAATTATCTGTTGAGAACTTCAGGCATTAGGGGGAGAAGTGGAGGAAGAGAGGAAGGCCAAATGCAGTGATGTGTTGCAGCCAGCTTTTACCAGCTCATGAGAATTGATTATTAAATTGCCAGGGATTTTCAGAGCTGATTTTAAAGACAGCCACTCTTTTAATTTTTAAATTAAATTTCAAAAACAAATAAATTGTATTTAAAACAAGGTAATACGTACTTAAAACTCATCATTTCCTAAGTATTTTACTTTTATCTGTGTTCTTAAGCCTACTTATGTCTCTTGTACCAGTCTGGTAGAGATTCTATCTGATAACGTGCTTCTGGGCGTCTCTTCCCAACTCTGGGGTCAGTGATGTCAGGTTGCTAGCTTGAAATTGGCCATGGTGGAAAAACTACACCAGGCAAACTAGCAAATTCGGCAAATGAAGTCTTTCTCCTTCGGAGAGCTAGTTGTTAAACATTTACCAGTAGACCACTGGCCAGAGGGCAACTACTGAGGCAGGGCAAACAGTCGTTGGTCTGTGGTCCTGCCTGAGAAAATACTTCCGTGGGCAGCACAGTTTCTTGAGCAAAGGATACCCAAAAGTGATTGTTAAATTTGAATTGAATTAAAATACGGGCATTTGAGTATCCCAGCTATTAACCAAGTTACATGTGCCTGGGTGGAAAACTGGGCATCTTTCAGGG
Organism: Elephas maximus indicus; assembly: GCF_024166365.1. Taxonomy (NCBI): domain Eukaryota; kingdom Metazoa; phylum Chordata; class Mammalia; order Proboscidea; family Elephantidae; genus Elephas; species Elephas maximus. The sequence continues at coordinate 67,471,162 of NC_064841.1, read as the reverse complement.
CTAGTTATTTTAGCAGGATTCTGTTGTTTAGTGAATTAAGTAAAATTGACTCCTTACACTTTAAAGCAAGCAAGTACACCTCTAGTGAGTATAAATAATTTTTAGATATTTAAAAATGTAGATAGGAATTGAAAGCTACATTTATTACATTTACTATATATATATCTATATACAGTTTTTTTTTTTTTTGGCCAGGAAATTTCTTACACATAATTTTATTTAATCCTCAAAATATACCTAGTTCCCCATTTTTATAAATGAGGAAACTGAGGATCATAACTAGGTCTGCATGGTTAGATGTATATGAATGCTTATTTGTTTGTATATGGATCCCTTAGTCCAAAGCCAGTTGATAATAGACGTAATAGAAATTGGAATAAAGGGTTAGGATACAGGTTTTATTGTTGTTGTTTTATTTATTTGTTTTAAATCCAATCATCTTTATAATCAAGGAGAGCTTAAGCAGAGTTGGGAAAGTAATAAGGCAGAAAGGGAAGTGGGTTTTAAAGTTAGTCGTAAATAAAGGAATACCTTCTGATTGTCATTTGTTCTTCTTCATCAGGAAGTCTTGTTCTAGGAATTCCTCATAAGAATCAGTCATGGGCTCTACCCAAAAGGGAAAAGAAGAATGGGGGAAGATGAAGGAGCAGGGAGAGGAAGGGAAACCGTTGCCACCTTTGAGGCAGTTTAAGACCCTGGATAGTAATTCTACGGCCCTTGGCATCCAGTGAATTATATAGGTTCTGGAAAATGCTCCTGTTTGGTTTTTCAAGGATCATGGATATTGAGAGAACTGACCAAAGAGAAGTGACTTCAGTGTAAGTAAGTATAAGTATGGAGTCCCTGGGTGATGCAAAAGGTTAACACACTTGATTGCTAACCAAAAGGTTGAAGGTTCAAGTCCACACAGAGGTGCCGAGGAAGAAAGACCTGAGGATCTAATTCTGAAAAAGCCAGCCATTGAAAACTCTTTGGAGCACAATTATACTTTGACACACATGGGGCCCTCATGAGTCGGAACTGACTCAATGGCAACTTTTTTTTTTTTTTTTATTTAAGTAAAGTACTTGAGAGAACAAGAGACTTGACAACATTTTTATCCTCAGAGGGACAAGTTCCCTTGGTCTCTATACACTTGCCTTTCTAGATATTTCATGTAAGTAGGATCATATAATATTTGGCCTTCTGTAACTGACTTTTTCACTCAGTATAATGTTTTCAAGCCTTAACCATGCTATGGCACAGATCAGGACTTCATTTCTCTTTATAGCTGAGTAATAGTCCGTTGTATGAAGACACCATTTTATTTATCCACTCATCTGTTGACGGACATTTAGGCTATTTCCACCTTTTGGCTGGCATCATTCAATAAGCACTGTTGAAAGAATGACGTATTTTTTTTCTTCTTTCCATCTTTCTTTGCCAACTATCCTTTTCTGATTCCTTATAAAAATACTTCAACAAGCACAATAATTAAAAGTTTGCACAATTTCTTTAGAGATTGAATTGGGAAGGTTCTGGTTTTGGAATAGGGGGTTTGGAGATTTAAAAAGGTAGGAAACTATTGAGATGGGTGACCTCCCCAAATCCTGTCCAACTTAATCACTCATAGCACAAGTCACAACTTGCAGGACGAAACTGGGTTACTGCTGCATTCAGGTGTTTTTAAATAAATTTCCTTTAGTCAATGATGATGCATAGGAAGCAAAGCAATACATGAGAGAGAACTGTGAAAACACTGGATAAATTTTGGAAGTGTGAGGTATTTTTTAGGGGCTGTTTAAATCGTTCTCAGGGAAAAGAAAGTCACTGAAATTGGAACTCTGGATTATGCATTTGTGATGTAGAAATATGCTTTACTGTCAAACTGCTAGAAGCTCTGCTAGGCGTAACCAGCTTGACTGTCAGTTGGTTTTATATTGCTAGTCTTCTGTTTTGTTGTTTGGGACTTCATTTTACATTTATTTGGGAAAAATCCTCCTCACAGTGATTTATGAGTACTTTTGGCCTATAAAGGTCCCTGGGTAGTAAAAATAGTTTGCACTCAGCTACTAATGGAAAGATTGGCAGTTCAAGCCCAGCCAGTGGCACTGCAGAAGAAAGACCAGACGATTTGCTCCTGCAAAGATTACGGTCATGAAAACTATGGTGGTCACTTCTACTCTGTGTAACACATGGGCTCGCCGTGACTCGGAATAAAATTGATGGCAGTGAATTTGTTTTTTAAAAATCTTTTTTTTGGTTAAGCATATAAAACTCAGACATAAGAGACACAATCTGATCTTGTAATTTCCAAGTTTAGTCATTATTTGGTCTTATTAAGATATTTAGGGCATCATCTCGAAGAAGGTCGAGATGATGGAATCTCTAACTTTGCAGACTATTCCCATGAGGGCAGGAACAGTGAACTACATCTGTCTTGCTCACCATATATATTGCCAGTGCCTTTCCCAGGGCCTGGCTGGAACAGGTGATAAATGAATAAAGTACTTGTTTAAATAATTTTCTTTCTTCTTCTTTTTTTTTTTTTGAAAAAAAATTTTTTTTCTATTAGTATTTTCACAAAGACAAGATCTGTGGGGGTCTAAAAAGGATTTTCCCCATTTTGTGTAATCTGTGCTGACTACTAAGGAGCCCTAGTGGTGCAGTGGTTAAAGTGCTGAGCAGCTAACCAAAAAGTCAGCGGTTCAAACCCACCAGCCGCTCCACAGGAGAAAGATGTGGCAGTCCGCTCCTTTGACGATCACAGCCTTGGAAGCCCTGTGGAGTAATTCTGCTCTGTCCTACAGCATTGGTATGAGTGAGAATTGGTTTTTGGTTTAGACCGACTACTATTGTTATATAATGTTTATAGTGTCATTGTTTACAAAACACTTTAATTTATAAGGTGTTTCATAGGCCTCTAAAATCACTAGAAAGTTGTAGGAGGTGGGCTTTTAGAAAACTGGTACCTGGTTTAAAATATTGTTTCACCTTCCATGTTATGAAACACGTATGTTGTCTTGTTGTTATTAGTTGCTCTCAAGCTGACTGCAACCCTTGGCAACCTTTACGTGTAACAGAATGAAACGTTGCCTGGTTCTGTGCCATCTTCATGACCATTGTTATGCTTGAGTCCATTGTTGTGACTGTTACGTCCATGCATCCCATTGAGGATTTCTTTCATTTTCGTTGGCCTTCTGCTTTACCAAACATGATGTTCATTTCTATCAACTGGTCTTTCCTGTTAACATGCTTAAAGTAAGTGAGCCAAATTTTCACCATCTTTGCATCTAAGGAACATTTTGGTTGTATTTTTTCTAAAATTGATTTGTTTGTTCTTCTGGCAGGCCACTGTGTATTCAATATTCTTGACCAAAACCTCAATTCAAATGCATCAATTCTTCTATTGTCTTCTTGTTTCATTGTCCAGCTTTTATGTACATATGAGGTGATTGAAAAGGCTGTGGCTTGGATCAGGTATACCTTCGTTATCAAAGTGACATTTTTGCTTTGAAAACTTTAAAGAGGTATTTTGCAGCAGATTTGCCCAATGCAATAGGTTATTCAATTTCTCGATTTGCTAACGTGATATTAGTTAGCTTCCAGACTAAGACAGTAGGAAGAAAGGCCTGGAAATATACTTCCAAAAATTAGCTAAGGAAAACCCTATGTATAACAACAGGATATTGCCTGACATAGAGGTGGAAGATGAGACTGCCAGGTTGGAAGACACTCAAAATATGACTGGGAAAGAGCTTCTTTCTCAAAGTAGTGTCAGCTTTAATGATATGGGTGGCGTAAATCCTTTGATAACTTCATTTGCTGATGTGGCACAACTCAAAATGAGAAGTTACAGCTGCAAACATCCATTAGTAATCAGCTTGTGGAAATGTATGAAGTATGAATCAAGGAAAATTAGAAGTCATCAAAAATGAAATGAAACGTTCGATGATTGATATCAGGATCCAATGAGCTGAAATGGACTGGACTGGTATTGGCCATTTTGAATCCAACAATCATATTGTTCACTATGCTGGGAACAGCAAATTGAAGTGGAACGGCGCTGTGTTCACCATTAAAAAGAACATTTTGAGATCTATCCTGTATATCATGGTCAGTGATAGGTAAATATCCGTATACCTACAAGGAAGACCAGTTAATATGACAAGTGTTCAAATTTATGCACGAGCTACGAATGCCAAAGATGAAGAAATTGAAGAATTTTAGGACATGCTGCAGTCTGAAACTGATCAAATGTGCAATCAAGATGCATTGATAATTACTAGTGATCAGAATGTGAAAGTTGGAAACAAAAAAGAAGCATCCATAGTTGGAAAATATGACCTTGGTGATAAAAATGATGCCAGAGATTGCATGATAGAATTCTGCAAGACCTACACCTATTCACTGGAAATACTTTTTTTCAGAACATAATTGATGATAAACATGGACTTCACCGGATGGAATCGAATTGACTACATCTGTGGAAAAAGACCATGGAGAAGCTTCCTGTTTCCCATATAACAACATCCTAAGTCCCCAGCACTAAGAACACCCAGTGAAAATCAAGAAAGACAAAGTAAAAAGCCGTTCAACGCAGGCTTATGTTGAGTGACTTTGAAGAGACCTTAGAAGCTCCCTCTAGAATGTGCTAATAACTGTCCCTGCCATGAAAACCTAGTCTCAGCTGCAACAGTAAGAAAAAAATGAAAAAAACTAGGAGGGACCTCCTTCATGTTACCAGGCAACCAAGCTAAACCCATGCTGCTTGCGCTTGAAATAGTGGAGGTGTGGCTCCACAAATGGCTGAGGGCTCTGCCAACTTTGCCCAAATCTTCTGACTTTCAGAAATATTTAAGACTGAGAAAATTAAGAGAAACAACCTTGTAGACAAGGCAGCTAAATAAGCTGCTGCTCAAAGTACTGTTGCCCTTATAATAAGTAAGAAAAAAGATTTCCCAAATTTGTTTACTAATGACTCTAATTTTTGTGAATTAACTTTAGAAAAACTTTTAAATATCCTTGATAAATGAGCCTGGATTTCCTCCCTACTGGGATACTGGTTTAGGATTCGTATTCAAGACACTGTAAGCTGAATATAGTAGAAGTAATTTAGAATTTCAGTAGTCACTTTGGGAAAACAAGTTTCTCATGGCTCTGTCTTTTCCCTTCCATTTTAGGAAAATGAGCTCCCATTTGCATTGTCTTTTCTCTGGGGAATTTTTGTTTGATACTCAAATTTCAGTGAGTCTAAATAAAATTCCTCCATCTGAGGTGCTGACAAGTTAATAAAGCTTAACTAAACCCAAAAACCCAGTGTACTAGAACCTGTTTTTCTGTTAAATTGAGCTGATTTCACCCAAGAATTATTGTATTCATTCTAAGAAACTAAGTTGTTTGCAATATGTATGTGGTTTTTCTGTTTCAGAATCCTGTCTGAATTTCTATCTTGTTTTTTTTTTTTTTTTTATCAGATTGATGGCTATGCTGTCTTCTTTTAGGGGGGTGACTATGTAAAATTTTAGTTCTCTGTTCCAAGAAAAACTGCTTCTTGCATCTGGGCTTTTTAATAACTACTCTGAATAACTTTGACATAAATCAGCCTATTTGAAAAATGCACTAAAAAAAGATAAATTGTTTATTTTGCTTGATATAACAAGATCTTAAAGAGAAAAAAAATATTCTGTATTGGCTTTCTAAAGGATCCTATAAAGCATGCAAAAGACAGGGTTATAAAAACATAATAATTTCCTACCTCTGGATGGTATTGTTAAATTAGATTATAATATCCCTTCAAAGAGCTTTGTTCTGAGTGGTTTACAAATAACTAAGTGCTTATATAAATTAAATAGTCCAGATATTCCCAGGAATTAGTAAAAGTGAATTCCTTCTGATTTAAAAGTAGTTTCCAAGCAACTTAGATGAGATTATGTCTATGGAATGTGTATTGTTAAGAGAAAACATAATAATTTTTTTCCTGAAAAAGGAAAATTTAGATAAACATAGAAAGCTAGAAGAAGGTTAAAAAAAATTATATATAGGATGTTAAATAGAAAGTTAAGAAGAGAAGGCTAAACTGAAGCATTTTTTTTTTTCATAGAGACTGTTAAAATAATCCAGGAGAATACTAATATTTGGACCAGAGCAATGAAATAGAGAAACTCTCCAATTCAGAAGATGAGAAGAGATCCACAGGAGAGGATGGTCATAGAAGGCAAACAATATGTGTACAAGTGTAGGGGGAAGTGTTAACTGGTTGTGAGCTGTGTATAGCTGGAACTTAGGATGAGGCAAGAGGAGACTAGAGAGAAAAGGTTTATGGAATGTGTTATAAGCTGCATGAAAGTTGCTTGTCAAATCAGGAGAAATACCAAATTTCCTTAGAATTAAAATTTATATGTCAGTAATATTTGTTTAATATCAGACAACAAGCAGAGAATATTGTGTCCTTTGCATCTAACATCACCAAAGCCAATAATTTCACCTGAAGAATTCACATCATTTATCCATAGCATTTTTATTACTTTTCAGATGTTTAGAGTCTTGATAGTCTTGGTATGTGCTTGGTATGTCCTGACTATTTAATATTATGTCTTAAGATTATTATATGTTATATCTGAAACTCTTTGAAAATAAAGCTAATCATTATATTTAGAGATATTTTTATCTAAAGTTTTTTTTTTAATTGAATTGGCTTTATTTAACTTACATTAATTATGTAATTAATTTCCATCAGGTCTTTCACTTTTTTTTTTAATTTATTTGTTGTGCTTTAGGTGAAAGTTCACAAATCAAGTCAGTCTCTCATACAAAAAGCCATACACACGCTGCTGTGTACTCCCAGTTGCCCTGCCCTTAATGAGACAGCACAGGTCTTTCACTTTTAAGAATTATTATTATTATAAGTTACCCATAGCCATTTTTAACTTTGTCATCTTCAGAGAAATTTACTTTGCTGATTCACTGAAAGTTCTTGACCAGAATATTTCAACAAAAATGGACTATATAAGACTTACAAAAAGACTATATTTAGTTCTTCTCACCAATCCCTGTGCAACAAAATTAGAAGGGGTTAAATCTTGGATCCATTTCTTCCAACCTAAGAGGGCTAAGGAGCCTGCTGGGACTTGTCAGCCCTCTGGAGACTTAAAAATCACATTTAAATGCCTTCATGATCAGATGCAGATGACTGCAGAAGTAGACAGCTGATCCCAAGATCATGGATCGAGACTTCGTGAAAGTTATTGAAACTGAGCTCTATAGACTTTGTGTAACAATCATAGATCTTCTTATGTCAATAGCCTTACTATACACTTATGATCTTTTTTCTTGGTAATTTTATTTGCAGCAAAGGTCTGTTTAGGTTTTATGATTTTTCTTTCTATGATTGCCTGTAATGCTTAGAAAGAAATACATTTATTAGACTATCCCAATCAATAGTTAATGCTGGTAATTTGACCAAATGCTGGATCTATCATCCTTCCCCACAAACTGTACATGAAAATTCAAATCTGTTGGCTTATGAATCTTATGCTTGGGCATTGCTCTGCCTAGATAGTTGGAATAATGCAGGTCAATGTACTTGAAGCCATTTAAGAGTCCTTTTAAATGTCCACTCTGAACAATGAAAATATACGTTAGATTAACAATTCAAACTTCCTTACTCGTAACAAAAGAGATGCAGATCCTTTAAAATATGCAGACCAAATGAAATACCAGAATCCTATAACTGAAAAAGCCAAATTAGGATGGATATTCCTCAGAGCCTTTCTACCCTAGTATGCTGTCCCTCAGCTTGAGAAGTCCATTCACAATATATCTGTTACTACGGCTCAACTTGCTAATGCTGAAGTATTTTCCTAATACTTTTAATCAGACTGCTAAATCTATGCCTATGAAAAAGATTATATGCATAGATGAAACTGCTTTTTCAAATGAGAATAATTTCACCTCCTAACCAAGGGTTGGCAGTTCAAATCTGCCAGGCGCTCCTTGGAAACTCTATGGGACAGTTCTACTCAGTCTTATAGGGTCGCTATGAGTCGGAATCGATTCGATGGCACTGGGTTTTTTTTTACTGTTGAATGCCTAATGTTCTGACTACACCTGTATTACAAATGAGTTTAATCACCTAGATTGTTATAATAGTTGTTCTGAATTTAATTAAATATTTTATCCTCTGCTTTTAACTATGGATTATATAACCATGAAGAAAATTATGTATAATAATAAAGCTAGTTTTTCTGATGGATTTGCTCACACACCTTAGTGTAGTGTATTAAATACACATCAGTTGTTCCTCTTAATTTGGCCTTACTCTTCTTTTACCCCAGATTATTGATCACAGAAGTAGAAGCCCAAGCTATGGCATGGCAAAAGTGAAAGGCTAGGTGGTGCCCAGTTACCACTCATGAGTAACATCTGGGGTCTTACAAGTTCACCAAAGCGAGCAGTCATGTGAAAAACCGAATAACTAAGCCCATGCAAAAGAAGGCACTCTTATAATAGTGATTGACGAATCTCCATGGAGATTCTTGATCAAAAGGGAGGATTGTGTAAGAGTACCCTAAAATCCCAAATCCTGAGGCAGCTAACATGCACAAAATGGCTGAGCTTAGGTCTGACACCAACTTCATTTTACTTAAAGAATGAACTTCTCTTTTTGCCCAGCAACAGCTGATCTTTGTACAGCCTTAATCTAAAAACTGAAGAAATGTTTTTCTTTAAGATAAGAATGTACCATAAGAAATATGAGAAAAAAAATTTCTGTTCTCAGGAGAAAAAGTTTATGCAGAATGTTACCTGAAGAAAGCTTGCACAGGTTACCTCCAGAAAGTCTGTGATGGTAAATAGATTAACTGACATTGTGAAAGGTTTACTTGTGACTCATGTATAACCTGCAGCCCTCATATATAGAAATCTCTTTCTCCTTTTGGACTTTGGAACATTTTGGAAATTCTTCCTGAATGCAACCTGATTCACGAATGTACTTGTCTCAATAAAACTTTTTACTTTTACCCTTAGCAGACTCAGAGACTTTTGTCTTTAACAGAAGTAAGAGCATTGATTTCAGTAGACCATTATCCACAGTATGCATTGTATGCAAGATTGAAGGTCTGGAATGTTATAATGTGTATGTGTATGTGTGTTTCCAGTCAGTGTGTATGTGTGTGTTTCCAATCACCCTGGCCGCATTGCTCATCATGGAGTTTACATGGAATGAAAATGGAAAGATGAATCAGTTGAACCAATTACTTTAAGACGCAGTATTTCCACCAACAAATATGCCAGTTATGGTGATTTCCCTTCCTTAAAGTTTTTTCACCTTAGAAGGAATTCTTACTACTCTAGCAGCATATGTCACTGAATTCAAGGTAATGTTCTGAAGAGTGTTTTTGAGCCTGGGACAGTACATATTTCAATGGAAGATAGGGGATGTTTTTGGCAGAGGGTGAAAAAGTGAAATGAAAAAAATCGTTCTTTGCTCCTATTATTGAACTCATCTCCACTCGTATCTGTGACAGATTCAAATGTTACAGTCAAGCAAAGTGTTTAAAACTATTATTATCCTAAAATCATTGTTGCTAAAGTAAGCACGTTGAATTTTTCTGTTAAGTTTTTATATTTTGTTGCTTTGTAATTATTTTATATATTACACAAAATAAAACCACCACTCATCTGTCATTTTGTCATAGTGTAGTGGTTTGTGTGCTGGTCTGATGCTGGAAGCTATGCCACTGGTATTTCAAATGCTAGCAGAGTAACCCATGGTGGACAGGTTTCAGCAGAGCTTCCAGACTAAGAGAGACTAGGAAGAAGGACCTGGCGATCTATTTCTGAAAAAAACTGGCCAGTGAAAAACTTATGAATAGCAGTGGAATATTGTCTGATTAAATGCTGGAAGATGAAGCCCTCAGGTTGGAAGGCACTCAAAATATGCCTGGGGAAGAGCTGCCTCCTCAAAGTAGGGTTGGCCTTAAATGACATAGATGTAGTCAAGCTTTCGGGACCTTCATTTGCTGATGTGGCATGACTCAAAATGAGAAAAAACAGATGCAAACATCCATTAATAATTGGAATGTGGAATGTATGATGTATGAATCTAGGAAAATTGGAAGTCGTTAAAAATGGGACACATAGGATCCATATCCTAGGCATTAGTGAGCTGAAATGGACTGGTATTGACCTTTTTGAATAGGACAATCATATGGTTTACTATGCTGGGAATGAAAAATTGAAGAGAATGGTGTCACATTCATTGTCAAAAAGAACATTTCAAGATCTGTCCTGAAGTACAGCACTGTCAGTGATAGGATAATATTTGTATGCCTACAAGGAAGTCCAGTTAATACAACTGTTATTCAAATTTATGCACCAACCACCAAAGGCACCAGTGCCAAAGATGAGAAAATTGAAGATTTTTACCGACTTCTGCAGTCTAAAATTGATCAAGCATGCAATCAAGATGCATTGGTAATTACTGGTGCTGGTATGCAAAAGTTGGAAACAAAGAAGGATCAGTAGTTGGAAAATATAGCCTTGGTGATAGAAATGATGCCAGAGATTGCATGATAGAATTTTGTCAGACCAATGGCTTCTTCGTTGCAAATACCCTTTTTTCCAACAACCTAAATGGTGACTATACACTAGATGGACCTCACCAGATGGGATACACAGGAATCAAATTGACTACATCTTTGGAAGGAGATGATGGTGAAGCTCAATATCATCAGCCACAACAAGGCCAGGGGCTGACTGCGGAGCAGATCATCAATTGCTCATATGCATGTTCAAGTTGAAGTTGAAGAAAACTAGAGCAAGTTCACGAGAGCCAAAATACAACCTTGAGGATATCCCACCTGAATTCAAAGACCATCTCAAGAGTAAATTTAATGCATTCAACACTAATGATCAAAGACCGGACAAGTTGTGGAATGACATCAAGGACAACATACATGAAGAAAGCAAGAGGTCATTAAAAAGACGGGAAGAATTGGACTGGACAATGAGTTGGAGAGGGATGCTGGTGAGGAGTGAGCTTCTTTGATCAGGTGGACACTTGAGACTATGTTGGCATCTCCTGCCTGGAGGGGAGATGAGAGGGTGGACGGAGTTAGAAGCTGGCAAAATGGACACGAAAAGAGAGAGTGGAGGGAGGGAGCGGGCTGTCTTATTAGGGGGAGAGTAATTGGAAGTGTGTAGCAAGGTGTATGTGGGTTTTTGTGTGAGGGACTGACCTGATTTGTAAACTTTCACTCAAAGCACAATAAAAATTATATATAAAAAAAAAGAGACAGGGAAGAAAGAAAAGACCAGAATGGATGTCAAAAGAGACTCTGAAACTTGCTCTTGAATGTAGAGTAGCTTGAGCAAAAGGAGGAAATGATGCAGTAAAAGAGCTGAGCAAAAGATTTCAAAGAGCGGCTCTAGAAGATAAAGTATAGTAATGAAATGTTCAAAGACCAGGAGTTAAAAAGCCAAAAGTGAAGAACACGCTCAGCATTTCTCAAGCTGAAAACACTGAAGAAAAAATTCAAGCCTCGAGTTGCAATATTGAGGGGTTCTATGGAGAAAATATTGAATGACATAGGAAGCATCAAAGAAGATGAAGGAATACACAGAATCACTGTGCCAAAAAGAATCGGTCAGTGTTCAGCCATTTCAGGAGGGAGAATATGATCAGGCAATGATGGTACTGAAGGAAGAGGTCCAAGCTGCAGTGAAAGCACTGGCGAAAAACAAGGCTCCGGGAACTGACAGAATACCCACTGAGATGTTTCAACAGATGATGCAATGCAGCACTGGAGGTGGTCACTCACTTATGCCAAGAAATTTGGAAGACAGCTACTTGGCCAACCGACTGGCAGAGATCCGTATTTGTGCCCATTCCAAAGAAAGGTGATCCAACAGAATGCAGAAATTATTGACCAATTTCATTAATACCACACACAAGTAAGATTTTGCTGAAGATAATTCAAAAGCGGTTGCCAGTAGTACCTTGACAAGGAACTGCCAGAAATTCAAGACGAATTCAGAAGAAGACGTAAAACAAGGGATATTATTGCTGATGTCAGATGGCTCCTGGCCAAAAGCAGAGAATGCCAGAAAGATGTTTACCTATGTTTTATTGACTATGCAAAGACACTGGACTGTGTGGCTCATAACAAATTATGGATAACTTTGTGAAGAATGGGAATTCCAGAACACTTAATTGTGCTCATGAGGAATCTGTACTTAGACCAAGAGGCAGTCGTTGGAACAGAACAAGGGGATACTGCATGGTTTAAAATCGAGAAAGGTGTGCTTCAGGGCTGCATCCTTTCACCGTACTTATTCAGTCTATATGCTGAGCAAATAATTTGAGAAGCTGGAGTATATGAAGAAGAATGGGGCATCAGAATTGGAGGAAGACTCATTAACAATATGCAATATGCAGATGATACAACCTTACTTGCTGAAAGTGAAGAGAGGACTTGAAGCACTTAACTGATGAAGATCAAAGACCACAGCCTTTGGTATGGATTACACTCAACACAAAACAAAAGTCATCACAACCGGACCAATAAGCAATATCATGATAAGCAGAGAAAATAATTAAGTTGTCAAGGATTTCATTTTACTTGGAGACACAATCAACACCCATGAAAGCAGCAGTCAAAAAATCAGATGACCCAAAACCAAACAAAAACCAAACCCAGTGTCGTTGAGTCAATTCCGACTCACAGCGCCCTTATAGGACAGAGTAGAACTGCTCCATAGAGTTTCCAAGGAGCACCTGGCGGATTCGAACTGCTGATCCTTTGGTTAGCAGCCATAGCACTTCACCACTGCACCACAAGAGTTTCCAAATGACCTAAGGTACTGGGCAAATCTGCTGCAAAGAACCTCTTTAAAATGTTAAAAAGCAAAGATGTCACGCTGTGGTATTTTCAGTCACCTCGTATGCATGCAGAACTGGTCAGTGAATAAGGAAGACTGAAGAAGAATTGACATCTTTGAATTATGGTGTTGATGAAGAATATTTAATACATTATAGACTCACAAAAGAGTGAGCAAATCTGCCTTGGAAGAAGTACAGCCAGAGTGCTTCTTAGAAGTGAGGATGGCGATACTTCGTCTCGTGTACTTTGGGCATGTTATCAGGAGAACCCAGACCCTGGAGAAGGACATCATGCTTGGTAAAGTAGGGGGTCAACTAAAAAGTGAAGGACCCTGAAGAAGATGGATTGGCACAGTAACTGCAACGGTAGGCTCAAGCATAACAACTATTGTGAGAATGGCACGTGACTGGGCAGTGTTTCATTGTGTTGTATGTAGGGTTGCTATGACTCAGAACTGATTTGACAGCACCTAAAAACAACACTAAATAAAAATGTTTCCTGGAATCCTGATATATTCTAAATTTGCACATTATTAAAATGTTATTCCCTTTGTTTAATGGTTTTCATTACATTATTATATTATCCATCAGAGATCAGTGAAAACATACTACTTATATAATAAATTTTAAACAGTTTGTGTTTCCTTTAAGTTTAATTTTATAAGTGATGACATATGTTATTTCTTGTATAAACTGGTCTGGTAACCAAAGTATATATACATATTATGTATGCATGTATTCATATATATATGGAGCCCTGTTCATGCAGTGGTTAAGAGCTCAGCTGCCAACCAAAAGGTTAGCAGTTTGAATCCACCAGCCAGCTGCTTCTTGGAAACCATATGGGGCAGTTCTACTCTGAAATTGACTCAATGGCAATGGGTATATATATATATACACACACACACACACACACACACACACACACACATACACACACATATATGTACATGCTCATTGTACAGTGGGTATATACATTGTATATGTATACATATATGTGTACTGTATATACATTGTATATGTATATATGTATGTGTATATATACACATATATATGTATATAAAATCTGAATTTCCTAGAGTTTATTGAAAGAAGAGCTGTTAACCTGAAGTCCATGAATCACCTCCAATTTTATGCACAATTTTGTGCAGATATGCATTTTTCTGGAAATTGGAGCCAAAGATTTTATTAACTTCCCCAAAGGATCTGTGATTCAAAAAAGATTATAGATTATTGTGTTAAATAATATTTGATTGCTTTGAGAGCTACAGGATAATGCTAACAGGAATTTTCTTAATTAAGAAAGAATATGTTTTTCCTGTTAATGAAACAAAAGTATCTTTCCCTGAAGTCTGTGGTATAATAAGACCTTATACAATGAAAAATATTGTTGAAAAATTTCCGTTTTTCCCTGCAGTTTTGATATCTCTGTGTATTCATGATGTGTGCTGACATTTTGTAGATCTGGACTTGGAATATTATGGCTCACTAGTTAATGTAAAATAGACTGGGTTTACATCCATAGATCCATGTGTTCAAATACATAGTTCCCTGGTAGATGCCATTTTATTTAACTGTCTTGATAGATCTCTTAAAAATTTATCAGAATGTATGTGAAATTTATCTGAATCTTTCATTAACTTTGCCAAGAATTTAAGACTAGCAATTTTTCCTCCAGATAAATTTTGTCAATACATAAAACCATGTAGGATTGTCTTAGTTATCTAGTGCTGCCATAACAGGAATAACACAAGTGCATGGCTTTAGCAAAGAGAAATTTGTTTTCTCACAGGCTAGTAGGTTACAAGTCTAAATTCAGGGCATCAGCTCCAGGGGAAGGCTTTCTTTCTCTGTTGGGTCTGGAAGAAGGTCCTTGTCCTCAATCTTCGCTGGTCGAGGAGTTTCTCAGGCGCAGGGACCCGTGTCCAAAGGACATGCTCTGCTCCAGGTGCTGCTTTCTTGGTGGCATGAGGCCCTCAACTCTTTGCTTGGTACAGGCCACACCCCAGGGAAAAACTCCCTTTACCTTGAAAACTCCCTTTACCAGAGAGGTGACCTAAGTTAAGGGTGGTGTTACAATCCCATCCTAATCCTTTCAACATAAAATTAGAATCATGAAATGGGGGACAGCCACACAATACTGGGAATCATGACCTAACCAAGTTGATACACATATTTTTTGAGGACATAATTCAATCCCTGACAGCGATTTTTCTGAAAAGCACTTTTTTTTCGAAAGCAGTTTCTTAGTAGAATAGACACTGAACAATGTTGACATTTAAAGACAGTCTTCATTTTAAGATTGGTAGGCTCAGACATTCAGTCATTCAAAGTCCAAGGCCCTAGGGTATGGCTGAGCACTATATTAGACACTGTAAACCTAGATATATGAACACCAAAAGGTATCATTGTCTAAAGTACTCATTTTACACATAAAGAAAGTGAGACTACTCTAGATGACTCCAAAGATTCCTCCTGAATCTGAAGGAATCTGAAACCGCCTATTTTTGTCCTCTTTAATACACTTCCTGGCTCCAGTAGATTTGAAGACTCAATATCAGGCACTTACACAGCAAGAAAAAAAGGCCCAGATGTTCTGTGTGGAGGATAATGATGGAAGTGGTGTCCCCTACACAATCCCATATTTTCCAACCCTTTGTCAGAAAGTAGGACACTCTCATTTTCCAGGCATTCTTTCCCGCTTAAAGGTGCTAGATAGACCATATGGTTGTGCTGAGCCTAGACCAACACCTACCTTCCCCCAACCCCAATTCTCTGCCGCTGTGACTCAAGTAGAATACTTCAAAGGCTTTAAAATACTGTTGTTTTTGAGATGAGGGTCTAGTGATGAGAGTTTTAAAATTTAAACTCAGTGGAAGAATGTGAAAACTTATGCAGATGTAAATAGAGATATTAGAAAGCTTATTTTGAAAAACATTTAGATTTATTACATTTGTACCTCACCTTTGTCCAAAATGAAACCTTGAGACAACTCTCCCATAAAGATAAAACGTAAGGTTACACAACAGAGATGAGAAGGAAGGCAACATGTCTCAGGTATGAAACTGCAACGGTTTTGGAGTTCTTCAGCAGTGCGTTTGAGTCACCTAGGGACTGGTTTTAACGTTAGTCAAATTACTTAATCTGCCGGAACCTTGGTTTCTTCATCTGTGAAGCAAAAAGTGGGGCTTTAGTAACATCTGTATCAAATGGCTCTTGTGAGTTTTACATATCATTCATGGTAGGCTCTCAGTGAAGACTCATCATAGCCCATCCCATCCACCCAATGGATCAAACTTAGGAAAAGAAAAAAAATCCGTCTAAACTTTATATGTCGTAATGTAAAATCAAAACTGGAAAGGCAAAGATGACTACCGCACTGGAGCTTTCCTAATACTTGAGAAGATTGTGAAAAGTAACAAGCAGATTAAGAAACTAGTTGCCATCAAATCAATTTCAACTCATGGAGAACCCATGCTTCTAGGAGTAGAGCTGTGCTCTATAGGGTTCTCAGTGGCTAATTTTTCCAAAGTAGATAGGCAGGCCTTTCTTCTGAGGCTAGACATCACTGAATATACATCTTTTCTAGCTTCTTTAGATTAATTTAGATCCTCTGTCTTACTTTGAAACTGATAATTAATAAAAGCAATAGGGACTTTTTTTGATAACAGAAATGTCATTCTATAATTTTTGAAACTTAGTTAATATAAACACATGAGGGTTAAAATTATAGCTATGGTTCAATCAGTAAGTAAAAAAGATTTGTAGCAAACCTCACTGTAAGTTCCTTTTTTTTTTTTTTTAAGGAAAAAAAAAAGAAACCTAGATATACTATGAAATTAAAATGGTATAAGTATATGCCTAGAAAACAAAGGTAGGAGTTACTGCTTTTTAAGATGCTTTAAAAGCTAGCAAAATGCTCTCAGCATTTACTAAATTGTGTTGTTTGCTTTATAATAGGAAAACTCATAAAAAAATCAGTAGGCATTGTTGGGATTTACTAAAAATATAAGTTCTGTTTTGTTGTGATTCAGTCCTTCTCCTCCTCTTTCCATTCCCTCCTCCTCCCTGTGTTCTCTGTCCTCCTCCCCCTATTACTTGCCCTGTTTTCTCCCTCTTCTTATCCTGCATTTCCTCCCTTCCCTCCTCCTCATCCCCTTCTTCTGCCTTTCTCTGTATCATTCAATATTGTCCAATAAATAGTTATCTCATGCAATTAAAGCTGTACTTGGATTCCATTTTCCTAAAATGCAGCAATCTTAGTAGCTTCTAAAATGCCCTGTAGATATTGAGTAAACATTCACCAATGACTGCTAAGGGTAAACTGATAGAACCTTGGCTTTGATTGAATAATATCCTCTCTTTTCCATTCCCACTGACATTAACTACACCACTCGGCGCTGAGCTATGAAAATAATACATCTTAGTCAGGGTCTGCTTCACGTGTGCATGGCCAGTGAAGTTGCACAGGGCCCCATGCTCAGAAAAGCTCCAGGCTCGGGGTTTAATGCTCTGCCGTTACTGTCTTGAAGTTCTTAATTTTCTCTTTGAATTTGTGTTCTGAAAGTGAAGTCCTATGGGACAATGGAGCATGTGCCGGGGGCTTGGACTCTGGCTCATCCTGGTCCTGCCTCCCTCCTGGGATGGGTGTTGGCTCCCTGCTCCCTGCCTGCCTGCTCCCTGACACCCTGGCTACACTCCTTCCCTGGGTCAACAACTGATTGGATCATACTAGCTGGAAGAGGACCACTTCTGCCATTGCCCTCCCCTTGGTTGGGAGGCCTGGATGTGGGCATGGGAGAGGGTGGTGTAAGACTTGTGTGCCCTGTGACGTCTCAGAGTGGGGCCAGGAGGTGGCTGGCAACACCCCCTGCATTTGACAGGTGACTCAATGCAGACCTCTTGCCCACCCTCTTCCAGGCACTGCTCACCCCTGATACAGGCATGGAGTGTGTCCCCAGACGCAGATTGTAATCCCTTTAGGATAGGCAGTCAGCCGCGGGTTAGAGCTCAAGGCCAGTGGGAAAGGGAGATGGATTTCCCCGACCTTGGCTAGGGCCCCTGCATTTTCACTTTGCACCGGATTGGGCAAATTATGTAGCTAGTCTTGGTTTTAGTGTCATTATCAGTTTAATGCTTACTGAGTGAGTATTCTGGCTACAAAGGATATCTCTGTGCTAAACAGTCAAGAAACTAAGAGCATCAAAATTACATTTTCTAAATCTAGCTAAGCATGAAGTAGTATATTCTGTTTGGCTTGTTACAGATCCCTAACATTCAGAGGTTACCCTGGAAGAGATAAATATTTGTTTAAGTTTTACATACTTTTGTTTCATATCAATTATAAATACTGTTTGACTTTGACTAGCAATATTTTTATGAGCCCAAAGTATCCGAGTACTTTGCAAATCATCGTTAAATTGAAAAAAACACATAGACTCAAGAGATCTTAATTGGCAAAGAGACGTATGTATGTGTATATGTTTAGGGAAGAGAAGGCAAAAAAAAAAAAAGAAATTGAGGAATGAGAAGGGTTAAGACTGAGAGCTTTTATGATATGCGATTTTGTTTTCTATAGATTATGTACTTAGATTATGCACTTGATGATAAAACTAGGTCCGTCTTCCCTTAGCAAAATAAAACTATTGAACTGTGAATAATTGGGGGCGGTGGGAAGAAGCTAGACACATTTCAGAATACATAAATTATTTAATTACTAGGAGCATAATTTTTCTAATAGCCAAGCTAATATGGAGAGTTTGAAAAAAGATACAAAATGGAATGTTCTCTGACTTTAGCTAATAATGTGAGAACATCAGTATTTATGTGACAAGGGTTAGAAAATGTGAAAAAAAAGAAAAAATTTTTGTGAAAAAATTTTTTTTCTGTGTATTTTTTCTCTACTGAAGAGATACATTCATTCGTGTTGTAAAAGATTCAAACAATATAAAAGTATACATAGCTTTCTCAACCTTTACCTAAAGCCTCCTTGGAGGTAATGGCTACCAATGGTTTGAATTGCATTCTTTCATTCCAGCTTCAAAAAATTTACATTTGCATATTATTTTTATCTAAAAAGGATTAAATTATTTTGTTCTGTGACTTGATTTTATTCTGATTAATGTGTCTGATACTTTCTAATCAGATGTGAATAGATATAAAAAATTTTAAATGTATTTGAAAAATGTATTTTAAAATCAAATAATTCTAGGACACTTATGAAGAATAACAGTACCTTGCCTCATTCCTCTTCAGAACCAATTCTGACTCTCAGAGGCAGACTTTCAAATGTTATTTCTTTCTTCTGATACTTCTGTATCTTCAAATAACATATGTTTGTGCTTTGCTTGTTCAGTTCAAACATGCTTTCTTGTTTTCGCTCTGGAAAATGAGAAGTTAAGATCATTTGCATTCCCCCCCCACCTCCTTCCCCACTTCCGCTCCCCCCACCCCCATTATATACATGATTGGTAATGTGTCAATCAATATTTCGTGATTACATTACAATGACCATGTAAAAATTAATCCCGTTGGAGGCATGTGGTATATTTTCTTCTCCAACATTGTTTTTTCTGTGGTTAATAATTGCCTTGTTTGTGCCTTTGCTTAGTCTTCCTTGTTCCTCTCACAAACTCTTTCCTAAACTCTCACAGAAGTGTAAAAGTCCTCTTAATACTTTTTTAAAATGATAGAAAATCCTTAAGGTTTTCTCCCCTTGGGGATTCCTCTTCTGGAGCTACGTGTTCTTTTGTCTAGATTCATTATTTCATTAAAAACCATTGCCATCCAGTTGACTCCAACTCATAGGTACCATATAGTACAACTGCCTCATGGAGCTTCCAAGGCGGTAATCTTTACAGAAGACTGCCACGTCTTTCACCTGCGGAGCAGCTGATGGGTTCAAACCGCCAACAACCTTTTGGTTAGCAGCTGAGCTCTTAACCATTGAGCCAAGAGGGCTCCTATTATTACATCGAAAAACCAAAAACCAAACATGTTGGGGTGAGTCAGACTCATAGTGACCCTGTAGGGATAGATTAGAACTGCCGCCCAGGGTTTCCAAGGAGCAGCTGGTGGATTTGAACTGCCAACCTTTTGGTTAGTAGCCAAGCGCTTAACCACTGCGTCACCAGCGTTTCCAGACTTATGTTGTTGTCTTTAGGTGCCGTGGAGTCGGTTCAACTCATAGTCGCTATATCAGACAGGGTAGAACTGCCCCATAGGGTTTCCAAGAAGCAGTTGGTGGATTTGAACTGGCGACCTTTTGGTTAACAGCCAGCTCCTAAACCACTAAGCCACAAGGGCTTATGTTCCGTTCCAAACCAAACCAAACCTGTTGCAGTGGAGTCGATTCCGACTCATAGTGACCCTACGGGACAGAGTAGAGCTGCCTCATAGGGTTTACAAGGGGAGCCTGGTGGATTCAAGCTGCCAAACCTTTGGTTAGCAGCTGTAGCTCTTAACCACTATGACACCAGGGCTCTTAACCACTATGACACCAGGGTTCCCAGGCTTACGTTAAAACCAAAACCCAAACCTGTTGCAGTTGAGTCGATTCCTACTCATAGCTTACATTTGGGGTGTCAAAATAGTGATTTTTGTAATTCTGTCCTTCCTCTAACATTTATTAGCTGTGATTCTTCCCAACAGAATAATTTTTCCTATAATCTATTTTGTTCCCATGAAATACAGTCAGTACAGAAAAGATAATAAATGATTGATTCTTTCCCTTTATTAATTTTTCAGAGTAATGAGTTGATGCCCTAGTCACCTCCAAAGGGGACGAATGAGTCCTTTTCCCCTTCCCACCACCCCACACTTTGGAGAATAATTATGAGTTCATAGGTTTTTTTTTTTTAAATATATATTTTATGTGATTTAATCCATTATAGTCATTCTTTTTGAATAAGCCAAATTGTCCCATCTTTGGTTAGTAGGAGCCCCTTCAAGTTGTTTTCTGTGTTCTTCAAACATACCCCTAGGAATCTTTGAAAGCTTCTTTGTTTTTAGGCACAACAAGATATCCAGGCCTCTTTTGCATTTTTTGTTATGAATGAATTTGCATAACTTTTGTATATTTAATGGCCATCTGGATTTTCTAAATTGTGAACTGTGTGTTCATAATTTTTTTTTTGGCAATTTTCTCCTTATCAAGTTGTTGATCATTTTTTTTCTTAATTTTTAGAAGCTCCTTATGTATTGGGAATATTAGCCCTTTGTAACATATATTATGCATTTTCATAACCCATTGCTGTCATTTGTATAAGATTTTGTGAGGGAATGATTATAAACATATGCTCAATCTGCCGTTTCATCCTTCTTTTCATGTTGTTTCATATATTTGAATCTCATTCTTATAATGGGTGCATAATATATAGCTCCATACTCTAACAAACCATTCCTTTACTGGTGGATATTTTCATTATTTCCCATTTATAAACAGTGATTTCATGAATACTTTGTACACAGCCATTTAGGCATATGAGGGAAGGTTTCTTTAAAATTAGGGCTTAGAAATGGAATTTCTGTATCAAAGATGCATTGACTTAAAATTTTGACAGATAGCAACAAATTGCCTTTCAAAACTTCACCAATTTCCCTTCTACCAAAGTGTATAAGAATGCTTGTTTCTTCCTATTCTTTTCAATGTTAGATATTATCTCTCGATTTTATTTTTTAAGTTTATTTTTAAAATAAACTTCCTATTTTAAAATAAGTTTCAGTCTACAGAAGAGTTTGAAGATAGTACAGAGAAAGTTCCCATCTATCCCCCAGCTAGTTTCCCTATTAACATTTTACATTACTAAAAAAAAAAAAAAAAATAGTTTCCCTATTAACATTTTACATTACTATGATGTATATATTATAATTAATGTATCAATATTGACATGTTATTATTAATTGAAGTTCATATTTATTCAGATTTCCTTTAGTTTTAACCTACTATCCTTTATCTGTCCCAGGATCCCATCCAAGATACCATGTGACAGTAATCATTCCATCTTCTTGGGTTTCTCTTACATGTAACACTTTCTCAGGCTCTCCTTGTTGATGACCTTGACAGTTCTGAGGAGTACTGCTCAGCTGTTTTGTAGAATGCCTCTCAGTTGGAATTCGCCTTATGTTTTTTTCATGATTAGGCTGAGGTTGTATGTTTTGGGGAAGAAAACCAGTGGGGTAGAGTGGCATTGTTTGGCATTGTTATCCCATCATACATATCAAGGGAACATACTGCCTGCATGACTGATTATTATTGGCATTGATCTTGATCACCAGGCTGAGGAAGTGTTGTCAGATTTCTTCCCTGTGAAGTTACTCTCTACCCCTCCTTTCCACACTGTACTCTTAGGAAGGAAGTCGCTATGTGCAGCCCATGTTTAAGGAGTGAGGAGCTATGGTCCACCTTCTTGACAGTGGAGTATCTGCATAAATTATTTTGAAATCTTCTACATAGGAGGTTTGTCTGTTCTCCTTATATATTTATTCTTCGTTCCTTCAGTTATTTACTTCTGTCAGTATGGACTTACTGATATTTATTTTGTACTTTGGGTTTTAATCCAATACAACTTTTCTTATTTTCTTGCTCAAATTGTTCCAGCTTTGATTACATTTTAACCTGTCTGATCTGTGAAAATATTTTACCTTATCGATTTGCATTTCCCAGATTGCAAATGAGATTAGTCATTTTTTTTCATAGATTTATTGTCCACTGGTGTTTTTCCTTCTGTTTGTAAAGTAATTTTCTATACTTTGCCCATTTCCAATCCATCTTTTTTTTTGTATATATGTGTACATATGAAATTCTTCAATGTGTATTTGTATATGTGTATCATATATAGTATATCTTTTCTAATCTTTTCTTTATCTTTTATTAAATATGTCAAAAATATTTTATCCTATTTATTTCCTGTCTTTCATCACATAAAATTTGCAAATTTAATATAGTCAAGTCTTCCAGTATTTTCTTTATGATTATTTTTTGTGTCTTAAGATTATAAAAACATTCTCTTATGTTTTCTTTTATCTTCTACTTTATATTTAAAACCGTATTTAGCTCTATATTAATCTGAGATTTTTTTCCTTGTAGGCTGGGATCAAATTTTGTTTTATTTTTTCACATAGATAAACCCAGTTGTTTCAGTACCATTCATTGAATAGACTGTTGCTCTGTCTATGGTTTGGAATGCCTTTTTTTCTTACAAATTCAACTTCTGTAAGGCATAAATCTGTTGCTGTAGTTGATGCTCTGTTCCATTGATCTATTGTTCTACTCCTAGTTTAATGAAACAGTGTTTATCCATTGTTTGCAAATTTCAACCTGGTAAAGCTAGGTTAAAAATTGTATAATTTCACATTGGTGTGTAAAATTCTTGGCTTGGCTGTTGGAAATAATGTAAAGCATATGGAGTGCTGTTTGTCTAGTAATGATGTTTCTGTATGGAGCACTTTAAGACGACATACAACTCACATCTGTCAGTAGTATTTTACTAGAAAATTGTTATCTTTTACATTATTCAATGTCATGATGTTTCAGCAGGATTCAACAAAGCCCATTGTCAGGAAGAGAAGATTTAATACAGGAAACCAATTAAAGGGTTAGAAGGGCTGATAGAGCAAAGAATAGCAATTATAGGACCGAAAGGAAAAAGGGAGAAAATGGTATTACTGGAAGAGCTTGGGCCACTTGCAAAGTCCTGAGGCCACCCTACGGTAGTTAGATCCATGGTGTGAGGGATTGGTAAAAGGGAGCGGAAATGATGGAGGAGGTGCAGCCACCACTGCAGAAGCCCCCTGAAGCAGAGGGAGAAAGGCAGAAAAGACTAACTTCTTTTGTCTTCTCATCCTCCAGTCTGACAACTGTGAGTCTCAGTAGTTGAAGCTAAATTTAAGCAAGAACAAGGGAGCCTGTGAATGTATTTTCAGAGGACAGTGCCCTACAATACCAAGCAAAGAGGGAAGAGATTGAGAATGCATCTGAGACTAAACAGGCATTGATCACCACAGGTGACAATACGGTCGTAGGAAGATAACTGAGCACTGATTCAGGACACTTAGATTCTACCTTTGTTTTCTCCATGAAGCAACCTTCTTATTTTCTCATCTGGAAGATGGGCATATAACTTCACCTGTGGAAGAGTCTTCTAGTTGTCCCTCAATACCCGTTTGTCCTTTCTTTCATTGTAGTAGAACCCCCCATTTTTACTGGACACATTGTCTCTCAGATTAAAAAATGCATTTTCCACCTACTCTTGGAGATAAGTGAGACCTTGTGACTAAATTCTACTCTATGGGATATAAGCAGAAATGTCATGTGGCAACTTGAAGTAATATTTCTTAAAAGACACAGCATGACCCCTTGCCTCGTCTCTTCACATTTTTTCCTCTGTCTCGCAGTCTCCAAATGTAGATGTAATGGGTAGGGCTTTAGAACCCATCTTGACCTTGAAGATTAGGGCCATACTCTGGTAATATGGAAAGACTGATCTGGAAGGAACCTACAACCATGAGGATTTCTCAGAAGCAGATTATCATCGCAAGCCTGGATTTAAGTGTGAAAGAGAAAAGAACCTCTGTCTTTAAGCTTATTATGATTTGGGTCCTTGTAACTCATACTGAAACTTGGTTCATTGTCCTTATATAACTCAAAGGCTAAATGTGAAGACCAAATGAAAAGATATATTCAAAATATTTTGAAAGTATAAATCTTTATACTACCCTAAGTAATAATTATTGTTGTTAGGTGCCCTCGAGTCCATTACGACTCATAGTGACCCTGTGTATGACAGAACAAAACACTGCCCAGTCCTGCACCATCCTTACAATCGTCCTACTTGAGCCCATTGTTGCAACCACTGTGTCAGTCCATCTCATTGAGGATCCTCCTCTTTTTCGCTAACCCTCTGCATTACCAAGCATGATGTCCTACTCCAGAGAGATTCCTCCAGATAACATGTCCAAAGTCTGTGAGATGAAGTCTTGCCATCCTCGCTTCTAAGGAGCATTATGGTGGTAGTTCTTCCAAGACAGTTTTTTTCATTCTTCTGGAAGTCCATGGTATGTTCAGTATTCTTCACCAACACTATGATTCAAAGGCGTCAGTTCTTCTTTGGTCTTGCTTATTCATTGTCCACTTTTGCATGCACATGAAGGGATTGAAAATACCATGGCTTGGGTCAGCGGCACCTTAGTCTTTAAAGTGACATTTTTGCTTTTTAACGCTATAAAGGTCTTTTGCAGCAGATCTGCCCAATGCAATGCATTGTTTGATTTCTTGACTGCTGCTTCCATGGGTGTTGATTGTGGATCCAAGTGAAATGAAATCCTTGACAACTTCAGTCTTTTCTCCATTTATCATGGTATTGCTTATTGGTCCAGTAGTGAGGATTTTTGTTGATCTCAAGGTTGTATTTGGCTCTTGTGGACTTGCTCTAATTTTCTTCAGCTTCAACTTGAACTTGCATATGAACAATTGGTGGCCTGTTCCACAGTCAGCTCCTGGCCTTGATCTGACTAATGACATTGAGCTTCACTATTTTCTCTTTCCACAGATGTAGTTGATTTGATTCCTGTGTATTCCATCTGACCAGGTACATGTGTATAGTCAATGTTGTTGAAAAAAGGTATTTGCAGTGAAGAAGTCATTGGTCTTGCAAAATTCTACATGTGATCTCTGGCAATATTTCTATCACCAAGACCATATTAACTAACAACTGATCTTTCTTTTTTTTTTCTAACTTTTGCATTTCAAACACGAGTAATTATCAACACATGTTGATTGCATGTTTCATCAATTTCAGACTGGAAATTTCAGAAAGGAAATCTTCAATTTCCTTTCTTTCGTCTTAGTGGTTGGTGCATAAATTTGGATAACAGTTGTATTAACTGGTCTTCCTTGTAGGCATATAGATATTATCCTATCACTGACAGTGTTGTACTACAGGATGGATCTTGAAAGGTTCTTTTTGACAATGAGTGCAACTTTACATTCCTGCCGTAGGAGACCATATGATTGTCTGATTCAAAATGGCCAGTAGCAGTCCATTTCAGCTCACTATTGCCTAGGATATTGATCTTTAAGTGGTACATATCATTTTTGATGACTTCCAATTTTCCCAGATTCACAGTTCATATATTCCTTGATCAAATTATTAATGGATGTTTGCAGCTGTTTCTTCTCACTTTGAGTTGTGCCATCTCAGTAAATGAAGGTCCCAAAAGGTTTACTCCATCCACATCATTAAGGCCTACTCCACTTTGAGGAGGCAGCTCTTCCCCCGTTGTATTTTGCAGCCTTCATCCATGAGGGGCTTATCTTCTGGCAGTGTGCTAGACAGTGTTCTGCTGCAATTCATAAGGATTTTGCTGGCTAATTTTTTCAGAATTAGACCTCTAGGTCCATCTTCCTAATCTGTCTTAGTCTGGAAGCTCCACTGAAACCTGTCCACCATGGGTTACCCTGCTTATATTTTAAATACCAGTGGCATAGCTTTAAGAATCACAGCAACAAAAAGCCAACACTGTGTGACAAACTGACAGATGTGTGGGGAATAATTATTAGAGGATTTAATTTTTGGCTCTGTTGTTTTTAGAAATTTTAATATATTTGTTTGGCTTTCTTTCATACATGCATTTTTTTTTTTAGAGGACTTCATCAATGTCCAAAACACAAAATACTTTAGAATTTTAATGTGTCCACAAAAAAGTTTTTCCTTAGAATTGTTTAGTAATTGTAGGTGGAGAGCTATAGAAGAATGGACGGAGGATTTACAAACTGGAAGTCAGAGCTGTGCTACTGACTATAGACCATTGATTAATTAGTTCACCAGTTACACGTTTATTAAGTGGGTATGTACCAAGCATTGTGGGATAAGGAAGTAAATAAGATAGGTAGGTCCTCATAGAATCCATACTACAGGTAGTAAGACATATATTATACAAATAATAACAATAAAGGAGGAAATAGAGAGTCACAGGGGACTGTATCAACATACAAGAGGGGACATAATGATTGAACATAATGACTCAGTGAAGGTTTTGTATAAGAAGTGATGGTTAGTTGAGACATTAGGCAAAACTAAGAGTCAGTTGAAGAAAGACTGTGAGAATTCTAGGCAGAGGAAATTGTTTATTTGGAAGCTTAGAGGGGAAAGAAGCCACTCCACCTTCTAACAACTGAAAAGACTTGAGTATGACTGGATGTAGTGTGAGCTGGAAAATACTAAAATTTGGGGCCAGGGGAGTCAGCAGAGGCCAGACTCTGATGATCCCTTAGCTGTGTTACTATGTTACAGAGTTTGGACTGTGTCCTGGAGATTATGTGGAGCCACCGGAAGCTTTTTTAAACCAGGACTTGGTACAAGCAGATTTTCATTTTTGAGAAGGCTAAGTTGGAAAGAACGGATTAGAGAGCAAGAAGGAGGGGCAGTATATGGAAGGCAGAGAGAGCAGTTAGGAGGCAGTTGCAATCATTCAGTTGAGAAAAAGGTGATCTGGATGAATATAAGATGGTGAAAGAGAAGAGGCAGAGGAGTGAAAGATAAATGTAGAAGTTTGACTTGATAGGATTGGATTATTGGTTGGATTTTGGAGTGAGGATGGGGGATGAAGAAAGGTTGTTCCGGGTTTGTGACTGAGGTAACCGCACGGATGGTGGAGAAGCACTGGAGGAAAAGCACGTTGGAAGGGTAGAGAGTGGCTGGCAGTGACACTACTGATAACAACCAGATCTACTGAGGGCTTAGTATGTGTCGGGTACTTTCCAGGTATGTAACATGTATGAACCCATTTAACATTCACCAGAACCCTCTGAGGGAGGTATCTTTATTATTCAGATTTTATGGTAGAGAAAATTTGGTCACTGAGAGACTGAGTAATGTGTTCTAAGTTACACAGCTAGGAGGTGGCAGAAACAGAATCCAGTCCAGGAAGTTGGTATACAGACTATGTTCTTAACCTTTACTCCATAGATGAGTTCAGTTTGGATTTGTTTTTGGAGCCTGGATACGAAGGTCTTGAGCTTGATATCAAATTAAGGGTTGCAGATACGAGATCAGTGAAATTACAGAGAGAAGTTTCAGTAATAATAGCAACATTTTAGTTTTTATTCCACTTATTGGCAGAAAAATAACCGAGGGATTCAAGCAAAAAGCATTCACATTAAAAACATGGAATATCTAAGAACCTTTGGTTTAATAGTATCTTACATTTGTTTATAACAATTTTGTAGTTTTCAAAGTATTCTCAGGAGTACTGTCTTTTATTTTGCGGAATGACTTGACAGGATAAATATTATTACCCCATTATACACAGATGAAGAAATTGAAGCTTGCAGAGGTTAAATGATACCCTAAGCCCAAACATCTTATAAGAAAGAGTGTCCAAATTCAGAATCCAATCTTCTCACCTATTTCTACTAAGGATTATTAGAGAGCAAATTGTGAAGTATGAAATCTTTTCTAATCTCATTTGAAACAGTGAATTCTAGATAGTATTATTCTCATTAAAATCACTTTCAAGTGGCTGCTGTGCCAAGCTTGCTTTATTAATTGACATTATAATCAGCCAAAATAATTAAAAATTTCAATATATAGGAAAGAAGCTCATGGATTTTAGATATGATTCAATCCAACTTAATCGTTAAAGCCACCTGGACATTAGTGTTCGTTATTTTACCTCTTCTTTGGGCAGATATTGCTAAATTCTCTTTAAACAGTTGTCTCTCAGTATATTTTGTTCTTGAGTCAACATTTAAGAAACACTATTTGAGAGTGGGCTTTGGTTTTGAATTATAAAGAGGGAGTAAGGGGGAGGCAAAAAGGCTGACTCATCTTCCAGAATTATACATGTTGAAGAGAGCAGCACGGTTCCGTGTGCTGCTCCTGACATTTACAGTGAGTGCCGAAAGAAAGGATTCACAGTAGCACACACTGTCCTTTACGATTTCAACTAGCTACAGGTTGATTCTTTTTGTTCTTGATTTCTGCCAGGGCTCTGCTTTTGTAGCCCACAAACCCTCAATAAGCATATATAGAAAAATACTAAGAGTATGAAAATTGGTATTTGTTTAACTGAAATCTCTAGGAAGTAGGACAGGATTAGGGTACATTGAAAAATTGAAGTTGCCAAGGTCATGAAGTTGAAACCATATTTTTTCTGTCAATATGAATTTGAACTATTGCCCTAGAATTATAGAATTAAAAAATGTTTAAGTGCAATGGATCTTAGAAAAATTGTGAAAATCTTGATCAATTTATTTATTAAATATTTATTGAATGTCTTTTCTTTGTACTATGCACTGTGTAGAGCTAGGTCTACTGTGGAAAACAAGAGAGATATAGCCTTTAGCCACATGGAGTTTATAATTTAATGAGAAAAACAGACAGTTAAGAAAGGAAGCCTCTGTTTAGCAGGCTAAACCACTAGTTACCTAGCCTCTTCATTATCTCATCCAGTGACTGGACAACCCGCAATGTATAAGGTACTTTAGGCAGTAAGTTAAAATTCAGTTCTTATTACATTCACTAATCGCAGAGAGTTGAGAAGCGAATGAGAGTTCAGAAATTGTTGATATGAATATAGACTACTTTTTTCAAGAAGGTGAACACCAAACAAACATAGAAAGATTATAATATTCCCTCAAAACCTTATTTTTGTGAACTCAGAAATGGCTCAACAATATTGAAAGTTTTTTTTGTCAGTTAGTTTTGTCAACTTGAGGTATAAACTGATAGAATAATCTGGAAATTTCAAAAAAAGCAGAAATGGAAATTTCATAATGTTTGTTTCAAATATTTCATTTATTTGGTAGGCTTAATTTTTCATCTGTCAGTTTTCAATCCTAACCTTGATCTAACAAATCGTGTGGAAAATTATTCACCTTTGTGGTTGTCATGCACTTATAATGCATGTCAGTATAAAAATGAGGTGGCTCAGGCATGTAGCAATACTATCACTTGTTTTCTGAAGCAATACTTCTGTGACTAAGGATCTACTCATCACTCATAGTCTCATCTTAATTAACTTACATGTCATTTAGTTAAAAGCAAACAAATCACCGTCTGGCAACCCTGAAGATGGATACTTTTCATATCAGATATTTGTAGTGGTTTTTTTTTTGGTCATTTACCATGACATCCATGCCAATAGTGATTTGAAACTAACTGGGGTAATTTTTATTTAATGAGACAAAGAGGAATTGTGATGAAAATACAGAATTTTATAAAACATAATCAAAATAGCAGTATTGTACCACTGAATAGTTAGAGTTGGAATGACGAATCAGAAATTTCACTCCCAACCCTGGTCTAATACATAATACAGTGGGGGTGACTAAGGTTATTATTGAGGGGCACTGGTTTTTTTTTTTTTTTTAGGATAACCTTTTGATCTTCTTTCTTACTCCGAGTCCATGGTGTATGAAATTCTGCTTATAGAGAGAGTAATTATATGCCTTCTTGCGGCATTTTTAATTTTGGGAGATTAGGTTGCTATTTTATTAAGGCCATAGATGATGAGGGAGGAGATGAGAATACTGGGACCCTGAGAGCACTCCTCCTGGCTTGCGATGAGGAGTGCTCTCAGGGTCCCAGTATTCTCATCTCCTCCCTCATCATCTATGGCCTTAATAAAATAGCAACCTAATCTGGTTTCATGCGAGGAAAGACAAATCAAGACGATCTCAGGGACTACTTCCCTGCCCATCTCCACTGATCATTCAGCTCTTAGAGTGGAACTGTTACTCAGAGAGAAGGTTGCCATTGTCCCAACCCCCAGCTCTAGAGAACTGGCTCAGATATTTTGCCTGAAGATATATAAAACCAAAAAAACCAAACCCTGTGCTGTCGAGTCAATTCCAATTCATTGTGACCCTATAGGACTGAGTAGAACTGCCCCATAGAGTTTCCAAGGAGTGCCTGGTGGATTTGAACTGCCGACCCTTTGATTAGCAGCTGTACCACTTAACCACTATGCCACTAGGGTTTTCTGAAGATTTATAGCCCCTAATAAAACAGATTGCCCCTGATCCTTTCCCAAAGGAACTGACTTCATTTGCAACAGAGCATGGAGAAGTTTAAATCTAAGAGTATTCTCAAAAACAGCAGAGACAATAATGAAGGGAGTTGGGGAAAATTCATGAATCTAATGAAGATACAGCCTAGATTATAGACTGGCTAGTTTGCAGGTGAGAACCAGGAATTACATGACTAGGAGGAGTCCTCATAGGGTCAGGACAAATATCAAGAACTGATGTCAGAAACTGGAAGGAGCTACAATTTGAATAGTTTTACAGGAATTTATGCACCAGGGGATTATTGTAAATAGAGCAATAGCAAGAATTTAGTCAAATTTAACAGCTAGCTGTGTATGGCCAGGGAAAGAGAGGAAGAAAGCCCTATTAGTCTAGGGTGACTATGGGAATACTCAAAGCTGTGCCTCCCTGAGAAGCAACATCAGAGGCTTAACTTTGGGGGAAAATAGACTTCACAAAAATAATCCATTCAGTCACTAAATGAATAAACATGCATATAATAATGACAAGTTCTGGGGACTAAGGTACCAGCACCCAGAGTTGCTACAATATATTATCTGAAATGGTCAGTTTTCAACAAAATATTAAGAGGCATGCAAAGAAACAGTAAAGTGTTACCCATATGCAATAAAAAAAGCAGGCAACAAAAAAACTGCCTGTGAGAGCAACCAGATGTCAGATTCAACAGAAAAAGATTTCAAAATAGCCGTTATAAATATGTTCACAGAATTAAAAGAAAGATTGATTAAAGAAGTAAAGGCAAGTATGATGACAATGTCACTTCTAATAGAGAATATTAATAAAGAAATAAAAGTTTTAAAAAGAATCAAGTGGAAATTCTGGAATTGAAAAATACAGTAACTAAAAAAAAAAACAAACAAACCAGTAGAAGGGCTTGCCAGTAGATTTCAACAGGCAGAAGAAAGAGTTAGTGAACTTGAAGATAGATCAATAGAGAGAATACAAGCTGAAGAACAGAGAAAAAAAAAAATAAAGAAAAATGTACAGAACCTCAGTGAGCTGTGGGACACCATTAAGTCCTCCAACATACATGTAGTGGGAGTACCAGAAGGAGAGGAGAGAAAGGAGAAGAAAAAATATTTGAATAAATAATGGCTAAAACTTTCCGAAATTTATTGAAAAACTATAACCTACACATCCAGGAAGCTCAACAAACTCTAAGTAGGATAAACAGAAAGAGACCCACAACCATACACATCATAGTAAAGATGCTGAAAATGAAAAACAAGGAAAAAAGCTTGAGAGCAACAGGAGAAAAACAATGCATCCCTATGAGGGGACCCTGATAAGATTAATAACTGATTCTCAGCAGAAACAACGGTGATCAGAAGGCAAGGCATAACGTATTAACAGTGCTCAAAGAGAAAAAACAAAAACTTGTCAGCCAAGAATCCCATATTAAGCAAAGCTATTGTTCAGAAATAAACACTTTTCTAGATTAAAAAAAAAACCAAGAGAATTTGCTGCTAGCAGACCTATTTTGCAAGCAATGCTAAAAGATTTTAGGCTAAAAAACAAGTGACCCCAGATGATAATTTGAAACCACGTCGGGAAGGAGAGAGTGTTGACACGTCGTGGGGTTGGCAACCAATGTTGCAAAACAATATGTGTTTAATTGTTTAATGAAAAACTAATCTGCTCTGTAAACCTTTACCTAAAGCACAATAAAAAAAAAAAAAAAAGTAAGAAGACAGATGTAAATTCAACTGTATCAATAATAACATTAAATGTGAGTGGATTAAACAGTCCAATCAAAAGGCAGAGATTGTTAGGCTGGATGAAGAAGCGTGATTCCAGTATATGTTGTGTATAGGAGTCATATTTTAGGTTCAAGACCCAACGTGATTGAAAGTAAAAGGATTGAAAAACATATACAAACATCAACCACCGAAAAGCTGGAGTGGCTATACTAATATCATACAAAATAGGCTTTAAAATGAAATGTTATTAGGAATAAAGAGGGACATTTTTAATGATAAAAGAGTCAATCCATCAGGAAGATATAATAATTATAAACATATATGCATCTAAAAACAGAACATCAAAATACATGAAGCAAAACCTGACAGAAATGAAAGAAGAAATAAACAATTCAACAATAATATTTGGAGATCTCAATATCTCACTACCAATAATGGATAGAACAAACAGATAGGAGATTGTGAAGGAAATAAAAGACTTAATAAAATAACACTATAAAAAAAATTTTTTTTTATAAGCACCATAAATCAGCTACATGTGACAGACATCTGTAGAATACTCCACCCAATGACAACAGAATATATATTCACCCCCAGTGCACATAGATCATTGTCTGGGATAGACCATATGACAGAGCAAAAATAAATCTTAGTAAGTTTAAAGAATAGAAATAATACAAAGTATGCCCTCTGACCCCAGTGGAATGAAATTCGTCAACAATTTCAGGGAAAAATTTGGGAAACTCACAAATATGGGGAAATTAAACAACGCACTCCTAAATAACCAGTGATTCAAAAAAGAAATCAAAAGGGAAATCAGAAAATACTTTAAGATGAATGGAAATCAAGACAAAAAATATCAAAAATTATGGGATGCAGTTTAAGAGTGCTTTGAGAAAAATTTATAGCTGAAATTTGCCTACATTAAGAAAAAAAATCAAAACCATAACCTAGCCTTCGGACACTAGAAAAAGAAGAGCAAACTAAAAGCAAGCAGACAGAAGGAAATAATAAAAATTAGAGTGGGAGTTAATAAAATAGAGGATAGAAAACAATAGCAAAATCAATGAAACCAAAAGCTAGTTCTTTGAAAAGATCAACAAAATTAAAATAGTGGTACGGTGGTTAAAATACTCGGCTGCTACCCCTAGGGTCAGCAGTTTGAACCCACCACCACTCTGTAGGAGAACGATGTGGCAGTAGGCTTCTGTAAAAATTTATAGCCTTGGAAACCCTATGGGGCAGTTCTAGTCGGTCTTATAGGGTCGCTGTGAGTCAGAATTGACTCAACAGCAGTGATTTTTTTTTTGTTTTGTTGGTAGCCAGCTTAAGAATGGGAAACCCTGCTGGCAGTGGTTAAGTGCTGTGGCTGCTAACCAGGAGGTCGGCAGTTGAAATCTGCCCGGCGCTCCTTGGAAACTGGTGCAGTTCTACTCTGTCCTATAGGATCGCTATGAGTTGGAATCAACTCGATGGCAGTGGGCGGGAGCTTAAGAATAAAAGAGAGAAGACTCAGATTACTAGAATCAGAAAGGAAAGAGGGAACATTACTACCAACCTTACAGAAATAAAAACGATTGTAAATGAATACTATGAACAATTATATGCCAGCAAATTGGATAGCTTAGGTAAAATGGACAAATTCCGGAAAAAAAACAAATTATGAAAGCAGGCTCAAGAAGAGATAGAGCGTCTAAATACACCTTTAACAAGCGAAGATATTAAACCAGTGGTCAAAAACTACCCACAAAGAAAAGCCCAGTGAGATGACCTCACTGATGAATTTTACCAAACATTCAAAGAAGAATTAATATCTGCTCTTCACAAGTTATTACAAAAAATAGAAGAGGATAGAACACTTCCCAACTTATATTATGAGACCAGTATTAACCTGACATCAAAACCAGATAAAGATATCACAAGAAAAGAAAGACAGACCAATATCTCTTATAAATATGGATGCAGAAATTATCAACAAAATATTAACAAACTGAATCCAGCAATATATACAAAGAATTACATACCATGGCCAAATGAGATTTATCCCATGGATATGAGATCGGTTTACCATTTGAAAATCAATATCACACATCACATCAATAGAATGATAATAAAAAAAACCATAGCCTTATCTCAAAAGACAGAAAAAGTGCTTGAGAAAATTCAACACTCCTTCTTGATAAAAACACTGAAAAACTAGGAATAGAGGGAACTTACTCAGCCTGATAAAGGGTATTTACAAAAAACTCACAGCTTAATGTTATACTTAATAGTGAAAGATTGGATGCCTTCCCCAAAGTTAGGGAACAAGATGAAGATGTCCACTTTTGCCATTCTGTTCAACATTATCCTGGGGGTTCTAAGCAAGGATTAGACAAGAAAAAGATATAAAAGTCATTCAGATTGGAAAGAAAGAAGTAAAACTATATTTGCAGATGACATAATTTTGTACATAGAAAATCCTAAGTCATTCACTGAAAAATTATTAGAAATACTACTAAAATATAATAAATGAATTTAACAAAGTTGCAGGATACACAATCAATATAAAAAACCAATTTTATTTACATATACTTGGAATGAACACTCCAGAAATGAAATTAAGACAATAATTTCTTTCACATTAGCATTGAAATGAATAAAATTTGTAGGAGTAAGTAACAAAAGAAATACAAAATTTTTACTCTGAAAGCTGCAAAATGTTGTTGAAAGAAATTAAAGAAGATTTAAATAAATGGAAAAATATTACACATACATGGATTGGATGATTCAACAGAATCCCTTTCAGAATCCCAGTTGTCTTTTTTGTACAAATGGACAAGCCCATTCTAAAACTCCTATAGAATTGCAAGGAATCTGGAATAGCTAAAATAATCTTAAAAAAAGGAAAGTAAGAGGATTCTCACTTTCAAATTTCAAAATTTGCTACAAAGCAATGTTCATCAAGACTGTGTGGAACTGGCACAAGGGTAGACATACAGATCAATTGATTAGAATTCAGAGTACAGAAATAAACCCATACATCTGTGGTCAGTTGATTTTCAACAAGGGTGCCAAGACCATTCCATGGGGGAATAATAAATAGTGTTTCAACACACGGTACTGGAACACCTGGATAGCCACATGTACCGTATTTTTACGCAAATAACAGGCGTGTTCTATGTTTGTCTGCCAACTGCTCCCTCCCCACACAAGGTTTTTTTTTTTACTTTTATTTTTATTGTGCTTTAAGTGAAAGTTTACAAATCAAGTCAGTCTCTCACACAAAAACTTATATACACCTTGCTACATACTCCCAATTTCTCTCCTAATGAGACAGACCAGTCCCTCCCTCTACCCTCTCTTTTCATGTCCATTTCACCAGCTTCTAACTCCCTCTACCCTCTCATCTCCCCTCCAGGCAGGAGATGCTGACATAGTCTCAAGTGTCCACCTGATCCAAGAAGCTCACTCCTCACCAGCATCCCTCTCCAACCCATTGTCCAGTCCAATCCCTGTCTGAAGAGTTGGCTTTGGGAATGGTTCCTGTCCTGGGCCAACAGAAGTTCTGGGGGCCATGACCACTGAGGTCCTTCTAGTCTCAGTCAGACCATTAAGTCTGGTCTTTTCATGGGAATTTGGGGTCTGCATCCCACTGCTCTCCTGCTGCCTGAGGGGTTCTCTGTTATGTTCCCTATCGGGGCAGTGGTCGGTCGTAGCCAGGCACCATCTAGCTCTTCTGGTCTCAGGCTGATGTAGTCTCTGGTTCATGTGGCCTTTTCTGTCTCTTGGGCTCATAATTACCTTTTGTTCTTGGTGTTCTTCATTCTCCTTTGATCCATGTGGGTTGAGTCCAATTGATGCATCTTAGATGGCCACTTGCTAGCGTTTAAGACCCCAGATGCCTCTCTCCAAGGTGGGATGCAGAATGTTTCCTTAATAGATTTTATTATGCCAATTGACTTAGATGTCCCCTGAAACCATGGTCCCCAAATCCCCGCCCATGCTATGCTGGCCCTCGAAGGGTTCAGTTTATTCCAGAAACGTCTTTGCTTTTGGTTTAGTCCAGTTGTGCTGACCTCCCCGGTATTGTATATTGTCTTTCCCGTCACCTAAAGTAGTTCTTATCTACTATCTAATTAGTAAGTACCCCTCTGCCACCCTCCCTTCCTCCCCCCTTTTGTAACCATCAAAGAATATTTTCTTCTCTGTTTAAACTATTTCTTGAGCTCTCATAATAGTGGTCTTATAAAATATTTGTCCTTTTGCAACTGACTTATTTCACTCAGCATAATGCCTTCCAGATTCCTTCATGTTATGAAATGTTTCACAGATTCATCATTGTTCTTTATCAGTGCGTACTACTCCATTGTTTGAATATACCATAATTTATTTATCTATTCATCCATCGATGGGCACCTTGGTTGCTTCCATATTTTTGCTATTGTAAACAGCACTGCAGTGAACATGGGTGTGCATATATCTGTTCGTGTAAAGGCTCTTATTTCTCTAGGATATATTCTGAGGAGCGGGATTGCTGGGTCGTATGGTAGTTCTATTTCTAGCTTTTTAAGGAAGCTCCAAATCAATTTCCAAAGTGGTTGTACCATTTTACATTCCCACCAGCAGAGTAGAAGTGTTCCAATCTCTCTACAGCCTCTCCAACACTTATTGTTTCACACAAGGTATTTTTGTAAGCATGCTATGCCAATTTTTTTTTTCATTTATTATAAAAAAATTAGTATAATGTGCATATGAAAATACTTTGGGGAAGCGTGGTTGGCAAACAAATGTAGAATACATGTGTTATTTGCATACAAATACAATAAATAAATGAAGTTGAGGAGTCTTACCTCATACCATACACAAAAGTTAAAAGTAGATCAAAAATAAAAATGTAAGAACAAAAAGTACAATTTTTTAGAAGAAAACAAAGGAGTAAGTCTTCATGACCTTGGATTTGGCAAAGGATTTTTAGATATGACACCAAAAGTATTAGCAACAAAAGGTAAATTGGACTTCATCAAAATTTAAAACTTTTGTACTTCAAAGGACAAAGAAAGTGAAAAGACAGCCCACAGAATGGTAGAAAATATTTGCAAATCATATATCTGATAAGGGACTTGTATCTAGAATATAGAAAGAACTCTTAAAACTCAGTAGCAAAAAGATAAATAACCCATTTAAAAAATTGGCAAAGGATCTGAGTAGACATTTCTGCAATGATATACGAATGACCAATAAGCCCGTGAAAAGATGACATCATTAGTCACCAGGGGAATGCAAATAAAAAACACAGGGAGATGCCTCTTCATACCACTAGGGTGGCTAGAATCAAATGTAAGATAATAAGTGTTGGCAAGATTGCGGAGAAATCAGAACATTCATACAGTGCGCGTGGGAATGTAAAATCATCCAGTCACTTTGGAAAACAGTCTGGCAGTTCCTCAAACGATTAAACATAAAGTTATCATTCAGACACCCAAAGCAGTTGCTGTTCAGTCAATTCTGGAAATTTATCCCACCCCATGAATTACCATAGGACCCAGCATATCCACTCCTATGTGTGTACCCAAGAACAGAAAAAATATATCCACACAGAAACTGGTACACAAACATTTATAGCAGCATTGTTCATAATGCCCGGAAGGTGGAAACAACTCAAATGTCCACCAGCTGACGAAAAAAGTGTGATAAATCCAGATTTGGGCATATTATTCAGCCTTTAAAAGGAATAAAGTGCTGATACAGGCTACAACATGGATGAACCTTGAAAACATTATGCTCTGTGAAAGGAGCCAGTTGTGAAAGGCCACGTACGGTACGATTCTACTCCTATGTTATTATAGCTAGGTGAATCTATAGAGAAAGAAAATAGATTAGGAGTTGTTTTGGGCTGGGGCTGGTGGGGTGGCTCAAAGGGAATCACAGGATATGGTTTTTTTTTTTTTCTTGACGTGATAAAATGTCTTAAAATCGACTGTGGTGATGGTTGCCCACGTGTCTGTGAATGTACTATACACCATTGAATTATACACTTAAAAGAGGTGAAATATACGGTATATAAATTATATCTCAATGAATTATTATCTCAATATACCTCAATAAGTTATATCTCAACAGAGTTATTAAAAATAAAGTAAGAAAAAAGTTAAAAAGAAAGCTTACCAGGTTGTTATGGATTAAATTGTGTCCCTCCAAAATACGTGTTGGCATTTTAGCTCCAGTACCTGTAAATATGGAAACCGTGGTGGCGTACTGGTTAAGAGCTACAACTGCTAACCAAAAGGTCAGCAGTTCAAATCCACCAGGCACTCGTTGGAAGCCATATGGGGCAGTTCCACTCTGTCCTATAGGGTCGCTGAGTCGGAATCAACTCAAAGGCATCCGGTCTGGGTTTTTTTGGTTTACCTATAAATACAACCTTGTTTGGGAATAGGGGTTTTCTTTTGTTAAGCTAGTAAGGGAATATCATTAGCATACATATTCACCCTGTTCACCTCAGAGTAGGGTGAGTCCTAAACCTAATCACTTCTGGGAGGTGTCTTGTAAGAAGAGCAGAATAGAGGTAGACATGCCGGAAGACAGACACCAAAGAATGCCAAAAAACACCAACAAATGCCAAGGAACTCCCAGGGCTGCCAAGAAGTAGGGTCCCTCCCCTAAAGCCAGTGCCCTAATTTGGACTTCTAGCCTTTAAAACTTCGAGGCAATCAATTCATGTTCTAAAGCTACTCTCTTGTGGTATTTATATTATGGCAACACCAGGTAACAAAGACGCAGGTGGTGCTGATATGCAGTAGAGTTTGAGAAACACTCAACTCTGCCCACAACCTTAGAAGGCAAGCACTAGGATCCAAATTTTAATAGTGGCACATGTAAGATTCAGAATTTAAACAGATTATCCAAACTTGGGCAGCTAATACGTGTCAAAGCACGGGCTAGGTGCCTGCTCTGTCTGACTCCAGGGCCTGTGCTTTTCCACTTGCTGAGCTGCTGCTCTGATGCATTAGGTGGGAGGGTAGGGCGGGGAGGAAAGAGAGCCTGACCTCGATAAATGAGGGTTGATGATACAGCCTCCCTATTCACTATTCATCTTTTATATCAGAAACAGATTTTGCGTGTGGAAGCTGGGACTTTAGCAGCTTAAAAAAATGCTCCTAACATTTCGTAGCCCTATGTTCCTAAGTTAAACTGATTGTCTGTATTTAAAGACACTGCAGCTGAGGTTAGTTCTCTGAGCTCCTTGGCAGAAAGAAAGGAAAGGTTATATTGGCATTATGCTTCAGAGATTGAAATCAGTTTGCTTCTGTTTTATGAATGAATCGCAGTGAATATATTTGGCATTTTGTAATTTTTCTTACCACTCTGATTATCTTTTCTCTAGCTAACTTTTCAAATGACAGAGTGATTTATTGACTACGTTTTAAAAGTTCCTTTTCACTGAACAAATCGTGACTATAAAAATCTGCCACTTGATCTAACATTGACTCAGATATTCAAAAGCTTAGTCTGGTTACAAAGAATTCATGGAAATGGAGGCCAGTAAATGTTAGAATGTAAGAAAATCCCAAGATTCATTCTTTCAAAAAAAGCAGCAGAAGGCAATCTAAATTACATTTCGTTTAGAGTGACCGGAAGCTGGCTTGCTTTCTGTTTGTAATTTGCAACGTTTTATACTGTGTTTGTCTGTCTCCCATTGACTAAAGTCATCTTCACCTAAAGAAGCCAGGATGTGTTACGGTATTTTAATAAACATATCTCCTCTACTCCTACTGACAAAAATCCAGAGCAGTTTACCTCTAGAAGTACTTGAACATGTAAAACAAGCATATATTGTAAGGTGGAAGCCCCAAACCAAAACTAAGCTCTACATTCTTTCTGGAATAATTTAGTTTTGATAGTTCTGACAATTACTTGTTGTCTTAGTTATCTAGTGCTGTG
Source organism: Elephas maximus indicus (assembly GCF_024166365.1). Classification (NCBI taxonomy): domain Eukaryota; kingdom Metazoa; phylum Chordata; class Mammalia; order Proboscidea; family Elephantidae; genus Elephas; species Elephas maximus. The sequence continues at coordinate 67,430,628 of NC_064841.1, read as the reverse complement.
GTACCACAAGTGGATGGCCTTAACAAAGAAAAATTGATTCTCTTACAGTCAAGGAGACTAGAAGTCTAAATTCAGGGTGTCAGCTCCAGGAGAAGGCTTTCTTTCTCTGTTGGCTCTGGGGAAAGGTCCTTGTCATCCATGTTCCCTGGTCAAGGGGCTTCTCAGCACAGGGACCCTGGGTCCAAAGGATGTACTATTCTCCTGGCTCTGGTTTTTTGGTAGTATGTGGTCCCCGTCTCTCTGCTTGCTTCTTTTTTATATCTGAAGAGAGATTGTCTTAAGACAAAATCTAATCTTGTAGATTGAGTCTTGCCTCATTAACATAACTGCCCCAATCCTGCCTCATTAACATCATAGAGGTAGAATTTACAACGCATAGGAAAATCACATCAGATGACAAAATGGTGGACAATCACACAATACTGGGAACCATGGCCTAGTCAAGTTGACACACATTTTTGGGGGACACAGTTCAATCCATAACACTTGTAATAGCAAAAGACTGGAAATAACCTAAGTGTCCTCCATGGAGGATTGGTTGAACATGAAAATACCTGCTGTGAAACACAACGCAGCACACATTTTAGGTGTGATATTGGTATTGTTATCATGTGAGCAAATGGCTATGCTTTTATAATGAAAATTGAAGTATTTAGTGTTGAGATAAGATGTGTGCCGCTTGCTGTAAAATTCATTAACTAAAACAAAACAATGTCCCACTTCAAAAAACCCAGCAAAGCAAACAAGAAAACCTCAAAAAGGGATAGACAAAGTATAACAAGAACCATGGTGAGTTCTTGGCTATGAGAGACGGGTATTTGGGAATTTATTAATGTATGTTTGAAAATGTTCAAAATTGAAATATTTAAAAACAATGGTGGAATCTAAGAATTAACAACCTGTCTCTTGCCACTCCCTGAGGGATATATAACTCATTTCCTTTATGCTTTAGTATTCTTATGTAACAAAGAAATTGTTATAGACCAGGAAATAGGTCACCTAACTTTTTTTTTAATATACTATCCAGGTTTGGCTAACTGTCCTGCTGCTGCTGCTATGTACCTTCGAGTTGATTCCAACTCATAGTCATCCTATAAGACAGGGTAGAGCTTCCCCATAGGGTTTCCTAGGATGAAATCTTTACAAGAGCAGATCACTAGTTTGTCCCTGGAATCTTTCGTTCATTCCCAAATTAGGTCTTTCAGAACTTTTTCCACAGTCCACCCTCATACTTGTTTTCTTGTTCTTTTCCTTCCTATTCAGGGCACAATGTACATTTTGTGGGACCCCCATCTGGTCTACCTCTTTTATCAGCGCTGTGCCGCAGTTTCAAGCTACTCAGGATTATTGTGCTACTTTGCTCCACAATTCCCTCTTCACTCTTCCTGCTTACCCTTATCCTAAATATATCTACTTGTCATTGGGAGACTAAAATGTGAAATAAGGGCAAATTAAACCAAAACACACACACACACACCCCAAACCCTTTGCCAGCAAGTCAATTCTGACTCATAGTGACTCTACAGGACAGAATGGAACTGCCCCATAGAGTTTCCAAAGAGTGTCTGGTGGACTTCAACTGCCAACCTTTTGGTTAGCAGCCAAACACTTAACCACTGTGCCACCAGGGCTCCAAATTAGGGGAACTTAATTTGCCTCCTAAATTAAGCTGGAGACACAAGAAAGGAGTTAAAATGCTCCCACGCAGGAATACTCCCAGTTCCCAGAAAAAACAAACACAAATCATCTTGGCAGGAAAGAATCCTTATTTACGGCCTCCAGTTTTTCCACAGATTAAAATCAACCAAATATAAACTCACAATTAAAAAAAAAAATTATCAAATACACAAGGAAGGAAATCACTATGAATGAAAGTCAGCGGAAACAACAACAAAAAATAGGTTTAGAGTTCTAACATTGCAGATATTGGAATTATCAAATACAGAATATAAAATCAATTTATAAAATGTTTAACGAAATAAAGAATAAAATAAAAAAGAAACAATCACCAAGAGGTTATCCAAAATTATCAGTAATACATAAAAATGATAACATAACATGACCAAGTTGGGTTGATATCACAAATGTAGTACGAAATGGTACAGCCACTCTAGCAAATAGTTTGGCAGTTTGTTATAAAACTAACACAGCAGGGTCTTGGAAGAAAGTCCTGGCAATCAAGTTCCATTAGATTACAGCCATTGGAAACCCTATGGAGCAATTCTGCACGGGGTCTCCATGAGTTGGAATCGACTAAGTGGCAATGGGTTTATAAAACTAAACATGCACTTATAATATGACCCAAAAATTGTACTCTTGAGCATTTATCCCAGAGAAATGAAAACTTTTGTTCACATAAAAACATGTACATGAATATTCATAGTAGCTTTATTTGTAATTTCCCTAAACCAGAAACAACTCAAATGTCCTTCAACAGGTGAATGGTCAAACAAACATGGTACGTCCGTATCGTGAAACAATATCCAGCAATACAAAGGAGAAACCATTGATACGCGCCATTACTTGGATGGATCTCAGGGTAACTATGCTGAATTAAAAAAGCCAATCTTTAAATGTTACCTGCTGCATGATTCCATTTACATAGCATTCTTAACATTACAAAACTGTAGACATGAACTGATTGTCAGGGACTCAGGAGGGGTTGGTGGGTGGGTTGGTAGGGAGGTGGCGGTGGCTATAACAGGATAAGCACAAGGGATTCTTGTGTTGCTGGAATTGTTCTCTATCTTGAATGTGGTGATGGTCACACGAATCTACACATGTGATACAATGTCATTGTACTAAATACACGCGCACACACACAAACAAGTGCATGCAAAACGAGTGAATTCTAGCAAGATTGATGGATATCTCAAGGTCAGTTTCCAGAAACAATACTGTACTATAGTTATGCAAGATTCTGCCATTGGAGGAAATGGGTGAAGGGTACAAGGCATCTCTCTGTGTTATTTCCTATAACTGCTTGTGAATCTAAATTACCACAAAATAAAAAAAGTTTGATGGAAAAACCAAAAGCAAAACCTACAAAAATAGGCACCCATTTTTAAAGCAAAAAAAAAAAAAAAAAGTAAAGAATGTAGGCATAAATCTAATAAAATCTGTGTATGATTTATATCAACAAAATTATTAAACTCTACTGTAAGACACTAAAAAAGATCTAAATAAATGTAGAGATAATACACATTTATGGATAGGAAGAGTTAATATAAAGATATTAATGGAGGTAGGGATTCAATGAAATGCCAATAAAAATTCCAGTAGAGTTTGTAGGTAAAGTTGTCAAGCTGTCTCTAAAATATAGCTTCAAGTGAATAAGTCCAAGGATACTTAAAATACCTCTAAAAAAGAATAAGATGGAGGGATTTACTTTACTAGAGTTTAAGACTTTCTATAAAGTCGTGGTAATCAGTATCATATGATTTAGGACGGGAAAGACGAAATTAACTAATAGAACAAAGTTATGTATATGTGAAAATTTCTTTGTGATAGTGCAAGCATTATGCAATGCTAGGGGAGAAAGTGAATACTAATAAATTGTGCTGGAACGCTTCATATTTAACAACATGAAATTGGATTACTACTTTATATCATTCACAAAATTAAATTCCTCATGGATTAAATAATTAAGTGTGGACACTTTTAGAAGAAAATGTAGGAAAATATTTCTGTGGCATAGGGGTGAGGAAGGATTTCTTAAATATGATACAAAAAAAAAAATACCAACAGAGAAGAAAAGACTGATAAATGTGACTAAATTAAAATCAAGAATTTCAGTTCATCGAGACACCGTAAAGAAAATGAACCGCAAAGCTCAAACTGGGAAAAAATATTTACAACCTATAAAACCAATAAAATATTACTATCCAGAATACATAAGAATCATAAACCAAAAAGAAAAAAGTTACTAAAAAGAAAACTCAGCAGAAAAATGAGCAACACACATTAATAGACATTGGTCAGAAAAGGAAATACAAATACCCAGTTAAGATATACGAGATACCTGATCTTATTAGTGATCAGAAAATAGCAGTCAAGACCACAATAAGATATCGCTTTATACTCATTCGGAATCGACTCAACGGCACTGTGTTTTTTGGGTTTTACACTCACTGGATTGCTAAAAAAAAAAAAAAATGAGAAAAAGCCTGCTAATACTGTTAATGAGGATATGGAGTAATAAGAGATTTTTATACACTACTGGTATAAAAATGTAAATTTCCACCATCACTTTGGAGTCCAATTAGGTACTGTTTGGTAAAGTTAAAGGATTCATGTAGCCTGTGCACCAGCAATTCCATTCTTAGAGTAAGTCTAGAGGAACTCAGCGTGTGTGTCGGAAGGTGTGTATACTGATTTTCTTTAAAACATTGTAATATCAAAAAATGAAATCAATTTCAGTGCTCATGAGAAAAAGATAAACTATTGTATATTTTAAGTAGTGAAATAATACCCAGCTTACAAAATGAAGTGTAACTACATTCTGAAGCTTAAATGAATCTTAAAAAAATTTAGAGTGAGAAGATCAACTTACCTTAGAGAACTTCCAGTATTATGTTCATCATATGTTAGTACATTATTTTTTAAAGCAGAAACAAATGCACAATTCAGGATAATGGTTGCCGCTGAGTGTGGTGTAGAGCAGGGAGATGCAGGGCACTAGCATGAGGAAGAACCCTTTGTGAAGATAGAAGGTTCTTGGACGTGTTCTAGATGTTAAGTTATGGGTTTACAGTGGCTCATTTTAATATTTCACAGGCAATCCTCGGGTTACAAACAAGATCAGTTCCTAAGTGTCCGTTGAAGACTGTACTTAAGGCAGAACAGGTGCATAAGGTTCTTATTTAGTCTTACTTTAGTGCAAGACTGGAAACCCTGGTGGCATAGTAGTTAAGACCTTCAGCTACTAACCAAAAGGTCAGCGGTTGGAATCCATCAGGTGCTCCTTGGAAACCCTATGGGGCAGTTCTACTCTCTCCTACAGGGTCACTATGAGTTGGAATCAACTTGGAAACAGATTTGGTTTATGGGTTTTTTTTTTTTTTTTTTAGTGCAAGAAAAGGCTGGAAGCCATTTCAATGGTTTAAAAGCTGCAGATGCAGTAAGTGAAGGGGACTGTGATGAAGAATTTTTTGTTTTGAGTAGGGGTTGGTTCAGTCGGTTCAAAGTGAGGGCAAATTTACATTAAAGGGCAAGTACGCGTTGGCCGTAAGCCAGATTTTGGAACCGGGGACCTACTGTACTTCACAGTGTACATACGTGTTACATATTTTTTCATGTTTCAAGGGTTAAATGAAACCTTTCAAGTGAAAAAAAAAGTCCATTGTAGAAAATTTTAAAGAGACAAGTTCAAATGTCAATAAAAATTCATGCCTCCATCTCAGAGAGATACTACTGATTGAGAAATTATATAATGCTCAAAATATACTATGATTTTCATAGCAGTTTTGAATGAATTTGTATATTATAAACCACAACAGTATTGTTGTGTATTTGAAAAGAAATATTTGACATAAATCTCATTCTTTATAGAGTCGTGAGGGTTACTTGAGACAGTAGATTTGGAATGCTTAGAATGCCACTTGGCAGATAATTAGATGTTCAATAAATGTTAGTTCCTGTTGTTATTTATGTAGACTACACACAAAGTTGTGGGTGCTTTTGAATTTAGTAACCACTTAAAATCATTCCGAAGTCTTTGGCCCACACATGGATTTAACCCATCTGTGGCTTTTTTTTTTTTTTTTAGTGGCTTTTTTTTTTTTTTTTTTGTGGCAGGCAGAATTATTTACCCCTAAAACAAACCAAACCTGTTGCGTGGAGTCAATTCCAACTCACAGCGACCCTATAGGACAGAGTAGAACTGCCCCATAGGGTTTCCAAGGAGTGGCTGGTGGATTTGAACTGCCAACCTTTTGGTTAAGAGCTGTAGCTCTCCCAAAAATAAAAACAAAAACAAACCCGTTGACGTGGAGTCAATTACAACTCATAGCGACCAATAGGGTCTCTAAGGAGCACCTGGTGGACTTGAACTGCCAACCTTGGTTAGCCAATGTAGCTCTTAATCAGTATGCCACCAGGGTTTACGTAGTGCTCCTAGAACCTGTAAATATGTTAGACTACGTGGTAACAGGGAGTTAAGTTTGCAGATGGAATTAAGGTTGCTAATCAGCTGGTTTGAGATGGGAAGATTATCCTGGATTATCTGGGTGGTCCCAATATAATCGTGAAGGGTCTTAGAAATGGAGGAGGAAGGCAGAAGAGAGAGATGGTGCAAGGACTCAGCCTAATGCTTCTGCACTTGAAGATGGAAAAACGCGGCCCTCTGGGGAATGCAGGCAGCCTCTGGAAGCTGGAAAAGGCAAGGAAACAAATTCTCCTCTAGAGCCACTGAAGTAGCACAGATCCATTTTGGACTTCTGACCTCTGGAACTATAAGGCATTAAATTTGTGTTCTTTTAAGTCACTAACTTTGTGGTAATTTGTCACAGCAGCAAGAGAAGACAAATACACCAGCCAATCTACTAATAGGAGTTTTAGGACCAATGGAGCAAGAATATGGAAAATAGTTTTTGGCAACTGCAACATAGGATGTTACCTCTTCTGCTTACATGTTGTACTGCCTCTTCCCTGCCCTGCATTCAAGACAATTAAACCAACCTTTACTTATTTATTTGGAGCTGAGCTGATATTTATTTAGTATGATCTGAAAATTATCAAGCTCTTTCATTTAGTTAGATTTTAACATTATTCCTGTATACATTTGTAAAAAGGAGCTACTGTAGAGGTCTGAAGATAAATATACGCAATGCAGAGAAAGCTGCTTTATTTTATGCGGAAAAGAACAGCAAAGAGTGAGAAAAAAATCTTAACATCAAGTAAAAGACACTTCTTTCAATTCCCCTTTGCCTTCCCTTACTTTTCTTCCTGAACGATCTGGTCCTAAAGCCATTTATATGGGGCTTTTTGGTTGCCATTTACCTGGAGGATCTGCCTGGGTGGAGTATCAGAGCCTAAGTGGGGTGAGTAGGGCATACGTGTGGGGGGTGGCCTCGCAGGTAGTGTCAACAGTCTGTGGGGGATAAAGAGGGAGAGCCTAAGTGGAGTGAAAAGGGAGGCTATGTGAGCAGCTCAGATTATGGAGTGACAGAACCTGAGTGAGGTAAAGAGGACAGCCATGAGTGGGAAGGCCTAAGCAGGGGGAGGAACGAGCCCATGTGAGGGCATGGCTCAGCACAGGGTGACAGAACCCAGGGATGTCATGTAGGGGGCATCCTGGCATGGGGTGTTGGAATTAAGGTAGAATGTGGAAAGCATGCAGAAGGAAAGGGCAGCCTGACATGGAGAGTCAAAGGCAGAGCAGAGTGAGGAGAGTGTCATTCTGTAGGGTAGCCCAGTGTGGGATATTAGCACCAATGTTGAGTGAGGAGGGTGATGGTGATAATATGAGATTGGTGTTATACAGGGGAATTGATAAAATGAGTAAATACATTAAGTATAACGTGAGTCAAATTTCTTACTGTTGGAGGAGGGAACTACACATATGGAAAGGGAGAAAACTAGAATAAGCTCTGTGATGTGGAATTGGATTTAGAAGTATAAGTGCAGATTCCTGGTTTTCAATGTACATAGGTAGATAAAGAAATCAATTTAAGTACAAATGTGCATGTATGTACACATACATGTGTATACATATGTGTATATATACACACGTGTTCATAGAAGGTCACTATGAGTTAGAATCGACTTGACCGCAACGGTTTTTTTTTGTTTGTTTGTTTTGTGCATATACATATATGCCTGCATATACATGTATGTATGAATTATACACATACACACAAATATGAGGGTAAGTCAAAAAGTATTACCACAAAATCATAGAAACCTTTATTAAGCAAAAATATCAAAATGTGAAGCTATTATTTCTCGACATATCCTCCATCTAGGTCTATATGCTCCTGAATGTGGCATTCCGTCTCTCTAACTCTTCCCTGGAAGCCCTGGTGGCACTGTGGTTAAAAGCTTGGCCACTAACCAAAAGGTCAGCAGTTCGGATCTTCCAGCTGCTCCTCGGATACCCTATGAGGCAGTTCTGCTCCATCTTACAGCGTCGCTGAGTCAGAACCGACTGGAGGGCAATGGGTTTGAACCCTTTCCAAAGAATACTGCAGTCTTCGATTTACACCACGTCAAAACAGCAGTTTTGGCATCCTAGAGGGACTCAAACTGTGTTCCTTTTAAATGTTCTTTGAGTTGTGGGAACAAAAAGAAAACTGAACGGGCAATATCAGGGCCGTAGGGTGGATGGGTAAGGTTTCCCAATGAAGTTCTCATAGGACAGCCCTTGCTACCCTGGAAGAATTAGCAGGTGCTTTGTGGTGACAGGAAAAAATTCCTCAGAGCAATTTTCCTGGACTTTTTCTCACCAATGCAGTTTTCAGTTTTCTTAAAACTTCTTCATAATAAGCCCCTGTGATCGTCCTGTGTCATTTGAGAAAATCTGTCAAGATTAAACAAAACAAACTCATTGTCGTTGAGTTGATTCCGACTCATACCAACCTTATAGGACAGACAGAGTAGAATTGCCCCATAAAGTTTCCAAGGAGCGCCTGGTGGATTCAAACTGTTGATTTTCAGTGGTTAGCAGACATAGCTCTTAACCACTACACCACCGGAATCAAGAGTACCCCTTTGTAATTCCAAAAAAACAATTGCATTAACCTTCTGGTCTTCCTTCCCTCGGCTGGTCTTTGAGGTCTTCCTGGCCTTCCTTAAAATGCTTGATCCATCTAAAAACTGTAGTTTTATTTGGGGCAGCATTCCCATAAGCTTGTTGCAAATCTTCGATGGTTTGGAAAGATGTCCACTTGAGTTTTGTTAAAAATCTGATAATTGCCCTGACCTCAAAATTGTTTTTTTCCCATAGCACAAAAATATCCTTTTTTTTTTTTTTTTGAAAGCATCCTAATGAGACTAGGACAAGTGTATTACCGAGAGAACTTGTCTGCAGCCATCCACTGATTACAGAGATGTGTTTTATTTGGAATAAATGTGTGAATGTATGAAATGGAGTCCTATTAGCAGTACTTTTTGACTTACCCTCATATATATGTATATGTATACACGTATTAGCTTGTCCACTGAGAGATTCTGGGGGTAGCAATACCTCCAAATAGATGAGCACACTTAGTGCCCAAATCTTGGCTTCTAAACACAATTCTCCACTGAAAGAAACTAGATTTCCTTGGAGAGATGGCTGGTTCCAGGGCTGAGGAGGAATATCTTGCTGTATCAGAAAGCACAGTGCTCAAAGATTGATGAGGACCTGTCAAAAAGTCACTGAAGACAGCTTGAAGGGGTACTGAGTACCCAAATCAGGCATGATGTGTACATGAAAACAAATAATCATAGTAATGGCTTATAACCCGGATGTAAAATGAGAATCCACAACTCCATATTGATATAAGTGCATGAATTGAAAGTTTGTTAAAAAATAGGTTACTTACATGTTTCAAAGCACCTCCCCAGAAAATATTTATTCATTATAAAGAGGAAAAGTGTGAAGAGACCTGGAAGACACCATCTTAGTTAAGAGATCAGAATGACCATCCTCATGAATGGGACAAAATCAGTTACCACCTGCTGGATACAGTGAGAACACAATATCACTTCTGTGATAGTCCTGCTGTAGGTATGTCACCTGAATCCAATTATGGGAGAATACCAGACAAATGAAAATTCTGCAGAACAACTAGCCTGTGTTTGCAAAAAGTTTCAAGATTGTGAAAGTTAAAGAAAGACTGAGAAAATGTACTGGGCTGAAGGAGACCAAAGACCCATGGCATCTCACTGCAACTCGGTGTTTTGAACTGGATTCTAAAAGGACGCTGTTGGCAAAACTTGAATGGGGTCCAAGGATTAGGAGGTAAACCCTGGTGGCATAGTGGTTAAGTGCTATGTCTGCTAACCAAAAGGTCAGCAGTTCAAATCCACCAGGTGCTCCTTAGAAACTCTATGGGGTAGTTCTACTCTGTCCTATAGGGTCGCTATGAGTTGGGCTCGATAGCAATTTTTTTTTTAATTTAATGTATCAATGTTAATTTCCTGATTCTGATGATTGAATTGTAAGAGAATGTCTTCATTAACAGGAAATATATCCTAAAGTATTCAGCAAAGTTAGGGCATTAGATCAGCAAGTTACTCTCAGATAGTTCAAGGGAAAAAAAAATGACTAGCAACTTTTCTCTAAGTTTGAGGTTGTTTCAAAATTAAAAAAAAAATGAAGTAAATCATTATCAGTGTTCTCGATGAGAAAACTGTTTTGTATCTTCTTAAGTTTCCCCTATTTATAGGTAAGCAGACTCCTCGTCATCTTGAAAATCTTCGAGGCCCCGGGGGAGCAATTATTCTCAATCTGGCGTTCACTTCAGACCGCCACATTTTCTTCCAGGGCTGACTCAGATTGCTGACCCAATGAATAAGAGAGCCTCTCCCAGGAGACGGGTTATAAAAGGATATCTGCCCAGGTGTACCTTTTCTTTTTTTTAAAGTTTCCATTTCTGTGTTCTAAAATAGAGTCATGTCAGATATGGGTATGAGGGCACTTAGGGCCATCCCCAAGCAAAATAATGAAGAAGATTTCTTACACCTGGCCATTTTGTGTCTGTCCATGCAGCTCCCAGCCCTGCCCCAACATCGCAATTCTGGCATTTCAGTACCACCCTCCATTCTTTCCCTGCACCCACCCAAAGCAAACATCCCAATGCCTCTAAACAGCCAGGCTCACATTTTTTGTCATTGATTGTCTTTATTTTGGAACTTTATTTATTTGTAAATATAAATTGATGGCTTCATGTAGCCTAAGCTTTTGGCATTCTGTTGCTTTTAAAGAAAGAGTTCAGGAACAAATGAAACTAAAAAAAAAATTCGTGTTTTCCTTGTACGAAGACCATTAAAAGGGATGTATTTGTGATCCACTGCCATGCTTAAAGGTCTCTTTCCCTTAGTCTCTGGCCCACCACCTCTTTCACATATTCTTCAGCTTCCCTGAATTACCTTTCTCATTTCTTGCCTGCAGTTCTCTACTAAAACTCTTCCTGCGTTTACTACCCCCTTTCCCGAACAGGCTCCTCACTTTTATCCTCTTCATTCAGTCCTTGCTTTTCTATCCCTTTCTCCCACTGAGGAAATCTAGTCCGTAGACTCTTTCTGATAGAAATTCTTGTCTCTGCCTCTCAGGTTATCCTCTCGATTAGTCTAATCTACATAAGGCCCTTGTATGAAAGGAGACATAGTAAATACCAAGGGGGCAATACCAGGTTTTATTTATTTAAGCAAATGAGGGGAAGAAAGCAAATTGTAACTACTTATACCTGAAAGCAATTTCATGCTCAGCCTCCTATTACCTCAGCGTAACTGATTTGATAAAAATCTTTGCTGAAGTGCCAGTGGAAACCTTGGTGACACAGTGGTTAAGAGATTGACTGCTAACCAAAAGGTCAACAGTTCGAATCCACCAGCCACTCCTTGGAAACCCTACGGGGCAGTTCTACTCAGTCCTATAGGGTCGTTATGTAGTTCTACTCAGTCCTATAGGGTCGTTATGAATCAGAATCGACGCAACAGGTTTGTTTGTTTGTTTGAAGTGTCAGTGGTGATTAAATTATTACTGTGTAACCCTGTCAGTTAAATTGGAAAGTGGTCTTTTGGAATTCTAAAATATAGCCTTTTTTCCTATCAAATTATAAAGGACTAAAAGAAATAGCAATACCCAGTGTTGGTGAAGTTGCCAAGAAATAGGCACTCTCAGATTCCACAGGTGGAGGTGTGAATTAAAAGCAAAACAAAACTCGCTAAAGGATAATTTGGCAATACCTGTCAAAATCCTTAAAACCCATTGCTAACAAGTCAATTCTGACTCATAGCGACCCTATAGGACACAGTAGAACTGCCCCATAGGGTTTCCAAGGAGCGGCTGGTGGATTTGAACTGCCAACCTTTTGATTAGCACCCGTAGCTCTTAACCACTGCTCCAAAAATCTTAAAGTGTACCTAAATTTTGATTGAATAGCCTCATTTTTAGGTATTTATCCAAGAACAAAAATGGATAAAGATTTATTCTTCAGAATGTTCATCACAGTATGATTTATGTAGCTGGATATTGGCTTAAGAACGTTTAACAATAATAACAAAATAATATTTTAATAAATATAGTTAATTATAAAAATTACGTATTTTTTGCCGTGACAGTAGTTTTATGTTTTTGTAGGTGACATCATGATCTCAGGAAAAAATGTTAGATTGAGGTGATTTAGGTACAAAAATGTTAAGAAAAGAAATAGAAAAATATTTTCCCAAAATAAGCATTTAGTTGGGCTATTATTTTTACCAACTACTGATGTTAGTATCAAATAACTCAGGTTTTGAAAAATGTATTATTGAGTATTTTGAGCCCTTTTTCTGAGCCAAGCAATGCAGATCAGGGACTGAGGGTGGACCAGTTCCTTTGAAAGGAATTGGTATTCTCACCATCAATCATCAGGACAGGAAGGTGGGTGGACTTTGGACTGAAGAGGGTTAGGAATCCCTTCTCTGAGGGGATAGAGATGCCACTCAGCAGCTTAAATCTGGAAATGTCTCTAGTGTGAGGTTGAGCTACTTTCTGCCTGGTGAGGAGACTTTAGGAGAAAGAGAGACATTGGATTGGGTTTAGGGCCCTTGCTGTTCTAAGCATAACCACCGCTAGTAGGAATATTAGTTACTCCTGTCACATCTCAAGCATTCAGAAAAGAATTGTTTAATCTTGTGGTTAACACCTAGACACATTTTTGGAAGTTAAGAGATGAAACCATGTTTCAGCGAAAAGAACACTCCAGCCGATGCTGAGGTTGGGGGATGGAGCAGAGAGGAAAATTGGTCATGTGAGGCAAGCTGACTCTTATCTGTGTTATTTTCCCCCTATTTTCTACAACGGATATACATTACTTTTACAATCAAGAAAGTAATCATAAAAATACAGAATGATTGCATAAATATATATTCAATAATGGGCTGAACCATGAGACTGTCAGGTTGTATAGAGTCCCATGTGGAAGCTCTTCTGGAAGGACATCTGTTACTCTTTCCCTATTATCATATGAATACCACCATAAAAACTTACACCGGATACGCAGTTACTTTTGCTCTTGAGAAATCAGACAAAACTTATCCAATTTTCAATAATGCGGCCCAGGGATGTCAATTGTTAGGACGTGAATGAGAATATAAAAAGTAAATGTAATATGGAATTAATGGTAACATAGTGGCTAAGTGCTATGGCTGCTTACCAAGAGGTCGGCAGTTCCAAGCAGCCAGGCACTGCTTGGAAACTCTATGGGGCAGTTCTACTCTGTCCTATAGGGTCACTATGAGTCGGAATTGACTCAACGGCAGTGGGTTTGGTTTGGTTTGGGTTAATAAGAAATCATGTTATTTACTACTGATATTAATAGTGTACCAGTAAAGTACAGTTAACAGCTGTCCAGTTTTCCTTAAAAATATGTTGTATTTGTTCTTAAACAGTATATAAGGAAGTCACTATTTTGAATTAACTTTGCGTCACTTTTATGTTGTAGTCTTTTGTTTTGTTTTTTGATTGGCCAAGAGTTAATTGTATCATTCAATTAGATCATTAATCTTGCATAAGAAGGCAAGACATTTTGAAAACCTAAAGATGGTTTAAATGCAACTCTTGCATTGACAGGAGACCTGCTATTAATTATGTATAGGCTTCTTGGGTTTCTTTATTGAAATCTTGTTGTTGTTGTTGTTAGAGGCCTTCAAGTCGATTCCCAGTCACAGCAACCTTATGTACAACACAATGAAACACTGCCCGGTACTGTGCCATCCTCACAGCCATTGCTATGTTCAAGCCCATTGTTGCAGCCACTATGTCAGTCCATTTTGTTGAAGGTCTCCCTCCTTGTTGCTGACTCTCTACTTTACCAAGTATGATGTCCTTCTGCAGGGACTGGTCCTTCCTGGAAACGTGTCCAAAATATGTGACATCTTTGCTTCTAATGAGCATTCTGGCTGTACTTCTTTCAAGACAGATTTGTTCATTCTTCTGGCAGTCTGTGGTATACTCAATATTCCTCACCAACACCGTAGTCCCAAGGCATCAATTCTTCAGCCTTCCTTATTCATTGTCAAGCTTTCACATGCATATGAGGTGATTGAAAACACCATGACTTGGGTCAGGCGCCCTTACTCCTTAAAGTGACATCTTTGCTTTTTAACACTTTAAAGAGGTCTTTTGCAGCAGATTTTCCCAGTGTAATGAGTTGTTTTCTTGACTCCTGCTTCCATGGGTGTTGATTGTGGATCCAAGTAAAATGAAATCCTTGACAACTTCAGTCTTTTCTCCGTTTGTCGTGATGTTGCTCATTGGTCCAGTTGTGAGGATTTTTGTTTTCCTTATGTTAAGGTGTAATCTATACTGAAGGCGGTGGTCTTTGATCTTCTTCAATAAATGCTTCAAGTCCTCTTCATTTTCAGCAAACAAGATTGTGTCATCTGCATATCAGAGTTTATTAATGAGTCTTCCTGCAATCCCGATGCCCCGCAATCCCGATGCCCCGTTCTTTATATAGTCCAGCTTCTCGGATTATTTGCTCAGCCTACAGATTGAATATGTAAAGTTAAAGGATACAACCCTGAGGCACGCTTTTCCTAACTCTAAACCACACAGTCCACTGGTTCTGTTGGAATGACTCCTTCTTGGTCTAATTACAGGTTTCTTATGAGCACAATTAAATGTTCTGGAATTCCCAGTCTTTGCAATGTTATCTATAATTTTTTTAATGATCCACACAGTCAAATGCCTTTGCATAGCCAATAAAACACAGGTAAACACCTTTCTAGTATTCTCTGCTTTCAGCCATGATCCACCTGACATCAGCAATGATATCCCTGGTACCATGTCCTCTTCTGAATGCAGCTTGAATTTCTGGCAGCTCTCTGTTGATGTTCTGCTGTAACCACTTTTGAATGACCTTCAGTAAAATTTTACTTGTGCGTGATACTAATGATACTGTTCGTTAATTTCTGCATTCTGTTGGATTACCTTTCTTTGGAATGGGTACAAATATGGATCTCTTCTAGTTGGTTGGCCAGGTAGCTGTCTTCCAAATTTGTTGGCATAGACGAAAAAGCACTTCCAGCGCTGCATCTGTTTGTTGAAATATCTCAGTTGGTATTCTGTCAATTCCTGGAGCCTTGTTTTTTGACAGTGCTTTGACTGCAGCTTGGACCAATCTTCCTTCATTACCATCAGTTCTTGATCATGTGCTACGTCCTGAAATGGCTGAGTGTCAAACAATCCCTTATGTCCAGTGACTCTGTGTATTCCTTCCATCTTCTTTTGATGCTTCCTACATCATTTAGTATTTTCCCTGTAGAATTCTTTAATATTGCAACTGGAAGCTTGAATATTTTCTTCAGTTCTTTCTGCTGGAGAAATGCTGAGTGTGTTCTTGCTTTTGGTTTTCTATCTCCAGGTCTCTGCTCATTTCGTTATAATACTTTGTCTTCTCGAGCTGCCCTTTGAAATCTTCTGTTCAGCTCTTTTACTTCATAATTTCTTCCTTTTGCTCTAGCTACTCCACGTTCACTAGCAAGTTTCAGAGTCCCTTCTGACATCCATTTTTGTCTTTTCTTTCTTTACTGTCTTTTTTAATGACCTATTGCCTTCTTCATGTATGATGTCCTTGATGTCTTTCCATAACTCATCTAGTCTTCAGTCATTAGTGTTCAATGCATCAAACCTATTCTTGAGATGATCTCTAAATTCAGGTGGAATATACTCAAGGTTGTACTTTGACTCTCGTGGACTTGTTCTAATTTTCTTCAGCTTTATCTTGCATATGAGCAATTGATGATGTGTTTCGCAGTCAGCCCCTGGCCGTGTTCTGACTGATGATATTCAGCTTTCCACGGTTTCTTTCCACAGGTGTAGATTTGATTCCTGTGTATTCCGTCTGGCAAGGTCCACATGTATCGTCACTGTTTATGTTATTTGCAATTAATAAGACGTTGGTCTTGCAAAATTCTGTCATGCAGTCTCCAGCACTGCTTGTATCACCAATGCCATGTTTTCCAACCACCAGTCTTTCTTCTTTGTTTCCAACTTTTGCATTCCAATCAGCGGTAATTATCAGTGCATCTTGATGGCCTATTTGATCAATTTCAGACTGCAGAAGCTGGTAAAAATCTCCAATTTCTTCATCTTTGGCCTTAGTGGTTGGTGCTTAAATTTGAATAATAGTAGTATTAATTGGTCTTCCTTGTAGGCATATGAATATTATCCTATCACTGACAGCATTGTACTTCAGGTTAAATCTTGAAATGTTCTTTTTCACAATGAGCGTGACAGCATTCCTCTTCAATTTGTCATTCCTGGCACAGTAGACCATATGACAGTCTGATTCAAAATGGCCAATACCAGCCCATTGCAGCTCACTAACGCCTAGGATCTTGATCTTTATGTGTTCCATTTCATTTTTGATGACTTCCAATTTTCCTAGATTCATACTTCATACATTCCACATTATGATTATTAATGAATGTTTGCAGCTGTTTATTCTCATCTTTAGTCATGCCACATAGCAAATGAAGATCCCGAAAGCTCGAATCCATCCGAGTCATTAAGGTCTACTCTACTTTGAGGAGGCAGCTCTTCCTTAGTCTTATTTGAGTGCCTTCCAAGCTGAGGGGCTCATCTTCCAGCACTCTATCATATAGTATTCTGCTGCTATTCATAAGGCTTTCACTATCCAATTTTTTCAAAGGTAGACTACCAGGTCCTTCTTCCTAGTCTGTCTTAGTCTGGTAGCTCAGCTGAAACCTGTTCACCAAGAGTGACCCTGCTAGTATTTGAAATACAGGTGGCAAAGCTTCCAGTATCAGAGCAACACCCAACCCACCACAGTATGACAAACTGACAGAAATCTTAGTTATTGTTTAAAATGTATCACTTAAAGGAAATCTCCCAAGTACTCCTTCATTCATTCATCAAATCTTTTTTGGGTTGCTGCTATGTGCAACATACCCCTTGAGAAATAAACATCGGTGCTTGTCTTCAAAGAGCTTATGGTCCAGCAGAGAAGATAAGATGCACATGAGTAACACTGTAAAAATTAGAATGTGGTAAGTCTAGCAAGAATTAAGACAGGTTAACATGGAGCTGGTATGGTGAATGGGGTGAGTAAAGAGATGTTATGGCCATTCCTAGTGGAGGAAGAAGGTCCCTAGCTGGTGCAAATGGTTTCCACTTGACTGCTAACCTCAAGGTTGGCGTTTTAAACCCACCCTGTGGTACATGGGAAAATAAGCCTGGTGATATCCTTCAGTTAAGATTACAGACAAGAAAACCCTATGGAGCCAATTCTCTCTATAACACGTGGAGTTGCCATGAGTCAGAATGTTCTCAGCAGCAACTAACAAGTACAACAATGGGGGAAGAGGATGGCAAAGGAAGGCAAAAAGCCCAAAGTATGATCTGAGAACAGTGAGAAGAGTCTACAGCTTAAATAGAAATACTGCTATTGGTCTCTACTACTGTAGTTTGTACAAGGCTAATGATGTTGTTTTTAGGTGCCGTAGAGTTGGTTCCGACTCATAGCAAACCTATTTACAGTATAACAAAACACTACCTGATCCTGCACCATCCTCGCAATCCTTGTTATGCTTGAGCCCATGTTGTAGCTGCTGTGTCAACCCATCTCATTGAGGGTCTTCCTCTTTTTTCCTGGCCCTGTACTCTACCAAGCATGATGCCTTTCTCCTGGGATTGATCCCTCCTGATAACATGTCCAAAGTATGTCAGATGAAGTCTCACCATTGTTGCTTCTAATGAGCATTCTGGCTGTACTTCTTCCAAGACTGATTTGTTTGTTGTTCTGGCAGTCCATGGTATATTCAGTATTCTTCACCAATACCATAATTCAAAGGCATCGATTCTTCTTCAGTCTTCCTTATTCATTGTCCAGCTTTCATATTCATATGTTGTTGTTGTTAGGTGCTGTCGAGTCGGTTCTGACTCATAGCAACCCTATGCACAACAGAACGAAACGTTGCCCTGTACTGAGCCATCCTTACAATCGTTGTTATGCTTGAGGTCATTGTTGTAGCCACTGTGTCAATCCACCTCGTTGAGGGTCTTAGCTTCCAGCAACACAGCAACACGCAAGCCCCCACAGTAGGACAAACTGACAGACACGTGGGGGCAAAATATGACATTCATATGAAGCTATTGAAAATGCCATGTCTCAGGTCAGGGGCACCTTAGTCCCTAAAGTGACATTTTTGCTTTTTAACACTTGAAAGAGGTATTTTGCAGCAAATTTGCCAATGCGATGTGTCATTTGATTTCTTCACTGCTGCTTCCGTTGGGTATTGATTGTGGATTCAAGTAAAGTGAAATCCTTGACAATGTCAATATTTTCTGTTTACCATGATGTTGCTTATTGGTCCAGGTGTGAAGATTTTTGTTTCTTTTATGTTGAAGTGTCTTTAGATTTTCATCAATAAGTGCTTCAAGTTCTCTTCATTTTCAGCAAGCAAGGTTGTGTCATCTGCATATCAGAAGTTATTAATGGGCCTTCCTCCAATCCTAATGCACTATTCTTCTTTATATGGTCCAGCTTCTCAGATTATAGCTAATGATAGGTTTGTGTTTTTTATAGTTCCTGTTCCATAATAACTTCAAACCCATGAAAGGTGACAAATAGATTTCTTTTTGGCACAGAAGACAGAAAGTAATAAGTCAGCATTTCACTTCATTAACTAGTGAGCTTCATTTTTGTTTCATCCTCTTATAGTCATTAATGAAGCAAGATCCTCTTTTTTGATTTTTGTACCTTTGAGAGTTGTTTTTATGTGTCAACTTGGTTAGACTACAGTCCCCAGTTATTCAATCAAACACTCATATAGGTGTTACCGTGAAGATATTTTGTAGGTGTAATTAAAGCTCATAATCAGTTGACTGAAAGTAAGGGAGATTATCCTAGATCATGTGGTTAGGCCAGATTGAATCAGTTGAAAGGCCTTGTGAAAGAAGAAATTCCTCCTGTGGATTACAGCTTTAGGCCATGCCCAAGAGTTCCACCCTGTCTGTCCTGATGGCCTACTCTCCAGATTTCAGACTTGCCTAGACAGCTCCCACAAATGCATAAGCCAGTCCCTTTAAATAAATCTGTTAATATATATGTCTCCTACTGGTTCTGCTTCTCTGGCTGAATCTTGACTGATATAATTCCAACACAGAAGTTCTTGTTCTCTTTTCTGAAAGTATGCTCCTTGGTTTCCATCCTTGACTTCCTTCCCTTTCATAAACAAAAATGAAATCCATTGCCACCGAGTCAATTCTGACTCATAGAGACCCTATAGGACAGTTTAGAACAGCCCCATAGGGTTTCTAAGGAACAGCTGGTAGGTTTGAATTGCTCACCTTTTGGTTAGCAGCCAAGCTCTTAGCCACTACGCCAACAGGGCTCCTTCCCTTTCCTAAAAAAATAAAAAACCTGGTGGTCTAATATTAGCCAAATCCTCCAACCTGTCTTTTCTTGGTCTTTGTTCATTATTCACTGTTGTTAACTCCTAGTTCTCTTTCACTCTTTAAAAAGTTCATTTTATTCTATTTCTTTATTCTTTATTCCCTAGCAATCCTTGGCTCCTGTCTCCCTGCCTGCCTGCCTGCCTGCCTGTCTGCTCTCTCTCTCTCATATTCACCAGTTTCTGTTGCACTTCAAGAAAGTAAGCTCAGTTGGAGCAAGAGTCTTTGTTCAATTGGTTCTTTGATGTTTCCTAAGCATCTAGAACAGTGTCCAGCACATTGAAAATGCTTATTAAACATTTGTGTTTAATAAGTTCATTGTAAATATACCTCTTTAAATATATGTACTACTACTTAAATGATAAAGTCATTACCTAAAACATTCTCTCTGTCTTCACCCTGGGGTTTGTTGGTGGGAGGCAGTTATTTTGGGTAACTGTGTCTGCTTTGAAGATCCAAGCTCTCCCCTGGGCATGTAATTCCAAGTTCTAGACATGAGGCCAAGTATAAAGAAGCCAGTTCCTAGCTGTAGATCTGAACTGTCTTCTCCAATTCAGCTTCACTAATAATTAAGCAGATAGTTTAATGGCTATCTTTTTTCTGATATTTATTTTCCAATCAGTCTCAATCTTGGAGTTAAAGAGGTATACTTAATTGTATCCTCCAACCTCTCCCCCCACCCCAAAGATACACTTATGGCACAAATCTTTTTTTTGGCATTTTCTGGGAACAGCATACCTTTTTATTTGGGGGACCTGTTTCTCTTCCTATATGAAAATATTTGCCAGTCATATCATATTCAGTTTCTCTGTCTTCACAGATGAGTGTGTGACACAAATCAGCATCCTTCCCAGGGATTTTTTTGAATAGGGACTATGGAAAGAGAGCCAGCTCTTCTTTGGTGGTAAAGCGAGGAGAATGTGAGGACTGGAACCATGATTCCAGACTCATGCACGAGAGAAATAGACATTCAGTGAAAAAGAGAAAAAAGAGAGAAAGAGAACTCTGATAGCATTTGCGCTCTGGGATCCAGTTGTTTCTTTGTCCAGTATTATTCTTACCTTCCAACAGTTTGGTTATGTGTACCAAAAATTGCCCCTTTGCCTAAGGTAGTTAAAGTTGGGTTTGTGCTATTTACATCTAACAGTATCCCACCTAATGCTGTAGTTCTTTATCTAAGTCAACCAAATAAAATATTTTGATAAAATTAATCCTTTTCTTGATGGTTTAAGATTATCATCACAATAAGTGATTGTTAGGACATTAAGGTGAAGCTCTACTGGTCTCTGGTCAGACCAAGGATTTCTTGAGTAAATTACATATGTCATCTTGAGATTTTATAATTTACCTTTTTTTCATAAGTTAAAGATGCTGTAATATGACCACCTTTCTGCAAAATTAGTTATGAATTTTGGAAAAACTTCTGATGGAAACTGTAGGCGGAGTTGACCAAGCACTCCATTGGCACTGTATTAGTACCCAATTGAAAAAAAAAAAAAATTCATTCAAGAAGGCCAAAATCCATACACTTATATAGTCTTCTGTAACATCAGAGAAGGAAATTGTGGGGTGAACTGGGATAAAGGTTTTTAGGCGGATTTGACTCTATAAGAGGTTCAGGTGGTGGGTAGTAAGATGTCATTCAGCCTGTCTGATTGAAAAAGACTTCACACAGAATTAATTGCCCAATCCCAGCCACTTCCTGTGTTCCACACTTCCTGTGTTCCATACTTCCTGTGTTCCAATCTCCTATTTCTGTGTCTGCCTTCCCAGGTAACTAATCTTTCATTTGTGTCTTTAGAATCCTCCCTGGAGTCCCCAACTTCAGCTCATGGTATCTCTCATTGCACTACTGGTTCCAATACTGGACATCCCCAAATAGTCTCTCTTCTTGGTTTAGAAACTGAATCTGGCACCCACTCAATGTTTCTTTAATACCAATTCTGCCAAGCCATAAACCCTGCTGGGTACAATAATATCCATTTTTTTTTTTTTTAATAACTGGGTGTAATATTACTTGGTCTCTTTAGTAGTTTCAATCTTTCAAATTGTTCTCTGGTAATAAAAGAAGAATGTATTTTTGTTTGGGAGAACATAAAGATTTATGGTCTTTTGAAATATTGAGCTTGTCTTACTTTCATTCAATACAGTATTTATCACTTTTGGCCATTAGAACATAATGTTCATCTCAAAGAAAGTCAATACATTTATATGCCTGTGAACATGAAGTGCTGTTACATTCTAAACCGATTTAAGCAGACAACAGAGTGACTAAGCCACGTGAGTTTGCCTCTTATTTGAAAATCTCCCACTTGTAGAAATTTGTGATTTATGAACCAAGATGAAAAGGTTTATGAATCTCTCTGGTAATCAGATAATTATAGCAAAGTGTGCCTTAGTTAGAACTTAGCAGCAGGGATATTTGAAGTCAAGCGTAGGGCAAAATCAAAGCAAGCAAAACAACACTTTAAAATCTTTCAGGTATATGTAATAAAATTCATTTTGTTAAGGACCACACCCCCCACCCGCCCCCAGGAAATCCCAAACTCATTGCCTTCGAGTTGATTCCAACTCATAGTGACCCTATAGGACAGAGTACAACTGCCCCATAGGGGTTCCAAGGAGTAGTGGATTCGAAGTGCAGACCTTTTGGTTAGCAGCCGTAGCTCTTAACCACTGCGTCACCAAGACTCCTTGTTAAGGACAAAAAGCATTAAAATATTCTCTGTCCTCTGCTTTGGTCTCTACTACCCTGTCTGTTCTTGTGACTCTGGCATAATTACTTTTCAATAGCTACATTGGCAAGGCAACGTCATTCCTCATTTATCATCTGTTGCATGTCAGGCTGTGTGCCAGGTATTCTGTGGAATTCAAACACAAATAAAACACAGTCTCCTTTGAAGAGGCGCTTTTGATTTCCTGAAGAAGCCAGACATGTGTAAATATGTCTGATTTCACCTTTAGGACAGGGCCAGCCATGATGTGTCACACTACTGGAGGATTTGGGTATGCATGGAGTGGGGTAATTCCTCGTGGCTCCTGGAAATGGAACATTTTTGTTAGATTTATTCATAAGTATTTGATTTTTCTCCTTGAAATTTTTGTTAAAATGTAATATTTATACAGAAAAGTATGCAAATCACAAGCATATAACTAGGTGAATTTTCACGAATGGAACACGACTGCATAACCAGCTTTCTAGATGTCCACACTGTTCCTTTCCTGTCACCAGGCCACGTGTGGTAACCACTATCCTGACTTCTGATACAACAGATTAATTTTTCCCTTTAAAAAACTTGATATAAATTGAATTATACAGGGTGAACTTTTTTGTTTCTGACTTCTTCTGCTTAATGGTATGTTTATGAGTCATCCACGTTACAAGTAACAGTAATTTGTTTACTCATATTGCTGGACAATATTCTAGACTGTAACTATAAAAAACATTTTTTATTCATTCTCCTACTGATGAGTAGTAGTGGGGTAGACCTCCAGTTTTTGGCTATCTTGAATATGGCTGCTATCAGTTCTTGAACACGTGTTTTAAATTGACTCGACAGCACACAACAACAACAACATATAATTTTTATGTTGAGTAAATACCTAGGAGTGGAATTTTGGACCAGAGGATATGCATCTGTTTAATGTATTACCCATTGCCATCACACCAGTTCCAACTCATAGCAACTCTATAGGAGAGAGTAGAACTGCCCCATAGGATTTCCAAGGAGCACCTGGTGGATTTGAACTGCTGACCTTTTGGTTAGAAGCTGTAGCTGTTAACCACTACCAGGGTTTTCTCTTTAATATGTTAGATGCTGCGAAAAAGTTTCCCAAAATCGCTGTAATAAGTTTTACTCCCACCAATGGTGTATGAAATTTCCGGTTGCTTTGTATCCTCCCCATCATTGATTGTTTGTTTAGGTCACATAGACAGATGTGCAGTGATATCTCATTTTGGTTTCAAATTATATTTCCCTGAATTTGAGCATGGCTTAGCTGGGTCCTCTGTTTCAGGGTCTGTCACAAGCTGCAATGAAAGTGTCATCTGGGGTGGTAGTCATTTCAAGGCCTGACTGCAGAAGAATCTATTTCCAACCCTGCTCATGTAGTTGTTCACAGGGTTCAGCTCCTCGCTGGTTGTTGTCTGCAGGTTGCCCTCAGTCACATGCCATGTGGGCTCCTCCAACTTAACCGCTCGTTTCATCAAAGTGCACAAGCTGAGAAGGCAATGTTGTCATTGGTGTTAGTTGCCTTTGAGTCAGTTCTGACTCACGATGACCCTGTTTGTACAGAGTAAAACTGCTCCATAGAATTTTCAAGGTTGTGACCTTTCGAAAGCAGCCATAGTCAGGCCTGTCTCCTGAGGTGCCTCTGGTTGGGCTCAAACAGCCAACCTTTAGGCTAGCAGTTGAGCGCTTAACCGTTTGTGCTACCCAGGGTGGCCAAGAAGGCAATACTGGCAAGACAGACTTCACAGTTTTTTGTAACCTAATCATGGAAGTAATATCCTGTCATTCTCACAATATTATATTCATTAGATGCTAGTCACTAGATCTCACCACAATCAAAGTAAGGGTATTACACAAGAGAAGGAATACAAGTTGATGGTGATCTTTGGGAGCCATGTCAGAACTTCCCACCACATCTATAGCTCAATTTGAGGATAATTGATATCTTTATAATAAATATCCAGTCCATGACCATGATGTAACGCCCCCATTTATTAATGTTTTCTTTAAATTCTTATGCTATATTTTAATAAAAAGTATAGAGGTATTGCACATCTTTTGTTAGATTTATTCCTAGGTATTTCATATTTTTGATGGTATTGTTTTAAAATTTACTTTTCTGTGAATAATAATAATAGTTTCATTTGTGTCCTTCTAAACCTTAGACCTCTTATTCCCTTTTCTTACCATCTCACTGTCTAGGATCTACAGTAAAATGCTGAAGAGAAGTAGCAAACACAAGCATTCTTGTCTCATTTCCAAATTCGGAGGGAAAACATTACGTATTTCATCAGTTAGTGTACTAACTGGGTTTTTGGTACATACTCTTTATCAGATTAAGGATCTGTCTGTTTTTAGTTTGCTAAAAGCTTTTCTCATGGAAAGGTATTGGATTTCAATAAAATGCTTTTTTTATTGACATGATCATAAGGTTTTCCTGCTCTATTTTGTTTACATGGAGAATAACATTGGTTGATTTTTAAGTTTTATACCATCATCATAGATTATCCTTTGTGTGTGTCACTGGATATAGTTTATTAATATTTTGTTTAGGATTTCTGCGTTAATCTATGTTCCTGGGTAAAAATAGCCTATAGCTTTTTTTTTTTTTAACTAATGTCCTTCTTAAGTTTTGGTATCAAGGGTTTTCTGGCCTAAAAAAGTTGTTGGGAAGTCTCCCCTTTTACTAATAATTAGAAGAGTGCATGTGTTGATGATTATTATTCCTTAAACATTTGATAGAATTAACCATAAACTGGAGATAGGCCTGGGATTCTCTTTATGGGAAGATCTTTTCATGGTAGCTTCAATAGCTAGGAGACTATTCAGTTTTTCTAGTTTTTGTGGGACAAGTTATATTAAATTGTGTTTTTATAGGGTTTTGTTCAGTCGACCTACATTTTAAATGTTATTTTCATAAAATAGGGCATAATTTCTTCTCATAATTTTATTAATTTATCTGTAGGGTTTGAAGTGATGTTTCCTTTTTAATTCCCGATGTTGTTTATCTGTGTCTTCTCTTTTTTTCCCTGATTATCCTTGCCAGGGGTTTATCGACTTCTGAGTTTTTTCACTTCAAGGTTTAGGCTTAGCTGATCCTTTGTATTGCTTGTTGGTTTTAATTTTATTAATTTCTGCTCTTATCTTTGGTGTTACATCCTTATATGTACTTTGAGATTCATCTCACCTTTTTCTGTCTTCCTCTCTCACGTTCCATCAGGCTTCATTTTTTTTTTTTTTTTGTCAAAGAAACATTTTTGTATTCCTTTTCTTCAGGGACTGCTGTTCATGAATTCTCACAGTTTTTGTTTATTTAAAAATTCTCAGTTACACTCTACTTTGGATGAATATTTTACTGGGTATAAAATTCATATTGGCAGTTGTTTTCTTTCAGGACTTTGAAGATATCTGTTGATTTCTGGTTTTCATAGTTTCCCTTAGGGAGTCAACTGACAGACTTATTGTTTATCCTTTGGGGAAAAAAAAAATTTTTTTCTCTGACTGATTTCAAGATTTTCTCTTTGTCTTTGATTTTCAGCAATCTTATTACGATATGTTTACATGGGATTTTCTTTGAATTTATTCTGCTTGGGGTTCAATGATCCTTGAAAATGAAATCTGGTTTGGTTGTTCTCCGTTAGTTTTTTGCAAACTTTTAACAATTATGTTTTTAAATATTGGATCTACTACTTTTTCTCTCTTCTCTCCTTCTGAGTCTTCACTTACCTCTTCAAATAGTGGTATTAGTTAAGAATATTGAATATACATACCATGGAGTGCCAGAAGACTGAACAAATCTGTCTTGGAGGCAGTACAGCCAGAATGCTTCTTAGAAGCAAGGGTCATGAGACTTCATCTCACTCACTTTGTACATGTCATCAGGAGGGACCAATCATTGAAGAAAGAAATCATGCTTCGTAAAGTGGAAGGTCAGTGGAAAAAAGAGAGACCCACAATGAGATGGACTGACACAGTGGCTGCAGCAATGGGCTCTGTTACAGAAATGATTGTGAGGATGATACAGGACCAGGCAACATTTTGCTCTGTTTTATGTAAAGTCAGGAGTCCGTGGGAGGCATAAACAGTTGAGCACTCGACTACTAGATGAAAGGTTAGCAGTTTGAACCCACCCAGAGGCACCTGGAAGACAGGCCTGGCTATCTGATTCTGAAAGGTCAAAACCTTGAAAACCCTGTGGAGAAGTTCCACTCTGCACAAATAGGGTGGCCACGAGTTGGAATCCATTTATGGCACCTAACAATGTGTTTGTGTACCATGTGACTGTCAGTTCATCATAATGTGGTGGCTTGCATGTTACTGTGATATGGAAGCTTTGCCACTGGTATTTCACATATGAGCAGGGTCACCCTTGGTGGACAGGTTTCAGTGGAGCCTCCAGACTAAGACAGAGTAAGAAGGATCTGGCAGTCTACTTCTGAAAAAAATGGCCAGTGAAAACCTTACGAATAGCAGTGGAACACTGTCTGATATAGTGCTGAAAGATGATGCCTTCAGGTTGGAAGGCACTTAAAATATGACTGGGGAAGACCGCCTCCTCAAAGTAGAGTCAAAATTAGTGATGTGAATGGGGTCAAGCTTTTGGGAACTTCATCTACTGACGTGGCATGACTCAGAATGACAAGAAACAGCTGTAACTATCCATTAATAATCAGAATGTGGAATGTATGAAGTATCAATATGGGAAAATTGAAAGCTGTCAGAAAGGAAATGGAACCCATAAAGATTGATAGCCTAGGCATTAGTGAGCTGAAATGGACTAGTATTGGCCATTTTGAATCAGACAGTCACGTGGTCTACTATGCCATGAATGACAAATTGAAGAGGAATGGCATCACATTCATCATCAAAAAGGACATTTCAAGGCCTATTCTGAAGTACAACACTGTCAGTGACAGGACAATATTCATATGCCTTCAAGGAAGACCAGTTAATATGATGACAATTATTCAAATGTATGCACCAACCCCTAAGGCCAAAGATGAAGAAACTGAAGATTTTTACCTTCTACAGTCCGAAATTGATCAAACATGCAATCAAGATGCGTTGATAATTACTGCTGATTAGAACGAGAAAGTTGGAAACAAAGAAGAAGGATCAGTAGCTAGAAAATATGGCCTTGGTGATAGAAGTGATGCTAGAGATTGCATGACAGAATGTTGCAAGACCTGTGACTTATTCATTGCAAATACCTTTTTTCAACAACATAAACTGACTACACATGTGGACCTGGCCAGATGGAGTACACAGGAATCAAATCAACTACATCTGTAGAAAGAGACGATAAGGAAGCTCAATATCATCAGTCAGGAAAGGCCAGGGGCCAACTAGAACAGATCATCAATTGCTCATATGCAAGTTGAAGCTGAAGTTAAAGAAAATTAGAACAAGTCCACGAGAGCCAAAGTACAACCTTGAGTATATCCCACCTGAATTTAGAGACCAACTCAAGAATAGATCTGATGCATTGAACACTAATGACTGAAGACCAGAGCAATTGTGCAATGACATCAAGGATATCATACACAAAGAAAGCAAGGGGTTATTAAAAAGACAGGAAAGAAAGAAAAGACCCAAATGGATGTCAGAAGGGACTCTGAAATTTACTCCTGAACACAGAGTTGCTAAAGTGAAAGGGACAAATGATGAAAAGAGCTAAACAGAAGATTTTAAAGGGTGGCTTGAGAAAACAAAGTAAAATATTATAATGAAATGAACAAAGACCTAGAGATAGAAAAACAAAAGGGAAGAACACGCTTGGCATTTCTCAAGCTGAAAGAATTGAAGAAAATATTCAAGCCTACAGATGCAAAACTGAAGGATTCTATGGGCAAAACATTGAACGGTACAAGAAGCATCAAAAGAAGATGGAAAGAATACAGTCACTGTACCAAAAAGAACTGGTCAACATTCAACCATTTCAGGAAGTAGCGTACGATCAAGAACCGACGGTACAGGAGAAGTCTTAGCTGCACTGAAAGCGTTGGTGAAAAACAAGGCTCCAGGAATTGATGGAATACCAACTGAGATGTTTCAACAAACAGTTGCAGTGCTGGAAGTGGTCACTTGTCTATGCCAAAAAATTTGGAAGACAGCTACCTGGCCAGCCAACTAGAAGTGATGCATATTTGTACCTATTCCAAAGAAAGGTGATCCAAAAGAACGCAGAAATTAAAATATTATTAATATCACATAAGTAAAATTTTACTGAAGATTATTCAAAAGCAGTTGCATCAGCATATTGACAGGGAACTGTCAAAAATTCAAGCTGGATTCAGATGAGTATGTGGAAAAAGGGATATAATTGCTGATGTCAGATGGATTCTGGCTGAAAGCAGAGAATAACAGAAAGATGTGTAATTATGTTTTATTGACTATGCAAAGGCATTCGACTGTATGGATCATAACAAATTACAGATAACATTGTGAAGAACTGGAATTCCAGAACACTTAATTGTGCTTACGAGGAACCTGTACTTAGACCAAGAGGCAGTCCTTCGAAGAGAACAAGGGATACTGTGTGGTTTTAAGTTAAGAAAGGTGTGCCTCAGGGTTGTATCCTTTCATCATACTTATTCAGTCATTATGCTGAGCAAATAATCTGAGAAGTTAGACTATACGAAGAAGAATGGGGCATTAGGAATTGAGAAAGACTCATTAAAAACCTGCGTTATGCAGATGACTCAACCTTGCTTGCTGAAAGTGAAGAGGACTTAAAGCACTTCCTGATGAAGATCAAGGACTATATATACAGCCTTCGTTATGGATTATACCTCAACATAAAGAAAACAAAAATCCTCACAACTGGACTGATAAGCAACATCATGATAAACAGAGAAAAGATTGAAGTTGTCAAGGATTTCATTTTACTTGGATCCACAATCAACATCCATGGAAGCAGGAGTCAAGAAATCAAATGATGCATTACATTGGGCAAATCTGCTGCAAAAGATGTCTTTAAAGTGTTAAAAACCAAAGATGTCACTTTAAGGACTAAGGTGCCCCTGACCCAAGCTGTGGTGTTCTCAATTGCCTCATATGTATATAAAAGCTGGACAATGAATAAGGAAGATCAAAGAAGAATTAATGCCTTTGAAATATGGGGTTGACGAAGGATACTGACTATACTGCGGACTACAGAAAAACAAACAAATCTGTCTTGGAAGAAGTATAGCCAAAGTGCTTCTTAGAAGCAAGGATGATTAGAATTTGTCTCTTGTACTTTGGACATGTTATCAGGAGGGACCAGTCCCTGGTGAAGGACATCATGCTTGGAAAAATAGAGGGTCAGGGAAAAAGAGGAAGCCCCTAAATGAGATGGGTTGACATGGTGGCTGCAACAATGGGCTCAAGCATAGCAATGATAGTTAAGGATGGGGCAGGACAAGGCAGTGTTTCATTCTGTTATTCATAGTGTTGCTGTGCATTGGGATCTACTCCACAGGACCTAATAACAACAACGTGAGTTGGAATCCAGTGGATGGCACCTAGCAACAGCAAATGTATTTTATAGTTCTATGATCCCGCGTTCTCTATTGTATATTATTTTGTCTCTCCTCTGTGTGCTTCAGTGTGAAAGTTTTCTTCTAGTCCAACTTCCAGTTAACTAATTGTGCCTTCTGTAAAACCTATCCAACGTGTTAGTAATTTTAATTATAGATTTTATTTTAGATTTTCCATTTGACTGTTCTTATAGAGTTTCCAGGTCTTTGCTGAATTTATCAATTTTTATTTTTATTTTCTTCAACATATTAAGCATGGTTGTTTTAAAGTCTATGTCTGCTTACTATTTTCTAGATCTCTGTAGGTTTCATTTTATTGGTTATCTGTTTTTTTTTTTTTTTTTTTTGAGTCATGTTTTCTCCTTGCATCAACAGTTTTGTTATTTTAGATTGTGTGGCAGACATTGACTTTGATAATTTTAGTGAAAATTATGATCCTTGATGACATTATGCTGCTCCAAGAAAACTCTAGCAATCCAAAATTGCCTTAATTCAGCCAGAGACTGAGATGATTAAAGCTAAGCTTCTGTTCCTGTGAGGGTTAATGTATTTATGGTTCACTTTTACTTTTAGGATGTAGCCATTCAGAATCCTAACCCAAACCCTGTGGTTTATTAAAGTCGTTCCTCTTTGGTGGGCTCCGAACACTAGATTTTATCCTTTTGACTTTGTAAGTCTGTTGATAACCCTGCTTAATTTGAGCCTCCACATTTACGGCTGCAGAATTCTGAGATGCTGCTAAAGGGAAAGTGGCCCAGGCACTAGGCTCAGAGCTTTGGAGTTCCTTCATCTCCTGGACATTGATCTCAAAATTACTTCCTTGATAGAAAAAATATGTTGTTAAGAGGGTTGTAGGCTCTGTGTTATTTGGTTGGGTCAACTAGGGTTTAAAGCACAAGGTCATAAAGACATAATACAAGTTGGAGCATCAAATCCTGACATTGCCACTCTCTATCTACATTTCATTAAGCAAGAATTTGAAACCCTCTAAGTGTCAGCTTTCTTATCTGAATAGGAATGATTGTAACTACTTGATAGTTTTTTGTAGATTAATGGAGGTGAAGTGAGTTAAAGAAAAAAAAAACCCACTGCAGTCAAGTTGATTCCAACTCATAGCGACCCTATAGGACAGAGTAGAACTGCCCCGTAGAGCTTCCAAGGAGAGCCTGGTGGATTCGAACTGCCGACTTCTTGGTTAACAGCCGAAGCACTTAACCACTACGCCACCAGGGTTTCCTAAGCAAGTAAAGCTCTTCATAAATGGTAGCTGTCGTTTCTAACTAGCATGTTAGAAACAGAAAATACGGTGAGATGGGTTGATGAAAACCTGCCTAGGGTCATTTGATGGAGCCCCTGGTGGCACAATGGTTAAGAGTTAGGCTGCTAACTGAAAGGTTAGTGGTTCACACCCACCCAGGGACTCCACAGGACAAAGACCTGATGATCTGCTTCCATAAAGATTGTAGCCTAGAAAACCCAATGAGAGAGTTCTACTCTGTCATTTGAATCTAATTTGGTATATATTCTATTATTATAATTATATATATTTATATAAAAGGAACCTTGGTGGCACAGTGGTTAAAGTGATCAACTGCTAACTGAAGAGTCAAAGTTGAAAACCACCAGCAGCTCTGTGGGAGAACGATGTGGCAGTCTGCTTCCATAGAGATTTATAGCCTCGGAAACCCTATGGGGTCGCTATGAGTTGGAATCTACTCCATGACAGAATTTAGCATTTACCAAATGAATCTAACAATTTTTTTTTTTAAGTCATACTGTAAAATCAAAAATACAAAATTTGATGGCTCTCTAAAATAATTTCTCTCTATGAGGAACGTTTTTCCTTTGTATAAAGTTGAATATAAACAATTATTAAATTTAACCCTATATCGTGGATTTAAGAATTTTTGATGGGGAATCAAATATGGGGGCATCCACAGGAGAAAGACCTAGCAGGCTACTTCCTAGAGATTAACCGAAACCAAACCAAACCCTTTACTGCTAAGTCGATTCTGACCCATAGTGACCCTATAGGACAGAGTAGAACTGCACCATAGAGTTTCCAAGGAGTGCCTGGTAGATTCAAACTGCTGACCTTTTGGCTAGCAGCCACAGCATTTAACCACTACACCACCAGGTTTCCTCCTAGAGATTGCAGCCTAGAAAACCCTTTGGGAAAATCCTACTCTGTCACATGGGGTCACTATGAGTTGAAAATTGACTCCAGGCACCTAACAACATTTGAACCTAATTTGGTATATATTCTGTTATTATTTTATAATGATATATGTGCACATATACCTAAAACAAAACAAAAAACCCAAGCCCACTGCTGCCGCCGAGTCATTTCCAACTCATAGCAAACTTACAGCGAACCTATAGGACAGAGTAGAACTGCCGCATAGAGTTTCCAAGGCTATAATTTTTAGAAAAGGAGACTGCCACATCTTTCTTCAATGGAGCAGCTGGTGGATTAACCGCTGCAGGCTTTAACTACGGAGCCACCAGGACTCCTATATGGGGCAGTTCTACTCTGTCCTAAGGGTCGCTATGAATCGGAATCAACTCGAAGGCAATGGGTTTGGTTTATATATATATGCTAAAGAATTTAGCACTCACCAAGTTAACCTTATAAATTTTTAATAAAAACATCATAATGTTTAATCAAAAATATGAAATTTGATCTTTCTAAAATAATTTCCATGTGCAACATTTTTCCTTTGTACAAAGTTAAATATAAACCATTATTAATTTAACAGTATGTCCTGGTTTTAGTGCCAAATATGGGTACATCCATCAAATATATGGGCATCCAAATGCTATATAAATAGCAACAAACATAGGAAAAACAAAAGAAATGGAAGAAAAATAAGTAAATACCTTAGCAGTTGGTCATATAAGTATGAATTTAGCACTTAATTGTAATTATGATTTTTGAAAAGCTCTGCAGATAGATTGTACACTGATGCATTATAAATAAATTAAAAAAAAAGACAAACTGGAGCCCAAGCCATATCCATTAAATATGAGTTTATGTATAAAAACCATCAAATATTAAATAGCGTTTATAAAATTCAAAAGTTCACAAACAAATGGTTTTACTTATATCTCTGATTCAATGGATTCTTCCTCTCTCCAGCCTTTGCCAGCCCTAAAGAAGAAGTATGTTAGTGACTGGAAGTGGAAAGAAAGGGTACATAGATTTGCTTATATCCATCACTACTGTGAATCGTAACATTCGCCCCATCCTGATAGTGAGTCAGTGTTCCTGTTTTTCCATATGAAGAAAGCACTTCAGCTTTCATAAATTCAGTTACACCACTTTGAACAACATTGATAACGATTAAGTGACCTTGTGAAAAGTTAGGATCACAAAATAACAAGAGCATATATCAGCCTCTGAGTATTTGTTTTTCAAAAAGCTAACATAACTGTATTTAAGAGGAAGTTAGGAAAGTCTCAAAATATCCTTGTTTGTAACTTTGCAATTAAGGCTTTTAAAATATTAAAAAAAAAATTATAAGGCCATGTTTCCCCAGTTTATTTGAGATGTGGGCTGTTGTTATTAGAAAATAAATAAGAGTTCTCTGACCAATGAGTTTCAGAACCTTCGAGAATTCAACCAAGTTGAACAGATTACTTTAGGATACTGCAGAATCTAGTGTGATAATGCCCATTGTGAATCTCTAGGAAAGTGTGAATTGGAGGTGGAATTTATTATTAGTTCCCAGAATCACAGAGTATGTTTCTCAAGTTCTTTTCTTTGGAACATTTAGGAGGACTACAATAAGATTTATCTGACAGTACTTGAATTTAAGAGAAGTTTAGATTGGTAACCATCAGAAATGGGTCCACCTCAAAAATTTTATCCCTCATGTCATTTAGATTTTGTAATTTGATTTGCCTTTTATCTGTAAGATGCACTTGTTTCTTGAAAACTTACTTCTCAGGATCCAGGAGAGTAAGAAATTTGGATAATGAAGTCATACGCTAAAGATTTCTTTTTAGTGAATACATTAGTTATGATTCTTTCGGAGGTAACAACAAGCCAACTTGAGCTGGATTAAAGAAAAAAAGGAGAATTTATTACAATGATATAAAGATATCGTCTAGAGCTCAAGGGCAAGAATGCAGTTGGGTGTCAGGAGTGTCTAGCACAGTGCTGGTCAATAGAAAAACAATGTGAGCCAGGGATGTGGGGCACATATGTGATTTTAATTTTTCTAGTAGCCACGTTAAAAAAAGTTAAACAGGTAAAATTCATTTCAATAATATATTTTATTCAACCCAATATATCCAAAATATTATCATTTCAACATGTAATCTACATAAAAATATTAAGATTTTTTTGTACTGAGTCTTTGAAGTCTAGTATGTATTTTACACTTAGAGTACTTTTTCATTTGAACTAGCTATATTTCAGGCAAGGAGCCATGGTGGTGCAGGGGTTAAAGCACTTGGCTGCTAACTGAAAGGTCGGTGTTTTAAAACCCCCAGCCACTCCTTGGAAACCCTGTGGGGCAGCTCTACTCTGTCCTATAGGGCCGCTATGAGTCGGAATTGACTCGATGGCAATGAGTTTGCTTTTTTTGGTTTTTGTATTTTTAAAATCTGTGAAGGAGTGTTTTATGGTCCAGAATGTAGCATATCTTGATAAATGTTTCACATGAACTTAAGGAGAACGTATATTCTACTGTTGCTAGATGAAGTGTTCTATAAATGTCAATTAGGCCAAGTTGATTAATTAAGCTGTTTAGTTCAACTATATCCTTACTGACTGTGCCAGCTGGATCTATCAATTACTTTAAGAATGACGTTGAAGTCTTCGACTCTAATAGCGAATTTGTCGATTTCTCTTTGCGGTTATGTCAGTTTTTGCCTCACGTCTTCTGACACTGTGTTTTTAGGTGCATACATGTTAGGGATCGCTATGTCTTCTTGGAGAATTGATCCCTTGTCACAAAGTCTTTTTCTGAAATTAATATAGCTCTTCAGGTTTTCTTTTTTGATTAGTGATAACGTGGTTTATCTTGTTTATCCCTTTACTTTTAACCTGTCTGTGTCTTTATGTTAAAAGTCGATTTTTGATAGACAGCATATAGTTGGGTCTTGATTTTTGCCTACTTTGACAGTACCTGTCCTTTAAAATAGCACTATTTTTTTTTGTCCTTTAATTGATGCACTTAGCCTATTTGCATTTAAAATTATTATTGATATAGTTGGATTTATGTCTACCATATTTGTAACTGTTTTCTAATTGTTGTCCTCTTTCTTTGTTTCTTTTTTTATCTTCCTCCCCTTTTTTAATGTTTTCCCTGTTTTTTTGAGCATTTTATAAAATTCGATTTTCTCTCCTCTCTTATCAGTTGTAGCTCCTTAAAAACTTACTTTATTAGCTCCCCTAGATTTTTCAATATATATTTGCAATTAATCTAAATCTACTTTCAAGTAACTCTATAGCACTTCACAGGTACTGCAGGTACCTTTTAATAGGGTATTTCCAATCCTTCCTTTCCATTGCTTGTTACATTGCTGCTGTTCATTTCACATACCCATATTCTGTAATCACCCATTATATTGCCACTGTTATTACTTTGAACAACAGCTTTATATTAGATCAATTAAGTATGGTGAAAGGATGTAACCCTGATGTGCACGTTTCCTCAGTTTCAACCACATAGTATCCCCTTGTCATTCCACAACATGACTGGTCTTCGGTCATAAGTGCTTAATAATCTAATATATTCTTAAGATGGTCTCTAAATTCAGGTGGCATATACTCAAGGTTATACTTTGGCTCTTGAGGACTTGTTCTAATTTTCTTCAACTTCAACTTGCATATGAGCAATTGATGATCTGTTCCACAGTCAGCCCCTGGCCTTGTTCTGACTGATGATATTGAGCTTTACCATCATTTCTTTCCACAGATGTAGTCAGTTTGATTCCTGTGTAGTCCGTCTGGTGAGGCCCATGTATATAGTCACCATTTATGTTGTTGAAAAAGGCATTTGCAATGAATAAGTCATTGGTCTTGCAAAATTCTATCATGAAATCTCCGGCATTGTTTCTATCACCAAGGCCATATTTTCCAACGACTGATCCTTCTTTGTTTCCAACTTTTGCCTTCCAATTGCCAGTAATTATCAGTGCATTTTGATAGCATGTTTGATCAATTTCAGACTGTAGAAGTTGGTAAAAGTCTTTAGTTTCCTCATCTTTGGCATTAGTGGTTGGTGCATAAATTTGAATAACAGTCCTATTAACTGGTCTTCCTTGTAGGCGGATGGATATTACCCTGTCACTGACAACGTTGTACTTCAGGATAGATCTTGAAATGTTCTTTTCGATGATGAATGCGACACCATTCCTCTTCAATTTATCATTCCTGGCATAGTAGACCATACAATGGTCTGATACGAAATGGCCAGTACCAGTCCATTTCAGCTCCTAATGCTTAGGATATCGATCTTTATGCATTCCATTTCATTTTTGATGACTTCCAATTTTCCTAGGTTCATACTTCGTACATTCCACGTTCTGATCATTAGTGGATGCTTGCAACTCTTTCTCCTCATTTGGAGTCATGCCACATCAATAAATTAAAGTCCTGAAAGCTTTACTCCATCTATGTCATTAACATCGACTCTACTTTGAGGAGGTAGATTTTTCCCAGTCGTATTTTGAGTGCCTTCCAACCTGAGGGGTTTAGATTCTAGCACTATTATCAGGCAATGTTCCACTGCTATTCATAAGGTTTTCACTGGCCGGTTTTTTCAGAAGTAGACTGACAGGTCCTTCTTCCTAGTCTGTCTTAGTCTGGAAGCTCTGCAGAAATCTGCCCATGCATGGGAGACCCTCCTGGTATTTGGAATACCAGTGGCATAGTTTTCAGCATCACAGCAACGCGCAAGCCACCGCAGTACAACAAACTGACAGGTGTGTGGGGAATAGACCTTTATTGTGAGTTTTATATTAATCTGGCTAGGAGCTGGGCTTTTAAAAATGCTTGCAGTAGTTGTATGTGCCACAATCTTTTATTTGGTCTAGTGTCCTCATTTTTCCTCTCCCTTGCTGTCTTGGGTTTCTGTGAGGACCACTTCTTAAATGCAGTCTGTGTCTTGGAGCTCTTCAGTTGTAATCTCTTGTTGTTTTACTGGAGCCCTTTGATTTGGTGGTAAGTTGTTGGGGAGAGGAAATGTTCTGTAATCTTGTAATTAAATTCAGCCTTTTCGTGGCTCTGAGTCTCGAGGCTGTGATCTTGAGAAGTGTTTCTTATACTTTTTTTTTTTCTTCTTTTTCTCCCATTAGGTGAGAAAAATTGGCTAGATTGGGCTGGAGTTGGCTAATTGTTCTTCTTCAAGTCAGTTAAGGCCCTGGTAAAGTCATCTTCCTTGGAGAACAGGCCTTTATTATGGAGAACGCACTGGGTATGTTTCAAAAATGATTACATTCTCCTGATTATGAAAACCCAAGATAATTTTTCCTAAATCTCCACCTTGAGCCTGGTTGAGTTTCTGGAGCTAAAACCTATGAAAGTATAGGAGACTCCCCAAGACTAGTCCCAAGAGTTTCTTGCTTATAAATTAACCTATACACAACCTTCAGCAACTTGTCAAAATTACCATTTAAATGTTCCTACCAGTTAATGATAGAGTTCTTGGGTGATGCAAAGAGTTAACTGAAAGGTTGGAAGTTTGATTCCACCCAAAGGTGCCTCAGAAGAAAAGCCTGGCAATCTGCTTCCAAAAAGTCAGCTATCGAAAACCCTATGGATCACCTTTCTAGTCTCAGACATACAGGGTTTCCATGAGTCAGAGTCAACTCGACGGCAGCCGGTACTGGTACGAGTTAATGGTTCTAAAGTCTTCGAATCCAGGTAAGCTGACCTGGGGTATGAGTCTCTGTGTGCACTCATTTCTCCTCACTGTAGAGTGGTGCTTTGCCCCGTGATCTCAATTCTCTGCTGGGCCTAAGGAAAGTCATTGCTTTTTAGTTTGTTCAGCTCTTTTCTTCTTGTAAGTTGGGAGTGACAGCTTCCAAGTTCGTCATCTATCAAAGGTGAAACTAGAAGTTATTCTCCCATTTTTACCTGTGAACTCTCCCTAATAATTATGTCAATGGAGTTTATGAAGACGGAATTAAGAGAAGACTGGATCACGACTTCACGGTCCTCATTTGTAAGAAATCCTATCAAAATGCTTCATGTTTTTTCTTATCTCACTTCTCCTTTTTTTCTTTACTCGTCCCTAAAAAAAGTAACATTTTGGTACCTGTCTCAGAATTTCCTTTCTTGAGGACTCAGACAGAAAAATCTTCCCCTTTGGTAGCGTTCATAATTTTCTTTTTTATCCCTGCTAACCTGAAGTTTCACCACCATGTATCTAGATTTAGTTTTCTTTTATTTTTGGGGCTTTTTGCTTAGTGGGTTTGTTCAATTGGAGAGTTTATGTTTTCTTGTAATTTTTAGAAACCTCTGCTTTTAAGAGTTTAAATACTTCCTTTCCTACATTCTCTCTACACTTCCCTTTAGCTGCTATTTATTGATGGAAATTGGAAATTCTATAGCCATCTCTTTTATGTTTCTCAATTTCTCTCTGATACTTTTCATCTCCTTAATTCCGTGAGTTGTGTTCTTGAGTAATTTCTTGGTTTGATTTTCCAGATCACTAATTTACTTTTAAATCATGTCCAGCCTGTTAATTTGTTGAGATTTTTACTTAAATTTACATTTTAAACAATTAGTTTTTTTTTTTTTTTTTTTTAATTTGGATCCATAGCTGGTACTTTTCTGGAACAATTTGCTTTTGTTTTAAATCAGTTGTTTTTCTTTATCTCTTTAAGAGTCTAAACTATACTTATTTTAAATCTTTCATTATTGTTCTCTTTTTATCTGTGTTTTCTCAGGTGTTAGTTCTTCAGTTTTTTGAGTTTTGTTTTTGGTATCGTTGTTTTTAATATCTCTTTCATGGTGTAGACATTCCTCGTATAGTTGTTGATTCTGATGCACTCATCTTATGCAGTGGAGTTTTCCAACCAGTGAACTGGGTGGTGGAATTTCAAAACAAATTTTGTCACTGAATTGATTCTTCTCAGTAGACTTTGAAGGCCCAGCTTCCTGATATGCTAGTGGCTTCTTGTTGGGGGTAATGATTTGATGGGGTAGCCCTGCATTAACCCTGAATTTGTCATATTATTATTTCCTCTGGAGATGCTGCAAAGTTTCTGATCTAGGAAGATTTACTTTTCTTTCTTTTTTGAACACAAGTATGTATTCATTAATTTAAAAATTACGTATATATTTTTGATTTGTCTAGGTTTGGAGTTAGAAGAGATTTGCATTTTTTTATTTCTTTATCTTGGAGCTGATATTCTTTTGCTTCTTTATGCCAGGCTTCTTGCATCATTTTCTGCTTCTGTTTCTTAAACCCATTGCCATTGAGCCGAACATATTCTTCCTTAAAAACAAAAAGCTGTTGTTATTAAGTTGATTCTGACTCACATCAATGATATAGGACAGAGTAGAACTGTCCCATAGAGTTTCTGAGGCTGTAATCTTTATGAAAGCAGACTGCCACATCTTTCTACCATGGAGCAGCTGGTGGGTTTGAACTGCCTGCCTTTTGGTTAGCAGCCAAGCACTTAACCACTGTGCCACCAAGGCTCCTATTTCTCAGCGATCATATGTTGTTAAACTTTACCTAGATATACAGATTTTTTTTTAATAAAATTTCTTCTGAAATCTACAGTAGTGGTCCTTCAGAAAAATGCTCTTCCCCAGAGTTCAGAGTCTAGATGTTGTTAACTTTCTCTTTTTCTACAGTATGGTTTTATGGGCCTCTTTTTTTCCCCTTAAAACTCATACTTTAGTAAGTCAGGACCTGATCAGATCCAGTGATTGTCAACACAAGTGACTGGAGTGCTTTTGACTCCCCTCTGTTATTGGCACTCCACCAGGCACTCCTTGGAAACCCTGTGGAGTAGTTCTACTCTGTCCTATAGGGTCACTATGAGTCAGAATCGACTCGACCGCAAGGGGTTTGGTTTGGTTTTTGGTGACCATCTTGTCAATTCCTAGCATATATTCAACTTATGTACTGCTGTTTAACTGAGTTTTTTCTTCTCTTAGTTCACTTTCTGATTTTCTGATCTGATGATTTATGTGAAAGACAACTTTCAGCATGTTAGGTTCTTCTTGCATTTTCTGAGTACCCTTTCCTCTGGCTTCCACCCTATGTTTTACTCATAGAAACTATGTGCTCCAAAATAAGTTGTGCCTCTCAACCTGATTACTTTCTGTCCAGTCCTTTTTTGGATTTAATCTGGCTAATGCTAG
Organism: Elephas maximus indicus; assembly: GCF_024166365.1. Taxonomy (NCBI): domain Eukaryota; kingdom Metazoa; phylum Chordata; class Mammalia; order Proboscidea; family Elephantidae; genus Elephas; species Elephas maximus. Next base: position 67,390,434 of record NC_064841.1, on the reverse strand, counting down.
ACACATATCAGAGGAAGAAGAAGGACAGCTAGAGGGATTTGATTCTGGTTGGTCCAGCTCTCATCTTTGAAATCAAGAAGCAAATGGGAGGCGTGAAGAATCTCGTTACATACTTTCAGGAGTGGGTTTAGTTTACTCAATCAGAGTTCATTGTATTATTTTTCAGTGCGAGTTTTATATTATACAGTTTTTCTCCATTACTTTCAGATTCTGTCTTAAGTTGAATATTGTCTTAGTTTTTATACTGTACAGAATTTTCACTGTATCTTTATGATTATTTAGTAAACTGTTAGAAGTGCTGTATTGGAACTTGCTAAATACATGAATTTGAACTTGAAATCAATTTTTCTTGATAGACTAAAGGGACGAATATATAACATCTAAAGACAGTATCAAGCTTTTTTTTTAAATCATTGTATTTAAATTAGCCAGCAATTTCAAACAATACTGAGTAGTTACATGCGCTGTCATGCTCTTTGCCTTTCTTCAATGAGATGTGTAAAATTACTTACTCTTTTCTGAATTTAGAAAGGATAGCTTTGTCGGTTCTCACTATTGCATTTATATGTACTATATCATATCATTATAATGATTATTATATCGATATTAAAAAAGGAAGGGAAGCTGAAAGACAATCTATGAGAATGATATGGCCTAAAATTTATGAGGAAGTATTTCAGCAGCAACCAGGAAGTCATAGTAATAATATCTTTAAAGACTAGTAGAGATTCGTTATTTTTTAATGTTTAATACTTGAATTTGGCTTTCTTTACTCCATAAGAATTCTTCTGAAAAATGATAATTAAATAGAAAAGCATACAAATCCCTTTATTTTTTAGGATACCATCCTTATAGGATGCCTGGATGCTGCAAGTAAGGAGCTGAAACCAAGTAGCCACTTGGTAGCAAAGCACCCCAGCTGACATCTTATATATGTGTTGCCAACAATAACAGGTACCATGATTTCACTGAGTTTTTTTTTTTTCTGATAAATCAAAGTGTTTGATAAATGTTCCAGATAGTTGACAGTGAATTACTGATTAATACAGGTAGAGTATTGATTATTTTTCTGATTAGATGGATCAATAGTACTTAATTCCCCTCTGTTCATATTTTGGTATTTTCGGTTTGTTAGCATTTTAAGCTTTGCCTGCAACTTGAGCAAAAGTTTTCATAGGATTTTGAGTACAGGTTTTGTAATCTTGTTTGGATAGCTAAATATATTTTTAAGCAAACAAAATTCAGCTGCCCTCAGCCAATATTAAACTTTCATTAACTTCTAAGTGAAATATTTTCTCAAAGCATCACATAGTGAAAAAAACAAGTCCAAGTGGCCACTAGCCTACCGTGTGAGAGCAGAGATGTTCAGTGTTTATCAGAGGGCCTGTACGTGGGAGAGATCAAGGTGTATTTGTTGAATGAGTGAAAGGTAAGTTTCTATCGACAATGGACTTGCAAACAAAAGCTGTCATGCTTGTTACCATGGGTGGATGCCCGTCCCAAATATGGGATCACTGGCAAACGCGGGGAACATAGGACCCTCTGCTTCTCTTTAGCAGCAGGTTTGAGGTAAATGACTGCTTTGCTTGTTGGTTGACACCAGTTGTTTTTGAACTTTCAATGTGTAATAGACTTGACCTTCCCTGTGTTCCCTGGATGCCTGACTGGCTTACAGTTTAGAGAGGCAGCATGGTGGAGTTCAGAGAAGCAAGTTTGGGGAACATGGCCCTGCACTTACTAGTTATATGACCTTTAAAAATGGCCTCATCTTTCCATTGCTGATTTCCTCATTTGTAAAATGGGTTTACTAATACCTACTTCAGGAGCTGTTTGAGGATGTAAATAAGCTAATGTATGTAAAGTACACTGCATATGTACATAGAGAGTAGGCATTATTATGAATATATTTCAATTAGCTACATATTTTTCCTTTAATCTGTGACATTTTTCATGGTTGAGAAGGACCCTATATTATAATCCATGAATAAAGGATAGAAAGCTAAGATTTCTTTGGAGACTCCTCTACACTATTAATTAACTTACATCTTGATTATCTATGCTGCTGTAACACAAATAGGGAACTTTAAAGAACAGAAGTTTATTTTCTCACAATTCTGGAAACCAAAAGTCCAGTCAGGGTCTTGGCTGTGTTGATTTCTTCCTTGTCGGTAGCCCTGGGTATTCCTTGGTTCCTTGGCGATTCTCACTTAGCATCTGTCTTCCCCAGTTTGTCCATGCATCTGTGTTTAATCTGCTGTTTTTATAACTCAGAAGGTTTAGGGCATACCCTACACTATTATGGCCTCATTAACACAACAAAGAAAACCCTATTTCCAAATACGATTACATCTAAATGTACAGGGATTAGGGTTCAACCCATAACAGCTCATTAGAATTTCTTTGATCAGAGGATGAAAAGTCTACGCTGAGATACTTCTTTGTAATCTACATTACACCAACTAGAATAAATTGAGCTAGATTGCTGTATTTTATTTGGGCTCAAATGAAGAGGTGAATTATTAAAAGGCAGTCAATGCTTGATCCCTCTCATTATAAATGCCCATGATCTCTATGATGCAGTTTACATATATACCTCCCTCAAGTTTAATAAGCGTATTTATGTCAATTAACAAAGTCATTGATTTGCATTTCTTTGAAAGGTCCAGAAACAGTAAAAAAAATCAAATTCTGCTGGTGAACATTCCAAAATGGAAAAAAAAAAAAAAATTACTCACTGTATATCTGAGGGAAAAATTTAACCACATTGTTTAAAAATTAAATCTCCTCATTTATGGTTTATTCAGTATCTTGGCACCAGATTAAATGTAGGTTAGATATGTATCATTAAAAATCCATGGAATGGATTACCAAAATAGATTTTAACAGTTTTTTTTTTTTATTTGCCCAGAACAGCACTGTCCAACAGAAACCTCTGCATAGCTCTCTGTTGTCCAGTAGAGTAGACGTTAGCTGCACGTGGCTATTGAGCACTTGAAATGTGACTAAATTTCAAATTAAATTAATTAATTACATTTTAATATAAATGGACACGTGTGGCTATTAGCTATGATATTGAGCAGCATAGCCCTCACACATCTTTAGGAAAAAAAGAGTTGATATACAACCATATAAAATATAGTAGCAAATGATCTAAACTGGGTAAATTTGCCTGGAGCCTTTCATCTTGCTTTTCTTTTTCTTTTAGTTTTAATGTAATGAGGAAAAAACGTTATTCTAAATCAACATTGACTGTTGTCATGTCTGCTTTGGAGACAGTTATGAGGAGGAATAATTCATGTAAATGGGAAAATCTGTTTCTCTAGTGTTCTTTTCCTTTTGTAGATATGGAAGAAAGAGGTGGAAATAAAAGATTAAGATTTCAAAGACTTGATCAATTTCTTTATACTGGTATAAGGTGAGATTCAGGTTTAAGCAGAAATATTAACAAAGTTTTGGATATGCAAAAGTAGTCCAAGTGTTTAGTAGTGGATGAAGAATGGTTTAAGCATGAATTCCTAGGTTAAAAGCACAGATAATCCAAAATTTAGGGAGCACAAAGATGGAGAAAGAGAGGAGAGAAGTGTGGGCTTGGGAGAGGTGAGACAGGGACAGGAAGCTGACCAGCATGGTTGAAGGCTGGAGACTGCGGAGAAAGTAACCAGTGAGCAATCTCAGGAACGAGATGGAGAACTTTGAGAACAGGAATGTTTAATTTTCAATTTTGTATTTATTGCATCCCGCACTGTAAACTCCTCTTCCTTTGCCTACCTTTGGCAAAGTCTACTCCATCCTCCAAACATTGTGTGAATTGTTTCAGGAGAAGTGAAAGAAAAGGGGCTCTCTTTCATATCTGGGTCAGCACAGGAATAAGGCAGTAGCTACAACAAATGAGTCTCAAGTGAGATAGGAACTTCAGTAAAAGCAGCAGAAGTGGTTATGAGAATATGATCTGGCAGTGAGTCTTGAGGGATGAAGTGGCCAGACCAATTATTTTTAAAACTCGAAGAGCCAAGTGATGTCCTCAGACATATAAACTATATAAGGGATGAAGTTACTGAATATATTATATTCTCTTAATGCCTTTCCGCATTTGTAGAGCAATGACATTCTGCGTTTAGTTCATGGTGAAGTTCATAGCAAATAGGATGTGCCATTTGCAACTGAGATTTTTTAAAGCCATGGATTATTTTTTCTACCATCAACAATTCTGATTTACATTCACAATGGTCTCCTGAGCACACTTCAGTAGCTGAGTTTATACTTTAGGCAAAAAGAAAAATATCTCTTAATGTAGAATTGTATGTGACCAGACATATGCCAAAGATAAAACGCCTGAGCCCCAAGGTGACTAACACAGGTTGGGAGGAGACCTAACACGTTTACAGAGAAACTTGGAAAATCTTCTCTTGAAAAATTCGAGTAAATTAAAAAAAAGTATTTCCTGGAAGAAAGAGAATACAGGATTTCTTCTAGTCCTGCAATTCTCTGATTTCCCAAACTCAAGCACCTCCTTTATTTTAATCTAGTCAGTCGAAGTCCTTTCTGGTTTTCCTCCACTGTCCGCCCTGAAACTCTGTTGGGGTGTTTCACTACTTTCGTTAACTTACTTTCCTTTTAGCGAATGACTTTCAAAACACAGGTTGCCACACGTAAAGTTGTCGGTGCTCAGGAAACATTTTATTTGCCAGAGCTCCTCACAGTGTGTGCTTGAAGCCTGTCCTCGAGGGCTTTGGGCTGTAACCATCTGTTAGTTTTGAAGACCGGATTTCAGTATGTTGGTGACTGGACGGGTGCACATTCTGTCCTGTCATTCTCAATTCCTCCTACAGTAAGAATCTTCCCCTTGGAATTTAGAAAGGAGGCCAAGCCTTCTGTGTTTTTTAAATTTTTTAACTGTTTCTGCCTTTGCTGTGCTCCCTTTGTTTTCAGATGCTGCTCCTCTCCTGGGGCACGCAGCGGAGTGGACTTATCCTTCCACCCAGCCTTTCATTTCCTACACCTCAGGATCTCTCTAGGGAATGATTGCTGTGAGTTGAAGATGGCATTTGGATAGGAGGAAAACGGATACATGTCTGTCCTAGATGAGCTACCCTTGCCTTTGAGGTTCCTGAATAAAATACTTGCACAGAGAACATTGCCTGGGAAACAAGCACTTTTTTACACCAAGACGGAGTCTTAAGTCACTATGCTATTGTTGTTGTTAGGTGCGGTCGAGTCGGTTCGACTCATAAGAGATCCTGTGAACAACAGAGTGAAACACTGCCTGGTCTTGTGCCAACCTCATGATTGTTGTTATGCTTGAGCTCATTGTTGCAGCCACTGTGTCAATCCATCTCGTTGAGGGTCTTCCTCTTTTTTGCTGTCATCTTGATAAAGGCCCAGTCTTATCAGTGTACCTATTCTCTACCACCTTGGGAGTGGAGTAAAATGCTTGAATCTAGACTCATCTTTGGTGAAGACTCATGTATGGCTTGGATGCATGAGCAATGAGAAGGAAAGTATTTGTTTTCTGCTCAAGGTCTTGGCATTGATCTATAAAATGACTTGCTGAGAACTAATCAGATTCCTCATACACATGGTGATAATTTCGTTACGACATGGGAAGTCAGTGGCAAAGGTTTCCTCCTTGGTTCTCCCATTGCCATATTGCAGTAGGATCCTCTTGTAATTGTCAATTGATTAACTCTGTGGGGTAGGGTGGGAACTCAGTAACTAATGGTGACAAAGTTTTGAGGAAATGCAAATGTGACACTGAATTAAGAAAAATGACCTTTTTGGTGGTACAAATATTTGTTTTTGTTTTTATTATAATTTTTATTGTGCTTTAAGTGAAAGTTTACAAATCAAGTCAGTCTCTCACACAAAAAACCATATACACCTTGCTACACACTCTCAGTTACTCTCTTTTTTTCCACTCTCTCTTTCTGTGTCCATTTCACCAGCTTCTAACCCCCTCCACCCTCTCTTCCCCCCTGCAGGCAGGAGATGCCAACATAGTCTCAAGTGTCCACCTGATCCAAGAAGCTCACTCCTCACCAGCATCCCTCTCCAACCCATTGTCCAGTCCAATCCCTGTCTGAAGAGTTGGCTTCGGGAATGGCTCCTGTCCTGGGGCAACAGAAGGTCTGGGGACCATGACCTCCGGGGTTCTTCTAGTCTCAGTCACACCATTAAGTCTGGTCTTATGAGAATTTGGGGTCTGCATCCCACTGCTCTCCTGCTCCCTCAGGGGTTCTCTATTGTGTTCCCTGTCAGTGCAGTCATCGGTTGTAGCCGGGCACCATCTAGTTCTTCAAGTCTCAGGATGAGGTAGTCTCTGGTTCATGTGGCCCTTTCTGTCTCTTGGGCTCACAAACATTTGTTTTTTGACTTTTTTATACAAAAGTCCAGATCCCCAAACAAATATTTCTACCGAAAGATTAAGAAAGGGGTGAAATTGTGCCATTTATTAATTAATAATGCCATTAATTAATAAATAATGAACTAATTAAATTAATTCATTTAATCTCCACCATTAGATAAAAAAACTCAGTGAATGTTACATCAGATACACACTTTAACCTCTTTCAATGGCTGTGAAAGTTTTTTTTCAGTAGCAGTGGAATCCTTTTTTATCGATGTTCGATGAATTCCTGTATGCCAAATGCATGAAATGGGTAAAGCAGATACGAGCAGGGCTTTCCTAGCTGAACTGGAACTGGGAAGTGTGGCCTGCATTCTCAGACTTGAGACTCTTGATGCTCCTGAAGAAACTTCAAGTACCTGTGACTCCACAGGACACAGTTTGACACCAGGCATCTAGCCAAATTGTTCACAATGTTTTCACCAGCCAGGGTGCTTTATTATTTTCTTTGCCGTACTTTATAACCTTTCTTACTGTGTCATCAAAAGTGAATCTCCTCTACTAGGCACTACATGTTTTAATACTACTCCTTTAATCTTCTAAAAAAAAAAAAAAAGTTTATCAGGTAGGTACAAATGTGCCCATTTCACAAGTGAAGAAAAACATTTATGTAACTTGCCCAAGGTCACACAGAAAGTGTGGAACCAGTTCCTGAATACAAGTCTTTCTTGTTCCATAGGTTTAGGCTACTGTGTTGCTGTGATTATACAATTCCAACCCAGAGTAGTGAAATGGCTTGCCTTGCTCACACAGTGCATCTTATCCTGGGATGCGTAATTTCCTTTAGAACTTCTGAGACAATGAAAATAACTAAAACCCCCAATTACCACTGTTAGATTGGCAATGATTTTTCCTATGCTAGCTGTTGGTTTTCGAAGCTAGCAAGGCAATGGGTCAAAAGAAAAAAAAGTGCCTTCAAATAAATAGTTACGAGTTCATTTTACATTTTCGTGCCATTTAAGAGCTTAATCCTCCATCCTCACTTGAGCTAAACAGGGTGTGTTCCATTTTATGCATTTGATATATAGGTATATAGGATAATGCTCTGCTTTGTCCCCATTCTAGGAAGGGAAACTTCCTGTCCTTCCAGATCTTTCCCCACTTAAAAGAAATACGAAGTGAAGGAGTTTGGAAATTTCTTATACTGGCGTAGTCCTGTGCAAAGTTCTAAGGAATTGCTCTCATATCTCAGTTTGGGCGTATGTTCTGCAACTTTCGGTGTGACCCAGGAGCTATTAGATGGCCATTTACTGGAAAGTCATTCTCTTCACTATAAAGGAATGTTAAGCAATGCTTTAGCTATAGAAGAGGTCAGACTGCCACGTGGCCATGAAGTGTTGGGTTTAATATATAGACAATTCCAAAGATATTTTGTTTGGTGTTGAAGTTTTGTAGGTCTAATATGCCACATATTTTATGCTTTCTTATTTGTTGTATTTATAAGGCTGTTCACTACTTCTTGGTGAATTCTCAAAGCATCTCCTGTGCTCCCCAAGAGTTGGTTGTTTTTCTTACTTTTTTTTTTGTTAGTTAACGTTTATTCTTCTATTATCTGTAGCTCTTGATTATCAACTCATTAACGCAGCCATATTCTGAGAAGAAGTCTTAAACTAGAAAGCTCGGAAATGAATTGGAATGATATAACTTAAGATGAATGTCTAGTCCATCAATACTAAAATAATAATGGTAGCATTCACATATATAGCACTTTGTGCAAGGCATTACTCTAAGATTTACAAATGTTAAACTCGCTGAACTCTCATGACAAGTCCATGAGGAAGCTACTGTTATTGTGGAAACAGGCACAAGGTATTTAAGTAACTTGCCCTAGAGCACCAATCTAGTAAGTAGTAGAACTTGAAATTGTTATTTTAGATGCTTCCTGTAAGTGGAATCATACAATATTTGTCCTTTTGTGTCTGAATTATTTAACTTAGAATAATGTTTTCAAGGTTTATCAACGTGCTATCATGTATCTGGAAACCCTGGTGACTTAGTGGTTAAGTGCTACAGCTGCTAACCCAAGGGTCGGCAGTTCAAATCCACCAGGTGCTCCTTGGAAACTCTACAGGGCAGTTCTACTCTGTCCTATAGAGTCGCTATGAGTCAGAATCAACTCGACGGCACTGGGTTTGGTTTTTTGGTATCATGTATCTGAACTTCATTTCTCTTTATGGCTAAATGATATTCCATCATATACATATACTACATTTTGTTTATTCATTTGTTGATGGACACTTGGGTTGTTTCTACCATTTGGTTATTGTGAATTGAACTGTAATGAACACTGGTGTACAAATACCTGTTTGAGTCCCTGCTTTCAATTCTTTTGAATATGTACCTAGGAATAAACTTGCTGAGTAAGACAGTAATTCTATGTTTAAGCAAACTGCTTTCCATAGCAACGGCACCATTTTACATTCCCACCAGCAATAGATGAAGGTCCCAAATTCTCCACGTCTTTATGAACACTCGTTATTTTCCATTTCTGAAAAAATAATAACCATCCTAGTGGGTGCGAAAGGAGCCCTGGTGGCACAAATAGTTAAGTGCTCAGTTGCTAACTAAAAGGTTGACGGTTCGAAGCCACCCAGTGGCTCCACGGAGAAAGATCTGGCAATCTGCTCCCGTGAAGAAAACTCTATAAGGCAGTTCTAGTCTGTCACATGGGGTCACCGTGAGTCAAAATTGTCTCGACGGCACCTAACAACAACAGTAACAGTGGATATGAAGTGGAATTTTATTGGGGGTTTTTAGTTGCATTTCCCTAATGGAAATGATGTTGAAGTTACTGGGTTGTTTGTCTTTTTGTCGTTCAGTTGTTGGAATTCTTTATATATTTTAGATATTAAACCCTTATCAGATATATGACTTCCAAATATTTCCTTCCATTCTTCTGGGTGTCTTTTCACTTTCTTGATAATGTCCTTTGATGAACTGAAGTTTTTACTTTTGATGAAGTCCAAATTATCTTTCTGTTGTTGTTGTTTTGTTGCTTGTGTTTTGGTGTCTTATCTGAGACCTCATTGCCAAATACCAGGCCCTGTTTTCTTCAAGAAGTTGTATGGTTTTTGCTCTGATATATAGGTCATTAATCCAGGAGTTAGGGGTCTAACATCATTCTTCTACATGTGGAAATCCAGTTGTTACAGTACCATTTGTTGAAAGACTATTCTTTCTCCATTGAATGGACTTAGCACCCTTGCTGGAAATCAGTTGGCCATAAACATATGGGTTTATTTCCAGACTTTCAATTCTATTCCATTGTTCTATGTGTCTATCCTTATACTAGCACCATCCCATTTTGGATACTATGTCTTTATAATAAGTTTTGAAATTGGGAAGTGTGAGTCCTCCAATTTTGTTTTCCTTTTTTAAAATACTTTTGGTTTTTCTGGGCTCACTGCAATTCCATATGACTTTGAGAACTGGTTTTTCCATTTCTGAAAAAAAGGCTGTTGGAATTTTTATAGGGATTGAACTGAATCTATAGATTGTTTTGGGTATTACAGACATCTTAACAATATTAAGTCTTTAAATCTATGAACATGGGATGTCTTTCCGTTTATTTAGGTCTTTTAAAAAATGTTGTTGTTAGGTGCCGTCAAGTCAGTTCTGACTCATAGCGACCCTATGTGCAACAGAATGAAACACTGCCCAGTCCTGCGCCTTCCTCACAATTCTTGTTATGCTTGAGCTCATTGTTGTAGCCACTGTGTCAATCTATCTCGTTGAGGATCTTCCTCTTTTTCACTGACCCTCTACTCTACCAAACATGATGTCCTTCTCTAGGGATTAGTGTCTCCTGATAACATGTCCAAAGTATGTGAGATGCAGTCTCGCTATTCTTGCTTCTAATGAACGTTCTGGCTGTACTTCTTCCAAGACAGATTTGTTCGCTCTTCTGGCAGTCCCTGGTATATTCAATATTCTTCGCCAACACCATAACTCAAAGGAATTGATTCTTCACCAGTCTTTTTTATTCATTGTCCAGCTTTCACATGCATGTGAGATGATTGAAAACACCATGGCTTGGGTCAGGCGCACCTTAGTCCTTATAGTGACATCTTTGGTTTTTAACACTTTAAAGAGATCTTTTGCAGCACATTTGCCCAGTGCAATGCATCGTTTGATTTCTTGGCTGCTGTTTCCATGGGTGTTGATTGTGGACCCAAGTAAAATGAAATCCTTGACAACTCTAATCTTTTCTCCGTTTATCATGATATGGGTTGAATTTATTCCTAAATGTTTTATTCATTTAGATACTATTGTAAAGGGACTTCTTTTCTTAATTCCTTTTCAAATTTTTCATTGCTGATGTATAGAAACAGTTGATTTTGTATGTTGATAATGTACCTGGCAACTTTGATGACTTTATTAACTCAAGTAGGTTTGTTTTTTTTTAGTAGGTTTATTGTGGATTCTTTGGGGTTTTCTATATATAAGATTGTTCCATCTGTGAATAGCGATCGTTTTACTTTTTCCTTCCTTATTTCTTTTTCTTGTGTCTTTTTCCTGGATAGAATTTCATGTACAATGTTGAAGAAGAGTGGTGAAAGTGGACATTGTTGCCTTGTTCCAGATCTTAGGGAGAAGGCTTTCAGTCTTTTGCCACTTTTTTTTTTTTTTTTTATGGTGTTAGCTGTGTTTTTTTTTTTTTCATAAATGCCCTTTATCATGTTAACAAATTACCCTTCTATTCCTACTTTCCTGAGTGTTTTTATAATTAAAGTGTGTTAGATTTTGTCAAATGCCTTTTCTGCATCAGTTAAGATAATCGTGTAGTTTTTATCCTTTGTTCTATTGATGTGATTTATTACATTGAGTATTTTTCTTATGTTGGGCCACTTTTGCATTCCTGGGATAAAGCCCACTTGGTTGTAATGTGTAATCCTTTTAATATGCTGTTGGATTCAGTTTGCTAGTATTTGTTGAGAACTTTTGCATCTATATTTATAAGGGATATTGGTCTATAATTTTCTTTTCTTGTGGTGTCTTTGTCTGACATTAGCAGAGTAATGCTGGCCTCATAGAACATGATAGGAAGTGTCAACTCTCTTTTATTTTTTGGGAGAGTTTGGGAAGGATTGGTGTTGATTCTCCTTTAAATGTTTGACAGAATTCACCATTGCAGACATCTGGCCAGGGATTTTCTATTTTGGGAAGTTTTGGATTAACTGATTCAATCTGTTTAGTTGTTGTAGGTCTGCTGAGATTTTCTGTTTCTTCTTAAGTCAGTTTAGGCGTTTCGTGTGTTTCTAAAAATTTGTCCATTTTACCTAGATTATCCAATTTTTGGTGTAGGATTGCTCATAAGATTCTTATAATCCTTTTTATCTCTTTATGATCACTAGTAATGTCTCCACGTTCATTTCCGATAATAGTTATTTGTGTATTCTCTCTTTTTTTCTTTGTCATTCTAGTAAAGATTTGTTGATTTTTAAAAATCTTTTCAAAGAACTAACTTCTGATTTTCTTGATTCTGTCTATTTTTCTATTCTCTATTTCATTTATCTCTGCTCTGTTCTTTGTTATTTCCTTCTTTCTGGTTGTTTTAATCTTAGTTTGCTCTTTTTTTTGTAGTTCTTCAAGTTGTACAGTTAGGTTATCGATTTGAGATCTTCTTTTCTAATGTGTTTATTGCTATAAAATTTCCTCTGAGCACTGCATTCACTGCATTCCAAGTTTTGGTGTGTTGTACTTTCATTTTTATTTGACTGTAAGTATCTTCTGATTTCCTTTGTGATTTATTCTTTGTCTTTTAATAGTGTGTTCCTTTATTTCTACATATTTGTTATTTTCCATTTTTTCTTCTGTTGTTGATTTCTAGTTTTATTCCATTGTGGTCGGAGAACATGCTTTGTACAATTTCTGTCCTTTTAAATTCATTAAGACTTGTTTTGTGACCTAAGGTATGACTTAACCTGGAGAATGATCCATACGCACTGCAGAAGAATGTATATTGTGCTGTTGCTGGGTGAAGTGTTCTGTATATATGTCTGTTAAGTCTAGTTGATTTATAGCATTGTTCAAATCCTCTATTTCTTTATTGATTTTCTGCCAAGATGTTCTACCCGTTATTGAAAGTGGTGTATTGATGTCTCAAACTCTTAATGTATAACTGGTTCTTTCTCCCTTTAATTCTGTCAGTGTTTGCTTCATAGATTTTGGGGTTCTGTTGTTAGGAACATATGTATTTATAATTGTTATAACTTCTTGTCGTATTGACCCTTTTTTTCATTATTTTAATGCCTTCTTTGCCTCTTGTAACAGTTTTCGAGTTAAAGTCTATTTTGTCTGATATTCTTATAGCTACCTTGACTTTCTTTTGGTTACTATTTCCATGGAAAAAATTTTTTCATCTTTTTACTGTCAACCTATTTGTGTCCTTGCACCACCAGGGCCCCAGGTATCTTGTAAACTGTTGGTTTTTTTTTTTTTTTTAATTAAACTATATATATATATATGTATGTATGTATGTATGTATATTTTAACTCTTCTGATAATCTCCGACTTTTGACTGGAGAGCTTAATCCAATTATATTTAGAGTAATTACTCATAAGAAATGACTCATTTCCAACACTTGCCAGTTGTTTTCTGTGTGTCTTATACCTTTGATTCATCCCTCATTTCCTTCAATGTTGCCTTTTCTTTTTTTATTTAATTGTGCTTTAAGTGCAAGTTTAACAGAGTAAATTAGCTTCTTATTGAAATACTTCCTTCTTTTGTATTCAGGTGATTTTTTTGTAGTGAACTATTTTGATTTCATTATCATTTTCTTTTGTGTATATTTTTAAGATATGTTTCTTTGTAGTTTCCATTGCAGATTACAGATTATGTATAATATACTAAATTTATAACAATCTAGCTTTAACTGATATCCACTTTAATAGCATATGAAATCTCTGTTCATATTCAGCTCTGTCCCCTCTGTACACTGTTGTTACCACAAATTATATCTTTATATATTGTGAGCTCAATAACAATAATTTATAATTATTTTTATGCATTGTCTTTTAAATCATGGGGGATATAAAAGCTAGAGTTACGGACCAAAAATACAATAATACTGGCTTTTTTATTCGTCCATGTAATTATCTTTACTATGGAACTTTATATATTCATATGGCTTCATGTCACTGTCTTGTGTTCTTTCATTTCGGCCTGCAGGGCTCTCTTTAGAATTTTAATAAATACAAAGTTTGAGAGGGCCACTTTTTTAAGAATAGTAGTGAACCCAAAAATATTATGAAGTTTTACCAAAACTGCATCCCAGTCCCAATCCACCTCAATTCCTGATAGGATTGAGGTGATCAATCTTTTACTCAGTCTACCTAACAAAGGTAGGGGAACCTCTGGTAGAACATAACACCATTTGAAGTCTCTGAAGTTATTTTATATACAATATATGATTTACAATGAAAAATTATTATATATGAAAAAGGCAAGATCATGTGAGTAAAAGCAAGAAGAAGAAGGAAGAGGAGGAGGAGGAGGAGAACCACTTAACAGACTCACATTTGATCTAGATACAGGAGTCCTCAGAGTTAGTAGATCCAAAACTGAGAAGGGTGACTGGGATAAGAGGCAGAAAGGTAGGCATTGCATACACATACCGGAAATGGATCAGAACACCCAAGACAAGAGAGTAGAGCAATAAGAAAGCAGAGGCTTGAGAGATCCCAGTGTGTAGAGGTCAGTTAGAGGAAGATAAGCTGGTTATTGAATCTGAGAAAGACTGCTAAGTAGGGAGAAAACCAGGGTTGTGTGGATCATGATAACAAAGAAAGAGTATTTTGGGAAGGAGGACAGAATCAACAATGTAGACTACTGTAAAGAGGTCAAGTGAGGTGGGGAGAAAAGATAGTTGTTAAGTTTGGGGAGCTGGCCAGATGCAGAAACTTGCTGACTTCAGCATCCAAACTGATCTCAGCCAAGTTGTCATCTTACATTAACACATTTTTGGGTATGGTTAATTACAAATATCTGAATACTAATCCACCAATTTTTTTTAGACATTCCACTGAAGCATAATATGTTATTTTATCTATGCCACTTTAAATAGTTTCTTGACTTGAACTGACATTTCTTTTAATTAGATTACAAAGCCCTTTTCCATAAATCATGGCTTGTACCTTAAGAACTAATAAATTTTTGCTATTTGATTCTCATACCAATTAAATGAAAAGAAAGTTTAAAGAAGAAGAAGCAAGATCATTACCTGCTAGACAACTTTAAATAAGCTATCCTAAAGTTTCCACTCCATGTTCCTCAAATATATATTTCTTTAAAGTCATAGATAATTGCTTCTTCAGTAAAATTAACCTTTTCATGAAAGGTCAGCAATTTTTTTTTTTTCTGTAAAGCACCAGGTAGTTAATATTTTATGATTTGTGGGCCACATACTGTCTCTGACTCCCCTTCTGCTTCTGATCCTGTTCTTTCTCTTTCTCCTCCTCCTTCTCCATTTTTTTCCCCAAACCCTTAAACATGTAAAAACCAGTTCTTAGCTTGCAGGCTGTTCAAATGCAGGCTGCTGGCAAGAATTAGTCTGTGGGCCATAGTCTGCCATCCCGTGCTTTGACCTTGAAATATTTATGGTGTAATAAGTGTTTTACCTTACTTGTTATCATATATATATATTAATACAATATCAATAATGTATATCTGGAAACCCTGGTAAAAAAATCATATATATATATATTAATACAATATCAATAATGTATATCTGGAAACCCTGGTAGCTAGTGGTTAAGTGCTACAGCTCCTAACCAAGAGGTCGGCAGTTCAAATCCTCCAGGCGCTCCTTGGACACTCTCTGGGGCAGTTCTACTCTGTCCTATAGGGTCGCTATGAGTCGGAATTGACTCGACAGCAGTGGGTTAATGTATATTTAGCATCCATTGTTTGTATTTGAAAGCTACTATTAAGGTATCTTTATAAATATTATGATATGTCATAATTTCCAAGTTAAGAGTACTTGGAAATTTGAGATTATTGTCTACACGATACGGCATAATTTAAAAATACTTTAATTTGGGTTATCAAATTCTGGACCAGGAAAATTGATGGATTTGTAACTATTTATTTATAGAAGTGTCTGAATTCCTTGAGGGCAGGGATTTTTTGGTTTTTGTACCCTCTAGATTAAGCACATACCAGCCATATAGTAATAATAACGAGTTTAATAATAATGACAATTGATAACATTGGCTGCCTTTTGAGTGCATTCTGTGTTAAAAACCCATTGTATCCACTCTGCTACTATTCTTCAGATCTTCCAGCACAGCCAGTGGTAACCAGACAGAAAAATTATAGCTACCTGGAATTTGGCTCGGGAATATTTCACACTTGTATTCCAAGCCTGTTTTGGACTTTTTTCTTTGACTCCTTTTAAACTCCACGTATTTAATTTTATAGTGTTAGTCTAGTTTGGAGTCCCTGGATGGGCACAAACGGTTAAGCGCTTGACTACTAACCAAGTTAGTGGTTGGTGGGTTCAAACCGTCCCGGAAGCGCCTGGCTGTCTGCTTCCAGAAGGTCATAGCCTTGAAATTCCAAGGGATCACGGTTCTACTCTGTGCACATGGGGTCACCATGAGTTGGAATTGACTCAGTTACAACCAACAAGTCTAGTCTGGAGACTCCCATTTAGATTAGAAACTCGTGTGTGTGTGTATCTGGGTGTGTGTGTATCTGGGTGTCTGTGCAAGCTTGTATTTACTTCAATTAGAAATTCCAGTAGGAGGTTCCTTTTGATAAGTACCTGTGGCTTTGTGGGAGAAGGTAACTTAATCTCAATGCCTTTTGCGTGTTTCTTGAGAAGCCTCTGTATAGGGCGTGTGGAAAACAGTTGGTATGGTATAATTAAAAATTGGTATGGTGTAATTAAAATATTTACCCATTCCAACAGAATGGGTAAATATTACTTTTTACTCTGCTTTAGTGGCCAATATCTGAGATAATAATGATGATAATTTCATGTACACTTTAGTCTGTCTTCCTATCATTGTATTTCTTATTGTATATTATCTCTGAGATGATTGGGTTGCTTTCCAGTGACGATTCCTTTTAATTTTAGAATGTTTTTATAGTTTTTATTTTGTTTAGGTTGGGATGGAGAGAGATAGCACTAAGGTTTGTGAATTGCATGGTTTTCTGGATGTGTTGAGGTTATAGTCTTCATATCAAGATGTTGGCAAAGTTCAAATACTTGTATGGATTTTCCCAATACTTAGGGATGTCTGCTTTATATCATACAATAATGACAGCCTCAAGAAAAAGTCTTTGTGTGCTGCCACTGAAATATCTCTGAATTTTCTGACCTCGACTTCTTCTTTCTGTTGACATCCCAGTGCTCAAAAGAGAGAGTGTGTAATTGTGAAGGAGGTACATTCTGAAACGTTATCCAATGAGGCCATGCTAGGGAAAGGAATGCTAAAGGGGGAACTGTGCAAAACTTTGTCAAACTTTATTCCTCTCAGGGGACTTAAGCCATTTTTTTGGGAAACCTCTGTTCCCTTTACTCATGTTTTCATGAAGATATTCCCTCAGAGTCTCTATCCACTCTTGATTCCTCTTTCCCAAAGGAGACGAGTGACTCATCTGATTGTTGAGTTTGGGAAGAAGAAACTGAACATGTGTTGCTCTGCCTGTTCTATATTTTCCCTTTTGGGGATTTCTGTCTTCAAGATGTGAATATTCTCCACTGTCACAATGGAGTATGCTGCTGGCCTCTGAAAGGGACTCCTGTGGGGTTGTCCAGTTCTGTCTGTCCTTAAACGCGTAAGTTTAATTTAGGGATGGAGAAGTCAATTGTTACGCGTTCTAATTGGAGCAGATCTAAGCTATAGTTTCTAATTAGTTCTTGGTTTTGATCTACTTGACTCCTGTGTTTTATTTTTTAACTGGATCAGAAAAGATAAGATGGGAAAGAGTTACAGTAATATATTGATTATTGATAATATTTTCATCCTGAAAGCTCAACAGAATTCATATGATACTAGAGAGTTACAATGAAATAACGTCTTCTTAGATTCCGCAAGCCAAAAGTGGTCTGTTTTTACTAAATTACTGAGGGACTCTAGGAAAGACATGGCTGCTGGCCCAGGAGTAGAAGTGGAGAGGGATGGGAAAGGATAGAGCTAACAGTACTGTACTGCCTCGAGGGTAATACTACCGTCGCCTTTAAAGTAGAAGAAACTGAGTCTCCAAGAGGTCGAGTAGCTTCCCACGTGGTGGAGCCGGTATTCACTTCTCAATTCAATTGACTCCAAAATCTGCCTGTTTTCACTAAACTCGGTTGCCCATCAATAAATGTATGCTAAACCCATGAATTATTAACTAAATTAGTAAATGGAATATAACAAATATAATAAACAAATACAACAGTGTCATGTACATGAATGTGTATGTTTATATGTGTGTGTGTAGGTATGTGTGGGTCTTTGTGTGTCTTTTCTGGTTTGCACTTTAATATGTTTATTTTAAAATTTTTAATCCTATAGAAAAGTTGAAAGAACAGTACCATATACATATGTATATCATTTACCTAGACAAACCGTTACTATTTTTTTTTGCATCTGTTTTACTTGCGTAGGTAGATAAATTTTGTTAATATTTTGTTACATTTGTTTTATCTGAGTAGGTAGATAAATTTTTTGCTGACCCTTCTGGAAGGAAGTTGTAGATATCATGTCACTTCCCTCCTAAGAACCTCAGCATGCACCTGCTAAGGATCAGGACGCTCTCCTACATGGCTACAGTGCCACTGTCACACCTAATAACGTGAACACTAGGTCACTAATGTTATCTAACACGCATGCTATGTCCAGGCTTTTCACTGGAGTTATTTTAAAAGGAGAGAAACTTGAGTCTGTTACTTTGTGATGCATGAACTTATATTTTGAACAATGGCTGCCAGATAGCAGGTACCTCTGCCTCTAGAATGTCCCAGGGTATCACGGATAAAAAACATTTGACTAGGTAATATTGCCACCCAGTATCAAAAGAGCTACATAGGGCATCTGAATAACGTGGAGAAGAACTCATTACAGCAGCTAAATTCTGGGTGGAAAATATTGCAAAGAAAATATATTCTCTCTGCAATATTTGAGCACAACATTAAAATCTTCCAACTAGTGGGAGCTGTGACAGTGGGATTACTTGAGGTAGGCGTAACTTTCCAACTTTGTTCTAGCTACTCAAATTTATTCATTCATTTATTCAACAAATGTTAGGCATTTTGCTAGATGCTGCAGATACATAAATTTATGGCACAATTCTAGTCCCAGGCAACCTCTGACTACTGATGAAAATATATGTAGATAAATAATAGCAGACATATTCCTCTGGAGACCCAACTGGAATTGCAGTAAAAGGAGTCCAAAAGGAATAAGCTGGTAACACAGAAAGAGAACGTGTGCACAATGGATAAGTGATTCTAACAAAATTTCGGATGATGGAAAGTGGATGAGAACATGGAACGGGACAAATGAGCCCAGCATATTTTCTCGATGTCTAGAGAAGAGGCAGGAGCTTGTTGGAACCATGGAGATGCTTAGGCCAAAGTTAGCAAGTGCATGGAGGGCTATAGTGGAAGGAGGAGCTGGAAGGCAGAAAGATTCAGGAGGGTCTGTGTCTCAGGCTGGGTTCTCTAAAGGAACAAAACCAGTGAAGTATATGAGATTTTATATGCTTATTTTTTCACCTGATATTTTGTTAGCACTTTCTAATGTCATTGAAATTCACTGAAGGCTTCATTTTTTAGTGACTGCATAGTATGTCCTAACATGAACGTATAATATTGACTTAATCATTTCCTTCTCATGTAACTTACTACCTCTTTGTCATTGTTATAAACAATTTGGAGATATAGCCAGTTCTGATCTTGGAGCTGTAGTCAGTGTGTGCTGCTTTACCAGGGGTAAAAACAGAGTTGTATCTCTTTTATTCTTTCACAGTCTTTGAAGGTCCTCTTTCCTTGCTACTTTTTTTTTTTTTTTTAATTTGGTAACAGCTTTATTGCAGTTCCAGTCCACCAGCCACTCCTTGGAAACCCTATGAGGCAGTTCTACTCTGTCCTACAGGGTCGCTAGGAGTCGGGATTGCCTCGACAGCATCAGGTTTGGGTTTTTATAATTGAGATATAATTCACCTACCATGCAATTCACCCATCTTAAGCGTGCAATTGAATAGTTTTTTTTGTCTCTGGGTTTTTACTCCTCTCAACCCCCACCCCTAGAACACACACGAGCATGTACACACACACACAAAATAAGTGCAAGAACCTCACGACCTTTCTCAGTTTGCATCATGTCAACAGCCTTTCAGAGAGGAAACCAGAAACCTAATGGTCTTCTGCTGTCTTGGGAGCTGTTGCTGCCACATGGTGTCACTGTTGAAACACAGGCAGACCAGGTGCCCCATTGATGTCTCCCTTGTCCCCCAAACTGGGTATGGGCCTGCCAACCCTCATATCTCCTCCCTAAACACCTGATGACCTGGAAGTCTGATATGATCCCTGACTGCTATCTGGGACAGCTCCTCCATTCAGACTTGTCTCTCCATGGGGCAGTCTGCCATCATTCATTACACATACATGTAAGACGCACAGGTATGTGAGACACTTGTCTCAGGTGCGCAAATTTAGCCCAGGCTCTTTACATACCAATGACCTTGGGTCAGCTTCACTCATAAGTAACACATCTTGAGTTTAGATATGTTATGGGGGTGACCTACTGAAGATAGTTTTATCCTTTTTTTTCCCTCCTCACCGATAAGTAGGGAAAAAAAACTTCAGGTGGAAGGCAGTTTATCCCCCTGAAAGGATGGAGGTTATTCCCTCCAACCCCAGTCTCAGAGAAGGTATAAAAGCCTTTAAGTCTTTGAAGTCTGGGTTTTCCTTTTCCTCTGGGAGGAGAAAAACGGGTGTGTGTGTGTGTGTGTGTGTGTGTGTGTGTGTGTGTATGCGTGCGTGCGTGCTTCAAAAATCTAGGGCCTTCTTTTAGGCAATCACGCTGTCTTTTAGAAAGAAGGAGCTTGTGTTTCAGCGGTTGGAAACAAAAGCAGCACACTTCTGTGCATGTCCCCCAGTGTGGGGGGCAAAGGGAGGGTGGGTGTGGGTTTTGTTGTGGGCAGATGACAGACATGTTCTGTGGCCCTGGTGCTTCAGGGAATACCTATATAAATAAACCTGAATGCTAGGTTCTAGGTGCTATGGCTGGAGCGGCTGAGTCAGAGTACCCCGAAGCAGAAAAAAAAGCAGAGGAAATAGAAATACCAGCTTTCAAAGGACACCCCTGGCCTAAGCCAGCCAACTAGGAACTGCTCTATTTTGTTGAGGTAGGGAGATTAGGTTGGAAGATCAGAGTGGAAGCTAAGAGACGCCAGGGCTTTTCCCTGCTTACTGAATTCAAACTAGTTGTGGAGTCAGTTCAGACTCATGGTGAGCTGATGTGTGATCAAGCAGTACTCTGCTCTATAGGGTTTTCAGTGGCTGATTTTTTAGAAGTTGATTTTCCAGGCCTTTCTTCTATGCACCTCTGGGTGGACTGGAACCTCGAACCTTTCAGTTAGCATCTGAGTGTATTAACTCCGTTCACTTCTTAGGAGTAGACATTTGGGGTCAGCCCTTTTTGGGATGTGTAAGATAGTCATTTCCATTGACGACCCAAAGGAGACTGGGAGAATCCTCAAGAGTTGAAGAATGGACCTTGCCAATCAGGCATTTGGGTGCCAAGCCAGATTAAATTTAATATGAAGACATTAAAATAGTGTGAGAGTGTTTGGGTCCTGGTGTTGAGTTAAAGTTCATAGAATTACCCACATGTGCACAGATACCCATCCAGGGTTCAAGCCTTCCACCAGGCTGATAGTGCTCCCACTTTACACACCATCTCGTGGAACCAGAGTCTCGTCTTTTCCGCCTCAGTGTCTCTGACCCTCAGGGATAAAAGGAACACTTCCCTCTCTGAGACCAGTTCCACCTTCTGTTCCCTGGGTAGAAGATATTTTGTTCAGAAGAAATATATACCTGCGTACACTAATAAAATTATATTCTTTTTTACTATATGCACTTATTGTATGCAGGGGATTGTGATATGGGAACATGATTATCCCTATGGAATAGCAGCCTTATGCCTGAGCTCCCAGGGATGAATAAGTTTCTCTGGAATCAATGGTAGACTATTAATAGCATTTGTCTCAGAAATTGTTAGGAATTAGTCTCCTTTTCCGTGTTCAAGTGAAAGTACCAGGCACTTTCTTGTGCCTTCAGGCGGTGACCTCTCCCACCTCATTCTTCCCTCCAAAACTAGGATGAGTGTTTCTTTTCCTTGGTATACCACAAGTGGGTGGCTTTAACAAACAGAAATTTATTTTCTCTTTTTTAAGGAGGCTAGAAGTCCAAATTTAGGGTGCCGGCTCTAAGGAAGGTTTTCTCTCTCTGTCTGCCCTGGAGGAAGGTCCTTGTCTCTTTTGAGCTCCTGCTCCTGGGCTTAGTATCTCTCTTTCCCCATTTCTGCTTCCTGGCTTGCTTGTTTAATCTCTTTTATATCTCCAAAGAGATTGACTCAGGATAAACCCAACACTAATCCTGCCTTATTAATATAACAAAGACAACACATTCCCAAATGGGATTATAACCACAGACTTAGAATTTAGGAATTACTCATATTTGGGGGGACACAGTTTAATCTATAGCACCCCTTATGGATCAGTGCCTACAGAAGGTCCTTGTGGATTGGCTGGGGTATTTTTCTCCCTGGGTCTTCTTCCTTTTTATACTTCACCCACTTATTTTGTAATATAGACCTTGGATGATCTCATCGTCCCTTCCCTGTACGTTAGAGATTTGCTCAGGTTTCCTTCTCCTTTAGCTTGAACTCTGACTCCTTTGGAGCATAGACATGGGGATAGGATCTGTCTGAATTTGCTTAGGACCTGGTTCCTCGTTTTTAGATCTTTAGGGGAATACCTCTACGTCCCACATTTCCTTTTGCTTGGCCTTCTGACCTCATTTTGGACTTCGGCTTTGACCCTCTTGTCTTTGTTCTTAGTGTGCTATCTGGCTAATAGTTTCATAGGAGCTAATGTAACTAGTCACCTCCATAGTTACCAATGCCTGAGCGAGTTGAATGGTGTTTTACAAGAAGCATCATGGTACGGTACAGTGTTTGGGCTTCAACTAGTTAAGGACGCCCCCATCATGGGAGCTTTAAAATATTTAGCATCATCACAGAACGGAGACTTTTCCTGCTGACCCAAAAGTGGCAGAGAATAAACCCCTATCTTTTTGTTTTTACCTAGGGTGTTCAGATTACGCAGAAGACATGCAGTCTTGTGTGAATCTGTTCACAGGTAAGAACCACTGGTACTGTTTGTAATTGCCCCAAAGGAAAAAGCAGACATCCCAGGGCAGGTCAAATTGCAAACAAAGAACACGCCAAGGAGGCTACAGATCTGTACAGCACAGCTTATTCCCTCAGTGTGTCATTACTAAGTCACTGTGAGTGATTAACATGCACAGTAAATTGGATGCCATTTTCAGCATCAAACCTAGGTTCGGTCATTTTCAACAAATCTTTTTGTTATCTTAGCAAAATACCTCCCTCTTGTCAGAATGGAAGAGATTAGTCCCGTAACCTACACTTAGGACCCTATCCCACTCAGCTGCCTCAGAGACTTCTTATCATTGATTACCCTCTCTCTCTGTCTTCTGTGTCTCAACTCTTTGCTTTTTCCTGATCTCTTTACCATCAGCTTTTAAACACATCCCAGACTCTTCCATCTTAATAAGCTTTTGATCATGTGCCAAATAATCTTCAAAGTCTGAGAGAAGTGCCCCTCATCTGTAGCTACACCACTAGCCAAAGCCTAGAGGAGTGACCTTGACCTGTTGCCTTCCAAAAAAACCTGTCTATGGCCTGAGGGACTAGTTTTGATCTGACAATGAAAACATTTGGAACCATGATGCAATGCTAGAACTCAAAGCCCATCTGTCTCTGAGAGATGATCAGGACTATTCCTATCATGACTTGATTCCTTGTTTACTTCAGTCACCACCAGAAGTCCAAACCTCTGCAGACATTCACTACTGCCTCAGTTATTCTTTATGTCCTTCACTGTACATCCCCTAATCTGTCCCAATCCACAATCTTCTCCCTGATCCCAGACCCTCGCACTGTGCCCCCTGGAATTCCTGCACTGTGACTGACCAACTCCCCTCCATCCTCAAACCTTTGTCTGCTTATTCTTTCTATTCCTGATCTCTCATATAAATCTGGTTGGTCCTTAAGGATACAGCTTCCTGGTAGCCATTCAGTTGGAGGCATTTTCTTTCTCTCATGCAGCTCATTCTTCAAAGCCAGGTGGTGGGGTAGGTGTCTTCCTTACTTCTCCTTACTAATTCTGGACCACTGGGCTTTTCTTTTTTTTCAAAGTCCCATGCTCACACCATCTGATTATATCATGCTACCAGTCAGAGTCCCAGCAAGCAGACAGATGGTGGAACACTCAAAGTAGAAAAATTCGGAGTGTTTTAAAAAGAGAGTATTTACAAAGATACAAGTAGGATGTAGAGAAACCACACAGAATAGTGCAGGAACCTGTAACTAGTAACAGCAGTCACCTCAAGAGAAGAGGGAGGGTGTTATTTCCAAAACCCAGAATGAGAGACTCATGTAGGATTGGCTGCCTTGAGTCATCAGTGACTGTCAGCCAAGGGACGCAGCCAGACTGAGGCAACACTGTAATGTGGAAACCCAGGACCCCGGATAATAATTACATGGGCCTTCCTACCATCACTCTCCTGAGGGGCTTTTGACTAACTGAACCCTATCATAAGTCGAGGGTGAGGGTACCCCTTTAGATATTCCACTTTGACAGTCTCAGGGGCACAGAGCAAGGTACAGAGCAGACCAGATGGGCACAAAGACATCATCTAGTACAACCATTCTCACCTCTCCCTCACTTCCATAGGCTACTGACCTCTTGGCTTCTCCCTTTTTCACTGAAGCTTCCTTCCTACAGCCTTCCCCTTCTCTCCAACTCTGTACCATCTTGCAGTGACTTCAACATCTGGTGCGTGTCATATCCAATGGGCTGTCCTCTCAGTTCCTAGACCAGTATTTCTCCAATGATCCTTTCGCTCAGACTTCCACTCCTGCAGTCCACCCTGCCACTTGTCATTTATAGAAACTGCACCACCTTTGAAGTCTTCAGTTTATCCCAATTCTGCAACCACCTACTTTCCTACTGGCTCATGGACTCATTCTATGGCAAACATTCTTCAAACTGATAAAACCTTCCAGTAATTTTATTCCAATGCTTTCTCACTATCCAACAGCCCCCTCTTGTTTTCATTTTCCTCCTTTTCCAACTCAGAGCTCATATCTCATCATTATTATGAAATTTCCTTAAACTTCTCTCTCCTTCTGTCAATTTTGCCTGGTAAAGCCCCAGTCTAGGATGACTCAACTGTTCGTCGACATGTTCAATGCTTGCCTACAGACAGCTGAATGTTGCAAGAGGAAAGTAATGCAGCCAAGTAGACTGGATTCCCTTTAAATAAATCACATAAATCTCCAAGGGACACTCAACCCTAAGTAACAACTCAATAAGATTTGTCTTAGAAATTGCTTTTCTACTCTACTAGCTAACTCTTTTGTACCGTCTTCTTTGTCCGCAACTTCTCATTCCCCCCTTTAAACTCTTATCCCTCCTTTTATTCTTGCCTCTTATTTCACTTAAACACTGAAATCATCAGCTAGGAATTTCTCCGTCTTCTTACTGCCGAGTTCAGAAACCTAACCATCTAAACACATGGCCTTTGTCCCTCCAGAGGGAGGGAGATTATCTTATAAAAACTTCAAAGCCCCACTCCTTCATTTGAGCTCTGGGTCTCATCTCTTTTAACCTTATCACACTATTTGATTAGTTCTCCATCCTCTTCCTTTACTTCTTTCTCTTTCAACTGTATCATTGCCATAGGAATACAAAAATCTTTGGTACCTCCCATCTGAAGGTGCTGTCTTCTGACTTTGCGCTTCGTTCCACTATCACCTCATTTCTCCCCCTCACTTTTTCCATTTTGGCTTCTTAATCTCCACTCCCCTGATTTCTTTTTTACTCTGTTGGAAGCTTTTTCTCAGCCTCCTTTATTGGAATCTCCTGTTCTACTCAACCTTTAATTTATGGCGCTCCCTAGAGATCATTCCCATACTTTCCACCCTCCTTCAGTGATCTCATCCATTCCCTTAAATACCAACTATGTGCTAATAATATTTTTCCCTCTGAGATTATGCCGTGGCATGGGAAAGAAAGGAGAAAAGATATACAAGAACCTAAAAACTGGAGGCAAAAAATTGTGACGCTAGTCTTCTGTTTACTTCTAGACATTATGCTTTTCCTCATCGCAAAGGAGTCCTTGAAGTTCCAGCCATCTTCCTAGACAGAACATTTTGTATTCTCGCTTGGTTAACTTCCTGGTCTAGGAAACAGAGGGCAGACACAGGTCTCATGTAATGCCTCTCCTTCCTCCCACATTTATGGCAGATATGTGACAATACTGTTTCCCACTTAATTGGAACATGGCACCATAATCCTTCCTCAGAGAGCTGTCAAGGGATTCACTTTGAATTAATTCTGTATGGCACAGAAGATAAGCCTAATTTGCTATCCTTGACTAGACAATTTCCCAAATTTAATGATTTATTTGCTAAAAAAAAAAAAAAAAAAAAAAATCTACTTCTCCAGTTTGGGGAGCCCACTGAAATGATAAAACTCTTTTTAATGGTTTGAAACGTCCCATGTAGCATCTCCAACACCTACATTAACTAACTACCCTTCTTGTTTGGCTTTATAATATAATTCAGCACCAGATCTTCTCCTTTCTGAAGGCTTAAATTCACAATTTATTTATAAAACCTATAGGCCTTTCTGTCGCAAAAGTGGTCAGCAATACCAACTCTTAATTTAATTACTGGTGATTGGAATTAGAAAGTTGGAAGCAAAGAAGAAGGAACAGTAGTTGGAAAATATGGCCTTGGCGATAGAAATAACACTGGAGAATTTTGTAAGACCAAGGACTTCTTCGTTGCAAATATCTTTTTTCAACACATAAACGGTGACTATACACATAGACCTTGCAGGATGGGATACACAGAAATCAAATCGACTACATCTGGAAAGAAACAATGGTGAAGCTCAATACCATCAGTCAGAACAAGGCCAAGGGCCAACTGTGGAATAGACCATCAATTGCTCATATGGAAGCTCAAGTTAAAGCTGAAAAAAATTAAAACACGTCCACAAAAGCCAAAATTCGATCTTGAGTATATCCCACCTGAATTTAGAGATGATCTTAAGAATAGAATTAATGCATTGAACGTTATAAATGAAGACCAGACTAGTTGTGGGGTGACAGTAAGCACATCATACATGAAGATATCAAAAGGTCATTAAAAAGATGGAAAAGAAAGAAAAGTCCAAAATGGATGTTAGAAGAGATTCTGAAACTTGTTCTTGAATGTAAGAGCAGCTAAAGCAGATGGAACAAATGAGGAAGTAAAAGAGATGAACAGAAGATTTCAAAGAGCAGCTTGAGATAACAAAGTAAAATATTATAGTGAAATGTGCAAGGATCTGGATTTAGGAAACCAAAAGGGATGAACATGCTTGGCATTTCTCAAGCTGAAAGAACTGAAGAAAAAATTCAAGCCTCCAGTTGCAATATTGCAGGGTTCTAGGGGCAAAATGATGCAGGTAGCATCAAAAGAAGATGGAAGGAATACACGGAGTCATTATATCAAAAAGAACTGGTCGACATTCAGCCATTTCAGGAGGTAGCGTATGATCGATGGTATTGAAGGAAGAAGCCCAAGCTTCACTGAAGGCATTGGCGAAAAACAAGTCTCCAGGAATCGATGGAATACCAATTGAGACATTTCAACAAATGGATGCAGCGCTGGAAGTGCTCAGTCATCTATGTCAAGAAATTTGGAAGACAGGTACCTGGCCAACCAACTGGATCCAAAACCAACCCATTGCCATCGTTTATGCCTATTCCAAAGAAAGGTGATCCAACTGAATGCAGAAATTATCAAACGATATCATTAATATCACATGCAAGTAAGATTTTTCTGAAGATCATTGAAAAGCAGTTGCAGCAGTACATTGATAGGAAACTGCCAGAAATGCAAGCTGAACTCAGACGAAGACGTGGAACCAGGGTATCGTTGCTGCTGCAGATGAGTCTTGACTGAAAGCAGAGAATAACATAAAGATGTTTACCTGTGTTTTATTGACTCTGCAAAGGCATTCGACTGTGTGGATCATAAAAAATCATGGATAGCATTCCAAAGAATGGGAATTCTAGAAGACTTAATTGTGTTCATGAGGAACCTGTACTTAGACCAAGAGGCAGTCATTCAAACAGAACAATGACATACTGCATCGTTTAAAATCAAGAACGATGTGCATCAGCGTTGTATCCTGTCACCATTTTTATTCAATCTGTATGCTGAGCAAATAATCTGAGAAGCCAGACTCTGTGAAAAAGAACGGGGCATCAGGATTGGAGGAAGACTCATTAACAAACTATGATATCCAGATGACTGAACCCTGCTTGCCAAAAAGGAAGAGGACTTGAAGCACTTACTGATGAAGATCCAAGACTACAACCTTCAGTATGGTTTGCACCTCAACATAAAGCAAACAAGAATCCTCACAACTGGACCTGTAAGCAACATCATGATAAATGGAGAAAAGATTGAAGTTGTCAAGGGTTTCGTTTTACTTGGATCCACAATATATGTCCGTGGAGGCAGTAGTCAAGAAATCAAACTACGTATTGCACTGGATAAATCTGCTGCAAAAGACTTCTTTCAAGTGTTAAAAAGCAAAGATGTCACTTTGAGGACTAAGGTGCATGTGAAAGCTGGATAGTGAATAAGGAAGACTGAAGAAGAATTGATGCCTTTGAATCATGGTGTTGACAAAGAATATTGAACATACCACGGACTGCCAGAAGAACGAAGAGATCTGTCTTGGAAGAAGTACAGCCAGAATGCTCCTTAGAAGTGAGAATGGCAAGACTTCGTCTCACATATTTTGGAAATGTTATCAGGAGGGACCAGTCCCTGGGGAATGATATCATGCTTGGTAAAGTAGAGGGTCAGCGAAAAAGAGGGAGACTCTCAATGAGGTGGATTGACGCAATGGCTGTTATAATCAGCTCAAGCATAGCAACGATTTTGAAGATGGTGCAGGAACAGGCAATGTTTAGTTCTGTTGTACATATGGTCAGTATGCGTCGGAAGCAACTCAACAGCACCTAACGATAACAACAACATATTCTAAGTACTTCATGTCTGAAAATAAGCATGTTTGGAAATTCATCTCCAGGATGATAATGGAGTTGTCAGTGCCTTACCTGGAGAAAATTGTAGGGTTATTTATCCCTGTGTCAAATCTCAAGGGCGTGGTTTATTGAATCAAACAAGAAAACTGGCCACATTTATGTACAAACAGAAATTAGTATTGTCGAGTAGCAGTTTAGGTAAAACTTCCTTTCTATTCAAAGATTAATGTTGCAGATTACTTAATGACTAATTCTTCCTTACCCTCTACTAACCCATTGACATTACATAGATTCCAACTCACAGCAACCCTATGGGACAGAATAGAACATATGGTTTCCAAGGAGTGCCTGGTCGATTTGAACTGCTGACCTTTTGGTTAGCAGCAGTAGGAGCTCTTAACCACTACGCCACCAGGGTTTCTACTACCTTCTACTATAAAAAAAAAAAAAAATTTTTTTTCTACTATGAGTATGAAAATTAGATCTTCTTGAAATATACTGTTTGCTTTAAATGGTGAAATTAAGGAGTTAAGTTGCTTCAGTCATATTAATATTTTTCCCTTTATGTAGATCTTTGACAGCTCTCTAAAGTAGCCTTCCCACTTATCTGCCACTGGTGACTATTCATAACTGAAGTCACTATAACTACCTCACCCGGGAAAATGTGGACCTTGTCCTCTCAGCTTCCTGCAGGAGCAGCGAAGTGTTTGGGAGAGAAAAGTAAAACAAAACAAAAAAAAAATTAATACAAATTCTGATTACTGAGCAGGGTATCATATAACATAGAATATTTACAAATAGCTTATGTTTAAATTTTCTAATAAACCTCGTATTGCCAATAAAAGTTCAAGACTGATAGATATCAGCTGTAGTATTCAGTAAGCTTGAAGAGAGGAAAAAATACAAATAAAATTTGGTATTTAAATTCCCACGGGATGGCTTCAGAAAGAGAGAATGTAAAATAAAACCACTATTCAATCTGGAGAAGGTTATTTTTATGCAGTGCCAAGCCAACTACTTCAAACTTTTGAAAATTGGGTTCCACTCAGACCAAGCGTTATAATACTTCCAGATAGAACTCATCTGATTAAACATATCAGATAGAATAAATTGCTGCTATCTTTTATCATCAGATTTGCTTAAAGCTCAGTCTGATTGGTGCATTTTAGTTCTAGCCAAACTGTGTATTTCTAAAACTCAGGCACAATCTACCTCATTTTCCAAAATGGTCATCCTGTACTTTCACACCTGTAGGTCCATTAGTTTGCTAACAATCACTTCAGAACATTATAGTTTTAGGTTTTTAGTAACGTTTTTAGATTGTGAAATGAATATATTCTTAGAAATCATAGAAAAGGCAGACAAATAGGAAGAAGTACTTAAAAAAAAAACTTTGTTTCCCATCGAGGGTAATCACTCTGTATTATGCCTTGGTATATTTCATTATGTATGTATGGAAACCCTGGTGGCATAGTGGTTAAGTGTACAACTGCTAACAAAAAGGTCAGCAGCTCAAATCTACCAGGCGCTCCTTGGAAACCCTATGGGGCAGTTCAACTCTGTCCTATAGAGTCATTATAAATCAAAATCGACTCAACGGCAATGGGTTTTGGTATACATACATATATATATTTATATATATATATTTGTGTTCAATACAAGTACAGTCATATGTGAATATATATTTTTACATTACTGGATCATTTTAGATACAATCTTGAGCATTATTTTTCTCACCAACCTGAATTTTCTCATTTAGAATGATGGATATTTTCTCATGCTATTAATTATTCTTTGAAAACTTGGTCTTTAATAACAGCAATAATTTGCTTAATTATTGCTCTGGTTTTAGACACACCTTAGCAATTTTCCTTTTAGATACAATAATAAACACATTTTAAAAGTTTGCTATTTAAATAACACTGCAATGTTCTAAAATGGTTTGTAAAATTGTATTTTGTGTGAATTTGTAATCATTTTCTTAGGCTAATTTTTGACCATAGAATTATAAGTCAAAAAGTAAGATACAGAAAAAAAAATATCACAAAGGAAAAATAGTGCCCAGAAAGTAGTTGGGGTGGACAACAGAGCCAGGTCCCAGAAAACGGGGTGCCAATTTTTAACATTACATGAAAACAAGAATGGGAACTCTTTGGAGAAGGCAGTTAGTAAAGTTAGCTAACTAATCCTTTTTCTAAAAGTCGAGAAAAACTAAATTCACATAAAAATTATCAATAGAAAAACATTGCTATAAATTTCATTCTATAAGAAAAAGAAAATAGAGAGTATAATAACATCAATGCAGACAATTAAATCATGCTGAAAGATGTGCTCAGGAAAAGGAATAAATATATAAACATATAAATATAATTTCTTCACGAAAAGGCCAAGAAATAATGACCAATCCAGTACCAATAACTTTCATAAAATACAGATCATAACCTTGAAAAACCATTTCCTTTTTTTTTTTTAAATAGGTTTTTTTTTGTAGAATTGGCTGGGGGTAGGAAATGTACAAAATAACAACACTGGATCATTTTGATGTGCCAGATAGCAAGGAAGGTGTGAAAGACCATTAGGTTCATGTCAAAAGGTCTTAGAAACCAATTTTAAAGAAGCTCATTTGTACTGGCCAGAGAAGGAAGAATTTGAGCTTATTAATTTCATTTCTTTGAGAAATGAAATTGCAATGGATTAAAACGTATCGAATATATTTAAATCCATGGGTCCATAATGCCTATTTATATATATACTCGCACACGCATACATGTATAGAAATATATATCTACATAGTGGTTAAGTGCTACGGCTGCTAACCAAAGGGTCAGCAGTTCGAATCTGCCAGGCGCTCTTTGGAAACTCTATGGGGCAGTTCTGCTCTGTCCCATAGGGTCGCTATGAGTCGGAATCCACTCGATGGCACTGGGTTTTTCGGTTTTATATATATATATGTATATATACATACACACACATATAAACACACACATGCATACATACATATATATCGAACCCACCAGCTACTCTACAGGAGAAAGATGTGGCAGCCTGCTTCCGTAAAGATTGAAAGTCTTGGAAACCTCATGCGGCAGTTCTACTCTGTCTTATAGGGTCGCTATGAGTCAGAATCGTCTTAATGGCAGTGGGTTTTGTTTTTTGGGGGAGGTTATAGAGACACACACACATTTGCATGTATGTGTGTGTATATGTATGTGTGCCTGTGGATTTATTTATGTGTATGTATGTGTGTATATATTTTTGGTTTTACATTTATGTATTAGTTTTATATATATATTCGAACTGCCAGCCTTTTGAGTAGCAGCTGTAGCTCTTAACCACTATGCCATCAGGGTTTCCATATATATGTATATGGAAACCCTGATATATATTAGTCAATGTTAATTATACAGCTTAAATTATACTGCACGAAAATATCCTTGGTGATATTTTGTCTGTTTTTTATTTTTGCTTGTAGTTCTGTGGAAACTCTGGTGGTGTAGTGGTTAAGAGCTACGGCAGTTCTAATCTACCAGGCGCTCCTTGGAAACCGTATGGGGCAGTTCTACTCTGTCCTGTAGGGTCACTATAAGTTGGAATCAACTCGACAGCAACAGATTCTAAAATATTTTTGAAGCCATATTAATATGTGCATACAAATATAAAATTTGTTTTGTATTTTTGATAAGTTGAACTTTTTATTATTATAAAGTAAACCAAAAAAACAAAACCTGTTGCCATGGAGTTTCCAAGGAGCGCCTGGTGGATTTGAACTGCCAACCTTCTGGTTAGCAGCCAAGCTCCTAACCACCGTACCGCCAGGCCCATTATAAAGTAAAACCCACTGCCGTGGAGTCGATTCCGACTCATAGAGACCCTATAGGACAGAGTAGAACTGCCCCATAGTTTCCAAGAAGCAGCTGGTGGACTCGAACTGCCGACCCTTTGGTTAGCAGCTGTAGCACTTAACCACTACGCCACCAGGGTTTCCTTATAAAGTAAAGTAACATAAAAATTTCTTTTGGTTAATGTTTGCATGGTATATCTTTATTAATTTTTTTTTTACTTTTTCTAATTTCTTATTTGTAAGCTATGTCTTTTGTAAACAGCATATAGTTTTTGTTTTCTTATCTAGCCTGACAGTCTTTGTCTTTATCTGAATCGTGTCATCTGTTTGCATTTAATACAATTACAAAATATTTGAGTTAAAATTCTCCATCTTATTATGTGTATTCTATTTGTTCAACTGGTTTTATGTTCTTTTTTTTTTTTCCACTCCTTTCTGGCTTTCTTTGGATTATTTTTATTATCACATATTTCTCCAAATTTTGGAAATTATGTACTATTTTATTGTTTGTTTGGCTTGGCCTGGCTTTATTATTTGTTACCTTAGAAATTACAATGTATTCTTAACTTATGTTTTAGAGTCAGTGTTCCTTTACATGAACTTTCCTACTTACAGTTTTATTTGTTCTTCAATCCTTCCAGCATTTTTCACCTTCCCTTGTGTGACCATTTTCCCTCTTCCTGAAGAATACTGTTTGTTCCTTCCTTTAGCACAGGTTCGTGAATGGAGAATTCACAATATCCTCTATGATTCTTAGCTGTGTTGTTATCTCTCCATGCAACATAATGGGTAGGCTTTTTTTTTTTTTTTTTTTCCAGTTCACAAATTTTGTCTTAAGCCTGGCCTGACCTGATTTGCTCTCATTGCTGTTGTTGTGTGCCATCAAATCAGTTCTGACTCATAGTGACCATACGGGACAGAGTAAAACTGCCCTATATGGTTTCCTGGGCTGAAGTCTTTACAGGAGCGGATTGCCAAGTCTTTTCTCCCTTGGAGTGGCTGGTAGGTTTGAACCACCAACTTTTCGGCTAGCAGCCTAGCATTTAATCATTGCACCACCAGGGCTCCTTAAACTTGCCCATTTAGTTCTCCATTTCGGTTACATTATTAAATTCTAGAATCTTGCATATTTGCCTTTATTTCTAATTCCTACGTTGTTTTTAATATTTTCAAGTTTCCTGATGAAATTTTCAAGCTTGGTTTTTATCCCATTTGGTAAGTCTTTCTCTTTTATAATGATAGGTTTTATCACTCTTCACCAATGTCTAGCTGTACTTCCTACCTTAAGATTATACTTTCCTACCCTGTTGAACTCAAGTGTGTGACGATATACCCTGCTTATGTGATGAAACGGGAGTGGAAGCGATGCGTGCCACTTCTAGGCAGAAGCTTTCAGAGTCGGTACATGTTTCACCATGCTCTCCTTTCCCTTGCTGTGATTGTTGGTAATGCTTCAGACAGTGGCTGCTCTATCAGTCTGGAGGCCAGAGTGAGGACAATAACCATGAGAAGCAGTGCTACCAGCCTACCTGGGATGGACACATAACATGAGAAGAAAACAAACATTTGTTTTTGAAGCCACTGAAATTCCAGGGTTGTTTATGATCAGTGCACTCAGATCTATCTGGCTGAAGCAGAAATTGGAATCGGGATTGGAGTGCTCTTGTCACAAGCAACCTAAAATACATGGCTCTGATGTATGGGCGAGGCATTAGGTGGCAAGGAAACTGACAGTGGAGGTTGGGAGAATGGTAACCATATTATTCAGTGGCAAATTACTTGGTAAAATCATTGCCTGTGTTAATTTAGAAGGCAAGTACCTAATAAATCTGTAGTTTTTGGGAAAAGAAATCTTTAGAAGCATGTATTGACTGCTGTTGGCTATATTTAAAAGTTTATTACAAGAAAGAGACAAGTTCAAAACAAAATCAGTTGATTTGCAAGCAAGAGTGAAAAAGAATGAAGACAGATCATAAAATCGGGGACTTGCAGAATTGAAAAGAGAAAGGCTTCTCAAACCCAAACATTAAAAGATAAAACTGAGTTCTTTGAGTATGAAGGGCTGATTAAAACTCATTCTGTAGGTAAGTATGGTTGTCACACTCATTGTTAAAATTTCTGAATAGATTATGTTCTTTTGGTTGGACACAATGGCTCAAGGAAAAGAGACCAAGTGTGGCTCTCCCATTAATGTTCTGAACACAAGGTGCCTGCATTTATATTGGGTGTGGGACATGGGACAAGAAAGCAGATTGGAATAAAATGGATAATAAGCTGCCTAAGTTTTCGAGAGAACAGTACTGTCCAAAGAGCCACCAGTGTGGACCAAAAGGGACTGTGACACATTTATAAAAAGCCATGTGGTCACCCACATTTCCACCAGCAGGAAGCTGGCTGAGAAAGATGGTTAGCCTTCAAGGAAAGCATACTCTTCAATGCTCTCCTGAGTTGTGGTCAGGATGGTAATGGAAAAAAAGAGAACCTCTCAGAGAGTTGAGCCAAGGTCTATAAAGAACGATGGACTGGGACTTACTCCCAGAGTAGAACAAATCCTACCCTCAGATTATGAGGCCTCATGACAACTGTTTAGTAAGATTTGAAATTTCTGTTTACTAATGACTTCTGTGTGTCTCACCCTTTTCCCTTTTACACATAGTATGTTGTTGTTGTGGTTAAGTGCCGTTGATTCAGTTCTGACTCATCGCCACCCTAAGTACAACAAAATGAAACACTGCCTGGTCCTGTGGCATCCTCACAATTGTTGCTGTGTTTGAGCCCATTGTTTCAGCCAGCCACTGTGTCAATCTATCTCACTGAGGGTCTTCTTTTTTTGCTGGCCCTCTACCTTGTCAAGCATGATGTCCTTCTCCAGGGACTGGCCAAACTAGCTCAACAGGGTCTTCTTTCCCCACTGACTCCTGTTACCTTGGCTGTGGTTTCGCTGGATAGTAGATAGGGACAGTGGGAATCTTGTTAATCCATTCATGCGTGTCACTAATTAGACAACGAGGCATTTGGCTACCATAAGAGAGTCATAGTTACTCCCACTGTTTACCCAGGCTTCGGTTTCTTCACTTTGGCATTCAGAGCACAGAGCAGAAATCACAGTGCATAGGCTAGTGTACTGCTATTATCCTTTCCCATTGCCTTTTGGAGTATGAGAGGCAGATACCTTGTCTCTTTAGTTCCTAAGTCTCCAGATCAAGAAACACCACATCCAGACCTGATGTAGAGACTATTGGGGATCACTCAGTGATACTGGACTTTGAGCAGTGACTGGATGGAACTTTTGGAAGTCTCCCTTGGAGAGGAATTGAGTGTGCTCTGCACTTAGAAGGGAGAGGAAAATATATGGTATTTTGAAGGGTAGACCCTAAAAAATTGGTTACTAATTACTAGTTTCTGGCTTCCTATCCTGGAGGAAGATTATACTTCCCAACTCTGTCAAACTCAGGTGTGGTCATGAGATTTGCATTAAACAATGGAATGTGAGCACAAGTGATATGTGTCACTACTAAGGAGAAGCTTTAAAGCTAGTACATGCTTTTTCAGCTCTTTTCCTTCAAACCACATTTACTGGAAATATTCCAGATATCAGCAACTGTATTTTTACACAAATAACATGCGCCTCCTGTGTTTGTTTGTCAGCCATGCCCTTTCCTCGGGAGGTATTTTCGTAAACATGCTATGCTAATCTTTTTTTTTTTACAGCCACCTTGTGTAAGAGGATTGGCATGGTGGTACTCGTGAGGGTGCCTCACTGGAGGTGGGGGCACGACTGGCTTATAAACACAGAAGGGATGTGTTACTTGTGTAAAAATACAGTACTTTGTTGCACTACATTCCTGAGTGAAGGCACAGATGGTCCCCCCCTCCTTTTGGGGGGCACTTTTTCTTAGCAGTGAGGATTCCTTTAATCCAGTTCTAAGATTTGAGATTATCTGTCCACCCACTTGAAACAGTCCTTGGAGCTACTCAGACTTTTTCAAGATCCAACCCTTGGCTGTTTCCGGGCTCTTTAACTGCTGAGATATTGTCACAAGTGTAACACAGCCTTTTAGCAGCTAGTTCCTGATTGACAAATGTGCCCAGGATAGAAAGGTGACATATACCAAGTCTCAAGCCTTCCCTGTTGTGAAGTTGTGAGATGTAAGATCTAGGAGCTGCCAGCAGCCATTTTTCCTGACCTTGTGGAAGAAGATGCTCTAATAGAATAAAGCTGACACACAAAGACAAAAAGAGATAATAGAAATTCATTTTCATTTCCGTCTTGAGAATCAGAGAGCTTTTTGCTTTTTTCATATTTAATTGATAAATAATTTGAGTTGGCTTCCATTACTTGCAACCAAAAAATTCTTGAATAATTAAAAACAAATCTGGCCATGCTGTGTGAAATTGCTCAGTGGCAAGTTTGCAGCTGACCAATATGCATTCTAGAGCTTGAGGAAAAGGAGTTTATAAAATCATGGAGATAACTAAAAGAATTTGGCAGTAGAAAATGATGGCTGATATCTTCCATATCAGAAAAAAACAGATGTATATAACCTTGTGGCTTCTTCCATTTAGCATTTTTTGATGCTCATAATTAAAGGTTGGTGAAATTTAGTCAGTTAATACAAATGGCACAG
Organism: Elephas maximus indicus; assembly: GCF_024166365.1. NCBI lineage: Eukaryota > Metazoa > Chordata > Mammalia > Proboscidea > Elephantidae > Elephas > Elephas maximus. The sequence continues at coordinate 67,353,201 of NC_064841.1, read as the reverse complement.
TAAATTCACATCTCAAGTGACTCTTCTCCAATAACATGTCAGTGATAGATACAATATAAAAACTAGAGACAAAAATTACTTAGCCTGGGTCAAAAATCAACACTGATGTTTTTATAGCCAGAATCGGAACCGAAACTCCTAGCAGAGGTGAAGGCTGAAGCCACAGTGGGGCTCAGATCAGGCGGAGGCAGATGGGAGTTTGGCTCTTGAGGGGTACCAGGGCCTGTAGGCCAGGGGTTGGGATGGGAATTCCCATCTCGACAATGGAAATTAAAACCCAGCTGTGCTCAATACTACCTGGGACTTGGGCATTTGTCAGCCTACAGAAGGGGAAGATAGAAACAAGTCCTCATAGCCAGATACTGCCTTGGGGATTTTATCTACAGTATCCAGAGTATCACTGCAGATTGTGAGCACGTAATGCCAAAATAAGTTCTGGCCAGACTGTGTTACTGGGGGGTGCTGGATGGAAGCAACCGTAAGACAGGATGAAAAGAGAGAGCAGGAATAAGAAAAGCTAAACAAAAATCTTCTTGCTCACTTCCTGGAAACCAAATTCCAAACACATTTAAATGGAAAGCCCACTAACAAAATCAACAATCAAAATGTGAGTTGACTCCATATTAAATTTACGTAATGGAGCAATCTGGCAGAAATTTTAATATGAGTATAATTAAAATGCTTAAATAAGAAGTCCAAGCTTCACTGAAGGCTTGAAGAAAAACAGGCTCCAGGAATTGATAGAATACCAATTGAGATGTTTCAACAAATGGATGCAGTGCTGGAGGTGCTCACTCATCTATGTCAAGAAATTTGGAAGACAGCTACCTGGCCAACTGACTGGAGGAGATCCATATTTGTGCCTATTCCAAAGAAGGGTGATCCAAATGAATGCAGAAATTATCAAACAATATCATTAGTATCATACACAAGTACAATTCTGCTGAAGATAATTCAAAAACATTTGCCACAGTACATCACCAGGGAACAGCCAGAAATTCAAGTCAGATTCACAGGAGGACATGGAAAGAGGGATAACATTATTGATGTCAGATGAATCTTGGCTGGAAGCAGAGAATATCAAAAAGATGTTTACCTTTGACTATGCAAAGGCATTTGACTGTGTGGATCATAACAAATTATGGTCAACATTGTGAAGAATGGAAATCTCAGAACACTTAATTGTGCTCATGTGCAACCTGTACATAGACCTAGAGGAAGTCATTTGAACAGAACAAGGGGATATTCATGGTTTAAAATCAGGAAAGGTGTGCATTGAGGTTGTATCCTTTTGCCACATTCAATCTATATGCTAAGCAAATAATCCAAGAAACAGGACTATATGAAGAAGAATGTGGCATCAGGATTGGTGGCAGACTCGTTAACAACTTGCTTTATGCAGATGACACAACCTTGCTTGCTGAAAATGAAGAGGACTTGAAGCACTTACTGATGAAGATAAAAGAAGATCGGTGTGGATTACAACTCAACATAAAGAAAAAAATTCTCACAATTGGACCAGTAAGTAAATAAATGGAGAAAATAATGAAGTTGTCAAGGATTTCATTTTACACGGATCCACAATGAATGCCCATGGAAGCAGCAGTCAGGAAATCAGATGACATATTGCATTGGGCAAATCTGCTGTAAAAGACCTCTTTAAAGTTTTGAAAAGCGAAGATGTCACTTTGAGGACTAAGTTGCACCTTACCCAAGCCATGGTATTTTTAGTCACCTCATATGCATGTGAAAGCTGGGCAATGTACAGAGAAGACTGAAGTAGAATTGATGCATTTGAATTATGGTGTTTGGGAAGAATAATGAATATACCATGAGCATGTAGTCTGGACATGTTATCAGGAAGGACAGTCCCTGGAGAAGAACATCATGCTTGGTAAAGTAGAGGGTCAGCGAAAAACAGGAAGACCCTCAATGAGATGGACTGACACTGTGGCTGCTACAGAGGGCTCAAACAGAGCAACAATTGTGAGGATGACTCAGGACAGGGCAGTGTATTGTTGTACATAGGGTTGCTATGGGTCAGAACAAATTTGATGGTACCTAACAACAATAACGGATAGAGGAAAAAAAAACCTATCTTACAACACACATGAGCAAGAAATCATGAGCCAAATATATCAGTTAAGAAGGGATAGATATTTTTGTATTGGAATTTCAATGAAAAGAGAATAAAGATAATGACAAATAATAAACATCTGAAGAGATAATAGCCGAGAATTTTGGAACTGAAAGTGTGTACACTGAATAGAGTGTAGGTTCAATAAAGATAAATTCACAGATAAGCACAACATGATGAAACTTATGATCATCAAACAGAATAAGAAAAATTTTCAGAGTTAACAAAAAACCCATTGCCGCCGAGTCGATTCTGACTCATAGCGACCCTATAGGACAGGGTAGAACTGCCCCATAGAGTTTCCAAGGAGTGCCTGGTGGCTTCAAACTGCTGACCTTTTAGTTAGCAGCCAAACTCTTAACCGCTGTGACACCAGGGTTTCCAGAGTTAAAATAGATTACCTGCCAAGGAAAGACAGATTGCCAGCAGACTTCTCATCAGGGACAACAGAGGCTATGAAGTCTTAGAGAAAAAAGAGTGTCAACCTAACATTTTATATCTAGCCAAACTATCATTCAAGAGTGAGCATAATGCAAATACCAAGAGGATTTTCCGCGCCCTGTCATTCACTAAAATAATTACTAGAGAGTACTTCAGCCAGATTAAAAATATGATAAGATATTTAAAAACACAATGAGATACAGAAAACAATGCTAAGCACAGAAATTATTAAAATATATCAACAACTAACTACTGACCATCAAAATAATCACAATTTTTAAGCTAAAACCAAAACTCTTAAAAACAATAACAAGGTTGAGGAGGGAGAAAGCAATTTCCAATGAGTCATTCAACTGTATTTAGATCCTTGTTGTGACAGGGAGAGAAATATTGAATAACTGGGAAATCTGTTAGAAAAACTTTGAATATTTCACAAAATTTTATGAAAAAATTTCTACAAGTTTTATGAAAAAATTTTTACCTTCCATTTGCCTCTCCAGATCAATTTTTCCTTTCTCTGCCCTTCGCTATGCCCTGGGAGGTGAACCTTCTGGTTCTGGGTGGTATGGCCAATGTCCTCATCAGGCGATCAGAGGAAGGTAGAAGAGCAAGGTTGAAGAGCAGGGTCAGAGGACTCAGCTTCTCTGACTCCAGGCTTGTTCAGGCTCCTGTACTCTTTCTTCTCTTGCCCCTCCAGAGGGTGGCAATGACTCTGCTGGTACTTGTCCTGGGGGACAGCACTTCACGGTTTCTCCATGTCCGGCTGCCCATGTCTGTGTAAATAATTCTTTTATTAAAATATCCTCTGATTACCCAAATTGAGTGTGCTATCTGGGACCCTACTGATACAAGTACATACATTAATGAAAAGTAAACTTTAAACTAATAAAAACACAATATATGGCTCATAAGCCCATAAGAAGAAAAGATAAAAGGAACATAGACGCATTATGAATCCAATAGTAGGCAGGAAAAAAATCGTATAAAAAGGATAGTAAATAGAAACTAAAATAACATAGTGGAAATATTCTACGTATATCAATATCTCAATATATCTGGACAGATAAAATCATATAATTAAAAACAGAGATAATCCTTCTTTGTTTCCGACTTTCAAATTCTAAATCACCAGTAATTATCAGTTCATCCTAATTGCAAGTTTGGTCAATTTCAGACTGCAGAAGTTGGCAAAAATCTTCAGTTTCTTCATCTTTGGCCTTAGTGGTTGGTGGGTAAATTTGAATAATAATCGTATTAACTGGTCCTCCTTGTAGGCCTACGTATATCATCCTATCACTGACAGTGTTGTACTTCAGGATAGATCTTGAAATGTTCTTTTTGATGATGGATGCAATGCCATTTCTCTTCAAGTTGTCATTCCCAGCATAGTACTAAGATGATGGGTATTATAAAAGGTAGGTAATTAAAAGATGAAGCTTATGATTTATTTTTGAAGAATAACCTAAAAAGGAAAATACATTTCATGATGATTTAGTTCCACAAATTAATCTAATTTTAGGTATTTTTTTTTATGTACGCATAACACTGGGTTAATGAAGTATTTCACTCATGACTTGTTGGTTAATGTGCTCATTTTCTGTAATTCCAATGTGGATGGAGGTCGAGGAGTAGAAGTAACAGAAATCATTAGTTGGCCTGGGAAACACTATTTAAAAGCCAAATCTCATGGGATTTTGCTTAGCCCATTTTGTGAAAGTGATCCAAACCTGTACCACATCCTTATAACCCTAAATCCAGTGTTTTTTAATTAAAGAAAGATCCACTAAAGTCCTTTTTGCAGACAGCACTCTAGCTTTTCGATTATTTTTTAAACATAGCAAAATTGAATCCACAATTTAATTAGGAAAAATTAAGTTCAAATAGTTGTGTTTGTGTGTCTGCTCTATCAAGTTGTCGTTAGAGAGAGATGGAGAGAGAGACAGACTGAGAATCAGCAGAAATGGACTGAAATTTTAAACTTTACTGGTTGGCCTTATGTAGACAAAGTTGAAATCTTCTAGAAGCTCAGAAACAGATTTTCTAATATTCCCAGAGGCTGGCCAAATTTCTAATGAATTGACTGGCTAAGTGCCAGAGACAAAATCTCCAGGCCTGTGTGATATAAATAAGCAAATATTTCTTTAATAAATAGAACTATTAATCCTCAAACACGTTAGTTACAGACCAGCAGCCTCGTCTGCTTTTGGCTGACTGCCGTTCGATGCTGACTTGTGTATGTTTGAGATAAATGTTCTTCACGTGCAGAACATGACAGACATACAGTGAGTTGCAGAGATGTGGTGCCTGAGAACAGACTGTGGTACAAAGAATTTTAACTGGTTCAGTGTTCAGCACTCCGTTTTTAAAGAATGACAATTCTAAAGAACTTTAGAGAATGATATATTTATGTAGAACATCATCAGGCCCGTTATCTGAACTCTGTGGCTTATCTTCAAGACTAATTTTTGCGAATTGATTGGAAATCTCTACTTTAAGTAATTGCTTTGCTGACACCTGAGTACCTTAATACATGCAGAAACCCTTTGAAAGCCAAGTATTTGTTTATTCTCAGAGGTAATAGTAAATAGTGCCCACCTTGGACAGAATCTCTGGTCTAATGAGAAGTGTGATACTGGGGGCGCTGTTATAGCTCACCAAGCTTCAGTTTTCTTCTAGTAAGTGATGAAAGTAATAGTATTTACCCCATACCAAGAGACAAAAATCTGTTGCGTGAGTCAATTCCGACTCATAGTGTTGCTGAAATTTTAAATGAAATTACTCATGAAACCACTTGGCACTGTGCCTGGCACTTAACAAATGCTCTGTAAGATGTAGCTATCATCATCATCATCATTATCAAACAGGAAGATCTCAGTTAGTTGTATGTTGTCTCCAATGAGTGTGTTGTTTGAAATACATTCTCAAAATATTAGATAGCAATATACACAGTCACATGTAAGTATAAAAATTTTCTAAGGCTAGATAAGCTCTTGAAAAATGATCCATCGTTTTGGAGACCTTTTCCGTGACAGTGATTTTATTGAACTGATTTCATAAACCGTATATTGTTAACTCAGGTATGACCACCCCCAGGGAGCCTTCATCATTCCTCCAATGTGAACTCTCTTAGAAGATGCCAGATATTTACCAGATAATTGCACTCAACAAAGCTTCATTGGAAGAGCCCATCCTGGACCATAGGTCTTCCTGGGGGCTCTGTTTGAGCCCATGTTTAATCTCAAAGCTACACTCTCACAGCTGATTCCCAGGGAGTTATGTTTTAGAAGCAAAACATACCAAGAATGGCCCTTCAATCTGTTGATTCCAGCGGCATCAGAACAAAGATTTCAACATAGGTCTAAAAAAACCCATTGCTGTCAAGTCGATTCTGATTCACAGTGACACTATAGAGCTGACCAGAACTGCCCCATAGGGTTCCCAAAGAATGGCTGGGGGATTCGAACTGCCAAACTTTTGGTTAGCAGCTGAGCTCTTAACCACTGTGCCACCAGGACTCCAGCATTCAGTGTAGAGTATAGAAAAAGAGGTATTATTGCTATTTGGGCACCAAGATACATATGATGTTGGCAAGGAATTTGTCTTTTTGTTTGTTTTTACTTTTTCTTGAAGTACAACAAAATCTGTACAAGCGCTCAAATCAGTGTTCAATAAATTTTCAAAATATGTATACACCCAGGTACCCAGCACCAAGAGCAAGAAACCAGAGCATTGCCAGCTTCCCAGATGTCTTTCTCTGGCCACTACTTCCCAAAAGTAAACTGTCTCACCTTTGAACAAGATTAGCTTTGCATGGTTTTGACATTTATATGAATGGAACCATGCCGTATGTACTATTTGTGTCTGTTCTGTATTCTTTTGAGCAGTAATATGTTTGTGAAACTCATTTATATGGTCGTGTACAGTCGTAGTTCTTGCTCGTTATTGCTAAACACTATTTCACTGTGTGAATACAACCAAATATATTTATTCATTCTGTTCTTGATGGTCATTTGGATAGTTTCCAGTTTTGTGCTTTTACCAGTAGTATGGTTAAGAATATTCTTACACATTTCTTTTGGTGAACATGTGAGCATATTCCTCCTTTTTTTTTTTTTTTTTATGTATGTAGGAGCGGAATAGCTGGGTCATAGGTATGCCTGTGTTGTACTTTTGATACTGCCAAACAGTTTTCCAAAGTCTTGCTCCAATTTACACTCCCATCACTCAGCGTATGAATGCTCCCATAGGTACTTTCTTGATATTTTTCACTTTCACATTTATGCACAATCACTTTAACTATTTTGTTGAGTGTGCATGGTATTGCAATGTGTTTTTAATTTGCATTTTCCTGATGAGCAATGATTTTGAGTACTTTTTCAAGTATTCATTGACCATTTAGTTCTTTTGTAAAGTGTCCATTCAAGTTTTTTTCCCCATTTTTCTACTGAGTTTCCTGTTTTCCTTATTGATTTGTAAGAATTCTTTATGTATTCTGGATACAAGTTTTTTGTCAGGTATATGTATTGCATATAACTTCTCCAGCTCTGTGGTTTGCCTTTTCACTCTTTTAATGGTGAGTTGTTGAGCAGAAATTTTCAATGTAATTATAGTTTATATTTTTCCTTCATGGTTAATGCTTTTCCTGTCCTGTTTAAGAATTATTTACCTAAGCCAAGATCATAAAGTTGTTTTCCTAGATTTTATTCAAAAGTCTTTATTATTTTACTTTTAGCTTTGCATTCCACCTGGAATTAATTTTTGTTTTTGTTGTGAGGTAGAGATCAGTCTACATATTTTTGTCAGCATGTATATACAATTGACCCAGTACAAATTATTGAAAACTTCATTTTTCTCTATTGTAGTGCAATGCCACCTTTGTCATAAACTAGGTAGTTATATAAGGGTAGGTATGCTTTTTCTTTTTTCAACTTTTTTATTGTACTTTAGATGAAGGTTTACAGAACAAAGTAGTTTTCATCAAACAGTTAGTACACACATTGTTCTATGACATCGGTTAGTAACCCCAAGATGTGTCGATACTCCCTTCTCAAACCTAGGCTACCTATTACCAGCTTTCCTGTTTCCTCCTGCCTTCCAGTCCCTGCCCCAGGGCTGGTGCACCCCTTTAGTCTTGTTTTGTTTCATGAGCCTATTCAATCTTTGGCTGAAGGGTGAACCTCAGGAGTGACCTCATTACTGAGCTGAAAGGGTGTCCGGGGACCATACTCTCAGGGTTTCTCCAGTCTCTATCAAGTCAGCAAGTTTGGTCTTTCTTTTTGAGTTAGAATTTTGTTCTACATTTTTCTCCAGCTCTGTCCAGGGCCCTTTATTATGATCCCTATCAGAGCAGTCAGTGGTGGTAGCTGGACACCATCTTGTTGCACTGGACTCAGTCTGGTGAAGGCCATGGTAGATGTGGTCCATTATTCCTTTGAACTAATCTTTCCCTTGTATAGGTATGCTTCTGGACTCTTTAGTTTGCTCTAGTGGTCTATTTGCTGATCATGGCACCAATGCCACCTTGTCTTAACTCCTGTGGTTTTTAATGGATCTTGATTTCTGGCAGATTCTTTTGGCTCCTCTGAGTCCTTTGCGATTCCATATGAATTTGAAGATTGGCTTTTTCATTTCTTCAAAAAAGGCTATTGGAATTTTGATAAGGATTGCATTGAATATATAGATTGTCTTGGGCACTTTTGCCTTCTTAATAATATTAAGTTATCCAATCCATGAACATGGGATGTCTTTCCATTTAATTAAATCTTCAGCAGTTTTTATAGTATTCAGTGTACGAGTCTTTTACCTCCTTGGTTAAATTAAATCATGCATATTTTATTCTTTTGGATGTTATTGTAAATGGATTTTTTTTCTTAGTATCCCTTTTTGGATTTTCATTGCTGATGCATAGAAACTAATTTTTGCATGTTGATCTTGTACCCTGCAACTTTGTTGAATTCACATATTACTCTAGCAGCTTTCTTATGGATTCTTTGGGATTTCCTATACATAGAATCATGTCATATACAGATAGAGATAGTTGTACATCTTCCTTTTCAATTTGGATGCCTTTTATTTCTTTTTCTTGCATAAATGCTCTGGCTAGAACTTCCAGTACAATGTTGAAGAGGAGAGGTGAAAATGGGCATCCTTGTCTTATTTCAAGGAAAGCTTTTCGCCAAACTTATCGTCTGTTCTGAAGAATGTTCCTTGTGCACTTGAGAAGAATGTATATTCTGCTGTTGTGTGGAGTATTCTGTATGTATTTGTTAGTTTTAGTTGGTTTATAGAGTTGTTCAAGTCCTCTGTTTCCTGACTGATCTTTTTTCTAATTGTGTTATCCATTGAAAGTTTTTTGTTTGTTTGTTTGTTTGTTTTACCTCCTGGTGTTCAAGGAAATTTCTGGCAAAATATTAGTTGAACACAAGCTAAAGGAGAAGAAACTTCAGTGACCACACGTGACAAGGAATACAGTTTTTGCCAAAAAAAAAAATTGTTTGGAAAAATAACTATAACTGAACCAACAGACTAATATAGCTTTTGATTTAAAAAAAACAAAACCAAAACTCAAACATCAAAAAACAGCAAACCTTGGGAAAGAGGGAGGATATGATTGGCCTGGAATTGACAAAATAATCTTGAAAAACAACAATGTTGGAGGACTCACACTTCCTGATTTCAAAACTCACTATAAATCTACAGTAATCAAAACAGTGTGGTACTAGCATAAGGATAGACACATAGACCAATGAAATAGAATTGAAAATCCAGAAATATATATTTAAATTTAAATCACTAAATATTATTGTTGAGCTATTTCTCTCTTCAATTCTGTCATTGCTTGCGTCCTGCACATTTTGGGGCTCTATTGTTAGGTTCATATGTTTATTATTGTTTTATCTTCTTGAAGAATTGACTTTACCAATATATAATGTTCTTCTTTGTCTCCTGTAACAATTTTTGGTTTAAAGTTTATTTTGTTTTTTATTAGTATGACCTCCCTAGCTGGCTTTTAGTTGCAAGTTGCATGAAGTATTGTCCCTGTCCTTTCACTTTTAACCTATTTGTGTCTCTGGATCTCTACTGAGTCTCTTGTAGACAGTATCTAGTTGGAGCATATATATTTTTTTCTTAATAAGCTATTCTGCCAGTCTCTGCATTTTGATTGGAGAGTTTAGTCTATTGACATTTAAAGTAATTGCTGATAAGAAAGGACTTCTGCTGTTTTGCTATTTCTTTTCTGTCCTTCATTTTTTGTCCTTCATTTCTTCCATTACTGCTTCTTTTTGTTTGTAGTAAATCATTTTGATTCCCTTATTTCCTTTTGAGCATATTTTTAGATATTTTCCCTGTGGTTACCATAGGGAATGCATCCTAAATTTATAACAATATAGTTTGAGTTCATATCCACTTATCTTCAATAAAAAAAAATATGTTTCTATACTTTTCCATCGCCTCTTTATCTTGTTGTTTTCACAAAATTTAATCTTATATATAGTGTGCCCAATAAGATTTATATATTTTTTTTTTTATAGTTTGCCCAATAAGATAGATTTATAATAAATTTTTTTTTTTTTTTTTTGCATTTGTGTTTTAAATCATGTAGGACATAGAAAGTGACATTACAAACCTAACACTCAACAATCTGGATTTTTCACATAAGTCTAGACAGTTACCTTTACTGGAGATCTTTATTTCTTCATATGACTTTGAGTTACTTTCTAGTATCTTTTCATTTCAATGGAAAGGACTCTGTTTAACATTTTGTATATGTCATGCCTAGCGATAATGAATTCCCTAAGCTTTTGTTTATCTGGAAAAATTTTAATTTTTCCTTTATTTTTGCCAGATATAGAGTTCTTGGGTGACAGACTTTCTTCCTTCCTTCCCTTCTCTCTCTCTCTCATTCTTTCTTTTTTCCTCCCTTCCTTCCTTCTTCCCACCTTCTTCCCACATTTCTCCCTCCCTCCTTCCCTCCCTCCCTCCTTCTCTCCCTCCATTCAAGTGTCATCCCACTGCCTTCTAGTCTCCATGGTTTCTGATGAGAAATTGGCTGTTAATCTTATTGAAGATCCTTTATATGTGACGAATCACTTCTCTCTTGCTGCTTTCAAAATTATTTCTTTATCTTTGGCTTTTGACAGTTTGAATATAATGTGTCTGATCTTATATGTGCCTATCTTTGAGTTTATCTTGTTTGGAGTTCATTGAGCTCCTCGAATGTGTAGATTCATGGGTTTTATTATTGTTGTTTTATTTTTGTTTGTTTATCAAATTTGGGAAGTTTTCAGCCATTATTTCTTCCGATATTCTTTCTGACCCTTTCTCTTTGTCTTCTCCTTATGGGATTCCCATAATGTGTGTGTTGGTCTGGTTGATGGTCACCCATATGTCCCTTGTTCTGTTCACTTTTCTTCATTCTTTCTTTTTGTTTCTCAGACTGGATAATTTCAATTGTTCTATCTCCAAATTTGTTGGTTCTTTCTTTAGTCTGCTCAAATCTGCGGTTAAACCTCTCTAATAAATTTTTTGTTTCAGTTATTATATTTTTAAACTTCAGAATTTCAGTTTGGTTCATTTTGATAATTTCTATCTCTTTAGTGATATTCTCATTTTGTTCATACATTGTTTTCTTTTAGTTCTTTTTCTGTATTTCCTTTATCTCTTTGAGTGTATTTAACATAGCTGTATTCAAGCCTTTGCCTAGTAAGTCCAGTGTCTGGGCTTCCTGGGCTTTCTGTCATTTTATTTTGTTCCTTTTAATGGGCTATCCTTTTCTGTTTTACTATTATTATTGTTGTATACCCTGTTATTTTCTTAGTTGAAAACTGGACGTTTGACTATCATAGTAGCTCTGAAAATGGAATTTTTTCCCTTCCTGAGGGCTTGCTGTTTGCTTGCTTGTTGGTTTTTAAATGAGGGTTATAGTAGTTTTGGTGGTTTAGTGAATTTTTCAAATTAGATTTTTGCAAAGACTGTATTCTTTATTGTGTGTGGTCACTAATGTCTCTGCTCCTTTATCTTGTATTCAGCTAGTGTTTTGACAGAGATGTCATTGAATGCCCAAACCAAGGAGACCTGTTGCTGTTGAGTCAATTCTGACTCATAGTAAGTCTATAGGACAGAGTAGAACTGTCCCATAAGGTTTCAAGGACCAGCTGGTGAATTTGAACTGTAGAACTTTTGGTTAACAGCTGAGCTCTTAACCACTGCACCACCAGGGCTCCCACAGAATGTCAGGAGCAAAAAAATAAATAAATAAGACAGCCAAAAAACAAACTAAAAACAACAAGCACACAACAAAAACAAAGAAAAACTAAGAAACAAACAAAAAACAAAACCAACAACCCTACCTCTCCATACTTGCAGGTTAGTTTATGCTGGAACATTCCTTCAACAGTTAGCTAGAATTACACTGAGCCTGAGATCAGCCTGAGGACACAGCTTAGGGTCTTCTCAGTCTTTTTGGAGCAAGTGTCTTGCACGGGGCATTTACACAGCTTTCTAAATTCTCCCTACATGCAGTACTTTTGAATGCCTTAATTTTCCAAAGAAACTTTCTTCGTGGATTTTATTCCCAAGCCTTAGGCTGTCTTTTATACTCATTTGTCTCAGGTGGCTATGGGTTGATCATTTGCCTTACAATGTTTTTCAAGAAATGCCCACTGCCTTTGTGCCCTGAATGAGTTCTAAGATAGATGAAACAGAGAGTGTCTTGTGTCAGTCCTTAGTTAGTCATTAGACAGGTTAGAACAGACATATGCAATGATTTTTGAATGAGGGGTCCTCTACTCCCTCTGAAAGCAGGGATCAGAGTCCCGTACAGGAAATGCAGGCTATTGTCTTCAAGATGGCCGCTGCTGAGTTGGGGAGATAGTGAGTTACAGGCAAGCAAAAAAGCCACGAAGCTTTCCTACCTTTTTTCTTTTTTAATTGTGGTAAATGTGTTTGTAACAAAACATTTGCCAGTTCAGCATTTCTCACTTGTTCAATTTAGTGACATTAATTGTATTTCTCATGTTGTTCAACCATCAGTATCATCCATTAATAACTTTTCCTGTCACCCTTAACAGAAGCTCACAGTCTCCTAAGTAGTAAGTCCCTCTATCTCCTCTCCTTTCCTCCGGACTGCTCCTGATAACCACAAATAACCTTAAGTCTGTATACATTTGCCTGTTCTAGATATTTCATGTAAGTGGAATCATACAATGTCTGTCCTTTTGTGACTGACTTATTTCACTCAGCATGATGTTAGTTGCCTTTTTTTTTCCCCCTTGATTCAGAGTGCTTGATCAGTGTAAACTTTTCGCTGTTTTCCAGAGTTCTGACAAAGTTGGTTCTGACAGTTCCTGCTTATTTTGTGATATTTCTTCAGGGGTGTGGAGCTGCCACTATATTGCCAACATCACTCCTAAATATGTTTTATTTGTAGTATACGTTCACAACATTTTAAAATATCTTCAGGTGGTACCAGACTTCTTGTCACCAATATTACTGCTTGGGTCCTTCCCTGGGTCTACAATTAATAGATCAAATGGAATCCAAACTTAATAAATCTTGTATTAGAAGTCTAGGGAAAAGATAAAAGAAAAACATCCTAAGAGGACGTGTAAGACATCACTGGATAGCTCTTTTTATGAATAAGGACTCCAGGATCTGATCCAGGTTATGGCAAAGTAGCTTATATTGGGCTAAGTTTTCTATCAATAACAATGATAAAAGATAGAAAAAGTCCAAGTGAACAATCAAAACAGTGAGGGCACTGGAGGTCCAACAGAGCAGGCAGGGCTGGAAGGAATATGTTCTTGACAGAATTTTATCCCCATTTACACAGATTTTATCAGAGGGCATTTTCTAGTTTCTTCTTCTATGAGTGAGTACAGTCCAAGCAAAAAGAAAAAAATGGGGAAATATAAATCACTGCATGTCTGCTAAAGAAATTGAATCCAAAATTAAAAAGCTTTCACCAAGAAAAATGCGGCTTCCTATGTCTTCGCTCGTGAATTTTTCCCACTCATTTTAAAAAGAAATAATACGAATCTTCCAGAGAGAGAAAAAGCCAGCTCACTTTCCAATTCATTTTATGAGGTTAGCATAACCTGATGCAATAACATTAACAATTGAAATATGGTACTTCATTGAAATTAAGAATTTCTGAGAATTAAATTATACCTTTAGTAATCTGAAAAGACAAGTCATAGACTGGGAGAAAGTATTTTCAATGCATAAACCTAGTAAAAGTTGTGTACTCATAATATAAAAGACTCCCACAAGTCAATAAGACAGCTCAAATGAAAAATAGTCAAAAGCCATGAATACACACCTCAAAAAAGACATTATTTCAATAGCTAATAGGCGTATGAAAAAGTGATGAACATAATTACGCATCAGGTAAATACACAATAAAACCACAATGAGATACCACTCACCAGGACGCCTAAAATAAAGAGATAGAAAATGTCAAGTGCTGGTGAAAGTATAAATTTTTACAGTCATTTTGAGAAACTGTTCGGTAGTATATAACCCTAGTAAAGCTGAATATATGTCTACTGTATAATCTAGATTTTACCCAAGGAAAGTGGATAATTATGTCTTTAAAAGACATATACAAGGATTTTCATAGTCCAAACTGGAAACTACCCTAAAGTCCATCGATCATAAAATGTTTAAATAAATTGTGGAATATTCAACAGTGGAATAAAACAGCAGTAAAAAGAATGAACTACTGCTCCATGTAACGACATGGGTGAGTCTCACAGAAGGGAATCTTAAGGAAAAGATGCCGTATACAAAGAGAACATTTACGATTCCGTTAGTATGAATCTCAAGCCAATGTAATCCACGGTGAAAGAAATCAGAACAGTGGTTTCCTGGGGTGGGTGTACAAGCAAATTTACTGGGAAGGTACACATGGAGCCTTGTGGGGTACTGCAAATGGTCTATATTTGTGTGGTGGTTGTCCAAGTGTTAACACATTTGAAAGTCACTGAGTGTACTTTTCTGTTTGTATAACTTAATTAAAAAAAAAGAAAGGATATTAACCATACCTAACCCTAAAGAATGAGGGATAAAAAAATGCTAACCAAATATTTTTAGTCCCAAACACTGCTATTTACATAAAGATTCCAGTGTGGTCTTCCAATTTTAATATTCACTTCTCCATTCAGTGTTCTATAAATCCAGATAGCTTTTTAAAATTAAATGGCCCTTGTTGCCCCAGCTCTTCTCCTCCAGGGCCCCTTCAATTGTGGATTCCTTGGGCCACAGAAGAATTCTTCCACCATGGCATGTCCACTCCATTTCTTCAGCTGCTTCATTCTGGAGCTTTTTCCAATGTTATCCAAAGTCCTAAACCAGCTCAGATCATCCACTTGCTTCCCAGGCTCACAGAACTCATGACTCAGAGACACAGAGCAGGATAGCATAGAGGGAGTAAGAGCTATGAAGTGAGTCCACTGGGTGAGATTCTGGCCATACCACTTACTGGTGGGGATTCTTTTGGTAGATTCTTCAAGCTTTTTGAGACCCAGTTTCTTTAATTACATAATAGCCTTCTATTTCATAGTTATTGAGAAGTTTCAATGGGTATTAAGTTAGACTCAGCAGTATGCCTGTCATGTGCTAAAAGCTCAGTAAATATTAACTACATAGAACTGTAGACTTAGGCAATAAGTGGATTAAAGCTCAAGATATGGCCTAAATGGGTCCAAAAACGAAACCAAACCCATTGCCATCTAGTTGATTCCAACTCACAGCAACCCTAAAGGACAGAGTAGAACTGCCCTGTAGGGTTTCCGAGGAGCAGCTGGTGGATTCAAACTGCTAATCTTTTGGTTAGCAGCCAAGCTCTTAACCACTGCACCTGCAGGGCTCCTGTAAGAGGGGCTCATATCTCAGGGCTCAAAGACTATTACGGACACCAAGTTGCACAGATCATCTCACCTTCTAGATGAAAATTAAGGTCACAGCCGCTGCCAGCATCTCTCTAATAATGACTGGATTTCCCCAGATGATACCTTAAAAATGTTCCTTAGCAAAATCCTCTTGGGGCTACTTATGTAATTCTTTTGCAACCATCTTGGCACTGATCAAAAGATAGGGATCAGGAACCAAGGCTAGGTTGTGTTTTCTCATGAAGGGTGACTTCCTTCTCCTTAATTTTGTGTTATGCTGTGTAATGTATGCCTCAAATCAGTACTTACTGGCTGTGTACCTCTTATTGCCTGTATGCCATTGAACAAGTTATTTAACTTCTCTGTGCCTCAATTTCTTCTTTTGTAAAATGGAAATTACAAGAGTATCTACCTCATAAGTTGTGGTGAGAGCAATGCAAGACAAAAATTAAGCTCTCACTGAATCTATCTACCTATCATAATCATAATCATTATTGTTATTGTTATTATCACATCTTGTGGTAGACACTGATATCTACCTTGCAATTTCTTCTCTGTTAACTCTATAAACCCATTATCCACCCTTGTCTTCTCTGTTTAATGCCCTTAAGTCTGATCCCAAAAGACTGGATCACCTAGGTTTCTCTGTCCTTTGGCAATGGGAAGCAGCAGCTGGAGAACAGAGGGTGGAAGGAGAAAAATCAGGGTATTTCTTCCCCATGCCTTCTCTGCTCTTCATCTTTGGTCCTGGAAGTGGCTTCTTCCCTGGCCACCTATAGATACTGATGTCAGCCTCTTCTTCCATGATCCTGACTCTCCCTGCAATCTAGTAATATTAGTTGTGTCATCCCTTTGCCCCGTCCACAGAGTAGTAGTAGTGGTTTCTCACTGTTTCTGGTGTCTGGGAGACCTCAACATCACTTGTTAGTTCCCTTAACCCTGCCCATATCACTATAATCTTTTCTGTAAATTCCCTTTGGTTAAGTCCTTCTGAATGGACCTAATGCCCTGGATCCTGACTTCTTACTGAGGATTTTGTGAAAATGGAGTTAAAATAACAACAGATTTTACTCATGTCAGTCCATGGAAAATGGACTACATTTGATCTAAATTTCAAAGCTTATTGAAAAATTACCTTTCCTTCTGACTATGAGTCTTCTTTGTTCAAATTTATGTATCTGAACACTTCATTTTCTGAAGCTCAGTTACTTCTTGTGAGTCTACTTGGACCCTGAGGTGCATAGGCAACAAGGCGAAGCTAGCATATCCAGTGGTTTATCAAAATCAGAAAAAAAAACAAAAAAGGAACTTACATTGGATGGACCAATTAAAGGTACTGCTTTTAAGGTTGACCAGTCAAAGAAAGCATACCCTAAGGGTGACCAAGGCACCACCTGTGGAAGACCAGTTAAACAAAAACAAAAATAAAACAAAAATCCTTCTGGGTGAACCAATTAGAAAAACAGCCCTTCCTGGTCTAGGCTGTTGCTATCCTACCAGGGCACTGGCTTGGCAGGTGAGGCACAGGCTACATTTTAGTTATGGCTTACAACCTCGTGGTTGAAAGCCTTTGAATTTTCAGGGTTTAAGAGTTAAAACTCAGTGTATTTGGGGGACAGCTTAGTCAATTGGCGTAACATGTCCTATATCCCAGAGTGGTGAGTAGCATCTGGGGTCTTAAAATCTTGCGAGCAGCCATCTAAGATATAACATTTGGTCTCTACTCAAAAGAGAATGAAGGAAATTAAAGGCAAAGAAGAAACTAGTCCACGGGACTAATAGCCCACACAAATCACAGCCTCCTCTAACCTGAGACCAAAAGAACTAGATGGTGCCTGGCTACCACTACTGACCATTCTGATCAGGGACACAGTAGAAGATCCTGGATAGAATGTAGAGAAATGTAGAACAAAACTCAAATTCCTAAAAAAGCCAGATCTATTGGACCGATAGAGACTGGTAGAACCCCTGAGACTATCATCCCAAGATAACCTTTGAGCTTGGATTTGAAGATAGTTCTGTAGGTCGCTTTCAGCCAAATAATAGATTGCCTTATGAAATAACCAACAGTACCTGTGAGTAATGTGCTCCCTTCAACAAATAACTATATGAGACCAAACTGTCAACATTTACTCAAAAGCAAAGGTGAGAAGGCAAAGAGGGGAAGGAAAGATCACTGGAAACAGAACAGAATGAAGATAATGAGAATGCTGACACATTGAAAAAATTGTAACCAATGCCACAGAACAATTTGTATAAAAATTGCTAAAGGAGAACCTAATTTGCTGTGTAAACTTTCACCTGAAACAATATCATTTTAAAAAAAAAAAGACGTATTACGTCAAATAGTGGTCTTTTTTTTTTTTTTTTTCATATTGTAGGAAATAAAATCGAAGTGTTACGGATGGAATTTTTTCCAGTTTTATTTTTTTCCCCATATTCTACTTTATATTTAGGTACCTGGTGCTGCTGATGTTAATATTGTAATCTAGTAATGATGGTATAAGTTTTATCACAAAAGTATGTGTTTAAGTTTGCCCTAACAATATTTCATTAGGCCCTGCATTGAGTGCCATGACCTCCCCTCCTCTGCTACCCTGAGGATATTTGAAAACCTTCCTTTAAAATATTGTCTTAATGGGATAATATCAAATTTTTACTAATGGATCTTCAGAGCAAACACACCCAAAATATGGGAATGTCTATAGATAATATGTGCTTATTTTAAAAAGTAAAATAAAAGCAAAACAATATATCCAAATGCAAATCAGAGTTTGAAAGTTATGTGTTGATTAAAGGAAAGTGGTTGATATTGAGGTTAAAATGTGATATTTGTAAACTTTTATTCCAATCGTATCCAAATTATAAACTCCTCAAATATAATCTAAAAGTAATAGTCTGGATATGCTTGGCTAACTATTTATATACTGTTTATTGTCATGCTTATTTAAAAAAGTAGAAGTTAAAGCCAAGTCGTAGTAATGTTGGGCTGTTATCCGTTCATGTGTGTATTCTATTATTTGTCTTATTCAAAGTAATAGAGTAAAAGTGCATTGTTGTCCAAATGCCAATAACACATTGAACCAAATCAATGTTGAAGCACAATATTTTAAACATTTTTCACACCTGCATGGACAGCAATTCAATTATGTGCACTTAAATATTAGATTATAAATTATATCATAAATCTTTATGAGGAGATCTGTTGAAGTGAACAAAGAAATACGATTATTTTCTCATACTGTAATCTTCAGAATCTAAATTTACATGGAAATTCTATATTCAGGACATGGATAATTAACCATGTATCAATCTGAGATTATTAGAGGGCTGTAACAAGCAAGTTAAATAACTTTAATTTTTGACTTCTGGAGATTTATAGTCCAATAGACCTGTGCCATTTATTTTCCAGAATGTAAACTCTCAGATTTTACGTAGTTCTTCGTTTAGTTTGTAACCAAAATGTTAACATATATGACACATTTTTGAATTTCCATTTTCACATTAATTTTGATACATGCCTTATGAGTGACATATTTAACTTAATGAGAGGAAATTTCAGTTTACAAGTAAAATAATTCAGTGTATTTTCTTATGTGAGAATTGAATTTGATTTTACAAACCTCTTTATTGAGGAAATATATGAAATAAGCCCAACTAGGTCATTTTCACTCAATTAAAAAAAAAGTGCTACTGATTCAACCTGGTTCTGTCAAAGTGCCTAGTGTAGGCCCATGCTGGAGTGTTCAGTAAACACTTACAGCAAGAAATAATTTGTTTACAGTGTGTGATAAAACATATAGATACCGGACTGAAAGTCTCGTTGTCATAACAGATATTAGGTATCAGGTACGCAGGCAATTCTTTCTTAACAAGGTACCAGAGACTTTCAAAAGCTTTGGAACCTAGGCAGAGAATACACACTGTATCTAAGATCAGTCAGGAAAAAAGAAGCCATTTGACGTATTCTGATCTCAAAGCATTTTAATATAGGAATTAGGGACTTAGAACTGTTGGAAAAGCTAGAAAGTGAAAGTCAGGTAAGCTGTCATCGATGACCACAGCCTTAGGCACTGAAAGCGGATGTCTTTCAAGAGTTGATTGGAAAGCTGCTACAATTATTAGGAATTTCAGTCTGTAGTCCCTAAAAGGTGGTTATCAGGGATGCACCAGGAATCCACTGTAAATAATCTCACATTGGCTAGTAACTGGATGAGAATAATGATCTTTTCTCTTCTGCCTTCCAAATACCACTCCAGGGCCTCTCATGGGGGAGATATAACCTGGAACCACACAGGAAAGGCATTCTGGGAAATGAATCCCTGGCTTCTTCAGGTGATCTTGGAATGGGGTGCCGATAATGCGGTGATCATAGACAGACAACCCAGCATGCAGAGGGATGGACCTCTTCTCTTCAGGCACCTGTCTATTAACATTATTCTCATTCTCCAGTTACACAAATTTTATGAAGTAAACTATTGTTTGAAATATCAGAATTCACAATATTATGAGTTTTGGAATATGCTAGTTTCTCCCCAGATTGAGAAAGTTCAATGGATAAATTTTTCCTGTAAATTTAAAGTGATATATCCAAAGTTGTCCTATTCAATAGGTATAGAAATTAAAAAAAAAAAAAAAACTGGACTCTATGTACAGAAAATGTAGTGTCCCCTTGTTGCTGTTAACTGCTGTCAAGTCAGTTTTGACTCATAGCGACCCTATGCACAACAGAAGGAAACACTGCCCGGTCCTGAGCCATCTTCACAATTGTTGTTATGCTTGAGCCCATTGTTGCAGCCACTGTGTCAATCCATTTCATTGAAGGTCTTCCTCTTTTTCGCTGACCCTGTACATTACCAAGCACGATGTCCTTCTCTAGGGACTGATCCCTCCTGATAACATGTCCAAAGTATGTGAGACATAGTCTCACCATCCTTGCTTCCAAGGAGCATTCTGATTGTACTTCTTCCAAGACAGATTTGCTTGTTTTTTTGGCAGTCCATGGTTGTCATGGATTGAATTACGGTCCCCCCGCCCCCCCGCCCCCAAATGTGCATATCAATTTGGCTGGGCCGTGATTCCCAGTACTGTGTGGTTGTTCTCCATTGTGTGATTGTAATCTTATGTTAAAGAGGATGAGGGTGCGATTGTAACACCCTTACTAAGGTCACATCCCTGATCAATGTAAAGGGAGTTTCCCTGGGGTTTGGCCTTACCACCTTTTATCTTACAAGAGATAAAAGGAAAGGGAAGCAAGCAGAGAGTTGGGGACCTCATACTACCAAGAAAGAAGCACTGGGGCTAGAGCATGTCCTTTGGACCCAGGATTCCTACACAGAGAAGCTCCTAGTCCAGGGGAAGATTGATGAGAAGGACCTTCCTCCAGAGGTGACAGAGAGAGAAAGACTTCCCCTGGAGCTGGCGCCCTGAATTTGGGCACTAGACTTTGAGAAAATAAATTTCTCTTTGTTAAAGCCATCCACTTGTGGTATTTTTGTTACCGCAGCACTAAATAACTAAGACAATGGTATATTCAATAGTCTTTGCCAACACCACAATTCAAAGGTGTCAATTCTCCTCTTAGAATACTTCAAATCACAGACTACAATGCTTTTCAACTGGGGACACAGTTCCCTAGCATAACGCATAACCAAATTTTGAGTTAGTAGAGAGAAAGTAGAATGTAGTTTGAAGTAGTCTGTAAACAAATTATCTTTATTTTGTTTTGATTTGGAGCCCTGGTGACACAGTGGTTAAGAACTCAGCTGCTAACCAAAAGGTCGGCAATTCTAATCCACCAGACACTCCTTGGAAACGCTATGGGGCAGTTCTACTCTGTACTATAGGGTCACTGTGAGTCAGAATTTAGTCAATGGCAATGGGTTTGGTTTTGGGTTTTGGTTTGGTTTTAGTCATGATATTTAATTCATATTGTAATTTAAATCATGTTAAAGAAGGTTTACTGTGTTTATTAATAGGAAGGGTGGGTTTTAAAGGTCTCGAGGCATTGGTACACTGGGCTGTATAGTTCTGGAACTGCCTATGGCCTATCCTACTTGAAAAAAGTTAACCCCCACCCACCTCAAAGGTTGCAAAAAAAGGGGTCCTCTAGACTCTTGGTGGAGCTGTTAGGGAATTGGGGCTTTACTGATAGGCATATGTCTATGGACAGAAATAAAGTTCATTTAGGTGAGAAGTGAAGCCTTTGGCATTTTGCCAAGAAAAGCACATATTTCTGAGGACTCCAGGGACTTACTTGCTTTTGCCTGTATCTCTTGGCAGACTCATCACTGTTTTATTATAATATGTTCTGAATGCAGTAGAAACAAAGAGGGAAATGTTTTTCTCATTTTTTTTTTCTAAGGTTTTGGAGGGGATGTTAAAAGGCAATAATTAATTCTGCCTGTTCCCCCAACTTCAGAGTTCATATTCAGTTAAGAAAAATGGCCATATGGACTAGAAAGATGAAAATAAAAATATTAGTTTTATTACTGATATGACTGTGGGGGGAGGGGCAGAAATGAAATTTGACCTGTGACCAAAATTGGTCTCTCTAAATGGTTTCACCACATCTAGAAATTGCAGTGGCCACCTGTTACAGATTAAATTGTGTCCCTCCCCCCCTCAAAAATATATGTTGTAAATCGTAATTCCATTTGGGAATAGAATTTTCTTTGTTGTGTTAATGAGGCCATATCAGTGTAGAGTGTGTCTTAAAGGAATCACTTTAGAGATAAAAGAGAGCAGATTAGGCACGGAAGAAAGCAAGCAGAGAGGGGAAGAGACATGGCTCCTAGAGATCACCGAGGAATGCCAGGAAGTGCACTAGAGAAGCTGAGACAAGACCTTTCCCCCAGAACCACCAAACCAAAACCAAACCCACTGCCGTCAAGTCGATTCCAACTCATAGTGACTCTGTAGGACGGAGTAGAACTGCCCGGTAAGAGTTTCCAAGAAGCGCCTGGCGGATTTGAACTGCCGACTTCTTGGTTAACAGCTGTAGCACTTAACCACCGGGCCACAGAGAAAGTCTTTTTTCTACAGCTGGTGCCCTGAATTTGAACACTAGCCTCCTAAACTGCAAGAAAATTAATTGTTTGTTAAAGCCATCCAATTGTGTTATTTCTGTTATAACACCACTAAGACACCACCCAAGTAAGACTTTGTATCTGGAGAGTAGGCATATTTACCCAGAAACTCTGCCTTCCTTATTAAACACTGTCTTCACTGAGTTCCCCAGAGGACAAAGATTCTAGTGCAACTAGGTTATTTGGCAGGGAATACAGGTAGGTAAGTAGTTGTCATTGATTGAATTGTGCTCCTCAAATATATGTGTTGTAAATCCTAACCTCTATACTTGTTGGAGCCCTGGTGGCGCAGTGGTTAAGCATTCGGCTGCTAACCAAAAGGTCAGCAGTTCAAATCCACCAGCTGCTCCTTGGACACCCTATGGGACAGTTCTGTTCTGTCCTATAGGGTTGCTATGAGTTGAAATCAACTAGATGGCAACAGGGTTCTTTTTTTTTTTTTAATTTTATATCTGTTAATGTAAACTCTTTTGGGAATAGGGTTTTCTTTGTTACCTTAATGACAAAGTGTAGGGTATGTTTGAAACTAATCACTTTTGAGATATAAAAAGAACAGATTAGTCCCAGAAGAAAGCAAGCACAGATGGGGGAAGACAGATGACACAACTCTTGAAAATGGCCAAGGAACTGAGGAACAGAAACTGAAAAGAGCCAAGGACCTTCCCCCAGAGCCTACAGAGAGATAAAGCCTCCCCCTAGAGCCAGTGCCCTGTTACAGCAGCACTAAGAAACTAAGGCAGTAGGGAATTGATACAAGCAAGGGGAGAGAGCCAACAGAGAATGTGTTGTTTAGGCAGCTAACCCAGTGGGAGACTGTATTTTAATCCCTCAGGGAAACCGGGAAAGGATGTAAAACACATGCCTCCTAATTACCCCTCCCAAGGGGCAAGGAACGCAGGGCCTTTAGTCATTGAGGAATTCTCCCAGGGAATGTTAATTTCCAGGTCTTTCTGGCCTCTGTGAGTGCCTGGGCATAGGGTTGTTTGGACGAAAAAATCCCTCAGGTTCAGAGATGGAGATACTGATCAGAGCACACTGATAGGGTAGATAAAAGTGTATGTGTGGGGCATTGAAGATGTCTGCTACCAGCCCCAATAAAGGGTCGGAGAGAGATTGCTCTTCTCATCTGCTTCTCGAAGGCAGGCCTTGGGTACTGTGCCTAACCCAACTCTTCCCATGTAGAGAAAAAGCAGGCAGATGACAAAGAGAAGAGGGGCTGGGCCACCTCAGTTAATTCCTGCTGTCTTGAGAAGTTGGCAGGGGGAAGAGAAAAGGGCTACACTTACCTTCCCAGACTGTTCCTTCCAGGAGAGAGGAGCAGAGGTTTTCTGTGCTACGGGTCAGTCAACGTTGCAACAGGGAGAGAAAGCAGTATAAAAAAATAGTGATGTGAAATTTAGATTTGCTCCTCAAAAAGTGATAATAATTAGCACCAGTTGTAGAGAAGAATGGAAATCCTGGTGGCGTAGTGGTTAAGAGCTACAGCTGCTAATCAAAAGGTTGGAGTTCAAATCCACCAGCTGCTTCTTGGAAACCCTCTGTGGCAGTTTTGCAGCAGTTCTACTCTGACCTATGGGGTCACTATAGAGAAGGAATGTGTGTGCCAGAAACAAAAGTTTTCATCTTTTTTAAACGAGTTAAATATAGACACTGAGGTCCTTGTATACAAGTTGGTCTTCTTTTTGTATTTCTATAGTCCAAACCGTACGGGGCCGTTCTACTCTGTCCTATAGGGTCATTATAAGTCAGAATCCACTTGATGGCAATGGGCTTGGTTTTTATGGTTTGGACTTATGGCGACCCCACACACAATGGAAAGAAATACTGCCCAGTCCTGCGCCATCCTCATGGTTGGTTGGGGATCAGACCGTTGTGATCCATAGGGTTTCCATCCATAGGATTTTCAGAAGTAGATGGCCAGGCCTTTCTTTCTAGTCTGTCCTAGTCTGGAAGCTTTGCTGGAATCTGTTCAGAATCATAGCAATCTGCAAGACTCCACTGAGAGATGAGTGCTGGCTGCACATGAGGTGGAAATCACACTGGATTAAACCTGGTCTCCTGCATGGAAGGCGAGAATTCTACCACTGAACCGTCACTGCCCCCAAAGCTGTGGGTTATAAGTTATATCCTTTTAAAATAAGTAAAAAAAAACCGAGATACAAGTATGTTATTAATACCAGGCCAGTATATAAGATAGTGGAGAGGATGAACCGTTGTATCAAGTTCAGACAAAAATACAGAGGATCAACTAAGATACAAGCTTATTTCCCTGTCACATAGTAGTCCACAGGTAGGTGGGCAGTCCAGGATAAGGGATGGCTCTGTCCAAGGTCCTAGGTTTCTCCTATCTTGACACTTCACAGTTTCTGAGTTTGTGTTTCTGTCCACGCTGTCAATCCCAGTAATTTCCAGCTCACAGGAAGGATGAAAGAGAGAAGCGATAGGCAAGCAACTTCCTCTGAAGAATGTGGCCAGGAAGTTGAACATATCACTTCTGCTACATCTCGCTGGTCATAATTTAGTCACATGGCCACACTTAGCTACCATGGAAGATGGGAATGATATTCTCTACCTTAGAACCCAAGTTCTTGCTCTTCCAGCTGTGGTGGGATAGTGTTTTACTACTAAAGGAAGAAAGGAGGAGTAAGAATTGGGGACAATTGGAGCATGCTAAGATAGTTTCAAAGATTTTTGATGGCTAATCTCATTAGAGTTCACATTTCCTATTTTAAAATAAAATGTATGTTCTATTGTTTCATGAAGTTCTAGTCATTACACTTATTTCTAGCTTGGTTTACTTGCATATGAAGATAATTTTAATTTTTAAATTAATGTGATTATGAGTTTATTTTATTTTAGCCCGTGAAAATGCAGTCTTATATATTTTTCTACTTATATACACTACAAATTTTACTGTCAATTTGTATGGTTACCATGAGGCTTTCCTGATCCTATTTTTACTTTCGTCCATTCTAAAACTTGCATTTACTTTTTAATTGTTTTCATTTCTGTCATCTAATATTGATTTGAATGTGTCATGGCAAAGGGTAAGCAAACGTTTTAATGTCTTCCCAAACAAAACCTGATTGACTGTCTGGAACTCAGGTTGGTGTAAATACAAGTACCTTTGGACCATCCCTAATCTGGAGGCCCCAGAAACTAGGGTTGGCTCTACACCACCCTTGATCTTCTTTATTGTGTAACTATGACTGATACATCTTAATGTCTAGCATGAAATCTCATACAGTTACCATCACATTAAAAAAAAAAAAAAAAACAAACCCATTGCTGTTGAGTCGATTCCAGCTCATAGTGACCCTATAGGACAGGGTAGAACTGCCCCATAGCATTTCCAAGGAGTGGCTCCTGCCTTCAAATGGCCAACCTTTATGGCAGTTCTACTCTGACCTATAGGGCCACTATAGAAAAGGAATACGTGTGTCAGAAACAAAAGATTTCATCTTTTTAAAAGAGGTAAATATAGACAGTGAGGTCCTTGTATACAAGTTGGTGTTCTTTTTCTATCCCTAGTAAAAACCCTACCTTTATTCTGTCCTATAGGGTCCTTATAAGTCAGAATCCACTGACAGCAAAGGGTTAACCACTGCACTTCCGGGGCTCCTACCTTCACATGGTAGAAAGCTTAATAAATATTAATTGAATAAGTGAACTGGGCCACTTAGAACCCATGAGAAATTGTAGGTCCTCTGAACCAAAGGTAACCGGAATTGGTGTTACACACCTTTTCTGGACTGAAATATTACTTTAATAATGTGAATAATAGCCTACAAAACATACCTAAATTTTTCTCTTAAATATGACCCAGACCAGACCCAGTGCCATCGAGTTGATTCCGACTCATAGTGACCCTATAGAACAGAGTAGAACTGCCCCATAGAGTTTCCAAGGAGTGCCTGGCGGATTTGAACTGCCAACCCTTTGGTTAGCAGCCGTAGCACTTAACCACTACGCCTCCAGGATTTTCCCAGTAGGTATATAAAAGGAAATTTTTGCGCATTGCAATAAAATTTTTCTCTTTCCTTTAAGTGGTATAAAAAATAAGAATCAACTAATGCAGTGCCTGGCACAAAAGCTTCTCAATAAATAGTAGTCACAGTTAATTATTGCTTATGTTCTGTAGGTTACAGGACAAAGAGGAAATAAGTTTTCCACCAGTATACTACAAAACAAACCATAGCTTTCTGGCACTCATTCATTATTTTAATAGGCAACTTATTCATTTTCACAATGTAGAAATGAGACAAGAATTTGGGAATGCAAGAATAATTTGACTAAGAAATAGTGTCTTTGGATAAATTTAGCATATAAAAAGACCCAATACTTATAGAACATGATTTAAAGCTTTACTCAGGTGAAATACATCAGGCAACTCAACAAGGCTCACAGAACCCCAGAGCTGGGTGGATACAGTTCAGAAGACCTGAACAGGGGAATAATTTTTATTCAACTGTTTCTCTGGCATATGTATATGTTCAGAAGTAATATGCTGGGATATTCTGGAATCCCCTACAGGACACCAGAATGTTATAGAAGCGGCATATGGTAATTGTCCCTGATTGATTGATATACAAATTCTTTCCCTAATTATTTGGTAATGGTATTCTATTTTTCATCTTTCAGAAAATAATTCTGGTCATTTTTTTTATTCAGTCCACTTCTTATTGGGAAGTCATTTGGCATTAAAGTCATATATTCTCAGCATTCCTTCTTTCTTTACTTCCCAAACTTTAATCAGACTGCAGTGAATTTTAGTAATTTCTTTGAACTGTTCGAAACCCTGGTGGTGTAGTGATTAAGAGCTAGGGCTGCTAACCAAAAAGGTCAGCAGTCCAAATCCACCAGGTGCTCCTTGGAAACTCTATGGGGCAGTTCTACTCTGTCCTATATGGTTGTGATGAGTCGGAATTGACTGAAACAGGTTTTTAAGGTTTTTTTGGTTGGCACAAGTCTTTTGGCACATCAAGACCATCGACATTAGAAGTTCAGCATGCTTTTTAAATACTAGAAAAAGCCATCGATAGGAAAGTTGTTAATTACATTTTCATTTTTTAACATCTGATAATCAAGGAGTTACTTTTCTTTAAAATTATTCTCTTCTCTCAGTCTCCAACAACGTAAATCTACAGCTACATCTATTATAGAGTGGTATGATATGCCATGTAGAAGAGGCAGCGCTTTTAAGATTTGTAATTCAGATGGACTTTCTAAAATATATTTTAAATGAGAGTTAAAATTTTCTTCCAGTTTTCCCATAAAAATGGAAGAATGCTGGTATAACTTTAATTCATTCACCCAGAGTGAGTGAGAATGGTCACCACTGCTTCTCCAAAACCATTGGCTCACAACAGTGCTGGTGTTTAATAATTTTGAGTTTAGATATGCTGGAGTTAATTACAATACTTTTTGTAATAGTTTGCATGACCGTATGCATTGTAATTTTTCCCAAATAAAATAAACCAGTAACTCGGCCCGAAATCCTTTAATTTGGGGGGAAAGCAGTAAAATGGATGTTGGTGAAAATTTTGTTAGGCTATTGGCAGACAACAAGGTTGCAATATTGACATAAATGAGAAGTAAACGAAGGTGAGTTTAATGCTAGTTCAATTAATGGATACAGAAACAAGCAATGAAGTAGGATTTGATTTAAGCCGAGTTCTTTCTGTACAAAATATTTGAAGACAATGGGTAGTTGGACTAGAAAAGGCATATATTTCTCATGTGAATCTGACCCTCCCCACCAAAATAGAGTTGACCCCAACATATTAGTGGTTTCCCTTTAAGCAGGCTGTTTATCGACATAAATATTTGCCATATACCTAGCTTATATTTTTCAAACCACACAGCAAAGTATGATTCAAATAATAAGAATTAAAGGAACTTGCAAGGACTTCCCTTAATGTTTCCGAGGTGCTTTTGAGAATGTAAAGGTGGAATTAATTTTGGCCATGTGGAGTGGTGTTACACTCCAGCTTCTCTTTCTTTTCCCCCAAACATTCATTTTCTAAGGTTTACTGATTATAGTTGTTAATTTTTCTTTCTAAAGCCTCAGCAGAAGGCTCTGTTAGTTTGGCTCCAAGAGGAAACGGCGGGCAGATCCGGGCTTGGCAGAAGAGGGGAGAGGGTCGAGCGCTGGGGCTGGGCTGGGTGCTGGCGGGTGGGGAGCCTGAGAGGCCCGGAGCACAGAGACTGCAGTGACGCTGCCCTCCCCGGGCTGGTTGGAGCATCTCACTGGTGACGGGTCTGAAAGCACGTGGCTACGTCATGGAAAGCCAGTCTTTTCAATGCAAACTTCAACTCCTCCTCCTCCTCCCTCTAATGCCTGTAACTCACAGCCGAGGCTGGCGAGATCCGGAGGGGGATTTTCCTCGTGCTCACCGGTGGTGGAAAGCGGCCGAGGGAGAGGAAGGAGGAAGGGGGTCTGTGGCGCTCTCTGCCAGCCTGCTACCCGCTTAACAAGGGGAGGGGGCACCCAGACTGGCCTCTTTTCTTCGTGGGGATTGAGAACTGCAGGTTCAATCCGATCCTACTCATCACTGGAGATTGATTATTAAAAAAAAAAAAAAAACGACACTTGGAGAAAGGAGGCTCTGTCTTCGGCTGTCAGACTCAGTCTCCGAGGTGGTATTGGTGTGTGTGTGTGTGGTGGCTTTTCTTCCCCCCCCCTTTTTTTCTTTCTTTTTTCTTTCTCCCTTTCTTTTTTCTTTTCTTTTATTCCCCCCTCCTTTTTTTCTTTTTCCTTCTCTCCTAGGGACTACACAATGGCAGCCTTCTCTCAGTAAGATGAGTCCTGCTTTGGCTTCTGCAGATGGACCCATCCTCACAGCGACCAAGTAAAAGGCTATGGTTGTCTCTTTGGGGATCTTTTGTGCATTACTGTTCTCTCTGATTAGTTTTGGCCTCAGTTGGGATTTCTTTGCTTTTTTGTTTGGCTTCATGCTGAAAAAGGATTTTTTTTCCAACCCTTCGGTAATAATCCAGTGGTGATCAAGGGGGATAAGTCATTCACCCTGGCCGAAAAAAAACAATCACTGAGAAGTCTCAAAGAAATATACCACGTGAGGGGAGAAAACTGGGAGAAGATCCGGAATATTACCGTTTTTCCTATGGTAAAACCGGCGCCCCTCTTCAGGAGAACTGATTTCAAATTATTATTATGCAACCACAAGGATCTCTTCTTTCTCAGGGTGTCTAAGCTGCTGGATTGCTTTTCGCCCAAATCCATGTGGTTTCTTTGGAACATTTTCAGCAAAGGAACGCATATGCTGCAGTGTCTTTGTGGCAAGAGTCTTAAGAAAAACAAGAACCCAACTGGTAAGCAAAACATGCCTCATGTTATGTTTTTCCTCATTATAACCTGTCTGTTGCTCATGGAGCTAGCTCTGCAGTTCTGCTATGCAGGCAGGCAGGCAGGGGAAACATAAATGGAACCAGGACCGTGTTGCATATAGAGCTGTTGCATGAATAATCAAGTTACAGCTGGATGGGCGTCTGTGAACCCGAAAACCATTATCAGCATCTCTTGGCTGTGACACAATCCATCACTAGGAGGGAGGAGGAAACTTTTTCTTTTCTTTCTTTCTTTCTTTTTTTTTTTTAATGTATTTGGTTGCCTATGTTCGGTGGAATATTCAAGGGCTATGGCTTAAGGTTTCTGCCCCAGACAGCCGAAGCTTTTGGTAGTTGGCAGGAAGAAGAACCGGAGTTTTCCTGACTTCTGCTGCAGGTTCGGAGACATAGCTCGGTGCTGGGAATCTGCTCTAGACTTTCTGGCTAGCTTGCACAATATTCGCCACCCCGATCACCTTTACCAAAGTAAAAGAGGCCCCCTCCCTCGTGTCCCCGCTCCTCCGTCAGCCCCCGCCTCCCTCCCCCGTCTGGCTCTCTGTGCCCAAGTATTAACTCATTCCCCGGGTCTGCCCCTGACACGTCCTGCTACTGGGAATACTGGAGCAGGGTTTGTGCCCGGAGGGAAACCCAGACCGGGTAGACAAGTCCAGCCCCTCTAATATGTGTAATTTAAATTTTCCTTTTAAAAAGCAGTATCAAAACTGTGCCTCCGGGCCCGGGAGTCCTTGCTTTAGGGTGCGGGTGATCATGCGCCCCGATTCCAAAGGGCTCCAAAGGGGAAACTTGGAGTACATTACATAAGAAATGCAAATACAGGTGATTCGGGGAGTCGGATCCCAGGGGCTCACTTTCCTGTATCGCAGTCTGAAGCGTTTGGGGGCGGCCGCGTAGCGGTGGGAGAGCAAGCCGGGGGAGGGGAGGCGGGAGGACTGCGTGGTGGCGGCGGCGGCGCCGGCGAGGAGCTGGGCGCAGCCTTCCCGGAACCGGCACGCACTGGCAGCGGGCGGCGTGTGGCGCCCCCCCGGCTGCGTCCAGGGTGGGGAGGACCTGGGGCCGAGCGCTGGGGTTTGGGGCTGTACTGGGGGAGGGGACGGTCGGGCGGCCGTCCTGCAGTGGCGGCCCGGGCGCTGGAGGCTCCTGACGCTGGCACTGCGGTGTAGTAGATCATAGCTCTCCGCTGGCTCCCTGACACCCGGAGCCCAGCCGGGGCCGCCTGGCACCCGGAGCCCCAGCGACTGGGCAGCAAGTGGCTGCTGCCTCCCATCCTCCGAGTCTCGCAAATGCCACGTAGCTCGGTGGTGCGCTGGGTGGGGGCTGCCGCCTCGGGGTGCAGCGGGAGGGAGAGGAGGAGGTGTAGGGGGCCGGGGTGCAGGCGGCGGTGTGAAGCCTGGGCACCCTTTGCGGCCACCGCTTCTGCAGCAAAAGGGAAACTGTGAGTTGTTGGACCGTCCAAAAGGACCGAAGCTCGCCGGCTCGGGCGGAGGACGCCTGGCAACGGCCGGAGCTGGAAGCAGCCTCTGCCGCCCGCGGGCCCCGTGCTGCAGTGGGCTCTTGGCCTCTGCCCTGGAATTCTCCTTTGTGTCTAGCTTTCCTCTCCACCGCCTTCCTAGCCATCCTTCTCTGTTCCCTCCTCCTTCCCAGCACCCTGTCCTTTTACCCTTCTCTTTCTTAACTGTCAGCGATTAGCAACTCTGAAATGATACCCTCAGCCTAAGAATTACTCAAGGAGAGAGCAATGTTACCGCCTTACCGTTCACATTTCTAGTGTAGCTGTGAGGTGTACCCCAACGCCTGGCATCAGACCTAGCACTTGCTGATGGCTGGTCATAAAAACCCGGTGTCCATCTATAACGCCATCCTACAACTTACTGTGAGGACCCTTTATTCAAGATTCCCTGAAGTGGGGTTGCAGTTGCAAGGGAGGGGTAACTCCTTCCCAGGACAGAAATACTGGTTTTGGAAGTCTTCTTGAGTCTTTCTGTGAAGAGATCTAGCTCATTCAGAGAAAGAAATACTGTGAAAAACACTTTTTTTTTTTTTTACGCTTGGCCATTTGTCTAGGGACCTTGAGGTCAGTCCTTCCATAGTCCTGGAGAGTGAGAAATAATTCAGCACACAACAGTGAGTTTTTTTGCTGGTCTTTATGGCTTTCTTTCTTTCTTTCTTTGTAAACAGTTTTGCTGGAAACATTAATTTCCCCCTACACATGATCCAAGATCTTTTTATTACACCTCCCCCACCCCACCCACTTTCATCTCTCTGGAAGAAAGCAGATTTCTTTTTTTTCCAAGTCGTTTTGGAAGGTGTCAAACAAATGACAAACTATTCTCAGAGCAATTTATTTTGCAGCTTATGGGTACTAAAGGACTTGGGTGTGAATTGATGGGTTAATTCAAAGTGTGTCTAACAACATCACCAACTCTTCCTAATACAATGGTGTAGCCTTAGAGTGCCAGAGATTAGAATTCTAACTTGAGAGTTGGGACATTTAGTAACTATTTCTTAAATGGGACATTAATGTGTCAGGCAATTTATCTCACCTTCTAAACGTTTTTGCCTCCCAAGCTTGAATCAAACCCATACCTAGCCATCCCCTTTCAGCATTGTACT
Source organism: Elephas maximus indicus (assembly GCF_024166365.1). Lineage (NCBI taxonomy): Eukaryota > Metazoa > Chordata > Mammalia > Proboscidea > Elephantidae > Elephas > Elephas maximus. The sequence goes on along the minus strand of NC_064841.1, from coordinate 67,320,667 downwards.
TGATGAGATCCGTTCCCCTTTTCCTATTAAAATGAAACCTAGAATCGTTTGCAGGTTTTTGATCCCAAGATAGCAGTACAACTAAGACAGTAATTGATTGGGTAATTAAAACACAACAAAGACCAAACTCCTCTTAACTGTTAAAACCAAAAAGAACAGATTGACTGCTACCTATTATGCTATCATAAGTCTAAAAAGGTGACAATTAACTGGTTTCCAACTGCGAGTTGGTAGAATACTGCCAAGTACCACTACTGTGATCATGAACTCGATGTAAAACAACTTACTATTTCAGCGATAAATGCTAGATTAATTTTTCTCCCCGATCTTTGAAAGTTATGGGATAATTTACCAGTTAATCCCAATTCTTTACATTATGGATAAGTATGGGTGGTTTGGACCAAGGTTCCTGGGAGGAACTTCAGAGCACTGCTATATAATCATGTTGGTATGAAAAAATCAAGTAACAGAGTCATGAATTTAAGGGCAAAATTATTCATCCATCCAAAAGTTATTAATTAACTCCAAACCACTTAAGAGGTGTTAATTTGGTTTTTTTTTTGTAGTTGTTTTTTACGTAGTTTAACTAGAAAAGACCTTGAAGAATATATTTGCACAATATATACTTTTTAAAGTAAATTGCAATAGCTTAAAAATCACTGGATGTAAAGTAAATTTGCTATCTTCATAAAAACTTCTGATAACTCAGTTACAATTATTACCAGAGAATACACACACACACACACACACACACACACACACCCATAATTAAATGTCCTACTTTTCCCTGCTTTGCTAGCGGAGCAGTAGCTATGCATTTAGAATAAATGTTACCTGCTTCAAATTTCACCGCATAAGTCATACAAGGTGACTGTATTTTAGGCAAATCATTAAATAGGGAATACTAAGTCAAGGCATTTATTTTGCCTGGCGGAGGGCTTGCTATGTTTTTTAAAACCAGTAATGATAGTTTGGACTGACCACTGTGTGTAACAGCTCAGTTTGGGAAATAATCTAGGTCACTGAACTTTGAGCAAAGGGTGCTAAGGAAAGAAATGTGGTTGAAGAAAGTTCACATTAAAGTACTAAGGTCATGCCATTAATATCTTTTCCGATACATAATGTACAATAAGCAAAGGAAGCCACAGACTCCCAAATGTATGCATCTATTCAACCATACATGACACCTCCAAACTCCATGGTTTGATAGGATTTTGAAAAGCATGGATTTTAATACAAGTTGTAATCTAGGAGAGTTTTATTGAGTAATGGTGTCAGTGGCAAGGAGGGTAGGAAGCAGAAACCCTAGACCTAGTTCTGAAGAGCACGTTTAGAAAATCCCACAAACTTGTTGACCTGAGTGTTTCATTTTCTGAACTCAGTCTCCCTCTCTGCCATGTAACTTTGAGATGGAACAAGCAGAGGCTGGTAGAGCCCGCTGTCACTTTCTTATATCCTACTTGTTTTGGTGCCTTTCACTAAGCTCTTTCATGTGCCCAAAACACCAAGTATGCTGCTTTTACTCATTTAAATATGTTTTTTTTAGCTACTTACTTTATATAAGGCTGCCATGGCGTATTTTTACACAAGAAAATAGGGAAAGGGGGAAGAATAAAGAGTAAGCATTTTTTATTCCTTCTCCTTGTCAGCCTGCCGACTCATCCTGGTTTCCTGTAGAGCTGGGTGAGCCACAAATGAGCCCCAATTTCTGCATTTCTAAACACTGAGTATCTATCAAATAAAGCATCAAATTCAGACTCATGGCTGGTGCACAAACAGGTGTAAGGTTCTCCTCTTTCTTACATGCTTGGCTTTAGAATGGGATTCAATGTAATATGAGTTGGCCCTGGACTTCACCCAAGAAGCTGTAGTTACTGAATCAGCAAAATGACTCTTATAGAGTAGTACCATACCATGAACCGCAGGATAGCATTTTAGATAGGCTTCCAAGTACTTACTTGCTGGGAGAATGGATTTTTCTTTTTTGAAGTTTATATTCAAGTGAACAAGTGTGAGGTTCAATGCATGGTAATCTAAGTTTTACCAGTGAAGACGACTTTGGCGGTACCCATATCCAGCCTGTTCTCATCTTAGACAACATTGATAACTAAGAATATCCTTTCAAATGATGCACTGCTTTCAGAAAGTGTTAAAATTCTATACCATACTTCATATTTTCCACACCGAACCTTTCCTTTAAAAATGTTCTAACCAAGTCTTCCATGTTTCAGCCACACAAACATTGGAAACTTTTGGGAAGTGTTTTTATACATATGGTAACAGGGACAACAACCAATGTTTTTGCTCTTTTGCACATTTTGGCATCATACCTCACTCAAATTGACTCAAGCTTTCTATAAATACCATGCTGATGTTTCAAAATGGAAGCATTTATTCAAAATAGTTTCTTCTGCCTTAAGGGGAAACAGTTGGGACATTTGAAGCTCCTCTATTAAGTTTTGAATGAATCATTGTACCGTGCCCATAATCTGAGTAAAACCTTTGAGGCCGAGGTAGTACTACCTCCGGAAGGGACTGTGGGCGAGAGAAATATCTGTTGACACAGCCACCCGCCCATCGCGGGAGTTTCAGTGGAGCTGGTTTGTGTTTTAGTGTGTGTACCAGGTACCAGGTTTAGCTGTATGGGTTGAACCTGGGCACTGAAGAGCAGGGAATTTTCTGAGGTAGACTTCCCAGTTCCTCCATACATCTGTAAAGATGCACTAGTGTATTTGCTTTTGTGATTCCAAAGGACCATCAATGTCCTGTTTTTCCTTTATATTTCTCTAGTTGCTACAAACTAATTTTCTGCTTTGGTCAGAATGTAAAAGGTAGGATGAAAGGAAGGAAGAATTCCTTAGGCCTTCCTAAACATGAAGGCAAAAAGGAGACATAACACATTTTATTTTTAATATCGAAGTTAAGTTTTTGGTTGTCTAATCTACCAACATCATCTAAGAAAGTCATCTAATGATTGTTGGGCACAATAGCCTTTATTATTGTGCCGTGACAAAAACTCTGGTTATGACACATACTCCCCACATACTACTAGATGTCCAATATATTTTCATCAAAGGGATTACTAGGGGAAAACAGGTTTCTCTGGGAAATTGTTAACTGTGGGACTATAGCTCGCAGTAAAAGTTTGTTTTTTGTTTAATGCTTTCTCTTTTCCAATAACGTCAACCGATATTTTGGTTTTAAATGATAAAAAAAAAAAAAGGAAGAAGTTAAAAAAGCTGCTAGTGGCTTCAACTTTTTGCTCTTCATTTGCCGTAACAGGGCACCCTGAAACATGCTTTGCGAACATGCCTTTGGCCCACGTTTTGTAATACATTCACATTCTAAATCTTAAAACTTGAGGCCTGTCCTCTATTCCTCAGACTGAGGCCTTTTTTAAAAACAAAAAACAAGCTTAAGAACCAATCGCACTCTCGCATTCTCCCTTCTGCCACTCTCAGCCTCTAAACAGCAAACGTCAGGGCGCCATTTAGTGTCCCATCTGCCAGGGCCCTCTTGATATTTTTTTCTAAACTTTAATTTTCTTCCTTTCAAAGAGGGGTACGCTTAGCATTAAGTTGAGTGAATTTTTTGAACTTCGCTTTTTTGAACTTCCTTCTCTCTCCGAAGACGGTAACGGGGCCTCTTTCTTGCGGGATGTCCTTAAACAGCCACGAGGACCAGTTGCTTAGAAAGGAGGTGCGACCGGCCCTCTGTAACGTTTTCTTTCGCGGTTTTTTTAGCAGTAGCGTTGGAACTTCGTCGCTTCCTGCACTTCCACCCATCCCACGGAGATATTTAGCTTTGTCTTTGGTGGAGACGCTTGAACGCTGTGGCCCTGAGCTGAGAGGAGCGGAGCTCGGGTCAGAGACCGGCCAGTTTGGCACCGTCCGCGGCTTCGGGCAAAGGCGCGCTGGGCTCCAGGCGGGACTATCTGTATTTATCTCCTGCAAAGCCGCTAGTCGGCCAGCTCCGCAGCTCCGATCAACTGCTAAGTGTCAAGCCCCTTTGCAGTCTGATCGAAGCTGGCTTCCGAGCGTTAACTAGTTCAGCCCCGAAGGGAGGGGAGCAAGAAGGCGAGGCGCAGGCTTCCTCCGCCTGCGACCGGCCGCTCACGGTGCCCAGACGCCACGGGCGCCGCGCTCACGGAAACCCGCCAGCCGGCGCGGCAGGGGCTAGCTACGCGCTACGGCGGAAACGGCCTGTCGGAGCCGCCGTAGCGCGGGAAGTTTCCGTTGCCACAGAGATGACCTCTGACCCCAGGAATCTCCAGGGGCCCGGCCGCCTGAGCAGCCGTTGCTATGGAAACCACGGTGGCCAGAGGCGGCGGCGGGGCGGCCGTAGCGGGGGAGCGACTCCGCGTGCGGGTCGGGGACGCCGGGCGCGACTGTGGCTCTGCCCGGGGCTGGGCTTTCCGCTCCCGGGGGAGCTAGCCGGCCGCTCCTGCGCTGGCAGGGGTGGTGTGTGAGGGGTCCCCCGGTTCGCAGAGAGCGCCCCCGGTGCGCTGCCGAGCCCAGGGGCTGTGCAGGGAGTTTGGTCCCAGCCCGCAGGTGGCGACCTCCTCCGGTCCCGTCCCCCCGGCACTCCCCCGGGAGCCAGCCCCGGCACCCAGGCCGACATCGAGGAGGAGGGAGCGGGCAGGGAGAAGGAGCTGGGTGGCCGGGGACGGGGCCAAGCTGGGCCCTGGGTTCGGGTCCGCTAGTTACCGGACCGGCTGCTGAAATTACACGGGGCTCAGTTTTCGCGGGAAGGGGTTCGTTAAAATAATCTCAAAGCAGCTTCTGCCCTTGATATCCTAGGTTTTTGTAACTTTCCAAACAACCCTGCTTCTCAGTGAACTTTTTCCTTTCCCGCTGTGTCTGCCCTGAACAATGTTAACTGTGTTTAAATTGTACCCTAAAATCTGAGAACCTCAGGTAGAGGGCGACCTTGGGGATCATGAACAACCGGCCCCTTTTACAGAAGCGGAGAGGACTCCACGGTGGAGCAAGTAATTGTTTCAAGATCCGGTGTCGCAATTGTAGACACAAGCACAGGTAGCAGCTTTGAGTCTTTTAAGAAGGAACGCTTTTTGTTTTACTGAATTTTGCTGATGACACTACCATCATGCATTTTAGAGTTGTGTGGTGGGTGCTGAAACAGATGGCATTCCATTATATCTCTTACATTCCCCCAGATGTCCGTTCCTGTTGTCGCTCTCTCATATATACATATGTTGTCCATCTATGTTGAGGGTGAGTGAAAAAAGAGGAAGACCCTCAAAGAGACGATTGACACAGAGGCTGCAATAGTGGGCTCAAACATAGCAATGATGGTGAGGATGGTGCAGGACCAGGCAGTGTTCCCTTCTGTTGTACACAGGGTCGCTATGAGTTGGAACCAACTCGGCAGCACCTTACAACAACACCTTACAACCACAATACCTACACTGGCTTGTTTTTTCCTTCTTTATCTTTGGGCCATTGGGCAAAATGACTTAAATATTTTTAACTTTTTTTTTTTTATCTCATTTTAAAAATTACATTGAAAAAGATTATTTTGAGGGTCTATTCCAACTCTGAAATTTATGAAGTATTGCTTTTTAGGTCCACTTGCTGTTTCTCAGCTGAGTAGTAAGTATAATCTCTTGAGTGATTATACCTGTTACTCCTTTTTGATTTACTAATTCAATCAACACTTAAAAAGTGCTACTGTATTCTAATTGTGCTGGAAATACAGGGGTGAAGAAGCGTTCTTTCTTTAAGGAATTTGCAGGAGAGACTAAGAAGGGAATCACTTTTGATAATGTGAATTGTAGGTGGACAAAGCAGCCATAAGGCCAAAGAAGATGGCATGGAAAGGTTTCTTCAGGAATAAAACTTGGATTTAGGAAGAATGATGAGGAGTTAGCCAGGTAGGGAAGAACTGGGCAGGCTTTCAAAGAAGAGGGGTGTGAAAGTGTTTGGTGGATACCAAAAACTACAAGAGCAAAAAGGGAGGAGTGTTTGTAAGGAGTGATAGGTGGTGGGATTGCAAGATAATGAAGAACAGATCATGTGTAGTTCTGTGAAACGTGATCCGATTCACCCTTTATAAAACCGCGTGACTACAGTGTGGAAAATAACTCTGAGTGGGGCAAGACTGAAGGTAGCGGAAGCAGCTGAAGTGGTGAGAAGTGGAAGACCCAAAATTAGGCAGCGACAGGCTGGAGATGAAGTAGAATCAGTGCCGTTTGAGTTTGGGAAGAAGGAGAGGCAAGAGTCTTTAATTTTTGGACAACAGCTTTTTTTGATTTGGACAGCTCCTCTTAAACCCGATATTCTGACTGCTTGTCAGTAGCACACCCTCTGAAACATGGGTTACAGATTTCGCTCTCTCTGGATTGTTCGTATTGGAATGGCTGAGGTAGCCTTTACAGCAAGCAGAAAGCTTTGACAAGTTTCTCTTTCTTGATTAAAATGAGCAGTTGTAGCAGAGTTGCTTTGAAATAAATAGTTCAATTTCTTGACTTCAAACCTGAAAATCCTTAGGGGTGAAACAAGTGCTTTACAACAAAGATAAGTCAAAAATACTTTCTATGATTATACAAAATTCTTGGTGAATAGCAGATGTTTTTCTGTACACAATACTTTATTCAGTTTGAGGAGTCAAGTAATGCAATTAAAAGCCAAGTTTTCAGATTAAGTATTCAGGTCTGGCAAGAAAAAGAGAAGGAAGTGTGAACTTTATTGAATTTACATATGTAAGTGTGTGCACCTGCTTTTTCCACCAGAAATGAATGGTTGTAATTACAATGCCGCCTTTTCCCTTGTAACATTTTGTTGTCTGCACAATTACAGTGGATCGCTGAAGTGTGTGGTAACATCTGAAATGCTACTTCCTAGATAAAGCGTAGTTCCGGAGGGATTGTAATCTTCACTCTTTTCACTTCCTGCGTGAAGCTCATGGTATATATTGTACTTTAAGAAGTAGGAAATGTGAAAATAAGGCTTAAGGACTAAAACAAAAATAATATCCCTTAGTTGAAGGTTTTTAAAAACTCTGAAACTCATCCTCTTTGGTTGTATTACTCTTGCACACCAGGTGTTGTGTTCTTAAGCAAAGAGAGAGCACTGTTTCCGGGGAGGCCTGAGTCAGTGTCCTGATTGAACACTCAGCAGTCACCATCATTCTGCCCCAACCTTTTTTACTGTTGGGGCAAATTGAGAACAGTAATCCAAACGCTTTCTTTTCCTTCATTATCACATAACTTGTTTTCCTAGAGATTTATACTTTTCATTAACTTAATAATTTTTTCTTTGACGTTATTAACATGTTATGACTCACGTGTCAATTAAGTGACACAAAATTCTTATCTCAGATGTACAAGAATGAATATGAAATGTTGGAAAACTTTTTATTTTTTAGTGTATTTTAGATGCAGGCTTACAGAACAAGCTAGCTTCTCATTAAACAGTTAGTACACACATTGTTTTATGACATTGGTTAACAACCCCATGACATGTCAACACTCTCCCTTCCCAACCTTGGGTTCCCTGTTACCAGCTTTCCTGTCCCCTCCTGCCTTCTCGTCCTTGCCGCTGGGCTGGTGTGCCCCTTTAGTCTCGTTTTGTTTTATGGGCCTGTCTTATCTTTGGCAGAATTGTGAACCTTAGGAGTGACTTCATTGCTGAGCTAAAAGGATGTCCAGGGGCCATAAACTCTTGGGGTTTCTCCAGTCTCTGTCAGGCCAGTAAGTCTGGCCTTTTTTTGTGAGTTAGAATTTTGTTCTACATTTTTCTCCACCTCTGTCAGGGGACCCTCTACTGTAATCCCTGTTAGAGCAGTCAGTGGTGGTACCCAGTCACCATCTGGTTGTGCTGGACTCGGTCTGGTGGAGGCCATGGTAGAGGTGGTGCATTATTAGTCCTTTAAACTAAGCTTTCCCTTGTATCTTTAGTTTTCTTCTATTCTCCCTTGCTCCCGAAGAGGTGAGATCAGTGGAGTATCTTAGATGGCTGCTCACAGGCTTTTAAGACCCCAGATGTTACTCACCATAGTAGAATGTAGAACATTTTCTTTATAAACTATGTTATGCCAACTGAGCTAGACATTCACCGATACCATGGTCCCCACAGCCTCAACCCACCAATTTAGTCCCTTAGGGAGTTTGGATATGTCTATGGGCCTTCCCTGACCTTGCCTAGTACAAGTTGTGCTGGCTTTCCCAGTATTGTGTACTGTCTTACCCTTCAAAATTACCACTTAACTATTGTCTATTTAGTGTTTTTCCATCCCCATCCCTGCCCTCCCTTGTAATCATCAAAGATTGTTTCTTTTTGTGTGTAAACCTTTCCCTGAGTTTTTTACAATAGTGGCCTCATACAATATTTGTCTTTTTGTGACTGACTTATTTCACTAAGGATAACACCCTCCAGATTTATCCATGTTGTGAGATGCTTCACAGATTCATCATTGTTCATTATCTTTGTGTAATACTCCATTGCGTGTGTGTAGCATAGCTTGTTTATCCATTCGTCTGTTGATGGGCATCTAGGTTGTTTCCATCTTTTTGCTATTGTGAACAATGCCCCAGTGAACAGAGATGACGACTCTTATTTCCCTAGGATATATTCCTAGGAGTAGGATTGCTGGATTATATGGTATTTCTATTTCTAGCTCTCTAAGGGAGTGCCATATCGTTTTCCAAAATGGTTGTACCATTTTGCATTCCCACCAGCAGTGCATAAAAGTTCCGATCTCCCTGAAGCCTCTCCAGCATTAGTTATTTTCTGTTTTTTAGATTCATACCAGTAATGCCAGGGTGAGATGGTATCTCATTGTGGTTTTGATTTACATGTCTCTGATGGCTAGTGATCGCGAGCATTTCCTCATGTGTCTGCTGGCCGCTTGAATGTCTTCTTTGGTGAAGTGTCTGTTCATTTCCTGTGCCCATTTTTAATTGGATTATTTGTCTTTTTGTTGCGGAGGAGTTGGGTTTTGTTGGAAAAACTTTTAATGCAGTGGATATTAAATATTGGAAACCTTTTAGTGATGCAGCAATAAATGTGACGTAGGATAAAAATTTTACATCATGATTGCATATTGTTTGTTTCCTAGTTATAATTCCTCTAAAAATATCAGGAATAATCTTAAAGAGCACAGTGTGGAGGTGATTTTGGTACATCTGTGGAAACATGCCTTTGTATGGGGATATTAACCAGTGGCATACATGCTAAAGGTGGGGGGTGCCTGGTATGCAGACCATGAAGTCTGGTTGGCTCTGTTGTGACTCCCTGCCCTTTGCTTTAGAAATGTGTTTTTCCATTGCTGAGAATCCACTCCCTTTTGTCACACAGTCCCTTTATTTGTACCATTATAGTCTAGATTTTGTCTTTTCATGTATTTCCTTTACCCATGTCTTTCAAAATTTTGTCATCAATGTACTCTTCATGCAAGGTTGGGATTAGTATTCTATTGATTTTTCAACATTTACATGCACTGCATGAGGGAAAAAGGCAAAAAAAAAAATATGTATGTATATATACAGTTCAGCTGTTAGAAAGTAGATGAGACACATCTTTCTGACATTTACCCCTTGTGGCACTTATTTAACTGTTTTGTTTTTTCTTCCTGGGCTTCAATTTAACATTTAAAAGAAATATAATTTTGATCTATTGCTTTATTAGATTATATAATTCAATGAGTTTTAGGGCTATTATTATAAATTTTCTACCCAATTTCCCCACAGGTGAGATATACATTAAACTTAACAGATATTTAAAAGCATAATACTTTTCTGCTTTAACAGAAATATTCTGAATTATTTCGAATCTTGTGTCACCATTTGCTCTGCTTGTAAGTACATAATAACAGCTAATTGGAGAGTGTTTTCTGTGTACTAGGTATTTACCTGTGTTACCTAAGGCTTACAAGCACGGGTAAGGACTTCTTTTTTGCTCATATTAAAACATAATGAGGCCCAAGCCTAGGGCAGTGATGGGAGTCGCTTGAGAGTACCCAGCGAGTAACTGAAAGAGCTGAGGACAAACCCAAGCAGCCTTACTCCAGAGTGCACACTATTCGACCTCTATATCCCAGCTGCCTCTCTAAAGACGACGTTCAACAGAATGTACCTGAAAGGGACCAGTGTTTGTCTTAGTGTTTCTGTGAATCCTTATAACCTGAAACTAAAAGGGACTGCAACATGTTTAGAATTTTAATCCTTTTTTTTTTAATTAAGGTCATAAATACATACATTAAATAACACAATAATTTAGATATTTTAAAATGTGCAGCTCTTAATTGTATAGTTTGGTGGATTTTGACAAATGTGTACATCCTGGTAGCCACCACTCCAATCAAGATATAGGACATTTCCATTATCTCAGAAAGTTCCCTCTCCTTTCCATTTGTTTCCCACCCAAGCCCCCTTCAAGAAGCAGTCACCATTCTGATTCCTCTCACTTCAGTTTAGCCTATAACAGAACCTCATTTGTCGTGAAATCATGGAGTCCTCACTCTTTGAGTCTGTCTTCTTTTACTCAATGAACTGTTTCCGAGATTCATCCATTTTATTACATGTTGTATAAAATTTGGTCTGGCAGCTTCTGTTGTATTTAGTAAACTAGAAACTCCTATTGTGCAGACTCACTCTTAGTTAATATCTAGAATTTGTCAGCAACAGCAAGGATCTAAGGTCCACAGCTTGTAAGCTAATAAGTTAGCCTGCCACATCATAGGTGCTGGCAGAAGAAGGGAGACTCCTGGGTCAGAGATAAAGGAATTTATTTCTCAGGGTACAGCAGGCTGCCTGAGCTTCATGTCTGTGTCAGTTTCCCTTGCCCCTCCCAAATCTCACAGGAGTGATCTGGAGCGGTCCAGGTAGATGCTGTGAACACAGTTTGGGTTGTATCAGAACTGAGGAACTCTGAGTTTAGGGAACCCCTTAATCTTTTAAGGGGCTTCTTAGCAAAGCTGCCCAACCTTTGTCCTGCAGGGAGGCATTATTTTTCTTGTTCCCATCAGGAAACAAATCCATCCTCTAACCTGGAGGGGGACACTGTCCCTAGATTCCAAGGTTGTTTACTATGCAAAGATAGCTCAGGACAAAAGCTGTCATAAGACATGCAGAAATGCCGTGGAAAATTGCCTGCCAACGGAAGTCATCATCTAAATCTATTTTTGCCAAGGAATTCTTTCTTTCCATTTCTCTTGGTACTGGCACTCTTGTTGTCCCAGTGATATATTTAGTCTTTAGAAAAATATGTTATTTGGAAATTATCTAAAAAATCATCCTGAGATTTTGAGAAGATAGATTATATAATCCTGTATAGATAAATGCATGTTAGTTCCTGGGAGAGATTTAAGATGTTCTGTGAAAGATTAAGCCTTTGACTCGAAAGTTTGTAAGTTAAATGTGGAGAGAATACTATATATGAGAAAGAGTTCTGAGCAACTGAAGGCTAACTGGAGTCCTGTAGAAGACCCATCTAAGATGAAAGAAAGGAAAATTTTTCAGACACATGTGACCTGAGCTGACTCTTGAATGCACGTTTCATTTGGCAGAGAGAGAAATAAGTGTATTTTGGCAAGGGGGTAATATGAGTGAACGTCAAAGCCCAGAATTTTTTTTCTTTATGGATAGAGCGAAAGGTACACAACTGGGAATTTGTGGAAAAGTTAATGGAATCCTATTTTAGAAGATTGGTGGAGTCTGAAAGCCTGGCAGAGGAGTTAGGCGACACGGTAAAAGTTAGTGAACTAGAGGACAAAAAGGGGAGGGCGTGACTGAGCACTGCTCAATTACAGTTGCAAAGTGTAACTGGTGTAACAATGTGGGGAGGGGTGTGACGAGGAGGATGAAGGGATTCTGTAATAAGAAATCAATCAAGTGAAAATGTCCTTCAGTCAGTTGGTGACAGGAAACAAGAGCTTGGATGAAAGGATGGCTCCGGCTACATAATAGGGGCAGGAGAAAAATTGCTCAGCAATTGGGAAAGGATAAATCTAAGGGATACATCAAGAGATTATGGGCCAGGAAGGGCCCTGCTTCCTCTGAACTTGGGAGAAAGGATGAAATAAAGGTGGAAATGAGAGCTGTGGTGAGTCAGTAATCGTGGCAGTTATGGTGGAAGCTCCTGGGAAGCTGGCTTTAATCTCCTTTTTGAAGTCATAGACGTTTTGTTGTGAATGTGAGACAGGAAATGTAGCCAGCAGCTACATTAATGTAGTTAATAGTCAGATGAGCATATATTATACATTTTCTTAAGTAATTCGAGGGCTCTTCCCAGTTTGAATTCCCTAGCCTAGGTGGTTTTTAGGCTAAGGAGAGAATGGCTTTCAATACATTCTTCAAGGTGAAGTAGTGTACAACTTTGTTTTTAGTACTTTACTCTTGAGAGAGTCCTCCTGGTACAGTGGTTAAATTGCTTGGCTGCAGTTTGAACCCACCAGCTGCTCCATGGGAGAAGGACGTGGTAGTCTGATTCCGTAAAAGTCACAGCCTTGGAAACCGTATGGGGGCGGCTCTACTCTGTCCTATAGGGTGGCTATGCGTTGGGATTGACTTGACAGCAACAGGTCTTATGTACTCTTAGCAGCAATTTATTTCCTTGCCTACAATATTTTCTAGTGAAACACAACTGGGAATGACTAAAAATGTTGCAGGCTATTTGGATACAAGGAGCTTTTCAACAACTTGGACCACATTTTGTCTACAGGAATTCTGACATGCTGCTCTGGCTGTAGTGGTGATCATGACGTGTCTTGTAACCCCCAGTGGTCGGTGCTTAGTGGAGAGATGCATTAAGGAACACCTTGCTAAAAGCACAATTTTTGTAAAGGAATTCTTTTTCTGTTCCTTTTCATTCGGATTGTGTTTTATGAGATCAATATCTGTCTCCTGGATGTCTTAATACTTAAGAATGCCACAATACTTATAAAATGATATTTTAAGGATGATAACTTTTGTTAAGACAAGGAAACTGATTAAATTATTAATGGCTACTCAATTTACGAAAATGCAACTGGTTACGCCTTATAAGCAACAGTTGCAATTTCTTTGACTGAGAGCAATGATCCATATTAGAGATCATAGCTTATAAGACCAATATCTATAGGGCCATGAGCATAATTACATTCAGGCAGAGAAAGGGGTACATTTGAGATGGTGATAGCAAGAGTAGACACACAGTGCTAGGATCAGACTGGCAGCATAAGCCTTCTGATTCTGTCATTTCAGTGTGTGAGGGAGCAAGTGATTTAATCAAACTTTTTGAAAATTAGGATAAAGTTAATAGACTGCTGAACCATACTTACAGGTCTGAATGCTGTGGAATTAAGTAAAGGCTGTTGCATTCGTATAGCTCTGAATAAAAATTACAACGTACCACTCTGTGTAGAAAGATACCACCACTACAGAATCACAGTCAAAGCTCTCTAATATGGACTGGCACAAATATGTTGGTACTTTGGTACTTAGTCCCCTTGGTGCCCATTAACACATTTTTGTAGAGAGCCTTGAAGAAAGGATATTAGGATTATTCGGCTCACTCTGAATTGCCCCCTTATTTTTTTTACCCAGGGCAGAAGGAAGCATTGTTTCTGTATCTTGAGAGCAGCTTTTGCCTAACTATGCTTTTTCTTTTGTGATTAGTCTTAACGTTAGACAGATCTTTGACCCTTTTCCCTTGTATTATTTAAATTTATAATTGGTATAAATGCTTTTAAATATCGTTGTATATTTTGTTAGAAGCCATTCTTACCTCTCCCTGTTTTTGAACTACAATAAATTTAAGGAAAAGTTGGGAGTGCTAATAAATATGCCAATATAAAAAAAACTTCGAAACTGTCATAAGAGTGATTTTTAGGTAATACATGTTATATTTATTGCTCTATTACATTATCACAAAATGTCCATATTTTGAGCTGCCAAATAGTGAAGTATACCGTTTTAACTTGATTGTGCTTTGAGTTTCTCCCCAATTTTAAGGGCAAAGGCTACACATATTGTATATTTTGTATTTATGGGTATGGATGATGTATGTTAGACATTTAACTTCATGGCTAAATTTGAGGTGTTTGTGCAGTTATCCTATCTGTAGGCCATTAGGCCCTTTTATCGAAAAGAGCTATTGAAAAAAGTTTCATGTCAATAGCAATTTGAAAGCCCATAAACCCAAACCAAACCCATAGCCGTCAAGTTGATTCCGACTCATAGTGACCCTATATGACAGAATAGAACAGCCCCAGAGAGTTTCCAAGGAGCGCCTGGTGGATTCAGACTGCTAACCTTTTGGTTAGTAGCCACAGCACTTAACCACTATGCCACCAGTCTTTCCAGTTTGAAAGCATGAAAAGATAACTATTAAGTTCAGAAATAATTAATAAACTACATATCTTACGGTTTTAAATTTATGATTTTGAAGTAAACAATATTTAATATCCACACTATTCCATTTTATGGCTTTCAAGTAGAATGTTTGAGGTTATTTTAAATTAAAGCTTAGATGATCAGACCTCCAGAATAGGATGTAATGACTGAACAAGACATTTTTAAGTATCTGTACTTCCTATTTTAGGTTTATTAGTCAAGCATATTGTTCATTAGTAGTTACAGATTGATACAGCATAACCAGGACTTTAAACTTCTCTCAAATGAGGAGACCACACAAATAAGTTAAAAGTCAGGGTTGGCACCGCACAAATACGGTATATTTACGTCCCTATAGGTTTCTCTGTAGGTTTCAGTGTTGTCTGTTGTTATGATTTCCCTGTGTACTGACAGATATTAGTGAAAATCAGAAAATAAGAGATGAAAAAAAATATAGGTAATAAGGCTTTAGGTTCTTTAGAAATTCCCTGATAGGAAATGCAAATCTTTCCAAACAACGTCTGTGGCTTTTGTTTTCACGTGGTCATGCAGGTCTTTTAAGATATCCTGCGTCTTGAGTCCCACTGTATGTGGTTGGACGTGATTGCTAAGAGCTGTTAGCATTTCCTTTTAAACTTTATAATCTAAGGACTCGTACCTTCTTATTAGTCTGTCATCTAAAGGAACCAAAGGGGAAAAGCTCCGGTTATCTGATCATAAATGCTGTCATGCATTATATTTTGTTTGTACTTGAAGTACTTCGCTTGGTACAGAGGGAGGCAATAACAGCCTTGATTCTAAGACTCTCTGAAAATTAATTCTCGTGTGATCATTTGGGGGCGGATTCCCAAACAGTTTAGACTTGTAGTGTCTATCTGTAGGGTTAACATTTAAGTAATTCCTTCTCAATATTGTAGAGGTACAGTAATATCACAGAGTGATCTTTAATTTTTGTGGCTTTGCCGAGAAAAGACATTTGAGTTGGTTTGCCTCCCAGTAGGAGCTGAGTAGACAGGCTTTCATGCACCAAACTCTAAACTGGAAACAGGTAAACTGTATGCTGGATTATTCATCTTCATGACATTCTATGTTGATTTCCTTTGTGCCATATCCAGATATTTAATTAACTTGTATTTGACTATTGCAGCTTTGCCTTGGCTTTGGTCTAGGGAATCAAAATGAGAGCAATTTGCCCTTGCTTGAACCAGTGTATTAAATTCAGCTTAGTGCCAATATCCTGTCTTTTGGAGCTGTCATTGGTGAGAGACTGAAAAGGAAAGATGAATCTTAGGAGACATAAGACTACAAGAGACCTAGCTGACTTTTCATTGAAAACCTTGGAGAAACTTGTTTTCATTTTATTAAGAAAGATGACAGTTTCCCCCACCCTGTGGTAATTTTTTTTTTTTTTTTAGATGGTATCAAGAAGTTTTCTCAATTACATTGCCAAGGAAGAGTGCAATTATATGAGATGACTTTTGCTTCATATTTCTGACCTGTTTACTTGGAGCTCCAAATTGTAGAAGAAGGTAGAATTGTTAACATGGGTATGTTACTGTCTTAGTTACCTAGTGGTGCTGTAACAGAAATACCACAAGTGGATGACTTTAACAAAGGGAACTTAATTTTCTCACAGTTTAGGAGGATAGAAGTCCGAATTCAGGGCACCAGCTCCAGGGGAAGGCTTTCTGTCTTTGTTGGCTCTGGGGGAAGACCCTTGTCATTGATCTTCCCCTGGCTTAGGAGCATCTCCGTGCAGGGAGCTCGGGTCCAAAGGACATGCTCTGCTCCTGGCTCTTCTTGCTTGGTGATAATGAGACCCTTCTCCTCTCTGCTCGATTCTCTCTTTTATATCCCTAAAGAAGGTTGACCCAAGACACAACCTAATCCTGTATATTGAGCCCTGCCTCAAGAACATAACTACCTCTAATCCTGACTTATTAACATCATAGAGGTTAGAAGTTACAGCATATAGGTTAATCACATCAGATCACAAAATGGTGGAAAACTACACAGTATTGGGTGTCACGCCTAGCCAAATTGACACACATTTTGGGGGAACATATTCAATCCATAACAGTGACCATGTTATTCTTTTTGCTTTGATTTATATGCACATTTAACATCAAGAAACACAGTAAATGTTTTCCCTATGGAATCCTCTGTTTTTTTTTTTTTCTCTTTGTGTGCTTGTGCCTGTGAGAGATGGAACTCAGTGGGGCTGCCTTGTTTTTTTCTGGGTCTTAGAAGTTTTTCGCCTTTGATAAGGTAAAAATCTTACCACTTTTTTTTTTTTTATTGTACTTTAGATGAAGATTTACAGAGCAAATTAGTTTCTCATTAAACAATTAGTACAAATATTGTTTTGTGACATTGGTTGCCAACCCCATGACATGCAACACTCTCCCCTTCTCAACTCTTACCAGCTTTCCTGTCCTCACTTGCCTTCTCGTCCTTGGCCCTGAGCTGGTGTGCCCATTTAATCTCGTCTTGTTTTATGGGCCTGTCTAATCTTTGGCTGAAGGCTGAACCTCAGGAGTGACTTCGGTACTGAGCTAAGAGGGTGTCCAGGGTCCATACTCTTGTGGCTTCTCTAGTCTCTGTCAGGCCAGTAAGTCTAGTCTTTTTTTGTGAGTTAGAATTTTGTTCTACATTTTTCTCCACCTCTGTCTGAGACCCTCTATTGTGATCCCTGTCAGAGCAGTAAGTGGTGGTAGCTGGTTAGTATCTGGTGGAGGCTTGGTAGTTATGGTCCATTAGTTCTTTGGACTAATCTTTTCCTTGTGTCTTTGGTTTTCTTCATTCTCCTTTGCTTCAGATGGGATGGGACCAGTGGAGTATCTTAAATTGTCGCTCACAAGCTTTTAAGACCCCAGATGCTGCTCATTGCAATCTTACCACTTTCTATTGCTCATTTTAGTGGAAAATATTTGGGCATTCCTTCTCTGACAGGTTTCCATCTTACACAGGTTCCAGCTTTTGCAGGTTATAGTGTACATATGTATACATGTATATCTACATATCTACATATGCTAGAACTCTGATGGCACAGTGATTAAGCACTACGGCTACTAACCAAAAGATCAGCAGTTCAAATCCACCAGCCGCTCTTTGGGAACCCTGTGGGGCAGTTCTGCTCTGTTCTGTAGGGTCATTTTGGGTCAGAATTGACCCGAGGGCAACAGGTTTGGTTTTGATTTTATATCTGCATACATGTTACCTAAGTGTACAGGTGATACACAAATGAATCAAACATCGAGATACCTCTGCAAAATTTTTAAGAATTTTTTAATTTAAATTTTTTAAAATTTTGCTTTAAGTGAAAGTTTACAGTTCAAGTCAGTTTCTTGTAAAAAAAAACTTAAAATACATTGTTATGTGACCCTAGTTGCTCTCCCTACAATGTCACAAAGCACTCCTTCTCTCCACCCTGTGTTTTCCATGTCTATCTTCTCATCTTGCCTCTAGACAGGAGCTGCCCACATAGGCTCGTGTGTCTACTTGAGGTAAGGAGCACACTCCTCACCAGTATCATTTTATGTCTTATAGTCCAGTCTAATCTTTGTCTGAAGAGCCGGCTTTGGGAATGGTTTTAGTTTTGGGCTAACAGAAAGTCCGGGGGCTATGACCTCTGGGGTCCCTCCAGTCTCACTCAGACCAGTTAGTCTGAACTTTTTACTAGAATTTGAGGTCTGCATCCCACCTTTCTCCTGTTCCATCAGGGATTCTCTGTTGCATTCCCTGTCAAGGCAGTCATTGGTGGTAGCTGGGCACCATCTAGTTCTTCCAGTCTCTGGCTGGTGGAGTCTCTGGTTTATATGGCCTTTTCTGTCCCTTGGGCTCATATTTTCCTTGTGTGTTTGGTGTTCTTCATTCTCCTTTACTCCAGGTGGGTTGAGACCAATTGATGCATCTTAGATGGCGGCTTGCTAGCTTTTAAGACCCCACCTCTGCAATTTTTTAAATCTTAGTGTCAATCGTATTACTTGACACCTAGTAGGTTTACTGAGTGTGTGCAGTTAGAATAAATTTGATGCCTTTGGAAATATTGTTGATTTTTTTTTTTTTTTTTTAACATACCCTTAATCTAAACATCTCCAGCCTAAACTTGGGGGCATAACTCTAAGTAGAAACAACCACTTTAACAGTGGTTTTTATTGATATAATTATTATGTTAAAAATAAAATATTTAAACATCTGAATTTTTATTTGCCTAGATACATCCTTTACTAGAAAATGTCCTCAATCTTTCATGTTCTTCTCTGTATTATATATGGATCTTCTGGTACAATTCCGAGCTGGATAATTATATCTTCTTTAGCCTTGTGATAGCCAACATGCTCCGAGTTCTGTTAATCTAGATAGGCTAGTTCTGTGTAACCCTGTCTGAAGGCCACTAAATACTTTGTATTCTTATTGATTTTCTTTGACAATTATTATTAAATTGCTCATATTTTAAAAATTATTTTTGTTGCTGCTATTTTTCTTGGAGCCTGGTGACCCAGAGCTTAAGAGCTCAGCTGGTAACCAAAAAGTAGGCAGTTTGAATCCACCAGCCACTCCTGGGAAACCCTATGGGGCAGTTCTACTCTGTAGGCCACTATGAGTTGGAATCGACTTGAAGGCAATTGGTTACTTTTCTTACTGATAAAGACAGCAATGCAGGAGCTTGAACTTTGCAGTTTGATACAGGTTAGAACCGTAGCTGTAATTTCTCTGTGCCTCAGGTTTTTTTTCTTCTTTAGCAAGAGAAAGAGCTTACCTCGTTTATATTTTTGTAATGATTAAAAGACAATTTATTTGTAAAACACCTAACACAATATCCAGCACATAGGTATTTGTTTATTAGTTCCTTTCTCCCCATTTCCTTGTCAGAAGCAATGTTAGTTTCTTTCCTGCATTCTCCAGTGGGTTATTTGTGCTAAAATTATTTTTAATTAGTTGATATAATATTTTAAAGCTTTTACCCATAGTGAATGCTATAGGTAATGATATAAACCAAAGCAAAAACCAAACCCATTGCCATCGAGTCATTTCCGACACATAGCAACCCTATAAGATGTAGTAGGACTGCCCAATAGGGTTTCCAAGGAGCGCCTGGGGGATTCAAACTGCCGACCTTTTGGTCGGAGCCGTAGCTCTTCACCAATTTGCCATCAGGTAATGCTGTAGGGTACATAAGTAAACTTAAAAAAAAAGTATCCAGATACAGGTTCAGGTAACCGATTTAAAGTCCTAGTTGAAGCTTTATTCTCACAGAATTTCCTTTGTACTTTATAGACCTAAGCAGTTCTTTACTTTTAAGCCTTTAGGGCCTAAAAAACCAGAACACTTTGTATTTTGCCCACAGTGGAACTGGCTGCAAACAGACAGTGTTTAAGTCCTTGTATTGCTGGTTTGTTGTTCTTGAGCTAAAGAAGATCGTCAAATATCTCTGCTAGAATATTACAGTCTCTGCTTTTCCTGTGTGTCTTGTAGAGCCTTAGCCTTCTATATATACCAAAATGAGTATTTTGTAATATTTTCTAGACTTTTATATTATGTACATTTCACTTCACTTGTGTTTTCATCTTTCTTTATATTTAATGATAATTAAAATTTTTGAGGTAAAGCTTATGGGTTGCTCCCATTCTGTGATCCTTTTTGTGAGGCATATTTTAAAGCAACTTTTTTCACATCCTTATTCTACTATGGAAGGAATTCACTGGCCAATGCTTCCTTTACTTCTTTGGATTTAAAAATCTCGTTTGCTGCTTTTCACTCTTCATTTTGCCACTGGGATTTTCTTTCTTTTCAGCGCTTCTGTGTTTAAGTTTTAGTTTGCTGTTGGTGATTCTCCTCGGACCTGAACGCTGTGAGTAGCCTACCCCATCAGTTTTTCTTATTCATGCAAATTGTAGCTCTTTCCTTTATTCATACCTGAATGCTTTGGGCTCTGTCATCCTTTTTTTTTTCCTCTAGAAAAAAAGAACTTAGGTATTTCAATTTTGGCTTATATTTGCCTCCTTCAAAAACCTGGTAGGAAACGACCTGCCGCATAAATGAAAATCCTGTGTTGGGTGGGAAAGAGGCTGGACACAATGAGTTAACACTTCCCACTCTAGGATTCTGCTGACGGGGGCTGTTTCTAACCACTGACACCACTGGACTTGTGATGAGTACTTACTACTTGGGAGTGACAAGAAATAACAGGCTACTCTTTTTCTTGGGCATACCACTGGAAAACACACAATGCTCTGAGAAAAGATAGTTTAGAGAACCTAGCAAGTAAAGATGATCTTAGTCAAAATGTCAGTCAGCTAATTACCTAATAATTGATTTCCTATTGGATATTTAATATCCTTCTAGGAACAATTTTCATTTGAAGTTACTTCATACTTCCTTTGATATTTAGGTACTTTGGTTATTTAGAATTATATATTGTTGCATGCCACTGAGTCAATTCTGACTCATAGCGACCCTATAGGACAGAGTAGAACTGCCACATAGGGTTTCTAAGGATTGGCTGGTGGACCTTTTTGGGTAGCAGCTGAGCTCTTAACTACTGTTTCACCAGAACTCCAGGGAGTTGTAGAATAGTAGGGTCTATTTCCAGGAGAGGCTGTAGGTGAGAAATAGTATCTTTAGGAGAGTTGTAGACTAGGCAGTTGTATATACCACTCAAAAGAGAGGTCTTGTCTACATAAATACATGGGTCATCGTCAGTGTATACTTGATACTGAAAACTTAGGAATGGGTGAACACACAGAGGAGAGAGGCAGAGAGCAGAACAGAACCTAGAGCAGAGTCCTTACAGACTCCCATGTTTAATGAAATAGGACCAGCCAGGCATTTTTATTGAAAGTAGAAGCAGCTGACTTATTCCCTAAAATTTGAATATCAGTGTGAGAAATGGACTCTACCGCTTCAGAATTAATAGTAGATGCTTTCATTTTAATTAGGTTTAAACTCAATAAAGAAAGAAGATGCATTAGTACTCTCCGTTCTTGTTATGATTTTTGGTTTTGTGTATATAGTTTTTAGTCTGTTGCAGGATTAAAAAAAAATAACATGGCCTTTATTGTTACTGTACTTGTGGAGTTGACACTGAGTTCTCATAAGACTAAAAATTGGTTATCTTTGTATCGAAAGAAAAAAATATGTTTCATTACTAGAATTAGGAATACATGGTCCTAAAACAGAAACTAAAGTTTATATTTAGAAAGGTAGCCTCCCATATCACCAGTCTTATTTCCTAAACTTCATGTCTTTATTTTACTTCACTTAGAAGCTGTGTTTATGTGATAGAATTAATTAGTTCTTTTTAAATCGAGAGTGCTTGTCTTCTGCATCATTAATGAATTATGATTTATGTCAAAGAGTTTACTTTATGTCAAAGATTCACTAATATACTCTAGAGTCTTATACTTTCAACTAAAATCATTTTATTTGTATCACTACATGCCGACTCTGATTTGATCACAGCTGCGGTTTGTACACTTTACTAGAATGAGGAGACAAGGAAGGCAAAAACTTAATCCTGGCTCCAGCTGAGCACCTGCCTCTAGATCGATCCTATAGCTAGTAGTGAAGATTAACTAAACCAATATGAATGTTGATTTCATTTGTGGGGTGTAACTATGGCAGTTTTTACCAGACCAAGTGACTTTTCCTATCACTCGGTTTATTTCCAGTTCCACTGAGTAGAACCTGTTCATAACGACCCTATAGGACAGAGTAGAACTGTCCCATAGAGTTTCCAAGGCTGTAATCTTTACTGAAGCTGACTGCCACATCTTCCTCCCTCAGGGTGGCTGGTGGGTTCTAACGGCTGACCTTTCAGTTAGCAACTGAGCATTTAACCACTGTGCCACCAAGTCAGCTGAAATGACTGGCTAGATATTATGGCTTATTTAGTCAAAGTCTTCCTTTTACTTTGGCTCTGACGCATTGCTCTGTCTTTCTAAACTCTGGTTTGTATACACTTAGCTATCTGAGATAAAATTTAATTTATAAAATTTATGCTGACAATCTCCCATACCTCAAGCATTCTTTATATAGAACCCCAGCCCAGTGCCGTCGAGTCGATACCGACTCATAGCGACCCTATAGGACAGAGTAGAACCGCCCCATAGAGTTTCCAAGGAGCACCTGGTGGATTCAAACTGCAAGCATCAGCAAAATTCACTAGCAAACTTATGTTTTTATGAAATTACTTCAAGTTATTGGGAATTTACTTGAAATTGTATAAAGAACATATCTAGACTGACTTTAGAAAATTTCACTTTAGCCCTAGATTGAAGAATTTCCAAAAGAAATTGGTTTGGTTTTGCATAGTAAAATTCTTTTTGTTACGTGTTTAGCAAGGGTAAGCAGTCTGACACAGCTGCTTATCAATATTATAAAAATCTGACCTACAACTTTTTAATATTATTATTTATTTACTTTCAATCAAATACGTAAAGCATTGTTTTTTGCTCTGATAAAAAGTATTTCTTGTCTTACACCTTATTCACAACTGGATGTAACCTTTTAAATGATCCGTCATACACTTAGACTTCAAAATACTTACCTTTCTCTTGTATTCAGTCATTTGTGCCCATTAAATGGCAAGTTCCAAAAAGGTGCAAGACTCTGGCTAACTCATTATTGAATGTTCATTACCTAAAGGAGTACCTTGAAGATAGTAGGGACTCAATAGATATTTAATAATTAAATTTAATGACTCACTCATTTTTAATATCTCTTCAATATATAAGCAGAGCCTGGAGAAGAAAGGATGCTATAAGACAGAGAAGTAAATAATAGTGGCATCCTCTTTGCCCTTTGAAACTACACCCAGGGGAAAAAAAACATGCCTGAAATAATAATTCCTTTCTAATTTGAACACCAAAAGAAACTTCAGGTCTGGCGTGGGTCACATCAACAATCGAATTTATACTCTTAGGGTTAAAAACCAAACCTGTTGCCATCAAGTCGATTCCAACTCATAATGACCCTATAGGACAGAGTAGAACTCCCCCATAGGGTTTCCAAGGAGTGGCTGGTGGATTCGAACTGCTGACCACTTTGTTAGCAGCCAAACTCTTAACTACTATGCCACCAGAGCTCCTCTTGCTTGATTTCCTTCTGTAGTAGTGGTTCTCCACCTTGGCCACATATTAGAATCACTTGGGGAGCTTTAAAAATCTCAGTGCTCAGACCTCACCTCAGTCCAATTATATAAGAATTTCCTGGGGGCAGGATCTAGGCATCAGTATATTTTAAAGACCCTTAGGTGATTCCAACATAGAGTCAAGGTTGAAAACCTTTGTTTTATAAAATCCCTGTTGTTGTTAGGTGCTATTGAGTTGGTTCCAACTCACAGCAACCCTATTCACAACAGAACGAAACACTGCCCAGTCCTGCACCGTGCTCACAATTGTTGCTATGTTTGAGCCCATTCTTGTAGCCACTGTGTCAATCCATCTCATCAAGGGTCTTCTTCTTTTTCGTTGACTCTCTACTTTGCCAAGCATGATGTCCTTCTCTAGGGACTGGTCCCTCCTGATAACATGTCTTCCCAACTTGAAGGACTCACCTTCCGGCACTGTATCAGACAACGTTCTACTGGTCATAAGGTTTTCATTGGCCAACTTTTTCAGATGTAGACTGTCAGGTCCTTCTTCCTAGTCTGTCTTAGTCTGGAAGCTCTGCTGAAACTTGTCCATCCTGGGTGACCCTACTGGTATTTGAATCAGTGGTATAGCTTCCACATCACAGCAACACGCCAGCCACCACAGTACCACAAACTGACAGATGCGTGGTAGATAAAATCTCTACCAAATATTTTCCCAGTCTGATTGAACTCCACTAGAGATGAGGGCCTTGCTACCAAACTTAGCCTTGTGTTTATTTCATTTTATTCAAGTAGTGACTTAATTATAAGAGTGATTATATACTGGTTAAAATACATAAGGTAAATCAGGCTCACCAATTTAATACTCAACTGTTGGTAAACAACGTTGAAGAGAGAGTGACATTTAAATTTGAATTATCTTCTCTGAAGTACTATTACAGTACTTTTGAATGACTTCCAAAAGGCTGATCATAAAAATCACTTCAATCATTTTCAAATTTTACTTTAGCAGTAATCAAGTTACTTGGTGTGACTCAGATGAACATTCTGCTCAGTCTTAGAGAGTATTGTGATCATCTTATTTTCTGGGACCTGGGGAAACAGAGAAGTGATGGGCAGATGATTTTCTCACTTCCTTATTATACCTTACTGATTTAACACTCAGTATTTATTTATTTATAGTTAAAAGTTAGTCCCTTTTGGAAATGCACTAGTTTCTTAGGCCAATAATGTGATATCTAGGAAATTTCAAATACAGTGAAAGAATTTAGGGGAACAATGAAGGTTTGGTTTTAGAAAGCTCCTTGATTTTAGAGAAGAATTTTGGCAATTTAGCCCCCGTCCCCCTCACACACATACACACAAACACACACCTGTGTTTCTGGCTTAGGAAATCGACTATCTCAAGACCATTTACCTAAGTATCAACTCTTTTGAATGCTTTTACTTTTCCTTTAGCCCTTCAGTAGGATTTGACTTCTAAAAGTCGTTGTTAAGTGCTGGGTTTGAGTCCCATCTCTGTCCTTCCTCATTCTGTGTGGGCTTGTAAAGATTATTAGCTTGTCTAAGCCTCAGTTTCCCCAATGGTAAAGTAAAGATAATCTCACATGTATCGTAGGGTTGTTATGAGGATTAATAGTAATAACACATGTAAAATCTCACAATAGCCCCTGGATCATTGTAGCTGCTCATTAAGTATTACATTTTGTATTAGTATTACCGGCAGATTACGATAGTTACAAAGTAAGCTCCCTTAAAACAGAGTCCTGAATGTCCAGAGTTCTGTAGATAACATCTTTACTCTTCTTTATGAGAAATTATCCTCAGGCATGATCTGGGATTGTGCCTTCACCAGCCTGAGTTTCCTGTGGAGAGCGCTAACACCATAGCTCGTGAATAAGGATGTCCCTCTTAAAGGCCACAGAGTGTAGGATGAATGAAACCCCTAGGGTTCTACAGCATTTCCTCTGGAGGGCCAGGTGAGCTAGCCTTTGTAGGTGGTACTCTTTGGGTCACCTAAGATCCTTGTAAAGCCTCTTTCTTGTTAGTCTTGTCTGCTACATGTAGAATTGTCAGATTAGATACAGGACATCCAGTTAAATTTGAAATTCAGATAAACAGCTAACAGATTTTACTAAAAGTATGGCCCAAATATTACAGGGGACACTCTTGCACTAAAAAATGGTTCCTTGTTTATCTGAAATTAAAATTTAACCAGGTTTCCTAGGTAGTTTTTCTAAAATATAATTTGGCAATCCCACCCACATGCTATGTAAGAATGGATGAGATGGAGGCAGGTGTCATCCTCAAGTATTTCTGAATGAACTAGAGAGGAATATTGTTTAAATAAGTGAAAAGGCTAAATTATAGCACTAAGATGGCTCCATTTGTTGAAATACTAGAAATATAATTGATTACAAAATAATGCAAGTAAAATTAGATGATGATGATCCAGACAGAAGAATGTCTTACTTATTATTTAATACCAAGAATTTATGTTACGTGAACCCTGACCTAAACCTCTTCCAACTACATGCTTACAGTGTATTAAAGAGAATGAATAATACAGAAGCCCTGGTGACACAGTGGCTAAGAGCTTTGGCTGCTAACCAAAAAGTCAGCAGTTCAAATCCACCAGCCACTCCTTGGAAACCCTATGCCGTAGTTCTAGTCTGTCCTATAGGGTGGCTATGAGTCGGAATCGACTCAATGGCCACTGGTTTGGTTTTTATGATAATATAAATGTATCCTACTTCAGGAAAATGTGAAGTTAAGGAGGGTTAAATTGCAATATTCATGATTCTGAATGATTTCTTACTTTATAAAAGGAGTGCATTTACAACATGTTTTATGTATAAAGATTTTATTTACATATATTTTAATGTAGTAATTCCTGATCACTCCAGAATGCATTGAATTCTCCTTTCTGTGAAGCTTAATCCGTTTACCTTTGGTATTAATTTACTCATTCATTCAAAATTAACTAAGCATCTTCTGTGTACCAAGAATTGTGCTTGGTCTTGGGGAAGTAAAAAGTTACGTAACAGAACCTCTGCCCACCTGGAGTTCAGGGTATAGCTCTGTGAAGAGAGATGTAATATTGACACTATAATGCAATGTGACAAGTGCTGTAATAATGGAATGAATTGCTTCTAGATCCAGAAAAAGTTGCCTAAGGTAGGCTTCACTGAGGAGGTAACATTTAAACTGGGTCTTCAAGGGTAAATAAAAGTTTGCTGGGTAAAAAGAATTAAGACTATTGTAGGGAGAGAGAGAGAAGAAAAACAATCAACCAACCAAACAAAAACACAACAACCACCACCCAGCATGTGAAAGAGCCTGATACAGCTTGGAAATAGTAAGGAGATGGCAGGGGAGGCTGTACTCTAGGAACAGTGTGGAGTGTGGCGTTGGTGCTTAAAGACAAGTGAGATAAGCTTATGAATTACATTTTATATCAAGTTAAGAGTTTTGGTTTTGCTGTCTAGTCAACAATGCCTAATCAACAATGAAATGTTCCAGCTGGTAGAGAACTAATTGTTTATATATTTCCGGAATATACCTGGAATGTGGAAAAACAGGTGGTCAGAATTTGTTGCAATAGTTCACGTGAGACACGATGACAACAGGAGTAGGGTAGTTGTACTTGGAGTGGAAAGGAGATCTTGGGTGGGAGATGCTTCCAAGTTAGAATTAATAGGACTTGAAAATTATTTTTTGATACCAAGGCAGAAGGTACGAGGATGAAAGATAGGGATAATACACACACACACACACATATATATATATATGGAAACACTGGTTGCATAGTGGTTAAATGCTACGCTGCTAATCAAAAAGTCGGCAGTTTGAATCCACCAGGCTCTCCTTGGAAACTCTATGGGGCAGTTCTACTCTGTCCTATAGGATCGCTATGAGTTGGAATCAACTCAATGGCAAAGGTTTTTTTTTTTTTTTACTGTGTATATATATACATATAAGTTGTGTATATATGCTTTTTCCCAAGGTCTTAAGATTATTAGAGGGAGGGACCCTACCCTAACATTTCTGTTTGATTCCTCACAGTATATCAAACAATGCTCAATAAATTCTTGTAAATATAAACAAGAATTAAACACAAAATATGTGAAGATGGGACATGTTTGTATATCTTTTATTATTATTTTAATAAACTGACTGAGTATTATAGGAGTACCACAGGATGGCAAATCTAAGTTCATTTGGTTAAATAAGATAACCCAAGTGTTTCATATACAATGATCTTATCAAACTTAACCTTACTTTTTTTTTTATTAACTTTTATTGAGCTTCAAGTGAACGTTTACAAATCAAGTCAGACTGTCACATATAAGTTTATATACATCTTACTCCATACTCCCACTTGCTCTCCCCCTAATGAGTCAGCCCTTCCAGTCTCTCCTTTTGTGACAATTTTGCCAGCTTCCAACTCTCTCTATCCTCCCATCCCCCCTCCAGACAGGAGATGCCAACACAGTCTCAAGTGTCCACCTGATATAATTAGCTCACTCTTCATCAGCATCTCTCTCCTACCCACTGTCCAGTCCCTTTCAAGTCTGATGAGTTGTCTTTGGGGATGGTTCCTGTCCTGTGCCAACAGAAGGTTTGGGGACCATGACCGCTGGGATTCCTCTAGTCTCAGTCAGACCATTAAGTATGGTCTTTTTATGAGAATTTGGGGTCTGCATCCCACTGATCTCCTGCTCCCTCAGGGGTTCTCTGTTGTGCTCCCTGTGAGGGCAGTCATCGATTGTGGCCGGGCACCAACTAGTTCTTCTGGTCTCAGGATGATGTAGGTCTCTGGTTCATGTGGCCCTTTCTGTCTCTTGGGTTAACCTTACTTTTTAAAAACCTCTTATGCCTTGTAATTTTGATCATTTACCTTAAAAATGTAATTGTCTATAGCCCTTTTAAAATTTTAGTAGAATTAGTCTTCCAATTTTACAGTTAAATAATACAACCCCAGAGAAGTCTGAGATAGGCCGAATTGCGGACTTTTCAATTCATGGTGGTAGGTTTGTAGCTGTGTTTAAATCATAAGGCCTGAGACAAAGAAGCAACAAGCAGTGATGTTAATAGAAGGGCTTTTCTGTTTTAGGAAGCATAGTTCATTGTACACAATACAATTAGGGTGCTATTTAAATATCATCACATATGTTATATGTTCTTATACTTTTTCTGTGTAAGTTTTTCTTTACATTCAAGGTACTTAATGCCTACGTAAAATGCTATTTGATTGTGAGTTTAGTATTACATGGGTGTATTGTGAGGTTGTCTTTGAAGTCATCAAACATATCCAGACACTAAAGCACCAATGCTTCACCTTGAACAGGTAACGAGCCACATGGCCAGAGTAGGGTGGAAGTGCGACACTGTAACACCACGTGTGGTAATGTCTGCAGTGATATACTGTGTCACCATGACTCAGCATCACTCACATATTGATTCCTCAGCCCAGGGAGCACATAGGAGATCAAAGCTGGTCAATACACAGGAGAGCAAACTGGTCTGTCAGATTGCCATTAGTTCCAGGCACTGCACCTGTGTTCTGAATGGCGCATCTTTCTCATTTCCCTTTATCTTCGGCTACAGCCAGGGGAAGCAGGCTGGATCTGGACAATTTATTTTCTCACTCTTGCTGAGAAGAGGGAGAGCAGCAGAACGCTCGCAGCTCTACTTTTTCTGTGCTGCAGTGGGTATGTTGGCTGTTGCTGGGTGCCTTTTAATGAAGGGCAGTGACATGGTGACCAGATGTCAGGAACCTCCATGTGGCTAATACCAGTATTCTACTGTTAGGCCGTGTGACCTGGGCATGTAACAGATGGACCAGCTATTCCATGCTTACATCGAAAAGACAGACATGACTAGTTTTTCAACGAAGAAACTGATGAGTTGTGCTAGTCTGTTGACTGAGCGCTCGTCATAGATTCTTGATGAGATCTTTCTGGAACAAGCCCTGTGAAATGGTGTAATGACTGCTGTTGGCACACAAAAGGCTGGATTCTGTTAAACAGAATAGGTCTCCTTATCGTCTCTTATTCATATTCATTTAGGTCAGGAGATATACGTAATCAATTATACATCAGCTTTCTATGTTTTTGAATTTAGAAATGACACGGGTTAAGTTCTCTTGGTGGGGCAAAGCATCTAATATAACAAGGCACCACTTCAGGGCCTTTAATATCAACATTAAAAAGAAGGCAAGTTGCATTTTCTTTGCATGGAAGAAACTAATAACTAATTTAGAGTAATTCTGAAATGAAGTCATTGTATTATTGTCATGATTGGCAAATCCTTTAATTTTACTAAGTATCTATTTGGGATAGATGTAGCTTTTGATACTAGGTCTCTCTGAGTCCTAATAACCTTCTTATCCTCTCCATCTCCTTGCCTTTCCCCCACACCACAGCCTGAGTATTTTGGTGGTTTAGGGTTAAATGTGGATCTGTGGTAGCCCATTTCCAAGATGGCCTCCAGTGAGCCTCACCTGCTGGTATTCATGCCCTCTAGTAGTCCTCTCACCAAATGAACAGGGCTGACCTGTGTAACCAATATTGCATAAATGACAGAGCATGACTTCTGAGACCAGCTCTTAAAAGACATAGTCATTTCTGCCTTGCTCTCTCTTGGATCTCTCACTCTGACAGAAAAGGGTTGCCATAATGTGGGAACACTAAAGCAGCCCTGTGGAGCTCCATATGGTGAGGGACTGAGGCCTTCTGCCAACACCCAGAATCGGCTTGCCATCTCTGAGAGTGAGCCATCTGAAAATGGATGCATCAACCACAGTCAGCCTTCAGCTGACTGAGTCCAGGCCAACCTCTTGATGGCAACCACACGGGAGACACTGAGCCAGAACCACTGAGCTTCTGGACTCACAGCAACTGTGTGAGGTGATAAATGTCAACTGACCTTTTAAGTTGCTAAGTTTTGGTATGATTTGTCATGCAGCAATAGATAACAATACAGATTTTTTGGATTACTTTGCCTTGTGTTTTTTTTCCTCAACTTTTGGACTTTCTTGTATATGACAGTGAATTGTTCAGTTACCTGTCTTGTAAAGTAGTATATTTCATAATGATTATCATGTAATAGTATGTTAGGAAATTTTAGTTGAATAAGTCTTATTAGTAAGGTGGACAATAAGGAAGACCGAAGAAGAAGTGATGCCTTTGAATTGTGGTGTTGGCGAAGAATATTGAATATACCACAGACTGCCAAAAGAATGGACAAATCCGTATTGGAAAAAGTTCAACCAAAATGCTCCTTAGAAGCAAGGATGGCAAGACTATATCTCATATACTTTGGTCATGTTATCAGGAGGGATCAGTCCCCGGAGAAGGACGTCATGCTTGGTAAAGGAGAGGGTCAGCGAAAAAGAGGAAGACCCTCAACACGATGAGTTGACACAGTGGCTGCAATAATGGGCAAAAACATAGCAACGATTGTGAGGATGGCGCAGGACCAGGCAGTGTTTCGTTCTGTTGTATATAGGGTTGCTATGAGTCAGAACTGACTCAATGGCACCTAATAACAACAACAACAGCAGCAGTGGTCCTATAAGGTCACTAAAGTTGAAACTGTTTCGACGGCAAAGGGTTAGCAGTGGTTAAGAGCTATGGCTGCTAATCAAAATGTCGGCAGTTCAAATTCACCAGCTGCTCCAGGGAAACCCTATGGGGGCAGTTCTACTCGGTCCTATAGGGTTCTTATGAGTCAGAATTGACTCAATGGCAATGGGTTTGGTTTGGTTTTGGTTTAGTAGTTCTAGACAAATTCCACATAAAGGTCTTTGCTAAGAAATTGTATATGCTGCTAATTCAGGAGAGAGACTTTTTGCAATTTATTTTCCAAGAAATCTGTATTTTTCTGCTTTAAAATATTAACCTGTTTGAGATTAGTTTATGTTTTTAAATCAGATTGTGAGCTTTTGAGAAAGAACAATCTAAGGACGTTTCTATTAGCAGTTTATTCTTGTGGAGAAGACAGAATATAGAAGTAACTGCTTGTTTCTTGGCAAGGAGAAGTGTTTTCAGTGTTTAAGTCATCATTGTATTGCCTAGGTAGGAGGAGGGTAGGATTTATAAGAAGGAGAAGCCTGCAGTGGAGGGAAGAAAGCCAAAGTGTGAAAATTATTATTACCGGCACCACTGATGAACCAAAATGTGCATCACAAATTAAATATGTCCTGATTACTAGCCTCTACATTGTTTATGTGATTGTGTATTGTTTATACTTAGCTTATGTTTAAAAGACCGTATATTCACAACCATAATGGTTTTCAAAAATATATTTCAGCTTCCCGCATACCAGTACAATATGTATTCTGTAGGGTATTCTATGTGTTGGAACTGACTAGACGGCACGTAACACCAACAACAATATACTACACCTTAAAAATGTTACACTCTAATGTTGCACAATCTTTCAGAAGTGGACTCAAAGCTGGGGATTCTAGTTTCTCCCAAGATATTGGGAGGAAGAATTTGGATATGAGTCAAGTCTTGCCAGAGGGTTTTGACACTAGTCCACGAACCCCCAGTAAGAGGCAACAAAATGCTATTTCTTTTCTGTTCAACATTTCCTGAATATCTGTGTTTCAAAATCCTTATTCTATTGAATGAAAGGAAATTTTCTTAACAAAAGCCTCCTCATTGGTTATTCATGTTTATTTTTCCTTCCCCAGCTTATCCCCTCCCCTCCCCTCCCATTAGCAAACACTCTCTACATACTCTTCAAATACTCTTTTTAAATGCTCTCTAAATTTTCTGTCTTCACTTATTTGTGCCAGTTGGGCAAATGATAGGAGAGAGAACGTCATTTGCATTAAACGATACAACATGGTTATTTCATAGAAACAGCACACCAGAGGAAAAATGTATATATATATGCAAAACATATATTTACATATACAAATATGTATATAATACATATATGCATTATACACATATATTTACATTATATATATATTTACATTAAAGTTTGAGGAAGGGACCTGTTAGGAAGGAGAGACAAAAGTCTAGACATAAGATGATAAGGACCTTACTTAGCAAGGTGGGTGAGTCAGATAGAGATGTTGAAGGAACATCTAACAGATTTTAGGAGATAAATGAACAGAAAGAAGCAAAGTGAACGCTTAAGATTTCTAGTTAAAGACACACTTCTGCATAGGAAAATATGATTTCAACATTTTGATATGCATTGCAACTTCAATTGAAAAATTCCTGAGAGTTAGATAAAGCAGCAATTATTATCACCATTTTCCAAATGAGAAAACTGCTGCTCAAAGAATTTTAATTGATTTGCTTAAAGCCTCACGGTTGTTGTTAGGTACAGTCGAGTTGGTTCCGACTCATAGAGATCCTGCGTACAACAGAATGAAATGCTGCCCAGTCCTGCTCCATCCTCACAATTGTTGCTTTGTTTGAGCCCATTGTTGCAGCCAGTGTGTCAGTTCATCTCATTGAGGGTATTCCTTTTTTCCCCAGATCCTCTACTTTACCAAGAATCATGTCCTTCTCTGGGGACTGGTCCCTCCAGATAACATGTCCAAAGCATGTGAGACCAAGTCTCGCCATCCTTGCTTCTAAGGAACATTCTAGTTGTAAGTCTTCTAAGACAGATTTGTTCATTCTTCTGGCAGTCCATGGTATATTCAATATTCTTCACCAACACCATAATTCAAAGGCATCAATTCTTCTTCAGTCTTCCTTATTCATTGTCCAGCTTTCTCATGAATATGAGGTGATTGAAAATACCATGGCTTGGGTCTGGCACACCTTAGTTCCCAAAGTGACATCTTAGCTTTTTAACCTTTAAAGAGGTCTTTTGCAGCAGATTTGCCCAATGCAAATAAGTCCACCATGGGTATTTCATGGTATTTGAAATATACCAGTGGCATAGTTTCCAGCCTCACAGCAACACGCAAGCCATCACAATATGACAAACTGACAGATGAGTGGTGGTCTCAGTGAGGAACAAACCTAGGATTTGAATCTGTGTGTTTTGACTCCAGGTATAATGGATATTTCCATTTTAGGGATTTCTCAACCAGCAATCCATGGATGACCCTCAGGGTATCCATCTAAAATAATCAAGTATACTTGTGTGTATCTGTGAATTTCCCTGGTTAGAGGATCTCTACTTTGAGATTACGAAAGGGATTGTGACTCCTTAAGAACTTCAATTTTCAGGATACAAAGCACAACCAACAACACACAAGCTCCAGAGGATAAGCTAGATAACTAGGAGCTTCTAAAAATTAAACACTTATGCTCATGAAAAGACTTCACCAAAATAGTAAAAAGAGAACCTACAGACTGGGAAAAAAAAAAAAAATTGGCTATTATAAATCCGACAAAAGCCCAATCTCTAAAATCTCTGAGAAAATCCAACACCTCTGCAATAAAAAGACAAATAATCCAATTAAAAATTGGGCAAAGGAAATGAACAGACACTTCACCAGAGAAGAAATTCAAGTGGCCAGCAAACACATGAGGAAATGCTCAAAATCTCTAGCCATTAGAGAAATGCAAATCAAAACCACAATGAGATACCATCTCACACTGGCATTACTGGGACAAATAAGTAAAACAGGAAATAAGTGTTGGAGAAGCTGTGGAGAAATTGGAACTCTTATGTACTGCTAGTGGGAATGCAAAATGATACAACGATTCTGGAAAATGATATGGCACTTCCTTAGAAAGTTAGAAATAGAAATACCATATGATCCAAAAATCCTACTCCTAGAAATATATCCTAGAGATATGTCATCACACGAATAGTCATATGCACACCTATGTTTACTGCAGCATTGTTCACAATAGTAAAGATGGAAACAACCTAGATGCCCATCAGCAGATGAATGGATAAACAAACTGTCGTACATACACACAATGGAGTGTTATGCAATGATAAAGAACAAATACGAATCTGTGAAGCATCTCATAACATGGATTACTCTGGAGGGCATTATGCTGAGTGAGATAAGTTAATCACAAAAGGACAAATGTTGCCTGAGGACCACTACTGTAAAAACTCATGAAGAGGTTTACACACAAAAAGAAACAATATTTGATGGTTATGAGGGAGGGGAGGGGTAGGGATGGAAAAACACTTAATAGACAACAGATAAGTGGTAACTTTGGGGAAGAGTAAGACAGTACACAATACTGGGGAAGCCAGCACAACCTGTACTAGGCAAGGTCATGGTAGCTCCACATCCAAATTCCCTGAAGGACTGAATTGGTGGGCTGAGGGCTGTGGGGACCATGGTCTCTGGGAACATCTAGCTCAATTGGCATAACACAATTTATAAAGAAAATGTTCTACATTCTACTTTGGGGTCTTAAAAGCCTGTGAGCAGCCATCTAGGGTACTCCACTGGTCTCACTCCTTCAGGAGCAAGGAAGAATGAAGAAAACTAAAGATACAGGGGAAAGATTAGTCCAAAGGACTAATGGACCACATCTACCATGGCCTTTATCAGATTGAGTCCAGTACAACTAGATGGTGCCTGGCTACCACCACTGACTGCTCTGACAGGGATCATAATAGAGGGTCCCGGACAGAGCTGGAGAAAAATGTAGAACAAAATTCTAACTCAGAAAGAAAGACCAGACTTGCTGGCCTGATAAAGACTGGAGAAAACCTGAGAGTATGGCCCCCAACACCCTTTCAGCTCAGTAATGAGGTCACTCCTGAGGTTCACCCTTCAGTCAAAGATTGAACAGGCCCATGGAACAAAACAAGACTAAAGGGGTACATCAGCCCTGGGGCAAAGACTGGAACAGGAGTGGACAGGAAAACTGGTAATAGGAAACCCAGGGTTGAGAAGGGAGAGTGTTGACATGTCATGAGGTTGTTAACCAGTGTCTTAGAACAAGGCATGTACTGTTTGATGAGAAACTAGTTTGTTCTGTAAACCTTCACCTAAAGTACAATTAAAAAACATAAAAGAACTTAAGTTTTTAAAAATCTTTGTTTCTTTTGATGACTGCTTGTGCTTTGTGACTAAAAGGATGAAGAAGTAAGAGAGATGACCCTACTTAGTAATTAGACCATGGAAGAAATTACATGCTCAGGACCTGCGGGACCTAGTGGTGTGAGGAGTTCTGATTGTGGAACAATCAGAACAGGGCAAAAGTTTTGGACTTCAGGTGATTTCGAAGGTAAACTTTTACTTGGGCCTGGGCTAGCTCTGGATTTCAGTTAGGAAAACAGGTCACATTTAAGAATGTAGGCCATACACATTCCGTGACTAAGCAAAGGACTTGCAACTCACCGATATGCACAGGTCTCCTTATTCTGACATTTCTAGCATAGACAGTGGATTTTGTGCTTTGATGTTTGCTGACAGTCAACCACAGAGGAACTGAACAGAGAAGTTTGGGGAGGCTGTAGTTTCCAACCACTTTCAGTGTGGTGGCTGCGGATGGTTCCTGTGAGTGGTGGGTGCCTTTTGCTGAAACTTAGCTTAGACTTTGTCATCAAGGACATGTTTCTGCCATTTTATTTTCAAAAAGTAAAATAGATCTGCTTATACCCCATAAGTAAAATATTGTTGAGTTTAATTGAAAATATATAGAAATGCCTATTGAGGAGTTTCTCAATTTATTTTTCTCAGGAGTAATAAACAGGACACATTTCTCAAGTGTGAAAATAACTGAAGAACTGAAGCGTTGGGTCTGGACTCTACAACTGCATGAACAAATTTAGCTTAGAGAAGCACACTTCTGTTGGAGTAGGTGACAATATGTTGGCAACTTGCTGATACTGAGTTGAGTCCTCTGTAAAATTCTGGCCTGTTGTAAAAATTTCAGAACCATAAAACAAATAGTCATGAAAGTGATGTGTGGTAAGGCATCTCTGATTTCTCTTAACCCACACATGGTGCCCTGAAACATGTTTTAGAGCACACCTGTTTTTGATAATTTGAGTGTTTAAGGGAGAAACCAATGCTATCACATGATTACTGAAGTACATGTTTGTGTTGTTGGCAATTAATTTCAAAAGCTTAGAGCAAAATGAAATGATGCTTCCGGCATCTTCCCTGTAATAATAATAAAAAATGGCAATAATCATCATTTCCTTCAGGTCTAATACTCTGAACCAGTACATATATCCAAATGATCCAAAATTGATTGTTTATCTCTACTTCCATCTCAAGTGGACACAAAGAAGTTGTAATTGTGTTTTGAGGCTGAGATATTCAAACACAGCTAAATCATAGCCAAGAAATTTCTTCAAGATCCTCTGAGAAACTCTTGTTAGAATACTGCAGGGTATTGAGTTCCATTCCCCTGAAAAGTTGACATACCTCTTTGTTTAATGTTAAATATGAGGATAAAGAATCTTGGCTGTAAATTTTGGGGGCTGGTAGAAAGGAAATCAATCAGACTATTCAAAATGGCAATAGGACAAATAAAGAGCTCCCGACAGCTGTCACAAGCAGATGATAGAGACATCACATTAAAAAAATAAAGTGTAATATTTTTTTTCAGTTCAAGGAAATGTTTTTTCTTTTGGAATAACAATAAGCATCCATCTTAATGGCAGCATTATGCTATGGGGAAAAAAAAATCTTCTTTAACAGAGTTTAGCTGAAATGGATTGGAACTCTTGGTGTTCTAACTGAGCATGTGCAGAACCTACATTTTTTAAAGCTCTCTACAGTTTACAAAGCTCTTTTAGCATTTATTACCTCATCTCAACGGGCTGGAGTCCTTCTGATTTCCCAGTTGATATACCATATGAAATGCAGAACATCGCTAAACTTCTCCCAGAATCATTGTCTTTTTCATGCAAAGTGAGGCAGTTAATGTCATCCTAAACAAGTGTTCTCATTTGTTTTTTCTAAGAGTATATTTTCTCTATAAATAAATCAACAGCCTTAATAAATCAAGAGCACAGTCAACTAACTGATCTAAATTTTAACTCAGTTAACCATTTCATCTGAGTTTTGGGGTGTGTTAATTTCACCTACGGCTAGAAGAGTTTAGACTTTGAAAGTTGAAGAAATTGAAAATTATATTTTGATTTCACAGCTACTAACATCTTTTTCTTTCACTTTTATATATCTCTCTGAAACAACCAAATTTTATTGTATTTCATGTAATCACAATGAAGTATTATAAAGGTTAAATCAGTCTATAGTAGATTAAAAAACATTCATGCCTTGGTGATTTTCTTAATATGCTCATTATTTTTAATTAATTATTTTTCTTATGGAAAGTAATCGTTTTCTTTTTTAACACCTCAACATAGTAATCTTTTACACTTAGGTTTAATTAACATGTAAGCGTTTTTATTTCATAATATGGCTAAAGATAATTCAATATTATTAAAAAATTTTTACACTACAATATATTTATTTAAAATTTGATTTATTTTGTTCTATACTTGCATGTACTTTAGACATGGGTGCCAAAGAGAAATCCCTTTTTCTCTCCTTTTTTGACAAGGAAGAAAATAGTGAGGTGTGTAACATGGTTTCTGTTCTCAACAAAATCATAATTTGGAGGGGGAGAGAGTTGCAAATACGATTATGGAACATACAAGAGCTTCATTAAAAAGTGTTAATATACATAGAAGCAGGAAAGGTTGATTTTGCTGCAGGCAAGATTAAGTGCCCCCAAATTATTCTGTTCGTATTGCAATTGACCTTTTCATAATGTTGTATTATAATGAGTAGAGCTTCCATTTCATCTGTTAAATATTTAACCTCTTAGGACAGAGCACTCTTATTTATGTCAGTATCTCTAGTCCTTACCTTGCTTGATGCTCATTAAATATTTATTACATTCAGTTTGGTGCCTGGGAGTTAGAAGAGCTCGTAGAGGAGATAACATTGAGCAAGGGAGATCGTATTTAACATGTGCCTTGAAGAATGATGAGTCAGAAAAAGGGCGGAATAGAGGTGAGAAGGAAAGTTTGTACCAGGAAACTGAAAGAGCAAAGTTATGAAGGAATAGAAATTTATGAAGTATTTAGAAAATGGTGACCTAGCATGATTAGAACTACATGGGTGATGGAAGTGGCCGGAAATGTAATTCCAGGCTATAATTTGAAGGGTCTTGACTATCATACTAATGAATTTAGACTCTTCTGAAGACAATCAGACTATGCCTTGGTCAGATCAGTTCCTAGTAGTAGTGAGGAAGCTTCCCAAATCAATGAAACCAGAAAGAAGGACGTGAATGACAACAGTACAAGTAAGAGAAGATGAAATCCTGAACTAAGGTAATGGCCACATAAAAGAAGAAAAATGCATTATTTTAAGAGAGAACGAAGTTAGAATGAACTTGGCTTCCCGACACCATGAAGCCTCCATATCAGCCCAGGACTGCTTACGCTAGGACTGTTATTTGAGAGATAAAAAGAAGTTCTATCTTGTCTAAGCTATTGCTATTTGGGGCTTCTGTTATATCAGTTCGAATGGCCTCCTAAATAATACAAGCAAGAAGGCCAATGAGTTTTGTCTGTGTAGAATCTGAAGTTGTTTTAAGGGTCTAGATTTCCAAATAGTATTCAAAGTGAAAGATAAAATTTTGGAAGTCATTTCCACTTGAATTTATCATTGAAGCCATGAGAGTGAGTAAGATTGTTCAGGAAGAAAGCGTAGAAGTAGCATGGTAGGGAAGCAAATGCTGGGGGCATGAGCATTGAAAGGGAAGAGTGGGGAAGAGGCAGCAGCAAAAGATACAGAGAAAGAGCAGTTAGTGTTACAGAAGCAATAGGAGCCAAATTTCAGCCAGTGTGTGGCCATTGGTGTCAGATACTGCGATGCTCATGAAGAATGAGGATTGAGAAGAGGCCACTGGATTTGTGTACTAGAGAACATGACTGATCTAGAAAGCAGCAGTTTCAATGGAATGTCCTAGATAAGAAGCTAGTTCTGAATGAGCTGCTGCACAGTAAATATAAAGTAAGAGTGCTTTTTTTAAATAAGAAGTTTGACTGAAGGGAAGGAGTGTTTTAACACCGCAGCGTATGGACTACTGGAGAATTTAGGGACATAGCAACCAGATGTAATATAATGTCTTGGGTTGGATCCAGCTTTGGACAAGCCAGCAATAAAAGATACTTTGGGGACAATTGGGGGAAATGAGAATATGGACTGGGTATTAGATGATACTAAGAATTACTTATTTTTAGGTATGTTAATATAATTTGTATATGAAGGAAAACGTTATTAAAAAATTCATCCCCCAAAATTTAGGAGCACAATGTCAAGGTGTCTGTAATTTACTTTAAAATGCTTCAGCTTTAAAAAAAAGAGGGGGAGGGTGCTTAAAATTGGAACATGTCATGAGTCACTTGGAGCTCTAAATACTCTTTGAGTTGGTGTCTGAGGCTGGGTTCTCTAGAGAAGCAAAACCAGTAAAGCATATAAATATATAGAGAGTGAGAGAGAAAGAGAGAGAGAGAGAGAAAGAGAGAGAGAGAGAGGGAGAGAGAAGTTTACATCAAGGAAATGGCTCATGTGGCTCTAGAGGCTGGAATGACCCAAATTCGTGAGTCAGGGTAGGGGCTTCTGATTCATGTAGCCGCAGGAGCTGGTGAACCCAAGATTGGCAGGTCAGAGAGCAGAGCTCCTGCTCACAGGCTTCTAAGATCGACGAATCCCAAGATCAGCAGGTAAGACCACAGGAAAGCTGCTAGCTCAAGTCCCAAGAACCAGAGGTCAGATGAACAGGAGACAGCTGCAGGATCCAGAGTGGGCAAAAGCCCATGAGCCTTGCCAGAATGTCCACTTATATTCAATGCAGGCCACACGCCCAAGGAAACTCCCAGCATATCGGCTACTCACAGCAGATGCCATCATGGGGGTGATCACGTTATGTGAAATCTCATCGTGGAAGTGATCACAACATCATACGACAGCCAAACTACATCATACGACAGCCAAACTACATCATAACTGCCACACCACTGAGAATCTTGGCCCAGCCAAGTTGATACACAAACTTAACCATCACTGTTGGCTATTTAGTGTTTAAAAGCATTCTAATGAGTCAAATACTGTTGTTCTTTCAATGTTTCAAATTAATTTCCTGCAAGTAAGATATATAAGAGAAACCGAGTCTTCTCAGGCAGTTGTCTTATAATTTCTAGGATTTATCTAATATCTCAGAGAAGTTTTCAAAGGATTCATAGAATATACAAAAAAGGATCGTAACCATAGTTACGTCTCCTCTTTGCATTGAACTATTTTATTTTTATTCCATTACCCCTGGAGATGAGGTATCTGGGGTTCAAACAAGTGATGGTACTTAAAGTCCCACAGCAGAATTCAAAGTCAAATCTAAGTCGATGTGATTCCAGGGCTCTTTTCCACTATTTAGAACAAAGCGTTTGTGTGTACTTGAGGAAATGATTTAGAATAACAAAAGTTTAGAGCAGGAGTAACCTTAAAGATCATCCCTCTCTAATCTGCCCTTGCCTTATTCTCCCAGTCTTTCCTAACTGCCTGAGGCTAGATCTGCTATGGCATCTCATCACTGAGCCTAGGCCCATCAGCCTTGCCTTCCAGCTGTGCTGCCAATAAGACTCAGAATCTAGTTTTTTATAAAGGACCATGCAGTGCTGAGTCACAGCCCTCTTGGTTGTCCTTTTTACCCTCCCATCCCCTTGCTCCATTGGCCCATAGGACAGGGTTTCTGTCTTGGTCCCACCCTGCCTCAAACCCTAATTCTCCTTTGAGATGGGTGCCTTGTTCTGAACCCAGCCTCTTTTGCTCATGCCTTAACGTTTTGTCAAGGTCTTGCCAGTTCCTTCTTTTCTGGAAGTAGATTCTACTCCTTATTACTGGAGTACTTGCCTGTGGGTGTGCCGTAAAAGAAGGTACACTTTCAACACACAGCTCTGCTTGAGTCTGAGGCCTATACGCTCTGCTGCCAACCCTGGCATCATTTCCTGAGCCATGTTGGTCTCTGCATGCTTTGGATATTTTGGGTACCAGCCCTTGAAGCCAGGTTAATTTCCTGCCTCTCCGTGCTGCCTTCCCCGACTATCGCACCTAAGTAGACAATGCTGTACCTGTTCTTGACCCGCCACCTCTCCTAGATCACATATGATTGCTAGCGAACTGGGCTGAACATTTGACATATTGGTGCCTATGGTATTTGCTCTTTGGGACTGCAGTAATTTGACAGAGCCTACTGAAATGGGATCCCTTGAAAGGAGCATATTAATCTTGCAGTGTTTTATAATGTACTCCTAAATTTATGACAAGGCTATGATTAAGTCACTGAGATAGTATTTATTTAGTAGTTTTTACATGGAGTTCTCAGCCCCTCCTCCTTTTATTTTTTTGCCATTATAAGTTCTCTAAATCAATGATATAATTTGACTGGGAGATATTTTAGTATGACCTTCAAATGAAGCAGCGATCTAATATCTTCTTTGCTTTGGAATTTATTGCCTAGGTACAGGCAATACATAAGTTACATCCTGGTGATCATGGCCAATTTTCTGCATCACTTATTCAACAGATAGGCTTTGCATAATCGGAATGAACATACTTGCTGACGACGCAGTTATGGATGTGTGGTGGTGCTGCCGGTGGGAATAATGCCCAACATTTAGAGTGGCGTATACAGTGGGAAGGAGCCCTTGGTGGTGCAGTGGTTAAAGCACTTGACTGCTAAGTGAAAGGTTGGAGGTTCAAACCCATCATCTGCTCCATAGGAGAAAGATGAGGCAGTCTGCTTCTGTAAAGATTACAGCCTTGGAAACCCTACAAGGAGGTTCTACTCTGTCCTATAGGGTCTCTATGAGTCAGAATTGACTGGACAGCAATGGGTATAGAAGTGGGAACTGGTTTGGCTAAGACCTAAGAACATGAAGAATTATATTTCAACTGAGGACAAAAGTGTACCTGAGGAGTAGCCCTCTCAGACAAGTGTGACACTGACTTTAAAGGATGTCTGAACTCCTATCATCTCCAATTTTTCTCAGTTTACTGTGTAAGCACTATCCATGATTTATATAAACTCCGGTTGAATACTTAGATTTTTATCTTGTGCTATCTCTTCGGGTAATAAGTTCACTAAGTAACTAACACTGCATGAAATACCAGTTTCTTAAATTTGGCCTAAAATTATCTTCATTTTTAAAGGACACGGACATGCTCTATCTTTCCTTTTTAACCCGCTTTACTTCATCCATGCCGGGTCCATGTTTTCAGTCAAGAGGCTTCCATCTAGGCCAGAGTGCTCTGGTTTACTGGCCTCTGAGTAGATGCGAGCAGTGGACCTTTGGGGGCAAGTAGTTTAATTATTTTACAGGATAGCTTCCGAATCTGTAGAATGTTCCTAGTAAGGTCTTCCTGTAATTGTATCACACGTAGTTGATGAAGATGATATAAAAAGCATAATATGCAATTGTTTTAAAACCACAAAAAGCTGATAACAGGCGTGTTGTTCTTGATCCGTCTTCAAACCAGGGTTTTACATACAGCACATTTTTTTTTGTGTACTCTAAGATACTGCTTTAAGTGGTATTAATCACTCCTGAGTAAGAGTGAGATTAGAATGGCTGAAGGTGCAAATGAATAATGAGTTCATCATCTTTAGTGTTGATATTTATAGCCCATTTGACTTAGTTTTGAAGACACTATTATATTTTGGGTTGACATTTTTATTCAAAATCCAGTCTACTCATTCTATGTATATTCCGTATACTATAACATTTTCTTCCATTTTATTTTAGGGCCCAGAAAAAAATTATAAACATGGAAAAGCAAGTTATTCTACCTGAGGATTGCTTATTTATTTATTTTTTTAAACATAAGGCTAATTTTTATTTCTTTCTTTTATAAACCATGGTAGCATTTTTCAATTGACTTATGTTTAGATTTTTAGGCAGTCAACCTAAAGAAGAAGTGAATTTTTTTTTCCCTATGCATATTTAGTGTAGGAGTTTCATTTAAGAGAATTTTACTGAAGCATGAAAGACCAAAAATGAAGTTTTTACTTGAACAGCAGTTTGTAACTTTGACTAAACCATTATACATTCTCAGATACCCTGTTAAAAAAAAAATTCATTAAATTATTTTGCCTTAGGGAAATTGAATAATGGAAGAGCTGCCTTTCGGCTGGTATTAGACAGAAAAA
The DNA here is from genome assembly GCF_024166365.1 of Elephas maximus indicus. NCBI lineage: Eukaryota > Metazoa > Chordata > Mammalia > Proboscidea > Elephantidae > Elephas > Elephas maximus. The sequence continues at coordinate 67,277,103 of NC_064841.1, read as the reverse complement.
ATGCAAAAAAGGAGAACTTCCTAGAAGTACAGGAATGCAGATTTCCATGGTGCTTCGATTAAGTCATCAAGCGTAGAAGTAACTTTGTATTTTAGAAATTATGAGACTATGGAGAGGAATATTAAGGTAACAGTGTTCGTTTATATGCTTTGCTGTTTGTTTGTGAAAACACCTTTTTGCATGATTCCTGGCACCTATTACGTGGTTATAAATCTAGTCTGAATCTAACAAAGGTTTTTCTAGAGTTTAGCTAATATTTATTGTAGAATTGTATTTCAGGTAAGCATTCACAATGTAAAGAAAGGAAATTTTAAAATTTTATCCTCTGAATCTTTTTTTTCCCCAATACTTTCATGATAAGGTTCTAATTTGTGTTAAGAAATGTATTTTTGTGGCATGTGCAGAGAACAGTTTTGTGTCGGGGAGGTGAAAACAAACACACACCAAAACCCAGAGAGGTGGGAACACATACACTTTCACACATACACACACTCACACACACTCACACATACACACACTCAGTTATACACACACACTCACACTCATATACATACTCACACACACCCATACACATACACACTCACACATACACACATACTTACAGATACACACACACTTGCATGCATACACACATGTATACACTCATACTCAAATCTATACACACGTACACACCGTGTTCACATGTTACTGGCTGATGACCTCAGATCTAAGCAGAACTGGGTCTTGATAGCTCATAATCAGTCCCCGCTGCACCCCTCTACCTTGGTTAGCATCAGACTGTATTCAGCCTCCTAACAAGACAATATATAGTTAAAAGCCTGTAAATTAGGAAATTCTGTAAGTTCACTAGGAAATACACCTACTATTATAAAATTCTCATAATTATGATGGTGTTAATGTCTAGCTTAATAAGTATCAGAGGCTAATTAAAAATGGGCCTCAATGTAGGTCTTAGACAGTAATGATAGAGGAATTGAACTGATGTATTCCTGAAAACATATACGTGAAACAAATTTTAGCTAATAATTCATATTTCAACTGTTTTATGGGCAATCACTATTTATAGGAAACCAGAGATTTTTAAAAGTAAGTTAAATGATCATTTTCAAAACTAAATAACCAGTCTTTCCTTTGTAAAGTTATTTATATAAAGTCCAAGCTTTAGCCCATTAGAAGTAACATTTTCCTCTTGTGAGATATTCCTATCAAAACAGAAGTAATCAAATTGCTGTTGGTGGAAAACTTCCCCATTCTTATATCTCTGCTCATATAATTGCCTGGCATGTAAGTACTGATATATTTAATATGCACTTACAGGTACGTGTATCTTGTTATAAAGGATGATAAGCCAGGCCTTGGGGGCTTATGTGCACGTTTCTCTCTGATCTTGGCTAGCCTAAGACATTCATAAAGCAGATCCAATCAGTGAGCTTGCTCTTGGCAACACGATCCCTCCTATTTGTGTAGAGACAACAAGAACCACAGCAAAAAGTGAGAGCACTTACTGTGTTCCTGGCATTGTTACAAGCTCTGTACTTTGTCGGCACTAATTCATTGAAACCCCACAATGCCCCTAGTACTGTCCACATTTTACAGGCTCTGAAACTGAGGCCCAGGGAAGTTCAGTCATTTGCTAGAAGTTTTCAGATAATAATTTATGGATTAAGAGTTCAAATTTAGGAAGTCTGATGACAGAGGATGCTTTTTAACTTCTGCATTGATTTGCCTTCTTTACAGGGAGACTAAGAATTCTTTTTTTTTAATTTATTTTATTTTAAAAAAATGTTACTGTGTTTTAAGTGAAAGTTTAGAGTGCAAATTAGTTTCTCACCCCAGGTTCACTGTGTCCATTTGCCCAGATTTCCTGCCCCTTCCTGGCATCTCATCTCTGCTTTTGGGCAAGTGTTGCCCATTTGGCCTCGTGTACTTGGTTGAACTAAGAAGCACATTCCTCGTGTGTGTTATTTGTTTTATAGGCCTGTCTAATGTTTGGCTGGAATTTACACTTCGGGAGTGGCTTCAGTTCTGATTTAGCAGGGTGTTGGGGGGCCATACTCTTGGGGGCTCCTCCAGTCTCTGTCAGACCAGTAAGCCTGGTCTTTTTTTGTGAATTTGAATTTTGTTGTACATTTTCCTCCCCCTCTGTCTGGAACCTTCTATTGTGATCCCTGTCAGAGCGGTCGGTGGTGGTGGCCGAGCACCATCTAGTTCTTCTGGGCTCAGGCACGTGGTTCATGTGGTCCATTAGTGAGAATAACAATTCTAGAATTAAAAGGTCTATAATTTTTCTGGACCTTGGCTATTCCTGGTCGTAGGCCTTGTACGTAATCTGAAAGACACATTATCAACACCCTAAAACTGGCTAGGTGATTCTCAGAATAACCCTCACTTCAAAAAGCTGTGGAGTATACGTGCTGGCGTGCCTCCTCCCTTTCTGGAGGATCTTATATGGCATAGTGTGAGCAACCATGTAGCACTTAAATATGATGTATCTGGTGTCTTCTCCAGTTGTGCAACATGGTGGCCTTCATGGTATGTGAGGAATCTACCATGTCTTGTAGTTATGACACTTTCATTAAAAAAAAAAAAAAAATTATAATGAAATTTAAGTTGTTGTTAAGTGCCATTGAGTCAGTTCCGACTCATAGCTACCCTTTGTACAACAGAATGAAACACTGCCTGGTCCTGTGCCATCCTCACAATTGTTACGCTCGAGCCCATTGTTGCAGCCACTGTGTCAGTCCATCTCATTGAGGGTCTTCCTTTTTTTTTTCCCTGACCCCCTACTTTACCAAGCATGATGTCCTTCTCCAGGGACTGATTCCTCCTGATAACATGTCCAAGTATGTGAGAAAGTAGTGCATGTTAAAATAAAACAGGTCAGGCTTTATTATATAAAATGTACACAAGTTTCTTCACCTACCTTAGAGGCTGTCACTTTTGAGCAGCTTGAAATGGAACTTTTCAGTAATTAATAATTGTTCACATACAAGAATCTATCTGTATATTTATATACTATATATGATAAACACATGAGTATATTTATTTATTGAGTGAAATCATACTTTACATATTGTTATGCCACTCCTTTTATCACTTAAGTTGTAGTCATCTTTCCCTTTCAGAACTCCATGTTTGTATATTGACAATTATCTCATTCTTTTTAACAGTGTCTTAGATACTTAGTGCTGCCATAACAGAAATACCACAAGTGGGTAGCTTTAAAGAACAGAAATTTACATTCTCACAGTTGAGGAGGACAAAAGTCCAAATTCAGGGCTTGGCTCTACAGGGAGGTCCTTCCTTGTTGGAAGCCCTGTGAGCTCCTTGGAATCCCTTGGCATCTATATTTCTCCTGTGTGTCTGTATCTATTTTGCTCTTCTTAAAACTCAGAAGTGATTAGATTTAGGATCCACCCTATTCTGGTGTGACTTCATTAACATAACAAAAGAAGCCCCTATTCCTAAACAGGGTTGTATTTACAGGTACCAAAACAAAACAAAACAAAAACCAAAACCCGTTGCCATCGAGTCAATTCTGACTCAGTGACCCAGTAAGACAGAGTAGAACTGTCCCATAGGGTTTCCAGGTCTGTAAATCTCTATGGAAGCAGACTGTCACATCTTTCTCCCTCAGAGCTGCTAGGTGAGTTTGAACTGCCAACCTTTCATTTAGCAGCCAAGCACTTAACCACTGTGCCACCAGGGCTCCTATTTACAGGTACAGGTGTTAGGAATTAAAAACATATTTTTTGGGGACACAATTCTCTCCATACACCAAGTATTACATGAATCTGTTTAATATAAATAATAAAATGCATATTATTAAAAAAAATAATTTATATAACCTCTACTAATGGACACTGGGTTGTGTCCCAGTGCTATGACTTAATCAGATAGTGAACAGTGGAACTTGGTACTTTCAATGAAAAGGGGCATAATCTTTCCTTCAAGTTTTGAGATTGGTGCACTTCTTGCTTCTTGGACTGACAGATTTTCAGCCATCAAGCAAATTTTCAAGGTTTTCCATTAGCAATGGCAGGTATTATGTAACATACAATTTTTTTGGTGAGGAGGCTTAAGGATTTCTACACGGTTGATTGACTCATTACCCCTCACTATACTTTTGTCAGGCGAGAGGTAGGAATTATCTTTCTGAATACTGTGTTTTTAAAGATCAGTCAAATACAAAGGCTCTACATCTGAAGTTCTAGGTTTATGACTAATGGCTTAGGAGTCATTCTCAGCTCAGATGGAACTCTTCAATCTGTTGAAAGTTGCATGGTTGGGGAAAAAATTATAAAAATTGTATTGAAGAAAAGATGGTATTTTTTGGATCTAGTTTTATATTCAGTTGTGATGGCTGAGTCAAAACGCTTGCTTCTCATCGAAGACTTGTTAAGGTCTCCATTCTTTGACCTTTGGTGAAATGTTCACCACTTCCCTTTTCTCTAATTCTCATCTTAAAAGTCTGTTGTGACTTAACATCAGGGAGTAAAACTATTTTGTGGGAAATTCTAAAAATAATAATCCTGAGCAAGTGACTTCTAAGTGACAATTGATGTCCAGAAGGAACGGGGACACGGTGCTAACTCAGCGCTGCTGCTCTCTGTGCAAAGTGGCACGATGCTTTAACAATATAGGTTGTTACCTGAAGCGGAACAAACATCTTAGAATTGAATTAGTGTGAGCATTTTCTGTCATTTTTATAAGTATTTTTTTAAGGAAGTCTTATTATAAATATATTTATATGTATTATATTAAAAATATGCCATACAAGGCTTTCGGATTATGAAGACATAAACTAAAATGGACAATATACGGTCAGGAAAATATAACTTTGTAACTTGATAGAGTAGAGCTAGTCAAATTATATTCCTTCTACAGAATACTCATGTTTGTCTAAATTACAGGAGTAGTGCAAAGTGTTAATTCTGGCAGCGACTTCACACATCCCATCTCATGCAAGTGGGAGGCCTTCAACTGCCCATGAAGCTAGCATTCCCACCGTATCAAAAGTCTCAACTTGTAGCCAGTGGCACATACTTAACTTTCCAGGAATCACCATCTGGAAGAGGCCTCGGTAGCACAGCAGCACCCTGTTAGAGTTTGGACTTACCCTGCTGACTCATTCTCTTGGTATGTGTCACCATTGTCCAGGCAGAGGCCTTCAGTACTGCGAATTTACTGATATCTGTGAAATACAATAGTGGTCCAAATTTTATTGAAAACTGTGCTAATGGGACCTAAAAAGCCAAATAAATTTGTTCCTTTCCCGCAATCAATGTAAAGTCCATGCTGTGTTAGAATCTGCATTAGGAAACATGTTAGCCCATTGCACAGTTCTATTATTGCTTTTTGCTGTTTGATCATTCATCATTCATTCAAAAGACATTTGTTGGGTACCTTCTAAGTAATAGGTCTTAGATACTGGAAATACAAAAAAAAAAAAAAGACTTGATTCCTTTCCTCAAGTCTGTCAAAGGCAAAGAGTTATATTATAGTGAGAAAAAGGCTGTATATAATATGTAGAAATACTGATCAGTGATAGCACAAGGAGGAAAATGATCCGCCATGACTGAGGTGTGAGGATTGGCCAAGGACATGGAGTAACTCTTAAACTAGTCTTGAAGGATAATCAGATTTTACCCAATGAATGAGAAGACACAAAATTACGGAGAAATGTGTTAAGAGAACCTGCGAGTGATTCTTTCACCAAAAATATTGAGTACTAAAATGGGTTATAGGACCCATGGGGGGAGATACTGGAGGGGAATACAGGCAAAAAGTTAAATCGAGGCCAAGTTTGTTGTTACCTGCTGTCAAGTCAGCCCCCTACTCATGGCGACCACATGTACAATGGAATAAAACACTGCCTGTGCTATCCCCACGATCGGTTGCGAATCAGACCATTGTGATCCACAAGGTTTTCATTGGCTGATTTTTTTGAAGTAGATCTCCAGGCCTTTCTTCCTAGTCTGTCTCAGTCTGTAACCTCCACTGAAACCTGTTCAGTATCATAGCAATACCCAGGCCTCCACTGACAGATGGGTGGTGGCTGTGCATGAGGTACGTTGGCTGGGAAATGAACCTAGGTCTCCTGCATGGAAGGTGAGAATTCTACCAGTGAACCACCATTGCCTCGCAAGGCCAAAGTTCACCTTGCATGATATGAAATTGTATTTAAACTTAAGCTGTAGTGGAAGTAGAAGCCACAGAAGGAAGTAGAAGCCACCAAAGGATTTTAAATAGGAGTATAATAAAATGAGTTTTGTATTTAGGAAAAAAAACATACTCTAGCAGCAATGGGAAAATGGATTTGAGTAGTCAAGAGTGTAGACAGGAATCAGTTAAGAGACTGCTGCAATCAGTAGTTCGAGTGGGAGATGATGAGGGCCAGGAAATGGGGATGGATTGAAGACATATTTAGAAATCAGAGTGGATAAGTATAGGTTATTGACTCACTATGGGGGGAATGGAGATGTCAAGGGGAAGCTTGAATTCCGGGTGATCAGACCAGCCAACACTTGAGGAGGAATGTTTTTTGTCGAGAAGATGATGTATTTTGTTTACGACATTTTGAGTTTGAAGGACTTCTACACTTTCAGGCGGAGGTTGTTAGTAAGTTGGATATGTGTTTCTGAAGCTTAGGAAAGAGATCTAACCTGGCTGTACAGCTCTGGGAGTGATCTGCACTTAGCTGGCACTGAAGCCATTGGGGTTGATGAGACCACTCAGGGAGAGAGTATTAGGTAAGAAGAGAAGACCCTATATAGAACCCTGAATAACATCAACATTAAAGCCTGGGATGATGAAGGAGAACCAACAAGAGATTGAGAAAGAGATAAAGAACGAGTTTATTAGTAAACTGAATGTGTTATTTTTCATGCATCTCTGCTTCTATGTGCTGTGTTTAATTATTTTCATATGAGTCAAATATAACTTCTTACTGGGTATATTGCTTCTATTTTTAGATATAATGATTTTTGATTCCTTAGAAGTAGCCACTGGACTCCAGTTAGTTTAGGCAGGATACTTCAGAATTTGGACTATACTTTTGTGTGGCATTTATAGAAGAGACAAGTAAATCTAAACTCCTCAGGTTCAAGACATCTTCATTTTCACCAGGAGAGCAGAGATACAAAAAGAGAATGCAAAGAGAGATAGAAACTAGAGGAATATACTATAAAAGAGGACATTTTAGAGTAAAAACCTTTATCTCTTGAAGACACATTGTTCTCTTACTGAAGCCTAAAAGAAGCCCTAGATTATGTGAACAACGATGTATGATGTATTTATCCTACTTTTTTTTTTTATGAGTAAATACAGATAAAGTTTAAGAGCTATTACAACAACTTGTATGTTTAGCAGTTAAAATTTCCCTCATATTGTCATCACTGAGCCATCTAATCCTACAGTTTTCTATAGAACCCTATAGGTATTCCACTAAAAAAATAAGAAAAAACCCCTTACCGTCAAAGTCAATTCTAACACATAGCAAAAATTTAGGATGGAGAAGAACTGCCTCATAAGGTTTCCAAGGCTGTAATCTTTACAGAAGCAGATTGCCAGGTCTTTCTCCCATGGAGCAGCTGGTGGGTTCCAACCGCTGACCTTTTGTTTAGCAGCTGAGTGCTTAACCACTGTGCTGCCAGGGCTCTGGATAGATATTCTATAGATGTTTTCATTTTCAAATTAGTGTTGGATAGGTGTGTGTGTATAGATATAGGTATAGGTAGATATAGATATTCTGATTGCTTGGGTATTTTACAAAGTTAGCTTCCACACTTGCAGCTTTCAGCAAGTTGAAAATAATGTTGTAAGTGGAATTCAAACTTTGCCCGCTGTGATGGTTTAAAATATGTCCAGAAGTTCTTTGACACTTCTTTCAAAAGGTGGAGCCTACCTCCTCTCCCTTCAGTGTGGGCTAGATTTAATGAGTGATTTCTAACAAATAGAAAAAAAAAAAAAGGAATGGCCATGACTTTGAAGGCTAAGTCACAACATGCACCATGGCTCCCTTTTCTCTCTTTCTTCTGGATCACTTATACTAGGAGACACCAGCGGCCATGTTGTGAGGGTCCCAGTCAAGCTTTCAGAAGACTGTAATGCTGGTTGATAATCCGACAGCAACCTCATGAGAGAGCCTGAGCCAGAGCCACCCAGCTAAGCCACTCCTGAATTCCTGACCCAAAGAGACTGTGAGAAAATAAATGTTTGCTCTTTTAAGCTGCTATATTTTGTGGCAATCTGTTATCCATTACTAATACATCCATCGAAACCTGTTTAATCCAGCTAAAATACTCTTTAAAGACTTCTGATGACAAACTATTAAAAATATGATTTCATGCAAAGTAGATACTGTAGAATTGAATAAAGAATATGATTTGAATACATGTTTGAAGGAAAAAAACTATTTGGAGAAAGATGAGAAGATGAGACTTTTTTTTTAAGCTTCTGAAGGGGAATTCTGGGAGCTTCTAGTGCCTCTTTCCGATTTTTAAAATCTGGTGTAATTTTATTATGCTTAAGACGATACTTTTACAAAATTAGGGTATTTTTTGACTCACATATTAAAGAAATACAATGAGAGATTGAAGAATAAGAGAGAAAGAATAATTTCCCTGAAGCAAAAGTTGAGAGAGGTGCGAAGGAAGGAGGAAGTTAAAGAGAAGTAGGAGAAAGAAGCTGATGCAATTTAGTAGTCAGTGATAAAGAGTGAAAGAAGAGTATAGAACACAGTGCACGCATGCACATCTGAAAGGGAACGAAGGCAATGAGATTGATGTAGATCCTTCCACTCTGTCCAAGACTAGAATCTATTGCTCCCCAAGGCAAGCAAGGAAGAACCAGCCTTAAGTTGAAGGTAGTGAGACAAAAGCTGTGGCCATTGACCATTCATACGTAGAAAGCTTACAGGAGTTGAATGTACATTTAAGGGTAACTTGTATGAAATATGGAAACCCTGGTGGCGTAGTGGCTATGGGGCAGTTCTACTTCGTCCTGTAGGGTCTTTATGAGTGGGAATGGACTCAATGACAATGGTTTTTTTTTTTTTTTGTACGAAATATGGAGTCCTGCTGGCACAGTGGTTAAGAGCTCAGCTGCTAATCAAAACGTTAACAGTTGAAATCCATCAGCCACTCCTTGGAAACTCTGGGGGCAGTTCTACTCTGTCCTATAGGGTCGCTATATGTTGGAATTGACAGCAACGGGTTTGGGTTTTTTTTTTTTTTTGTATGAAATATGGCTGGATCTCATGCCGTTTCTCCCCTCAGTGTTACCCCCATTCATCCTCCTTTGACTTCATCTTAGATCTGTTTTATACTTGCATACCTGAAGGGCTGACAATAAATAACCAATCTGATATTCATGATTAATAATAATAAATAAATATTATTTAATTCATAATTAAACCAATCAGCCCCCTTCATGTGATCTTCATGGCAGGCAGCTTGACTTTTGCAAAAGACAAAGAGGCCTTTCTTGTCCCAGTGAGTTCTGCAGTTTGCCAAGGAGGACATGTAAGTTAACCCCATAAGCTACGGAAGCAGAGCTGGTGAAAAATGAGAAGCATTAGCATTTTCTTCCAGGCTGGAAATCATCTGGAGGGCACCTCATCAGCTTTGGTTCCAAATGAGTTCAAAAGATATTTTTTGCAATGCCAATACCTTCTTTCTTTAAGCCTTTTGGAGGGGGAATTTTTCGTGGATCATTTTGGCAGCCTCTTGGCACTGGGGTGGGTACTGAGATGAAAATGATTGCTGCCAAGTTAAATTACCTGCTGCATGCTATCCTGTAGTGGCTTTGGTAAATATGGTATTAATTTACTGCTAATGAACATTTTCACAAGCATGTGCTTTCAGCAGGCAACTATAGCCCATACCCTTGACTCCTTTGTCTTCTTAGGTTTGTATCTGAAAACAGCTGGTCATATTTAGAATATATATATATCCCCTAGTATCAGTTTTCACTCTGAAGTAGGAAAATAGGGTCCATCAATCCTATGGGACTGCTGATTAGTGAAAGTACTGTTTTCTCTTTTTGTATTTCACATGTTTCTTGCACCTTAATTCCCCATAGAGTTTGTCGGGTTCATCCCCATTGCTATTGAGTTGATTTCAACTCATAGCGACCTTATAGTATGCTCTGTTTAGGTAAAACAAAGGAACCAAACATGTTCAAAGTTTTAAAAATTTCTTCCTAGAAAAATTCAACTTTCAACTTCCCGGCTTTGAAATTTCTGTTGATAAAAAGATATGCGAAGATATGCATTTTCTATTATCTTTGTGGAACCAATATTTGCAAAAGTTTATGGCTCTTCATCAAGCGACATTATTATGGAAACCATCTTGCTATGTTTATACAAGTTCAAGGCAGAAAAGATGAACTGCTAATAACATGACATCAATTCTCTTTTTGAATTTAAGTGACATAATGAATGCTGGCATTAGAGGTGTGATTATACCCTGTAGGTTCTATTATTCAGCTCCTGCTTGTCTTTTTTTCCTCCTTCTTTTATTTTTTAATTCATTTTTACTTCCTTCTTACCTTTTTTTTACTTCTTTTTACGTACTGTTTTTACTTCTTTTTCCTTCATAAGAAATATTTTTTTACCTATATCTCTCTCCTATTTCTATCGTGTTTTATTTTTATTTTTTGTGTGTGCATTTACTACACACCAGGCTCTGGGCTAAATTCTTTGCTTACTTTATCATGATCGTGATTAAGTCTCATAGTTCCCTACAAGATAGGTATAATTTACAGAAAGATGAAGAAAGAGATCTTCAGAGAAAAATAGTAATCTGTACGTGTTCATATCAGTAGAAAATTGAAGAAGGGTATTTGAATCTTATTTGTCAGGCCCCACAGATCTTGCCCTTGAAAACTACTCTGGTAGTGTTAGAAAGCCTAAATCCTTTTCTTCTCTCATTTCCTACTGTCCTCTCTAGCGTCCTTAAAAATGAATACTTATGCATAAATTTTGCATAGGCATGGATAACCCCTTCTCTAATTGTTTTACATGAAAAACTGAGTCATCTTGGGAATGAAAACTCTGGTAACTAAAAGTTAATTTCTTGGAAACAGTTACTGAGCCTTAATACCAACTTTGCCCAGTGAAAGCACTAGAAGCAATTATGTGGGATGTGCACACCCATTTTCTTAATATGATTAGTTCTATTAATAGTGCTCCATTCTGGGCACTCTTTTCCTTCTCAAGAAATATAAAACTGGGTCTTTCTAGCTAAACACAAATTCTTTATTCCTGGGGTGGCCAACCACCCCAAATATCTGTTCTTGTTCTTTTTTGGTGACCTGGGTGGATCTAATAATGTCGACGGATATCTAGATACTTCTCTATAGGGAAAACCTAAACCTTCAGATTTTTGATTTTCTCTTCCGTGTCCCATCCAGACGCTCCTTGCCTCCAGAATCAAAGGTGTCCCCTAAGTAAGAGGTATTTCCGAGACAAAGTAACTCCACCAAAATCCAGGGCTGCGGAGTCCCCTTGAGAAAAGTGCTGTCCCCCTACCTGTCCTCTCCACTCCATGCTCACCAAAAATTAAAAAGAAAATAAACTGCTACATACGTTTCCTTTTCCTACTGTGAAAACATTTGGGCAGAAAGAAGAGAAAATGGACGGAAATAAGAATTTCTGTTTCCTCTGTCTCAAGACAGAATTTTCTTCTATTTCCTGTTAATCTGAGTTGAAATTAGACGACTTCTCTTTAAAAGCGTTTGATGACAAGGGGAAGAAGGAGCATCCTTTCCTCTAAGATCATAGGGAAAGGTGAGGAGGTAGGTAGCAATGAACATATTGATATACAGAGGATGATAGATGAGTGATCTCATGATGGGGGGTTTCTATCTTCTGGTTTTAAAGAAAATTTGGAATAAGGTCATTTTTTTCAAGAATATATGTGGGGGAGTTAGCAGGATTGATAATGGAAGAACATTTAGAAGCTGTGAAATAGCTATCAAGAGAAGTCTACTAGAGTGCTGGCAGATACCACCCTAGTAGCATAGGGCCTGGCATATGGTAGTCCCTCCATAAATATTTCTTGAGTGGATTATTGAAGGGATAAATGAAGGAATGAATAAGAAGCATTAATTAGTTGATCAATGGGGTTTATTTAGGAATCAAGAAAAGCCCAAATTAGGTAAATAACTGATAAAAGTGGGAAAGAGAGAGTGACCCAAAGTCACGAGGAGGACAAAGAACCGGTTCACTAAGGGTGGTTTGAAGGGAGAGTAGAGAGGTTAATAAAAGCTCATGATCAAGATCAGAGAAGACGGAAAGCAAATGTTGGATTCTTGGAAATGCCCATTGGTAGGTGACTAATGTGGCATAAAGCTGACAGACTGTGGATTCACAGTAGTCTGGAAGCTCTGAGATGTCAACTGGCTTCTTTTCTTAAATAGATGCTTAAATATTTTTTTATTATTAGCATTAAATGCTTATTTTTCTATTAGAACTTATCACAAGTTATTATTATTAACATATTTCCCCCAATAAAATTGTTGTATTTCTACAGCCTACCAGAGTTGTTGGCACACAGTAAGTGCTCAAAAGGTATTTTTAAAATGAATTTGAGGTGAAGGTCAGAATTATGTATTTAATTGAGAAAATAAAATAGAAAAGAGAGTAAAAAACAAAAATAAGGAAAGTGAAATTTTATTTTTAGGATCGTAGACAATGGCAGCTACATTGTGAAGAGGATAGTACAGAAAGGGTGACCTGTTATTTCAATATGATCAGATTGAGTTTAATTAGATTGGATTCATTCAACGAGTAGTTGTTGAGCATCTATTATGTGCTAAAGATTGTGATAGAATTTACAAAAGTATAGATACCAAAATGATATGACATTTTCAGCTTTTAATGGTATATGAACAAAACTCATGCTGATAAGTATAATGCAAAGTGGAACAAATACGAGTTACAAGAGAGGTACAAAGTAGAATGGAGTCTAAATGAAGAAGAGGCCATATATTTCAAGGAGATGCAGTGGAAGACATGGCCTGGAAGTCTCACCTAAATGAACTGATCACTTTTCTTCCTCTACTGAGTGGGTACAGTATGAGGAGTGAGAAGTGGAGGAGAATATATGATGTCCATGGACAGTGCAGCTGAGAGTGTGGTATCACCTGAGAAAAAGCCATATGTATTAAAATGAGTAGATCGAGGGCAGATATGGAAGAATTTGAGTACAAAGGGGAATTGACTATCAATAGAACCAGGATTTCACAAGTTTTAGTGAAGCCAGTTTTGGTTGGAGGCGATGAATAAAGCTGGAAGGGCAAAGAAATGAGGCTTGGTATGAATTTAGTTCCCAGGGCAACTGGTCTAGATCAGAGTTTCTCAACAGTGACATTACTGTCATTTTGGGCTGGATAATTGTTTGTTGTTGTGGGTTCTCCTTTGAATTATAGGATGTTTAGCAGCATCCCAGGCCTCTACTCAGTAGACGTCAGTAGTACCTCTTCTCTCCGCCCAGCTGTGATAACCAAAAATGTCTCCCACATTGCCAGATGTGGCAAAAATTGGCAGAAATTGAGAACCACTGGTCTAGATAAACACTGTAGGATGCGTTATATTAGGATAGAAGACGGTGTTTAGTGTTACACTAAGAGCGGATTGCTGAATAAGAAGTAACTTTCTGCTAAGGAATGTTTATATTGGAGAATAAGATTGGAGAGAAGAGGGTTAGTAAAGAGTGGTCCTTTGACTGATGAGACCACTCACAAACCCATTTTCCCAGGTGACTACCCAAACCTGGAAGGCCTCTCCTTAAGTTTCAGGCTTCTTCTTGGCTGTTACCTTCTACAGCAGCCATTCTCAAATGTGAGTGTGCCTTAGAATGACTAGGTGGGATTACTGGAACACAGATAACCGGGCTTCAGAATTTCTGATTCAGCAGGTCTAGGGTGGGGCCTGAGAGAGATTTTGCTTTTCTAACAAGTTCCAGGTGATGCTCCTGCATCACAAAGAAACCATACTTTGAGAACCGCTATTGTAAACTACTTTTGGTACTATCTGGTGTTAGATCCTTTTTGAATTCTTTGGTGATTTTCTTTATCCCCAGGCTTGCTACCTTAGCTTTCTTGTTCACATTTGTGTTTTCGACTTAATCTTTGCATTGCTTACTTCCCATGGTCCTTAACTGTCTTCCCTGAATCACATCTTACACTAAGGGCTGAAGAAGAAATACCTCCTCTTTCTTTTTCTTCTTTCACCGAGGACATTCTTTCTTTGCATCAGATGATGAGAATAAGTTTCCCTCATGCTGTATTGTGCATCTCCCAAGGCTGCCCATCTTTCTGAACACCTGCTCCTTAAGGGGAGGCTACAAACATACACCACAGTTTCAGTAACCTGGGAAACTTCATTTGGGGTACAAGCATGCTGTCTTGGGTATGTAACATTTTTAGGGACTACCTGACATTGAGTGTTAGATCCTTTTCTAAGCTGTAACCAGTTTCTTGGAACTCGTCTTTCTACAGGGGATATTTGAATTATTTTGGATAAATGTGTAATTTTACACTTGCCCACAGCAAAGCTTATCTTTGAATTTCCTGCCCACTCACACATCCTCCTGAGATGTCCCTATCAGATTGAGTGACATTTTGTCATCCAGAAAAGCTTGTTGCTGTTGTTAGATGCCATTGAGTTGATCCTGACTTACGGTGACCCTATGTACAACAGAGCGGAACACTGCCTGGTCCTACACCATCATCACAGTCACTGCTATGCTTGAGCCCATCATTGCAGACACTGTGTCTATCCATCTCATTGAGGGTCTTCCTCTCTTTTGCTGACCCTCCACTATACCAAGCACGGTATCCTTCTCCAGGGACTGGCCCCTCTAGATAACATGTCCAAAGTATGTGAGATAAAGTCTTCCCATCCTCCCTTCTAAGGCACATTCCGGTTGTACTTCTTCCAAGACAGACTTGTCCATTCTTCTGGAAGTCTGTGGTGTATTCAATATTCTTCACCAGCACCGTAATTCAAAGGCATCAATTCTTTTTTCAATCTTCCTTCTGCATGCATATGAGGTGATTGAAAATACCATGGCTTGGGTCAGGTGCATCTTAGTACTCAAAGTGACATTTTTGCTTTTTAACACTTTAAAGAAGTCTTTTGCAGCAGATTTGCCTAGTGCAATACATTGTTTAATTTCTTGACTGCTACTTCCATGGGCATTGATTGCAAATCCAAGTAAAATTAAATCCTTTGACAACTTCAATATTTTCTCTATCATGATGCTGCTTATGTTACCGCAATTTCATGAGTTAGAGCTGCCTGTCGCAAACAGCCAATTCTTGAGACAGGCCTAGGTGGGAAGCAAGAGCTTTATTATATATACCGGTATATGGAGAGAGAGGGGAATGATCTCCTCCTAAAGCTGTCTGTCTCCAGGAACTGCAGTCCAGTTGGGGTTTTATAGGGAAAAGAGACCTGGGTCTTAGGAACTTGTGGAATGTCTATTCTCATTCTGTTTGGTTTCGGTGGTCATATTTCAAACATGTTGATTTTTTTCTTGCCATTATCCCATCAGCCTGGGGGAGCGGTGGTTGGCGCCATCCTTCCTTCTGTTCAACAGGCTTAGATTGATATCACCTGTTTTTCAAGGTCCTAGGAGAAACATTAGTTAACATTTAACTTTCAGGGGAGTTAACAGCAAAATCATACTTGGAGACAGAGACAGGCTAGGGAAAGGACAAATGGTGCAGGTTCTGTTCAAGATATAGCTGAGCAGTCTTTTTCATTTATTAGTCCAGTTGTGAGAATTTTTGGGGTCATATTTTTATGCATTCTTAGAGATGTCACTCTATCTCACCTTTTCATTTAACTTTTAAAATAGATATAGATTGGCTCTTGGGAGCCTTGTGTATATTTTCATATGTCCATTCCCTTTACTGTATGTTCCTGAAGAATTCCCTCTATAGGACAAAATAGAATCACTCCACCACATTTCAGTCTTGGGTGAAAAGTGGACTGTTTTCTCTCTAGCACCACCTAGTTTTCCTAGTCCTGATTCCCCTGAAGTAGTTGACTGGAGTGAATCACCACAGTGAGTGTGGAGCTGACCAGTTCCGTCACTCTGGATCTTGGAATGTGCTCCATTTAGGTGTGCTCACTGGCAGGGGCAGGTGGGTCACACACACCCTCAGAAATGGTTGCTCTTAACACAGCAGGGAGAGAACTTCATTTGATTCCCGTAGTAGGCCTTGCTCCCTCTCACCTCTAACCATTCTCTGGAAGCTGCTTCCTACAGCCACAAAGCTCAGGCTCTCCTAATGGAGACAGTTAACTCCTGCTCATCCTTCAGGTCTCAGTTTACACATGACTACCTCACTACCTCAGAGGAGCCATCCGTGACCCCTAGGCTAAGCCACTATATCTCTTGCTCTTATAACACTGTGTACTTCACCTTCATGACATGTTGCACAGTGCAATTATTTCATTGTTGGTAGTAATAGATGAATAAATCATTAGCCTGTGAGTTCTCTGAAAGTAGTGACTGATTCTTGCATCATTATAAATCCCGGGTGTCAAGCATAAATATTGAGGGAAGACCTCAATATTTAATGACTTGGTGTGTCTATCTATTCTGTATTCTCTTGGAAGTAACATTAAAAAGAAATTAAATCCTGCTTCCACACTTTCAGATTTTACTGGCCATGATCGTATGGCTCCTCCATTTTTTCCCTTTGCTTCCTTTCTCCAAGCTTTGCTTGGTTCCTTAGTTTTCTTTATGTGATGTGGTCTTTAACCTACTACCATCCTGACTACTCACTATTGTTCTGTTGAACACAGTGTTCTGGGTATCAGCATAAAACACATGGAAGTGTTACCATCCTCTATTTCTCCATGGTTCCTCTATAATACACATTGGGACTGCCTTAATGGTTTTAACACCTGAGTCACACTGGTGACTAATGCTAAAGTTCTGATCACTGCAATGCCTCAGCTATTTGTGTGATGCATTCTAATTATACAAACAATATATGGTCACTATATAAACATTTTTTTTTATATAGTGACCATATATTGTTTGTATAATTATAAAAATTAGGAGATTCAGATGAAAAATCATAATTTGAATTCACCAAAAATGCCATCACCCAGAAACATCCAGTACTCATATGATGTATGTATATGTGTGTACATATATACACATGCACACACACACACAGTCATATATCATGATGTCTGTTCATGTCAGTAAATATAGATCTGTTCTGCCCTGGGAAGAAATGTAGTATTGTGGTTAAAAGTCCACGATATGAATTCAGATGGAGCTGTACTCTAGATTTTCACTACTTACTAACCTACTAGCTATGTGACCTTGGGTAGTGTCTTAGTCATCTAGTGCTGCTATAACAGAAACACCGCAAGTGGATGGGTTTAACAAAGAGAAATTTATTTCTTCACAGTAAAGTAGGCTAAAAGTCCAAATTCAGGAGGTCATCTCCAGGGGAAGGGTTTCT
The DNA here is from genome assembly GCF_024166365.1 of Elephas maximus indicus. NCBI lineage: Eukaryota > Metazoa > Chordata > Mammalia > Proboscidea > Elephantidae > Elephas > Elephas maximus. Next base: position 67,259,604 of record NC_064841.1, on the reverse strand, counting down.
CTTTCTGTTGGCCTTCTCATCAATCTTGCCCTGAACTAGGAGCTTCTCCATTAGGGACCCCAGTTCCAAAGAATGTGCTCTACTCCCGGCACTGCCTTCTTGGTGGTATGAGGTCCTCCTGTCTCTCTGCGGGCTTCTTTCTTTTATATTTCAAGAGATTGCCTGAAGACACAATCCAGTCTTGTAGACTGAGTCCTGCCTCACTAACACAACTACCGCCCATCCTCCCTCATTAACATCATAGAGGCAGGACTTACCACATATAGGACAATCACAGGATACAGGGAATTATGGCCCAGCCAAATTGATACATACATCTTTCTCCTGCAGAGCAGCTGGTGAGAGTTCCACCTACTGATCTTTTTGGTTAGCAGCTGAGCACTTAACCACTGCGCCACCAGGGCTCCTGTACATACGTCATTAAGGAATTGAAAATTAAAACAACACCACCACTACAGACCTATTAAAATGGCTAAAATTCAAGACACTGACAAGTCGGAGTGCTAGTGTGGATTCATTGCTGGTGGGAATGAAAAATGGTACAACCACTTTGGAAGACACTCTGGAAGTTTCTTAGAAAGCTAAACATAGTCGTGCATACAATCCAGCAATCCGGCTCCTTGGTATTTACTCAAATGAGTTGAAAACTTATGTACACACAGAAAACTACACACAAATGTTTATAGTAGCTTTATTCATAATGGCCAAAACGTGGAAGCAACCAAGATATCCTTCAGTAGGTGAATGGATAAACAAACTGTGTCACATCCATATAATGGAATAATATTCCATCAAAAAAAAAAAAAAAAGAGCTATCAAGCCATGAGAAGACGTGGAGGAAATTTACATGCATATTGCTAAGTGAGAGAAGCCAGACTGAAAAGGCTGCATACTGTGTGAGTCCAACTATCTGGCATTCTGGAAAAGGCAAACCTATCCAATATTTAATACTTTTGGAATAATTTTTAAATACTTTTCAATCTTTATCTCTTGAGTCTGTGTGTCATACACAAATTTGATAATCAAGTATTTAATCCAATTTTAGATAAAAATGTTAAATGTAATAGAGAACTGTATGTTCTACCATTGTTACAATTACAGTATTCCCATGCCCCAAAGCCCCAGGGATGTTGATCCATTAATAAACTCACTATGGTACGGCTGTTAATTAAGTGTGGAATCTATCCAACTGATTGGTGTACTCCTGATCAATTTCTTTTTCTGGTCCCAAGGAAGAGCAAGAGAAATCCTGTTAGAAGCCCTGATGAAATAAAAATATATTATCTTTGTAGTATTTTCATAATCTACCTCTCATGAAAGAGTATTATAAAAGTAAATAATATTGTATTAGTGTGATGAATTTTTAGTGAACCTGAACTAGTTTCTTGAAATTTTGACATTTTCCTTGATAGTAATACAGGAGCTATAGACATATGGTTTAGGAAAACCCATAGCAACGAATTCATACCTATATAAAAATATGAGGTAGAGCCAGTTCAGCTTTTTACTTTAGAAAGAGACCAGGGAGAAGCTATGCTTTGGAGGAAAAATGAAAGAAGGGAGAAGAAAGATAGGAGGATGAATACAATTTTTATATGCTTCATTATTTCTTCTCTTGAGGTAACACTGGATCTTAGAAAAAGAACCGAAAGACATGCCAAAGTTGTGCCATGTTTGTCTTTATATCATGATATGTGCGTAATAAATGCTGCCCACCAATGTTATAAAATGTGTGTGTGTAAGTACTACTTCTTGTTCTTTAATGCCCTGGACTGGTTCACTTTATGCGTAATAGTAATTATTAAAATAATGTAATACCTTTAAATAATATTGTGGTTATAGTTTCCAATGCACTCAGTCATTTATTATCTTTTTAGGTCTTCAATGCACCCCAATAGCTTGGTAGGGTATCTCTCAGAAAGGAAAAGAGACAAAGAAAGACTAAGTAATTTTCCCCAGAATTTCATAACAAATTAGTGGTGGAATCAAGACCATAAATGAGGTGTTATATTATCAGGATCTTCTCCAGGAATTCAGTAAAATTCCCCCTCATCCTTTTTTTAGGAGTGTGAGCCAGGCTCACATAGTTGGTTCTGGAAGAACATCCAGGACCCCGTCCCTACCTATTTCTGTAGCCTCATCTATCACAATTCCTTGTTCCATGTCTCATGTTCCAGGGACATCAAGCTACCAGTAGTTTCCTCTCACGCTAGTGCTCCTTCAAGCCTTTTTGTCTTAGGTCATTGTAATGGATTGAATTTTGTCCCCCCAAATTATGTGTCAACTTGGTTAGGTCATGATTCCCAGTATTATGTGGTTGTCCTCCATTTGGTGATTTTCCTATGTGTTATAAATCATAATTTCTGCCTGTAGTTAAAGAGGATTAGGGTGAGACATAACACCCTTACTCAGGTAAGGGAGTTTCCCTGGGGTATGGCATGCACCACCTTTTATCTTACAAGAGATAAAAGGAAAGGGAAGCAAGGAGAGAGTCAGGGACCTCATACCACCAAGATAGCAGTGCTGGGAGCAGAGCACGTCCTTTGGACCCGAGGTTCCTGCACTGAGATGCTCCCAGACCAAGGGAAGACAGATGACAAGGACCTTCCTCCAGAGCCAACAGAGACAGAAAGTCTTCTCTTGGAGCCAGCGCCCTGGATTCAGACTTCTAGCCTACTGGACTATGAGAGAACAAACTTCTCTTTGTCAAAGCCGTATTTCTGTTATAGCAGCACTAGATGACTAAAACAGTCATATAACCAAAACCAAACCAAACCCGCTGCAGTCGAGTCGATTCTGACTCATAGCAACCCAATAGGACAGAGTAGAACTGCTCCATACAGTTTTCAAGGAGTGCTTGGCGGATTTGAACTGCTGACCTCTTGGTTAGCCACTGTAGCACTTAACCACTACGCCACCAGAGTTTCCAAGACAGTCGTATAGGTCCTTCTAAATAAAATGCCCTTCACACCTTTCTTTACTTAGACAATTCTTGTTTATGTATTAAACTTTAACTCCTTCCTCTCAGGAAACCGTTGAACCTCAAGGTAGGGCTCATATGTGTGGCTGCTCTAGCGTGTGACATACTAGTTTGCAATTATCTATGTGCTTCTTTACTGCAAATTCTTTGTATACTCAGAGCCTAACATGTAGTAAATGTTCAAATATTTTTTTAAGTGGGCTAAATTAATACATAGTATATGAGCATAAATCTAAATTAACGAACAAATAAAAACTCATGAAGCATGTTCTATTTAGAAGGAAGTTCAGTTTGATTTTTAAAAATGCAATTTTAAAATGATTAATATCCATTGTTTGTATTGTTATACATCTAATTAGTGTTTTCCCCAAGTTGGGCAAATACGAGTATTCTGGATAACCAGAAGCAAAATATGTTACATCTCAACGGCAGATGGGCTTAGGAGAGCTCTTTAGGGAAGTCATTCTATTTAATTCAGATTCTTTAGAGGTCGAGGGAATCTTTAACAGGAATTGTAGTTTTTTGACAATATCTGTCTTTTAAAAAATATTCTGACATCCAAGTGATTTGATTAATTTAGGTTTTAATAGATACGAGAAAATTTTTAAAATATTATACTCACACGATAACTTATTCGTGGAGGATCATTTTGTAGGTGATGAATTTCCTTCCTTCTTTTCTGGTAGAAGTAGAAGAAAAGTATATGGATTGCAGCTGCTAACTTAATAATTTTACTGATAACTAAGAATGGAACAGATCTTACTGTGAATTATGTAATTAGCTTAAAAAAGCACTCCATATCCTTTCTGTGACAGAGTATGAAAAACACAAGACAGAGAATATGGTTATTAAGAATTTTTCCCCTGCGAAAGCTTAACCACATTGCATTTAATAGTATAGTCGGAGAAAGGTTGGGTTAGAATGATCAAAACAGCTGCTCTAGGAATGTGTGTTAATGTCAGCCTTGAGTGGCTTTTCTTTCTCCTGCTAAGAAAATGTAACAGGATATTAAAAAACATATTAACCTTCAAAACATGTTCAGATTCTGCTGTGCTTCTAAAGAGGCGATATGAGAATATGAGAGCTATGTTTAGTAGAAGGTTTGACCCGTAGAATTTGTAGAAAGGGGTCACTTAAATTTAGTTTGAAAGCCAACATTCTCGCATATGACTGTCTCTGATATCACACCCCTCCAATCCATTCTCCACGCAGCTGGTACAGTTATCTTTCTAAAGGCACATCTGATTATGCGATCCATCTGTTTAAAGTCCTTTAGTGGTGAAGTCTAGACGCCTTAGCTTGGCAGACTAGATCCTGCCTGAGCTGGCCTTACAACAGTTGCCCTTGAAATCCATGCTCCAGCTTGAGCTATAAGGGGAAACTCACAGTGCCCAGACTGCCTCAGCCATTCTGCTACTTCTTAGCCTTTCCTGACCATCTCTGTCTTTCTGGAATGCTTGGTCTCTATTCTTCCCCCCTGCAGAATTGACTACTCCCTCTACTGCACCGGTAACATATCCCTACGTAGTTGTTTCAAGCCACTCTAAACCCTGTGTATTCAATTGCTCTTTCTGTCTTTCCCTCTTAGTCTCTGAACTCTTAGTGTCTCTGCATGATGATGATCTAAAGACATGCTGAGTGTGGCACTTGGCTGAATAGGTGTGTGAATGGGCTCACTGACACTGAGGCTAGACATATTGCATGTGCCTACTCTCAAACACAGTATCCTTCTTGGAAGTTGTACCAACAATTTCGAAATAAATCATCACCATATTAGCATGTTTCCCGAGCTCTTATTATAGTTACTGAGTTTGCATTGATATTGTAGCTTAAAACATTGAGTGTCAGTAGCTTTGATTTATAATTTCAACTTTTACTCAAACACTTATATTCCTACTTTAGACTAAGAAGAAAGCATAGTCAGAAAAATTCTCAATTTTGATTTTTTGCTCTCCGTGGAAATGTGTCTTGCAAAATGTGCCCATTGTCCCACTTTGCCCTCCACTGGTGTGCTTATATGGGATTAGGATTTTGTAGGGCGCAAATACAGGAAACAAACCATTACTCTTACCTGGTAAGATTTTGCAGGTTGGCTTCCTATGACTGGGATGAGTCCATGTTATTTTGTTCCTTGAGCCATCACTAATCTTGATTATACTGGATTACTGTTATGTCTGAGTTATCCCAGGTATATAAAGGCATATATTAGAATGTTAGGTTATATGTAGCTGCAGAATTAGTCATTGCCACTGTCTGCAGCCTTAGAAGGAAGTACTGAGTTAGGCAACAGCACTGGGGCATAGGTAGGATCAGAGTGTTGAGTTAATTTTGTCCATCTTTTTTTTTTTTTTTTTTTAAGTTGAGAAAGCTGAAGCCCAGAATCTTCAGTAACTTATCCAGGATCTCATAGCAAATTCAGAGAGAAGCACTGAGCCCCATGCAAGGCTTTTCCAAAATGCTTCCCTCATCCTTTGAATCGAAAAGCATTCCCGCTTCACTGCAGCGCAGGGATGTTCAGGAGGAGCCAGGCATGGGGGTGGGAGATATACTACAGCTTGCTTAGTATTGAGTTTTTATTGTCTCTTTACTGAGAGTGCCAGGTGGGTAATTAGTACTCAATGGACTAAGGAGATTGAGGCGCAGAGCTACCTTGTAAGTCCAGGCTTTACTGTAGTGGCTATTTTTATATCTATGCACTTGTATGTGCTGCCTTAAAGGTGTTTGAAAACACTGATTTTTCTGGTTGAATCAGCAGAAACTTTGAGTAGGTAAGTGAGGAGTCCCAACCTGTAATTACTTCTGTTAACAAGCGGGCCTGTTGCCTCCCTATAGTTTAAGAGACTCCATATTGAACAAATTCAGCTTGGGTAGCAACACGGAACTATGTCTGGGTAAGTTACCAACTGAGGCACGGGAGAGAAAACAGCCTCAGAGGAAAATGCAAATAGTCTCAGAAGTCTTTTCTAAATATATTCACACATCAACCCTAAGAGACACCTAGCTGGCATTCTTCCTCAATAGGTCAACTATTGTTGCTAGATAGCTTTAATCATTTTGCAATTCCAAATGAAAAAAGAAATGTAACACCATAGCTTTGTGTCAGCTTCCTGCCCTTTATTCCTTGTAAGAAGGACATAAAACGTTCTTGAAAATGCCCTGTCTGGGAAGCCTTGCAGGATGGCAGCCTTTTCAATCATAAAAATATTTCAAATAGTAGTTTTGTCAGCTTTTTTGCTTTGAGCTGATAATAAGGGCAGTGGGTAGGCTTGGGGAGGGAGAAATCTTGGCCTTTAATTATACATCAGAAACACTTTAACCCTCTCATGACCGTTGGGTTATATGGTCACCCACCTAGATTTTCTACCTTTCAGGTTGTTCGGAAATTTTCTTAACCTCTGTTTATGTGAGACCCACCATTTCTAGGATGGTATGTCTTCCTTCACTATGGTGATTTCTTGAGAAAGGACAATGTGGCATTGCATGTCTGAAATGTCTTTTTCTCTACCCTCGTGTTGAATTGATAATTTTGCCACGTACCGAATACTAAGAAGAAAATGATTTTTCCTTATAATTTTCAAGACATTACTCCATTGTCTTCTGACTTGCAATGTCAATGTTGAGAATCCCGATGCTACTTTTTCCTAATTCTTTTTATGGGACTTTCTCTCTCACCTCGCTCCCTGGAATTTTTAAGTATATGGTGTGGATCTTGATTGATTTTTCTAGACATTTCCAAGAATTTTTCAGTTTAGATACTCATATCTTCCATTCTAAGAAATTTTGTTGCATTATGTCTTTGATGATTTCCATATAGACTGTTTTGTCTGGTCTTCCTGCTAAAGCTATTAATGAGATTTCTGATCTCCTGAATTTTCTGGATTGCTCCTCTTTTTTTTTGTTGTTGTTTATAAGCCCTTTCTTTGTTTTTTTGTTCCACTTTAGAACAATTTTTCTTGATTTTATCTTCTAACCCTTTTATTGAATTAAAAAAATGCTTTCATATGTTTAATTTCAGAGAGCCCTTTCTTGTTCTTTGATTACTCCTTGTGTCATTTTTTTTTTAGAGTTCACGGATGCAGTATATTTCTGATATCAATTATAAACTATTTGAAGTTTTCATTTTTGCTTCTGTTTTTCCCCCTGTCCATTTTATTCACCATTTTTAAGTTGGAGGCTTTTCTCAAATGTTTGGTAATTCTTGCTTATCTACTCAAGTTCCTACTTAAACACTAATGGGAAGCTTTGTGAGAAGGTTGAGTTTCTTCACTCATTGGCTTTTCTGTGACCAATCAGATTATTTTTGATTGGTGACTCCCAAATACCAGTATATGTAGGTCTTTCACCAGTCCTTCTAGAGCAGGATCCTTCAGTTTTCTGTTAAGCTAGAATAAGCCGGGCAGCTGACATTCTAGAGCTGGACAGGAGGAAGGGCTTGCTGTCTCAATGTTTCTCACCCTCACTCTCCACTCTCCCGGATGTCCTTGAGTCTTGAGATTCTCAGGCTTGGTTTCTCCATAGAGTATTTCTCAAAACTCCTGTGGGAATGAGGGAAGGATAATCTCATAATAGGATATGTTGGAGGTAAGGACATAGGAAAATAACTTTCAAAATATCCCTTGTTTTTAATCTTTTCACCCCAATCTCCAATATACTCTTCCTTTACACTATACTTGGTGCTTCCAAATCTTGAGCCTTTTCTAGTGTTCCGCAGGGCAAACTGGAGAGCATGTCTTGGTATCCTTCCTCAGTATGTACTTGGGTTTAATCTTCCTCTTTCTACTAAATGTTTTGCCTGTATCTCACTTCCTGGTGGGGATGGGATTTGGGACATGTCTACTAAAATTACTTGTTAAATAGCCTTATGGTTGTATATGGGCTATATATATATATATATATCTTATGGTTGTATATGGGCTATATATATATATATCTTGAATATGACACTACATTAGTGTATCTATGATGGTATGATTCTCTTTAGTAACTTCAGAGATTCAGCTGGTTTGGAGGGAGCATTGTTTATTTACTCTCAGTCGCTTTGAGTCCTTTGTGATTGGGCTCAACATATTTGGTAATTGGTTGGCAATTGTTTACTACTCCCATCATCAGAACACAAGAAATCATATCCAGGAATCATGCTGAATACCTTTGGCAATGACTTTGTCATATAAAACAACAATCCTAATTGAAAATACAGATATGTAAGCTGAGAGACATAAAGTTTTAATAATTTGTCATAAATTATTATTATTTTTTTCATGTAATGGGAAAAAGGAAGGCTCCTGAAGGAATGAGATCTGGATAGGTGCATCGATGGGGAAGTAGGTTTAGGTGGAATGGGGTGTAGAGGAAAAAACATCAGATGATATAGTGATGGTTTTAACATTGTGATATCTAGTCAGACAGGGTGCTGTCTGGTAGCTTTAGAAGTCAATGTGGATTGAAAATGTGTGCTTTCTGGGAGGTGGAGGGGTGCCACCAACACAGTTGCCAAAATGGCCCTAGATCCCAGAAGCTCCCTTGTTGCTATAATGGGTTATTTTGAAAAATTTAGGACAACTAAAATATATATATATATATATATATATATATAAAAGATACTTTTTAGGATAAAAAAGTGAAATTCAAAATATCTAGAAAATCAAATTATTTCCAGTGGAGTTCATAAATAATGTGTGTGCAACATGAAGTTAGAACTCTGGTCACAAAAAACTTATATTGATGCATTCTTTTATCTCAACCTAAGCTGTAATGATGGGCACTTCTTTGTAATAGGTCATGAATCTTTGTGCAACAGGATGATGTTGAGGCAAGAGAGAACATCAAGTTTTGTTTTTATTTCACTGATTCCAGCTACATGACACTGCTGTTTCTGAAAAGTGGCAGTCATCTGCATGCTTTGCTGCAGACGGCCTCTCTGGCTGCAGTAATTTAGGGGCAGCTCAAAGCTGAGTTTGAAGGTAAACTATTGCATCATCAGGCAATTGCTAAGCATTATGTCTTGCACATGGGTTTTATTTAATAAGTTGTGTGCAAGGTACATGTCTGTTGATCTACTGGGTCTACATACCTACATGTTTACCACAAATAGGACTAATCCAACCAAAAACAAACAAACAGACAAACAAACCCATTGCTGTCAAGTTGATTCCAACGTCTATCAACCCTATAGGACAGAATAGAACTGCCCCATAGGGTTTCCAGGGAATGGCTGGTGGATTCAAACTGCTGACCTTTTGGTTTGCAGCTGAACTCTTAACCATTGTGCCATCAGGGCTCCAGGACTAAGCCAGAGATGTTCAAATATACTCAACCTTGGTTTAGGCACATCAATTTAAAAATAATTGTCCCAGCATAAATCTATGACTGGATTAGACATAACTGCTAAGAGAGAAACCGAGTGGGTACACTGTTCAGCCTGGGTGGTCTTCTGGTTTACTTCAGGTGGCTCATTAGCAGGGCTGGAGTACACCACTTTTGACATCATCTTTTTGGGCGTGTTTGGAGAGACTGGGCCTGAACAGATGGCCTGTATATGGGCTCCCATGACTACGACGCATGCCAGGCAGGCAGATGAGTGATCTGGCTTGTTCCTTCTCTTTCAAATTGATGTCAGCCAGGGAAAAGTGGTGAAAATAAATCAATGGCTCTCTTCTCCAGACCCAGCATGTACCTTAAAATGTACCTTATAGTCATCAAAATAAGAAAACATCCTGTGGTGGTTATTGGGTGATTTCTCTGGTAGGAAGAACCTTTCACACACTGGAGATTAACTTAACAAATGGCCAAGTGGTGCCTCAGAAAGGACTTTTTTTTTTTCGTCAGAGACCAAATGTTGGCACTGAATGGACAGCAGCAGGTTTGGAGGGAGCATTGTTTATTCACTCCCAGACTCTTTGAGTCGTTTGTGACTGGGCTCAGTATTTTTGGTAACTGGTTGGTAATTGTTTACTTCTCCCATCATCAGAACACAGGAAATCATAAACAGGCATCATGCTGAATATCTTTGGCAGTGCCTTTGTGTTCCTACTGTACAGAAAGCCAAGGGACCTCATTCTTGTATAACATCCCTATTTACTCTTCACTGAGTCTCCTATATAGCGAGGGACTCAACCGAGGACCAATGACACAAGCTTTAAGTGTTATTAAATTTTTACATATTAAGTTAACCCTGAGCTAGACTGTCTTATGACTCAATTTCCTTTTATTTGAGCTAAAGACCCTCCCACCTCACTTACAAATCTATGAACGATATTCTCACAGACACGGACTGATTTTCTAGTTACAAATCATGAACATTTGATGTGTTTTCTAACACTAAACATTTCACATATGTGAGAATCATGTTGGGTTAAAGTAGAAAGGAAGTTTTACTTTTTTGGAATGAATCTGATCTCTATAAGCAAGAGGCTTTTCAATTGTGAAAGCTTCATATGGCCCGTGGGTGGCATGTTGGATACCCCCAAGGCTGACTTAGTGCAGTATGATAATCTAGTTCCCAAATTTTACATAGCTATCTACTCAGAATTTGTAATGTTTCTAGAAATACCTTGTATAGAAATATCTTCATAAGAGCTTTATGTTGTGATCTGTTTTAGGCTAAGTTTCATTAGTTAGCTAGAAGAATTAAGAGACAGTCAAGTCAGAGAATTAAAAACGGGATTTCTGGTTTTGTTACAACTGAGCTTTTTTTTTAAAAGAAATATCACTTAAGTTTTTTTTTTTTTTTAACTGATGCTTAAAATGGATATACAAAATAAAGTCTAACTTGCAAGGCTTTTGAGGAACTTCTTTTATTACTTTAAAGGAACTTATAAATAAAAATTTTTATTAATGGCTGATGTACTTATAACTGTCAGGAAGGGTGGTAACATTTCAGCCAGTTCTCCAGAGGAGACAGGTGTGCTGTGATTTGGTCGTCATCTGAATGATGTATTTGAGGACATCATGCCCAGCAGTTGAATTTATTTTAAAAATGTTGATAAATTTATTTTCTGAGAAATCATGGATCATAGCCTTAAATTCTGGGAACAAATGAGATTTTCCCTCAGCTTCACCAGTGTAGAAGAAGGGATCCTTACTATTTTGAATTTTTTAATTCTCATTACTGTTTCTCTCCCTTCCATTCTCTCTTGAACATATACACAGAGAGTCAATAAAATCTAGGACAACTGAAAACACCATCTTAAATTTAAAATATAAAAAAAAAAAATTAACATATCATGGTATCTCAGAATAATGACTATGTTTTACCTCTGCACCATTTGTGCATATTCTTTGGGGAAATGGAAAGTTGTCTGTTTGTTTATACTTACTGTTTTTTCAAATGTTTAGTCAATGAAATAAAATGTGACCCTAGATCTCTGTCACCTAGGATAGTTCCACCAGTCATAGCACAAAAGATTAAAGTTTCTCTTCTGTTTTTTCCACCCCTACAAAATTGACCATCCAAAGTGCCCGTAATTAAGTTGGTGGAAGCGGCTGACTCTGAAGTAAGTACAAAGGTGAGAAAAATGAGACCAAGACGTGAAATAACTTATTCAAGGTCATGCAGTTAGTTTGGGGACAGCAGAGACGAGAATCCAGGTCATTTTACTGGTACTTCAGTCTTTTCTCAAGTATTCATTGTGCTGGGTGCTATTTCTGTGTCCTTTTTCTTCCATTTGGCTGCTTGTCGGTCTCTGCTATGGAGGAATTGCTCTATGCAAGTTAATTTCTTTTCCTTGGGGAAGTATTTTTTTTTTTTTATTAACTTTTATTGAGCTTCAAGTGAACGTTTACAAATCAAGTCAGTCTGTCACATATAAGTTTATATACATCTTACTCTGTACTCCCACTTGCTCTCCCCCTAATGAGTCAGCCCTTCCAGTCTCTCCTTTCGTGACAACTTTGCCAGCTTCCAACTCTCTCTATCCTCCCATCCCCCCTCCAGACAGGAGATGCCAACACAGTCTCAAGTGTCCACCTGATATAATTAGCTCACTCTTCATCAGCGTCTCTCTCCCACCCACTGTCCAGTCCCTTTCAAGTCTGATGAGTTGTCTTCAGGGATGGTTCCTGTCCTGTGCCAACAGAAGGTTTGGGGACCATGGCCGCCGGGATTCCTCTAGTCTCAGTCAGACCATTAAGTCTGGTCTTTTTATGAGAATTTGGGGTCTGTATCCCACTGATCTCCTGCTCCCTCAGGGGTCCTCTGCTGTGCTCCCTGTCAGGGCAGTCATCGATTGTGGCTGGGCACCAACTAGTTCTTCTGGTCTCAGGATGATGTAAGTCTCTAGTTCATGTGGCCCTTTCTGTCTCTTCGGCCCTTAGTTGTCGTGTGACCTTGGTGTTCTTCATTCTCCTTTGCTCCAGGTGGGTTGAGACCAATTGATGCATCTTAGATGGCCGCTTGTTAGCATTTAAGACCCCAGACGCCACATTTCAAAGTGGGATGCAGAATGTTTTCATAATAGAATTATTTTGTCAATTGACTTAGAAGTCCCCTTAAACCATGGTCCCCAAACCCCCGCCCTTGCTCCGCTGACCTTTGAAGTATTCATTTTATCCCGGAAACTTCTTTGTTTTTGGTCCAGTCCAATTGAGCTGACCTTCCATGTATTGAGTGTTGTCCTTCCCTTCACCTAAAGCAGTTCTTATCTACTAATTAGTCAAAAAAAACCCTCTCCCTCCCTCCCTCCCTCCCTCCCCCCTTCGTAACCACAAAAGTATGTGTTCTTCTCAGTTTTTACTATTTCTCAAGATCTTATAATAGTGGTCTTATACAATATTTGTCCTTTTGCCTCTGACTAATTTCGCTCGGCATAATGCCTTCCAGGTTCCTCCGTGTTATGAAATGTTTCACAGATTCATCACTGTTCTTTATCGATGCGTAGTATTCCATTGTGTGAATATACCACAATTTATTTACCCGTTCATCCGTTGATGGACACCTTGGTTGCTTCCAGCTTTTTGCTACTGTAAACAGAGCTGCAATAAACATGGGTGTACATATATCTGTTTGTGTGAAGGCTCTTGTTTCTCTAGGGTATATTCTGAGGAGTGGGATTTCTGGGTTGTATGGTAGTTCTATTTCTAACTGTTTAAGATAATGCCAGATAGATTTCCAAAGTGGTTGTACCATTTTACATTCCCACCAGCAGTGTATGAGAGTTCCAATCTCTCCGCAGCCTCTCCAACATTTATTATTTTGTGTTTTTTGGATTAATGCCAGCCTTGTTGGAGTGAGATGGAATCTCATTGTAGTTTTAATTTGCATTTCTCTAATGGCTAATAATGGGGAGCATTTTCTCACGTATCTGTTGGCTGCCTGAATATCTTCTTCAGTGAAATGTGTGTTCATATCCTTTGCCCACTTTTTGATTGGGTTGTTTGTCTTTTTGTGGTTGAGTTTTGACAGAATCATGTTGATTTTAAAGATCAGGCGCTGGTCGGAGATGTCATAGCTGAAAATTCTTTCCCAGTCTGTAGGTGGTCTTTTTACTCTTTTGGTGAAGTCTTTAGATGAGCATAGGTGTTTGATTTTTAGGAGCTCCCAGTTATCGGGTTTCTCTTCGTCATTTTTGGTAATGTTTTGTATTCTGTTTATGCCTTGTATTAGGGCTCCTAGAGTTGTCCCTATTTTTTCTTCCATGATCTTTATCATTTTAGTCTTTATGTTTAGGTCTTTGATCCACTTGGAGTTAGTTTTTGTGCATGGTGTGAGGTATGGGTCCTGTTTCATTTTTTTGCAAATGGATATCCAATTATGCCAGCACCATTTGTTAAAAAGACTATCTTTTCCCCAATTAACTGACACTGGTCCTTTGTCAAATATCAGCTGCTCATACGTGGATGGATTTATATCTGGGTTCTCCATTCTGTTCCATTGGTCTATGTGCCTGTTGTTGTACCAGTACCAGGCTGTTTTGACTACTGTGGCTGTATAATAGGTTCTGAAATCAGATAGAGTGAGGCCTCCCGCTTTCTTCTTCTTTTTCAGTAATGCTTTGCTTATCCTAGGCTTCTTTCCCTTCCATATGAAATTGGTGACTTGTTTCTCTATCACCTTAAAAAATGACATTGGAGTTTGGATCGGAAGTGCGTTATATGTATAGATGGCTTTTGGTAGAATAGACATTTTTACTATGTTAAGTCTTCCTATCCATGAGCAAGGTATGTTTTTCCACTTAAGTATGTCCTTTTGAATTTCTTGTAGTAGAGCTTTGTAGTTTTCTTTGTATAGGTCTTTTACATCCTTGGTAAGATTTATTCCTAAGTATTTTATCTTCTTGGGGGCTACTGTGAATGGTATTGATTTGGTTATTTCCTCTTCGCTGTTCTTTTTGTTGATGTAGAGGAATCCAAGTGATTTTTGTATGTTTATTTTATAACCTGAGACTCTGCCAAACTCTTCTATTAGTTTCAGTAGTTTTCTGGAGGATTCCTTAGGGTTTTCTGTGTATAAGATCATGTCATCTGCAAATAGAGATAATTTTACTTCCTCCTTGCCAATCCGGATGCCTTTTATTTCTTTGTCTAGCCTAATTGCCCTGGCTAGGACTTCTAGCACGATGTTGAATAAGAGCGGTGATAAAGGGCATCCTTGTCTGGTTCCCGTTCTCAAGGGAAATGCTTTCAGGTTCTCTCCATTTAGAGTGATATTGGCTGTTGGCTTTGCATAGATGCCCTTTATTATGTTGAGGAATTTTCCTTCAACTCCTATTTTGGTGAGAGTTTTTATCATGAATGGGTGTTGGACTTTGTCAAATGCCTTTTCTGCATCAATTGATAAGATCATGTGGTTTTTGTTTTTTGTTTTATTTATGTGATGGATTACATTAATGGTTTTTCTGATATTAAACCAGCCTTGCATACCTGGTATAAATCCCACTTGATCAGGGTGAATTATTTTTTTGATATGTTGTTGAATTCTATTGGCTAAAATTTTGTTGAGGATTTTTACATCTATGTTCATGAGGGATATAGGTCTGTAATTTTCTTTTTTTGTAATGTCTTTACCTGGTTTTGGTATCAGGGAGATGGTGGCTTCATAGAATGAGTTGGGTAGTATTCTGTCATTTTCTATGCTTTGAAATACCTTTAGTAGTAGTGGTGTTAACTCTTCTCTGAAAGTTTGGTAGAACTCTGCAGTGAAGCCGTCCGGGCCAGGGCTTTTTTTTGTTGGGAGTTTTTTGATTACAGTTTCAATCTCTTTTTTTGTTATAGGTCTATTTAGTTGTTCTACTTCTGAATGGGTTAGTTTAGGTAGGTAGTGTTTTTCCAGGAATTTATCCATTTCTTCTAGGTTTTCAAATTTGTTAGAGTACAATTTTTCGTAATAATCTGATATGATTCTTTTAATTTCAGTTGGGTCTGTTGTGATGTGGTCCTTCTCGTTTCTTATTCGGGTTATTTGTTTCCTTTCCTGTATTTCTTTAGTCAGTCTAGCCAATGGTTTATCAATTTTGTTAATTTTTTCAAAGAACCAGCTTTGGGCTTTGTTAATTCTTTCAATTGTTTTTCTGTTCTCTAATTCATTTAGTTTAAAAAAAAAAAAAAATTTTTTTTTTTAATTCATTTAGTTCAGCTCTAATTTTTATTATTTGTTTTCTTCTGGTGCCTGATGGATTCTTTTGTTGCTCACTTTCTATTTGTTCAAGTTGTAGGGACAGTTCTCTGATTTTGGCTCTTTCTTCTTTTTGTATGTGTATATTTATCGATATAAATTGGCCTCTGAGCACTGCTTTTGCTGTGTCCCAGAGGTTTTGATAGGAAGTATTTTCATTCTCGTTGCATTCCATGAATTTCCTTATTCCCTCCTTGATGTCTTCTATAACCCAGTCTTTTTTCAGGAGGGTATTGTTCAGTTTCCAAGTATTTGATTTCTTTTCCCTAGTTTTTCTGTTATTGATTTCTACTTTTATTGCCTTGTGGTCTGAGAAGATGCTTTGTAATATTTCGATGTTTTGGACTCTGCAAAGGTTTGTTTTATGACCTAATATGTGGTCTATTCTAGAGAATGTTCCATGTGCGCTAGAAAAAAAAGTATATTTTGCAGCAGTTGGGTGGAGAGTTCTGTATAAGTCAATGAGGTCAAGTTGGTTGATTGTTGTAAGTAGGTCTTCCGTGTCTCTATTGAGCTTCTTACTGGATGTCCTGTCCTTCTCCGAAAGTGGTGTGTTGAAGTCTCCTACTATAATTGTGGAGGTGTCTATCTCACTTTTCAATTCTGTTAAAATTTGATTTATGTATCTTGCAGCCCTGTCATTGGGTGCATAAACATTTAATATGGTTATGTCTTCCTGATCAATTGTCCCTTTTGTCATTATGTAGTGTCCTTTTTTATCCTTTGTGGTGGATTTAAGTCTAAAGTCTATTTTGTCAGAAATTAATATTGCTACTCCTCTTCTTTTTTTGCTTATTGTTTGCTTGATATATTTTTTTCCATCCTTTGAGTTTTAGTTTGTTTGTGTCTCTAAGTCTAAGGTGTGTCTCTTGTAGGCAGCGTATAGACGGATCGTGTTTCTTTATCTAGTCCGAGACTCTCTGTCTCTTTATTGGTGCATTTAGTCCGTTTACATTCAGCGTAATTATAGATAAAGAAGTGTTTAGTGTTGTCATTTTGATGCCTTTTTATGTGTGTTGTTGACAATTTCATTTTTCCACATACTTTTTTGTGCTGAGACTTTTTTTAGTAAATTGTGAGATCCTCATTTTCGTAGTGTTTGACTTTGTTGAGTCATTACGTTTTTCTTGGCTTTTATCTTGAGTTATGGATTTGTTATACCTTTTTGTGGTTACCTTATTATTTACCCCTATTTTTCTAAGTAAAAACCTATCTTGTATTGTTCTATATCGCCTTGTATCACTCTCCATATGGCAGCTCTATGCCTCCTGTATTTAGTCCCTCTTTTTGATTATTGTGATCTTTTACATATTGACTTCCTTGATTCCGTGTTATGAGTATTTTTTTTTTTAATTAATCTTAATTTGTTTTTGTGATTTCCCTATTTGAGTTGATATCAGGATGATCTGTTTTGTGACCTTGTGTTGTGCTGGTATCTGATATTATTGGTTTTCTGACCCAACAATATCCTTTAGTATTTCTTGTAGCTTTGGTTTGGTTTTTGCAAATTCTCTAAACTTGTGTTTATCTGTAAATATTTTAATTTCGCCTTCATATTTCAGAGAGAGTTTTGCTGGATATATGATCCTTGGCTGGCAGTTTTTCTCCTTCAGTGCTCTGTATATGTCGTCCCATTCCCTTCTTGCCTGCATGGTTTCTGCTGAGTAGTCTGAACTTATTCTTATTGATTCTCCCTTGAAGGAAACCATTCTTTTCTCCCTGGCTGCTTTTAAAATTTTCTGTTTATCTTTGGTTTTGGCGAGTTTGATGATAATATGTCTTGGTGTTTTTCTTTTTGGATCAATCTTAAATGGGGTTCGATGAGCATTTTGGATAGATATCCTTTTGTCTTTCATGATGTCAGGGAAGTTTTGTGTCAGGAGTTCTTCAACTATTTTCTCTGTGTTTTCTGTCCTCCCTCCCTGTTCTGGAACTCAAATCACACACAAGTTATCCTTCTTGATAGAGTCCCACATGATTCTTAGGGTTTCTTCATTTTTTTTAATTCTTTTATCTGATTTTTTTTCAGCTATGTTGGTGTCGATTCCCTGGTCCTCCAGATGTCCCAGTCTGCATTCTAATTGCTCGAGTCTGCTTCTCTGACTTCCTATTGCATTGTCTAATTCTGTAATTTTATTGTTAATCTTTTGGATTTCTACATGCTGTCTCTCTATGGATTCTTGCAACTTATTAATTTTTCCAGTATGTTCTTGAATAATCTTTTTGAGTTCTTCAACTGTTTTATCAGTGTGTTCCTTGGCTTTTTCTGCAGTTTGCCTTATTTCGTTTCTAATGTCTTGAAGTATTCTGTAAATTAGTTTTTTATATTCTGTATCTGATAATTCCAGGATTGTATCTTCATTTGGGAAAGATTTTGATTCTTTTGTTTGGGAGGTTGTAGAAGCTGTCATGGTCTGCTTCTTTATGTGGTTTGATATGGACTGCTGTCTCCGAGCCATCACTGGGAGACTAGTTTTTCCAGAAAATCCGCTGACTGGGACGCTGGCTCCAGGCTCCAAAAACAATCGCTGCTTCCCCGTATTTGTTCGTTTTCCGTCTCTAAATCTGTGTTTGTTGTTCAGGGTTCGTAGATTGCTATGTATGTGATCGATTCACTTGTTTTTCCAAGTCTTTGTTGCAAGAGGGATCCGAGGTAGTGTCTACCTAGTCCGCCATCTTGGCCCCGCCCTGGGGAAGTATTTTCTTAATGCTCATTCTCACATTCCTGCCATTGCGATCCAAGTGTCCTTAGGTGATTCATGCAAATGCTATGGACCTCCTCAGTCTCCTCGTTTATGAAACGAAGATGCTGTGCTAACAGGGCTAAGTTTTCTCCACCGACTCAACGGCAATGGGGTTATCATCCTTTAATCATTTGTAGATGAAAAGTGCATTTGAACTCTGAAAATACTTCATTTCATGTAGCTTGTGTGTATAGGGTCGCTATGAGTCAGAATTGACTCGACGGCACTGGGTTTGGGTTTTTTTTTTTTTGGTTTTGTGTTTATCATGCTGTGTTTTGTTTATTTTCACCTCATCTTATTAAAGATGGTTTGAGAAACAATGCCTTAAAGCCCCTTGGTGATGCAGTGCTGAAATGAAGGATTCAGTTATTTTAACTTGATGATGACATTTTGGTTTAGGTTCCCTGTTGCAACTAAGCCAAGCTTTGTATCACTGTGGTGATTTTCTGTGCCTTGTTGAGTGGTGTGTGTATGCACACATTAGCAGCATTGTGAGCTATTTTTGTCCTCAGGACATAGCCATATGCATATATATAATAATGAAGCAAAAGTTTAACTAATAAATGCAATCAGATAGTGCACATATGCGACAGACTAGAACACCATTTCCAATATGGGCCTAAGGTATTAGGATTATACCAATATCCATATTAAATTGCGTAAGTTGGAATGGTGTCTTTTGGGGCCTTAACCAAAAAAAAAAAAAAAAGAAAATCCAAAAACACCCATTGCTGTTGAGTTGATTCTGACTCCGAGTAGCCCTGTGGGACAGAGTAGAACTGCCCCATAGTGTTTCCAAGGCTGTTAATCTTTAGGGAAGCAGTCTACCACAACTTTCTCCCACAGAGTGGCTGGTAGGTTTGAACCACTGACCTTTCAGTTAGCAGCCAGGTGCTTTAATTGCTGTGCCACCCAGGGCTTTCTTTTGTGCCTTAGGATATTAAAAAATTAGAAAACTCAATGTAGCCATTAAAACTGGCTTGTACCTTTTGACCTGGTAAAAGTGCTTATTCATTTGTTCGCTGTTTGCCGTATTCCAAGGATTTTGCTGACTGTTTTACATATAGCATTTTGTTAAATTATTTTAATGATTTTATTCCTTGTGTTTTACAGAGAAGGAAACTGACTTGTAGAGAGGTTAAGTGACACGCTTAGGAGCTCAAAGTTGCTATTCAAATTGAGGAATGTCTGATTCCAAAGGCTTTGTCTTAATCATTATGCTATCATTCTCCCAAATCCATTCGTTCATACACTACATACTTATTGGTATATTGCTGTTATAGGTCCCAGAATACAGCAGAAAAGAAAACAGACAATCCTGATCTCATGGAGCTGTCACTCTCCTGGCAGAGAGAGTGAATGAAGAAATGGATAAAATATATAAGATGCCACATGGTAAGGGGAACTTTGGAGGACAATAAAGCGAGAAGAGGCTAGAGAGATTAGAGTGTGGGCTTGTAGTTTTGAGTAGGGTAGTCAGGAAGGCCTTGCTTAGGTGATCACATCGGAGCAAAGTCGTGAGTTTAATTGAAGGAATTGGGGCGTTGAAACCCAATGGAGTTGGAGAGGAATTAAAACAAGAGTAGAGAAAACTCTTTGGAGTCATGCTGAAAGCGTTAAAAAAAAAAGAAAAAACGTGGTCTTGTATCAGGATAGTATAGGATTTTTGCTTTTTTTTTAATTTTAAAGATTTGAGATCATAACATGATTAATTGCTAAATGGTAGTGGTCTAGAGAGAAGAAAAATTGATCGATGATGTCAGAGAGATAGTTGAGAATTGCTAGAGCAATGTTCTTGAGAAGGTGAGATGGGATAGGACCTAGTGCAAAAGCGGAAAGCTTACTCTTAGATACCAAAACAAAACAAACTCACTGCCATCAAGTCGATTCCGACTCATAGGGATCCTATAGGACAGAGTAGAACTGCCCCATAGGGTTTCCGAGGAGCAGCTGGTGAATTTGAACTGCTGACATTATGGTTAGCAGCTGAGCTCTTAACCACTGTGCCACCTCTCTTAGGAGCATAGAAAGTTGGTTAGTAATAATAGTAGAAAAGGCAGAGGATATGAACACAGGCTCGAGGGTGAAGAGATGAGCTTGAGGGAATTTGAAGGAATTCTTGTGGGTTCAGCTTTTGGAGAGTGGACATGCTTCTCCAGCCATGTTCAGAATGCACAGAGTAGGTGGAAAGTGCATTCAAATGGGGTCAGGGTTTTGTAAGAAGAGTGCAGTAAAGAGACCAGATTATGACATTTAAGTTGAGAAGGTCAGAAGTGAGGACATAGGGATGGTAGTCAGGGACACTGAAAAGGTGATGGGATCAATGGATTGTGTCATGGATTGAATTATGTACCCCAAAAATGTGTGTATCAGCTTGGCTGGGCCATGAATGCCAGTATTGTGTGATTTTCCTGTATGTTATAAATCCTGCCTTTATGATGTTACCGAAGGGGGATGGGTGGCAGTTGTGTTAGTGAGGCAGAACTCAACCTACAAGATTAGATTGTGTCTTGAGGCAATCTCTTTTGAGACATAAAAGAGAAAAGCGAACAGAGAGACAGGAGGACCTCATACAACCAAGAAAGCAGTGCCAGGAGCAGAGTGCGTCCTTTGGATCTGGGGTTCCTGCATGGAGAAGCTCCTAATCCGGGGGAAGATTGATGAGAAGGCCGACAGAGAGAGAAAGCCTTCCCCTGGAGCTGACGCCCTGAATTTGGATGCGTAGCCTATTAGGCTGTGAGAGAATAAATTTCTCATTGTTAAAACCATTCACTTGTGGTATTTCTGTTATAGCAGCACTAGATGACTAAGACAGGTTATAAATCCTGGTAGCTTCCAAAAGGGAAAGAGTGTGGTGATTTGGGAGGGGCGATGCTTGATAATGAAATTGTTTAGGGGACTAAATTTTCTTGAATAACCATGGGTCTGAGTGGCTGAGTTGGGGCAAAGGACAAGATCATTGGAGGAAAAAGTCAAGAACTTAAAAACCACCAGTTAACTGGAAAGTGAAATCACCAAGACTTATTTCAGCAGCACTCTTAAAGAGATTGATAGTGGGGTAAAAGTTAAAACCCCCCAGGAAGGGAGATGATTCTAATAAGAAGTTAGTTGTTAATATAGTCTGATGAAGAGCTGTGGGTCTTTCAAGGAGAGGAAGAAATAATGCCTGGCAAAGAAGAGCAAGGAGAAGACTGACCTCTTTTTATGGCCCTATTGTTTGTGTTGTGTGGAAAAGAAAGCAGCCTTCGCTCACGACTCAAGAGATAGCTTGAGCCCTTGGTGAAGAGCCAGGTCTCATTTGTAGCAAGAAGGTAACGGAGACAGTCAGAGAAGAGACTAGGAAATACGGGGTTGTCCTGAGCCACGAGCTCTAGTGGACACAGTAGAACTTTAGGATTTGGGGAGGGATGGGTCAATGCCAGAAAAGAGGGATGAGTCAATGGGATGAGGGTCTGAGAAAGGGTGAGTGACCTGGGACTCCTGGACTTCTCCTGGTGACTTACCTCAATATTAAAAAATGGAAAATAAGGTCAATGCAATGGTCTCTAGGAAGATAGTGGTGGTGAGACTGGGTGTGATGAGAATAGAGGATAGGAGGAGTGTCAGAAGCATAAAGTTTTGGGATTCTCCTATTACTCCAAATGATGGATTGGAGAGAATCAGTTGTACCTGGGTCACGAGGATCCCTAAGATGCTCTAACACCCAGAACATGAGGAGTTTTAGGGTATGCTCTTAATTTAAACTCAAGAATTCATTTCCTTCGTTTGTGATAATTATTAGTATACACTTACTATAAACTAAGAAACTCATTTCCTTTATTTTTGAGAATTCGCAGCTGTAGAACCAAGGTTTTTGTTTTTGTGTTTTCCTTTTACAGGTGTTAGTTATTGCTCCTCCTTTATTTATGATAACCTATACAGGTATTCTGGAAACCCTGGTGGTGTAGTGGTTAAGTGCTACGGCTGCTAACCAAAGGGTCAGCAGTTCGAATCCTCCAGGTGCTCCTTGGAAACTCTACGGGGAAGTTCTACTCTGTCCTATAGGGTCGCTATAAATTGGAATGGACTCGACAGCACTGGGTTTGGTTTTGGTTTTGGTATACAGGCATTCCAAGCATCTGCAAAGTACCAGACACTGTGTTAAGTGTTTGAAGGGAGGGAGTAGGAGGGAGTTGCATGAATAGATAAAGTCCTTGTGCTGAAGAGTTTACAGACTAGAAGGGCAGACAAATGTACAAACAAATAATTATAAGGAAATGGAAGCCTGTGGTCTATACAGGAGATAGAGGAGGTAGGGACATGTTTAGATGTCAGTTTTCCTAGAAATGTGGAAGATAGACTATCTTATCTAGAGGGAAAATTTCAGCCATTTTAGCCAGACCATTAGCAGAATTTTACCACCACCTGCAAAGAATTTGATTTCTGGGATTACATACTATTTAGTGCAATGTTTATACGTGGTATCTGTTCAAAATTTCTTTGATCATATAATGAAAAGGTGGATGGATGAGTAATAAATGCACTTATGAAGGACTTCAACCACCAAGAGTATTAACTTGCATAGAACTGCAAACCTTTCCTGTTTACGTTAAAATTTTGACATCGCTGCCTTTAACTTCAGAAGGGAGAAAGGAAAGGAGATTATTTGGGCTCTGATTTGGGAAAATTTTAGTCCTCCTTGTTAATTGTTTTTTCATGGTAGTTAAGGGGCGTTCCCTATAGGCTGTAGATCCCTACCTCACACTCTAACATTTATTCTAAGTCTTTTGTTGCTCCTTCCAATTTCTTAATGCTGACTTTTGCTTATAAAGTATTTTTTTTGGAAATGAGCCCATTCTTAATCTCTGTTTTCAGTATAGTAGTACAGTTGCCTTTTATCAGCTAAAAAGATTTATAGAAGTGATTTGGCCGCCTTGGACATATTTATTTGAATTAAGAGAATTACTTGGAGTTGGAGGCATCTCTTAGAGAAATTTAGTGGATACTTTCCCCTGCATTATAGGCTGTAAAAGCTTTTCTGAGATAACCGTTATTACTAGATTACTAGTGTTGGTTTTTAAATGGTTCTGTGTTGTTCTGTACTGGCCTCTTCTTCCCTCCAAATCTGAATCTTTGCATCCTAACAGATATATCACAGAGCAGCAGAATGCGAGGGCTCGTATGTGTAATTTTGTATTAATATTAGCAGTGCTGAAAGCAAAGAACTGGGCACTGGAATAGTTCATGCAGTTTTTAGGAACAGAAGCCCATTCCTAGGCTGGCATTTAAGAATACCTGATATTCTCTGAATTTGATTTTGATGACGATACATTGAAATGTGAGCATGGATGCTGGGAAGCTATCCGTTTAGCTTTCTTCCATTCGATCCTTTGGATATTTGCTGTGCTCGTTCTACACTAGGCTGAACCATTATTCTGGTTTAACATATGAGCTGAGTAGAAGCTTCCCTGCAGACCTACCTCCTATAGGGAATAATTTAGTTACTGTCTTGGCTTTTTGTTCCATTCATACTCTACTAGTGTATGGTTTACATTTTTTAATCTCCACAGTCCTTTTTCAGCCACAATCTCTAAGACCCTGAAACATTTCCACACTTTTTTTGGTCTTTCTTCCTTTTCCTTTTTTATTTATAACATAGAATTTATGTAGCATCAGATTTAAACTGCTTTATAATCATTTTTAGTTATTTTTGTGTTCTTCCTCCCACCACAACACTGTTTCATAGCCAACTCGATAATAGGTGAGTATGTTTCTCTTTCTTCAGTGATGAGGAAATAGTGCTAAATATTTATGCTTCTTACAAATCATTTTTTGTCCCAGGAACATAATTCACAAGCCCAAGGAAATCATAAGAAGGGGGTCAGCATTCTTTGTTTGTTTGAATTTATTTAAATTTAACTTGGTTTATGGAATAATTCTCTACCGAGTTTGGCCTAATTATGCCAATAATTTTACTTGGTATTGTGCGTTTTGTGCCTTTGGCTATTTAATGGAACCTGTGAGAGCCAGAACGCAATGGGACTGCCTTGTTTTTCTTGGTCTTGTAAGTTTTCCGTCTTTGAAATGGTGCAGTCTTACCACTTTTCTATTGCTCATTTTAGTGGAAAATATTTGAATTTTCCTTCTCTGACAAGTTTCCGCTTTACACAGGCTCTGGCTTTCACAGGTTCTCTCCCTCCATCCTTTAATTCCACAGCACTTCCTTTTCACTTTTAGAGCGAGGACATGGTATTAGGCACACTAAGTTAATAGCTATGGTTATTGCTCATGGGTATAAAAATGTTGTCATGTCTCTATTTCTTTTTCCCCTAACATCAGGGAAGGATTCCCCCCAAAACCCATTGCCATCGAGTTGATTCTTACTCACAGCAATCCTATAGGACAGGGTAGAACTACTCCATAGGGTTTCCAAGGAGCAGCTGGTGGATTTGAACTGCCAACACTTTGGTTAGCAGCCATGCAGTTAACCATTGAGCCACCAGGGCTCCCAGTGAATGATATATCCAGTAATACCTCCAAATGTGCACATGTGCTTACATTCAACAACACTCACATGGCAACACATACATGCTGCACAGTTCGAGCCTTTGAAGATTCATCTGTTAGCTAACCCTCTTAGGATCCCTTTAAGCGGTTGTTTGAAGGCTCAGTGAAATAATCACTGATCTGGACTAAATTTGTTTCCTTAGTTTTATTAATAAGTGGGACAGCAGCAAATTGATCTTAGAAACTGAATTCAAATCGCCCACAGGTACAACATTTTATTGCCACTGGAAGGTTAATTTTATTCCTGCTTGTTATGGATTGAATAGTGGCACCCCCAAAACGTGTGTCAACTTGGTTGGTCCATGATTCCCAGCATTGTGTGATTGTCCATCATTTTGTCATCTGATGTAATTTTCCTATGTGTTGTAAATCCTACCTCTCTGAAGTTAATGAGGCTGGATTGTTGGTTTTAGGTGTGAAGGAGTTGGTTCCTACTCATAGTGACCCTATAGGACAGAGTAGAAATGCCCCATAGGGTTTCCAAGGAGCAGCTGGTGGATTTGAACTGCCAACCTTTTGGTTAACAGCTGAGCTCTTAACCACCAGGACTCCAAGGCAGGGTTAGAGGTAGTTATGTTAATGAGGCAAGATTAGGTTGTATCTTAAGTCTATCTCTTTTGAGATATAAAAGAGAGGATCAAGCAGAGAGACAGGGGGACCTCATACCACCAAGAAACAAGATCCAGGAAAATAGTGCGTCCTTTGGACCTGGGGTCCCTCTGCTGAGAAGCCTTCAACCAGGGAAGATTGATGATAAGGACCTTCCTCCAGAGCCCACAGAGAGAGAAAGCCTTCCCTTGGAGCTGAGGCCCTGAATTTGGTCTTCTAGCCTGCTAGACTGTGAGAGAATAAACTTCTGTTTGTTGAAGCCATCCACTTGTGGTATTTCTGTTATAGCAGCACTGGATAACTAAAACACCATTCTTTTTTTTTTTCTTGATGGTTGATAGGATATTGGTTATTGTAGGTCATATATGTTTTTTCAACTCTGACAGGACAAAAAGAAAAAAAAAGAAAGAAATAGAGGGGTGTCTGGAAACCCTACAGAGCAGCTCTACTCTGTCCTATAGGGTTGCTATGAGTCAGAATCAACTCGATGGCAATGGGTTTTGGAGGGGGAATCCTTCCCTGATGTTAAGGGGGAAAAGAGAGAGAGAGAGACGGTAACATTTTTGTACCCATGGACAATAACTATAGCTATTAATTCGGTGTGCCTAATACTATGTCCTCACTCTAAGATAAAAGTGAAAAGGAAGAGCTATGGACTTAAAGGATGGAGGGAAAAAACCCTCTTTCCGGTGCCCTACACACAATGTAATGGTAATACCTGCGAAAGCTGGAAACTGTGTAAGGTGGAAACCTATGAGAGAAGGAAAACTCAAATATTTTCAACTCAAATATATTCCCCAAAGGAACCAATGAAGCATTTTAAAAGACAAGACTCTGTAAAGTTGACCTGGTTTACTGTACAAGTACTATGATTTCAATTTAGCTCCAAAATAAGGTTTTTATCCTTACCAACATCATATAAATATGTTTTGAGTGGTGAAACCAGTTTTTTATGCATGTATTTATTAGCTAACTCATATGAAAATGATGAAACAGACTTTTCAATTGTACTTAGTTAGTTCACTTTATCAGTAATAAAGGCAGAAAACAAAAGGAAGGGGGTTAATGAACTTTAGAAAATGTGATTTTAGAAACCCTTTATGACTCTTCATATGACCCTGCTTTAATCTGAAGGCTCAGAATTCCAGCTGTTCTTAGAGAAAACTGTGACTACGCAGCTGTAAAGGCCTTGAACTGACACATAGCAATTTTTCTCAATATTTCTTTATATACGGGAACGTGTCAAATGCTGACACAGTATTAACGCTAATTTATAAATTGTACTGGCACAACCTTTTTTCAACCTTCCACTTGGGCAAAAAATGGAAAAAATCATTTAAGTCAATACTAACCAAATTTATGTTACGGGAAGAAAGCATAGGGCTTCTTTTTCGCCTCTTTACTGTTTGCCAGTTTAAGAAATGCTGGCAAACGGATCAATTCATGAGAAAAGCAGGGGCCAAAAGGGTCAAAGTAGAACACTCTCTGTCTCTCTCTTTTAATATTGGATGGTAAAATTTAATTAACTTCTTTATTTTGAAGATAAGCCAGGAAGAAGGAGAGATTGAAAGGATGGAAATGAATGTGTATTTATGTCTTAATAAGCGTGTGGGATTAGAACACATGTTACAATGAGTGTTTTAGGGATGATTTATAAACACTTTAGAATGAAACAGTGAAACAGTAATCTGAAATTATTAAAGTCCCACATGAGTTTGTGTTTTAAATTCATTTTGCAAAGTCTTAATGGTAATTTTAGCAAAAAGAAAGAATTCAGGGGTCAGGGAAGGAGACATTGGACCAAATCTTTTTGTTTTTATAAGTATGAGAAGACTAAAAAAATTTAGGCAGTGTTTTGGATAAGGCTTATTTTTTCAAGATTATGTGTATCTCAAGAGTCCAATCGATAGTTGCTGAAGTACTCTGTCTTCTTAAATGACCATGACTCACCCCCAGCCGTTAAAATCAAGGCAGTGTGGGACTCCCAAAAGCCGCAGGGATAATATAACTGACATTATGATGGACAGGTCTTAACAGGTATTTCCCACCGTAATGAATGTGTTCTTGTATTCCATGCCAAGATAGCTTTTCTTAACTTCCTTGCAATGTCATGGTGAGGCCTGTATCTTGGTTTCCAAGGATGTTTCAGGCAATGACTGTTGAAAGTGGATAAATTGCAAGTATTAAGCCATGGGGTTAATTGCTCAAGTAGTTCATGGTAATATTCTGCATATCTTAGTGTTACCTTTAGAAAGCACTATGTAGGTTGGTGTGTTAGTAAAGTGATGCCTAAGCTCTTCCTAGAAGGCATATCTCCAGCCCATTCGTTTTCATCCCAGTGAATTCTGGGAGGAAGAATACTTGATGAGCCTCTCTGGAGGTGTTCTAGTGTTTGGGTGCAGTTTGTGCAATTGCAGATTCTAGGCTCACTCTCACTCACAATGGGTCAGGCCATTGTGGCCTGGATCTGCTTCGGGAAATCTGGTCTGTTCCTAGTACAGTCTGGGCTGGAAAACTTTAATGGTGAATTTGAACCTTGGAATCTGAAGACAATTAAAATGTGAGGCTGAGAAGAGAAGGGGGGTAAATTAATCTGGAGCAATTAATCAGGATAAACCATATCCTTTATTAACTGTATATTAACTGTAGAATCAAAAACTAGTGAGAATTTATAAAGTAATTTTACATTTGCTGCTACTGGTTTTGGACCAGATATAGAATCTAATTTCATTGTGTTTGGTATGCCCTGCCCATATTTAGAAAACACACTAAGGCCCTCTTAAAATTAATTAAGTGTAAGTACGTTTTGGCAGTAATCCAAGTATTTAGTTACCTTAACTTGTAATAATCTCTCTCACATACACACACTTAAAAATGTAGAAAAGTCTAATAACAAGAATTTATGAAAAACTGCCATTAGCTAGCACTTCAAGATTCTCTAGTAAGTGAAAAATTTGTGTTTATAACAACGCCCCCAGGAGACACTACTAAATCTCCCTGATTCATTTCAAAAATATCTTTATAGTTGCATTATTCACTTTTTTTTTGCATTATGATTCTTTGAAAATTGATAATTCTTATATGATAACTCCAAGTCAATCAAAATTCCGTGCCATCGTATTTATAGAATACTACAGAAAAATAAAACAGTCCGTGTAACTTGAATTTCCAACTAACTAAAGCTATTAATTAAAGATTCATTTAGGATTTTTTTTTTTCTTTTGGTATTTTGACAGAATCAGTTCTAAAATGAATTACAAACTCCCCTGTGTTTAAAGCAGAGTATTTTAGATTCATTTTGATTTTTCTCATGGTGACAAAGTTAATGGTGTTAAATGATAATAATGGCATTTTCTTATAGGGTGATGGTGACCCCAGGAATTGTTTGGTCTCATCTACTGTTTTTTGAGTTAAAAAATTTTTTTTTTTATTGTGTTTTAGGTGAAAGTTTATAGCATAAATTATTTTTTCATTCACAATTTATACACAAATTGTTTTGTGACATTGGTTGCAATCCCCGCAATGCATCAGGCCTCATTCCCTTTCTACCCTGGGTTCCCCTAGTCCATTCATCCAGTTTTTCTGTCTTCTTGTCTTTGTTTGTGGCCAGTGTTGCCCATTTGGTCTCGTATACTTGATTGAACTAAGAAGCACTTTCCTCATGTATGTTATTATTTGTCTGATCTTTGACTGAAAGGTGGACTTCAGGAGTGGCTTCAGTTCTGAGTCAGCAGTTCTGACTTAACAGTTCAGGTGTCTGGAGGCCATAGTCTCTACAGTTCAGCCAGTCTCTTTCAGACCAGTAAGTCTGGTCTTTGTGAATTTGAGTTTTGTTCTATGTTTTTCTCCCGCTCTGTCCAGGACCCTCTGTTATGATCCCTGTCGGAACTGTCGGTAGTGGCAGCTGGGCACCATCTAGTTCTTCTGGGCTCAGGCTGGTGGAGGCTATGGTTTATGTGATCCATTAGTCCTTTGGGCTAATATTTTCTTTGTGTCTTTGGTTTTCTTCATTCTCCTTTGCTCCAAATATGATGGGGCCAATAGAGGTATCTTAGATGGACACTTGAAAGATTTTAAGACCCCAGATGCTACTCACTAAAGCAGGATGTAAAATTGAATTTTTTGTTGTTGTTGTTATAGATTTTATAATTTGATGAAGTTATCAGCATGATAAACATTGCAAAGGTATACATAATATCTCTGTATTTGTGTATGTGTATGTGTATCTTTTTGGCTATTTATCTATAGCTTCAATAGAACCTTTTAACTATTTAATGTATTTGCCTCTAATAGGTTCCATTCTTTTATTTTACTATCTTTTGCTGCTTTTAATTATCAGAATACTGCAATAAGAAGATTAGTTGCTTCTTTGAGTTTTGCTCAAAATAAGAACAAATCCGTTTTGAGTGAGAACCTGAGTAAATGCTTCATGAATTAAGATCTTTAGTGTCTGATCTTTGGGGCATCTTTTTTTCCATAGAAATGAAAAAAAAAAAAGTTTCTAACCTATCTAAAAAAAAAAGAAAACATAGTATAATAAACCCTTTCTTACCCATGCCATGGATTCACTCTCTTCTGATGGGTGAATTCACACTGTGGCTGACAAATTGACAGCCTCATTTTTAAACTATGGGTGATGGATACCTTCCTAATACGATGAAAGCTTAGATTCCAAAAAGTTTACTAATGAGCTTTAAAAGGAAAAATCTATCTATATATCACCTCTATATCCATCTAAAATCTATTAAAATTATAGAAAAAACATATGGAGAGAAAGAAAATATATTCATAGAGAAAAATATATTTTGAAATCTATCATCTATCTACTATCTGTATTTACCAGTCAACTGCTTATTAGCCTGCTTATAAACATTGGGTCAAGGAATGTAAGAGGAATAGATTTCAGTTCAGTCATTTTATTGAAAAATATGATGTGTAGCGACGAAGGGGTTTGTCCATGGTTCTAGAGCTATTTGGCAGTCAAGGAGAGACTGCAGTCTGGCCTCCCAATTTGCAGATTGGTGCCTTTCCCTCTACAGAGTGTCATACAGAAACCAGAAATTCTAATACTTTTGAATGGTCTAAAATTTTTCTATGTTTAAACTGTACCAACTACCCAGGTTATGAATTTATCCCATATGTAACAAAGGCTATTTGGAGTACAGCCATATTGGTTCCACAGGAAGTCTATTTCATGTAGAGTCTATTAGGAATTTGGTGTTAAAGAGAAATGAAGTAACAAAGAGAATAGGAAATGAGGTTTTGCTCCTTAAGAGTCATAATATACACCAATTCTTTACTGTATCTTGTGTTGCTCTTCTCTAGATTTCAGGGTAATATGTACCATCTTCAGCCCCATTCAAGGGGACTTGGTAACCTAGGTGTGGGGCATGCAGGTAAGTAGATAGATGCTGGTCAACTGCACTCTTTATGCTCCCAGGTTCCCTGTTAAAGAGTATACATACCTAAGAGGGGAGACCACCTTATCTCTAATGTTGAATTGTGAAAGAGCAAACTACATCCCTTTCCTCTCAGGTTGAATGAGAGAAGAATAAGTCTTCAAAAAAGAAAAGAGGAAAAAAGGCATGAAAAGGCTAAGTGTGGAACAGTGGAAACTTGGCCTATCCACAATTTTCCCTAGGTTAATTATATAGCATGAGATATATAGCAACTCCAGTGCGGCACCATCTAAGTATGTGCTTGGAGATACGCCAAGGAAGTGTCTACAGAGTCAGGAGGTGTCGATCAGGTCTTCTACCTGGATAAATGCATGACTACCTGCAACCTTCAGTACAACGATTGTTATCTTTGCTGACCCATGAGATTCATGAGAGTCGTTTCATTTTTTGTAGTTTACAAGGTGTTTCCACACAATCCTTTTCCTGCTCACATTTTGGATAGTAGAAATCATTGTTTCTACTTTTCATTAGTGGAAGGGCTGGGAATCAAACTAGGGACTCCTGATTAAGTCCCAAACAATTATTCTCCACAAGACCCTACAAATGCTTTGGAAGCAAGTACGTGCACGTGTGCACACACGCACACACTCAAGCACATGTGTGTGCACACACACACTTAAGTACATTTTGAAAAATGAAACAATGCCACTCTGTACTTTGGTGGTCACCAACAAAATTCATTGCAATCTCAGAAGCTACAGTAAATTACTTCTATCAGTGATGGCTTTCAGTGTATACCATCCTCAGCTAATCCCCTGGAAGTCCCCCCAAAAATGAACAAAGGGCCATCAGCATAAGCCTGCAGAACTCATTGTTTTAGAGTTGATGGAAGAACACAGGCAACCTGTCATTTGACTTGAGTACTTGGAAAGCACCTACGCATCCAGAAAGACTTTCCTGGTATTGCTTACATTTAAGCAGCAATTGCACACAATCATAGCTGTTTGGCTTGTAGCAGTGGGGAGAAAAAGTTGTTATCATATCCCCTGCACATCGTGATACATGTAGTTGTAAGCATTTTCACAGGCCATTCCTTACCACAGAGCTGTCAGTGCTATGTAATATTTTCACTGGCTATTTAAGAGCTTAGCTGCTAACCAAAAGGTCAGCAGCTCAAATCCACCAGCTGCTGCTTAGAAACCCTATGATGCAGTTCTACTCTGTCCCATAGGGTAGCTATGAGATGGAATCAACTTGAGGGTGATAGGCTTGGTTTTGGTTTGGTTAAGGAGGTTGAGTCCCAGAAAGGCTGAGTGACTGTACCAAGGCTGCTAAGGCCGGGAGGCTCACCACGTACAGAGTCATACTTCCGAGTTTTTTCTTTAACATTCAGAGCCTTAATGGTCCTGATGAGGCTATGATGGCATCTGAGCACCTGAGAGGAGCCAGAGGCATGCTCATCAGTCCAGGCATGCGATTTCCAACCTTCGCCAGCTGTGATTAGACATGTAATTGTGCCTCTAAACTTAGTCTACCATTTGCATATGTAATTAATTATACTGTCATTATATTCTCACTGGTCTCCCTTTCATATAAAGTGGATAACTAAGAGACACTGGTCTAATACTGAAATCTGTTTTACAATTATATATCACATCTTGAAGGCTAGAACTAAAAGCTGCTTATGGTCCTGGAAATTCAAATTCAGAGCCTTCTGCTGAGACTGGACAATTTCATTCTTTCTGGAAATAGCCTCAGAAAGGTTTTCGCAGTGGCAGCTTCCCTCTTCAGTAGTGTTTAATCTTTCAACTCATAGCCACCCTATAGGACAGAGCAGAACTGCTTCATAGGGTTTCCAAGGCTGTAAATCTTTACAGAAGCAGACCTCCACATCTTTCTCCCATAGAGCAGGTGGCGGGTTCAAACTGCCAACCTTTTGGTTAGCAGCTGATCTCTTAACCACTGGGTCACCAGGGCTCCTGATGTTTAATAGTAATCTTGGAAACCAAATTTCCCCAAACCAGAGACTTCTTCACTGGCACCCAGGCAGAATTAGTCACTCATATATTTGTTGATTCAACAAACACGTATCGAGTACCCACTCACTGTGTGCCAGACCCTTCTCAGGTAATACCCAGATGTCCGTGGAAGTGATCCCTGTGTATCCGTTTAGGGTTGGGTAGGAAACTCTAAGGCTGAGGATTTAAGATTAGAACGCTTTGTTGCTGGCAGCTCGTGTAGCACCCAGAGGGCTCCCTCTGTAAATAAAGAGTGCAAACTCAATTCTGGCTCCTTCCAGGGATTTCAGTCTTTCCAACCTATGTGCCTTGAATGGCTTACAGGAATGCTGAGATATTCTTTCAGCCCTTAAGGAGTGACTGAGCTTACTGGAGTCTACAGCCACATCCATTTACCATATACTACCACTTTTTATGTGAGCTGTTATGGTAAAATACTCGAAAAATACCAGTCTTATTAAGCAAAGATAAAAAAGCAAGTTTGATTAGAACCAATTTTGCTTTCCAGAGATCCAGAACGAGAGGCAGGGTCCGTCACAACATCAGGCTTTTACACAGCACTGTTTTTTTTGTCTTGCTGTTGTTGTAGGATGCTAGGTTGGGGGTGGGGCTGGGAAACTTATCTGACTTGGAGAAAGATACTGTAAATAGGGTCAATTTATCGGAAAGAGTTGGCAATAATGAAGCAAGGGTTTTCACTTGACCAGACTGGAATTTGGAGCCCGGCTGCCACCCAGGCAGAGTGTGGGAGTGGGGCTGGAAATCAGACTGTGGGCAGAAGGCTGTCAGGCAAGTGGTTACATTCAATCAAGCATAGACAGGGGCGGCACATTCTCTCCCCAACAAAGAACAAGGTCTGCCCAGGATCAACCCGCTGTTCTCAAGGCTTCCCAGCACGTTGAGAATTCAGTTCTACACTTCAGGAAATGTGTAAAGAAACAGAGAGGTTTAGAAATCAGCACATCTCAAAGCTCTAGAAAAAAAAAAAATCATTCATGCTGAGGTGATATAGACATTCTCAAATCCTTCTTAAATTTGTATAAATAAGAAAGTTAATTGGTCTGTAATATCCGTATAGATTTTTTTTAATTCCTCTTGTATTTGGAGATCATTTTTCCAGTAATGGTTTCAGCTGTACAGATCACAGATAGCAATAAGGGAATAACATGGTGGTTAAATGCTTGTCTACTAACCAAAAGGCCCGGGGTTCGAAACCGATAACCAAAAGGTCGGCTATTGGAACCCACCGGCCCCTCCGTGGGAGGAAGATGTGGCTGTCTGCTTCGGTAAAGGTTTACAGCCTTAAAAACTGCATGAAGCAGCTCTACTCTGTCCTATAGGGTGCCGTGAATCAGAATTGACTTGATGGCAACAGGATTGGTTTTGGGTTTTAAAGGAATATAAAATTGCATGAACTGATATTGTAATTTTTATACTTTGCTCAAACTCTTTACTTATAGAAAAGATCTTAAGATTCCTGCTCAGAACCTATTTACATAATCTTAATTACAAGGCTAAGGAACTGGGTTATGTAGTTTCATGGTTTATTGCAGATAAGAAGTAGCAAGGGACTAAGGTTAGGAAAAGGAGATCCCTACTAGAAGCAGGCAACTTAGATCAGCAAGATGTCCTCTCTATGTCGCCTGGCTGAAAAGGTAAATGTGGTTGCATGAATTGAGGTAATGGATCTTGAATGACCTACCAAACAATGCAAAGCAGCCATAGGATCTAAAGAAGTTGAATCTTTTGGATCCTCTTCACATAGGAGCTGCCCCTCTATGTTTCAATCACTCCTGGAGATGTCAGTGTATAATACTGGTATATCATAATGATGATTCTAAGAAAGGATTAGATTATTTTTACTATAATCTTTCAGTTATCCAGTGGTTGTGTGATCAACCTTAAAAGAAGTAATTAAAAAAAAAATTTTTTTAAAGATGCGACTCTTAAAGAGATCTGCTTTTGAGATATCTGAACAAAAAGCCAAGTTATATAATATCATGGCT
The DNA here is from genome assembly GCF_024166365.1 of Elephas maximus indicus. Lineage (NCBI taxonomy): Eukaryota > Metazoa > Chordata > Mammalia > Proboscidea > Elephantidae > Elephas > Elephas maximus. Next base: position 67,224,695 of record NC_064841.1, on the reverse strand, counting down.
GGAAAATGACGTGTAAACATTTGCAATATTTTATATACATATAAAAAGACAGGGAAGAAAGAAAAGGCCAAAATGGATGTCAGAAGAGACTCTGAAACTTGCTCTTGAACCTCAAGTAGCTAAAGTGAACGGAAGAAATGATGAAGTAAAAGAGCTGAACAAAAGATCTCAAAGGGCAGCTTGAGAAGACAAAGTATTATAATGACAGGTGCCAAGGCCTGGAGTTAGAAAACCAAAAGGGAAGAACACACTCAACATCTGTCAAGCTGAAAGAACTGAAGTAAAAATTCAAGCCTCGAGTTGCAATAGTAAAGGAGTCTATGGGGAAAATACTGAATGACACATAAAGCATCAAAAGAAGATGAATGGAATACACAGAGTCACTGTACCAAAAAGAACTGGTCGACATTCAGTCACTTCAGGAGGTGGCATATGATCAGGAACCAATGGTACTGAAGGAAGAAGTCCAAGCTGCACTGAAGACATTGGCGAAAAACAAGGCTCCAGGAATTGATGGAATACCAGTTGAGATGTTTCGACAAATGGATGCAATGCTGGAAGTGCTCACTTGCCTATGCCAAGAAATTTGGAAGACAGCTACCTGGCCAACCAACTGGAAGAGATTCATATTTATGCCTATTCCAGAGAAAAGTGATCCAACCAAATGTGGAAACTATCGAATAATGTCATTAAAATCACATGCAAGTAAATTTTGCTGAACCCAAAAAAGATCATTCAAAAGTCGTTGCAGCAGTGCATCAACAAGAAACTGCCAGAAATTCAAGCTGGATTCAGAAGAGGATGTGGAATGAAGGATATCATTGCTGATGTCAGATAGATCCTGACTGAAAGCAAAGAATACCAGAAAGATGTTTACCAGTGTTTTATTGACTATGCAAAGGCGTTTGACTGTGTGGATCATAACAAATTATAGATAACATTGCAAAGAATCGGAATTCCAGAACACTTAATCATGCTTGTGTGGAACCTGTACGTAGACCAAGAGGCAGTCATTCAAAGAGATTAAGGAAATACTGTGTGGTTTAAAATCAGGAAAGGTGTGCATCAGGGTTGTAGCCTTTCATCATACTTATTCAAACTGTATGCTGAACAAATAATCCGAGAAGCTGGACTATATGAAGAAAAACTTGGAATCAGGATTGGAGGAAGACTCATTAACAACCTGCCTTATGGCAGATGACACAACCTTGCTTGCTGAAAGTGAAGAGGACTTGAAGCACTTACTAATAAAGATCAAAGACTACAGCTTTTAGTATGGTTTATACCTCCACATAAAGAAAACAATAAGCAAAATCATGATAAATGGAGAAAAGATTGAAGTTGCCAAGGACTTCATTTTACTTGAATCCACAATCAACAGCCATGGAAGCAGCAGTCGCAAGTCAAATGATGCTTTGCGTTGTGGAAATCTGCTGGAAACCACTTCTTTGGAGTGTTAAAAAGCAAAGATATCACTTCAAGGACTAAGGTGCTTGTGATCCAAGTCATGGAGTTTTCAGTCACCTCATATGTATGAAAAAGCTGGACAATGAATAAGGAAGACCAAAGACGAATTGATGCCTTTGAGTATGGTGTTGGTGAAGAATATTGAATATACCATGAACTGCCAAAACAACAAACAAATCTGTCTTGTAAGAAGTACAGCCAGAAAGCTCCTTAGAAGCAAGGATGGCTAGACTTGGTCTCACATACTTTAGACATGTTATGAGGATTGACCAGTCCCTGGAGAAAGACATCATGCTTGGTAAAGCAGAGCGTCTGGAGAAAAGAGGAAGACCCTTAACGAGATGGATTGGTACAGTGGCTGCAACAAAGGGCTCAAGCATAACAATGATCATGAGGACAGCACAGGACCGGGTGGTGTTTCGTTCTGTTGTACATACATAGGGTTGTTATGAGTTTGAATCTACTCGAAGGCACCTAACAACAATAATAACATGAGTAAGTTTTAAGTATACATACAAAGATAATTCAAGAGAGCTATTTCAGACAACTTGTAAATGTATTTTGTTTTATTTTTCTAAGTGGTTCTCAATGTTTTAATGTTTTTAATTTCTGAGTGAACCTATACTATGTGTGACATTCGTATGTGCAAGACATTCTCTTTTGATTGTTCAATCACTGATGTGTTTGTGGAAATCTTCTTTTCTGTCTTACACTCAAGGAAACATATTGGAATGCAAGTGACAGCAGTAATCTTGGAGGACTAATACTGAATCTGCTTTAACTTACTGAAAGATATAATATTTGCAAACTTTAATACTATTAACATTGCTTGCCAACTGACTATAACCCACTAGTATGTCATGAAAACTTGTTTGAGTACTGTAGCAACTTGTCAAGAGTTTAGGACTTAAGAAAATTACATTTTTTTTTCAGGCACAAACTTTAACCCTTCTGACAAATTCTGGTACATCGTAATCCCCTGGATTTAATATAGGACTTGAAGGTGTTTCCTGGTTTAGACCCTTGAGACCTCACTGATCATGTTGTTGTTGTGAGGTGCCTTTGAGTCAGTTCCAACTCATAGCTATCATATTTCCCCCTAATTAGATTGTACTTTGTTTATTCTTCTCTGAACATGTAGCTATGGAATTACATGGTACTTATCATGCATCGACATAGTTATGTCCTAGTTTCTACTCCTTCACAGTGCTGGTATATTCATGGAAAAGTATAATATACAACAGTTTTATTTTATTTTTTAACATCCCGAGATATTGAAAAAGGGAGTAATTTGCTAGACAGGTAAGAAGAGGGAATTAAGGCTTCAATAAATCTGTGTTAGGCTACTGCCTTGCTGCATTTGAGGTCTTACCTCGTTTATTTCAGGCCTGGGGTTCTCCCTAAGGTGCACAGTACCCAAGCTAACATATTTTAGAGGCAGCGATATTTGGGACAGAAATTTCCAATTCTGGGATTGTGATATGCTAGAAGATCTCCATCTCTTTTAAGGGGGATTACAAAATATCTCAAAATAAAATGAAACTTTAATAAACCAGTAGATGCCATTGAACCTGCTTTTCCACAGTGGTGGAAAATGACCTGAATGGTGCTAAGTACCAGGTACCTAGAGGCAAATGATTCACAGTGCCAACCCTCAGGTTAGTCAAGAAAAGCATACATGTATGTATGTGTATGTGTGTATATTTTATACAATACATATTAACTATGTATATTAGTACATACAATTTTATATCTAAATCTGATAGAAATGAGATGAATAAATAAACTCATGAAACTTGAATTTACTACTATGTCAACAAACGTCTGGCTCAAATCCTTGCTTTGAGAGACTAGTAGAAAATCTCTAAGAACCATTACATGTAAGAGGGTTTTTTTCCCGACAGTAGAAATGAACTTGCAGAATAAAAACTGTAACTCTGTCATTGTAAACATTAAAAAAATGTAGTGGTTGACATTTATTAACTTGCGTGTCCGCCCACCCATTTATTCATCTACTATTTCTTGTGTTATAGTGGTATAGTATTATAATTCCTGTGTTGGTAGGATAATAAACCTAGACTGTCAGCTTCTTGAGTACAGAAATGGTTTCCTATTCGTTGTTGGGTCCTTGTACCCAGCACAGTACCAGACCCATGTAGACACTCAGTATATGTTTGGTTGGTTGAAGTGACCTGTACTGTGAAGACAAATGGGCCATGGTCCCATGTATATAACACAATTGAAGATAGATGTAGAAGTAACTGGTCAGTGGTCAATATAGGATATGTGCTATTTGATTCATATACATAACACGTGTTTTGGAAAATCTGTGGAGAAAGGGGGACTGCTTTGATTTGAATAAAACATGATGATACACAGATAGAGAAGTTGTTTTCTTTATTGATAACTTCGGTTTGTAGGATTACCATGTCAGGAGAACCACAACATTGGTAATTGACTTTGGTTCAAGATTGATTTTCTATTCTTGTCAGAGCACAGAAAGAAATTTCATTCTCGTTTCTCAATTGACCTCTCAGAAAAGGAGCCATTTCTCTTCAACATGTAATGATTCATTAAGACGGTTTTGCATGGCACATGGAGCACTTAGGTGCACTGTTTTAAATGGAATAAACACCTTCGTAGTTTGTGAGTAGAATGTATCTTCCTGACTGAATCTGCCTGAGTTGTTATATATCTGTGGCATTTCCTGCCTGAATGATGGCAAGCAGGCTTGGTGGTTTCAGAGAAAAGAATTGATATCCAAAAAGAATTAAATCCTTGTTGTTTACATTACTCTCTTTCTAAACATAGTCTATTTCTCTGTCTTGAACAGCGTGCATTATTTTATGAGGAATTTGGGAAATGTTCAGGCTATGCTGTTACTCCTCCATATAGACTATAAAACAAATCAAAAGGGTTGATGACTATGAATGACTTTCCTTGGAATTTAACCTGAAGGGTTTTGGTGAATACATATATATATACATTTAATTAAAATAAAAATGTATTTCTCTTTGGGCTGGATAGGGAAATAGGCATTTTTAATGACATTTTCTGATTAATTTAAGAAGTCAATTAAAGCCAGTAATTTGAACTTTTTTGACCCATCTCCCACCAAGAGCAACGGAAGCGTTTATGAGTGAGCCCTCAAAGAATCTCTTGTTTGGAGCACTACACTTATAATCTTCTCACACACTGAAATTTTCACCATTTCCTGTAGAATCTTCCATAAATGACCCTATGCATTCTCATATGCTTTTCCCAATGATTGGAATGTCCTTCCACCATATTTAACGATAAACTCCTGCTCATCTTCCAAGATAAAGCTCAAATGTTGCCTTCTAATTCTCTCAGTTTCTCTGAGTTCTTCACTTTTGTTATATTTTAAAAAGAGATGGAGGACATAACTGTAATTTAACTGTTTGTGTGTCTCCCTCCCGTACCTGTGAGTTTTTCTAGGCTCAGAATCATGCTTTACACCGTGTTGTATCTTCAAGGCATAGTGCTTGGTCACAGTTAAGATATAATACATTGCAGAATTTATTGGTAGATAGATGACTGAGAACTTTGCTAGTGAGCCCTGCTTGGTACATCCTTTCTCCTTGGGGAACTGTAGATCTGTCAATGTTCTGAAGGTGCTGTACTGTCCCTGAGCTAAATTTGTCCTGTGGCTATGGCTCGGGAAGGCAGGCTGTTCTGCATTCCGTCCTAAGGCAGAAGAGAGAGCTCCCTAGTCTTTGTCAGGTTTTCATCTCCTCTACCCCACCTACCTTCTTTTCCCCCAGTTTCTGAATCACTTCCAGGGGAGGTCTGTGCTAAAAGGGATATATAGGGCCATGGACAGAGATGAGAACTAGTGCTTTTGATCTAAGGGCTAGTTTCTTTATTCTTTATATGTTTGTAAGGACATTGTTGGCACCGAAAATAATCAGCAATAGCTTCCTGCTATAGGACACTTTCAAACCTCTATCCTGAAAAGAAATGTAAATCTCCTTTGAGTATAAATAATTACTCATATTTCTCCTAGAGCTAGAACTTAAATGTCGTTGTCTGTTTAAGCCATCAAGGGGGTAGCTGGAATGTCCAACAGTGTTAGGATTAATCATGAAATGCCATTAATAAATATTTGTGGGGAATGCAATTTGGATCGATCGTACTGGGGGATTTGATTTGTTATAATGTATACTGACATTTTAAACCATTTTTCATGAATTTCACTCCTATTTATTCTTTTAAATAAGATTTTTTTTTGGTGACCTTGGAAAAATAGCTGAATTTCCCCATTGTAAAACTGTGATGAGTAACAGCCTCCAAAATTTGCTGTAAGCATTGAATGAGACTTTGTAAATGAAAGCTTTGAAAACAAAATATGAGCATCCTCTAGAGGTAAGTTGTTGTTATAAATTCTCTCTCACTTAAGATGTTTGCTTTCTTTTCAATGAATAAGCAGGGTTTCTCTTCATCTGTGTCCTGTACATTCTTCCTCATGTAATATAACGGAAACGTGGGGAGTACAGAGGAAGGGGCAACATGGCTTTGTAAGTCATAGGCGGCCTTAAAGGGAATGGAATCCTTTATTTAGCAGATGGAGGATGAAACTCAGAGCATGTCACTTAACTAAATGTCAAACAGTTCTTAGCAGCAGAGCTAAACTAAAACTCAGGTCATTTGATTCCTGAAGCAAAATTTTATTAACGTGAAAATAAAATAGTAAAATGTAATACTTTGGAAAATAGGAGTAAAAATCTTCCCCAGCTCCTTCTTTTTGTGTGTGTGTGTGAAAGCTTCCTTCTATGAGCTGTATTACATGAATGTCAAAAAACTTGAGACTCTATAATATTGAAATACTCATTTCTGTTTTTTTTTTTTAAAAGTTGCTTTCAAGTCGATTCTGACTGCTAGTGACCCTGGGGGACAGAGTACAGCTGCCCCATAGGGTTTCCACGGAGTGGCTGGTAAATTCAAACTGCCGACCTTTTGGTCAGCAGCTGAGCGCTTAACCACCGCACTTGAGGTGGCTTTGAAATTGGACAGATTCCTCTGTGGTAGAGTATGGACGCTTGGCAGCAGGGACATCATCACTGAAATTAAAGAAGCTGGTCTTTTACTGGGCAGAACCATTGACAAAAGTTCATTTTGCTTTAAAGGGCTCATACAGAAAAGATGTGTTCTTCAGCACTATTCAAATAACTGAACCTAGTAGGTCATGAAGCTCGACTCTCCAGGGCCTGGAAACCAGGGCAGGAGAGACTCTTAATGTAATGTAATCTGTTCATGATCCTTTTAGAAAAGAACATCTCATTTCTCCCTAAGGAATGCGTTTTCAAAGGCATCTTCCCTCACACCCTTAAGGAATAACCTCTTCCCTTGGACCATGCTGGACCTAATGAACGGAAGAACACTGAATGGGGGTGTCATCAGTGCAGCTAGCCTAGTTAAATGACTGACCAGATCTTTTTGGAATTGTATGTGTGTGTAAATGTGAACGGAAATGGGCCATATGGGACACAGCTGGTAAGTTCGACAGATAATGCTGACATCATAGAAGGACACAGGCTGGAATTAGGTCATGCCCTGCATGCAGTCCTCGGCAACTGAAGAGGGGACCCCTGGCAACGCTTCCCCACCCCCAAAGGGGAACAATCTGGTCTGGCATCTGGCCCCAAATCATTGTTAACTCTTGAGACCAGGGATATCAGGACTGGTGGCGACAAAGCTTCCTTCGTTGGGACCTTGGTGCTTGTTATCTTATAGACAGAAGGGGACATTTTATGACAGTTAAAAACAATGAAATAAAACAGAGAAAGAGGTTTTCTTCCTTGCTTTGCTCTATTGCCTGGGCCTGAAAAATGCTGCTGAGTCCCTGTGAGTACCAACTCTCAGGACAGACGTGACAACGATATACATTGCAGTTCACAGCTTGGACTCAAAGAGAAAAGACTTCATTCTAATTCCACAAAGTAAATTCTCTTCTTCTTTAATATTTATCAGCCACATCATTCCTTGTGCTCCTCAAGGTCACTTCCATTTTTCAACTTCTGGCATTCTGTCTGTTAGGGTTTCTCACTTTAAATAGCTGGCAATCCAAATAAAGAAAATAAAACAAAACAACCAAACAAAAAGACTCTAAGTTAGAAAAGGGGGAGGATTTGTGTGTTCGTTTCACTTTAAACAAGACTAAATACAATAAAGATAAAACTATACTCGTATTTTTTCCCTTCATACCTTCTTCTGCACTTGTTAGAATCAAAGCCTTCCAAGGTTTTCCCAATTCAAGGCCATGCCATTTAAAGGTAAACTGATGACACAGGGATCAAGAAGAAAAAAGAAAATTCTCATTTTATAGGGTTAAAAAAAAAAAAACAAAAAACTCCTGAAGAGATGAAGTGACAATTTAAGGTCAGTTAGAGACATTTTGGAAACCCTGGTGGCATGGTGGTTAAGTGCTATGGCTGCTAACCAAAAGGCCGGCCGTTCGAATCCACCAGGCGCTCCTTGGAAACTCTATGGGGCAGTTTTACTCTGCCCTATAGGGTCGCTATGAGTTGGAATCGACCTGACGGCAACGGGTTTGGTTTTAAGAGACATTTTTGGGCCATGAGTACCTTTACATCTTTTGTGAGAGTTATTTATACAGGATTGAAAAATTAAAGGTTATGGAGACCTGATTCATGGTTTGTATTCAGCTAAGTTCACTAGATTCAATTACTGAGATTTAAAAACTAAACTGAATACATGATGAAGGTTCAGAGAAGAACCTGCCATTGTACTTGGGGGAGGGGGAGAGGGTATCATTTATGTTCATTATCATTTATATCACTATCGTTACGTTGCCTGAGGAGACTGTTATTAACTAATGCTGTAGAATTTTCATTAGTATAATCCCTGTAATCGATGACTATGCAGTTGCTACATCTCTTGTAACTTTGTAACAGACAGCACTAATTTTATTGGACCATTTCCTAAGCATTTCAATGTATTCTCCCTATTTCTGCAGATTATTACTGAATTGGCTTTCTCCTGATTCTATGCTCTGTGCCAAAGCTGCGTGACCCTTTTGTACAAGAAAAGTTACTTGTGGACACTAAAATGCAACTACCTTTATCTCTTTGATTTGCTCCTAGCAAGATACGGGCAGAATCCTCTTTCTCCTTTGGTGCTGCAGAGTGGCCTGCCAAACGCATATCCCGGGGCTGGCCAGGGTAGGGTGATAGTCCCATCATTCCAGCTCGTTCGTTAAGTGAATGCCTTTACCCAGCTGATAAAAGCATCAGGGCTTGGCAGAGTTCCAGAGCCTCCCTTATGCTTGTAGGAAAACGTGGTAGCATTTCCAGGCACGCTGTGTGTTCCATGAGCTTGGTGCAATGCAGCAAGCCTGTATAGTAGCATCATGTTGAGGCCTGGATCGGCTCATTGCTCTCCTGGAAGGAGTGGGAAGCACTCACTCATTTCTGTGCATGGGAACGTGTGTGTATTATATGCATGTATGCATTTGTGTGGGTGCGTGTTTACTTTTCTTTAAATCCCATTAACCAAGTGTCAAGTACATCTGCCATTACTTACTTAGCAAGGTTACTATTTCTGGTGTCCCATTTTTATTCAGGTCTTAGAAAATTCACTACATTTTCTGCTGAAACTTTAGAGTGCTCTTCTTCCAGGGTCTGTCTTTTATAAGACATATGAATGGCTCTGAGTTTTTGGTATTTGCCTACTTCTGCCCCAGTACCACTCTCAGTACCAGGCCTCACTGCAGGTCTGCTGTTCCAGCTCATTTCCTCAACGTAAACATCCTTCTTATGCAGACTGATAGGCTTCAAAGAGCAGAATCACAGAAATTAGAACTAGAAAGAGTATCTGAGATTTTGTAGACCAAGATTTTTATTTTACAAATGAGGAAAAGGAGACATGTAAGTGAAATGACTTGTTCAAGGCCAGTCAGTTAGAGCTGGGTTGAGAACCCAGGCCTGCTGACTTTAGTTCAGCTCTTATTTCTGACATAATTGCAGTGAATTTTTCTAGAACACTCTGAGAGATGCATTGAGCGTCCCTCTGTGTATACGATACGTTTCTTTAGGGCCATGCTTTTAGGTCGTTGATGCTCTTTCCACTTGTATAAAGAATAAATCAATACTCAGATAAATTATACTTGTTTGGATCTTCTTTAATGCTCATTATATTGCTTTGTACATTGTAGGTTCCCAATAAATGATGAATCAGATTTTTAATCAGAATTGAAAAAAAAAAGTGGGAAGGTGGCTGATTTTTTGTTGTTGAATACAAATATTCTAAATTGTCCACTTGGGATATATGAAGCCCGCCCTCTGCCAACCAGAGTATCTCGAATATCCTTTGGGAGAGGTCTGACTTGATATAGTTGTTGGGAAAGCATTTAACCAATATGTTCCACTGAAGACTGCTAAGAAACCATCTGTCGATTGTCAACACAGGCATACTTAGAGTCTTTAGAACACGGCTGCTAGTTAAGAAGGCCTGTTCTGGAGTCAGTTCCAGTCTCAGCCACATTGTTCATTGTACGACATTGAGCAAGTTATTTGACACTTCTAAGCCCCAGGATCCTCATATGCAAAACTAGGATAGTAACAGTAGCTAACTCAGAGTGCTATTGGGCACACTAATGAATCTGAAGTACTTGGCTTAATGCCTGGAACATAGTGTGCTCCCCCAAAATGCTTGCTTCTATTAGAGTGCTGTTATGGGGCTTAAGGGGTTACTATCTGTCTCATCCTGGGCACATTACTTACATTTTCTATTCTTCCATTCCCTTATCTGTAAAATGGGAATGATAATAGAAGTTACTTTGTAAGATGGTTGTGAAGACTAAATGATCAAAACATGTAAAGTGATTAGAACAGTGCCTGTCGTCTTCTGAGTTCAACAAATATTAGCAATTATCATAATTACATAATTATTATGTAAATAAATTAGCACAATTACTAAGAAGTGATAACTACTAAGTAAATAGTAGTTTGTTATTATTATTATTTACTCTTTCTTCCCCTTTGAAACAACTGATCCATAAAAATAAGAGGTATCTCTTGTAACATTTCAGGATTTTATACGGTGGTTAGTTTTATAAGGCCAAGTTATAAGCCTGTTCTTATAACTCTATCTTTAAGTTAAAAACAGAATATGTTGGTGTATTAGCCTTCTATTGCTGCTGTAACAAATTTAGTGGCTTAGAACAACCTAAATGTATTATCTTACACTTGTAAGTCAGAGGTCTGGCAAAAGTCTCAATGGGCTAAAATCAAGGCATCGTCAGCCTGCATTCCTTCCTAGAGGCTTTGGGGAGAATCCATTGACTGGCCATTTGGAAGTTGGCAGGTTCCAGTTCCATGAGGTTATAGGACTGAGACCTCTATTTCCTTGCTGACTGTCAGTAGATGGGCTCCCTTAGCTCCTATAAGTCTCTTTCCAGTCCTTGCACTTGGGCCCCTATGTCTCAGAGCAAACAACAGGACATTTAGTCCTCTCTGTGCCATTTCTCCGACCATAGCTGGGAAAAGTTCTCTGCTTTCAAGGACTCATGTGACTAGATTGGGCCCACCTGGCTAATTCAGAATGTCCCCAACTCAAGGCCCTTGACCTTAATTACATCTGCAAAATCCCTTTTGCCATTTTGGATAACATATTTACATTCACAGGTTCTGGCAATATTTTTTTTGGTAGCATTATTCTGCTTTCAATCACCTCTTATGTAGGGGAAAGCTGGACAATGAATAAGGAAGAGCAAAGAAGAATCGATGCCTTTGAGTTATGGTGTTGGTGATGAATATTGTCTTTACCATGGATTGCCAGAAGAACAAATAAATCTGTCTTAGAAAAAGTACAGCCAGAATGCTCCTCAGAGGCAAGGATGGCCAGACTTCATCTCACACACTTTGGACATGTTATCAGGAGGTATCGGCCCCTGGAGAAGGACATCATGCTTAGTAAAGCAGAAGGTCAGTGAAGAAGAGGAAGACTCTCAGCAAGATGTATTGACACAGCGGCTGCAACAATGGGCTCAAGCATAACAATGATCATGAGGATGGCCCAGGACCAGGCAGTGTCTTGTTCTGTTGTACGTAGGGCTGCTCTGAGTTGGAACCAACTCAAGGGCACCTAACTACAACATTATTCCGCCCAGTACAATTGTAATAGAAAAAAACCAGCTCTGATCTATCAGCTTGATGGATTTGTGGGAAGTTAAAAGTTAGGACGCCATGAACTCCAAATTTCACTGTTGAAAAGTGAAAGTCTGGATACTTTGCCAGGAGATATTATTCATTCTTGTGGTCTTATGGGCCCTTAGAGACAAATGTATTCTGTGGTTACTATCTTAGCAGGATTTCTGGCACGTAGTTGTATTTTGTAGATGCTTCAAGTTTGTGGCTCAGTGGCCATTCTTACTTTTTCAAAAACTGACTGTCCATTAAATGAGCTGCTTAGAGACTAACCTCAAAAGTTATGGATTTCATCATGTCCTTTCCTGTAGTGCTCTGTTTAGCCTGTCTACCATGTACTTCTTTCTAGAATTTATGATTTTTTTTTCCATGTCTTCCTCTCTGTCACCTGTCTTTCCTCAATCGTGACACAGTTTCCCTGACCTGGGGTTGTTTGTGTACATGCTTGGGTCTCCACTGCAGGGTGAGCTCCTCCATGGCAAGGATTGTTTCTCAAAGTGCTGTGTATCCTTAGTGCCTAATACAGCACCTGACAGAAGGTGAGCATGCTCGTGCATGTTGGTTGCATTCTAGTGTGCTAACAGATGAAAGTTTTCCTAACCTGTCACTCAACCCTCAGCTGTTGGCCAAACACAGGATGCAAAGCCTGGAACCAGCAGCAGAGCCATAAAAAATACAGTTTTTGTACCCTAGGAATTTACAGCCTAATTTTTAGGGAAGCATCAAAATGATAACTCTTTGACAAAGTACACTGTTCATCCCTCATGAGGTGATGAATGGTAAATGCTTTACTGGAGGGTAGGGAAGGCCACTGAACTTATTTAACTTTTATCTTCTAAAGGTTTCCCAGGGATTCAAAACAGAAGCTAACGATTATTTTCAGGTCTTCTTACTCTAATTTCAGATTCTAACTCCCTTTTTCTGTAGTGTGTGCCATATCAAGACAAGAATCAATACTGGCAGTGTCAGGGGCTCCTCTAACTTTGGTGCACATCATTTCATCTGAACATTTGAATATCATAATAGTAATTACAATTGGAAATTTGATTGATTCAATGGATTCTTTCTCTGTTAACAATTTTGTGACTCAGGCAAAAGAAGGGTTCATTAAGAATGCCTTAGGTCACATTACAACTTATATTCGGATTTCTAATTAGTTATCTGAAGCCAGAAAGTGCAATAGGTAACACAGATCTCATTATGATGACATTCTGGTATCAACTCCAAACTTTCAACTTTAAGATGTTTCTGTCTTGGTTCTGATCTTGGTATTTCCTTTCACAGTGCTGGCTTGGCGTTGTCCTCAATCTTCTGTATTGCACACCTGTTTCTGTCCTAGACAATATATACTCGATTGGTTATTATTCTATTTTAAATCAGTGTTACTGTATTAACAGCAGAAAATTTTGTTGCTTAAAGTTTTCAGAGTTTAAATTCAAAGTCTTTCGAGATCTATGTTCTATACTTTAAGCTATTTGTGCTATTAGACAAATTTATAGAAATATTGACATCCAAAAGCCTAAATATATATATATATTTTCAAATTCATAACCAAAATCAAAGCTTTGTGAAAAGATAAACTCTTGTTTTTTTCTGACTTATATGCCAAGTATGCTTCTCATGATAGATTGAATTTATACAGAATTTTCCATGACTTTTTAGGTTTACTTTCCGGACAAATGAATTTTGTATGCACCTTGTTTTAGTTTTTTTTTTTTTGTTTTAGTTGTATATTGCTGCATTACAAAGCGACTTAAAGCAATGATACACATTTATCATGTCACAGTTTATGTGGCTCAGGAATTCAGGAGTGTCTCAGCTGAGTCGTTCTGGCTCAGGGTCTTTCCTGAGGTCCTGGCCAACTTATAGACCTGAATGTGGTCCTTTGAAGGCTGACTGGAGAATGGCTTCCAAGATGGCCCACACACATGAATAGCAAGTTGGTGCTGGCTGTTGGCAGGAGGCCTCAGTTCCTTGCTATGTGGCGTTTCTAGAGGGCTGTTTTAGTGTCCTCACAACATGGTAGCTGGCTTCCTCCAGGATGAAAGACCAAAAAGTGGAAAGTAGATACCACTATGGCCTTTATTACCTAGTCTCACAAGTCACACACCATCATTTCCGCAATATCCTATCGGCTGCACAGGTCAACCCTACTCAGAGAGGGTGGGCACTATAAAAGAATGTGAATACTGAGAGGCGAGAATCACTGGGGTCCCCTTGGAGGCTGGCTATCACACACCTGTTCCTTTTTTTTATTCCTTCAACCTATATGGCTGAGTAACTGCTAATTCTGCATACTTAGAAAATACGATGTAAGTTTACTTAGGCTTGAACAGAGAGTCCATGCTGGGTATGTATCAGGAGCTAGTAAAGCAAAGGGTTAACATTATTGGAAATAGTAGGGCCGTATTCAGAATTACAGTAGCAGCAGGAATCTGGGTCAGAAAGACAAGTCCAGAGAAGAGTAGGTATTGAACCAAGCAGCATCTCAGGGCAGCTGCCTCCTTCGATCAAGAGAGTTCATGGGGTTAGGTAGGAGGACAAGACCCTAGGGAATAGGGTCCAGAGAGGAGGGCAAGAAGCACACCTTGATATATATCCTCAGAGAGGGTATTAAATGGGTTTTTCTGGTTTGTGAACATGATGATGGTGAACTGGATTCAGTGGTGATTTGTCCAAAAGAACCAATAACTTGAACATCAGTATCAACAAATACCAAGTAGCTTTTTGGAGCTAGGTTGAATATATGCTAATTTCAAAACTACAGCAGTGACACCCCTCCATTTAGCAAGGCAGTGCGCAGAGTTGTACTAAATGACTAACCTCTCTTGTTAGTAAATAGGGTGTCTAACCATCTATATAGTTTTGAATCCAATAGGTTATCATTTAGTGTTTCTTCTCACCATGTATAGTTTGATTTAAAAAAAAAGTACACTTTATTTTTCAGAACAGTTTTAGATTTATAGAAAAATTGTGCAGAAACTGTGAGTTCACATATACCTTGTCTCCTCCCTGCACAGTTTCTCCTTTTATTAATATCTTGCATTAGTGTGATAATTTGTTACAACTGATGAACTAACACTAAAAAATAATTACACCTTCTTCTCACTTGTTGACAGTCTAGTTATCTGATATTTTGGATTTACGACTATAGTAAAAAAGCTGCTATCCAACTATTTTGCACATTAATGATGTTATGTTTGGCACTAACAAATGCCAAGGTGCAAGGCAATAGTAACGCTGGCTGCAGTGGTTAGGTTTTGTGTCAACTTGGCTGGGCCATGATTCTCAGTCTGGCAGTTATGTAATGATGTGATTTGGCAGCTATGTAATGATGTAATCATCTTCCATTTTGTGATCTGATGTGGTCATCATCCATTTTTACATAATACCGATTTCACATAATGACCCAGCTTTGGACCCTATGCACGTCCATAAGTGAGGAGACGGTGTATTAACTGATGTCCATAGGTTATATTAGGGTTCAGTCTTTGTGTTGTATAGTTCTATGGGTTTTGAAAAATGCGTAATGTTATGTGTCCACTATTAGAGTATCATGCAGAATAGTTTGACTGCCCTAAAAATGCCCTGTGCTTCGCCTATTCATCCCTGCACTTTCCTCCTGAGCCTCTGGCAATGACTGGCCTTTTTACTGTCTCTATCGGGTCACTATGAGTTGGAATTGACTCGATGGCAGTGGGTTTGTTTGTTTTTAAATAGTTTTACCTTTTCCAGAATGTCACATTGTTGGACTCATACAGTATGTATCTTTTACCTACTGGCTTCTTTCACTTAGCAATAAGTTTCCTATGTCTTTTTGTATCTAGATAGCTCATTTCTTTTTATTGCTGAATAATACTCCATTGTATGCACGTACCACAATTTGTTTACCCATTAACATCTTGGTTGTTGCCAATTTTTAGCCATTACAAGTGAAACTGCTATAAACGTTTGTGCGTAGGTTTTTTTTTTTTTTTTTGGTAAGTTTTCGGTTTATTTCAATTTATATTCGGGAGAGCTGGATCATATGGTAAGCCTATGTTTAGCTTTGCAAGAAACTCCCAGACTATCTGCCAAAAAGTTTCTTTTTAATAACTAATTGCTAACATTTACTAAACAATATACACTAGGGACATTATCTAGCTTCATCCTAGCAGTACAACTATGACATATGTGGAGTCAATTTAGAAAACAATGGGCTGTGGAGTGAAACAGATTTGGTGTCAGTCTCAAGTTCACCACTTGCTAGCTTTGGCTGTGTGATTTTTGGTAAGTTATTTAACCTCTCTAAGCCTTAAATTTATCATCTATAAAATTGGGTAATAAAATAAACTGCCTCAAGGGTTGTTGTGAGGATCTGATAAAAATAATACATATAAGACATGTAATATGCCTGATAGATAGTAAACATTCAGTAAATATCAACTCTTATTATTATTGATATAAATATCCTTGTTTTAAATTTCATTCATTCATTTATTCAATGGGTTATTTATTTATTTCCTTTTATGTGGCAGCAGTGGCTCCCCGTCGTGACACCCAGTGCTGTAACTCACGGTGTCATTCTCCCCTGCCCCATGGACCTCCTCCTGTACCAGACCGTACAGAATCCTTGGTAAAGTCTTTTGTGCTAATGTTACTTGTAAATTGTGATTCCTGTATATCACTCCTTTTTTTTCCTTTAATAATTACTATTTTATTCTCAAAAAAAGCTTATTGATATAGGTTCACAAATACTAATGACCACAATATTGTAGCTAAAACACCAGAAAATTTGACAAAATCAGTAACTATAAAAACACTGGCAGCAATGAAGACAACAGCATGTGCTTGTAGCGAGTGCAGATGAAACCACGTGATTGGAAACGTCATTGTAACTGGGTAATAATGACAGCCGTCATCAGAGCACATTAGAAGGTTCTAAAAGAAAATAAGAGCTTTAGCCTTGTAGGTATATTGACACTTGTAAGCTGGGCTTACGAAAAATGTTTTTATTGTTACAACTAATTACAGGGATATTTTTATAAAAAATAATAAGTTTCTGCCCAAACACTGCACAAAAATTTTATAGACAGTCATTTTGGCATCACCCTCTCCGACAGTGTCATCTGGTGTGGTCTGCACCCCCCGACACCCCCTAGTGACAGTACTGTGTGCCAGGCATGTTTTTGGGTCCTGGAGATACAGAAGTGAAAAAAAGTCAAAATTCTAGTCCTTTTGGTGTCTCTAAATACAAATGGGTCTAAGACGGTGATAAATTCTCAAAAAAAAAAAAAAAAGAGATATCAAGTGGTTTAGTTGGACAGGGAGTAGTGAATATTATTTTATGTAGGATAATCAAGAGAAGCCTCGCTGATAAGATGGCATTTGCCCAGAGGCCCGAAGGAAGTGAGGGAGAGTTATGCAGGCATTTGGGGGAAGACATTCTAGGTAAAGGGAGCAGAAAGTGTAAAAGTCCTGAGGTGTGAGCATGCTTGACACACTTGGAGAACATCAAGGAATTCATTTTGGATGCAGCAGAGTGAGTGAGGGAGGAAACAGTAGGGGATGATGTCAAAGAGGCAGTAGGTGGTCAGCTCATTTAGGGTTGTGTAGGTCATAGGGAGGACTTTGGCTGAACTCCTAGTGGGATAAGAAGACATTAGAGGACTTTGAACAAAGGAGTGACATGACCTGACTTACATTTTATAAGGATCACTTTAGCTACCGTGTTGAAATAGACTTCAAGGGCCTGAGTTGAAATATACTATTGAAACAGTCCAGGCACAAAATAGTGGTGGCTAAAACCAGGGTGATATTGGTGGAGGTAATAGAAATGAGGTCAGATTCTAGATATATATAGAAAGCAGAGTTGACAGGAATCCAGAGTAATTCCAAAATGTTTGACCTATGCAAAGGAAAGAGTTATTATTTATTGGGATGGGGCTAATTTGAGAGGGCATCTGGGGTTTGGGGATCAAGAGTCTGGTTTTGAGATGCTAAGTTTGAGAAAATTTTTAGAAACATTGAAGTGGAGATAGTGAGTAGGAAATTGGATTTCTGGGTCTGGAATTCGAAGGACAGAGTTGGGGTTGAAGACTTAAAATTGGGAGTCGTTAGTCATTGATTTACAGCTACGGGACTGGCTGAGATCGTATGGGGGGAGATTAATGTAGATATGGATGAAAGGTCCTCTGAAGATGAGCCATTGGACATGCCAATGTTTAGAACACAGAGATTTGAGGCAGAAGAGACTCTGACAGTAGGACTAAGAAAGCATGATTCCTGGGGCCACATGGAAGAAGTATTTCAAGAAAGAGAAAGAGATCACTTATGTTCAGTGCTGCTGATATATCAAGTGAGATGATGACTGAGGATTAAACATTAATATATTTGTAAATGTTGAACTAGGTGCCCCATCTCATCCTCTGCAGAAAACAACTAAAAATTCCAGGTATAATATTTTTAAAACTATTTGAATTCTTCAGGAGCTGTCAAGAAAGCAAAGGATACTCAAGCCAGGGGCTAGGTGAAGGATCGAACCCAGAGCATTAAGCAAAACACTAAAGCTGGTTTTTGTATTGAGAACGTTTGTTAAGTCAAGTGTGCTTCAGTGATAATCTTCTTGCTTTCACAAGGTTCATGGGCTGAAGAAAAGTCCTAGGACTTTTCCTACTTGGGGCCTCTTTTGAGAAATATCCCATAGAGATGGGATCCAAAATGTCCAAGTCTTCAGAATTAGGGTAAACTTAAATTAACCTGCCTCATGCCTACTTCGCCTTATCTCCTCCTCACAACTTCAGGTGGATGGCAAAGAACTGGTCTTCTCAAATGCTGGTGTTGAATGAAATGTGCTCACAGGGAAAAAAAAATTTACTAAATACAAAAAGGAACAAGCTACTATAACAGTAGTAATAATAGATAGCAGAATTAGACCAGCATAATTTGAGACACTGGAATAAAAAGCACAGAATACAAATTAAGCATAATGAATGTTGAAAGAAATAAAAGTGAGGCTTGAAAATACAACTAAAAATATAACAAATACAAACCAAAGATAATTTGTAGACTTAGAAAATAAAATACTATAAATTTATAGTTTATTGTTGGAGTTTAAGAGCAGATGAGACACACTGATAGAGTGAACCGATAAGATACAAAGTAAACATTGAGAATGCAGTCTTGAGAGATATAAAGAGATGGGATATATGCCAGATTAAGAGACGTGAAAGGACTGAAAGTCCTAAAATGCATCTTACTGGAATTGTAGAAGCAAAGAAGAAAGAGAATGAGAATGAGACAGAGACATTATTTGATAAGATAAAGGCTGAGAACTTTCCAGAGCTGATTAATGACAATGAGAAGCATGAGGACACCAAAACATGATAATAAATATAAATCTATACCTAGATATAGAATAGTTAGACCCTAGAACATCAAAGGCAAAGAGATGATCTTAAAAGAAATGAGAGGCAAAAGGCAGATTATCTTTAAAGGAGTGACAACAGAAGGAACAGCTGATTTCTCAACAGAAAAATGGAAGCCAGAGGTCAGTGGAATGATGTTCAGTGTGCTGAAAGAAAATAATTGTGGACTTAGAATTCTATGCTCAGGGGAAATATCATTCAAGAAAGAGAGCAAGATAAAAATATTTCAAGATGAATAAAAACAGAAAATTTGCCATCAGCAGATACTCGCTAAAGGCAATTCTAAAGCACACATTTGAGACAGAAGGAAATTGATATCAGAAGGTAAATCAGACAAAAGAAAGAATAAAAAACAAAAAAAGCAAATATGTCAGTCAATCTCAAATTTTACCACATAAGTAACATAATATGTTTTTCTAGGATTAAAAAAATAAAAGAATTTAAAATTCATTTCTAAAATAGTGCCCAAGTCTAAAGGGAGTGTTTCCTCAACCTTAGACTTGTTATGTATGTACGGTAAAATTTCTAACCACCAAAGAAGGAAGTAATTTGTATAACTCTAGTTTATTAGATGAGGAATGTAGAATAAGAAAATATAATCAATTAATCCAAAAGATAAAAAAAGAAAGACAAATATAAAGCATGAAATAAGATGATAGAAATAAAGCCAAATATGTCAGTTTTTATAATTAAATGTTTATGCACTAAATAGTTGAAACACAAAGATCGAGTGACTGTATTAAAAAAAATTGTGTTGTATTTACACGGGACATATCAAAAATGATTAAAGAAAAAATTTGATAGCTGCAGGAAAAACATTCGATAGAAATCAACTTTATTTCATAATAAAAATTTGTAACAAACAAGGGAAATTTCCTTAATGGAATAAAGGATATGTAGCAAAAATCTGCAGCAAGCTCAGATTTGCTACTGGGATCTTGAAAGCATTTCCCTTAAGACAAGGCACATAACAGGTGGTGGCTACTATCATTACTTCAAGTCTGCCCTTTATGAGAGAACCTAGCCAACCTAATGAGACACAACACTGTAAACCAAAGGGGAAATGATGGATAAATTAGACTACATTAATTTTTTTAAAAAATGCTCTTTATCAAAATACATCTGAAAGAGTGAAAAGACAAGCGTGAAAAGTGGCAGAAAATAATTGCAAACCAAAAATTTGGTGAAAAATTAATATCTGGAATTTATAAATAACTCACAAATTAATAAGAATGAGGGAAACACCCTAATTTTAAAAACAAACAAAAGAAGTGATTGGAATTTCATAGAAAAGGGAGCACAAGTGGCCCATAAACATATGAAAAGCTGTTCAACCTTATTTGCAACTATAGATATGAAGATTAATCCAAAGAAGCCATCATTCCCGATTGGCAAAAATTTGAAATACTAGATGATATCAAGCGAATGTGGATCAAGAAGCCCTCCCATGCTTCTGCTGGTAGAAGTAAATCAGTTTAACCACCTTGGAAGCTTGGCATCACTCAGTAAAGACGAACATGAGTTCTCAGTAGACCCCAGCATTTCTTCCACCTGTTCTACAGCCAGAAGCCCTGGTGGCGCAGAGGTTAAGGGGTGGGCTGCAAACTGAAAAGTCAGCAGTTGGAACCCACCAGCCACTCTGTGGGAGAAAGATGACTGCTTCCATAAAGATTTACAGCCTTGGAAACCCTATGGGACAGCTCTACTCTGTTCTGTAGGGTCACCATTAGTCAGAATCCACTCGACAACAATGGGTTTGGTTTTGGTTTGGTTATACATTGTTGATAAGCTTGTAAGGTATCCCAGGGAACATGTACACCAATGATTATAACATCATTATTCATAATATCAAAAATTGCAACACCCAAGTGTACAACAAGAGTAGAATGGATAAATAAGCTGTGGTATAATCTTACAAAAGCTTATTATTGAATAGTGTAAATGAATGAATTACATTCATGAATACATTCATTTAATATGGATCAATCTCAAGACATAATGGTAAGAGAAAAAATCCAAAACCCAAAGGAATACAAATAGTATAATTCCATGTACGTAAAATTTGAAATCAGGCCACATAAAACCAGGTATTGTTTTGAAATACACACATAGACTGCAAAAGTATAAAGATGGTTACCTGCTCAGGAGGAGGGAGTAGGATGTGATCCTGACATGGGGGGCTGATGAATAATGGTCTGTTTTTTGATCTGGGTGATGGGTTTACAGGTATTAATTTTAATATAGTTTTTCAAAATGTACATTTGTTTTATATATTGGATATTCATTTCATATTACTCATAAAAAGAAAAGGTTGACTTTTGGATTTTGCAATGCCAAGATCACCAGTGTCTAAAGAATGATTGACATTGCTTAACGGGAGAAGAGCAGAGAAAAATTGAAGAAACATCTCTTTCAAGGACTTCTTTTGTAAAGGCGCAAAGAAATGGACTGGTAGCTGAGGAAGGGATAGAGACTCAAGGGAGAGTTTTTTTAAGATGACGTATTATTGCACGTTTGAATGGGATGGGAAGGTTTTGATAGCTTGGGATAACTTGATGCTAGTAGGAAGAGGAACAGTTCCTACGGCAATGCTCTCCAGTAGGCAATGTGGGCAAGATCTGGAGTGTAGGGGAAGGAGGTGGCCTTACGTGACAGCTTGGACGTTTCACTGACAGTAACAGGAAGGGAGCGAGCTTGTATGTGTGGGCACAGGCCCAGGTAGTTGGAAGATACAGTGGTGGGAATGTTTAGTTTTTTCCAACGGTTTTTTCTTAGCAAAATCAGAAGCAAAGCCATACGCTGAGAGTAAAAGGGTGGTGAGTACTGGAGTTTTGAGAAGAAAGAAGGTGTAAAATCATCTCCAGGGAATATTGTAAGAGTGCCTTGTAGCACTTGATTAGTATTTATGGACTTTTAAAGGTGAGGTCTGCCAGTGAAGCTGTGTGCTTTTCTCTAATTATGTTCATCTGCGTGGATGCAGGTGGGAGTAGGTTTTGACCAGTAAGTCAAAGGGAGAGAGAAGTATAGAAGGGAGATTTTGATAATGTAATGGTATCTAAGGAGCCCTGGTGGTGCAAACGTTTAAGCACTGAGCCGCTGTCCTAAAGGTTAGCAATTTGAACTCAACGAGTGGCTGCATGGGAAAAAGACCTGGTGATCTCCTTCTGTAAAGATTACAGCCAAGAAAGCCCTATAGGGCAGTTCTGCTCTGTCACATGGGGTCACTCTGAGTCGGAGTCCACTGATGCCAGCAACTGTGGTACCTACTTTGGATAAGGCAAGATAAGAGGAAAAGAGGAAGATAAGGGGAGCTTAGAAACAAAAACCTTCTGTTCTTCTATTTTATCATTTATCGGAGACTGCCTCATCTATTAATTTATATTTATCTCTACCTCCGCCCATATTCTTTGATGTTCCTGACATGTTCTGTAGCAGGTTGTTTTTTTCCCCTCCGAAATAGGGAATCTATTACTGATAATTGAATTGCATGATCGTATTTTTATTAGTATATACATCAGTTACATTACATGAACTTCTGCTGAAAACTCTTTTTAAAAGTCAGCTCTATATAAATATGTATAATGAATTATTCTGCTCTAAAATGCCACTTTTGCTTATAGATGTATCAGAAAGGCTGAGGAAAAATAAACTCTTAACATCATGGTCAATTTTGTCAACTAAGTAGATGGATGAAAGCAAATATTTCAAGTATTTGGCCTGAAGTATATTATATGACTGTGCACACTTGATCAAATTGACCTAAGCCTTGCCAATTTTCCATTTTATTTTGAGAAAAGCCTAGAAGATGAAAAAAAAAAGGGCAATCACCTTTTTACTTTGAAAATAACACATAGGAAAATTACACCAGATCACAAAATGGAGGACAACCACACGATACTGGGAATCGTGGCCTAGCCAAGTTGACACATATTTTTAGGGGACACAATTCAATCCATGACAATATCTAAATAACAGAACACAACAACTAAAATTATTTTCTTGAGGTATAGTTACTAAGAACTTCAGTTAACAAATACATACCAGATACCTACTTGTGCCAGGTCCTATGCTGGGTGCTGTAACTACAGTGATTAAAACAAACAGACAAACATGATTGTTACTATTATGGCATTTAAAATCCAATGAGGTTGTAAACTAGAATCATTGTGGAGATAGGATGGGCAGATTTTGGTAACTGATTAAGCATAAGGAGTAGGGAAGAGAGAGTTATGGGGATGATGCGGAAGTTTTGGTCCTGAGTGACTGAGAGGATGATGACATTAATGTATACAGTGAGTACAAGGGGGTTGTAGAGTTGGAACACTGGTGGCACAGTGGTTAGGAGATTGGCTGCTAACCAAGAGGTTGGCAGTATGAATCCACCAGTCACTCCTTGGAAACCATATGGGGCGTTTCTACTCTGTCCTATAAGGTCGCTATGAGTTGGAAGACAGCGATAGGTTTGGTTTTGTAGAGTCTGGAGAAGACATTGATTTATTTGTTGAGTAATTTGTTTGAGGGCCCACATAAACCTTTGTGTGGAAATCCAGCAGGAAATAGGTGACATTACCAAGGGATGGGTAACATTTAGCTTGAGAAGAAGGCAGTGAATATGATGGTACTACAGTTTTCAGGTGTAGGGAGGAAACCTTTGAGGTGATGTGTGGTAGAAAAGCAACATGAGGTTAGTGGGAGGGATGATGAGTTCTGAGCCAGACTCTAAGGAGAAGAACACTTATGGTTGCTGCTTATATAAAACAATCAGTGCCGGTGTATTTTAAGTATATAGTTAATTTCAGTTTTTGAATAGGAGGTTTGTATGTGCTTCACACAGAAAGTTTGTAATTACATTAGAACATAGCAGGAAATATAAGTATATTCTTAAACTGTGATTTCAGTAGTAGAATTAAAAAAACCCCAAAAAACAAACCCACTGCCGTCCAGTCGATTCTGACTCATAGCAACCCTATAGGACAGATCAGAACTGCTCCATAGGGTTTCCAAGGAACAGCTGGTGGATTCGAACTGCCAACCTTTTGGTTAGCAGCCTTAGCTCTTAACCACTGTACCACCAAGGGCTTCCAGTAGTAGAATAGAAAAAAAAAAAAAATAGGTGGCGTTAAATAAATCAGTGAAATAAAATTTAATTTCAAACATTTCAAAGGTGAAACACATATAAAAGTCTGTTTAGAGTTAAGATCAGCAAGCTTTAAAAGATTTGATTTGTGCGTTTGTTTTATGAATTTGGCTTTCTGCCTTATGTTCCCAAAATATTACTGGATAAGACTCACATTTTGTGTTAACCACATTGATGCATTCTCAAAAATCTAACCTTCCTGGGGTGTGGGGAATTTCTACTGGGCTGTCCAACTCATCTGCTGGCTTCATTCCTCAGGCTGTACTGTTAGTCTCAAGGTTAATGCTGGTAGGAAGCGAAGAAGGGGAAAGGACCAAAGAACCTTTGCCTTCCTGAGTCTTTACTTCCTGGGATCTCCCACTTCACTCATGCACCATGACTTCCCCCGCCCCTACACTGTAGGCAGTGCCCTTACCTGACTGGAAAAGATGGTAAATTCTGGGATCTCAGGTACAAACCCAGCCAGTACCAGCAGTTCTTTTTCTGTTTGATTTTCCCCTTGATCTCTTGCCTACTTGCCAGACAGTATTTCTGATAACAACATGCTCATAATGGAAATATAAAAAGTCCAGCCAAACCTGTGTGCATGCTGAAAATCCTTCCGCCTTTAAACTTGCACGTTGCTTGACCCTAAGGTACGTAGATTTTGGATCTACTGTACACCTTTATACTCCTGAGGGATAATTCACATCTATTTTGACTCCCCTAGAGTTTTGCCTCAAGTATAGGATCGCTGTGAGTCAGATTCGACTCGACGGCACTGGGTTTGTTTTTTTTTTTTGTTTTATATTTTTATAAGTGCCCTATTTTTTGAATCACTCCTCCAAAGCATATTCCAGACTAAACCATACCAATTTTTAGAGGATTTTTTTTTTTCCTTCCCAGTGAACAGCCGAATTTGTAAATAGCCATTTAATTCCATTCATTGTGTCTTTAAAGCAGGGCTTTGAACCGGTTCTTTCTAGTTCAACCCCCTGCTAAGGGGTGGAAACGCAAATTCTCACCAGGGGGTCAAGCCGAAATATAACAGTCACCTGGGGATCTTGGCTGTGATTCAGTATATCTGGGGTGGAAATGCAAATTCTCAGCTGGGGTTTCCACCGGAAAGCACTGGTTTGAAGCCCTACTTTAAAGCATTTGCTGTTCTTTTGCTTAGAAAATTCTAACAGCTTGGTACCATTAAACTCTGATTAGAATGAGTTTCCTACGGATGTAGAAGAAAATAGCTTTGTCACCATCGTTGGGAAAGATAGATTTTGTTGGGAAAGGAGAAGCATGTCTTAGCGATCTTGCTTTCAGTATGAATAAGAAACAGATCACATCTAGTGTAATCCGTCTGGGGCAGAATTTATTACCTAAAAGCCAAGAAATGCATCACATTTATTCAGATCTCGTCTTCACTCCTGCTTAGAGTTCTTTGAAAATAGAGTCACTTAGTTTGGAGAAAATGATATTGTTTTTGCAGGCAGTGAATTGAAACACACACACACAAGACCAACCAACATTTTTATGGTCTTGTGTTCTTGGAGATTTTTTTCCTCCAGCTTTCGCATCGTGCTTTGCGCGGTTCATCTAAGAAGGCACTTTAACTCACAAGCAGCACACTCTAATTAGTCAATCACCCTTGTGTCTGGAGTCCACCCAGGAGAAAAGGTGACGGAATTGCACAATGGGTTCATTATAAAACAGTACAAACTAAGAGCCTGAATTTACCAATTAAAGGAAAGACAGCAAAAAATCTACCGATAATATTAATACATGAAAAATGAAAGTAAAAATCACCTTCAGTTGAAGGCCTTGGTTAATCAATTGAGGTCAGTAGTAACTAGTTAATTGAGAAGATAAGTTAATGAAAAAGTCAGTAAAACAGGGCAATAATGACAAATAATACATGCATACTTAAATATTTTACATTAGATATATACATATTCATTCACTGGTGCTTGGAGATGAGCCAAAGCGTTTTCTTTGATTATGGGCCAACTGATTCGAGCTCCCAAGGAAATCACACCCATGATCAATGATTTCTAATTTTGGTGTCTTTAAATAGAGCAGAACTTAAAGAACTGAAGTAATTCTTGATGGTTAGAACATTTTCTCTCAATGTTTTGCATGTAATTCAAAGAAAAAAAAATATTTTTTAGCAATTTACCTATATCAAATTTTCCCAAATCAGTCAACCTGTTTTTCAGAAAAAAACAACCCTTTCTTTGCAGTTTTACTTGTGATTCTGAAATAAATTAAATTACATAATTAAAACAACAAGTCAACTTGTATAAACAAGCATGTCTTGATAAGAACAGAACTCAGTGGCAGGGCTAAACAATGAGGGCATACCAGCCACCATGGTCAGCTTTCATGGGCATCAGTCAGTCACTGTCCTTCTGTAAAACAGAAGAAACTTAAAAAAAAAAAAAAAGTTTTGGTTAATTAAATTATTTCCGTAATTTAGACATCAGTAAAATAAAGGATTAAAAAAATTTAATAACCTTTAATTTAAAATGGTTTTATAGAAAAGTTGCTAAGGTACAGGTATTCCCCACTTTTCAAAAGTTCCCTTCATGTCACTTCATTTTTTATGAAAGACCTACGTTAGTACCTGTTTTCGCTGACTGAAAAAATCTGAGGAAAATTTTCACTTTTACAAAAAATGTGGAAAAGCAGAAATAGCGTTCAGTGTTTGTTTTGCGTTTAGCAGTTAATGAGAAAGGGTGCACCCCGAGCAGTGAGAGTGGCCTCGCCAAGCTCAGCGTCGCAGCATCAAGCCGCCAGACCTTTGAACTGTGCCTGTAAGCATCTGTGCTTTGTCTGGGTTTATTGTGCGTATCCGTTAGCAAGATGTGTTCTAAGGTATCATAAAAGCCTCAGAGAGCTCGTAAGGGTTTTAGATGCATTTGGAATGATTTGGCAGGTTATTTTTAGGGTCTGGGAATGCTCAAAAAAAATTCCCATGTAAATTAATGGTAATTGCTTCTTTGCTTTATGCCATTTCCGCTTCCCAAAGGTTTCACAGGGACACTCTGCTTTCAGATAGCGAGAGAAACCTGTAGTACAGAGTTCTCGTGTACCTCATCCACTTAGCATCTTATCTAAGTAGAGTACATTTGTCATAACTGACAAACCAGTCCTGATACATCGTTATTAACTAAAAAAACAAAAACAAAAAAGTTGCCATATTGTAGATTTCAACTCATAGCAATCCATGCATTTCAGAGTAAAGCTATGCTTTATAGGGTTTTCAACCACTGTGACTTTGGAAATAGATCACCAGACTTGTCTTCTGAGTCTACTGAATCTCAGTAGATTCAGTTAGTAGACAAGAGCTTAACCTTTTGAGCCACCCAGGCAGGGACTAACAGTTGCCTTGAGTCAATTCCAACTCTTGGTGTGATTAAAGTCTATATTTTGATTTCAATAGTTTTTACCTAATGTCCCTTTATTGTTCCAGGGCCCTATACATGGTAAGTTTTGCAGACTTTCCTTGTTTTCGATGACCTTAGCAGTTTTGAAGGGTACTGGGCAAGTACGTAGGATGTTCCTCAGTTTGGGTTTGTCTGATAGCTTCCTCATGTTTAGAAGGGTGTTGAGTGTCCCTGGGTGGTGTGAACAGTTAAACAGCATGCACTGAGCTGCCAACCAAAAGGTTGGAGGTTTGAGTCCACCCAAAGACACCTTTGAAGAAAGGCCTGGCCATCTACTTTTTAAAAAATTAACCATTCAAAACCCTACTCTCAGTTCTACTCTGACACACATGAGGTCACCATGAGTTGGAATCGACTCTGTGACAACTGCCCTTTTAGACTAGGGTAATAGGTTTTGGGGAGGAAGGCCCCAGAGGTAGAGTGAATCATCACAGCATATCGAAGGAACCGTTATCAATGACTTAGCATCACTGATGTTGACCTTGATTACTTGGCCGAGGTAGTGTAGCCAAGTTTCTCGCCTGTAAAATTATTCCAGAAAACATTTTTGGTTAGTTAAATGATTCGGGTAGGTAGCACACAGGCAAGAGAACTTCTGCTGTATTTTGTGTGACTTTTATTCTAGGATGGGTCACTACGCTGAAATGGGAATGTGTGCAAAAAGCTAAATCCTTTCGCCATGATAGAGCTAGGTCGTTTGACATGTTTACAAGAACTTTGTGACTAGGTAAAGAAGTGCTCCTGATATCATCTTAGCACTACTACTGAATTCTAGTTTTTCTGTCTTGTTTTTGTGTTTCTTGAGCTTTAATAGCTATTGAAGTAATAAAGATAGGCTCTAAATTTTTGGGAGGGGCAAGTTTTTTTTCAATAATATTTCATTTTCAGGGAAGGTGTACACAGCAGTTTAGGTTCTCATTCAATAATTTCTACACCAATTGTTCAGTGACATTGGTTGCATTCTTCACAGTGTATGAACATTCTCAATACTTCCCTTCTGATTGTTCCATTTCTATTAATCTAGTTTCCCTGCCCCATTACATTCTCATCTTTGTTTTAAATAACTGTTGACTGTTTGGTCTCATATAGATGATTTTTTAAAGGAGCACAGTACTCATGGGTGATATTCTTTATATTTTTGAGCCAATCTGTTATTTAGCTGAAAGGTGACCTCAGGGGCTAGTTTTGTTTCAAGGTTTGAAGAGTATCTCAGGACAATAGTTTTAGGGAGTCCTCCAGTCTCAACTGGAATGGTACATATGATTTTTTTTTTTTAAAGGAATTTGAGGTTCTCTTCCACATTTTTCTCCCATTCTTTCAGGGTCCATCTATTCTGCCCTGATCAGAATGGTCAGTAGTAGTAGACAGGCACCATCTAATTCTCCTGGTCTCAGGGTAGATGAAGCCATGGTTCATGTAGACTATTAGTCCTGTAGACTAGTTTCTTCTTTGAGCCTTTGGTTTCCTTCTTTTTTGCTCCAGATGAATAGAGACCAAGAGTTGTATCTTATATGGCTGCACACATGTTTTTATGACCCCAGACACTACTTACAAAACTAGGATGTACAACATAACTTTATAAACTATATTCTGCCAGTTGATGGAAACTGTGCTACTAAGCCTTCAAACCCAGAAAACCAATTCTGTGAGGTGTTTGGTTTTGATGGAAAATATGGCTGCCCAGTTGTGCATCTACTGGTTCATGATCAGGATTTCACACTCAAGACTAAATATTCCACTCCTTTGTTCCATTTTATTTGAATCTCTGGTTAGTATTTTACTGGCAATTTAATTTTTTTCTTACTACTCTGGAGTGCATTTAGCAAAAATTTGTTTGACAATTGTCTTCAAGCATATGAGTGGATGACCAAGGCCAGTTAAGTATTGACTGGTCCATTGCTCTCTACTGCAGACCATACTTAAGATGGAAAGTGATTCCACTGTGGTGTCAAGAGGTGTTTTGTGCCATTTACCTAATAAATAAAAACCCCAATAGTCCATGATCTTATACTTTACAAAGGTTGCACAAAACTCAAGAAGCAGTCTTTTAATAAAGAACTGGACTCCTCTACCGTGTCAGTCTACTCAACACATTTTAATATAGAACCTGAAGAGGTCTCTAAAGCTCAGACATCTACTGTTGTCTTTGTGTGTCTAGCAGACACCATGAGGGTGTTGTATAAACTTCCCTTTTCCTAAATTTCTATGAAGGAGATGTGAAAACTTTCCATTTACCTTACTTAAATAACAGTGGGTTTCTAACCTTCAAAAAGGGACAGAAACAGTGGTTCAGATAGTTTATCCTACCTTATGAATATGAAAAGGAAACGAGACTGAGGCCCATCGTTTTCAGGGTTTTCTCTTCTCTAGCTCAAATGGGCTTCATTTTTCAACTCTGTCTTGTCTGAATATGGAATTCATGCGCCTGTTTCCCTACTATCTCCATCACGTAGTGAACTTGGCTTTGACCTACTGAATTCTGTGAATAGATTTCTGCCCATTTGGACCTGATTTTACTATTCCTACGTTATTGTTTTGGTACTCTGCCCATTTTCAAGGTGTTTGCTTAGACTACTAATAGGGTAGTATGAAGCATCCTGTGAGAACAGCATGGCACAGTGAGAAGATCTTTGGGTGGGGGAATCAAAAGGCTTGGTTTTATGTTTCTGTCTGTCACTTCTAATCCTGTGGCTTTAGGCAAGATCCTAACCTTTGACTCTGTTTCCTGGGTGATGATGAGAGGGCAATTACAACTGCCTTGCCTACCTCTAGAAAGGTGGTTTTAGGATCCATAGTGTAATAGTTGTGCCAATGTATTATAAACCACACAGTACTGTACAAATAAGAAGAAAAGAAAGAATTGAGGGCCACTTAGGAGCCCTGGTGGTGCAGTGGTTAAGAGCTACAGCTGCTAACCGAAAGTTCAACAGTTCAAACTCACCATCTACTCCTTGAAAACTCTATGGGGCAGTTCTACTCTGTCCTGTAGGGTTGCTATGAGTCAGAATCGACTCGATGGCAACAGATGTGTTTTTTTTGGTTTTATAGAAATGCAGAAGTTGAACACCATGATATTTAGTGTTCTTTCTGCTTCTAAGATCCTGTGCATAGCCAAATTAATCCAATCAATTACTTATTAAAATAATCCATAGACTGATGGGGAAAACAGTGTAATCAAAATAGATATTTTAAAATATTTTGAATAATATTGTGTTCACCTTGAAATCATTTCAGCTTGCAGGATGAGAACACTTATGCAGAGATTACTCTGTGCCAGACGTTATCCTAAGTCGGCCTGTTCTACCTTATAAGGTAGATAAGGAAGTCAAGACACAGAAAGGAGAAAAGATTTAACAGGAGTCATACAGCTAGTTTTGAGGGAGCCAGGACATGAACAAAGGCAGTATGACTTATAAGTATTTTTTTAAAAAATTAAATTAGGAAAACGTCACTAAGATAATCGACAAAAAAAAAAAACTATTATGGTAATTGGAAAAGTAAAGGGAATGAAATGGGGTGGGGAGTAAAAAAAAAAATGTAAACGCTAATTAACAACCCAGCAAATGCTCAAATATTCAAACATAAATGACAAAGTACAAGACAAGGATGTCGAGGGATTAAAGAAACGTCCTTTGAGTTATGTTTGGAATGTATTTTTAAAGTTAGTTTTAGATCGTGTATTTGTTGTTAATATTTTAAGAAATTAAAAAAATAAGAACTGCAATAGCTATCCTAATGATATTCAGGAAGTGAATTTTTTTTTTTTTAATCTACTTTTGGAGAAAACCCAATGCAAAACAAGATTAAACAGTTGAGAAAAGGACTATTATTTTAAGAAAATAATTTTTTTTTAAAAAGTTAATAGGAAAGGTATTTGATCATATTTGTGTAAATGTGTGTTCTCATAGACTTAAATACTGGAGTTATTTTACCAGGTAATCCATCTATGCATGCCTTAAAATTTTAACCAAAAAAACCACTTGTGTTGTGATTACATAAACATGGCTGTGTTCCATCGGTTGAACATTCTTTCTCTGGCATTTGTGGATGTTGAGTGTGTATTTATTTATTAACTTTTAATATTTCAGGTTTCTATTTCTACATTTCTCTCCTTGAGTACTCATGAAAAATTGCTGTACCTGTGACAGGTGGCATGATTTTTTCCTCCTCTGTGAGCTCAATTTGTGTATTATTGTATCATATGACATTTTGAATCAAGCGCTGCTAGTACCAAGCTGCTATTACCAGCTGATGCCAAAAATATTCATTATAACACTTCTCAGCGTGCAAGTAAGAGCACTTCAGATCACCGAGACAGAATTTCCAACTACTGTTCTTTTCTTTTTGCATATTCTACAGCAAAAAGAAAGCAAAACAAAGAGGATTTATTGGAAAATAGCGCCTTGGTAAAAATGTTGTAAAACATGTGATTCATTGTTTGTGAAGATTGTGTGAAATTAAGCCCTGTGTTATAGATTCCATCTCAGAGGCCTTGTTTTTCTTCTTCTTTTCTCTTTTACCAAGTGTTTTTCAAGTGATATCTTTTTTCTTTTTTTAGTCTTTGTTTACATCAAGGTGCAAACTATTTACACATTTGGAAGTAAGTAATACCTTCCCTAGAGAAAGCATTGAAATGATACGTGCAGCCTCCACATGCCTTAAGATATTACCCCTTTATGTTAATCTGCTCATCAGGACGTATGCAGTACTCATGGTAGCAGCAAGCAGAATGAAAGGCTTTATTCTCTAAAGGCGGACAGTTAAAAAACAAATTCAATAATTAAGGTTTCTCGTATTCTAATATTGGGAGTGCTGAGCCTGCAATGGCCATCAAATTTTATATAAATTAATTCATTTTACAAAGTGAACTCTGAGACTTGGAAGCCAACTGACACGAAGCCAGAAAATGGCATGGTAAAGGAAAGAGTCATACACAGCAATTTTCAATACCTGACTACACTTTGTCTTCTCTGGTGGAAGAAACACAGATCCTGTTGGTTGGGGGGCGGGGGTGGGAGTGAGGGGGGGTACCTGGTATGGAAAAGCGGGATAGGCCAGAGGTTGCACAATTTGCTGATTCTTTTTCTACTGTCTGAAAAGCTGGAGGTTAATAATCTTGTCCCTTCTTCACTGACCCCTGACATACCAGGAACAAAAGGCTGGAGTTGGGCAAAGTTTATTTTCATCTTGGCTTTAAGAATATAGCAAGCCCTGGTGGTGCAGTGGTTACGAACTCAGCTGCTAACCAAAAGGTTGGCAGTTCAAATCCACCAGCTACTCCTTGGAAATCCTATGCGGCAGTTCTACTCTGTCCTATAGATAGGGTCGCTATGAGTTGAAATCTACTCAACAGCAACGGGTTATGAATATATACCAATTGCTCCTTAAATCCATGGTTCCTGTGCCAAGTGATGTGACCTGGGTCTAACAGAGTGGGCTGCGCTTCACATGTGTCAACTAGAAAGAAATCAAGGACGTTCCTGTGGCCTACTGTGATCAAAAGAGTTGCCACAAACACCACTTGACTCCTTGATGTCTTTTCTCCTTTACCTGCCCTGCTGTTTAAAAGGGTTGGTTCCATACTATTTAAAAACTCTATTCCTATAGAGATGTTTCTCACGGAGCTGAGTCTCAAGCCCATATAGGTGAAGTGATTTCTTTTGTCTGGTGCATAATGTTTTGCTAACTTTAAACTTTGAAAATCACAAAATCTTTCCAAAGTCTTAAAGGAAAAGCTGAGAATTTGTATTTATTAACACTGTAGTAAATGCTTGATGTACATGGAAGCCCAGAACAAGATGATGCGAATGTATATGCCATTAAAAAATTAATAACATAGTCATATCTGTGGAAGTTATTTAGGATACTGATCTCGCCTTTTCCTGTTACATTTGAAAGATTTACCACCAAGAAAAACAATACATTTAAATCCCTTGCTTTAAAAATGCTTTGAAAGTCCCATGTTTATTTTCTCTAGCATATATATTAGAAAATTTTGGTGGATAAAATCAGACTTCTTCTAAAACCTGTAAGTTTTTTGACAATTCATCTAAATTGATGAAAAGCAGTCCTTTTATTAACAACAACAACAAAGCTCATAAAACTTAGGTTTTTATGAATGGACCACCATCAAGCCATTTTCAGAAATCTATCGGTGAATTTCTAGACCAAAGATTGGGAAGGCTAGTTTAGTACTCTCCATTGATTCATGTTAAATCACTAAGGACAAGCCAGAAGAGCTAATTTTCAATGGCTCCGGTCAGCTGGCCATTCTGTAACACTTGGGGTTGGGTGAGGTGGAGCCTGTGTCCCAGACAAGGTCGGCTCCAATACAGATAATTGTAGAGTCAGCATAATGTGCTGACTCATTGCAACAACTAGGAAGCATTTCTATCCTTTTCGAAAATGCTTCCAAGTTTTGTACATGAAGTCAAATGTGTATCATGTCGGGTAAACAGGAGTGATACCTGAAATTCCACAGTCCCTTTCTTGCTGGAATGAAATCAGAACATCCCAGGAGTCAGGGCAGGTATTCAGACACCTTCCCTAGGGCCTGCTGAATCACTTCAGGGGCACGGTATTGCTGGTTTCTGAGCTCTATCTATTTTGCCAGCCTTATTGCTAGGGTCCCATTTTATTCAGATTAAGTCCTTGAAATTTTCCCTGTTATAGCTTGGTATCAGGAGAGATCTCTCAGCTTTATGGATGGTGATTACCTGGCCCTAAAAAACTAAAAAAGTTTTATTTTATATATTTTATTTATTTACGTTCCAACACTTGGCTGTCAGTTTGTTGTACTGTGGTGGCTTGCATGTTTCTGTGATGCTAGAAGCTAAACCGCTGGTATTTCAGATACCGGCAGGGTCACCCATGGTGGACAGGTTACAGCGGAGCTTCCAGACTAAAACAGACTGGAAAGAAGGGTCTGGCAATCTACTTCTAAAAAAATTAGCCACTGAAAACCTTATGGATAGTAGTGGAACTTTGTATGATATAGTGTCAGAAGATGAACCCCTCCGGTTGGAAGGCACTCCAAATATAACTGGAGAAGAGCTACCTCCTCAAAGTAGAGTTAGCCTTAATGACGTGGACACTGTAAAGTGTTTAAGACCTGCATTTGCTGATGCGACACGACTCAAAAGAAGAAACAGCTGCAAACATCCATTAATAATCTGAATGTGGAATGTATGAAGTATGAATCAAGGAAAATTGCAAGTTGTAAAAACTGAAGTGGAACACTTGAAAATTGGTATCCTAGGGATTAGTGAGCTGAAATGAACTAGTATTAGCCATTTTGAATTGGACAATCACATGATCTACTATGTCTGGAAAGACAATGTGAAGAGGAATGATGGTACATTCATCGTCAAAGAGAACATTTCCAGAGCTATCCTGAAGTACAGTGCTGTCAGTGATATCCGTATGCCTACAAGGAAGACCAGTTAATATGACTGTTATTCAAATTTATTCACCAACCACTAATGCCAAAGATGAGAAAACTGAAGATTTTTACCAATTTCTGCAGCCTGAAATTGATCAAACACGCAATGAAGTTGCATTGATTATTATTGGTGATTGAAATACAAAAGTGGCAAACAAAGAAGAAGGATCGGTAGTTGGAAAATATGGCCTTGGTGATACAAACGACTTTGGAGATTGCATGATAAAATTTTGCAAGACCAATGATTTCTTCATTGCAAATACCTTCTTTCAAAAACCTGAACAGTGACTATGCATGTGGACATTGCCAGATGAAATACACGGGATTCTAATTAACTATATTTGTGGAAAGAGGAGGTAAAGAAGCTCAATATCATCAGTGAGAACAAGGCCAGGTGCTGACTGCATAACAAGCCATCATCTGCTCATATGCAAGTTCAAGGTGAAGCTGAAGAAAATGAAAACAAATCCACGAGAAGCAAAGTACTACCATGAGTATACCCAACCTAAATTTAGAGACCATCTCAAGAACAGATTTGATGGATTGAACACTAATGACTGAAGACCAGACGAGTTGTGGGATGACATCAAGGATATCATACATGAAGGAAGCAAAAGGTCATTAAAAAAAAAGAAAAAAAAAAGACCAAAATATATATCAGAAGAGACTCTGAAACTTGCTCTTGAATGTGGAGTAGATAAAGTGAAAGGAAGAAATGATGAAGTAAAAGAGCTGAACAAAAGATTTCAAAAGGCAGCTCAAGAAGGCAAAGTAAGTTATTATAATGAAATGTGCAAAGACCTGAAGTTAGAAAACCAAAAAGGAAGAAGATGCTCAGCGTTTCTCAAGCTGAAAGAACTGAAGAAAAAATTCAAGCCTTGAGTTGCAATACTGAAGGGTTCAATGGGCAAAAAATTGAACGATGCAGGAAGCATCAAAAGAAGATGGAAGGAATACACAGACTCACTGCACCAAAATGTATTGGTTGATATTCAGCCATTTCAGAAGGTAGCATATGATCAAGATCCAAGCTGTACTGAAGGAATTGGTGCAAAACAAGTCTCCAGGAATTGACGGAATACCAACTGAGATTAGATGCAATGCTGGAAGTGCTCATGCCAAGAAATGTGGAAAAAGCTTCCCGGCCATCTGACTGGAGGAGATCCATATATGTGCCTATTCCAAAGAAAGGTGATCTGATGGAATGCAGAAATTACCAAACAATATCATTAATGTCACAAGAAAGTAAAATTATGCTGAAGATCATTCAAAAATGGTTACAACAGTAAGTCAATGGAGAACTGCTGGAAATTCAAACCAGATTCAGAAGAGGACAAGCAACTAGGGATATCATTGCTGATATCAGACTGACAGCAAAGAATACCAGAGAGATGTTTACCTGTGTTTTGTTGACTATGCAAAAGCATTCGACTGTGTGGATCACAACAAATTATGGATATCACTGCGAAGAGTGGGAATTCCAGAGCACTTAATTGTACTCATGTGAAACTTGTACATAGATTAAGAGGCAGTCATTCAAACAGAACAAGGGAATATTGCACGGTTTAAAATCAGGAAAGGTGTGTGTCAGGGCTGTATCATTTCACCATACTTATTCAATCTGTATGCAGAGCAAATAATGAAAAAATCTGGACTATATGAAGTAGAACTCAGCATCAGAATCGGAGGAAGACTCATT
This sequence comes from Elephas maximus indicus, assembly GCF_024166365.1. Classification (NCBI taxonomy): domain Eukaryota; kingdom Metazoa; phylum Chordata; class Mammalia; order Proboscidea; family Elephantidae; genus Elephas; species Elephas maximus. The sequence continues at coordinate 67,187,936 of NC_064841.1, read as the reverse complement.
AACAATCTGCAATATGCAGATGATGCAGCCTTTCTTGGTAAAAGTGAAGAGGGCTTGAAGCACTTACTGATGGTCAATGACCACAGCCTTCAGTACATATTACACCTTAACATAAAGAAAACAACAATCCTCATGACTGGACCAATAAGCAACATCGATGTAAATGGAGAAAAGATTAAAGTTGTAAAGATTTCATTTCACTTGGATCTACAATCAATGCCCATGGAAGCAGCATTCAAAAAATCGAACAACGTATTGCACTGGGAAAATCTGCTGCAAAAGACCTCATGAAAGTGCTAAAAAGCAAAGATGTCACCTTGAAGGTTAAGGTTTGCCTGACCCAAGCCATGGTATTTTCAATTGCCTCATATGCGTGTGAAAGTTGGACACTGAATAAGGAAGAATGAAGAAGAATTGATGCATTTCAGTTATGGTGTTGGCAAAGAATATTGACCATGCCACAGATCGTGGGAAGAATGAACAAATCTATTGTGGAAGAAGTACAGCCAGTATGCTCCTTAGAAACGAGGATGGTGAGATTTTGTCTCAAGTACATTGGACATGTTATCAGGAGGGACCAGTCCCTGGAGAAAGACATCATGCTTGGTAAAGTAGAGTGTCAGCAAAAGAGAGGAAGTCCCTCAACGAGATGCATTGACAAAGTGGCTACAACTATGAGCTTAAATGTAGCAAGGATGTGAGGATGGCGCAGGACTGCACAGTGTTTGGTTTTGTTGCACGTAGGGTCGCTGTGATTCAGAACAGACTCTGTGGCCTCTAGCAATAACAAAAACATTTATTTACTTTGATGAATAAGTAGCAAGTACTTGAAATAGGGAAGAAATGAGCTTAAATGAGCTTTCTTGTTGCTGTGTGGTGTTAAGTCGATTCTGACTCATACTGACCCTATACGGCAGGGTAGAACTGCCCTCATAGTTTCCTAGGCTGTAATCTTTACAGGAGCAGATTGCCAGGTCTTTCCTCCTGTGGAACCACTGCGGGTTCCAACCACCGACCTTTCAATTAGTAGCCCTGTGCTTAACCATTGTGCCACCAGGGCTCCTTAATGAACTTAGTAGTATGCAGTCTTTCACAGTTTTTTCTCCCAAATTTTTTTTTTAATTTTTATTGTACTATAAGTGAAAGTTTACAAATCGAGTCAGTCTCTCATACAAAAATTTATATACACCTTGCTATATACTCCTAATTGCTCTCCCCCCAATGAGACAACATGCTCCTTCCCTCCACTCTCTATTTTCGTGTCCGTTCGGCCAGCTTCTGACACCCTCTGCCCTCTCATCTCCCCTCCAGACTGGAGACGTCAACATAGTCTCATGTGTCTACTTGACTCAAGAAGCTCACTCCTCACCAGTATCATTTTCTATCCCATAGTCCAGTCCAATCCCTGTCTGAAGAGTTGGCTTTGGGAATGGTTCCTGTCTTGGGCTAACAGAAGGTCTGGGGACCATGACCTCCGGGGTCCTTCTAGTCTCAGTCAGACCATTAAGTCTGGTCTTTTTTAAGGAATTTGAGGTCTGCATCCCACTGCTCTCCTGCTCCATCAGGGGTTCTCTGTTGTGTTCCCTGTCAGGGCAGTCATTGGTTGTAGCCAGGCACCATCCAGTTTTTCTGGTCTCAGGCTGATGTAGTCTCTGTTTTATGTGGGCCTTTCTGTCTTTTGGTCTCATAATTACCTTGTGTCTTTAGTGTTCTTCATTCTTCTTTGCTCCAGGTGGGTTGAGACCCATTGATGCATCTTAGATGGTTGCTTGCTAGCGTTTATTTTCTCCCATATTTTCCAAACATACTAGCAAGCTCCTTTCTCTGGATTCCACCGAGAATTCTAAATAGAGTTTTTGTGCACCAAAGGTAGGATTAAACACAGTTTATAAAGTGCCCAGGGTTGTATTTGTAAAGAAAATTTCAAAAGAAGAAATGCTTAGTTTTAATTGTTAAGTGATGGTTTACATAGGAATGTAGGTAATTCATAAGGTTATTTTGAGTTAACTGACAGTTAAATAAGTTGAAAAGTTTATAGGCAGAAAGAGAATCTATATCACTTATGCTTTTCAGCAAAAGTATCTTCTTGGTGCTTTTGTAGTCAAGTACAAGAAAATATGCAGCTTGTTGCTTATAAAATGCTATTGCTCATTTTTAATGCTTGGTTTTGATTTTTTCTTTTTATGTGAAAATGATACGAAGTGAAAAAGAATAACATTTTCTAAAATATTATTGGTTATATAACTCCTATTTGATTTTTGCAACATTGTTTTTTCCTCTAAAGGACATTTACAAACTATATAGATTTGCAGAGATCCACAGTACAGCCCTGACAAAGATAGGGTTATTCTTTGCTGTTGACGTATCATCTTTAGGGCAAAATAGCTATGGAAGGCTTGGTGATACCACTCAAGGTGAAAATGACTATGTGATTTAAAGGATAAATTTTGGCAATGCAAGGCAATACAATTGTTGGCTCCTTTGGCAGGGTTGTCTGTGGCCTTGGATATGGCTCAAGGCTGTACCCTATCACTCACTGCAGACATAGTTCAAGACCACAGCCAAGTCTTGAATATGCAGAGGGACATAATGCCACATCAAGGCCTGAGCTCAAGAGCAACACTAGAGTTTAATGGAAAAATTGGTAGTTGGCACCAGAACAAATAGAACAGGTCCAGAGAGCCAAAGATGAGATTGTTCCTCTGAACCTGAATAGTTGTTGACTATTGCATTCAGAGGCTGGGCTGGGAATGTAGTGGGAGTGATAATTTTAATAACGTGCTATGTGGCTTTTACCATTCTACCTATTCAACTGAGCTTGTCTCTGACAACTAAGTTTCCAAATACCCCAAACTTAATAAAAATGACTTACCCTTTTAAGACTAGCACAGTTTGACCTTAGTAGAGTCTTAGAGAAAGAGAGAGAAAAGGGTACCAACAAATTTACTCACATATAAATAAATTAACTATGGTGTTAAGAGAACCGTATTTTTTTTTTTTTTTAACAAGTGATTCACTCAATAGGTAAGCACTGAGCACCTGCAATGTAAAGTGCTGTGCAAAGCCTGAATCTGTGCTGGCAAGTGAAAGGTAATAGAGACCTCTTCTTATGGGGCTGATAGTCTAATGTAGTAAACCGTGACCCACAGGCCAAAGCCACTTGCTGCCTGTTTTTGTATGGCCTACAAGGTGAGATTGGAAAAAAATCAAAATAAGGCTAATGTTTTTTGACGCATGAAAACTATATGAAATCAAAATTTTTAAATTAAAATTAGAACTTTAAAATTGAAGTTGTATTGACGCACAGCCATGCTTGTTTGTTTATGTATTGTCTTATTTCTGCATTTATGCTACAAGGGCAAAGTTGAGTAGTTATGTCAGAGTGTCTATGGCCTGCAAAATCTGAAAATATTTAATATCTGGTCTTTATCAAAAATTTTGCTGATGGGTTAAAACTAAACCAAACCCGTTGCCATCCAGTCGATTCCGACACATAGCAACCCTACCTATTGGTTCTACCAAAGTAGAACTGCCCCATGGGGTTTCCAAGGAGTGGTTGGTGGATTTGAACTACCAGCCTTTTGGTTAGCAGCTGAGCTCTTTACCACTCAGCCACCAGGGCTCCTCTAATAGGTTAGGAAGACATTAATTAGATTTTCACAGCATTAAAATTACACATTTGGTAAGGGCCAGGAGAGAATGGTGTATGAATGTGTACAACAGGACCTGAAAATGTAGTGACGGTAAACAGACCCACAGTGGCTTGAATACCTTCATCACTTTCTGTTTAGTTCTTTGTAGGGCTCACAAGAGATCTCACTCATTAATCAATGAGTCGTGAAAAGATTGTAATTGGTAACATAATTCTAGTAACTAACACTAACTGTTGAGGAGCCTCTGGCTGGTGTTGAAGGTTTTGTAAGGCAAAGAGGGCCAAAAACAAGTTTAATATTATCCTGTAATGCTCAAGCTTTCACCGGCTAACTTGGCACTTAGTGGCACTGCAATTGAAAAAAAGAAAATTCAAAGAATTGAGAAAAATGTAGAAGGATACTACAAACTTTCAAAAATGAGAGAAAATATTGCCTCTACAGATATATGACATGACAGCAACATATGTTACTCCATAAATAAGTAAAATGCACTGATTTTTCTGTTATGAGGTGATTACTTAAATTTTATCATGATACTTTTTTTCTGAGGGATTAAAAGTATTTGTATTTTAATTCTCGGAACATCGATGTAGAATAGTAAAAAGGAAATAAATCTCTTAGTCTGCATTTCAAATGCATACGATGTTGAATCTTTGAGCCAGTTTCCCTGTAAATTTTTCAGAATATCGAGAATAAGGAGTCCATGTAATTATGGCAAGATTTGTTTTCTTGAGTTTCCAATAGGCTTTAAGTTGCTGTCTTTTATTATATTAACACAACCACTTTATTAGTCTTTCCCTGACCATGACTGAGAGAAATAAAAAGCCTAGATAAAATAACATCATTGTTTCAAAGTGGTATTGATATAAAAGAAATGTCACACTAATGCATAAGAGCATTTGAATTTTAGATTCTTGGACAGGTTTGGCTTCAAAGACTACTTTATTCTTGAATGCACATGTTTGTCATTCATCCTCCAAAGGCTTTTGTTCACTGATGGAGCTTCAAAAGGTTCTCACTTATCCATTGATCGAATAATTATTGAGTGCCTAACATGTGCCAAGCACCGTGCTTGATGCTTAGAAAAACAAGGTGATTAAAGAGGGTTTCTAATGTAGTAGTGGGAAGATGGAAGTAAAATGTGGACTCTAGCAGCCAGACTGATTTCCCCAATCAGAAGCTTTGTAATGGGATGAATAGCTTAGTGGGAAAGTAAAGGGAGAGATACAGTAAAAATCAACAGCGTAAAATTATTGCAGAATACAAGAATTTTATGCTGTTGATTTTTAAATTCCATTTCATGTATTTTTATCATGTCTCTTTGAGCCATTTATATGAAAAGCCAAAACATTGTTAAAATTAAACATTCATTATTAGAAATGTGGTCAACCAAGGCATTTTCTCATCACAGAGATATAAATTCTTATGTGATCTGTCTCACTGTTCTTCTGGTCTGAAATTAAAATATCATGCAAGTAGAAAACATTTTGGGAGGAGAAGAAAAAAAAAAAAGACATGATATACAGAGGTGTTTCCACAAAGAGTTACAAAAAATTATGCCTATCTTTAAAACAATTCATATTAATAATATTACTACAAACTATGGCAGCTTGGATATCTAGGCTCCAGGCACATTTAACTTCCCACTCTAACGCCAGACATAGTCCATGCAAACATGTCATGTACCTACACACCTTTTGCAGGAAGATCAAAGCAAAAGCAAAACACGTTTATGTGAGGGGCGTAGTAGCCTTGAGTTATAAGCCTTCATCCCAATTGCTATGGCTATTAAAACTCAAATTTCTGAACTATTTTCAATTGTGTGTCATAGATAGGGAAGTCTGACCAGGAAGTAAAAGTATATGTTCTCACCAGGCCCCAAGAAGAAAAGAAATGAATCCCAGAGATTAGGTTTGTAGTGTGTAGAATTATGCAAAGTGCTTTGCATACTTTTTGTCCAATATTATTCGTGTTGAATAACAGGTACTAGATTTTGTCATAATGCCGCAAATGATTTATGGCTCAACAGTGAAGTAATTAATTAATCAATAACAATTCATTGGGCACTCTTTGAGTACCACAAATGGTTGACGGCAAAGCAGTATAACACATAAATGATGACATTCATTGATTCATTCATTTAAAAAACATCCATGAGGCATTTTGTATGAACTAAACACTGTGATGACCAGGATGAGTGATAGAAGTAAAATTATTTGGTTCTTAGCCTGAGAGAATTTCCAGGTGAAGTACTCAAACAGAAAAGCAATAACGTTTCAATGAAGTATGTGAACGAGTGCAGTAATAGACTACTGCTGCCACCACCACCAGCTGTCCTTGACTCGACCTTGACTTGTGGCGCCCCCATGGGTGTTAGAGTACAACTGCACTCCATAGGGTTTTCAATGACTGATATTTCAAACGTAGCTTGTCAAGCCTTTTTATCTGAGGTACCTCTTAGTGGACTCGAACCACCAAACTTTTCATTAGTACCTGACCATTTGCACTACCCAGGGACTCCACCAACAGGGTGCGTATAATAAATACTGTGGCTGTTTATGTCTTTAAAAGCGAAAGGGAGATTTTACGGAAGGGGTACAGATTGATCAGCTCCTGTGTGATGGGGAAACCTTGAAAGGCTGGGGTTTTTGTTTTTTTTTTAAGGAAGGGCAGTTGAGCAGTGACAGAAAAAATGGAATAAGCAGATGCGATAGTGAATAAATGCTCCTAATACATTCACGATACAGGGTGTGGGCATATCTGGTGAGAATATGCAATGATTGATTGTCTAGGATGCTTGGTTCCTTAAGATCTTTTAAACCCTTCATTGATGAGATTACTTTCCTCTGTAAGGTCAGTTCCTACGAGTCAGAATTGACTCGACAGCAATGGATTTGTTTTTGTTTTTTTGATTTATAAGATTGGAGCTTGCCCTGAATAGTGAGATTTTGCCCTCAATTTCAGAATGTTTTCAGTGTCCCAGGCCAATGCTTCAGAGACATAGAAACACGTTAGTTTTCCTTCCTTCTAATGCTGCTTTGCCGCTGGAATTTGTTCCAAGCAGGGCACCTTCTCCTTCGTCCTTGTCTCCAACCCCCTCCAAACCAAACCCAACCCATTGCTATCGAGAAGATTCCGACTCATAGCGGCCTTATAGGACAGAGTAGAACAGCCCCCATAGAGTTTCCAAGAAGCGCCTGATGGATTTGAACTGCCAACCTTTGTTTAGCAGGTGTAGCAGTTAACCACTATACCCCCAGGGTTTCTTCCAGCCCCCTACCTTGTATGAATTCCTGCAATTATGCTATCATTTGCCTTGAATTAGCTACCTTGGCTTCATTCTCTGTGTCACTAGCTGTTGGAGCCCTGGAAAATTTACTTATTCTCTCTTTGTCTCCTTTTTTTTGTTTGTTTGTTTATAAAATGAGAGTAATGATACTACCTACTTCATTGGAAGTTGCGTTTAGATATTTAGAATGGTGCCTGGAACTTATTAAGTATTAAATGCTATAAAAGTATTGTTGTTAGGTACCTTCAAGTCAGTTCTAACTTACAGTGGCCTTACGTACAACAGAACAAAACACTGTACCATTCTCATAATCGTTGTTATGCTTGAGCCACTCTGTCAATTTTATTGTTGTTGTTTGGTATAAAAACTATAAAACTATTATTTTGGCCAGTAGACAGAAGTCTGGCTTATCCATTCACTGTCTAAACCCAGGTCTAAAACAGTGGTGAGTCTGCCACGGAGACTCGCTAGAGATACTGGATTCAATGGTCTCTCAAAGAGTTTACTACCAAATTCTGAGAAATTCAGGACAAAATTGTGTGGTTTTTGTTTTTAGTGTAGCCTTCCAGGCTATTCAAGGATCACATTTATAGTTGATGGAATATAAATGACAACTAGCATTCATCCTACCAGTAGTTAGTTCATCCTGTTTCTAGAAATGTATGCATGTAAACCATTTCAAGAAAGTTTATTTTCTACACTTTTCATTATATCCAGAAAAAACAGCTACTGCAAGTACATTCCATTTAACACACACAGAGTCCAGAAATTCTTCTTCTTCTTTTTTTTTTTTTTAAATCCAAAGCTTTCTTTTATTTTTTTGGTGGAAAAAATTGCCAAGAGCACTATTCTGTGTTAAAAGAGATCATGACCAAAGGAGCACGCACTTGCCACGTGCTGGAATCCTCATCCCCTGTGTACTTGTCTCCTTCTGTCTTTAAGTCCCACAGCATTTGTTCAACTTCATTGGCTTCAGTTCCCAAGGCTGGTGCTTCTGGACCTTGGTTTGTGTCTTCCTAGGATGCCCATAGCAGGTGCTATGAACACCTTGGAGCACGTGGGTGGTACAAACGATTAGCACACTCAGCTGTAGGTTGAAGATTCAATTCCACCGAGAGGCACCTCAGAAGAAAGGCCTGGTGATCTTCTTCAGATTTCTTGGGACCAGTCCCTTTCAAACTTCTTCTTCTAGAAGTTTCAGTGGCTTCACCCAGGCATCAAAACATATGGGACCTTTCTTCTACTTCACTTTGAAGACCAGATAAAAGAATATTGCTTTTATGCCAGGCACAGTTGGGGTCTTTGCATACATCACCTCCTGAGATCCTTTAAAAAACACTGTGAAGGAGGAAAGGGAGCCTTAGAGGTTAAGTGGCTTGTCCAAGGTCACAGGTGGTAGGAGACAAAGCCATGGTTCCCTCCCAGGTTCTCTGACTGTAAGTCTCACTCATTCCAACGTACCAAGCTGCCTCTAATAAGTTAAGGTGTCCTGACCATCCCCAACCTATCCAAGTCAGGGCCGACTTCTCCAATTTTCCTGGCAGACTATAGCCATTTTGTGTTCTTTATCTTCTCTTGCATTGATGCAAATCTGCTTAAAGAAATTCACCATTTTTAAAAAATTTTTATTGTGCTTTAAGTAACAGTTTACAAATCAAGTCAGTCTCTCACATAAAAACTTATATACACCTTGCTACATACTCCCAATTACTCTCCCCCTAATGAGACAGCCTGCTCCCTCCCTCCACTCTCTTTTTCGTGTCCATTTCGCCAGCTTCTAACCCCCTCTACCCTCTCATCTACCCTCCAGGCAGGAGATGCCAACATAGTCTGAAGTGTCCACCTGATTCAAGAAGCTCACTCCTCACCAGCATTCCTATCCAACCCATTGTCCATTCCAATCCATGTCTGAAAAGTTGGCTTCAGGAATGGTTCCTGTCCTGGGCCAGCAGAAGGTCTGGGGGCCATTACCACTGGGTCCTTCCAGTCTCAGTTAGACCATTAAGTCTGGTCTTTTTATGAGAATTTGGGGCCTGCATCCCACCGCTCTCCTGCCCCATCTGTTGTGTTCCCTGTCAGAGCAGTCATCGGTTGTGGCTGGGCACCATCTAGTTCTTCTGGTCTCAGGGTGATGTAGTTTCTGGTTCACATGGCCATTTTTGCCTCTTGGGCTCGTAATCACCTTGTGTCCTTGGTGTTCTTCATTTTCCTTTGATCCAGGTGGGTTGAGACCAATTGGTGAATCTTAGATGGCTGCTTGCTAGTGTTTAAGACTCCAGATGCCACTCTTCAAAGTGGGATGCAGAATGTTTTCTTAATAGATTTTATTATGCTAATTGACTTAGATGTCCCCTGAAATCATGTTCCCCAAACCCCTTTCACTGCTACACTGGCCTTTGAAGCATTCAGCTTATTCAGGAAACTTCTTTGCCAGAAATTATTCTTAATTAAGAACTGAATTCCTCCATGAAGCAGCATACATACCAAAACCAGAACCAAACCTGTTGCCATTTCATAGCTACCCTGTAGGACAGAGTAGTACTGTCCCAAACAGGGTTTCCAAAGCTGTAAATCTTTGCTGAAGCCAACTGCCCGATCTTTCCCCAAGGAGGGCGTGGTGGGTTTGAACTGCCAATCTTTGGGTTAGCAGCCAAGGTTTTAACCACTACACCACCACGGCTCATACATACCCAAATAGTATATCAAGAACTTCATCAGATCACCTAGGGGACTATTGTGGAGTCACGAATGTATTCCTTTGCTCTAAGAAAAAATTCCTCTGGCATCAGGAAGGTATAAATAGCTGGTTTCTTGTAACTGTAATTTCTAAGTGGATAAACATGTTCAATTATATGGTTCTGTGAGATTAATTAAAAAATTTTTTTTTTCTTTTGTGACTCTTGCCACCTCTCCTTTTTACAAAATATGTGATATATACAACTTGAATAACTTGGCAATAAATAACTAGCTAGCTAGCTAGGTAAAGCACTAAGCATGGAACTTTTGCAATAAGAAACAATAATTATGTTGATTAATTAGAGTCCTCTGTACTCACCAGTTAATAATAAATATCATTAAAAAAAAACAAACTTTTAAGTAGGACTGTTTTCATGAAAAACATGTGTAAGCATTTTTCTTGATATCCCCACTGAAATGCTTTAATTTTTTGTTGCTTTCTTTTTATAGGAGACTCACAAATTCAGATATATTCTTGTACCTGTAATCAATACATGGAGTTACATTTAACTAACCTAAAAAAAGAAAAGACACTGAAATTACTATAGACGCCTAATTTGTTAAAGTTTTAGAATAGGGAAAATAACTTATTAAGCATCTAGTCTATTTCCATTATTTTTTTTTTTTTTTAAATAAGAAAATTACGGTGAGAGCTAGTTGCCCGGTTTATTCCCCTATTCTTCATATTATACAAACGTTAAACTTCAGCCAATGCATAGTTTACTTATGAGTTTTGTCCTTAAAACTTTGTCATATTCATCTCTATCAGGCTCTGCCTTATTTATCCAACAACCCTGAGTCGTTCCCTCAGTGAGCAGATTTTATGGAGGACTTACTTCCTGTAGAGTTCTTCATGAGGGGCAGTGAGCACACCGAGACAATTTCAGGCAGTTTTAGAACTGTTCTTTGCGTAAGAGTTGAGATGTGCAGACTCTCGAGGTGTTATATCTGTAATATACTTTTGTGCTTTCAAGATCTGTTTCCTAGACGTTGAGATGATACCAAAGTCATACGTTTATGACAGAGAATTGCTCTCTCCTTGGAAAAGGATAAAACATGCTTTTACTTCAGTGTTTCCTGAAGTGACTATGTCACTACTGTTTCTGAAACACTCCTCTCCACCCTTCGATTTTTTTTTTCATGGAACCACAGACTATTAAAGATCATCTCATTATAATATCCACTTCTTTTTTTTTTGCAGGTGACAGTAAATGCCAGCAATTATTAGCTACCTACTGCTTGTTGACACTTCATATGTATCATTTCATTTAAACCTTAAACAACGTTGCAGTGTGTGGGTATCGTCTTCATTTTACACAGGAAAACTGAGGCTTAGAAAGGTTAACTGATCTGCCCAGGGTTACAGCTAGTGAGTAACATACTTGAGTTCAAGGTTTAGGGAATAAAATAAATTACTTAATGTCATCTAATGTCTCCCTTAGGAATACACATTAGAGAAAAGTGATTTGATTGCATCCTTTGCAAGTAAAATGGTTCAAGTGGATAATGAGTTCAGAGAAATATTTTAATGTAAATCTTTGAAAATAACTGCTTAAAAATGCTTTAATAAAGAAATTTTGTACGAATGGTAAATAATGCTGGTAAAGCACTGCTTCTTCTAGTCCTCTTAATACGTGTGCTACATAATCTTGTTCATATTCATCAGGTCTTTAGGTTGACAAGTCCCAGAATATTTTCTGTAGCTAAGCAGAGATTGCTAGTTCTTCTCCATTATACTCCCTTACGTATATATAGTAACAGGGGTTTATCTGAGCAAATGGCTGTGTTCCTAAAGTCATCATTTCCCAACCTTCCTTGCAACTAGCTGTGGTCATGTGACTAAGCCATGACAAATGGGATATGACGGAAAATAGTATGAACACTTATCAGGGCATTTACTGAAAACAGAAGGTGTCCTCTTCTTCTCTTCTGTCCTCTGGATGTTATGTGACCATGATGGCAGTAGCTGGAGCACTCATCTTAGAGCATGGAGTGAAAGTTGCCTTTTGAGGACCACTAAGCAACAAGATAGAGACTGATCTTTCACACCTTGCAGCCACCATGTCATTTTTGGACTGCTTATGCTGTCTCAGAGAAAAAGATAAGATTCTATCTTGTTGATGCCACTACCACTTTGTTATATCTGAAAGTTGTATCCTAACCCTTTCAAATATTAATAAGTATGACATGAGAAAAGGGATCTGTAGGCAAGAATGTACATAGACAAAGCTAACAGGTCTTTTTATTGCAGGACTTTTCAGAACCCTTAATGTATGAGTGTTTGGGGATGAATCTCCAAGAGGAGGTATGCAACATTTCTAATATTTATTAGAGTATAAAATAATTTTTTAAACGAGGCATCTTGTGGACTTATACATATGGAATGCATTTTTAGAATTACAACTTTAGAAAGTATGAGGTTGACCTCTTAGTGGCTGATCCTAAGATAAATATTAAGGATGATACACTGAGGGTAAGCATTGGCACTAGAAAATTTTGATCTAGAGAGCCATTCAGTTCAACATATTGTTATGGAGCACTAAGTGTTGTGGAGTTAATGATGCCTTTTTTGAGAAGCAAAGGGAAATTGATTATTGTTACAGATATTCAACTCACAATGATTCTGCAACCAGCCAGTTGACATCAAGTCAATGGCAACTCATGATGATCTCATATGTGTCAGAGTAGAACTGTGCTCCATAGGGTTTTCAATGGCTGATTTTTTTTAAAGCAGATTGCAGGCCTTTCTTCCGAGGTGCCTCTCGGTGGACTTGGGCCTCTAACCTTTCAGTTAGCACCCAAGTACTCCCAACTGTGATACTAGGATTGATGAAGTAATTTCTAAGCAAGAGGTGAGTCAGGTTACTTATGTGATAACCTATGAGATAAGGAGATGGGGATAAGAAGAGGAGTGAGGTAGGGATCTGTGGTGGCTTCTTAATTTACATATGGTGGGGCTTATTGATAATTATATGGTTAGAAGAAGGCACTGCATTTTCAGTTTAAAAACATGACTTCTACTTAGTTCTTGTTTACTTGGTGTAATTTTGAGGAGTGGCTGATGGAGAAAGGTATTATCCTGACCAGGACAACCTTTGTTGCCACCTTTGCTTGGTGCATGTAGATGCTATGTTATTTGGTGAGATATCTAGATGAACATGTGCGGCATGCTTTTGGAAGTAGAGCTTTGGAGCTGGGAGAGATAACAGATCTGGAGAAGTAGACTTGGGAGTTATTTTCCATGACAATCAAACCATGAAATATATATGGCATAAACAGACGAAACAAAGAATTGAATTGGGAAAACACAACCCTTTTAAGGTACTGTGGAGGAAGAAGAGCTGTATAATGCCTGAGAAACTCATATCAGAGTAACAGTGGGATAAATAGGACAGAGTCAAGGACCTCAAGGTGGAGTAGATTTTGATAAGGTTATAGTCAACACTCAAGTGCTGAGAATGGAGGAAGGGATGGGAACAAAGGGAAGAATGTTAGTATTGATAATTAAGGTCATTGATGACCATGGCTGAAGTAGTCAGGCCAGGAGAGTGATGAGGGTGGAAGTTTGGTTGCTGTGGTTTGAGGGATGGATGACTATCAGGAAGGAGATAATACAGGGCCAGAATGTGCTACAAGGTAGAACAGGCACAGGCTCACTCTGCTGGACTTTCAATAGGGTTTTCAGTGACAGGGCCACTCTTGTCTCCTTGTTGGTGGACATTTCGGTATCCATAAAAATGGTCAAATATAATGGTGGCACTAGCCACTGGTTAGTATCTTCCACCTTCTGAGCGTACTCAGAGCCTCATCCAGGAATCCGTTTTGATGCCATTCTGTTTTTATAACCAATAAAAGGAATGTCTTACTTTTCATCAAACCAATGGCTTGACTTCAAGCCCTTGTGAAAGTGCTACTCCTGAATGCTCAAGCATTTGAAAAAAGAAAATGGTAACAGAAATAGATTAACTTTAGATCAGGTTCCACGGGCATCTTGGAAAGTACCTGTTTGGTCTGTTCCTTTTGTGCTTTTGGAATGGGGATTGGTTCTATTCATTCATGTCACCCTGTTGCTAGGTGCCTTCGAAGTTTGCATAGAGTTGACTCAAACATCCCACTGTATGTCCTGTGGGAATCTCATTGTCATCTCCACAATTTCTGTAAGTTCCTAGGGACTCACTCACTCATGGCCACCCTAGATTTGATTTCGTATTCCCCTTGTGTTCTAGATTTCAATTTTATCTCACCTTCTGGAGCTGTTCTTATTTCTTATTTCTCTGTCCCATGCGGACCCAGAAGTGAAATCAAAAGCACCATTCAAACAAGGCATTGGTGTGTATAGTGGCTTTACAGTGATTAAGGCTGCTTACTTCCCAGAATCAAGCACTGAACCAGTTCCTATTCAAATGTTTTGGCTTTCTAGCCACTTGGGGATTTTTTACTGACTTCTTTCCCTAGGATCTAACCTCCTGTTATGTGGCTGTTCACTGCCTCATGACGACTTGCCTCTCTTCTCTCTTGATGCCTACACCAACCTCCAGATTCTGTTAACATCTCATGGGATATCACTTGGTTTTTCTGTTTCTATATGAAGTGTTTCCTCAGGTCATGCTTTCCTGCTCAAAACAGCCTATCCAGGTATTTTCCTAAACAAAGACAGTCCTCTCTCTTAGGGGAACTCTGGTGCCAGCTGTTAAACTGACATTTTTTCAACCCACTATATAATTTTTTTAACGATAAATATGTTATTTATTCTTCACTTACTGACATATCCAGATAATGCTGAAGTAATTGCCTCTTTCCCCTGCAGCATGTGGTCTGAGTAGGGACTGTTATTTCAACTGAGTGAATAAAGGAAATAATAATTATTACTTAATATGTGCAGAGCTCTATCCACAATAAACTTAAACGCTGTTTGTAATTAATATTGGACATGTGTAAAGCTTGCTCCCTAATAGCAGCTTTAGGCCTGGTCCTTAAACAGAGCATCGTCGTGCTAATTTTCAATAAGATGTAAACTCTGGAGAGAATCAGCATGGAATTTGGGAGAAGACTGTTAGGGTGTCCCATGCATTCAACAGGGAGGAGGTGTGGCAGGACTTTTTTTCAAGGGAGCCTAGGTACATGTCAAATGGAGTTACCAAAGTATTTTGTTCTGAACAAGAGTTAATAGTTATATGGTAAAATATAATATAGTTATATGGTAAAAGACTATTAAATGAGTTTTATTTTTATTTATTTACATTTTTTTTTGAGGAAGGCAAGGCTGTAGAGAGAAAAAAAAAAATTCCCTTAGTATGTTTTAGGCACTGTGCTGGGTACTTCATATGTGATATTTATCTAGTTCTCTCAATAATGATAGGAGATAGGTTTTTTTTTTTTTAAAAAAAACCCAAACCAGGTTCCATAGAGTTGATTCCAACTCATAGCAACCCTATAGGACAGAGTAGAACTGCCCCATAGGGTTTCCAAGGAGCGGCTGGTAGATTTGAACTGGAGACCTTTTGGTTAGCAGCTGAGCTCTTAACCACTGTGCCATTTTCCGACGAGAAATGTGGGAGGAAGAGAGATATTTCTCTTATGGTCTCATCCAGGAAGTCATAATGTTAAGAATTCAATCAGGTCTGATTACACTTACCATGCTCGTTCAGAATCTGGAAATCAAAATTCTCCGTTATTCACTCCTGAACTTATGACTTTGTATTCTCATTCTCTCTCCTAAAAAACAGGAGCACAGCCCTTTGTAATTTTACAAGAGGAGGAGTAAGGCAAACAGGGAGAAAAAGACTATTTCAATGAGGGAGTTGAGCCATTCTGACTATTTTCTTTCGTATGCTTTTTTCCCCCAAAACTCTTCATTATCCAAATATTTCAATAATTCTCTTATGTGCTATTTTTTAAAAAAGAGAATTATAATAGCATACTTAAAAAACAAGTGATCTTTTTCTTTAGAAAGACATTACCTAAATGATTCAGAGTGGCCCCTTGGAGCCAGACTTCTGGGTATGAGCCCCTGGTCCCCACTCTGTATTTGATCTATGACTGCATTAGCTCTGTGATCCCTTCTTATTTCTCTCTGTAGCTTAGTTTCATCATTTCTTTGCAAATGATACGAGATAATAATAGTACTTCTCATTAGATTATTGTGAAGATTAAAATGTGTAAGCATATGGAAAGTGCTTGGATCAATGCCAGGTGTATAACAAGAGCTCCATAAGTTTATTATTAGTGTTAGTATTCAAAGCTGATGAGGAACAACAGACAATAGTAATAAAGACACTCATACACGGTATAACTCACAATTGGGGTATTACTTTAAGAAGAAAATTCTGGCACGTGAACTGATTAAATATAAATTGTACATCGTGTTCAAATATTGCTAATTATAATATTTTTAATAGCCCAAAGTTGGAAATAACCTGAAAGCCCAACAGTACAGAAATACTTAAACAGATAAACATACATATGATTGTAGCTACTAAAATATCATCTTTTCCATAAAACATGTTTCCATATAATTTTATTATGTGAGAAAAGGGTGAAAATGTTGTAGAAATGTCTCTCTCTCTCTTCCTGTCTGTTGCCTGCCGTCTGCCCATCTATCTGCCTATATAAAAGACTAGAGGGAAATACAGCTGTATGTTAATAATAATAACCTCTGGATAGAGTGGTTATAGGTCATTAAAAATTCTTTTCCCGGTTTTCTACCATGAGTTCCCAATTTTTTGTAGTCATGAAATATAATCGAAATAAAATAAAAAATTAATCCACAACACATTTAAGCCACAACATATTTAATATATATTGCCACATCATCTTCCCCTCACAGACGCTTCTAGATGCAAAGCACTACAGGAGGGGCCGGTCACACACTCTGTGTTTGCGCGCTGGCTTACAGCACTTTCCATCATCACGCCCTAGGGCAGACGAACCAAGCCTTCTTCCTTTGGTAGAACTGGATTCCCTCTTTCGCATTTGCTGTTTGCTTTCAATCATTTAGCCTAGAAACTAAGGAATGAACATCACGTAGCAGAAGAGAGTAATTTTGCAGAGTGATACGTATGCTAAGGTGTAATAAAACAAAAAAAAAACCACCCAGTGCCTTCGAGTCGATTCCGACTGATAGCGACCCTATAGGACGGAGTAGAACTGCCCCATAGAGTTTCCAAGGAGTGCCTGGTGGATTTGAACTGCCGACCCGTTGGTTAGCAGCCGTAGCGCTTAACCACTATGCCACCAGAGTTTCCTAAGGTGTAATAGTATTTTTAAACAAAATATGTGTATAGTAAACCTTAACTTTGGGGTCATATTCCTAAAAGCCTGAGTTTTAGAGCACCATGATTTTATTTTTGGAATGAATGTTGCATTTCGAACCAGTGCTCAGTCACCCCTGTTTGATATACCCAGTCAGCTGATTAAATGCATTAGCTTATAAAATGATAACTTTAAAAAATGAATGTGGGCTGACATCAATATTTATTGTTCTTTTGTTTACTCTTGCCTTAGAAGCTGCCTTCCTAGAATTTTTAACTTGTTTGCATTTCACTCTCTGCTGGGCAAACCCTTGTGCCCTTGAAGACTGCTGTTGATGAGCTGTGTGATTCTGGGTGACTCATTCTACCTTCTTGATCTCCATTTCTTCACCTGTGATAGAAGGGACCCTTCAGAACCCTTAACCTATGACCCTAGGTCCCTCTTGTAATGGGCTGTAGACATTAGTGCCACCAGCCGTCTGCCAGTTTGTCACACCCTGGTGGCTTGCGTGTAGCTCTGATGCTGGAAGTTTTTTCAAATACCAGCAGGGTCACCCATGGTGGACAGGCTTCAGTGGAACTTCCAGACTAAGAAGAAAGGCCTGATCTATTGACAAAAATTAGTCTATGAAAACCCTACGGATCACAACAGGATATTGTCTGATACCATGCTTGAGAATGAGCCCCCCCCAGACTGGAAAGCACTCAAAATATAGTGTCCGCAACAATGGACTAGAATATACCAGCAACTGGGAAAACGGCACAGAGTAGGACAACATTTTGTTCTGTTGTACGTGGAGTCGGAGCTGACTCACAGCAACCAGCAACAACAATAACAAGACATTAGTAGGATCATTTAAAGGACTTCAGCTGCATGTGTGTTATTTCATCGGAATTCAGTTACGGAACTTGGTGGGAGAGTCCTTTACGCTAAATGATGGGTGGGCACTCACCTTGACTGCAGTCCTTAACAGAGCTTTCAAAGACCACTGTGAACCCTAGAGAAACACTCAGCTTGAGGGTTGTGTTTGGATTAGGGTTAATTACTTTACAAAGTGAGTTGAACAGCTACGATCCCCACCATGTATAACTTGCAGTCTACCATAGATAATAACCTGGAGAAGGATAGTAAGGGTATAAATTAAACAAATGCATGCATTAAATCAGATCAAGGACATAGGGAGGCTGAGAACTCACTGAGTGGCAGTGTGCTTCAATGGGATCACTCTAGCAAATTTGAACATGTATCGGAGAAGGATAAGAGCAACTGTAAAATTAGTGAGAAAAGGGTAGTTCAGCATTCAGCTTTCTTCCCTTTGTCCACCAGTGAAATTCAGTAACTGTTGGAGGTTATCGAAGATCTTCCCTCGCTTGGGGTCCTCCCCTGCATGGGATGCTTTCGAAAAGGATAGTGGGAAGAAGCAGAGGAGAGCCTGGGGCTGGCCTCCTGATCCATCTGGAATCTTCCAGGTCCCTCCCTCCGGGAAGTGGAAGAGTGAGTCTGAAGCCTACAAACTGGACTGATAAGATTATAAGGAAACTTCTAACTGACCCCAGTGAGCACAGCACGGGACCAACACACGCTCCTACACATCACAGAGGACACCGAGTCCTCTAGACAATTCCCAGAGGAGGGAGGGGAGTTTCAGACAGAAAGTTGATAGTGGGACTTTCTCTCCTATAGGGCAATGAATGGTGGCTTTTAAAAGTTTTGAATAACTTGCGCCTGAAGCACAACTTTAGAATTAAACAGAAATGTATAAACGTAAGGCCAAGAGACATTGCAGTTGTTTAAAACAAGAAGACAAAAGTCGATAATGAGTTCTAAAATAGACTTTTCTGACAGTCATTCTAAAACAGATTTTCATCAACCACAATCTCTTCGTTGTCTAGCATCTGTTTAAAAATAGGGTTGGTAACATTGAAAAAAAAACATTGGCCATATTCTGGTAATGTGGCCGTTGATAAAATTAATCTATAAAATACCTGAAGAGATAAACTAAATAAAATTAAAAGTGAAAAAAGACAGGCAAAATATTAACCCTTGTGTCATTTTCTGGGTTTGTATGCCTGTAGCAAGCACCTTGGCTTCATAATCTGTAGTGCTGTGAATTTTATAAGGGTGATCGTCACGCAGATACCAATAAGCACATGACAGAAGCCATCAAAGGCACATTCTACTATTATTAATGACAGCTCTAAGACCTTGCAACATCTAGTTCTTTGCATCATTTACTGTCAACTTTAAAATGTCATGTTAGTAACTAAACACATCATTCACGGTGCTTCTAGTTGCTTGTATAAGACATTGCTTAAATAGAAAATTCTCTGTAGACATTAAAGTGCAAATACATCTCTTCGTGTCGCTTCAGGAAGACGACGGTGTATGCCATGACAGTTATGTGTTTTTAGGCAACTTGAAGAATGCACCAAAGCCTTTAAAACTCTTCTTAAAAGGATAAAGCATTCTTTGAACTGACAGCGAACAGTCTTTTCAGAGCTTCAGGTTTTGTTTGATGGCCTGAGGAAAATGCAATAAACTGTAAGAAAGTCTCCGTAGTCTAACCATGTCAGAGGTCTGGTGCTTTGATTTTAGCAATGATGAACTAATTATATATATATGTATAATTTTATACATATATTTAATTTCCAAGATACATAGGCAGAAATTGCTAGCAAACCTCAATTAGTATTACTCAGAGTTAAGGCAAAATCACAATGATTGAGACCTAGCCTGCGCAGTGGTGCACACAGACTGTATCCCATGTAATCCTCAGGGCAATATGGAGTCTACACGTGAGTAATGGAGACCTGGTAGTGCAGTGGTTAAGAGCTAGGCTGCCAACCAGAAGGCCAGCAGTTTGAATCCATCAGCCGTTCTTTGGAAACGACTATGGGGCACTTCTACTCTGTCCTGTGGGGTTGCCATGAGTTGTAACCACTCAACGACAATGGTTATTTTCTTTTTTTGACTAATGGAAAAATCAAGTTTCAGATTTAGTAATTTGATGAAAACAATTCCGTGGAGCCTGACTCCAAAGTTCATAGGCTTGTCATATCCCACAGAGTATCTCAGTGATGTTTGCACAGTAGTATGATAGTTGCTCAAAAGGAGTGTCTGATGCTTTTTTCTTTTTTTTTTTTTCACTGCTTATTGCTTTTGGGAAACCCTGGTGGCATAGTGGTTAAGAGCCACCACTGCTAACCCAAAGGTCTGCAGTTCCAATCCACCTTGATGCTCCTTAGAAACCCTATGGGGCAGTTCTACTCTGTGCTGTAGGATCGCAGTGAGTTGGAATGGGTTTGGGTTGCCTTTTTTTTTTTTTTGGTTTATTGCTTTTAAATTCAACTTACATGAAATATTCAGAAGAGATAAATGCATCAAGAACAAAATTTACTAATGGTTACCAGGGACAAGTGAAGGAGGAAGCGGGGAGGCATTGCTTAAGGGGTACCGGTTTTCTGTTAAGGGTGGTGGAAAAATTTGGATACGGATACTGGTGATGGCCACACAACATGGGAAGGTAATTAATGTTACTGAATTGTATTTGTAAAAATGGTCAAAATTGCAAATATTATATCTATTTTACTACAACGAAAAAATAAATAAGATTCAGTTGCTTTTATACCTTTCACTAAGATTAAGTTTGAGAATGTAACTATTTTTTGCTTCGCTTTTATTTAGATCACAAATTTACCTTTCAGCAGTGCTTATTTTTATCGTGTAGTATATAAGTGAATGCCTTTAGTCATTTTGGCGGTAGGCCATTCTAAATCTTCTGAAAGGCACATTTGAACAGGTGGTGAATCTTCAGATTTCCACTTGGGGAAGGTTATGCACAGGGAAGGAAATGAGATATTGTGGATTAATTCTGTCTCATGCTGGTATTTCTTCTTCTCGTGCATTCTATTTCCTATAAACTCCAATTAGTTGACGGGTCAGGGGTTTGCTATTATTAACCAGGTTAGGAATGTTTTTTAGTGTCCCTGCCCAAAGTTACTCAGCATGGGTTTGAACCACACCATATGTCCAGCAATGCTTCATTTTTGTCAAGATAATGCAATGCAGCAAATCCCACGTGTTCTTTCAGCTAAGGGAAAGACAGCCGTGGCCTTTTATCTAAGGACAGGCTTTGTGTTTACCTCTTACGTCACTCATCTTTAGTTGTCTAATGACAGGTCCTGGGATATGGTTTCGACAACGACAATCTGATCCTTTTTTTTTCCTTAATGTTCTTTGAACTCATTAGCTATATTTTGTTTATTAAATCAAAACAGATATAAAACTAGGATTTAGAAATCTTTCTAATGAATTTTCCCCCTTGTTTTAAAACAAGATGCATATGGTACAAAGGTTAAGAGAATGGGGGCCTTCTATTGGTCTGACATAATTCAAATTCTAGCTCTACCACTCAACGTCTGTGTGACCTTTGGCAAGTTGCTTAACATCTCTGTGCCTTGATTTTCATATCTCTAAAATGGGGATTATGGTACTGTCTACCTTTTCTATCACATAGTTTTGTTTGTGTGTGAAGTAAATGGGTTAACACATATGAAGTATTTAGGAAAATCCTTTGTCTGTAGTAGCCGTTAAATAAATGTTAGCTATAAATTTTTTTTTTTTATTACAACTGCTATTACCATTACTGTGTATTCATTTAGGAATATTTACTATGCACTTAGACTTAAAAAGATGAAAAAAATCAGAGATAAGCTCTCTGCTGCAGTAGAGCTTATATTCTACCATTGGGAGACAAGTAATAAACAAGAGTATATAAGCCAAAAATCGTCAAATAGCAAACAAATAATGAGAAATACATGAATTAACATATGGTGTTATAACTGAAAGATAGTTGGGTACTTTAGAGTCTGAGTGGCCCAAAAATACCTCTCTGAGGATGTGACCTTTAAATTCAAATTTTTATGGTAATAAAAATCAAGTCAAGAAGATATCAGAGGGCAAAGCCTTCTAGTTGGAGGAAATAATACAGGGGCCATAAAGAGGGTAAAAATGTGGTGCGTTTGAAGAACAGAAAGGAGGTCAGGGTAACTGGAGGGAGTGGACAAGGAGAAGAGAGTAGGTACTGAAGTAAAATGGTTGGCCTGGTCAACTCTTGGAGAGCTGTTGGGCCAGGATAGAGTCTGGATTTTAACTTACGTTGGGGAGTAAATGCTGATTACAGGTATTTTTTTTCAGAAAGATCCCTCTGCCTACTGAGTGGAGAATGGACTACTGGGTTGGGGGCAAGTGAGGAATCAGAGAGACAATTTAGAGGCCGTTTTTAATGGTGAGAACCGATGGTGACCTGGTTTAAGGTGGTGGTGGTAGAGCTGGAGAGACAAGGAAAGAGTAAGATTAAATTTTTAGAGTTATTTTTATATCATGCCCTCTATTTGACCACCTACCAGAGAGGCATCAAATATTCTTGATGATGGTGTCATTATAACTAATACCATATTTATTGAGCTCTGAATTAGTTATTGAGGATTTAAACTTATGGTCTGGTAGCGGAAATGGATGCATTAAAATAAATATAATAAACTGTGATAATTACTACAAGCAATTATAATAAATGGCACTGGGACCCACAGAAACTCACTTGTCTGGGGATATCCAAAAGAAGTCACCGAAGATATAATGTTTGATTTTGGTTTCAAATGACAGGTTCGAGTTTGCTATGCTGAGAATTAGGCATAAATGCACACTGGGCAGAAAATGAGTGGACCAAGTATTATGAAAGTTCATGGTGAACTCGGGCAAAAGTACATCAACTGGGATGACTGGAATATAGCAAATGGGCGAGAATAAGAATTATAAAGGGAAGAATGAATAAGGTAGAGTTTCACAGGAAAGAGAGAGTTCTGGGTGCTAGGGAACTGGCAAATAAATATGAACTGTTAAAATAAAAATAAATGAAACCTTGACAAAGATTCAGAATTTAATCTGAGAAAATAATTACCCAGATACATAATGAACCAGTAACTAATATCCTAATGCTAACTCTGACTGGAATTTGCTATGAAGCTAAGGGCAATTTGACTGAATCATTCCTCTTTATGACAAAATAAAGCTAATAATGCTACTCTGGGGGCATATAACCAATTAATATGAATATAGAAACTTATCTGTTATAAATAATATTAACTACTTATTGGTAGAAAAGTTTATTCACTCATTTCTTTTAACAAGTAGTGTAAGTAAGGTTGTAATATTTTAGTGTATTTATTCAATGGTAACAATGCTAATAGTAGCATTAAATTATGTATCACAAAACATTTTTGAAAGCACTTTACACAAATATGTATACAAAACTTAATTGCTACAAATCTAGCAAAGGGCTTACATATTTTCTATGTCAGGATCTTACAACAATCAAAACGTTGTGATGCAAACAAATAAATGAGCAAAGAGCTTGAACAGATAGTTCTGAAAGAAGGAAAAACAGGTGGCTAAGACATTTAATAACACAATGTAGTATATGATATATAAAATATATACATTGATATATTTTTATCCTCACTCTCAATTAAAGATGTGTAAGTTAAAATTCAACTTGTGCTATAAAATTAACTTCTTAGAAAACAACTTGAGAGTATGTATAAAGATCCTTAAAAATTCTCACGTTATTTACTAAGTAATTCTATTTCTGAGACTCTGTCCTAGGGAAATAAACCTAAGTATGAAAATACTTATGTAAAATCAACATTTTGCAACAGCAAAGGATTGAAAACAGCTTAAATTTTCAACTATAGATAAATGTTTCAAGAATCTAAGGTAAATCACTTCGTGTAACCTTTTACATAGTTTAAAATAAAATTTATGAAAGTATGTGATAACATGTTAAATGCGTATGATATAAAATGAAGTAAAAAATCAGAGCAAAAATTATGTTTGCCATATGTTTAAAATATATGAAATCCCTTAAACTGAGAGAGAGAACAAAAGGAAAGACATTTATCATGTGGTTGTTTTTAGGTGAGGGGATATGGGTAATTTTTTCCCCCCTGAATATTCCATATTTTCTTGAAATGGCAAGTATTCATTTTATAACAAATCGTTGTATCTGAAATTTTATAATTATCTTGTCAGATGACAGATTAACTCTATTTCAAAATTTTAGGAACTTAGCATCACAAAAACACATATATTTTGACTTGCTCAGGTTCATTCCAGGTACTAGATGCAGTGCTAGGTGCTGGTGTCACAAGAGTGGGGAAAATCTGGCCCCTGTCCTTGAGGAGCTCCCAGACTTGGGCACCTTCAGGTACAAAGCTGGTCAGGCCTCAGGCTCAAGGACATGGTTATAATGTAGGGCATGTATGCAGATGATATCCCTCTGCTCTTTTTGAAGGTTGCCTGGCGGTGATTTGATTTGCCCAAGAAACTTACCACCTCCCTACTTATGTTGAAACAAAATTATTTATGATGCATTTTTAAACTAATTGTTTTTTCTAATAATATTTTCACAAGAGATGATAAAATGGTGGCTGCCATTCTTTATATAATAACCGATCTAATATCAAAAGAGAATTACACGGTCTTTGGTCTTCCCAAAATAACCGAAATAACACAAAATAGTACTTTGTTTTACAGTCGTCGTCTATGACTGGCCGATGCAGTTTATGATGTACTCCTGAGGCGTGCCTGTACCGTTGGGTTCACCTGTGTTGAGCTGGTTTCAATCTAGCACTTTGTGCTTTTGTTTTTCCTGATGAATTGTTTTTCGTTTTTATGTGTGTTTACACCAAACAAATATTTGACTCTTTGTTTCAGACTGGTTGGAAACAAACATTAGGTTTGAGTTATGCTTTTCTTAATTTAATGTCATTTGAATACTTAATGAGAAGGTTCTGTTTCTCTAGATTGTTAATTATTGGGTGATATCGCACAGAATCTAAAGCTTATCAGCATAAATGACGTGTCTGTTTTCTCAGTGACCTACTGAACTATTTCTTTCTTATAGAAGCAGATAAAACTGGTTGCCATGGTGAATTTATCATAAGATTAGTCAGGATTTTGATGTAAATATTTTTAACTAGTCTCTGGGTAAAATAGAGTTTTTTTTCTCAATATAGTTTTGTTTCTGAACCTAAAGAATCAAGGATAGAAATTTCTGGATGATATTCGTAGTCTTTGTTTATTCTCAATTTAAGTGGTATGAATTACAAAATTATCATGTTTATTGTAAAAAGTTAAACCATTACAGATAGGTCAGAAGGGAAAACTGGGATTATTCTTTTCATCCTTCCCAGTTTCTTTCATTAGACTCTCTAATGAGATTTTCATATATATTCTTAGATTCCAGACATTTTCCCCAAATAAACAATCTTATATATGTGAATAATACATATAATTATATGACTTTTATAGACTTATCTATATATTTGTTACACAAATGAGGCAGATCAGGTCTCTATCCTCAAAGTGTTCACATTTTTTGTGCCTTTGATGATGGACATTTAACATTTATATCACTTCCAGGTTTTCACCATTCTAGTTTTAAGAATTGATTGGATTGTATTTACATTTATTGATTTTATGAGTGTGTTAGTATCCTAAGACATCAGAAATAGGACCAAAAAAAATTTCTGATGTCTTAGGATCCTCTATTTTCTACTTTATTGCTTCCTTTTATCTAAATTGATGGTATTCTGTTTTGTGCATTTTGGTGCATAAAAAAAAAAAAGAAAAAAAAGTCAGCTGAACCTACTGGCCTTCTTAATATCCTTAGAGTCTCCCAGACATAGAAAATGAGAGAATTGCTGGGTCTCTATTTTCTCATAATTCCCAGTTTTAGTTTTTTACATTATTATTCTTACATTTTCGATTTCTTTTCTGAAATCATACCACTTTTCATATACTTGTTCCCTTTGATCCCCTTTTTATCTCTTTCTTAAATTCTTTGCCCAGATCCATGTTCTCTTTATAAATTTAAGAGTATCATTTACGTTCACTTCTGTTTCTTGGAGGCAGTTCTTTTCTGAAGCATATTATTTATTTGATCTTTGCTTCTTTTCACTCTGTCTCTGTCTCTCTTTCATTTGTTTATGTTCTTTTTTCTCTCTTTGAGATGAACAGGGTACACTGGCAGGGTCAGGCTCACTGTCACTGAAACATTTAGATCATTTGTTTTTATTTTGGTAAATCTGGTCCGCTACAAGGAAGGCTGATCCTCTCTTCTCTACTTTCCTAGCTTCACCTTAGGCGGTTTCTTGGTGTTAGTGTCTTAATGGGAAAATGTAAAGATGGCCAGTGTGTATCAGGCAGCCTCTTCTACTCTTCCGGGAAGAGAGGGTGACCCTGGTCTTTCTCTCCCTCCAAAACAGGATCAGTAATTAGGCCTTTTTGGCCCTACCAGTTACTTTTCAGAAATCTACATCCTGGTCAAGATCTAGAGAAGTATGAATTGTCCATAATTTTTTTTCTCTCATTTTGTTCCAATTTCTTTGTATTTTACAATAAGACTAGTCCTTGATACGGGGTTATCATAGCTTCCTAATGTCATTGCAACTGTAATTTTTATTTTATTTTTAGTTATTACTTTTTTTTGAATGCAGGGAGTAAACACGTGTTTTCTTTATTATGTTTTGCCAGGAATCTCTATTGATTTTCTTTAAAATAGAGCAATAAATGTCTTTTGTATTTCAAATATATTTCTTCCTAAGAACTGAAAACACCTTAATATATATTATCACGTTTATTTGGAAGATATTCTAGTGAAGTTATAGTAATTTGGATACTCTGCTATAGTCAGAAGACCTGGTTCTGGATTCTAGTTTTGATTTCTTCACTTCCCAGCTGTGATTTTTTAAATTTAATCATTTAACTTTTGTGAGGCTCAAAGGGATAAAAGTTCCAACTTACCTCACAGGGATATTGTTATGAGGCTCAGCTAGGATAAAATATGTTGAAGTTTTTAGAATATGGTACAGTCTTTTATTATTCATATATTACATATGAAACAAACAAAAAATAAGTCATGGCTTTTAGAGAACAATAATAGATTTGGCTTTTTCCTTGAGTTGTTTCAAGGTGTGTTCCTATTTCTTTACTAAGTGTAATACACGTAAGTCATTGACCTTTAAGTTCACTTCCTCCTGCTTCCTTGAAGAGATAATAGACCTGCTACTTCTATTCCTGAGTATTTCTACAAAGCAGAAATGGGCATGGAGAGACCTGAAATGGAGCTGGGGGGTTCATACCAGAAAGAGTCAATATTTACTTGCTGGAAAAAATAATGGTGAAATAAAGGGGAGAAGAACTAGCAGGGAAAAATAACAGCAAAGTAAAATGTGGTGGGACCTCACGTGGTAGGTGGGAATGAGAAAGAGAGAGGACAGGTTGAAGAGAGAAAGGGCATTTTAAATTTCATTTTGGGTTATGGATTGAATCTCTTTTAATGTTTTCAAAAGATACAAGTAAATGTTAGAATTGTTCTTAATTATTTTGGGTTGAGGGACTGTGTTTTTTTGCCATGCTTAATTTTTTTTTTTAATGAAGATGGGACTTGTGTAGAATGTCTTTCATTTCCTGTCCTGTCCTCTGTTTGCTCCGGTGCATCCTGCATTGTGCCCTGGGAGGCTGACCTTGATATTTGACCAACGGGGGCACCAGCAAGAGATGAGTTGGAGGGAGAAGAGTGAGGTTGGGGCCTTATTCCTCATACTGTCTCCCTGCAGGTGGACCAGCCATGTCCTTTATCCAGAGGGCACAGTTCCTGTCAGGGGACCTTCTCTGACTCAACGTTTGCGTAACCAACCCTTTTCCTTCCCTTGTTTGGCTCATATATAGTAGTGGACCCGCCCCCTCCTCTCTTTAGCTCTGCTGTGGTTTCTGAACACTCTTCCCCAGACTCTTGCAACAATCCCTTTATAAACCCATTTCTCCAGTGATCCAATTTAACTGTGTTGTTTTCTGCTGGGACTCAGAAAGATGAAGGATCACATGAGGACTTTTGGTTTATATATTTGGTTTATGTGAGTATTTTTATAGTTTGTGGAATTCCCCCAGGCCAAACACAGATGGCCAAATGGCTATATAGCTCAATCAGCTGAAATGGGCAGAACATTTGTTTTTGGCCAGCTTTCATGCCATGAATGGGAGCTTTTATAATATTACTTCATCAAGCTAGAGAACTGGAAGTATGTTTCAATGTCAATAGTAGATGCTAATTCTAGGGAGGGGGAGGAAAGAGTGCAAGTCTTTTTTTTTTTTTGAGTATCAACTTTGTGTTGGTATCAGTGTTGACATCTGGTTATCTCATTTAAATCTTTGTAAGAATCCTATAAGACAGGTCTTTTTTCCTTCATTTTATAGAGGAGTAGTATCTTGAAGGTCAGGCAATCTTAAGTTGCTTGCTCAACATCCAAAAATTGCTAAATGGCGGAGGTATGATTGAAACACTTTTAATCTCAGTTCACCCAAAGTTGGTTTCCCAAGCTGTCTGCACCTCAGAAATATATAGGGAGCTCTTTTAAAGGTACAGATTTACAGTACTCCCCCAGACCTGCTGCATAAGCCTCTAGGGATACAGCCTTTGATATTTTTATGAGCTTCCAGTTGTCTCTGCTCTTGAATTACAATAAAAATTTCTTCTCTGGATTTTGAATTGGCCTTTCTGCTATTACATAACAGAGCCATACACCAGATAGTGAATTATTCCATTGTCTGAGAACATTTATTACAATTTCCTCTCTTGACCTCCTTTTTTTAATTCTAAATTTTATCAACAGTTAATAAATTAAAGGCAATACCAATTATATCCTGGATCACAGTACTAGAAATATCTTATCTCTGCCAATATTTATCATGTAAGAACAGAATATCATTTCTGATTACGTGTAAATATATTGAGCCTTAATTATCAATACTGATAAAGTAAAAATAAGCTGTTAGAGATCTGTTTTAATACAAGTTGGTATTAAAGTGAGAATATTGGCATCTGGGTAATCTGTCTCTTCTAAACGTCATGCACAATAGATTTTATCTCTGTTGTGAGTGCCTAGATATGCCTGTCATGTTTTTTTTTAGGAGGGAAGAAAATTTGATATTATATAAACACTTGGCCCTTGGGACTGAATCTTAGTTATGTTCATCAGATCATAATACCATGTCATTTTTCTTTGAATCACTGCTCATCTCTCCATTTGCCCATCTTTAAAGCAAGGATAAGTCCACCTTTCTTAATCTCAAAGAATATCTATCAAATACGCTATTTAACACTAAATTACTGCTTCCTAAATTGATGTGAAATGATAAGCATCAAAAAAAATGCAGGTAAAAATTAACTCTGGAAGTTTATCAAAAGCCATATACCAGTGATTTTATCAACTGTTGATACATGGTGTCTGACACATAGTAGGTGCTGAGTTTATAGACTGGGTCATTATTCTATGATCTAATAAATGAGTACATGGAGTGTTCTTAGAAGCTGCTTTTATGTAAAAAATCTATCACAAAGAATCACTCCAGCTAAGAATTTTAGGAAGAGTACCTAAAATAAATGATTGCTCACCTTGAAACAGCAAGGCTGAAAGTTCCTCCGTGTTAGGGAGATACCCCCATTTTTATTTATAGCTCTTCAGATGGTCTTATACAGAGTGAGTATGGAAAAAAGTGAAACTTCTGTGAGTTTGGTCAACTGAAAGGGAAGGCCAATCAATAAAGTAGGTAGAAAATAATGACTTTGACTTTTTGGTTCCATTTTAGGTAGTAAATGATTGCTTCCAAAAAAATTTTAAGTGCTTAACCTAAGTATTTCGTTTTAAGCATTTAAAAGGTTTGCTTTAAAAATTAAAATGTTAAAGCATTAAAAAATTTTCTATGAACTGTTTAAAATATTAAAAACAGCAAAGATTTCTTGCACCATCTATGAAGATATATTTTTCCACGCAAAGATACACTGAAGACCAGCATCTGCTTGATAACGTTCAAAGCTGTTTATCCAGTGGAATTTAGCCAGGTCCCTGCCACAGCTGGTCTGGAACGAATGCATGGGCTGACTGCTTCTAGGGATCGTCACGTACCCCAGCACCAGGGAACTGAAATGGACACCATCTCTCTCTGACTCTTGATGCTGCCTGCTAATGAAGCCATTCATCTTGTCTGTGAGTCACTTTGTAAGACTACACCAAAGAGGTGAGGGCAAAAACACGTCTACAGACCCCTAACTCGACAAAACCTCTTTGTTACCCTCTATTTTTAGGGACTTCTTCTTTATTTGAAATTCAGTGGAAAAAATTTTGTTCCTGAAACTTTATGAAAACCTTTGAAAATAGACAAAGGGTAATTTGAATTCTAGGAGTATGCTTTCCAATTCCTTTCTTTGTGATGTATTTATAGAGAATATTGGACATTCAAAGCCGATTGCTACTCTTTTTAGGAAGGAACAATTTAGTTATTATTTCTGAGGCCTGCTGTCATCTTTACCACCCTTAATTTGGAAGAAGGAGGGTAGTGTTACAGGTTATTTTGGAATATGCAAGACATACGCTGATGAGCTATAATTACATAGTGACATCTTGAGAACTGCTATCTGGATGCTGTTTCCAGCTAATTTATTATTCTTTAAAGATGCTACATTCACATTGGTTTTCATTTCTTTCCTTTTTCCCTATTTCTTTTTAACTAGGAGCACTGCTATTGGTCTAAATATTTCAAAGATTTTTCTCTACAGCATGCAGCGAATCTGGATAAAAACTTGTGTTACAAAGCTAGTTGTAAAGCTCCTTAAGTATTTTTTGAAGTCCTCTAGTTTTCACCTATAATTAGACAGTCAGATAGATCTTACTAGGAACCTTTTTTACTCCTTACCAAAAGATGATGTCATTTTTCCCCGACAGTGAACTAAAATAAAATTAAGTTAATTTTATTTGTAAATACAACCTAAGTTATTCATTTAAAAAATATATATTTCTGAGTGTCTCTTTTGAACAAAAGGTGCTCTGGTGGCACAGGAGTTAAGGGCCTGGCTGCTAACTGGAAGGTCAGTAGTGCGAACCCACTGAGGGAGGAAGATGTGACACTCTGCTTCCGTAAAGACTACAGCCTTGGAAACCTTATGAGGCAGTTCTACTGTGTCCAATAGGGTTGCTATGAGTCAGAATTGACTTGATGGCACACGATAACAACAACCTTTGAACACAATCTCTGCCTCCAAAGAGCTGACAGTTAATTGTGAGAGACAGCTGAAAAGGCAGTTACAACACAGGGGACCATGGGAATACTCAGGAAGGCCCTCTCACCAATCTTGAGGAGCTAGGAAACACCTTCTGGAGCAATTAACTTCTGTGCTTGAGACATGAGGGAAAACTGGCATTATTCAGAAAAAAAGTGGGGCAAGGATGAGTACTTTAGCAGAGGGTACATCATGGTTAAAAACAAGGAGGTGACAGAGAATGGGCTGCACTGGGGTCATTTCAGGTTGCTGGGTAGGTTGAAGTTACAATGCCCAATCCAGACCATTTACAGAATGTTTTATATTATGGTCAGTTATAGCCCTCTCAATTCTTTTGTCCATTTGGCTTCTTGGCATCTTTTGGTGCAGTGAACTAGTCAATGTGTTGGAGGGGAACACAGATAGCATCTTTGTTTTCCCTTTTAGGATGTTGTGGTGAAATGGAGAAGAGAAGCAACTACGGGTTTGCAGAAGGAATCAAAACATAAGAGAACCGTGATACTCCCTCCGGAGCTATCATGAAAGCTCAGTACAGAGTGGCTCAGGAGAGCCCAGCAAAGTGGCACACCGCCACTGCAGCGCCTGTAGGGTATCACGTTGTTATATGCTTGCTCTGTCTTCATTTGATACTGAAACAAACTTCCTGTCTCTCAGAAATGTGGTTGGATTACAAAGATCAATGGTGACCTGATTTATTTTTGGTTGTTTTTACTTGAGAAATAAATAACTGAGGATTTCAGCATCAGTTACCCATTCAAAAGGCAATCAGGCTGGAACTGGTTATCTTAGAGAAAATTTGCCTAAAATAATTCCTCTCCTCCCCTCCCCTCTCCTCCCCTCCTGTCCTCTGTTGGTAAGGATCAGTGATGTCACTAGGGTTGGTGTCACTCAGTGCGGTAAGTCATGGCGTCACCTCCTCCATGCTAATTACCACAGTATCGTAGCTAAAACACCAGAAAATTTGACAGAATTAGTGACTATAAAAACGCCGGCAACAAGAAAAACAACAGCATGTGCTTGTAGTGTGTGCAGACGAAACCACATGATTCCAGATGTCCTTGCAATTGGGTAATAATGACAGCTCTGATCCGAGCATATCAGAAGGTTCTAAACGTAAGTTAGCAGAGAGTGTCAGCCTTGTAGGTGTATTGATACAGGTAAGCTGGGCTTATGAAAAAAAAACTTTTGTTGTTACAACTAACTACAGGGATAGTTTTATAAAAAATAATAAATTTCTGCTGAAACACTGCACAAAAATTTTATAGACAGTCATTTTGGTGTCACCCCCCTGACAGTGTCATCATTACAGTCCACACACCCCGTACTCCACTAGTCACGTGACTGGTAAGGATACAAGGAGAGATTTATAAGCCCTCTTGTACATGGGCTGAGGGTGCTGTTGTATCCCTAGTTATAGGCATAGCTGGCTGAGGAGTTTGGGAGGAGAGGGACATCCGTCAACTTAGATGGAATAGATGGTTGGGAGGAAAAAAGAAACAAGAAGACTGAAAGTGATTCTCCCAGAAACACAGCAGACCGGCAGCCTTGTCAAAATTCTTTATTTCTTGCCTGAAGCACTACCCTATGCTCATGGTCTCGTGGAAGCAATTATGAAAAAAAGGAAGTATAGATGGAAAAAAAATACACATTGCCAGAGGATAGGTACTTGGGGGCTCTTTTGACTAGAAATGTGCCTGCACGTGAGAAAGAAAAAAAGTAAGGCGGTATTAAAACTCTCCGTAACCTTGAAACAGCCTGCTTCCGGGGTGCCATTGAAAATGTTGTTATCCTGAAGGCTTAGGTGTAACGAATTTCTACCAGGTGAAGAATTTTTGTTTCAAATAGGTAATCTGTTTGTTGTTGTTGGTTGCCGCTGAGTTGATTCCAACTCGTGGTGATGCCATGTGTGCAGCATAGAACCGCTCCACAGGGTTTTCAAGGAAGCAGATCACCGGGCCTGTCTGCTGAGGCACCTCTGGGTGGGTTCGAACCTCTAACCTTTCGGCTAGCAGTCCAGCGCTCAACTGTTTGCACCACACAGGGACTCAAACGTGTATATAGCCACCATCATTCACTCTGATGCTATCTTCATGAAAGAAATAACAATTTTGAATCAGGCAATGCTTCATTTTGCAATAATCTTACGGCCTTTATTATGCCAATTGTTATGAAAGCCATTTCTCCCTTCTCCTTATATACTAGGTCAAGTTCAGAACAAACTGCTGACTTCAGAGAGAAACATGTTAATTCCATTTAAAAAAGTGAAGGCAAATGAACATTACTTCACCAGGAAAAAATACCATTTATCTTTCTACAGATTTTCAATTCATGTCCTATTCTTTTAATCCAAACTACCTAGATTTAATTTATAAACCTGATATTGCATAACATATAACAAAGTCAAACTATAGTCTGCAAATACTAATTTTATTGTATTATGGACATCAACTTTAATTTAAATCAGGTAACATCACTATTGGAGCCCTGGGGTGCAGTGGTTAAGAGGCTGGCTGCTAACCAAAACTTCAGCAGTTCGAATCCACCAGCCACTCCTTGGAAACCCTCTGGGGCAGTTCTACTCTGCCCTACAGGGTCGCTATGAGTGTGAATTGACTCGCAGGCAATGGGTTTGGTTTTTTGACGTCACTATTACTTAAGGTCTTATTATGCACTAACATTAACATCCTTTGATAAGTTATATAATAATTTAGACCAGGAAGAACGTTCTCTTGGAAACGCAGGAAGTTCCAGGACATGTATGAACTCTTTAGAGCATCTAATTCAGTGGTTTTCAAAAGAAGTTTGGGAAACATGAAAACAAAATTTGATGACTTGCTGGGCACTCTGTTTTGGTTTCCACTCTAGCTAATTTTGAAAGATCTCTTGATGGTGTGATCTGAGTTCTCAGTCTTCTTATCACGTTTCCCTCTCTTCCATCAGCTCATGCCACCATGTTCCCAAATAAAAAATCTGCTCAGTACTAGTTTAGGGTTTGACAGAGTGCCCGGTCCAACCCGAGTTCCTTTACGGCAGCTGAGTGGTCTCGGATACTTTTTCATCACTGAGTGTGTTTTTATTAATATTAATAAAGACAATTTTTATTTCCAAAAACCTAAATTTTTTTTTACTAGAATTTGTCTCACCATCAATTATGCCCTGTAAGGGTGTCCTGATGTGGAAAGGCACTGATGGCCCATAGTTACAGTTGTAGATGAGCTTAAAAAAACAAACCTATTGCCACCGAGTCTATCCTGACTCACAAGAACGCTATAGGACAGAGTGGAAGTGCCCCAGAGGGTTTCCAGGTTGAGGCTGGTGGATTCAAACTACCAATCTTTTGGTTAGCAGCCATAGCTCTTAACCACTGTGCCAGGAGGGTGAGCTTACTCAGAAATTAGGTGATGGTGGTGGTTGTTTTCTCCTTTGCAGACAGATGGTCTGAACCCAAGTAGACATGTGCTAAGTCAGGCAGTAGTAGCCTTTGGTCTCCTAGAGGAAGTTTCTGAGACAGAGGAAAGTGTGTTGCCTCATCTAATTGCCACCCAGAAGCAGAATTCCTTGACGAGATAATTACTTACTCATGCTTTATCCAGGAAATTACATTACTTTGTAATCTTCCCTCGTTTGCGACCAAAGGTAAATCTTCGGCCACCACAGGCCCTTTCTGCCTGTCTCTCTGCCTGTGGGTTACTGTGGAAAATGTAATAGTCTGTTTTCCTCCATGTTTTATGATTCTAATTTACTTCCTTAAATATATTGATTCCCCTCCAGACCTGCTTTATTTCCCTTCTCTTTGTTGTGAAAAAAAATTTTTTTAATTGATTTGGGGTAGCTCAGTAAAGTTTTCCTGTCATTGCATTTAATACTAAAAGATGGTTGGACATGTCTTTTTGCCCTTTGGCCTGGTTTTCCATTCAATCTCTTTCAAGTTCAAATTTTGCTCATATTTATTAGAGTAAATAACCAAAGAAGTTTCCGATTATAGGAGAATTGTTTGCTCTTTCAGAAAAACCAAAAAGAAAAATTCTGAGGTAACCAGCACTGTATTTCTGATGGATAAAGACCAAATGATTCAGCTTTAATTGACAGAAACAGAACACTGAGAACAATGGCCAGAATAAAAAGGGGTTTAGGATTTGAACTCTTGTTACCCAAAGCCAGGGTCATTTTGGTAAACTGAAATAGAGCTGTCTCAGATGATCAGTGATTTAGAGGTTTAACTGTTAATGATCTGTTAACAGTTGAAAAATAAAGCAAGTTGGAGAGAAGAATCAGTAGCACACAATCTCTACTGTGTTTTCTCTATGTCTTTAGCGACACTAGTGGTTTTCAAGTGGGGTGATTTTCTCCCCAAAAGACATTTGGCAATGTCAGGAGACAGTTTTGGTTATCATAATTCGGGAGGGAGTGCTGCTGGCACCTAGTGGGTAAGCCAAAACCAAACCCATTGCCATCAAGTCAATGCCGACTCATAGCAACCTTATAGGTGAGTAGAACTGTCTCCATAGGGTTCTCAAGGAGCAGCAGGTGGATTTGAATTGGCGACATTTTGGTTAGCAGCCGAGCTGTTAACCACTGCACCACCAGGGCTCCATCTAGTGGGTAGAGGCCAGATATTATTAAACATTCTACAATGCATAGGGCAGCCCTGAACAACAAAGAGTTGTCCAGCCAAAAAATGGGCAAAAAAAAAAAAAGTCAATAGTGCTGATGGTGAGAAACTGTAAGCTGTACCGACTGTCCTGGCCAGATGTTAGTTGTCCCGTACCAATGGGTTCAAAACTGAGGTCCTCTAGAGACTTTGTGGCCTTTAGAATTCTGTTTTGAGCCCAAATTGCCCCCATGACTGGAGTTATTTGAAGGATAAAGGGGTTCCCAGTCTCTCCTGGAAGCTCTTAGAAACCCAATTCTGAGGACTTCTAGGATCCTGGTTCAAGTTCTTCAGATCCACCTTAAAACTAATTTTCAACCATCACCCCAGGACTGATCTAGAGCTCGGGTAGATCCCCCAGGCTGACTGTCTTCCTATTGTATTTCAGGGCAGTTCTAGAACCCTCACAATAGTGCAGGAACTCACCATCACCAACATTGGCCAACCTCACACTGTATTGCTAGAGGTGGAAACGCTTACTGCTTTGTGGAGGTTTTAACGTGTGCTGAGTTTTAAGGTCTACCTTGAGGTGAAGGGGAAAAAGAAGTCTTAGAAGAGCATCTTATTTGCTGAGGAGGGCAGAGACCCCTCTCAAAGAAATGGGAAATTTTCTGTCCCAAGTTACTTCTAATCATCAGGGTTCCAGATTTAAGAGGCTTACATGATACTTACATTTTTTAAAGTCATACCATACACAAAATTTCATCTCCATTATTTCAGGTAACCCTTGGCCTATGAAGCAGGTATTATTATCATTATCCCCATTTTATTGATGAAGGAACTGGAAATCGGTAAAGTTATACAGCAGTTAAACGGAAGAACCAAAATCTAAATACTACCCCTCCTCCCCCACTGGTGAATTTCCTACTAGAGCACAACAAGGCTTCGCCATGGTGACCTCAGCCATAGAAACAGCATGTTAGTCCTTAGGGTGTGTCTTAGCTCTTCCCAGTGCAACCCGTGTTTGGCAAATGGCTCCTGGTTTCTACTTGGTTGAACAATGTGCATAATGCCTTGCTTGGCTCCCTTCTTTCCCAACATGGTCCAGACAGATTGACTTAGCCTCGTAGATATTCAGGTGCCTGGGGTCAGTAATAAGTTGTGACTGGGCCAGTATAGAATTATCTTGACTTAATTAATGTTATCAGGCTGCGATGCAGAAGAACAACAAAAATTAGTTTTGTGGGAGGGTAAATTTAATTTCAAATCTATCAATGATTTTAGATAAGGGTACGCTTTTGCCAATAAAGGGAATATTGTTTGGGGTTAAATGAGGCTTGTTAGAAGGGCAGATCTGGCAACATTATTTGGAGGATGCGGGAAGAAAAGTCTAAAAAGAATTATACAAAAGAAGAGGCATCTAATATCTACTGAAACACCAGTGCTATTGGATGGCCACTGGTCTACCTGGTGCCTCTGTCATCAGTTGATATTGTGCCCTTGAGTGAATTTGAAAAGGCACCCCTTCTAGAATGCAGTCCTGTGAGTGCAGAGCTTAACTGGTGGAAAAAAGAAATCCCAGAAGGCTCAGGACTTGCCAGTTGGAGTGGCCACTGGGTGTTAGCCCATCTTATGCCCTGGCCTTAGTCCTTTATGTTCATCATATGCTGTGGCCCTGGAGACTAAAGAAATATCATTTCACCATGAGATTCTATTTCCTGACATTTTAAAAGACTAGAATTTAGAAGTAAGTAAAAGCAAAACCCAACAAGTCAACAAAAAAGGTTCTCGGATAACCAAGGTTAGATTACCAGCTCTCATGCAGCTCAGACCCTGAGAGCGCCGTAAATGCTCCAGGGCCCTCACTCAGAGTCTGCTGCTTGGAGTAACAGCCAATGGATTAATTACAAGAGAGGAAAAAAAGAAAGTTAAAAACAGACTTCCAAACGATAAAAATTCAGCATTCTGGGAGATAACCTTGTACCTCTATTCTCTATAGCTCCCAAGGACAAAGATACTAGAGCAATGAGTAATGATTGTACATAATATTTAATGTTTATAATGACAACCCTGAGTAATAAAAATGCTGAATTATGTTCAGAGGTTTTGTTTTTAATGGTTGATATTTTTATAAGTGTTGAAATTTACAGGAGTAAGTTCCAGGTATTTCCCAGATAGAAAATTCACTTACGTAGGATGTTTAATTTCTTGATGAGGTTTGCTAAACAAAGAGTTGCAGAATAAAGTATTATAATTATTATTTTGTTCTAAATTTTATAAATAAAGGAATTTTTGTATAGCTCATTTTTTAGAACAAACCATTCAGTAATTAAATATTCCCAAATATAGTTTGGGGTTAACCAAAACAAACAAACGAAAAAACCAAACCCATTGCCATTGAGTTGATACCGATTCATGCAACACTATAGGACAGAGTAGAACTGCCCTATAGTTTCCAAGAGGCAGCTGGTGGATTCGAACTGCCGACCTTTTGGTTAGCAGCTGTATCTCTTATGCCACCAGGTTTTCCAGTCTGAGGATAGTGATATAATAATATGCTAAATATCTAGAACAATGTTTTTGAAACTTTGTTAAATGGAATACTGGATCTTCAGGATGTTAAACGGAGTTCTGTGGGGAAAAAAAAAATCCTAGGTTAAATTCATTTGAGAAATACCAGAATTAACTAAGTAAACAGGCTTTGTCTGCAGGACTTCTCAGGGCTTTTAAGATGCTAATGTGCATCGTGGCACCTCGAAAGAAACATAACATGCCACGTTTGCCAGACTTATGTAACCAGATCATTAAACCTCAACTTCAGTTTGCCTACCCTGTCCTTTTACATATCTGCTGCTGGGATCTCCTCCTACTCCGAATAGAGACTTGGACAAGGGCATGATATATTTGATCACTCTCAGATGATAAAATTCCTCTTGCTATAAAAACAGCCTTAATTACAAAACAGAGATCCCTGGTGGCACAGTGGTTAAGAACTGGGTTACCAGCCAAAAGGTGGGTGATTTGAACCCACCAGCCACTCTGCAAGAGATTACAGCCTTGGAAACCCTAAGGGCCAGTTCTACTCCGTCTTACAGGGTCGCTATGAGTTGGAATCAACTTGATGGTGCATAGCAACAACAGTTAGAAAATGACAGGCACAATATGCTGTGTGAGAATTAAAATTCCAAGCTAGCATGGTACTAAATCTTGGACTTGCCCCCAGGCCAGAGGTGCTTCCGGTTGGAAGCCTGTGCCCCAGGGCAAAGGTGGTGTAGTTCTTCTGTACTCTCCTTGCTCACTTCCTCCCTTGCTGGTGGCTTCCATTTAACTCCCTGATAGGGTGAGCTGTAGGTAAGATAGGTAAGACATTCTTACCCAACACTGTTGCTTTTCTCTCATCTTGGCCAGCATTAAAGCTTATTCCTTTTCTCCTGGTGATGTTTTCCTAGGCTCCTTTCATACATTTCTGTTGACATGGGACCCTTGCTTCTCTGTACCTGGAGGTTGTCTTCTTCGTAAACCCTGGGCCATAGGCCTCCTACCTCCTCATCATCCAGGCTTAAATTTTTTGTGTTTTAACTCTTCCTACTCTTCTGCTTTCTGCTTTATATCCGGCAACTCATGAAATTCCAATGGTTCTTTCTTCTTAATGCTTTTTTCCCATCCATTTCTTTGTTTCTATCATTACTATCTTCCTTGTTTAATCATAGCATTATGACAAAATAATATCCATATTTTTCTCTGCCTCCAGTTTTTCTTTCTGCATGCAAAATGTTTTTCATGTTTCACCTGAAGTCATCTTGAAACACAGCTTTGATTCTGTTAATTCCTACTTCAAAACGGCTCCCAATTTCCTGACAAATGAAGTCCAAGCCTAGCCCAGATTCCAAAGCACTTGGTAATCTGGCCCCAACTGGTCACTCCTACTCTGTACTTCACTATTCCCTTATACAAACACTATTAGGGAGCCACACTGGCCTCCATATTTTTGTAATGAGCATATTAAATTTATTTCCTATTCCCTCCACTTAAGCTGAATTCTGATTGTCTCAGAGAAGGTATATGTGCTCTAAACTTCTGTAACAATGGGTGTCTTCAGCATATTTCTTTCATTTATTTTAGTTGTTAAAGAAGTACAAATTCCTAATTTTTAAGAGTCTAAAAGACGAGGACAGTGTTTTCTTCTTCTTTATATACCCCACAGCACTGAATACAGTGTCCTGCAGACAGAGTGTATACTCTTTCATGTTGCTTGATCGAAACAGAATAGAACCAGTTCCATGAGTTGTCTAACATGCCTGGATATGAACTCCCCTTCTTCTTCCCAGAGGAAAACGGGGATTTGTTTGTGTTTTTCATACTCATTCTTGCTTTAACTTCTCTGTTAAGGCCAACTCCATTTCTTTCAAGTGTGCTCATGTATGTGTGTGTGTGCATGTGGGTGATTTTCAGTGAAATGAGAGTCATGATTGTTGTGTGGCGTTGAGTCTATTCTGACTCCTAGCGCCTGTATATGACAGAGTAGAGAGAGTTATGATTGCCAGCACAGTGTTTGCTGTCATGGACGTAACTCGGACATCCTCCTTAAACTATTTTAACCTGCTCATCTTGTACTAGTGATTTTTAAAAGTTGCCATAGATAACATTCATACAGCATTTTTGCTTTTCTTTGTTAGTTCAGCATTTGAGGGCTGATGGATAATTTGAAAGTCTTAACATCCTCAAAATCTGAACTGCCAAGGACAGCAACCATTTCACTCATTTGCTTTATCAACTCTTGTATTTAGATCATTTCTAAAGAGAACATTTCTCAGAGAACATGTAGGGCAAGTAACATCTTAGAAATTGTGGAGAGGTGAATTGTGAGAGCAAATAGCCCTTTAGCCTGCTAGTAACTTGGCCAAGTTATTGATTTCCCTGTACTTCACTTCCTTTCTGAAAAAAAAAAAGGAAATAGTAGCATCTACCTACTACCGAATCTGCTTTAAAAGGGAATAAAACAAAATATTTATAGTTTTTTTGTACTAAGGTCACTTGCAGTTCATTTTTTTGACTGGAAAGTAGAAAAAATGGAGGCATAGCATTTTAATTGATTTTAAGCTGCAATACTTTTAAGTCAGATGCAATGAATCTGTCCCCCATGTGGATTTGTTCCTAAACATTGAAGAAAAAAATAAAAATTTTGGATAGCAACTGACATTTTAAATCCATATCTTGTTTTCAGAGGATAATAGTAGCCCCTAACACATGCAGTTGTGCATATTAAATGAGATAATGCCATCAAGTCTTTATTTAGTCCAGTGGATAGTGTGTGTTCAATAAATGTTAGCTATTATGTTTTTTTATTATGTTAATATACAAAAATTATTTTTCATGAGGACCTTATCAGAAGTAAAAACCTAGAAAAAATTATATCAAAATATTAATGGTAGTTGACTTAAAGGTAATGGGTAATTTTTTATTTACCTCCAAGATCTTATACTTTATTCATTCCTTTATTTAGTAACTTTTCTCTTGAATGCCTGTCCTGTGCCAGACGTACATAGTATCTTCCCTGGTGATATTTAGTCTACCTTTTTGTAAAAAATCACCATAAATACTTTAAATAAAGTCCCAGTCATTGTTCTCTAACGTTTTCTAACAGATTCTAATAGAAGCGTTTGTATTTATGCACTGTTGTAAGCTTGGCAAGACACACCTTCATTATTCTTCTGCATCTGAATCCTTACAAAAATCTTTTAAGAGATATAATTCAAGTAGTATTATATTGATTTTATGGATATGATTAAACAACTCACCCAGGCAATAGGTGGCATTTGCGATCATTTAAAGAAGGAGACTGCAGGGCCAATTTGCCTGCTGGTTGGACTTTCTGAAGAAAAGATGAAATAAATATCTTCTGTGTCATTCCCTAAGTAGTACCCAACTGCTGCTTTTCCTTTCTGTTGACATTGCTTAAAAATAGTTGAGAGTTTAGCACATTTTATGAATCAAGCACAAGTTCGTGGTTTTTCTGTTAAGTTTTTTGAAGGGCTATCCTTGTGAAGTTATTTAATTCCTTGGTTCAGATACATTCAAGGCTTTTTTTTTTTTTTTCCTTTGTGTGTGTGTGTGTGTGCAATCGGAGAAACATATGTGTTTCTTCTTGGAAAAGCATCCTCGGATATTCACAATAACACACTAGTTTGCATGGCTTCTGTCTGGGGATGGACCACAGCCTCCTTCACTGAACTAATAAGGCACGGCACATTTCATCGTTATTTTCAACTTAAACTCAAGAGCCTTTATTTGAGAGGAAGGCATATTTGTCCACAAAACCAGTTGTGACTAAAGAATCAATGAGCAATCAAATGGGACACTAATTTACTCCTAATTCAGAGATTCAGCTTGTTGCATACAAAAAACATGAAATACCTAAAGGACTCAAGGTAATTCAAATAGATTCACCTGATATTTCCACTCAGCTCTCTCATCCATTGTTTCTGCAAAAGGCTTCAAAACACTTTAATTTGATAAAGTCAAACATTTAAGAGTGAGGTTTATTAGTTTTTTTTTTTTTTTTCATTTAAAATACTGTCCTTTCTTGAGCCCACACAATTGGGCATGAAATTTTGTCAAAAGTAGAACCCTGGGAACCCAATGCATACCTGTTTCTATGCATCCAGGATGAGGTTTTCTCTTCAGACCCAACTTGTGAGTTATACTTTTCAGGAAAAGAAGAACTTAGGGCCAATACAGAAACCAAGATGCAGAAGAATTCAGGCCCAGAGCAAAGCCACTGTGCTTGACAAATTCCAAGGAAACCGACTCCCAGACCAAGTAAACACCGGTTTTGATTTTAGAACACGTGGAAGACGTAAACCTCCTTGGCAGTACTCTTGACAAACACTTAGAATTTAGGGTGAATGTTGAAGTGATTGCAGATGAAGAAATGGCATTTTCTAAATATAATAATTAGGGACTTCTATAGGATCGCTATGAGTTGGAATTGACTCGACGGCACTGGGTTTTTCTGGATAGGCAAGGAAACATGCCAGAGCAGAACAGCGAGGGACAAGAATATTGAGATATTTGAGAGCATCAACCAATCCTAGGCAACCCCCAAGGAGAAACCTGAACGGGTTTGAATTGAAAGAGTTTTCATCAGCATAGCTCCCAATGGATTTTCACTAGTGCTTTAGTGAGCAGGACTGTTTTATATAAACCATCTTATGGAAATATTGTCATTAAATGCTACTGCTTTTTTTTTTTTTCTAGCTACACTCTTGCTGATGGCCCACTATTTGCCAGTTACCATGCGAAATACTTATTATAACATGGGCTATATCATATTATCCACAGTCCACCATTATGGCTCAGAGAAAGTAACTGCCCAAAGTCACACAACTTGTGATTGTGAGATCTTGACTTTGAACCATGATCTACCCATCTCTTTCCTTTTCACTACAGTTTTTACCACAGACGCCCCGAAATGATTTGATAGAGATACATGAAAAATGATCCTTTCCCTCATAATATTTTTAGCTTAATATTTCAACCAGTTGTTGTTATAAATAAATGTCAGGCCTCGACGTATATTTATCATCAATGACTTATTGCCTTTAAGAGTCTGAGGTCTAGAAAGCCATGCCAGAAATATAGCTTTCCTCACAGACTATCGCATTAAACAGGCATTATTTTCACTTGAGAATGTTTCTACTTACATTTGGTTCTAAAAAAAGGTGGAGGGTATAAGGAGTTTCAGAAATCTACATGGCACATGACTTTAGCACAAGCCTATCTTGGAGGATGGCCAACTAGAGGAATAGGCAAAGTAAGCGGTCGACAATTTTGAGGATGCTTCCATGGTCTATAATCCCCTATCCCTATCCAATAATAGAATGATGGCTTTCATTTGTAAAATTAAATAATCTATTTTGGACTTTTCAAATATTCAAATGAATTACTGTTAGGTAGCATTCTGAAAAGCAGAATTTGGTTGAAGAAATTGATTTCTTCTGCATTTGTTAAGATAAAGGCTAAGATGCTATGACAGAGAGGCCCCAGAAGACAGTCACTTAAGGAAGATGGAAATCTATTTTTCTTTTATGTAATACTCCAACCAATTTAAGGAGCTCTGGTGGCACAATGGTTAAGCACTCAGCTGCTAACTGAAAGATCGGAGGTCTGAACCCATCAGCTGCTCTGTGGAAGAAGAGACCTGGTGATTTAATCCCGTAAAGATTACAGCCTAGGAAACTCTATGGGGAAGTTCTCCTCTGTCCTGTAGGATTGCATGAGTTGGAATTGATGACACAACAACAACCAACCAATTTAGTCAGAAAGGGTAGCTCTGCTTTGTAAGGCCATTCTAAGACCCAGGCTCTTTCCATCTTGTTCTGCTATCATCAGGGCTTTGTCCTCATCTTTATGATTATATCTGGGTTACTGTGATGTCCCTGGTTGCTTAGTAGTTAAGTGCTATGGCTGCTAAACAAAAGATCGGCAGTTCAAATCCATGCTCCTTGGAAACTCTGTGGGGCAATTCTACTCTGTCCTATAGGGCCACTATGAGTTGGAATTGACTCAACGGCAATGGTTTTTTTTTTTTTTTTGTAAAATGGGGTTATGTCCCTGTTCCAGCTTCTAGGAAATGGGAAAAAAAGAATGGGGGCATGTATGCTCACGTTTTATGACCAAAATGTGGGAGTGGTACACGTTAATCCTACTCACTTCCACTGACAAGAAGTTGGTCACATGGCCATGCCTAACAACAAAGGAGACTGGGAAATAGCGTCTCCAGTTATATGGTTATCTGCTTAGGGAAGTAGGGGAGAACTGATTGTGAGGAAAAGCTAGCAGTCTGCCACACATTGGAAGGGGTAACACTCTGCAAGAATAGGTTGGTTGAGCAAATGGATTTCTAAGCACAATACTGGGAAAATGACAACGGCTGGGGAAAAAAAAAAAAAAAGTGGATATACCAGAGGACACACTACCACATCACCTCATGGTATGGCCAGGTTTC
Organism: Elephas maximus indicus; assembly: GCF_024166365.1. Classification (NCBI taxonomy): domain Eukaryota; kingdom Metazoa; phylum Chordata; class Mammalia; order Proboscidea; family Elephantidae; genus Elephas; species Elephas maximus. The sequence goes on along the minus strand of NC_064841.1, from coordinate 67,143,233 downwards.
AGAGCTTCCTGACTGTTGGATTCTTTTATCGTAATTACAAATTTGAGTGTAATTTAAATGTCAGATTTTCCCTACTGCCCAGCAAATACTAGAGGGAGAGGAGGTAGGAATAGGACCAGCTAGGAGTTCTATGAGCTAATGACTTATTTATGCAGTTCACAAAGCTCTTTTACATGTATTTTATTTTATCTTCTCAAACTTGCCTATTTTGATTATGCCCGTTTTACAAATACTTCGTATTTGAAATTCAGGCCATTGAGTGCAGGGAGCAGGGGATTGGCTTTCTGTAATCAAAACCCACTGAGCCTTTCATTACTCCACTTTGGGGTCTCAGAGCCTGAAGGAAGCATTTAGTTTATTTTCCATTTTCAGATTGCCAGGAACGAAAATTCTTTAAATCTTAAATACAAAGCAAGCAAAACTTGCATGGCTTGTAGAAAATCATTTCCTAACTAAAAATAAGACTTCCCGGCAGGAGCTATTTGCTGGATCAGAGCTTTAGAGCTTCTGCCTGGCAAAGCCTTGTCTCCAGTGGTTTGTCTATCCTTATTGTACCCAAAACAAACACTTTCCTTCTTCATTAAGTGGATTGTTCTGTATGTAATGAAAGGACAGGCTGGCTGCTACTCATGGAAAGGATTTTTTTAATAATGGAAAAAATAGACTACCTCGATGTCTGAGTTCTCGAGTTCCAATTAGCAAAGCGGGTGGACAGATCGTGTTTTCTCGCTAGCCTAACTCCAGGGGATTCTGAACTGTCTTTGTTAGTTGTCCCAGTTACTTTTGAATGATTCTCAACAACAAAAAAACCTCCATCTTTTAACTTTTTAGCTGTTTCTTCCAAAGAGTTCTTTTATGGTGGGGAAAGAACAGGGCTTCTGTGTTTGGCTGTACAGATTGTATAGGTAGGGCACAAATACAGGACGACCCTGGGAAAGTGAAGGTATCAAGTGACCCTCAGTATTTCTTGTTTCCTACAGTAAAAGGATATGGAATTTGGAATTATGCTCCTTTTTTTTTGCAGGGTGCTGCAAAAAATGGGCATTAGGCTGCCTGTGAAAAAACTCTTGTAGCCAGAATGCCCAAGAGCTTTTGTTTTCTACAATCTCAAAAACACTGGCCATTATCAATATATAATATCACATAATATATAATATCAATATAGGGTTGCTATGAGTCGGAATCAAATCGACTATACGGCAGTGGGTATTATCAGTCTGGTGGAAAATATAGACTTTAATTATTTTAATTTACAGTTTCCAGACTATTGGTAAGGTTGAACATTTTTACTCATGTGTGTTGAATGTTTGCATTTCTTTTTTTCTGGGACTTTTCTTTGCAGAACCTTTGCTCATTTTTATGTTGGGTTGCTTCCCTCTCACTTAATGATTTTCATTTTATGCTTTTTGTTCTATGGACCTCAAACATTTCACTAGTATGTATTTTGATAACATTTTCCCCAGTAAGAGGGCAAAAATTATGCTCTTATATTGTTTCTTCTAATTTTAGCTTATTTTTTTCCATTACTGTTCAGAACGTCAATCCTTCTGGAATTTACATATACTATTTTTTTTTATTCTATGTTAGGGATTTGCCGTCCCTCTTTATCTCCCTCTCTCATAGCCACTTGCCCAGTTGTGCTTATTGAGCGGGCAGTAGGTGGGGAGAGCTGCGGTTGTGGTTGAGGGGCTGAAAAGCTGTGTACTTCCCTTGTTGCTACTTTGTGAAAGAAGGAAAAGCCAGAACCAGATGTAGTGGGAAATACAGACAATTGACCTATTATTTCTAAAAGATGTAAATATCATCTCTGAAATTTGCCAAAAAAAGATTTATTTCAGTTGGACAATGTTACAGTCAAGGTAGGAAGGGAAAGTGTACTTTCAAAGTTATGCCAAACCCTTATTATATAATGTGTGAGCTGGGGAAAGTGTTGCTTTGTAGAGCAAAGAGCAGCAGGGTAATAGAACGAGTGTATCTGCTGTGTGTTCTGTCTTGAGTTAAGATTGCTGTACATCGAGGCCTTTTATCTGTATCCCCGAGCTGCTCTTCACAATCTTGCGGAGAGTCCTGCGTGTTATCTATAAGGAGGATTTTCTACCTGTGATGCTGATTAAAAAAAAAAAAAGTAACACAGGTAGATGTAGAGGGGCAATGTTTCTGTTAATATCCTTGAGACAGGCTGTTCTGTGAAGCGGTAAAGGCATTGTGTTAAAGTTTTCCTTGTAAAATAGCACAAATTGTTTTTTTTTTTTTTTTAAGAAGAATCTTTTCCTAATTAGAATACTACTATAGCCTCTGTGTTTACTCTGTGAAATTATATGCTAGACTTTTCCATCCTAATGATGCGCTTTTGGATGACTCTCCACCATTGGCATGTTTTAAAAAGGAGGATTTTCTTCAGCTGTGTGTTGGAGAGGAGGAACTTCTACTCCTCCATCTGGAAGGGAGCCTATTCAGAGCAGGTAAAGAGAGAGCCTATTCAGAGCGGGTAAAGAAGCAAAAGTAATTAAGGAAAGGTTGGAAGGATTCCAGCAAAAAGAGTAAATACTAAGTTATAAACCAAAAAAAAAAAAAAAAAAAAACCCAAACCTGTTGTCGTCAAGTCGATACCTACTCCTAGTGACCCTATAAGACAGAGTAGAAGTGCCCCCTAGGGCTTCCAGGGAGCACCTGGTGGGTTCTAACTGTGGATCTTTTGGTTAGCAGCCAAGCTATTAACTACTGTGCCACTCGGGCTCCAACCAAACTCTTAACCACTATGGCACCAGGGTTTCCTGCCAAGTTATAAAACCCAGTAAAACTGTACGTGTGTTTTCTTGGTCCTGAGTGGCTCCATTTGTTTGGAGTCGTTCCAGAAATCAAAGGAAACACTTTTGGTGAAGGACCTTATTTTATGATTTCCATCTACTGTTTTTGGCTTGCAGGCGCCCACTGTGTTAGTCAGATGTACACTTAATGCTATAAACATATATACCCAATTGAGGAGTTTAGCCAACCTCATTCCAATCCCAAAGCAGGAAATTCGGTGTAACCTTCCATAAACTTCGCTATGTAGTGTGGTCCCTGGGTCAGCAGTATCAGCATCACCTGGGAGCTCATTAGAAATGCTACATCCCAGACTTGGTGAATTAGAATCTGCATTTTTTAAGAGACTGATGTTTGAGAAGCACTGTGCTGCACCAAAGAACCCTGGTACCACAGTGGTTAAGCGCTTGGCTGCTAATCAAAAGGTCACCAGTTCAAACTAGCCATGCACTGCAGAGAGAAAGATGTGGCAGTCTGCTCCCATAAAGATTTACAGCCTTGGAAATCCTCTGGGGGCTGTTCTAGTCTGTTCTATAGGGTTTCTAGGAGTTTGAATCGGCTCAATGACAATGCGTGGTAGTGGTTCTATAGCACCAATACAGCAAATATAACCTGGATCTTCACTTCTACATTTTCAGCTTATTTGATAAATAGTATATCAGGTATTTATTTGAAAAAAAAAAGGAGCAGCTTGGCCAGAGTAAGAAGGAAATGAAAAACCTCTGCAGTAACCAAGTAATGGAAATGTATTCAATGGAATTATTGGTTTAAGGCTTTTGAATCTGGCAGACCTGAGATGGAATCCTGATCTTGGCATTTCCTGGTTTTGTAAGGAGCAGGTTGTTAAATTTTCTTCACCTCAGTTGAAATGAGGTGTTCTGGCTCTCAGTTCCGTGTTATTTTGACTCCTCTATGCTTTCTACCATATTAAGCTTAAAAAAACCTATGCTTTCTACCATATTAAGCTTAAAAAACCAAATCATACCTGCTGCCGTCCAGTCAATTCCAACTCATAGTGACCCTATAGGACAGATTAGAACTGCCCCATAGTGTTCCAAGGAGCGTCTGGTAGATTCGAACTGCTGATCTTTAGGTTAGCAGCTGCAGCACTTAACTACTACGCCACCAGGGTTCCTATATTAAGCTTGTAAGCAAATAGTTCATGTACTTACAGAATTATATTCAGTTCTGCTAGTCTTTTCAATAACTTACATTTCGTTCTATACGTACAGTTTTTCTAAGGGCAGGAACACGGGAATGAGCTAGGAACATGGGAAAATGGGAGGAAATTTGTGTAAAAGCACTGTTGGGTTATTTTAATGGCTTAAATTACATTAATAAGCCTCCAACTAAATATCTTCTTAATTTGCACTAAAAATGACCGAATACTTCTGGCTGTCAGCCATCTCGCTCATGTAGATTTCTAACCTGACTTCTTGGCTACAACAAGAAGGGGTTACTTCTCATGAAGACATAGGGTTCTTACCTACCAACAAATTTTTAAATATTTACATTATTGTGAACTATGTCCGTAAGTAGATCTTAAAGAAAGGCAAAGGGAAATTCAACTTCTCTCTGAAATATTATCTGGTTGAGATATGAGATATGCAACTTTTAATTGTAAGATTTAGCATCAAACATTTCAATGGAGTATGTATCTTTCGTAATTTAAAATAACATCCCAGAAGAAAAGTATCACTGTGATAAAGGTGGAGATAGAGAGGCAATATAGTACAGGAGATGGTATATTCCATACATTCATCTCTGGCAAAGTACCTGTCTTAGTCATCTAGTTCTGCTATAACTGAAATACCACAAGTGAATGGCTTTAACAAAGAGATGTTTATGTCCTCACAGTCACAGTAAAGCAGGCTAAAAGTCCAAATTCAGGGTGTCAGCTCCAGGAGAAGGCTTTCTCTCTCTGTCAGCCTTCTTATCAATCTTCCCACAGACTGGGAGCTTCTCCACGCAGGGACCCCAGGTCCAGATGATGCACTCTGCTCCCTGCATTGCTTTCTTGGTGGTATGAGGTCCCCCCGCCCTCCGCCCCCGCCACGTCTGCTCACTTCCCTTTCATTTTTCTGTCTTCAGAGATGAAAGGTGGTGCAGGCCATAGCCCAGGGAAACTCCCTTTACATTGGATCAGGGATGTGACCTGGGTAAGGGTGGTGTCACAATCCCACCCTAATCCTCTTTAACATAAAATTACAATCACAAAATGGAGGACAGCCACACCATACTGGGAATCATGGCCTAACCAAGTTGACACTTATTTTGGTGGGACACAATTCAATCCATGACAGTATCTGTAACCTGTTTTATCTGGATTTCAGGTACTCGTTCTGTGGGTTAACCTTCATTTTATTCTCTTAAAAACTTGTATTTTCTGGTTAAATAGTTTCTTCAGCATATTTCAGAATATTTTGACTCAGTGTAGCTTTTACAATATGAGTTTCTTGCATGCCATTATTTCATTTAGTAAGCATGTCAATTTGGCCAAGAAACAAATTTAATGATGATAAAGACGATGTTGTCCATTATGCATAAACCAGCTACATATATGGTAATTAACTGAATGGGGGGGGAGTATAAATAACTGCATAATTAAACTTAAGTAGATGTTAAAAACCCAATTACCCATAATAGCAGTTTAGAGTGGGTACCAGCTCACGGATATACCCAATACATGTGGTCCAAACATCTGCATAAATATCTGTAATTGTAATCAATTATATATTGAGTAACATTTTAGTTTTACAAGATGTTTTAGATCCGTCATTTTAGATCCATAATTGTTAATCTGCAAAAGATTAGTTTTCAGGTGTTAGTTCTACACTGTGAATTTTTTTTTTGCCCTGAAAGCCTGAGGATAACTTAAAAACCCTTTATTTATGACTTAGATGACTGAAAAACGTTTGGTAATATTAAAAAAAAAAGTTTTAGCTTGATTTGAGCTAGGTTTGGAATCCTTATTTTCTGAAGGGAGGAAAAGAAGAAAAACGCAGATGGTTTAGAAGCCAGGCACAAATTCTTTTTTCTGCTAAAATAGAGTTTACACCAGCTGGTTTTCGCCTGTCTTTCTCCAATGTAAGTTAAATTACAGCACTCACCACTTCTAAGGGAGATGGATGTGTCCTGCTGCCATAGGTGACGTTTTCAACCCCAGCCAAGCCCGTTCCCCTCCTGTGCCAGTGCCTGTGCCTGGCCCATGTTCTATGGCCTGGATGGAGGGAGCCTGTGCCATTTTTTTTCAGATGCGTTCATAGAGACAAAGTGCTCTCTAGATAAACAATGCAAGTCTCTAGGGCTCCTACTCACTGGCAAATGTGTGTTTGAAAGGCTCAGGTGAGCAACTGAGGAGGAGATGAAGCTCTACCAGAATTTCCTTTAAACTCCTGGCGAAACCACCATGAGGCTGAGCAAACAAGAGGAAACCTGTGGCATTACAAGATGGGAGAGTCTTGTAGGCCTGCAGCTATTCTTCCAGTTCTTCTTGTTTGGGAAGAGTACACGTGAGGTGAGGCCACACTGGAGAATCCCAGCCGCAGGGCCCAAACACAGGAGAATGGAGCAGAGGCCACCCCTGGTAGTCCTGGTGCTAGGTCCTTGCCCCTTCCCTACCTCCCTCCAACAGTGAGCGTAACCAGTGGAGGGCCTCCAATTGCTCAGGGCCCACCAGCCCAGTCTCCTCTTGGTCCCTCACGTGGACTCAGTTCAGTATGAGTGAAAGAAGTCCAGCTGGCCCTGCTCGAAACTGGCAGTGTAAATGAGGGTTCCGAACCCCATTACCATGTCTGTTTACTACATGCCCACTTTGTTATCAACAGACTGAAAAAATGGTCACGCTCTTTATTTTTTTGTGCTCTTTGCTCAGTCACCTCCTAACTCTCATTCCACAGAGCTTCTTACTTGGAGAGTGAGCAATGCACAGCCCAAGAGTAAGCATGGGGCATTTGCTGTGTTACCAATGCCACAAAGTGTGCTGAGGGATACTAGGAACTTTCCAGAAATTGGATTTTTCCTTCCAGACCCCTAAAACACTATTTGCTTTAAAGTTCTCAGGGTACTATTCAGCTTCTCCGGGCAACACACTTTGTTATATTCTTGCTGCTAACTGTTACTCAGTTGTATGTTAGATGGTGAGGAATGCTTTGGTTAAAAATAAAGCAGGAAAGGAATAGGATTGGTGGGAAGTGTGACCAGGGAAAGCCGCACTGACAAGGTGATGTGTGATTAAGTTCTCAACAAGATGAGGCACTGGACCACCTGGATGTCTTTGGTAAGAGCATTCCACACATAGGAGCAATAGATATAAAAGCTCCAAGGTGGGTATACCTGGTTTACTCCAGGAACAGTGGGGACAACCTTGTGACCAGAGTGGAAAGAGTGAGGGGGAAAGATATTGCAGAAGGTCAGAGCAAGTGGGACCTTGTAGTCAATTATAAAGGCTTTGGCTGTTGCTTGAAATGAGATGAGGAGCCAGTCAAGGGTGTTTAGCAGAGTAGTGACTTGATCTGAGTTACATTTTTAAAGAATCATTCTGACTGCTAAAGGAAGCAAGAGCAGAAGTAGGGATTATGATCAGGAGACTGCTGCAGAAATTCTCTTGATACGTATTAGTGCTTTGGGGCCAGGATATAGCAATGGTGGTGGTGAGTTGTGGTTTGAAGGTAGGGACAGCAGGAATTTACCTACAGATTAGAAAGCTAAGTCTTCCATTTTTGCTTGAGAAACTGGAAAGATAGAGCTGTCATTTATTAAAGTGGTGGAGGCTGGGATGGAGCAGGAGTGAGAGGGAAGACTAAGAATTCTGTTTGGTTGAATTTGATAAGCCTGTTAGAGAACCAGGTGGACATGAGCAGTAGGCTGTTGGTGCTGAGTCTGGTGTTTTATAGAAGAGGGCCAGACAAGAGATATATCTAAGAATCAGAGCTTATAGCTGGTATTTAAATCATAAGATTGAATAAGATCACTAAGAAAGGAATAAGTGTGATCATAAAAGAGAAAGAGAAGTGGTCCAAGGACTGGGCCTGGGGACTCTGACTTTATGAGGTGGTGGTGGTGGTGGGGTGTTGATGAGGAGGTATCAGCAAAGGAGATGGAGCAGACAGTGAGGAAGGAGGACCAGAGGCCTGTGGTGTCTTGGAAGCCAAATGAAGAGTTCCTCTCAGATATAAGCATTGCTCAAATTCTACCTGTTATAGTGAAACCTGTTTTATTTCTGCATATCAGAATAGAAGATAAGAGTTTAGATGGCTATTTCCAAGAACTTCTCTGAAAGTAACAGATTGGATATGGTAGTTTTTATTTTAAATAACTGAAATGCCTTGTTACTGTTGCTGTTAGGTGCGGTCAAGTTGGTTCTGACTCATAGTGACCCTGTGTGCAACAGAACAAAACACTGCCTAGTCCTCTGCCATCCTCACAATTGTTGCTATGTTTGAGCCTATTGTTGCAGCCACTGTGTCCATCCATTTCATTGAGGTTCTTCCTCATTTTCACTGACCTACTTTACTAAGCATGATGTTGTTCTCCTGATAACACATCCAAAGTACGTGAGATGAAGTCTTGCCGTCCTCACTTCTAAGAAACACTCTGGCTGTACTTTTTTCCAAAACAGGTTTGTTCCTTCTTTGGGCAGTCCATGGTATATTCAATATTCTTTGCCAACACGGTAATTCAAAGGCATCAATTCTTCTTTAGTCTCCCTTATTCATTGCCCAGCTTTCGCTTGCATATGAGGCTATTGAAAATATTATGGCACTCCTTAAGTCCTCAAAGTGACATCTTCCCTTTTCAACTCTTTAAAAAGACTTTTGCAGCAGATTTGCCCAATGCAATATAGCCTTTGACCTCTTGACTGCTGCTTCCATGGGTGTTGATTGTGGATCCAAGTAAAATGAAATCCTTGTCAATTTTGGTATTTTCTCCGTTTACCATGATGTTGCTTATGAAATACCAAATTGGATAGAATTGTCACTATGTCTTTGCCTAGTATTATTTGTTTTTTAATTCCTTGTGATATCCTCATAGGGTACATAAAATTGCCTCTTCCTAATGGGGTAAAGTTGATATTGATTTGAATGTGAAAAATGATTTTTATTGTTATGCTCCTTTTCAGTTTGTGTCTTAATAACACTGTGATCTTTTCTTCCTGTCTTTAATTATATAATGGCTAAAGTAAAAATGTTTTAAACAGTGTTAACTGTAGTTATCTTTGTTCAACTTAGTTGTATTAGATTCCTTGGGCTGCCATGATAAAGTACCAGTTTTTCTGGAGAACTCTGACTGATAGAGTTGTAATACGTAACTTTTGGATACTTAGATATAAAACAGAAAATCTTGTGGGCTTCGTTTATTCAATTTTGTATTATAGGACTCTACTTCTCTACTGGGAAACCCTAGTGGCGTAGTGGTTAAGTGCTACAGCTGCTAACCAAAGGGTCGGCAGTTCGAATCCACCAGGCGCTCCTTGGAAACTCTATGGGGCAGTTCTACTCTGTCCTATAGGGTCGCTATGAGTCGGAATCGACTCGACAGCACTAGAGAGGGGATAGGGACTTCTCTATTAATAATCAAGGATAGTGGAAGAAAGGATTAGAAAAAAATGAATCCTTATGTAAACAACACCATCTCTTATTGGATTTAACTTGTACCTTAGTCACAGGGCATAGATTTTTTTCTACCTGAATTAGTAACACATAATACTAACATTTTTTAATACTAACATTATTTATTGAGCATTTATTATGTGCCAGGTTTTTTACATGCATTTTTTAATCCTCACAATTACCCTGTGAGGCGAATACTGTGACATTCACTATCTCACAGTTGGAGGTAGTTTTAGAGAGCCTTAATAATTTGCCCAGTATCTTTACAGCTTGAAGAGGTGGAGTCAGGTATCTGAATTCAGACTCTGTCCCAGTGACATCACTGGATTGATGAGATCTTACTCTTGCATGCTCTTTCTCTAGCAGGCTGTCACGAGTAATGAGATGGCGCTGGACTGCTCAAAGGAGGGAGAAGGACATAATACATGCTATCTTTGGCAGGATTATCAGTTGTTGGTTGCCATCGAGTGGATTCTGACTCATGGCGACCCCACGTGTTACAGAGGTGAACTGCTCCCTAGAGTTTTCTTGGCTGTAATCTTACGAGGAGCAGATCACCAGACCTTTCTTACGTGGTACCCCTAGTTAGCTGGGTGGGTTCTAACTGCCAACCTTTAGGTTAGCAGTCGAGCACAAACCTTTTGCACCATTGAGGGACCCTTGGGTTGTCAGTTATTACATAATCAACCGACAACAGAATTCTAATGCAGTATAATCAGGACAGTTATGTTATATAGCTCAGGCAATTATGCCTTACAGTTCTTTACTTCTGTGTATGGGTGTTTTCCCTTGAACTCTGTCTTCTGCCTTGGCTTTCAAATCTTTTTTTTTTTTTTTTTTCTAAACATCTCTCATTCATTCTTATAGCCATCTCACCTCCTGGTGCTGCTCATGAAGAATATTTTTTTTCCAGATTCCCAAGATGCTAAAAGGCCAGGAGGATTACTTCTTAAAGAAATAAACAGATAAAAATGCAAAGTAGGGCACTTATTTTACATGCCCTTGATAAGCTGTTGATTTGCAGTCTGCCATACTATGTTAACAGTTCTTTAATAAAAATTTAAAATCCAGGACTTTTAAAGAATGATCTGTCTATTCCACAACATATTAAATCTGTATCTGAGAGAGGGAGAAAAAGACACACACTCTTAGCGGCCACTTGGTTGACCATATTGGCAGACACCATCATGTGATATTACAGAAGAAGAGAAATAATTTAATGGAAAGGATATACTTTGACTCAAGATACCCAAGGTCAGATTCCAGCTTTATGTCTTACCTTTGTCACCTTGAGGAAGTCACTTTAACTCTTTAAGGCTGTTTTCTTTCACCGGCAAATAGTGATGCCATTTTTTCCCCCACATTGGTTTGAAGATTAATTAGATATTTATAAAATCTGGCTTCAGTCATATCTAACTATACATTTATTTAGCAAGTTTCAGCCAATATTATTATATATCTCCCTCCTTTATTCAAAGCTCTGTGCAATTAGGATGGATTATTGCAAGTCAGTGCTAAGACCACTCCCATCTGCTTGCTCTCATAACTCAGTAGTAGAAGTTAGGTGCTTTCAACACAGTTCTTTCTTAAATAACTAAATCAAAATATTAACAAAGTACACACCAGCTGGAATGCCCTTTATGCCTTCCATTTGGAACTGCCTGCAAGATCCACTTGAGTCTTCTCCATGAGGCATTTCAAGACCTACTCCTCAACACTAGAGTTGGACTGGGACAGGAGAGCCCATGTAAATTAACCACTCCTCCCTTTGTGCTCCTTTGTGCCTCCCGATATTCCTTTTAGAGGGCTGTACTATAGGACCCTTTCTATGTCAGTTTCCAATTATTTATCTAATTGTTTATGTCCTCTGTTAGACTGTTAGTTGCTGAAGGACAACGATTATACCAATCTCTCTATATCAGTGCTTAGTAGTGGCTTAAACAGAGTACACATTCAATAAGTAATTATTGAATAAATGAGGGACTCCAATATTTTCTCATGTGATAAAGCCTTTCCCAGCATACTCAAGCAATTCACCCCAAGTTCACCTCTGATCACTTCCACTGTCATAACCCAAAGTTCATTTAGCAGATTAGAAATTAAAGTGTTTTATTCTTTATTTAAGCCCTAGTGGTGCAATGGTTAAGCACTTGGCTGCTAACCACGAGGCTGGCCATTCTAGGTCACCCAACGGCTTGGCAGGAGAAGGACCTGGTGGTCTGCTCCCATAAAGATTATAGCCTCGAAAACTCTGTGGGGCAGTTCTACTCTGTCACGTGGAGTCACTATGAGTCAGAATCGACTCAACTGCACACAACAACAACATTTCTTTATTTAATCCTAAATCTCCTCTCCTGGTCACCAACAACCACACATTTAGCTGTTGGAAGTGCAAAGCCAGTTTTATTACAGTGCGACCAAGCCCTGAGAAATCCTGAGTTTGGGTAAAGAAAGAAAAATCCAAATGAGGAGACTGAGAAGGAGCAGTTGGAGAGAGAATAGGAAAACAGGGTGAGTGGTATCTCAGAAGTGAAAAGAGCAGTTTTCAGGAAAAAGACAGCTGCCTGCAAGTAAATCCTGATAAATTGCAACTTTAGAATCTTTTGCTCCTAGCAAGTGTTGGACTCTGATGTCTCTCATCTGGGATGCATAACCATCCAAGCTGGGATCTAGGGAAACAGGCTTTTGCTCCCTTGAAATAGAAAAAGTGAGGGTAGGAAATAAAGGGGTGTTGGGGGGAAGAGGGGAAGGAGAGGTGAAATTCAGTAGAGTCTTAAGAATATCATTTTTAAATCAACCCAAAATATATTTGAGACTGTGCTTAAAAATGCACTCAACAACTGAGAAGGAGGATTTATATTTTAATATTCATCTTGCATAGGACAGAGGTGTGCTATATTTAGAAAGCAGTATAGCAGAGCTGTTAAACAGCAAACTTTTAGAGTCAGGAAAACCTGAGATAAAAATTCCAGCACTAGGACTTGTTTACTGTGTGATCATGGGGGAGTTTTCTTAACTGATCTAAACTTCAGTTTTCCTACCTGTAAAATGGGATTATCATAGCTAACTCTTTAGGCTGCTCGAAGGATGAAATTGGATAATGTTTATAACGGACTTTGCAGAGGGTATGGCCCATAAGACCATAGGATTGGTCAGTCAGTGTATATATTATTTACATGATAGAATGTGACAGATGGGTAGATAAAAAACCAAAAAAACCCTGCTGTGGAGTTGATTTTGACTTGCATCCAACCTATACAACAGAGTAGAACTGCCCCATAGTGTTTCCAAGGCTGTAATCTTTATGGGGAGCCCTGGTGTCACAGTGGTTAAGCACTTGGCTGCTAACTGAAAAGTCAGCAATCGGAACCCACCAAGCTGCTCCATGGGAGAAAGATGTGGCAGTCTGCTTCCATAAAGACTACAAACTTGGAAACCCTATGGGTTAGTTCTACTCTGTCTTGCTGGGTCTCCATGAGTCGGAATCGACTTGACAGCAATGGGTCAATCTTTACAGAAGCTGACTGCCGCATCTTTCTCCCTGGGACCAGCTGGTGGGTTAAAACTGCCAACCTTTTGGTTAGCAGCCAAGTGCTTAACCAGTAGGCCATCAGGGCTCCTTGATGGAAAAATGCATGGATAGATAGATAGATGACTGGATGGATGGATGGACGGATGGACGGATGGACGGATGGACGGATGGACGGATGGACGGATGGACGGATGGACGGATGGACGGATGGACGGATGGACGGATGGACGGATGGACGGATGGACGGATGGACGGATGGATGGATGGGTAGATAGACATTGTTTTCAATTTCAGGGAAATAGATATTAAGTATTAATTAGGTATCTAGTCTCACCTTTCCTTAATCACATAAGTCATTCAATTAATACCTCAAAGTAAGGGGTCACCTTCAGTAATAGACTGGAGAGGAAGATATTGAGGCTTTGAGTGACACAGAATTCCATTTGTTTAATCTTCACCATTTCCTAAATGGCATCCCTGACATATGGCAATGAATCTTAATTTTTTAAGCTACTGTTCAACAAATACATTTGTGTTGGTAAAGAAGTAAGACAGTCCAACATACCTGAGGATAAATATAGTAGTACAAAATTAACATCGTTTATTTTTGATGGAAATGAATGTTTGACATAGGAAAAACTGCCATGAGGAAGAAATGACAATAACAACGAAAGCACAATTAGAAAACAAGAAAGAGAATGTTGGTCAACATAAACGCTCCGTAAGAACAGTTGGCTGTCACTCAGTGAGCAAGCAAGAGCGTCATCTGCAAGGTTCCCCTTCACGAGCGTATTTCAAATAAAGAAATCTGGATGTGAGTGTGAGTCAAAAATATGGTGTATGCAACATATGATGTAAAACAAAGGAGAGAGTTTACATGGCTCCACATACAACACGCAAGATGGCATGTGTGCTTGACTGAATGTCACCCAAGATGAGAAAGTACCCACCCATTACTCAGGGGGCACGACGGGCAGAATCCTAGCTTTCCACACGCTATTCTTTGATGGCTTGTGCTCTTTTATATTTAGTGTTTCTATTTTACGTGTATCTATGTTACCTTTTTTTTTTATATGTTACCTTACATTTTATTCTTTAAAAAGACCTTTTAGGACATAGGCTGAATAAGACAGAATATAAATAATATGGAGCCCTGGTGGTGCAGCAGTCAAGAGCTAAGGCTGCTAACCAAAAGGTCGGCAGTTCAAATCCACCAGCTGCTCTTTGGAAACCCTATGGGGCAGTTCTGCTCTATCCTGTAGGGTCTCTATGAATTGGCATCGTCTCGACGGCAATTTTTTTTTTGTATAAATAATATATTTTTATAAATAAATATGTGTAAAACTTTTGAGTTAGAAGTAGGTTTTATGACTGATATTTATGACTGGTATTTGTGTGATGTAGACTGGTGTTCATAATGGTTTGAATTATGACTGTATTTGCCAAACATAAATATCTACTACCTGCCAAACTTTGTGATAGGAATAGAGGGGAACAAAAACTTATAAAATTTTCTTTCTTCCCTCAAAGAGATAGTAGAGGAAGACACAGTATAAATAACATAAGAAAAGGCAGCCACCCCAAATCTCTGTGATTCATTTTGGCTGAAAGAGAGCTTTAGTGAAGATTAGACACTGAGGCAGTGAATGCACTGAAGAATGAATAGGGAGATGTCCCCTAGCAGGTGGATGGGCCAGGACATTCTAGGCCGAGAGAAAGCCAAAACCCAGAGGCCAGAGAGTGTGTGATCCACCTGAAGGAGCAGTCTGGAGGGACACTAGTGTAGATGCATGGTTGGATGGAACTGCAGGTGGATGGAGCCTTGCAAGGTGGCTGGAAAGAGAGAGGAGTGAGCCTTGAGTCTTATTCTAATAATGTAAACTTTATTTGAGAAAAATGGGAATCTGATGAATGTTATTCAGCTGGGGAGTAAAAATAAGCAGAACTAGACTTGAAGAAGACAAGGTCGGTATGATCTCAAGAACTTGAAATGGTAGAATATAGGAGGATTGGCTCTCAAATGTATATTGGGGAGGGGAATGTGAAAGACAGTGTGAAGTTATGAATGATGCTATTGTTCCTGGCTTGGGTACCTAGGATGAACACTGGTGCCATTAACCAATATGTTGTTGTCGTTAGGTGCCATTGACTCTGTTCTGACTCATAGTGAAACCCTGCCCAATCCTGCATCATTCTCACAATCATTGTCATGCTTGAGCCCATTGTTGCAGCCACTGTGTCAATCCATCTCATTGCAGGTCTTCTTCTTTTTCGCTGACCCTCTACTTTACCACACATGATGTCCTTCTCCAGGGACTGGTCCCTCCTGATAACATGTCCAAAGTATGTGAGACAAAGTTTTGCCATCCTTGCTTCTAAGGAGCTGTCTGGCTATACTTTTTCCAAGACAGATTTGTTCGTTCTTTTGGCAGTCCATGGTATATTCAATGCCAGCTCCATAATTCGAGACATCAATTCTTCTTCGGTCTTCTTTATAATATAGGGGGTGCAAAAAGGAGAGATTTGGAAAGGGAGTGGAGAAATGAAGGTGTGATATGGTTAAAAATGTAAATTTAATTCTGGTGGATATTCAGGAAGAAATGTACTAAAAGTGTTAGAAAAAAAGATTTGGCTTGAGAAGAATGGCAAATGTAGATTTGAGAATTAACTGAATCAAAATAATAATTATGAGCATGAGAGTAGATGATTTATCTAAGAGATCGGGTGCAATGAAAAGAAAAATGGACAAAAACAAACACTTAAAGCACATTTTAGGGGTAAGGATATAACTTTTAAATCGATACTGAGTAGTGTTTAGAGAAATAGGAGAAAAACCAGAAGGTATTGCTGAAGTATTGAAGCTGAAATGTTGAAGAACATTTCAAAAATACTACATTCCAAACTATTACATGTTGTCAAAAATTGAAAAAATAAGAGAATATTGGATTAGGCATTATACAGGTAGTAACAGGATCATTTTTAGAAGATAAGCAAGATAATAACTATTAAAATTAGCATCTGGTGGCATGGTGGTTAAGAGCTACAGCAGCTAACCAAAAGGTTGGCAGTTGGAATTCACTAGGTGCTCCTTGGAAACCGTATGGGGCAGTTCTGTTCTATTCTATAGGGCCGCTATGAGTCAGAATCGACCAATGGCAATGGGTTTGGTTTTGTTTAATTATTATGTACTTACCTCTTTCTATGTGCCTGGATGTATCAACTCAGATCCTCACAACACTTCAATGAGATGGGACTCTTATCATTATCCCATTTTACAGTTGAAGAAACTGAGGCATTGAGATTGTATAACCTTCTCAAGATGATATAGCTAATGAATGGGAAAGTTGTGATTTAAACCCAGGCTGTCTGGCTGTAGAACCCAACTTCTTTACCATTAAGTGTGGGGGCTTAGGCTGAGAAGGCAGGCAGATACAGTGTACAACTGTGTGATGTAAGGAGTGGGCCAGCCAGGTGGCCTCCTGGTGCACTGTTGTTTAAGGGAAATAAGACATACATGAGCTATTGCATAGTTGATATAAGGTTAGTTGGATGGACTTGGCAGAACTAGACAACATCTTTAAGTGAACATGTAAAGTGATGCCACCACAAGCTGAAAGCTAAATATGGGGCTATAGCCCCAACTCAGGGAGTATCTCAGTGAAATTTGGCTCAAGTTTTAAGTCACAATGTATAAATTCTGTAACCAAAATATACATGGAAAAATGGTGTTTTCAAAGAAAACAATTTATTTTTATCTATTTATCTAATTGTTAATTTCCTTAATATGCCTCCCAAAAAATCTGGTTTATAAAACAGCAAAAGAAAACTAAAAGGAATACATATTTTATTGACCTGAAATTACAAAATAAGATTATTAACACTTCTGAATCACTCTTTTAACCTATAATTTGCCTCTATCCTTAGTGTGTGCTCAAAGAGTATAATACTATCTAGTTAGAGATGACTGAAAAAGTGTGAAATGAAAGGCAATTCTAAATCAGTTCACAGTAGCACAGGTTTAGTATGTGTAATAAATCTCTTATTTTGAACTGACAGAGAGGCACGCAGTTTGCATTAATAGAAAATTGCCTTCTCTGGCGCATCATAAAATAAATGAAAACAAAACAATGGCTTGACTTAGTATGAAATTATTAGTCTGCCCAGGGCACCCACACGTCTGGTCTAGCCTTGATTGAGAGCGTAGTTAAAAGATGAAGGCATCAGCTGCTGCATTTAGAAATACAACATTGAAGAGATGGATACGGAAGTACTGGGAATTTAGGAGGAAGGCAGTGTTGAAGAAAGGTACTTTAGGGTTGAAGGACTTGACCATGGACTAAGGGAATGGGCTAGTTAAAGGGACAGTGAAGAATTGAGAGAGGAACTGCAAACAAGAGAACAATGTTCAGAACTAGAGAGAAACAGAATATGCCACTCACAAGAGGAAGCACTATGTCTGAGGACAAGGAAGTCCTCCTGAGTCACGAGGGAAGACACGTTGAGATACTGCGAAGCACTGTGCTATTGTGTCTCCACTGGGGATGTTAACTTTAGAAGGACCTCTCCTTAGGGAAGTAAGAGGAAATTCTCCTGCTGGGAACTGGGGGCTGAACTTCCGACTGGAAGCAGCGAGAGATTTGGAACACTTCTGTGAAAAAAGAGAATTCATTAGAGAATAAAATGTCTGCTGCCAGCACTAAGGACCAAGTTGCAGTTCTAGTGCACGAACTCAAATAAGAATTGTTAGATAAAGAGATTTTTGCTTTTTTTTTTTTTGGACACCAGGATAGTGGAAAACAAAATGGATGCTATAAATGATTAATTATTAGAAAAGACACAGAACTACCTAAACTAGCATGAAAAATAGTCACCGAGATATGGAAAACATGTCAAAATTTAGGTAAAACATCTTGTCTCCCAGGCATCTCTTAAGAGAGCCATAGTGCTTAGTTCAAAGTTGAGAAACCAACCCGTTATTGATCATGAAGTTATGCAAAAGACTAAAGCTATAGCTAATGTCTGCATAATTGTCTTATTTCTTATATTTGACAGAAATATATTACATAGTGCAGTTTGGTTAGATTATCTAGTAGTTTACAATCTATTTGGTACGCTTAACACAAGTTATCTTCTAGAAATACTGCCTTCAGCAATTCTTGACGTTTTTTAAAATTACTTTTTGTCCCAGTTTCAATCGGAAAGGACCCTGAATGTTGCCTTCTCTTTTTCATAGGAAAATGATAAATGAGATCTATTAATTCACCATAGCAACAATCACGTATCATATGATGGTGCATGAAAGAGTCGACACCCCTATAACCCTGAACAGAGTACAGTTAAAATATGTTCTTATTTAGAAAAATGAGCTCTCCTATTGAGATCCCACCATAGGCGTGATTCTGAAGCAATATTTCCATAATACTAAAAACTTTTAATCCGGATTTTCCTTGCAAGCAGTCTAAAGCCTGTCGGTATGATATGGGAGAGAATTTCTTTCAGACTCAGGACTGACTGAATGCATTCCAATGCAGGAGAAGATTTTTGGAGGTATTTTTCCTGTATTCTAATTTTGTTCTTTTAATAATGCTAGGGAAAATTTATGTTGTTGTTATTGCTGTGTGCCTTTGAGTGGATTCCAACTCATAGCTACCCTATATGACAGAGTAAAACTGCTTTGTAGGGATTTTGGAGCCCTGGTTAAGAGCTACGACTATTAACCAAAAGGTTGGCAGTTCATATCCACAAGCTGCGCCTCGGAAACCCTATGGGGGCAGTTCTACTCTGTCTGATAGGGTCGTTATGAGTTGGAATCGTCTCGATGGCAGCGGGTTTGTTTTTTTTTTTTTTGGTAATCTTTATGGGAGCAGATTGCCAGGCCTTTTCTACCACTGAGTGGCTGAAAATACCTTTGTATCAAATTCTCTTTATTTGCCCTAATATGTTTCATATGTGGAAAGAGAAGCCAGCGGATGAAATCATAGTGCCCTTTCAAAGGCTGTCACCTCTCACTGTCATGGATTAATTTGTAGTTCAATTCAAATTCTCATTCTGAGTATTTTATTCTAGCTTTTATAACAGAATGAAAATTCAAAAACATATATTTTAAAGTAGAACATCGTATATGTTATGCTGGTGAACTGTAGAAGCTAGATTTGGGATAGACATTGATGGAGACGGAAACAGATAGGATACGTGTGAATTACGATGGTGGGTCAAGATAGGGCAAGACCCCGATAATTTTAAAATATTTTAAAAAATAGAGTAAAACCCCTTTGAGATCCATAGACTATAATGGATAACTGCCACCATGCAGCAGAGGGAAAAAAAAAAAAAAAATTGCCGTATCTGAATTAGATAAGAGAGTCCCTACCAAGACTGTGTTGCTGTTAAGTGCCGTCAAGTTGATGTTGACTCACAGTGACCACATGAGACAGAGTACAACTGCCCCATAGGGTTTTCTAGGCTGTAATCTTCCTCGGAACAGATCGCCTGGTCTTTTCTCCCACAGACCAGGGTTCATTAACAAAATTATAAAAAAAAAATTATAGTCCTTATTAAATAATGTTTAAAACACAAAAATGACAAAAGTACTTGCTGTGGTATCAGGGAGCACACTGAAAACAGAATTAATTTGGGAGATATAAAAGCTACTGAAAACTGCCAAATGTGATCTTTTGCCTTCTGTGATTAACACTGAAAACTTTTTACTGTCAGACTTGAGGGAGTTGTTTTGAGTTATATTGATCCCTTCTCCAGGACTATGACAATTTTTACCTTTCAGTGAATTAATTCCCAATCTCTGTGCATTGCCCTCTGTCCCCAGCCAAAGACAGGTCTCTGCAGCTAGTCACTAATGGTGATTCTCTGGGTCACCGACCACATCTGTTAGTAAAGTGATCTCTCACACACCCTACCCCTACCCTACCCATACTGAACTTCTAGTAAAAGTGTGAATTTGTGGCTTTAGCATTTTTCTAGGGTGGTTTTTCTCTAGATAATTTGAAACCTAATTTAGAACTGCAGAAAATGAGGTTTTAAACAAAGTGAAAGCTAGGATATTCCAGGATAGTTTAGCTGACCCAGATAGCATTCCGATAGAAGATGAAAGACTTCTATTGAAAGCTGATTTCCAAATAAATCCCTACAATATGGCTTAAATATATTCTGCTAAGTAAGATCTTAGATTGCATTAATGGAGGAATCGCACCTAGATTTTGGTATATATTCTGTACCACGGGCTGGTCAGACTACCCCAGAGGACTGGGTTCATCTCTGGATGCTGGATTTCAAGGTCATTGATTAGAGTCGTGTTCATGGCAAATGATCAGGATGGTCGTTGAGGTAGAGACCACACACAACAAGGGTTACGCGAGGAAAACAGGCTGCTCACCCTGGGGAAGAAATGTCCTGAATGAGCCAGGACTGCTGACCTATATCTCCAAAGAACACTCTCCAGAAGTAGTAGAATGAGCTGTTCTGTCTTTCTCTTAACAAAGAGTTAGAATCAGTAGGCAGGAGATACAAGGAGAATGATCTCTGATCAAAAAAGACTTCTTCAACAACTAGAGCTGCTCTTTTCTATAACAGCTAGGGCTGTCTTATGAGGGCGTGACTACAATAGGTATTTAAGCTGGGGATGGCAAACCACTGGTCAGAATTTCTCAGCTGGGTAGAAGGCTGCAATCATGTCTTCAAAAACACTTTCAACTTTTACATTTTGTTGACCACGGGTATGACAAACACTGTACTAGTGCTCTAAAAACAATCCTGAATATAAAATGAACTCTACCGGAAGATCTAACAGTCTAATTGTGGGGCTTGGCATGTATAAATCAAAGTATAATACAATACAAGTGGTGTAATAACAGTGTAAACAAAGCACTATGGGAACACAAGGAGGCCAGTTAATGAATTCAACAAACATTTATTATGTACCACCATGTTACTGACAGGCATTGTACTGCATACTATGTTCAGAACGTGACTGAGCTTCTTGGTGCCTAAAGACTATCTGTATGGGGTGGGAAGATTTGGGTTTTATAATAAATTCTATAATTATATCAGTTGTTCTTTAGTATCAAAAAGTGATTTCTATAGATAAAGACAAATTGTTACTGGCTCTTAATGATCCCCTCCCTAACCAGTGATAAAAACCCTTGTGTCTACAGAATTAAATGATTAGTATAGACACTCTGTCAGCAGCTATTTACTAAAATTGATGCCAGATATGTTCTAGAAACTTTCTAGGTGATCAAGTGTTTTGATTTATTTTATTAAAATTTCTATTAAAAAAGCATCTTATTCTCAAACCTAGTTCTCATCTGATAATACTTGCCTCCATAATGCAATTGGCTTAAAATCATAATGATGTGTTTGTAAAAATTCTTTAATTATTTTCACCCTTGGAGTATCTGGAATTAGTTGGACATCGAAGACTAAGAACTTATAAAAAAAAATGTTTCCCAGAATCCACTGTGTGTCTGCTCTCCTTGTAACGTGATGAATGCCACCATAGCCCATTTACAGACTGCTCTTAAACTGTCATTCACTTTTACAGCTGTTGTCTCAACACCCATGCACAGTACGTTTCCTTCTTTTACAGATGAGGAGATGAATGTCAGGGAGATTAAGTGATTTGTCCAAGATTATACAGCTAAAGAGAGGCAGAGCTGAGAATGGCACACAAGTTTCATTTCTGCGACCTCTCTTACTCCATGTATTAAGTTGTGGAGTTAATGTTTATATTCTTATGCTGTGGAATGTGCACATACCATGAATTCAATGATTCAGTGAAGAAAACTCTTAGCAATTGGTGGCTGTGAACGTTGTATAAAGTGACTATTGGTGCCAAGAGACACATTATAGGAACCGACAGAATATGCTTTTAAAAATGTTGTATACCTTGAAAACTTCAGCTGTGATTTGAAACATGGATAGGATCAAATGTTTTACTTTTGTGTACTAATCGGGGAGGCTAAATAAAGAGGGATGTTAACCATCTCTGGTGACTTGACTTGTATTTTGGCAAAGAGCATTTAACAACAACAAAAAAAAAAACCCAAACTTGTTGCCGTCGAGTCGATTCGGACTCATAGTGACCCATAGGGTTTCCAAGGAGTGGCTGGTAGATTCAAACTGCCAGCCTTTTGGATAGCACCCACTGTGCCCCCAGGCTCTCCATATATGTTACATTGTTATATGAGCTAGCATAAAGTTATAGATAAAAACACATCAAGATGATAACATTGAGGGTGGGAGAAGAGGAGGTAGTGGGTGTTAGGGATGCACGCAAAAAGACAAGGTTCATTAGCACCCTAGCGTAAGTTGATACTCCTTTAACAGAAATAAAAGCAAGCTCTAGGTGGTTAAAAATTTCCCTTGAATACATATTTCCTTCCCTCTAAATTCACGTGTACTACCCAGAAGATTCTGAGTTCTCTAAAATTCAACTAGGAATTTGCTATATACCAGTTACAATTTCCAAACCCAAAAGTGCTAACCTCTAATTCTAATTTCACGTGCCCAAATATGCCTGATCCAGCCAGTACAGACCAGGTGTGGGGTTGGTGGATCCTCTTCTCTGCTGGTCAAGGGCTGTTCTGATGTGGTCAAAGCTCTCAGTAATGTTTGCCAAACAAATACAATGGAAAAAACTCCTGCTTTGCGGTCAGTGTTTTTTTTATAGGCAGAACTCTGGCACTGAGGGGAAAAATGGGGACTTGATGAAAGATCTGGCTTCAAGCAGGGACTGCTTTCGTCCCAGAGTCGATGCTGCATTTGCAGAGCTGGGGACAGCTGGAGTCGGTGAGGGTCCAAAAGCAGATTGTGCTGCTAAAAAATGGAACACAGGGATGTTAGAAAGACAGCTCTCTTGAAACAGAACTGGCATTTTGTTTCTGTGGGGAACTTTGAAAACCATTTTAAGTGTTCATTTTTAAACATTATTTTTTTTGCTCTGTGATAACAGCTCTCCTTTCACAATCGTGTTTTGGATGGGCTGGTCCTGAATCTTATTCTTTATCTTCCTGGGTTCCACAGCTCTTTCTGAAAAGCATGGATTGCCACCCTCACCAACTGCAGGCCACTAGCTGGGGCACTTCATCTTGGGCCTTTGCCAACTTGTAACATGGCACTAGTAGGACCTTGCATTTGTTGGGGCTGGTTGTATGTCAAGGAGCCCTAGTGGTGCAGTGATTAAGCACTCAGCTACTAACCAAAAGGTCAGCGGTTAGAACCCACCAGCTGCCCTAAGGGAGAAAGATGTGGCAGTCTGCTTCTGGAAGGATCTACAGCCTTGGAAACCCTGTGGGGCAGTTCCACCCTGTTCTACAGGGTCGCTATGAGTTAAAATCAACTTGACAGCAGTGGGTTTGGTTTGGTTTTTTTGATTGTACGTTGCTTTGTCTGTGGAGCTGTGGAAGAGAGGAGGTGACATTTGACTTACTTATGAATTACCTTTATTTTTCTAAGTCGGTATCTTCTTCCCTGATGTTCATATTTGCCACTATTCTGGGAACTTAAATTCTATTTTAAATACACAGAGGAGGTTGTATTTGATACTCATTGATAGAATGAAATGTGATTTCCTGCATGTTGAAAGTTCTATTCACCTCATTTTTAGCAAATGGTTTGTTAACACATAAAAACGACTCCTTTTGGTTAATAATAAATTGAGGTCTACACTACACAATGGATGCAACACTGAGGTTGGTCTTGGAGTTTCCAGACTGGTGTTTCCCTTGGAACGGAAATACTCTGCTGCGATGGTTTTGGGAGTGCCTTATTTTTCTCCCACGGAACGAGATGGGAATAAAACAGTGTATTTCCCTCCCCTTAACTAATCTTTTTGGAGCCGTGATGGCTCAGTGATTGAAAGCTACAGACAGCTATGGCTGCTAACCAAAAGGTCAGCAGTTTGAATCCACCAGCTACTCCTTGGAGACCCTATGGGGCAGTTCTCCTCTGTTCTGTAGGGTCACTATGAGCCAGAAATGACTCGCTGGCAACCAGCTTGGTTTGGTTATCTATCTTTTTATCCCCAAAGCATCTTAGAATTTTACTGCTTTAAGAGTATTCCTTCTTTGGGAATTAGTGGTTGGACTGTGAAGTTTTTATTTGCTATTGAGTTAAGCACATTCATAATAAAGTCGTATTTTTTTTTCACCTTTACTAAGCTGTTTTTACTCCTGTGCTTACAATATTGACCCCATTCCTTCTGTGCGACGTGATGTTAAAGTCCTCCACGTAACATTTGCTAATGCTCCCGGTTCCTTACATGTGTTACCTCAACTTTGACCTGATTGTCCCTATTTTAAAGATGAGGAAATGGAGCTTGAGGAGAACTAAGTGACTTGCCCAAAGTCATGAGACTAGTAGGTGGTGAAGCCAGTTCTGTCTGGTCAACAGTTATCACTTTAGAGTCACTCTGAGAGCCGAGGAGGAGGAGCACCAGGGGTCTGGGGTCTGTACTGAGCGAATGACATACCCCCCGAGAATACAGTGTATCTCCAAGCAATATGAATACCCCTTTCTGCTCCAGCCATACTTACATAGGTTTTATGGTTTTTCTTCCTCCTACTGCTTTATGCTCCATTTTTTTTTTTTTTTTACTGCTTTATGCTCCATTTTTTTTTTTTTTTTACTGCTTTATGCTCCATTTTAGCTGTTTGACTCCTTTCTGTAAATATTCTTTCACTCAGTCAGCTCATCGTCTCTTGTGGTTTCAGTTCACATCTCCAGTGCTACCTGGGACCCTCCATCTCTGGCCTTTATTTCTCTCTTTCCAACCACCCTCGGTATTTGAGCATTACAGTGTCACCTCGAACTCAACAAAGAATGAGAGCAGTGCTTTAAGGAGAGGAGGCGTGTATGTAAAACTAGGTACACAGCATCCCTGTTCCCTTTCCACTCAGAAATAAAAATTATCAGCCAACATTTGTTGAGTATTTTATATAGAACCCTATATTTGAAAAAGCAGAGTTTGAGATGATTAAAAAAAAAAAACAAAACAACTCAGTCTGCTTTTGAAGCACACCAAATGTTCTATTCAGAATTATATAAAAAGCCTAAACATAATACATAGTATCATAGATGATAACTGTCTTGCTGGTCATGGGGAAAGGGTTCAAGGCTAAGATAAATATGTGGTGGCTTACTCCAATGTTGGGACTAAATATCCCTCCATTAGAAAGGCTTTGTCTGGGAGCACATTGACTGTCTAGGAGAGTTCTTTTCCCTTTTCTGAGTTCTGGGCCAAGTTGCTTGAAACGTATGTCTCATTTATATTTTATTTTTAAGTACGGGGGAAAAAAATAAAATAGAAGGAGTAGAAAGCAGCACCAGCCTCTTCTTAAAAGACTGTTTTTGAAAAGCTAGACCTCAATCAGTGAGTTTTAGGTACATGTGTTATCAGTCATTCTAACTCAAAACTCGGGGGATGCTAGTGTGTCCAGTCACAAGGAACAGGCTGACCTTCTCAGAAGCTGCTTTCCTGTGGTGATTCCTTTCAGGTGGACCAGGGCGGGTGGGAGTGATTAACCTGTCAGTGTCTCCTGCCTTGGGTTCATTATAATTTGCATGTGAACAAAAAGAGAGTAACTTGTGAAATTTTAAACTTAATTTTCCTAGAATAGTTAATAGTAATATGCCTATCCTTCACAGAATGTGGGTGGTAACGCTCAGTTTCCACCAAAAAAGAATACGGCTCTTTTATTCACAGGTGAGTCATTCTTTTAAGATTTATGGAAACTCTTTAGGCTGATGAATAGAATGATCTTTCCTTACCAAATATGAACAAGTCAGGCAAGAATAGAGTTTCTTGACCTTGCCACTGCTAACATTTTTAGTCAGGTAATTCTTTCTTGTGGGGAAGGGAGTTGTCCTGGGTAACCTTATAGGATATTCAGGAATGTCCCTGGCCCCTACCCACTAACTGCCAATAGCAGCCCTCAAGTAGTAACAATCAAAAATGTCTCTTGCAGTAGCCAAATATTCCCTGGGGAGGGAGGGCAACATCACTCCCAGTTGAGAATCAGTGATCTGGAAATTTAAACTGTAAATAATTAACTAGATAACAGCTTCATTGGAGGAGACCATTCCAGATGGTTAACTGTCTTCTATAGGGAGCGATGAGGGTTGAAACTAAATGGTATTTCAGGGAGCATAACTCTGAAGGATGAGCTTCATGAACTTAATACGTATTTTTGTAGTGCTTACTGTTTAATAATCAATTTGCTCATAATAGTTCCATAGAAGATTGTGAATCCATGTTAGGTCTATCCCAATGACTTAGCTCGGAGAAAGAAAACCTAACTGTTTTTTTTCTTAAGCTTCTGAATCCTAAATGGCAGGTCAGATCCTCTAATTAAGAACAAAGAAAAGAAGAATACAAATGGCAGAGACAAGAAAGTACCTCTTAATCATTGCTTCAAAATCAATAAAATTTTTCTTTTGAGAATATTTCACCATTTATTTGTAAATAATTTATGGCAAATGAAGGGAATTAATGAGCTGGTCAAGAAAGTGCAAGGCTCTTTTCAAAGAGAGAATAGTACAGCAATATTGTTAATCTTGCCAAGTGGCAACTACCTCAAGTTTTAGAAGACACCCAGTGAAATTCAGGATAGTGCAGGGGAAGTTTAGGTCAAGGCTAAATAAATTCTGCAGTGGACAGACTCAGTACTTGTTTCCCAACTTGTCAAAGTCATTTCAGGAGAGGGGCCATCTTGTCTATAGAACTTGACTCCTAGGTAATGACAGTAATTCTTACCTGGAGGTTTTCTCTCCTTTCTGAGGTGGGGCATGCCCATCAATGCCTATTAGCGCCATAGATTGAAATCCCTTCTAATTAAAAGAGATGAGAAGAATTATGGCAAATTCTTCATTAGTACAGTCTAAAAAGGCTTCCAAACCTGAAAAACAAATCTTTTGCCTTCACGTCGATTCTGACTCATAAGGACTCTATAGGACAGGGTAGAACTGCCCCAAGGGTTTCCAAGGCTGTAAATCTTTATGGAACCAGATTGCTACATCTTTATCCTGCAGAGCAGCTGGTGAGTTCAAATGGCAGACCTTTTGATTATCAGCTGAGCACTTGACCACTGTACCACCAGGGCTCACTCTAAAAAGGTTTGGCTACCTACAAATTTTTTGATGCCTGGGGTATGTAGAGAGGGATATTTTCTAAGTAGACTTTTCTGTCTGGTAGACAGGAGGAGACGCTTTGGTCATTGGAGAAGGAGGATAAGGTATGATTCTGTTGCCAGAACTACGGGTTCTGCTCGGTGTGACTCCATCCGGGGCCAAATATTCAGAGACTGAATAGGAGAGAATGAAAGACAACTTTTATTGGTTGCTCAAGCAAGAACAGTCGGGGCTAAGTGCCTTCCAAGATTGCTCGCAGGCAGCTTGCTGTGGCTGGTTTATATAGGCAGGATCCGTTTCAGAATACAAAATGGCATTTGCAGGCACAGAGCGTTTTAGAACGGGTAAGCATTTTCTAAGGCCCAGGTTTGATTCCCTGCAGGAGGAAGTTAGCCGTTTTTGTTCATTAGCATGTTAGCTCTCCACCCAGGGACACAGAACTTATTATGCATGAGTCAGTTAATGAGCTAAACGTTATGTGGAGTGCCAAGATGGAAGGCAGGACCCGTTTCAGCCAGTTCTGGCTAGCTGGTGGCTGTTTATTTTCAAAGAAGTTCTGAGGAGAAAAACAACTTCAAGAAATGGGCTGACTGAGGGGCTGTCCTGAGAAGACAACGATTTTAAGAAAATGGCTCTAGCCCTGTCTTAATTCCACTTAAATTGTTGAGACTATTTCTTCTCATTCATGGTGAGACTATTTCTTCTGCCTCATCCGCACCAACCCTCTGATTTATTGCTCTGTGCATTAGCATTGAAAACAACAATAATTGTTTAAATATATGAACTGTATTTTAGGGTTTCCAAAGAACTTTTTCCTTGGTCCTTGATTTAGTGGTGGCCCAACGGAAATGCTGGTGGCATAGTGGTTAAGTGCTGCTAACCAAGAGGTCGGCAGTTCGAATCCACCAGGCGGTCCTTGGAAACTCTATCCAGCAGCTCTACTCTGTCCTATAGGGTCGCTATGAGTTGGAATCGACTCGACGGCAGTGGGTTTGGTTTGGTATTCCAACAGATTCTTAACTTTAATGTCACTTGATGACTCTATTAATGTGCTTCTGAAAATCAACTTGACAGGTATGTTCCAAGACTTGCCTTTTACCTACCATTTAAATGATACTTTAATCCTGTTCCCAACCTGCCACAAGCTGGGGAATCCAAGGTGAGCTGAGATCTGCAAATGAAAGGAAGATTCTAGGAGGAGCGGTGTTATTTTCAGAGTACAATGTTCTAAACTCTTTCATTTATATTTTTTCCTAATGTGAATTACTGTATTGGCATATAGTACCACTTAGTGGGAAAGAAGTAAAGCTCTTAATATATAGGCTGTTTGTAAAAGGTAATGGCAGAATTCCCTTGGCAGTTCACTTCACTTAGTATGTAAACCCATTGCTGATGCATCAATTCTGAGTCATAGCAATCTATAGGAGAGAGGAGAATTGCTTCATAGGGTTTCCAAGGCTGCAATCTTTGCAGAACCAGACTACCATATCTTTCTCCCGCAGAGCAGCTGGTGAGTTGGACCACCGATGTTTTGGTTACCAGCTGAGCGCTTAACCACTGTGCTACCAGGGCTCCTTACTTAATGTATACCAAAAAACCAAATCCATTGCCATCGAGTTGATCCTGACTCATAGCGACCCTACAGAACAGAGTAGAACTGCCCCGTAGAGTTTCCAAGGAGTGCCTGGTGGATTTGAACTGCCAACCTTTAGGTTAGCAGTGCAGCACTATCCTTAAATTGCAAGGCAGTCTGGGCAAATGCTGGCTTCAGGCATGAATCCCCTGCTTAGCAGGCTGTTTTAGAGCTTTTTTCTAAGAAATCTCCATTTTTGTCACTATTTCAAGGTATTGAATAATTTTAAAAGTGGCAGTTGCAACAATATATATATAAAAAAAGCTGGCAGCTGGCAGCATTCAGCTTACTTTTCTGTCCTTTTCATTTGAAAGCTAAGAGTGTTTTGCACTGTTGGGGGGAAGTACAGTTTTAGACTTTATTTGGATTAAGTCACAGCATAGAGCCTGATTAGAATAAAGACTCCTACCTGAGCGATGCTCTTTTGCAAGCCTTGCTTGGCAGGACTGGTACAAGCCTATCTTTCTTCAACTACCCTAATATGTGTTGAGATACCTATACTTTTCAGGGTACCTGTTCTCATTTTGAAGAGGAAGATAGTTTTGCTTTGTTTTGTTCTTCTGATGGTCTGTCTTATCATTGCTTCTTATCAGTCTGATAATAATGTCAGAATAGTAACTCCCTGTATTCTCCACTCAGTGTGTATTCTCAAAGTTGCGTGGAGTATGTTACTTGTAGCTATAAAGTAGTCAAGAGAAGGAGAAGGAAGATGTGGCCTGGCCCTCAAGAAGCTTGAAGGTCTGGCAATTGAGAAAGGCACATGCCGAAGAAGCCACAGTACCAGGTGCAGTGAGAGAGCGCAATGCCATCATAGCTCTCAGAAGGGACCCAGGTTCAGCCATTCTTTTGAGTTCCCCTCCGTAAGTGTCACATTTTAGATTTGGTAGTGTTCAATGCATTCATCGGATGCTCTAGGTTGAGAACCTTCCCCCCATTTGCTGCTGGCTTGGGAAACAGTTTAGCCTACATTTGTGGTATAAGAAAAACAAGTGATATTAAATTTTTAAAAAATAGAGGAAGCCTGACACTGCAGAAAAGGAAGTCAGTGGGAACCTATGCACGCAGGTCCACTCTGTTGGAAGGTAAATTGTAGGGCTGGTTAGGGAATTGGAATTGGGGCCATCTGTTCGTGCCCTAACATCCTCTACTGAGAGCAAATTTGTAAATAAAGGATCTCTAGAAACATATGAACAACCGTAGAGGTGAAATTTAAGCCAAATTGGATAGCTCAACTTAATGGAACAGGAATTAGGGACTGAAAAGGGAAAAATTAGGCAAAGCACATACAAATAAACTAAGAAATATAAATAGCAAGAGTAAATATATTTAAAAAAATGAAGTCTCTCTTTTTTTGTGAAGGGACAAAAGTGCAAACTCATCTGGCGGCTCCCTGAGACACTTCTAGCTCCTTGGTTCTGTTTGGTAAAATGTTCACGTGAGGGTTGTTATTGTCGTTAGTTGCTATTGAGTTGATTTTCACTCATAATGACCGTATGTGTAACAGAATGAATAGTTGCCCAGTCTTGTGCCATCTTCATGATCGCTGGTCTGTTGAAGTCCATTATTATGGCTATTGTGTCAGTCCATCTACTTACCAACAACGAGATCTTTTTCTAGCCATTGATCTTTCCTGATAATGTGTCCAAAGTGAGCCAAAGTCTTGCCTTCCTCGCTTTTGAGGAGCATTTTGGTTATATTTCTTCTAAGACTGGTTTGTTCCTTTGGCAGTCCACAGTAGATTCACTGCTCTTTTGCCAACTCTATTCAGTACACATGGATAGATTCATGTGTCAAATAACTGATCTCAAATACTTTGGTGTTAGAGTTTAAAAGAGCAATCAGATTTAACACAATTTCGAGATTCAATTTTAAAGTAGATTTGAAGAACCATGCCACTCTTTCCCTGTGCCTACCAGGTTCCTGGCACACAAGTGCCCAACAGGTGTTTGTTGCATTTAAGTGGAAAAATAGATACTAAGCAGTGCAAATGTGTCCTCGTTGTTTATTTTTTTTTTTCCCTAATACTAACTTCAAAAAGTTTTGGATGTAATTGAGCCAAAAATCTGATTAGTGTCGAGACAAAAGAAAGACACAGAAATAATCTTGGAAAATAATTTAAAGGAGTAAAATTATAAATTCTAATTAGAATGATGGGAACAAGTTGGTTTACCACAGGACAAGGCATTCTTGTTTTATTGATAAGACTAGGGGTGAGTCACACACAGATTATTTACATGTGATTATTATTATTGTCTTTTTTTTTTTTTTTGAGGTTATAAGAATCTAAAAGACCCAATGGGATGTGTTGTTAATTTACACTTTATTTTTCTAAAGTTGGAAATTCTGGTGACGCAGTGGTTAAGAGCTATGGCTGCTAACCAAAAGACTGGCAGTTCAAATCAACCAGGTGATCCTTGGAAACCCTATGGAGCAGTTCTGCTCTGTCCTATAGGGTTGCTATGAGTTGGAATCAACTCAATGACAATGCGTTTTTTTTGTTTCTTCTCAAGTTATTTTGGTGGATCTGTATGTTGTCTTGGCAAAATGATGCGTGATTTTCATGTTGGTCATTTTTGCATTGTAACCATAACTTTTTTTTTTTTTTAACTAAGACAAGGTCTTTAAGGAAAGAGAGAGACAGACAGAGAGAGAGAGAAGAATAAGTGGAAATAAAAGGGGGAAAAAGAGCAAGTAAAAAAACAAACAAAAGTACCCATGTTGGAAGATTGCCGTTTCTCCATGGAGAAATCGCTCAGTGGTCTTGCCTCCCTAAGGCAAGAATTGACTCATGACAGTGAGAAAATACTGAACTGGGCTTACCATGTGGCTGGGAAGCTGAATATGATTTTTTTGACTCGTTACAGTGCACTATTTTGGGCTCTTAATTTTGACCACATAGATATTTCATTGCATGGCAAAGCCCTCATTTCCCAGTGACAGTCTCTTTCCTAGTTTGTTTTGAATGGAATCAGTTTTTACTTCTATATTCTGGGGAGTAGGATTCTTGTAATACTTCCTTGACATTTTAATTAAACATGTTTCTGTTGGTAGTTCTCAGGTGCTAGGTAGGCAATAGTTTCAGTCTAACGGGGAAATACACAGTTTATAATTATAGGTTGTTAAGTGTTGGGGGGCGCTTTAAAACAAGTGTTCTTTGAAATTTTTTTTCCTCTTATGTCATACCCCAAAAGAACTAGAAAATCTATCTGTCCCAATTGTATGTTTTAGAATGAAACTTAAAATTTATAAGTTCAAATCGCATAGCTGCAAAACATGTACTTTCTGATGTATTTTAAATACTTCCATTTTAAAATGAAATTATTACGCTTCTCTTTTAAGAGTATGTAATGATATCCAGACTTTTTTTTTTAATGATATCCAGAAGGTACAGCAATTTGATCCTCACATTTATCCATTTGAAAAATACACAAATAAGCTCTTCTTTAATATTTGGAAAATTTCCATAATTTCCATTCCTCTATGAACTCATATTTCCATTCAGCTTCCCTCACAGAATTTAAAGTAATATATTTATGCTCAAAAGTCTTTTATTGTCACCCTTCTATATCTGTCTATAATAAAAATATTTATATAACTTTAAAAATTTTATTTTTTCTGAATGGGGTTTTTGTTAGAATCACTGATTAAAAGACTAAAGGTATAAATTTGGGTGATTGATAAATAAAAACACTAATTTTGTATTTGGCTTTTGGCTTAAAGAAATGGAATGGGTTTTTTAAAAAAATCTCAGTTTATGTATCTGTGGTGAATATTAGTTATTGCTAAAATTAAAAAGGGTTCAACGTGAATTCAATTTTTACTTTTCGTTTTTATAGTTTTATATGCTAAGAACACTTGTTGATATAAAAAAGTTGATGAAAAAGATTTGTTATATTTTCTTCCTCTCTTCTTTGGCATAATTTTTTTTTCAATTGTTCCTTCTCTTTTATTCAGTACGTACTTGTTTTTTATTGGTTACACACTTACACTACCATAGGTCTTAAACTTTTGAATCAAAATTGTTATGGTTTCAAACTTAACCTCGTGGTGCATGATACAATTTAAAAAATCCTTTTGCAGGCGACAGTGCGCAGCTTTTCCCAGATCCCTTCTTTAGAGCAGAGGCACCATTCCCCTGCTGCTGGGAATATGGACCACTGATGGCCCTAGGTCACAGGGAAGTAACTGCCTGGCCTGAGGTTAAGCCCCCTTCCCAGTCCTGGAGCCAATGTCTAGCTGATACAGAAGTATAGAAGCCTGGCTTCAGATGAGGACAAATCTAATAGGTCATTCCAACTCCAGAGATCCTGTAGAATTGGCCAGAGGCCTCAATAGCAACCACACCAAGAGCTTGCTTTTCTCTGTCCAAACCATGCTTTCCTCATGTCCCGTCCTTCTAGGCAGGGCTGGGTTACCCAATAAGCAAGGCACCAAACAAAAACCAAATCC
Organism: Elephas maximus indicus; assembly: GCF_024166365.1. Classification (NCBI taxonomy): domain Eukaryota; kingdom Metazoa; phylum Chordata; class Mammalia; order Proboscidea; family Elephantidae; genus Elephas; species Elephas maximus. Next base: position 67,110,061 of record NC_064841.1, on the reverse strand, counting down.
ATTGCTATTGAGTCAATTCCAACTCATAAAACCTCATAGCAACCCTATAAGACAAAGTAGAATTGCCCCATAGGATTTCCAAGGAGCGGCTGGTGGATTCGAACTGAGGACCTTGTTGGCAGCCAAATGCTTCATCACTGTGCTATCAGGGCTCCAAGCAAGGTAAGAATGGGCCCAATTGTGCCTTCCCACCAATCTGCAGTGCACACTCTCACCTGTCTCCCACCACAGCACAGATGTGGTGACACCCACGCGACATTGCTCATCACAGATTAGCAAATAAATACAATTAAGCCCAGGAGCACCTTGCTGAATGCAAGCCAGTACATACCGTGCTTACTGGTTAATCTGCCCCTGTTTACAGTTGTATTCCTGGGAGTATCCCTCATGATCCTGCCACTCACCATCTCAGAGTCTTTTCCCAGGAAGCCCATTATAAAACACCCATTCATTAACTTGCGTTTTTGAAGTGTGATTCTTCTGAAAGGAGTGAAAAATCACTCTATCATGAGTCTAGAAATGATCCAGTAGGCCTATTTCACTTGTTGTGCTTTTTTTTTTATTTTTATTGTGGTGTATTTAGTATGGACTATTTACAGCCATTGAAAATATGACAGCTTTGATAAATATGGGAAAAAACTCTGGTGGCATAGTGGTTAAGAGCTATGGCCGCTAACCAGAAGGTCCACAGTTCAAATCCACCAGGTGCTCCTTGGGAACCATATGGACAGTTCTACTCTGTCCTATAGGGTCGCTTTGAGTCTACTATGAGTCAAATCATCTCGACGGCAATGGGTTTGTTTGTTTGTTGGTTTTTGATAAATACTTTGCTTGAATTTTTTTCCAGTGATTCAAAAATATTTTGGTTATGGCTTAGGTTATTTTCTTTCCATTCTGGTGTGATAGGTAGAATAAACTTGAGTGTTCAATATCTTCAGATTTAATAATCCTCATTTAAAATGCCTCAGTGAAAACTATGTTGTAGTTAAAGATGAGGGAACATACACACAAGTACACATATCCTTAATAGCGTGGAGCCTGGGGAAAGCTAACTGCAATTCATGAATAATGCAGGGTTTTGCTGTTTATGTCATTTCCATCTGTTGTGTGCATGATATTTATGATATTCACAAGATAAACTGATAGGAGTGTGCGATCTGCTAATATGTATACTTTTAAAGCTTTAATGACTGTTTTTATGGAAGAGTGATGTCATGTACTCCAACTCCAGGGATATGAGAATTGGAAAATGAAATGGCAGTACAAACAACACAGACACTTTGTACATGCAAGCTTTTTGTTTTTAAATGAGTGATACTTGATTTACGTCTTACCAGATGCCAAGGTCTCAAAAGGCTTTCCGGCATCAGTTTCTGATTACATCTTAGGTGACAAAGAAGAATGGATTCGAGTATAGTGATTCCATCCTTCTCTTGCTGACCTTCTCCCAGGCTACACTGCTTCTCAATGGGTGTATGTTGACTCAACTAAACGAGGATGGATTACTTTTATGTATTTCAAATGATATATAAACCTTGGAATTTACCTGGGAAAATTAAAGTTTGGATGAAGTGAGGGTTCCTAGAGAAAATAACAGAAAAACACATTTTTCTTCTCCATAAACCAAATACACAATCCCACCAAGGGAAATTTTGTTCTGTCTCTAACTTAGAGATTACCTGAGTTGGTGTGATTTAGTGGAAAGTTTTCCAGACAGGAGAACTGGCTTCTTCTACCACCGATAGAAAATCACCAATTCACTGTGTAGACACTGAAGTCATTTAACCTCTCAGGAGCTCGCTGTTGTAATTAGAAAAATGTAAGGCTTGGACTAGGTGATTTCAAACATTCTTTCAGCCCAGATATTTTAAAGAGTCTTATATGCACTTGATTTTCATCTTCAAAACATTTATTATAGGCTATTGTATTTGAAGAAACCCTGGTGGCGTAGTGGTTAAATGCTACGGCTGCTAACCAAGTGGTCAGCAGTTTGAATCCACCAGGTGCTCCTTGGAAACTCTATGGGGCAGTTCTACTCTGTCCTATAGGGTCGCTATGAGTTGGAATCAACTTGACGGCACTGGGTTTTATTGTATTTGAGAGATCTGCTAGGTCCATGAACATCATTTGATTTTTATAAAAGCTGACTTCCCTCTCTTTCTTAAAGAGAAATGTTTTTTTAAAATGTTAAAAATATTTACTGTTGTTTTCCTTTATCTAAATATTTTTTAGGTATTTTTTTTTTAAGTTATTAAAATAATTTGAGGTCTGCCTCCTCCAATTTTTTTTCTTAAATCTGGTAATCTGGAAAGAATTGATATGCTTGCTTTCAAATATGGCATTCTTTGATGACTATCTTCTGATAATTCTCTCAAGTTTAGAAATTAAGGGATATAAGAGGATTTCCAAGGAGCCCTGGTGGCACAGTGCTGTAGTGCTCGGCTACTAACCAAAAGGTCAGCAGTTGGAACTCACCAGCCACCCTGAAAGGGAAAAATGTGGCAGTCTGCTCCCGTCAAGATGACAGCCTTGGAAACCCTTTGGGGAAGTTCTGTTTCTACTCTGTCATATACAGTAGCTATGAGTTGGAATCCACTTGACAGTAACAGGTTTAAGAGGATTTCCTAGAAGTCTTGCAATAACTGAATTGAGAAAATATTAAATCCAAGGTATGGGGAGGAAAACTGATATCTGACCGTTTTATCACATATACCCCGTCAGGGAATACTGACATTTAGGTAGAATCGGCGGTATGATTCAAGATGCCCCAAACATTTATCCCATTCTGCATAAAACTACAGGAGACACGAATTCTTTAGGTCTAGCAACATCCCCTTTGAAAAGGTACACACCATAGAGTCTTGTGTGTGTGTTTGTGTGTACTTGGGCGTGTGCCTGCACATTGTGCTGTTACTACTGTGAATTAGTTAAATGCTTTGCTTCCATTTCAACACCCAAGTGAGTGTAGAGCAATCCCTGTAGAGCAAGCCCTCTCATTTCTTCACCTCAAGCGGGTTTATTAGCTACTTTCTGAGGAAACGATGGCAGAGGAACCGGCCCGCGGCTCTCCAGCTGGACGGTCTAGTGGACAGTCATCATCACTGCCTCCAATATGTGCGTGCTAAAACAAAAAATAAAAATAAAAACAAAAACAAAACCCAAACCTGTTGCTGTCGAGTGGATTCTGACTCACAGACACCCTATAGGACACAGTAGAGCTGCCCCATAGAGTTTGTGTATTCTAGCCACTGCTTAAAATAACCAAGTAACCACGTCACCCCTTTTCCATTTTTCAATATTCTTCTTCAGTTCTTTTAGTGGACACACTGAACCATGATGAAAGTTTAAGCAGTTTGCTCCTGAAGGATTCTTTACCTGCCCCGAATCTTTACTTGGTGTCAGGATTGAATTGTGTCCCTCCAAAATAGCAGTGAACTTGGCTAGGTCGTGATTCCCTTGTATGACCGTGTGATTGTCTACCATTTTATCTCCTGACGTGATTTCCCTCTGTGTGGTAAATCCTATCACTATGATGTAATAAGATATATTAGTGACAGTTATACTGATGAGGTCTACGAGATTAGGTAGTGTCTTAAGCCAACCTATTTTGAGATATAAAAGAGAGAAGCAAGCAGAGAGATATGGGGACCTCATACCACCAAGAAAGCAGTGCCAGGAGCAGAGCATGCCCTTTGGACCTGAGGTTCCTGCGCTGAGACGCTCTCAGGTCAAGGGCAGACTGATGCATCCTAAGGACTTTCCTCCGGAGCCTACAGAGAGAGAAAGCCTTCCCGGGGAGCTGATACCCTGAATTTGGACTTCCAGGCTACTAGACTATGAGAAAATTACTCTCTCTTTGTTAAAGCCACCCACCTGTAGTGTTTCTGTTATAGCAGCACTAGGTGACTAAGACACCTGGGGAAGAAATGGCAATCTACTGTCATGTCCCTTGTCAGGCTGAAGCCTAAATATTTCTGTATTCCTCAGCACCACTTTTTCTCTCTCACTTCGGGAAACCATTTATATCCTTTCTAGTCCAGTGACCCCTACTTTGGCATACTCCTTCCTCTTGGGTAATAAAGCCTAGATCACCAATTTCTTCCTGTGATTTATGAATTTCTTTTCAGACCGTTGAAGGCAAATTGAGGTCAGGGACCATATATTCTGCTTTGCTTCTCCCATAGCACAATATATATTTCATACATAGTGTCTAATGTCTACGTACAATACCTCTAGGTATTTTTCATTGATGATGGTAATGGTAGTAGTTACTATTGAGGTTTTTTTTGTGTGTGTGTCTTATGTTAAGCATTTTACAAACATCATCTCATTTAGTCTTCACAGCAGGTGGGTAAGGTAAATATTAGCAATAATACCCATTATACAGATTAAAAAAACCAACACTCTTAGAGGTTAAATAACTCACTTGTGTTAACACAAATGTACAAACATACACACACTCACACACACAGAGACACAATTGCTGCGTGTCAGAGCCCTTCTCTGTTTCTGCTGGCCCCATAAGCAGAAGGGAGAAAAGCTAATCCCAGCTTTTGGAGTGTGCGAGCAGGGAATGTGAATGTTTCCAATCTGATCTGCATCTATTTGTCTCTAAAGTACAAAATCAACCTACCTTGCACCGACCTATTTAATTTCTTTCTGTAGAACACTCCTACACCATCTGCACTATCTCCCCGTGTTAGCACCACTTTGATCTTATACCTTGTGATGTCATAACCCTGGCTTTATTATGCTAAAACATAGTTGTCCCTTTCCTGCACTGTTTTATTATAAAACTCCCCCCTACACACACACACACACACACACACACTACATAGAAATACTTGTACCTACTCCAGCCAGATGGATGGTGCCATGCCCAAATTTCTCTATCCCAATTCTTACCTTTCCCTTGACCACTGAAATGAGGCTTGGTACCAAAAAGTGGTGGTGGTGGCCGTACTGGAGTGGGAGGTAACGTTGTTCAGTTCATCCAGCCAGAATCTTAACTATTTGAGGTGCAAGGAAAGGGGACATGCCTCCTTGGAAAAATGGAACTAAGTGGGCTAAGAACAAGGCATTTTGGGGCAACTTTATAAGATAGTGGGAGGGTCCATATAGCTTGGCTGAAGTGGGTTAGAGATCTGAGTGCTAAACATAAATGCTACCTAGCAACCCTATAGGACAGAGTAGAACTGCCCCATAAAGTTTCCAAGGAGCACCTGGTGGATTTGAACTGCTGGCCTTTTGGTTAGCAGCCATAGCTGTTAACCACTATACCACCAGGGTTTCCCCTACTTTACCTAGGTCCTATGAAACCTGAGAGATTTAAAAGGTGAGTAAAATCACGATTTTGGATATGGCTGCCATAAATCCTGTTCAAATTTTGCTCTGTTCTAATTGATAAGCTTTAATTGGAGCAAACAACTGAAAAAATTGTGTAGTTCTATAAAGACAGGAGACCTCAGCCATCATACCTGACTGTATATTCTATCCCACTGAGCAGGTATGGATTCCCAATACGCACCGGCTTACTCGTGCTTGCTTACTAACCCGTAGTAGCGAAACACAGGTGAAATGGTGCACTACAGGTTAGTAAGTAAACACAGTTAAGCTGCTATGTACCTTGGTTACTGGAAGCCCATGCAAACCTTGTTTACTGGTTAATCTACCCCTGCCACTCACTGAGCATAGTTAGGCTAGTTGGTTTGGGAGAAGCCACCTATCTAATGAAGTGAAATGTACACCCAAACCAACCAAACCCACGAGTCGATTCTGACTCATAGCGACCACAGTAGGTAACAATTAAAGCTTTAATCAGGATTTTTTTACAGTTGTAAGTCAAACTTTAATGGTGGCGGGGCGGGGGGTGATCTCATTGAGTTAAATTCTATTTGCCCTAATGCAAATTTGTGTCAAACCTTCTGTTAATTGGATGAAAAAAATGAGGAACTGCAACCTAATTCCACAACAAAGAATTAGACTCCATGAACTACACTTAAAAGCAAAGTGGAAAAGTGTTTTAAATTAACTGTGTCAATAGGATTTTATCTTTTTTTAATAGAAGCATCCCAGACTTGAGACTTCTGGATTCTAAGTATAATAAATGTAATTTAATTCCATTAATGTTCTATTATTGGCCTCATTCTTTATTAAAATCAATAAATTATGTAATTTACTTTCAGAGAGGTAATAAATGCATGTTGCTACATTTTAACTGGAGTGTATGGCGAAAAGACAGCCTTCTATACCAGCCGATTCCCAAGCCACCCAACGCCTCTTCCCAGAGGAAATGGTTCTGTTGTTTCCTGCATTTAGTCTCAGAGTCATTCCAGAGTTTATTTTGTCTTATTAAAATTCGTGCCAAAAATCTGCACGTACATCACCAATTCTGAGACTTGTAAATACGTATTTTAAGAACAGATTCTCTTTTGTCACCACCCGGCACTTGTGGGCACTATCTCCCTCCATTTAATTGTTAATATATACTTGGGAAATGTAAACTAATTTATTACAGTATTTGCTTAAGCAAAACATAATTAAGAAGGCAAATATACCGCCATCAAAGCAAAGCGAAGCAGATACTATTTTACAATGTCAAACTTGAGTAGAATTTTCCCACTGCTTTGGGTGTTTTGGTCACAGCTCTTCTTAGCCAGGCTGGGATAGGGTCTCTTATCTTACATGTTACAGGTCCTTCTTTCCTGGATGTAGGGAAGTCCTTATCTGGTTGTTCCTTATCTATCCTGAGATTGAAGGGATTGGAGGGAGGCCAGAGATAATGGTGGGGCCAGCAAATGCTTCCAAGCACTGACCAAGAACCCTGTGGCTCGCTTACCGGTTCGCCACCTCTCAGATCATTTTGCATGGGACATGAAAAAATATCAGCGTTGCAGTATTCTGACTCTGACCCCTTTGATAACTGGTAGTCAGAGTTGCCCTGGGGTTTAGAAATGGAGATTTCGCCAAACTGTCTATCGTTTAAGGACGGCACTTCTCTGCAAATGTTTTGAAGGTCTGGGATTAAAAGGAAAACACAATAACTCTAAAACCACCAGGGTCAGATCTTTTCTAAGAAGAGTATGCCCTCACTGTGAAGCTTATAAATCAGCAACGGCCATGCCGCTAAAATGATAAAGTTTAATTCTGTGAAAAGCTAAAAAGGATTGCTCCCTCCATCACAGCAGAGTGTTGTCTGGCATAAAGGGAACATTTTCTGTGTAATATTAACGTTTCCTGTGATTCAGGCAGTCCTGTAACTTATTGCTCTGCCCTATGGACCTCACCCTTCCTCATCACCTTCCCAGACCCCGATGCGTAGTGTCACACTCATGTTTCTTGCTAATTAGAGTTGTTTCCTTGCAGGTGAATGGAAAACAAGGGTACCAACTCCTGCCCCCCGTTGCTAATCAGTGTTTGCACACTTGCAGGACTGACTAAATGTTGCAGGGACCGTGGTGACTTTTCCTGGTGCACTGACCATGAAGGGCCACAGCTCTTCATATTGTCTGTCACCAACAACAGAAACAGGGAATTGCTACTCTTAAGTTTTCAATCCTTACCTCTCTCTGGCTATTTGTTCCTCGGTGTTGTCTTCAGCTTTAGGAACTTGGGTCACAGCCATACCAGCTTATTATTCTTTCACACACTTTCCCCCCCGCATCACACTCCCTACTTCGTATTCTACACCAAATTAATTGTCCATCATTCAACCTGCGGACGGTCTGAGATTCAGCATCTTCTAAATCTTGCTAAAGAATCAGATGCTTGTTACTGGTTACCAGGGGTGCAAAGGAGGAGGAAAGGGGGAGTCATTGCTTAGGGGGCACTGAGTTTCTGTTAATGGTGGTGAAATCACTGGGAAAAGGAGACTAGCAATGGCTGCCCAACATGGCGAACTCATTTAACATCACTGAGCTTTTCCAAGTAAAAATTGTTGAAATGGCAAGTGTTTTGTGATATATATATTTAACACAATTAAAAAAATAAACAAGAGGGATTTCATTTTCTGCCCTGGAAAACGTTTATCAATGATACAACAGGAGAGTTAAGATGTTACATTTCAGGTGACTTTCCTATTCTTAAGGAATTCGTAAATCTTTTAGGAAACCAAACCAAACCTGTTGCCGTTGAGTCAATTCCGACTCATAGCAACCCTATAGGATAGGATAGTACTGCCCTTTGGGTTTCCTAGGGCTGGCTGGTGGATTCCAACTGCCAGCGTTTTGTTTAGCAGCAGTATCACTTAATCAATCACCATGTAGAAAAAGAGATATGAAAAACATGGTAGCTGTTTCCTTTGGTGTAATTAGATCATTTTCTCTTTCTCTTCCCATAAAATGTTTTTGTTGAATGACTTATATTACTAATCCCTTGAGCACCTTTATTACTCTCCTCCAACCCTTTCCATATCTCTATGCTTGTCAAGCCTTAGAGTAGAGCTGGATTCAAAGGTACCTACATTATATTTAATAGCATGCAGAGATTTTCTACTCGATCTTACATTTCAGCATTCTCATTTTAAACTTTTCATGGGAGACTCCTGATATAGAAGACATAGTTTTTTTGTTTTTTTTAATATGTGGTCTTCTCAGTGCTGTTGTTTATATCTGCCCACATCTTCAAGTTGTCAGGGTTGTTTTGAATTGCAATGGCACCCTCCAAATGTATATGACACTCCACCCACTTGCTGCTGTCAACAAAGTGAGTACATTTTCTGAATGTCATTAGTGAAAACGAAGTCCGATCCATCAAGGAAAGAACTGACAGAACAGCCTGGTTGAAGAAAACATCTCAAATGAGAATTGGATCTGCATTTACCACCCACTAGTTGGTTGGCGGAACCCTGGTGGCATAGTGGTTAAGAGCTCAGGCTACTAACCAAAGGGTCAGTGGCTCATATCTACCAGCTGCTCCTTGGAAACCCTATGGGGTAGTTCTACTCTGTCCTATAGGGTTGCTCTGAATCAGAATCAACTCGATGGCACACAATGACAAACGGTTGACCACTGATGTATTTTCCTAGTTTCATATTTTCCTAATGTGCAATATGGGAATAATGATTTTTTTCCCCTAGGGGTCTTGGAATAACTCTCATTCTTATTCAAGTATCTGCTGAGCACCCTTTGTAGTATACGGCACTGTACTAGAACTTGAGGACATCAGTGAAAAAGGCTGCTACTCTTGAAGAATCCAAGATCTAGACGAGGAAGAAAAATATATGTACATAAACACATAAACCAATTAAGCAACAGTAATGATTCTTTACCTCTTTAGAACATTATATAGTTTTCAAAGTTATATGTGTGTCTACAACATTTACACATAAATATGTATAGCTATTAAAATTATGCATATATGTGAAATTATATGTTTATAAATATATACATATATGTACATGCGTATATGTATATGTTTTTGTTGTCAGATGCTGTCGAGTTCATTTTGCCTCATGGCAAACCCACATGTGCAGAGTAGAACTGCTCCTTGAGAGGCTTCAAGGCTGTGAGCTTTCGGAAGCAGACTGCCAGGCCTGTTCTTCAAGGCATCTCTGGATGGGTTCTAACCATCAATCTTTTGGCTAGGAGTTAAGTGCTTCACCATTTCCCAGGGACTCTTATATACGTGTATATCCATGTATATACATGTCTGGGTTTGTATATGTGTGTGCATTATTTCACTTTATCCTCGCCACCACACATGAGGCAGATAGTTAATGACTCCATATCACAGGTGAACACCCTGAGGCTACATGATATTAAGTAAAGTTAGGATTTCTGTTTTTCACCAGTGCCTTCAATGCAGTTTGGACTTCCACCTTCGGTAGCATCCGCTCTTGGTCATATGCTACCTCCTGAAATGGTTGAACGTCGACCAATTCTTTTTGGTACAGTGAACCTGTGTATTCCTTCCTTCTTCTTTTGATGCTTCCTGCATCATTCAATATTTTGCCCAGAGAATCCTTTAATACTGCAACTTGAGGCTCGAATTTTTTCTTCAGTTCTTTCAGCTTGAGAAATGTCAAGCGTATTCTTCCTTTTTGGTTTTCTAACTCCAGGTCTTTGCACATTTCATTGTAATACTTTAATTTGTCTTCCTCAGACACACTTTGAAATCTTCTGTTCAGCTCTTTTACTTCATCACTTCTTCCAATTGCTTTAGCTACTTGACATTCAAGGCCAAGTTTCAGAGTCTTTTCTTACATGCATTTTGGTCTTTTCTTTCTTTCTAATGACCTTTCGCTTTCTTCGTATCTGATATCCCTCGTGTGTCAACGTGGACAATGAATAAGGAAGACCGAAGAAGAGTTGATGCATTTGAATTGTGGTGTTGGTGAAGAATATCAAATATGCCATGGAGTTCCAGAAGAATGAACAAGTCTGTCTTGGCAGAAGTGCAGCCAGAATGCTCCTTCTAAGGGAAGATGGAGAGACTTTGTCTCAAGTACTTTGGACATGTTATCATGAGGGATCAGTCCCTGGAGATGGACATCATGCTTGGTAAAGCAAAGGGTCGGCGAAAAAGAGGAAGACCCTCAACAAGATGGATTGACACAGTGGCTGCAACATGGGCTGAAGCATAACAATGATTGTGAGGATGGTGCAGGACTGGGCAGTGTTTTGTTCTGTTGTCCATAGGGTCACCATGAGTCAGACTGACTTGACGGCACCTAACAACAACAATAACAGGATTTCTGTATAGATCTTGGATACTAAGCTCTGTGGACTTTCTATTGTATCATAAGTTATTTTCTTAAGCCAGCGTAAAGCTAAGTCCCCAAAGTGTAATGTAACTAAAACTGTGGAGGTAATTTCTGTGGAGGGTTTGCTTGGATGATTAGGGGTTTGAGGATGACCTTGAAGGATGAGGAGAATTTGGAAGGTGAAGGAGAAAAAAGAAGGATCTTAAATAGGAGAGGAGCTTGTGGTGCAGGCTGAAATGTGGTATATTAAGAAAGAAGAAGAAACAAACTTATTCACGGTTTACGAAGGGAAATAGTAAGATATATTGTTTCAGTACATGGGGTCTGAGTATGGCTGGTGCATGAATTGGGATTTTTTCTGAAGGATTGGGTAACATGGGCCACCATAAGGCAGTGCATGATAAAACCAGCTCTTTAGAAAGATGAGGGTGGATATTTTCTATGAAACAGGTTACAGCGTGTAGTCAGAAAGATAAGTCATAGAACTCTTATAACCTTCCAGTCATTAAATACCAACAGGAAAAGGTAAAGAGAGGGCAAAAGGCTAGATAGAAGGAATCTTTTGAAGGACTTGTTGTTCTGTTTGATTCATCTAGTCTAGTCTTAAGGACTGGGATTCTCGTTCTGCTACTAACTAGCTTTGTGACCTGGGCAAATTGTTTATCCTCACTAAATCACGATAGTACCACCTTCATTGGGCTGTTTGGAAGATAAATGAAATAATCCACATAAAGCTAATCTTCAAGCAGTACCTGGCATTTGGTAAACACTCATTAAATGTTACTCTTTATTGTTCTTTTTAGAGGTAAAGGGGAGGAGGAGAGATTTAGAAGGATGATATATTGTATGTGAGAGTATGGATTCCTCGAAGGAGAATTGCTCCATTAATCCAAGGCACTAGATCATTTTAACTAAAAAGCAATTAATACATGCCTTCTCTGTGGACAAACTTTATTTTAATTTGGCTGGACAATTTCTACCATTACAAAGTGACTCATTACAAAGATAATAAAACTGAGAACCACCTACACATCTTTAAAAATCTTTGCTAAAAGATATGTAATAGTAGAACAGTGTCTCATGCTCCAATTTATGCCTGCTTGAACAAGTTCTTTGTGTATTTCAGAACCTTTATCACTATCATAAGGAGCCCTGGCGGGGCACTGGTTAAAGCATTTGGCTGCTAACCAAAAGGTCAGTGGTTCAAACCCACTAGCCGTTCAGCGGGGGAGAGATGTGGAAGTCTGCTTCTGTGAAGATTTACAGCCTTGGAAACCCTGTGGGACAGTTCTACTCTGTCGTATAGGGTCTCTAAGAGTCAGAATCTACTCAACAGCAGTGGGTCTGGCATTTCGTTTTGTTTTATTTGTATCACTGTCATAAGGTCCCTGGGTGGCACAAATGATTTATGCTTGACTACTAATTAAAAGATTGCCAGTTTGAACCAACCAAGGGGTACCATGGAAGAAAGTCCTGGCAACCTGCTTTTGTAAAGATTACAGCTAAGAAAAGCCTATGGAGTATAGTTCCATTCTGTAACACGTGGGCTCGCCATGGGTCAAGTTTTCTTTTTTTTTTTTGGTTTATTACTGTCATTACATTTAGACATAAGAGGATAATTTGAGGCTTTCCTGAGGGCAACCTTAGTTTTAGAGCTTGGTGAGGAGTAAGAGGCAATCTTTCCATTTTGCTCAGGCTAGAATGTCTCTTCGTTGTGTCATACACTGCATAAGGAAGGTGTCAAATAAGGATGGGGAGTTTCTGCTCATTCCGCAGGGAGATGTGTTGAAGGGTATTTGAAGGATTCTTTAAAGCATTTAAATAAATCACTGTGGCAGAGTTTCCTTGTAATATTTAAGTAACAGCCCAAGAGTAATATTAAAAGAGACCAAAAGGATATAGAATTTGTAACGTGGAGCAGGAATCTTGTCTGGTCTTCAGAAGGAGGAACTGAAATTACCACACCCGCATGTCTTCTTTCAGAAGTGTGCCCTGCTCAATTTCAGCGTGAATAGCCTGACTGTATTTTGCCGTTCTATCACCCTGTGGCTGCCTAAAGGCAATTTTAGGAACAGGCACTTGGCAATGGAATGTAATTTCAGTGGAAGACCTATGTGCTTGGAACCTCCACTCATCGAGTCAGTAACAGGGTTTGAGTCATCCTCTCTAGAAGGCTGTGATTGGACTTCATATGCATTATAGTTTGCAGTAGTGTGGATGGCTTGTCTTGGGATTGCATAGCCGTACAAACTTTTCATACCGTGTAGTCTAACTTCCTCCAGTTGGAACAACAGACCCTTACCTCAGAAGACTGCGTTTTATTCCTTTGAATCTGACTTAGTACTGCACCTTGCTTCTTCTTGTTGCCTAAAGAAAGCATTTTTGTTTGAAGCTACTGCTGCTAATGTAGCAACAATCTACCTTAAAATGAATGAGGTACAAAAAGCCCTCATTCCGTGGAAAGGAACCTGACTGAGAATTAGAACAAGGTGACAACTCAGAGACAGGGTGGGTGGATGGAGGAAAAAGCTGGGGCAGAAGGAAACAGTTGGTGCCAAATAAAGAAAAGAATGGGAGAAGAAAACTTGACTGACTTCTCCATAATATCTGAAGCCGTTTCTACTAAGACAGCATATTTCAAAACGTTAGTTCCTACCCGCGTAAGGGTTACCCATTGGTAAATACCACCTTGAATCTGAATAGGTTGCTGTGTACCATAAGACCTTTCTATCTTCTGATTCGAAGATTCCTGAAATAATTTTGTACTATACCTAAAACTACTTTGGATAGGGTGTTTAGATAATTGGAGCAATTAATATCCAAAATACTCCTATGGAAATATGTTGTTTATATAGTATACGGAAACCCTGGTGGCATAGTGGCTAAGTGCTTCAGCTGCTAACCAAAAGGTCGGCAGTTTGAATCCACCAGGTGCTCCTTGGACACTCTATACGGCAGTTCTGCTGTGTCTTATAGGGTCACCATGAGTCGGAATCAACTTGACGGCAACAGGTTTTTATATAGTATATGTATGCCTATGTGTGTGTGTGTATATGTTATGACATATATGTGCGTATAATTATATATGAAGATATTTATTTTATTATATAATTATGTATTTATACATTTATATAAGTATTTATATGTTTTATATACTCATATATATATTTGTTTTAAAGAGATTGAGAATTTATTTCACATGGAAAGGGCATCTCAAATTGCTTAAAGGTGCAAGACAGCACATCTAGCTTACCTTCCCCTTTTACAGATAAAGAAACTGAGGACCAAAGAGATAGAGTGACATGACTAAGTCTTACAATAAGGCAGAGTCCCATTAAACTCACGTCGCTTTTTCCAGGCCAGTACACCCCTGAGTCCACTGCAGTGGTTCCTGGTGTTGATAGAGGGGTGAAGTTGTTGGCCTTGAAAATGTACCCCTTACTCCGACTTGATATCCACTCTAGAAAGACCAAATAAAGAAATGTTAAGAAGTAATTGGCCCCACTTAAAGAATGTAATAACATTTCAATACTACCTACTAATACAATTAGTTTTGCAGAGTAGAACTGCCCCACAGTTTTTTCAAGGAGCAGCTGGTGGATTCAAACTGCCAACCTCTTGGTTAGCTGAGCTCTTAACCACTGTACCACCAGAGCTCCAACATTTCAATAGGAAAACCAAACGTGGTTAATTTGCCACCAAATGTAAATGAGTATATGTTCTTATAACTATTTTCGTAAGTGGGATCCTGAGGAACGCTTCTAACGGATATCAGTCACATAAATGGGTCTTTCTCTGTTGTTTTCTCTCCTATTCGTTGAGACCACTACTGTCTGCTTTGTTTTACTGATGCCAGGAAATAGTTTATAAAATTTGCTACCATCATCATCATTATCATCATTAAGGTCATATGGTAAGGGGAAACAATGTCTGTGATCAGCTATGGGTCCTTTTCAAAGACAAACCGCCTCTCCCTCCCTCGACCACTACCCACCAAATTCAGAACCCTGCTGTTTGGTTAACACTGCTATAGAGGAAGGAGATTATTTTTCTTCTCTGAGTCTTTTTTCTTTTTTGCTTGAATCCAAATTTCTTTATAATTGACGCATTGCTTCCTTGTGCCCCTGCTCACTCTTGTTAACTGTTCTGGGAAAAGCAGCAAATGAGTTTAACATTTGCAGCCAGTGGCCGTAGGGCAAATCAAGACTAGGACACTTAACTGAATATGATACGGTTAGCTTTGTTTCAGATAAAAATTGGAACCAGCAACGTCTTAATTCTCTCGTCTAGACGATTGTCACAGACGTAAATTACCATCATAATAGCTGTCAAATGCATTGTAATGGCTTTACCGAAGACATTATTTGCCAATCCTATAAGCTTTCAAACATGCTGTTTAGTTTTTACTAATTAATCTATTAAGAGGCGACATATATATATCCTGCTTCCTCTCTCCAAAGTGACATTTGTGGATTCGATTCCTTTCCCATTGCTAAGGTTGCTCTGTAAAGTCTATAATCTAATTCTGTCTGCAACAAATTGAATCAGAAAAATCTTTATCCAGATGTGGTGTTCCTCTGTGTTGGAGACAGTGGCTGTGGCATCTGTAAAGCTTGGTATTGATTCTCTTCTATGATTAACAGCTGTTCATACATATTATTATTATTTTTAAGTTTTATTGTGGTAAAGTAAAAAAAAAACAAAAACTTACTGCCATTAAGTCAATTCCGACACGTAGGCACCCTATAGGACAGAGTGGAACTGCCCCATAGGGTGTCTAAGGAGCAGCTGGTTGCTTCAAACTGCTGACCTTTTGGTTAGCAGCTGTAGGTCTTAACCACTGTGCCACCAGGGCTCCTGTGGTAAAATACCTGTAACAAAATGTGCCATTTTAACCATTTTGAAGCGTGCAGTTCAATAGCGTTGGTTACATTAACAATCTTTTTGAAAACATCACTACTCTTTTCAAAATTCTCTTCATCACCATCTTCACTGTCATCATCATCATCACATTCATATCCATGTCCCTGCTTTCATTATAACGCACCCTGGAGGCACAGTGGTTAAGCGCTGGGCTCGGCTGCTAACTGAAGGATTGGTGATTTGAACCCACCAGCCATTCCAAGGGAGAAAGATGTGGCAGACAGCTTCCTTAAAGATTTACAGCCTTGGAAACCCTATGGGGAAGTTCTACTCTGTCCTATAGGGTCACTATGAGTTGCAATCAACTTGACGGCAATGGTTTTTTTTTTTAAGTTTATTGTCATTATAAAACACACACGTTTCTCAACAAAACAAACTCCTTTTATATTTCCTCTTATCAATCAACTTTTCAGTTCCTTCCAATGCTTTTTTTTTTTTTGAGATATGAGTCACATACCATAAAATTAACCCTTTCAGCATTTGCAATCCGGCGGGTTTTAGTATATTCACAAGGTTGTGCAAACATCATGAGTATCTTATTCCAGAATATTTTTATCATCCCACAGAGAAACCCTTTACCCATTAGCAGTCACTCATCAATCCCCTCTTCTCTTAGCCTCTGTCAACCACCAATCTACTTTCTCTCTGGGTTTGCCTAGAGCCAAAATTTTATCTAAGTATGATCGTACAATATGTGACCTTTTGCGTCTGGCTTTTTGTCATTTAGCAAAATGTTTTCAAGATTCACCCACATCATAGCATATATGGTGCTTCATTCCTTTTTATGGCTGAAAATATTCCATCGTATGGATATACCGCATTTTGTTTAAACATTCATCAGTAATGAACATTTTCTGTTTCCTGCTTTTTGCGTATCGTGAATAATGCTGCTATGGACATTCACGTACAGGTTTTTGTGTGGACACATGTTTTCAGTTATCTTGGGTATACACCTAGGAGTGGAGTTGCTTGGTCATATGGTAACTCTGACGTTCAGAGGGACTGCCAAACTCTTTTCCAAAGTGGCTGCCCAATTTTACATTTTCACTAACAATGTATGAGGATGCCTAATTCCCTACATTTCATCAACACTTGTTATTGTCTTTTTGATTGTAGCCATTTTGGTGAGTGTGAGGTTGTATCTTGTTTTGATTTGCATTTCCCTAATAACTGATGGTGTTGAACATCTTCTTGTGTTCTGATTGATCGTTTGTATATATTCCTTCAAGGAATGTCTGTTTAAATCCTTTGCCCACTTTTTTTTTTTTAATTTGGGTTATTTGTCTTTTTATTGTTGAGTTGTGAGAGTTTCTTATATATTCTTGATACAAGACTCTCAATAGATGTGTGATTTGCAAGTATTTTCTTTCAAATTCCATGGAAAGGTTGCCTTTTCGCTTTCTTGATGACGTCCTTTGAAATACAAAAGTTTTTTAATTATGATAAAGTTCAAATTATCTTTTTTTTCTCTTGCCGCTTATACTTTCAGTGTTATGTCTGAGAAACCATTGGCTCACCCAAGGTCATGAAGAATTACCTCCTAAGTGTTTTGTAGTTTAAGTATTTGATCCATTTTGAGTTAAGTTTTGTATATGGTGTGAAGCAGGGGTACAATTTCATTCCTTTGCTTGTGGATATCCAGTTGTCCCAGCAGTGAGTTGAAAAGGATATTTTTTCCTCATTGAATTATTTTGGCACCTTTGTAGAAAATCAATTAACCATAAATGCAAGTGTTTATTTCTGGACTCTAAATTCTACTAAATTGATCTATAGGTTTTTGGTCTATGAAAAAAAAAAAAAATTTTTTTTTTTTTTTATGTCAGTGCCATATTGAACGATAAGCTTTGTAGTAAATTTTTGAATAAGGAAAGGTGAATTTCAAACTTTGTTCTTTTTCCAGGATTGTGTTGGCTATTTTGGGCCCTCTGCATTTTATACAAATTATAGGATCAGCTTATCAATGTTTGCAAAAAAAAAAAAAAAAAATGCCATGTGAGTTTTTAATAGAGTGTTGAATCCATAGATCAGTTTAGAGAGTACCGCCATCTTAACAGTATTAAATTGTCTGATTCATGAACGTAGGATGTCTTTCCATTTATTTAAGTCTTCTTTAATTTCTTACAATGACTTTTTATATATTTCAGTGTACATGAATATAGTTAACTTCTTTTGTTAACTATTTTTTATTCTTTTTGATGCTATTGTAAACGGAGTATTTTCTTAATTTCAGTTTTGGTATGGTCACTGCTAGTAAACAGAAAAACATTTGGTATTTTTATACTGACCTTGTATCCTGAAACCTTGCTGAACTTGTTTTTTAGTTCTAATCCTTTTTTACTGGATTCTTTAGCACTTTCTATATACAGGATTATGTCATCTGTGAAAGGAGATCATTTTACTTCTTTCTTTCTAATTTGGATTCCTTCTATTTTTCTTGCCTAATTATAATGTGGAATAAAAGTGGTAAGACTGGATATCATTTTCTTATTTCTTCTTTTAATGGGGAATCCTTTCATTCTTTCGTCATTGAGTATGATGTGAGCTGTGAGTTTCTCATAAATGGCCTTTATTAGGTTAAAGAAGTTTTTTCTATTCTTTATTTGTTGAGTATTTTTATCATGAAAGGATGCTGGATTTCGTCAAAGTGTTTTCCTCTATCTATGGAGAGTGTCATGTGTTTTTTGTCCTTTATTCTAATATGGTGTATTACGCTATTGGTTTCAATATGTTGAACTAACCTTGTTTTCTTGTGATAAATCCCATGTGTTCATGATGTATATAGTCTTTTTCATACGTTGCTGAGTTCAGTTTGTTAATATTAATTGAGGATGTTTGCATGTATATTGATAAGGGATATTGATCTATAGTTTTCTTGTGATGTGTTTGTCTGATTTTGCTATCAGGGTAACACTGGCCTCATAGAATGAGTTGGGAAGTGTTTTAACCAATTTTTTTTTTGTGTGTGGGGGTAAGGGGTTGTGACAGACTGGTGTTAAATCTTCTTTAAATACTTGTTAGAATTCACCAGGGAAGCTATTGCAGCCTGGACTTTCCTTTGTGGGAAGTTTTTGGATTACTAACTCAATTTATTTACTGTTTATAAGTCTGTTCAGATTTTCTATTTCTTTTTGAATGATTTCAGTAGTTTGTGTCTTTCTAAAAATGTCTCCATTTCATCTAGGTTAACTAATTTGTTGGCACACAATTGTTCATAGTATTGCCATATAATCCTTTTTATTTGTGTAAGGTCAGTAGTAATGTTCCTTCAATGTTTTTCAATCCTTTTATTTTCAACCTATATATGCCTTGACTCTGTAGTATCTCTTGTAGACAGCACATAGTTTTATCATGTTTTCCTTTGCTCATTCGGCTAATCTCCGCCTTTTGTTTGGAATGTTTATTTACATTTAATGTAATTACTGATAAGGTAGGGTTTGCGTCTTCAATTTTTCTACTGGCTTTATAGGGTCGCCGTGAGTCGGAATCGACTCGACAGCACTGGGTTTCTGGGTTTTATATATATCATAGGTCTTTTTTGTTTCTCTATTCCTCCATTAGTGCCCTCTTTTGTCCTGAATCGATATTTTCTAGTATACTGTTTTAATTTCTTTGTTGTTTCCTTTATTACTTTTTCAGTCATTTCCTTAATGGTTGTGCTGGGATTGCAATTAACATTTTTTAATGATCTAGTTCGGATCAATACCTAATTAATTTCAATAGTATATAAAACTAAGCTCCTATATAACTCCACTCCCTCTCCTTTCTTTGTGTTCTTATTGTTGTATAAATTACATCTTCATATATTATAAATCCATCAACACAGTTTTATAATTGTTTTATGCAGTTATTTTTTACTTAAGAGAAAAATTACAAACAAAAATGCATTTATATTGTCTTTTATATTTACCTATGTAATTATCTTTATTGGTGCTCTTTAATTACTTTATGTGGGTTCACTTTACTGCCTAATGTCCTTTTATTTCAGCCTGAAGGACTCTTTAGTATTCTTGTAAAGCAGGCATGTGAACAACAGCTGTCTCATTTTTTGTTTATCTGATCCT
The DNA here is from genome assembly GCF_024166365.1 of Elephas maximus indicus. Taxonomy (NCBI): domain Eukaryota; kingdom Metazoa; phylum Chordata; class Mammalia; order Proboscidea; family Elephantidae; genus Elephas; species Elephas maximus. The sequence goes on along the minus strand of NC_064841.1, from coordinate 67,090,375 downwards.
GTCTTCATTTCTCCTTCATTTTTGAAGAATAGTTATGCTGCGAATAGAATTCTTGTTTGACGGTGTTTTTCTTTCAGCATTTTTAGTATGTCATTCCACTGCCTTATGGCCTTAATTGTTTCTGATGAAAATCGTCTATAATCTTACTGAGGAATCCCTTGTATGTGATGAGTTTTTTTCTCTCTTGTTGCTTTCAAGACATTATCTTTGGCTTTCAAGCATTTGATTATGATGTATAATTATAATCTAAGGGTGTATCTTTTTTTTTTTTTTTTTTTTTAGCTTATCCTACCTAAGTTCTTCTAGTTTCTTGGATGTGTAGTTTAATTCTTTTTTTTAAATCAGATTTGGGAAGTTTTCAGCCATTACTTTTTCAAGAATTATTTCTGTCCATTGGTCTCTCACTTCTTCTTCTAGGACTCTCATTATGTATACGTTTATTTGTTTGATAGTGTCCCATGAGTCCCTGAGGTTCTGTTAATTTTCCATTATTCTTTTTCTTTCCCTTCCTCAGACTGGATAATATCAGTTTGAACTCAAATCTGCTGATAATCCCCTCTAATATTTTTTTTTATCTCACTTATTGTACTTTTCAACTCTAGGATTCTGCTGATTAAAAAAAAAATTATGTGTTTTTATTGATATTATCTTTTATTGATCTTATCTATTTGTGAATACATTGTTCTCATACTTTTTCTCAGATTTTTATACTTGATTTTTTTGGTGTTTGAACATAATTAACATAACTTTTACAGGCTTTGTCTAGTAAATCCAATATGTGGGCTTTCTCAGGGATAGTTTCTCTTGATTTATTTATTTATTTTTCTCCTGCTTATGGGTCATACTCTTCTGCACTGGGTGGGACTCCTGTTTCTTTGCAGGGGTCATGATTTTTTTGATTGAAACTGGGTATCTTAAATGATACAATTAGGCAACTTTGGAAGTCAGGTCTCCTTTCCCCAAGTTTTGTTGTTGTTGCTGTCTGTTTTTGTTATTATTGTTGCTGTTTGTTTATTTAGGGACTTTCCTGAACTAAATCTCTATGCTTTGTCGTGTGTGGCTGCTGGCTAGCTTGATGGTCAGCTAACGACTGAAATTTCCTTAAATGTATTGAACCAGTAAGTCTTCCAGTTTTTCCTGAGTGGTTCTATGTGCATTTGGGGGCATGCTTTCAATTCTTTGGCAGGCAGTTGACAACTCTGCTTTAGCCTTCGCTTCCTGATTGTTCAGAGCCTCAAGGTAAGCCAGAGATGAAATATTAGGGCTTTCTTGTGTCTTTCCACTATCTTGAAAAAGTGTGTGGCCTTCTTGATTCCCAGGAATATGTAGAAGCTTTTCAAAGTCTCCTCTGGAGAGCTCATTTCTCAGCTTTTTATTCTAAATATTTGGTTAGCTCTTTGTGTACCCCAATTATCATTGTTGCCTTGGGCAATTGCAATGTTAAACAATTTTCACTGACTGTTTTCAACAAATGCCCTGGGGGGAAAAGCTATTTGCTATGATGAGCTCTGTGTCAGGCCAAATAAACATAAGCCATGTTAGTAGAGGTTCCAGGAAATTGTTATAAAGCTCACATGATAACAGTTTTCTGGGGATGGTATTTTTGAGAAGCCTCACAGCCGTTCTGCTCTTTTCAGTGACCAGCAGTCTCCTGGTTTTAATAACTACCAAGTTTTAGTTTTCAAGGCCTTTGTGGAGCTGGGCTAGGGGGATTGGAATATGGCAGGTGAAAACACCACCAAAACTCTTTGTTCTTAGGGAGATTCTGCCATTTCTCTTCAGTAAACTTTCCTCGGATGGTTGCAAGCCTGTGGTTAATATCCAGAGTTCTAAGGAAGCTGATTTTTGACAATTTTGCTAGTGTTTTCATTGTCTTTATATGGGAACATATTTTCGGAGGTCTTTAATCTATCATTCTAGAAGTGGTCCTCCAACAAATTAATTTTTTTAGGAGCATAGGAATTTAGTGGGCATTGTGCTTGTCTTTCTAACATACCTTTTCTCCTTTTCTATTCATATGAGCTTAGAGTTGGAGGCGATTCACTGTCAGATCCAAGGGTGACCCTTGATTGTTCTATACCAGGGTTCTCAACCTTGATGCTATTGACATTTTGGACTAAATAATTCTTTATTTTGAGGGGCTGTCCTGTGCATTGTAGGATGATTAGCAGGATCCACAGCCTCTATCCACTAAATTCTGGTAACACCCTCACAGTGTGGCCACCCAAAAGTCGTTCAGACGTTGTCAAAGTCCCTTGTGGGGCAAAATTGTCTATAGTTGAGCTCCATTGATTCAACTCGTTGCAATAAAACAATTATAAAGCCAATTACAGGAATTTAGTTAAGTTTATTGAATATCTAATTTTCAAATTGGGAAACAGCCCGACTAGAAGAATATTGAGAATGCTCTGGGAAAGAAAGATTTTTATAAGCTAGTATACCTCAGTTTATCTGTTACTAGTAACCATATATCATTATAGAAATAGGGCCAGAATAGAAGTTATAAATAACTTGTGGACGTGTAAGATTTCATGCAACATTTCTTAGAAAACTAGTTAAATAATCAATGATAGACCTTAAAACATAGCTTCTCATCTAATCTTTCGAGTTGCTGTTGTCAATTCGATCACACACAGATAATTCTTTAAAACAGCACAATGTTCAAGGCAAATTTCTTTTCAGTAATTAAGCCAAGTGTTATTTGGGTTAAAGATGACTTTCAGGGAACAGTTTAGATTTAAAGTTTAAAGATTATCTCAGGGCAGTCGTTTCAGAGAATCATCCAGCCTCAGTGGCTCCAGAAAGTCGGAATTCTATGAAAATGTGAAATTCTGTTCCACAAACCACATTAGGATTGTTTTATTCTTCTAGACACAATGATTTACTCTGGGAAACAAGACTTGTACCCTGTAGCATAGGACAGTCCCCTGATCACAGGGATTGGTTAAATAATGAAGGTGTAACCAATTCAAACCAAAAAAATATGAAGGAAGATTGCTGGAAACAGCTGGGGGAAAAGTTTCCCTAAGGTTCTTGGAGTTCTACAGGAAGCCAGCCTTCTTTCCCCTGCTTTGTGTGAAGATGTGAAGTCTATTGGGAGGCCAGACTTAGCATGAAGCTGAAACGGCACATACTGTATGTGGGGAACATAGTAAACATTTAGAGCTATTATTACAACCCAGATGGGGCCTGTGCCATGAATTTTGCTTTTTGTATGAGACTGATTTTAGCTAAACCCTCTGAACTTAAAGGTGTCACTGAAAATTATAAGAGATTCTACCTTCTTAAAATCTCTTGCAAACCCAGCCCCTCCTTTCCAAATAATTTTAACTCTCTAGTTTTTTTTTTTTTAGTTCCAATTTTACCTCTTAAGTCTTAATTGGCTAAATGAAATACTTTTCACAAAATGCTGTGTTTTTTTTTTTAACCTCTCACCACCTCAGCTCATCAATTATCTTCCCAAAGCATACCTTTGACTTTATCACTACCCTGTTCAAAAAGTTCAAGGCTCCCTTACCATATATGCATTAAAACCTGATATCTCAGCCTGTTTTTCAATTGGGTTTTAGAATCAACTTATCAAGTACATCAGCCTCTACTTTTCTTCACAGATCTAAACTTTAACCCAAACTGAATGCTCACTGATCCCAAAGCAGGTTCTATAATTTCTGCCTCTGAGCATTTTCTTATGCTATTGCCAACACCAGCATATAAAATTAATGATTATAATGAAATAAGTAGCTTTTATGGAGCACTGTCCCTATGCCTGATACTATGCCTTATTTAATTCTCAAAATAAAACACCAATCTGTTAAGTGCTTCTATTTAGCCCTGTGGCACACTGTGGGAAATTATAGTTTAGAGAGATTAAATAACTTTCCAAGGTCACACATAGTGACTGAAAAAAATGGAACTTAAACTCAGATCATTCCAATCATCCATATTGTTGTTTTTAACCATAATATTATATTGCTTTCATTTTGCTCCTCTTTTCTCTCCCTGGTGGCATAGTGGTTAAGTGCTATGTCTGCTAACCAGAAGGTTGGCAGTTCAAATCCACCAGCTGCTTCTTGGAAACTCTGTGGGGCAGTTCTACTCTGTCCTATACGGTCACTATGTGTTGGAATCGACTTGACCGCAACAGGTTTTTTTTTTTGTTGTTGTTGTTGTGGTTTTTGCTCTCCCTCTCCCACCATCCTGTTGCAATTCAGATTTTTGCAATCTAAATTTATACGCCAGTTCATCCATAACGTGTGTCCCACTCCTTCAATCCAGAAGCAATCTCTCCCTCTTTGACCTCTCACTGACCCCAACACCATATCTGGTACATCATGATATATGGTCAATACATGGTTCAAACAAAAGAGATGGTTGAATAAATTAGGAGCCTAGCTATGCGGTTCATTTATTTCATCACTGACCTAAAGAAAAAATCATTAATTGCACAATATTTTGCAAATAATAGGTGGTTAGTAACTATTTGTTAAATTAAATGAATTGCTGAAGATTCAGTAGTTCAGCTCGTAGGGCATCTATTGCCCTTTGTGCTTCCCTTAGGCAGACCAGGCAGACCCTTGTGTGCCACAGAACCGAGCAGAAGCACTTACGTAAGAGTAAGATATAGAGACACCTACGAAATACATGTGGGATGTCTACGACACTCAGTGTTAATCTCAGCAGGTGAGGTCGCCTCAGGGCCTACCTTTTTTGTAGTTTACAAAGGGAGAGTTACAAACGTTTGCAGAGGGAATTCAGAACTTCTAGCTATGTCACTGACTGTAGTTGTGTCTTTCCTTCCACAGAGGACCTGCTTTATGTACTGTCAGTATGAAAACAAATCTATCACAATGCTATGTCTGTTTTGTCTGTCCCCAAATGTGAGTGGTATTTAAAAAGAGAAAGGACAGGGCACTAAGGTGAGAAAGAAGAGAAACCAGAAAGGAGAAGCAGATAATAAGCTAGGATAGCGACTAAACTAAACTGGATACCAGAGCTTTCAACCCAGGGGTGCTGTTGCTAATACTGTTGCCCTGAGTCAGCAACATAAATCAATTAGATTTGGTTGAACTTGAGAACCTTGAAAGTCCTATTCAAATAAAAAATCCTAGTTCATTAAAAAAAAGAAATTATCAAAGTTTTTAGATGTTGGCCATGACATAGATTCCAGGATTTCTCAAAGAGGAGTACATGAACATTTTCTCAGCTTCTTGTGTTCCCCATGCAAATAATCAAATTTCAAAATTACATTTTGATTATAATCTTTAAAAAAATAATATACTCATATTCTGGATAATGAGGGCTCCTAATGGAGTTTGGTCATTCAGTTTCAGGACTTACATTTTTAATTCAATCGATAATCTCATTAGCCACGAGGAGGTGCCATTTGTTTTTACCAGATTAAGGGGAAAAGACTAGAGTTGCCCTCATATGTAATGTAGCCATGTGCCTGTATGTATTTCATATGTAGACTGCACGTGTAACTCAGAAGTGTGTCATATCAGCGAAGTTGTCATAGAAGTTTGAATGGAGAAAAATGTTGAGAAAATTGTGTTTATAGACATGTCAAGCTTAAAGCGTGCATGTACGCTATTATATTCACGGTGAGAACAAATATTTAGTTTCAACAAAACATTCGAATTAATGTTATTCATGTTAATGTTACTGATTTTAGTGCTATTTTTTGTAGTTTTGCTTGATTTAGTTTATAAATGTGTTTTTAGTTTTATGGTTGTAAAAGAACCGTAACAGGTATTTATACCCAGACTTATATATTAAAATTGTTATAAAAATAATTTGTTGATATTGGTGTCTGGTGAGATCTTTTCCCTTTAAAAGGGTTCTGCTCATTACTTAAGTTTGACAAATACGTTTTGAAGTGCATGTAAATTCTAAGCTCATTGACCCCAGTGAGCTATTTTAGGATGAATAGTTCTCTACATTACCAAGGGAAATTTACTATTACAATAGCTGTTATCTCTGTTTTGTAAACTGTCGCCTTTATTTATTGAATCCTATTTTTCTTTACTAGGAAAAATGTTAATACTGATAAATCCTTGAGGCTATATTTCCGGCAATGTGTCAAGGCTAAGAATTTTTTTCAGATTGGGTCTCCAAGTTTACTTTTAAGATTTTCTTCATTTAAATAAATACAGCGTGTAAGTAGAGTGAAGAGGCCCCGTCTTTTTTTTTCTTTTTTCTTTTAATGTGGTGGAGTTAATATATGAACTTTACACTCCACTTCCGTGTATATTGCTCTAGTCATGCTGTGCATTCCAGTTCAACAGATGACGAATGCATGGGGCGGAGCAGTCAAGTGAATTGTCCCCATCATAAATCTGGGGAATCCAGCTACAATTACAAGTGTTCCAATTCCAAACCTTGGACTCCTTTCACGATATCATGTGGCTTCTCTAGATTAAATTTAACCTAATTGCCTGATAGAAATTGGGCTGTTAGAAAAGATGTAGTATTAACTCATAAGGAAATCCTTAAAATATATATTTCTTATTGTATACCTGATGTTTATAATTATTATTAATTTTATGTATATATATATAATTTTTTTATTATTATATAAAGAGATAGCCCTGGTGGCGAAGTGGTTAAGTGCTTGGCTCCTAACCAAAAGGTTGGCGGCTTGAACTCACCAGCCACTCTGTGGGATAGAGATGTGGCGGTCTGCTTCCACAAAGATGACAGCCTTGGAAACACTAAGCAGCAGTTCTACCCTGTCCTATAAGGTCACTATGAGTAAGAATAGACTCCATGGCAACGGGTTTGATTTGGTTACATAAAACACAGTACAGTAAGACAGATCTTTTAACTCAGATAAAAATTAAAAACTCAAGTAGTAGAGGAAGAAGATAGGAGGAAAAAGAATTTTTTTAAGCGTTGACTGATAAGTTATCGGATCACAGCATAAAATTTTACTTTTGACCAATGTCACAAAACAACTTGTGTATCAACTGTTTAATGAGAAACTAATTTACTCCATAAACTTTCACCTAAATCGCAACAAAGAAAGAAAAAAATTTTAGTCTTGACTTTCGGGAGTAAAAGTTTTGTAGCCTAATGAAATGAAACTGTTAAGATATTTAGAGAGAGACATCTTTTCTTCTTTCCCTAACTTCCAAGAAATTCATTTGAGGTAAAATGAAAAGAGGATAGCATAGGTGTATTATAAAGTTTTTCGTTCTATTATATAACTATCCACTTAAAACAAGCCTGAAAAATGACATTATGTGGCTTGTAGTTAGAGGTGATATTTATAAAATTTCTTCTCCAAGGAACAGCTTCCTCTTTAAGAATTTCTCTCACCATCTCTTAACTTCTCTTCCCGCTACTTCGTGTCCTTTTTGAAAGTCATAACGTATAAATAAAATTAAAATTATTTTTTTTTCCACTGAATATTTTCTTCTATCCTCAAGGACATAAGGCCTGAGACTAATGAAAGAATACAAATGAGAACAGTTCTCTGTTGCTTTTCTTATGGTGTTTTAGCTTTATATTATTTCTGAGCTTAAAAATAATGAATGAGTGCTTTACAGAAAATTTGGAGTACCATGAAGCATCAGGAAATACGCTCTCATAATTCCAGCGACAGTAATTTCTTGGTATATTTCTCCCATTTTTACAAAAAAAGTGTTTAGCTTATATGAAGGCATAAGCTTTCTTACTTGACATTTTCATGTTATTAAATTTCCCCAGGCTGTTGAAAATCCTCCGTTTTTAAAAGCTACAAAGCATTCCCCCCCATGGATATGCTCTGACCTATTCAAGCACCCTCTCAATATTGAAACACCTGGGCAATTTCCAGTGTCCCACTATTATAATGTTGCCCCTCTGTATGTAACTTCTGTGGGCATTTTCGCTTGTATCCTTAGAGCAGGTTTTAAGAACTAATAGGTCCAAAAACATAAACATCCTAAATTATTTTGATAAATATTGCCAAATTATTTTCCAAACTCATACCAATTTACACTTTCATCAGCAGTGTCTGAGTGTGTCTGTATTGCTGTATCGTCCTCTGCATTGATATCCTCCCTTTTAATTCTTTACTAATTTGATAAGCACACCTTCTACTGTGTTGACATTGATTTTATTTTTGCTGTTAAAAAAAGAACTCTGTTTTGCTAATATTTACTAGCCACTTACTGTTTCCTTTTGAGAACTGTCTAAATCATCTGCTTACCTCTACATTATCATGTATCATCACTCTAGCTCAGAAAAATAGGATCGTTTTACTCATAGAATGCTAGAGCTAGGATGAGCATGCTTCGATTCTTCCATTTCCATGTGAGTCTCGATAGAATAGGGGACTTCACCATGACCTCTTAGCTAATGAGTGACGTATGCCCTTATGCCTGCTGCTCATTGCCCCTCTGATCCTTCCTTTGGCTTTTCTCTCCCTTTCTTCTCTGCATCTTTCCTCCATTAAACTTTTTGACATTCTTGTAGCATACCGAGATCAGCAGGCTTGTGTGTGTCTCTAGAAATAGAAGTCAATACTTAACTTTGTTCCAGGTTGACTAATGTGCCATTCCCATCCTTAACTTACACATTGTCACTCACTCTCACATGGCTATGCCCCTACTGACTGTGGATAGCAGAGGCTTCCTTAGTGAGTCCTTCTAGATACAGAAACCTAGTCAGATAGCATGAGGCGTTCAGAACTGCACTAAAAAGGCTAAGTGTTCTTTCTGTTGTGTTTCTTTCCATTTACTTCAACTCCTTCAAAAATGTCCACGCTGGCTAAAATTTACTGAACACTTCCTGTGACCAGCCAACTGTGTGCTTTCTCAATCCTCACAGCAACCCCATGAAGGAGTTGCTGTGATCTTACTTTATGTCTGAGCTCTAGAAAACTGTGCCCCACATATGTTAGAGAGATCAGATTTGATAAGAAAAATGAGATTGGAATCTAAATCTGTCTTATTCTGAAGTTCACGCATGGTCTCTCTGCCACATTTCATTGCCTTTTTTCTGGCAAGGGCTGGTATTAGCCAAGGCTGTGCATGTTCTCTGCTAATGTGCACACACACTGACTCATGTGAGTTGGGGTGGGTCATTGCAGTGGGGGAGGGAAGCAAATGCTAAATGCACTTCTATTCTCACAGCAAGTCACTGAGTTCATTGCTGAGCAGGGACATGTGTGTGCTCACAGTTCAGAGCACATTGTAGACACTTAATAATGGTTTTTTACCATTGAATGAAAGATGCTTTTCATTAAGCTACGTCTTTTCTCCGATAAACGCAGAGTTAACCAGTCTGTAGGGCAGTGGACTGGCAGTGCTCATCCCTCTTCTCAATGACTCGCCCTGCCTTTAGCAGTTCATTAATCCCCCCTTAACCTCTAGTTCTTCTCCAAATGACATGATCAACATGAATAAGGTTTGAGCTCTTTGAACAGGTGATTAATAAATAAGAACAATGTTTTATTTAACTTTTCATGACTTGGAATTTATGATGGCTAAAGAAATCCTTAGGGGCCTGCGTTCTGAATGCACTATTATTTTTCAAGTCCTGCTTATTCCTACCAAATATGTTTCTTGCACTGAGCACAGTTCTACTGTGAAACACGCGGGGTTACCATGAGTCTAAATCGACCCAATGGCAACATCTTTTTTTTTTAACAGTGTAACGCCAGTGGTATGAAGTTACCTGAGGGCAAGAATAGTGTCTTATCCTCCTCTTTGAGATTAGTGGCCGACGGGAAGTCAGTACCTAACTTCATTCCAGTTTGTCTAGTATGTCATTATGATCCTTGATTCAGTGTCTTCACTGTTCCAACTGAACTAAGAGGCACATTATACGCAACGAAAAAAATGAATAAATGTAGCTGTAGGAAGCTTGTGTGCTTCGTATGTTGCTTTTAGGCCTTTCTGAGGGCTACAATTATATAATTCTTTACGATACATCTGCTACTATAATCTGAAATTCCATAAAACCATTTGACAGAAGATATTTAGAAATGAAAGATCCATATTTTCATTATTTTCTTTTTAATGTACTTGAAACTTGCTGACACTCAAAACCAGGGGCCAGCAACGTTGTCAGTGAAGAGTCAAATAACAAATAGTTTAGGATTTATGGGCCAAGATGCAAAACTGAGATATTACATAGGCACATACTGTAACGAGTAAAAAAAAAAAATCCACAATTTTGACGAAATTCAAATAATAATAAGGGTGCTTGAGTACAACTTTTTGTAATATGAGATTGGTTTTCTGTTGCTGCCGTAACAAATTAACACAACTTGGTGTCTTAAATAACATGAAGTTACTATCTTATAATTCTAGAGATCAGAAGTCCAGAGCTTGTCAGTCTCACTGGAGTAAAATCAAGGTGTCAGCAGGGTTTCATTCCTTCCTGGAGGCTTTGGGGGAGAAGCCATTTCCTTGCCTTTTCCACCTGTTAGAGGTCACCCACATTCCTAGACTCTTGGCCCCCTTCTTCCATTTTCAAGGACAGCAACATGGAATCTCTCTAACCCTGCTTTTGTTCTCACATCTCTTTCTCTGACCACAACCTGGAAAGGTTTTCAGGATCCATGTGATTAGATTAGGCCGACCTGAATAATCCAGGATAACCTTCCCATCTGAAGTCTATACCCCTAATCTTATCTGCCAAATCCCTTTAGCTGTGTAAGGTAACATGCTCACAGGTTACAGGGATTAGGACATGGACATGTTAGGGACAATTATTTTGCTTATCGCAGCTACTAGTAAGAACAATGGAATATTTTTTGAGATAACATTTAGTTAAATTGGGGTTCAAAGTTAGTGCTTCCCAGCCGCAAACCTGTAAAAACCACTCTTAGCTTGTGGGCCATACAAGAACAAGCGGGTAGGATTTGGCCTGCAGATAATAGTTTGCAGACACTTGCTGTAAACAAAATCTTGTTTAGGCCAAAATCTATTAGGGAATGTCAATAAAATACTATTTAGCATAATGACATGCATGATTTTTGAAAGAGATGTTAAAAATTATAGTCCCAGTGGGTCACTGTATATATAGGAGTAAATCACAGGGTAGGACTGGTGCTTCTGGGTGGTGTGAATGTGATTTTTCAAGTTTAGGAGTCTTACTATTTATCATTCATTTATTTCAAAGGAATACTGGCATCCTACTACCTGTGTACCTATTTTCTGGGCTAATAATCTGCTACAGAATTTCATATATTACATACATTCTTCTGAGGCAACTGCTAACAACCAGAATATTATGAACAGGAAAAACACTACCTAATTTGTAAAAGCACTTTTTTTAAATGCAAAATAGCACACCTCAATTGTTAATGACAAACTTCATTATCTGAGCAGAATGACACCATGGAAATTGTTGTAAATAATCCTAGGGATTAACGTGTCTACTGTGAACCGAAAGGCATCATCGATTTCAAATAGTTTGTACTTCAAGTAAGGAAATTATATCTGTTGACATTTAACTGGCTATCCCATGGTTTTGCCTTTGACAGTAATGCTATTCCCCCCCCCCCCCCCATGGTCAATTTCCACGGGAACTCTATAACCTTTTGCTGGAGACTCATATTTTTCTTTGTATCAGTAATAAAATAAGAAGTTGGGGGTGGGTCTAAATGTGATGGGAATCAGATGAGGAGTGATCATATTTATAAATCTGATCAAGTTTCACAGGCAAATATATTTTAGAATCCACGTGATATAAAGAAACTAACCACCCATAAAGGTGTTTTGAAAGGGATTGGAAGAACTATAGTTTGCTTGATCCCATTCATAAGGTTTTCTTGAGGGAGGAATTATATTCTTTAAAATTTTCATTCTGTATTTGGCTTCTTTCATATGTATCTTGTTAAATTTTCAAAATTAGCATAGGAAAGTGATAAACAACATAGCATTTCGAGCCATACTGCATGGTTTAAATCCTAGATCTACTACTTCCTAGCAAGTTACTTAACTTCTTTATGTCTTAATTAGCTCCTCTATGAGAAGGGAAGTAAGGCAGTCCGTATGTGGTGTAGCGGTTAAGAGCTACTGCTGCTAACCAAAGAGTCGGCAGTTTGAATCTACCAGGTGCTCCTTGGAAACCCCATGGGGCAGTTCTACTCTGTCCTGTAGGATCACTATGGGTCAGAATTGACTCTATGGTAACAGGTTTGGTTTGGTTTTTTACGTGTAAACTGTTTAGAAGGGTGCCTGCACATAGTAAACATTATATACCAGCATCAGTTGTCATCTGCCTGACTACGACTCATGGCGACACTATGAGTGTCAGACTACTGTGCTCTACAGTGTTTTCAATGGCTGATATTAAGGAAGTAGACCACCAGGCCTTTTTTCTCAGGCACTTCTAGGAGGTCTTCAACCTCCAACATTTTTGTTAGCAGCCTAGTGTGTTAACAATTTACACCACACAGGAACTCCAAGCATTATATAAGTGTTATTTGTTGTTATTCTTAGTGGTAGTAGTTGTAGAGCAGCAGCAACAGCTGTAGTAGTGGTAAGTGCGTCCTGTATTAATGAACATATCTGTTAAGAAACATGGAAGCCTTGAGTTGACATAAAATCGGGTAGCCCCAAACCATTAAGAATACAGCCACGTAGCTTGAGAGACTCCAGCTGCTCAGGCAAACACTTGAGCCAGGACTGAAGGAACTATGCTGGAGAGGGCGGTCAGCCCATCTTCTGGGATCACTGCTGGGACCAGAAGCATGCTGAGTGGGGAAGGAGGGGAACGTCAGGCCACATCTGCAGTTCCTGAGACAGTACTCTTTTCTTGGGCAAAGTGGGTGTTTTTCTGTGGTACCTGCCTATTCCCAGACCACCCGCTGTAGGAAGCCCAAGCAAGAGTACAGACTTCACGTTGCAAACCCGCTTCTGTGCGATTTGGTATGTGGCTGCCCTATTAGCTCCCCAGGCGGCGTTACTGAATTCCACTTTGCAGGCTGCATTTGAGGTTTCTTTTAGCTTTTACTCCTTCATATTTTTCTTATTTTTATGCCCTCCTTCCCTAACACATTTTCCTTCTTAATCTCTTTCTCATCACTGCGTACTGTTTCTACAGCATCTGTTCCCCAAGGGATACACAGCTTCGTGATTACAAAAAGCGTGTTAGATAAGATCTTCACATTTGAGTTTAAACTGTAATGGGAAATGCAATTTATATTAAAATAACTAATGGGTGAGTATTCAGTAGTTATATTGGAGAGCTGGGGGGGACTGTGAAATTGGTGACTTAAATCAGCGAAGGCAGTTTTTAGTAGACATTGGGGCAGTGTTTTACAAGATGGGAGAATTACCATTTGCATTGGAGATTTTTGTTCCTTCTGTCTTTGGCACCACTCACCATATTTGTCTCCTCTCTCCTCTGCTCCCTAAAGAAGGAAACCATAGCTGTGTTCTGTACTCCACATTGTTGGTTGCTTGTGTGTTTGTCCTTACCCCAATGCAAATTTTATTCTCTTTTCAATCCACTGAGGCAGAGTGAACACTAGCCAGAAAGCACTAATTTTTTGTGTGTGTGATGATCCTTTCAAAGGTCAGAGCTCCTTTTAAAAGGAGGTCATTTTTTTTCACCAATCAAATCCTCATTTTGAATCATTCTATAAAAAGACTACTCTCACAGCTTATGCTTCAGAAGCTGGGACAATCAGAAAATGTTGTTTTAAAAATTTCCCTTAGAATTTTTATGTCCTCCAGGCCTTAAACAGTTACACGGGAAACAAAATGTCTCTTTAGTTTCTATGGATGAGAAAAAGGGTTACTAATATTAGTATTTATAGAGAAGAGGAACATATGTGGAATTTTAATCATTTCATTGATGATCCTAAGGACAGAAGCACAGCGGGAGGCGGAGGTTTGCAGGATTCTATTTTTCTTCCCATTCTTTTTTTTTTTTTTTTTTTGATGGAAAAGTAAGTTATAATAAAGCCAATCTGAGGATAATTTCAGTAGCTATGTTGGCAACACAAAGTAACATTTCTAACATAGGAGTTTATTTTCTCTTTTTCCCCAGTCCTGCTTGGTGAGTAGAATGTTCTCTTTTCAGGGTCCTTCTTGCCTTGGAGGCTGCGTGATTTTCTCAAACGTACTTTCCATGGGGGACATAGTTGAGGACAGCCACTTCCTGTTGCAACGCCAAAAAAAAAAAAAAAAAAAAAAGTATTTATTGCTAAATTTTAATCTTCTGAAGTCTACACAATTAGAAGTTTTAGAAGTTTAGGGGGGAAACACATATTTATAAAGATACACTAACGGAGCCCTGGTGGCGCAGTGGTTAAGAGCTTGGATGCTAAGCAAAAGGTTGGTAGTTCAAATCCACCAGCCGCTCCTGGAACTCTATGGGGGGCAGTTCTACTCTGTCCTATAGGGTCGCTATGAGTCAGAATCGAGTCAACGGCATTGAGGGTGGGGGAGTATTGGTAACTCGATTACAAAATAAATATTTTTTTCATAATATAGTTACAATATGAATTCTAGTAACTAAATAGGAAAAGCACCTTTTATTAAAAAGTCTCTTCACTCCTTGGATTTTTAATGGAGAGCCGGCTGTGTCATCAGGGCTTCCACGTTAGACTGTGCCGGTAGGACGCTTAACAACTCCGGGGGACGCGGTACCTATGGACTGCCATGTGATTGGGGACCCAACATTGGTTGAGTGCCTGACCGTAGTGGAAAGAGGCAACTCCAGTTGTACAACTTGGCTGACCCTGATGCCAGCTTCCCTGAGTCTCTGCCTTGGGGCACCACAGATAACATCTACCTTGCAGGTGTGATGTGAGGACTTGCAGTATATGGCCTGCTCTGTATATATCATAGGCATGGGAACTAGTGACTAGAACCTGGGCTCACCCTCAGCGTTTGCCTTAAGGAATGGTGACAGCTATTTTCCTTGCAGACTGTGGCCAGGTCAGGGAAATTTTATACCATTAATTGTAATACTTTATTTTCCGTTAACATTTGTGTTCTGCTGCTGTTATTTCCTTTCCAGTAGAGGAAGAAGAACAGGCAGGAGAAGCTGAGAAATAGTCACATAAGCTTCCATGCTTTCTCCTTCTTCTATTTCTCCTCTCTTTCTAGGGCTGGGAGAGTGACAAAGAATTGTAGCTTTCCTCTCTATCCTTCTCTGCTCTGGAGGAGGTTTGGGGACATGAACCAAATTATAGGAGCTGGAATAGTCTGGAGAGATTGAACCAAGTTAGAGAAAGCTGAGGCTTTCACCCTTCCAACAAGCCCCTAGCACACTGCCCTCTTCACATTCTGTATATTATTATAAATCCTATTGTAGGGAAATTGAAGTATGGTGGTATAAATAAAAAAAAAAATAAGGAAATAAAAATCATTCATGGTCCTACTACCCATGTTTAACCAAAGTATTGGCTTTGCTCTCATGGCTAAAGATTTGGGCTATGATCTCACTTGCACTTGACCTTTGGGCTCCAAAGAGTCATTCCTCCCACCCTTCCATTAAGCTAAATGATAATTTTCAGTGTTCATCTCCTACATGCCGGCATTCTGCTAGGTTTTAAGAGGCTTTTCAATTCACGTTTTCTTTTTTGTGTTGAATAAGAGTGTGCATGAAAACACTCAGTGTGGCGACCGTGATGTAGTAGATATTAATAGACTGTCATTTATTATGATTAATCCTGGTTAATAATAATAATATATGATGTATTATACCTTAAGGTGCTTAATTATCCTGGAACAGGATGTATGACAATACTGAGGTAAGTATAGTATGAGGGGCAAAAATTGGGAACCATGGTGGATGACTCCCAGCAGTGAAGGCTCTGGGCTGAGGAAGTGGGTGGGTCAGCCAAGATGCCAACGAAGCTGAAGAGGCTGTTGAAGGCTTTGGCCCTATCAGTGCGCTGCAGATGAGAGCGTGATGTGGGGGGATTACTAATCTATGATGTATGTGTGAGGGGCTGTGAGTGCCGTGAACAGGGGAGGCAAGGGGTGCTGGCCAAGACAGACAGGTGCTGGATGTTGAAAGTGAGGGCCCAACATCAGGACTTGCGTTATTTTCATATGTGCTTACTGGGGATAAAATTAAAGATTTATGCATTCTCCTTAACAACAGATTTAAAGAAATTTAGTGACATCAAATTTTATGTAGAATATCATAAAATGAAGTGTACTTTTTCTGAAATGGGAGTTCTTTTTTATTATAATTTTTTCTGTGTCACACTTGCCTGGAAGAGCTCTCAGTAATAGACTTCCCCTCTGCACAAATGCAGGATTTCAATGAGCCATACGGTTCCCGAGAAATCACTCAAGCCAGCTTTGAGGGTTTTGCTTTTTTTCTTTTTTTCCTGTGAATAGCTTGCTGACAAAACAGTTTAGGATAGATTTGGTGCACAGACATCAGCAGATGCAAAACCAGAAATAAGAAGCAATGCAGAAAAGGAATGGCATTTCTGAAAAGTATTAGATACTGTGGTACATATTAATTTAAAAATCTGATGCTTTTCCTTGAGAAAAAGAAAGGAGCACTGCGTATTGTTCTTTCAGCAAATGAGGAGTCTGTAATCTAGAAAAATGACAGCCACACCTCTCTGGGTGTGGAAAGAACGCTAGGGCTTGGGCCTATGACTCCATATGAATTTATCTCGGCTCCTATCAGACACCGCATGGCTTCCGAGGACTCTGGCTATCTGGATTTGAGGCCTGGCTCTCTCTTTTCTACATAATGCAGGAATGAAAAACAATCCATTTTCTAAAAAATGTTGAATCTTCGGAGTTAATTTGTTTGAGTACTGAACACAAAGCTTCAGAAAGACATATTTCCCATGGGATCAGGAACATAGTAAGAGACAGTGGACTTGTTTTGGACTTGACTTAAGTAGCTCAACATTGTCCGGGGTTGGCATACAGCTGGTATAGCCCAGGATAGCCCTACGGTACCTTACAGGCCGCTAAAGAGTTGACTATCTGGTTTCCCTGTTGGCGTGTTGTTAAACATATTGAATGTCTCCCATGCTTGGTAACTGGCCTAATGAGAGATCAAGAACCTTGCTCATGATACTTAAAGATGATGTGCGAGGTTACTCAGTTGTTCACCTGGATTTCACAGCCTCTGTACTTACTCCATGTTAGCAAGGTGATCTCTGCTCCAGGTGAAAAGCTGAAGCTCCGTACAGATGTGAAAAATGTCCATCTTACGAGAACAAACAAGGACCAAAAATTCACAACACACTCCTTAAGGCTAACACTCTTCAGTTGTGGGCTAACCACGTTTGAAAGAGGCATGAAGAGAGTGTTGAACTGGTTTCACAGCACCCACAAAGCATTGTCACTCTGACCAAGCTAGTATTGTTACAAGATGAAATAATTAAAAGGGAAGTGTTCAAAAGAGTAAGTAAAATCCTATTAGGAGGCTTCTGTACACAGACATTTTTCTAGAATGGGTGACTCAAATTCTCTAGCCTAAAAAGGAAGTGTTCAATCACTCTGAGCAAGCTAGTATTGTTACGAGATGAAGTAATTTAAGGGAAGTGTTCAAAAGAGTAAGTAAAATCCTATTAGGAGGCTTCTGAACACAGACATTTTTCTAGAATGGCTGACTCAAATCCTCTAGCCCATTTGGATTTAGATGCTAGGGCAATGTAAATGTGTGTCATCATGTTACTAGAAAAAAATCACACCAAACCCATTGCCCTCGAGTCATTTCTGACCCATAGCGACCCTATAGGACAGAGTAGAACTGCCCCATAGGGTTTCCAAGGAGCAGCTGGTGCAATCAAAATGGCGGCCTTTTGGTTCGCAGCCGAACTCTTAACCACACTGTCACCAGGGCTCTAAGCAACCCTCAATTCCCTTGCTTTTCTATATCAAAACCCCCAAATCTGTCTCTGAAATCCTGTCTGCTTATTCTTGTCCCCACTCCCTGCACCCTGAAACCTTCTAAAGGTTTGTAATTATGAGCATAAACTAATGTAATTCCAAGCTAGAATGGGGGAAGGCTGAATTATTTTAGTAGAATTTATTTATTTTTATCACTGGTAAGAATTGATTTAATACTGTGTTTTCCTTTTTCTTCCTGAAATTTGATATAAATATTTCATGATAGTATCTTAGAAACATCTAGGTTTAAATTTAGAAGGTGAATATATGGTTAGTCTTTTTGGCTAAATTTATTTTGAAAACTCTTTTAAAATATACAGCGCAGCAAAAACAGAAAATTGAAAGATTTTTGTGCTTTATTTACTAAAGAAGAAGGGTGGAGAATGTCCAATTCGTGAATACGCGGGGTATCTCATGGTGCTTCTTAAGAGGGTAACAACTCTCATCAAAAACTGGCATTAAAAATGTTTTACTGACGACACAAATCTTTTCCAAAATGGATATTCTTACTCAACAACATGTATAACTATTTTCACAATAAGAAATGAACATTCTTTTGAAAATCAACTTGTTGCTTACCACAATACTGTCCTGTTTTATACAAATCACTAAATATTTTCCAATGGAATTAAAATGAGAAATGAAAGATACAAAGGTTTGCTATTTTTAATCTCTTCTATTCATTCATGTGCTAAAAAAGAAAGGTAAACTTTTTGCTTCTTCCCAAAAGGTTTCCCAGATAAGGAAACATTGATCCAAAAGAAGAAACTATTTCTTTAGTACCTACATGAAGGTCTGTTATTAAAAAGTGACATTATTGATTATCATTTCTGATGGATTTGAGTGTTTCAGTGTCTAGATTTCTTGGAGATAGTGTTAGCAAATCCATGTGTTGGAGGCCTCACCGTGCAGTCACTCATTCACCGTCTCAGTCATTGTTCTGCTCTGTTCTTATGAAGTCGTAGTGTCTCTGTCATAGCTGAGTCTTCCTCTTGGGCATATGGTAAACACTGCTTCAAACATGAGGGGGACAGTAATATATTTTTATGAGAGCATTAGAATTCTTTTCATGTCTACTTTGTATCAAATATTATAAATATGTATTTCCAATTTATGCCTTTTTTTTTGAGCTACAGAATGCTTTAAATTGATATTATCCTATAGTTGTGTTTTTGCTAAAATGACTTTAACAAAGCCAATCACTTTTTGAAATTCCTACTTACATTCTTTTAAACTTCCACTTTTAATGACTTTAAAACAATGTTTTGTTTTGGTAATTCACTGTATTTTCAAGTTATCCACATGAAGCCTTTTGCAAGAGAAGCAGTTGGAAATGTAGATGCAAGTAATCCAGAAGTTAGAGAAGTATCTTAAGATGCATAATATTATAAGGAGACTCTAGGTGGTGCAAAGGGTTAAATGCTGGACTGCTAGCCAAAAGGTTGGTGACTGGAACCCACCCAGGGGCTTACTAGAAAATTGGTCTTTTATTTGCACGTCTTAGTGCAGCCGTGTGAATTTGCAAACTGGGTCGTATAACTTTAAAGAACTGAATCATTTTTTCTCCTTGCGGAGAGGCTTTTGTTATTCCTTTTGCTCTCTTGATGGTCTTACATGTGGGATGATGGTTAACGATGGTAGCCTCTCCTTATATCTCTTCTCATTGGGGCTTATTATTTCCTTTGCACTTAGTTCAGCCAAGAAATAAGTTGGTCTGGGTCCTACAATCAGGGGTCCAGGTAAACTGCCTGACAAACCAACTACAGGTGTCTATGCCAGGGTTCGAGGGCTACCAGGTGTGGGGACTAGAGGGCAGTGGGAGATTGGAGTGCTCTTGACTTGAGAATATTAGAAAAGTGTGGGGAAGAAAAATAAGGGCAAAATAGTTTCACAAGTGGGGCTGTGAATGAGCCCTGTGGCACGAGAGCTAACTTGCTGGCTTAAAGGTGTGAGAGCCTTTAACATAATCTAGTGTAGTCTAAACTTTACAAATATTTAAAAGTTTCATCAATCTGAAGATAGGAACTGGGATCGAAGACAGAGTCAGAGGAGGGAAAGAATAAACTCTGTGCGTGTGTTTTCCTCTCTCTCTCTATTGCTCCAGGTACAGTTTAGCATCTAACCGTTCCTCAATTCTCCATGTTATTTTCCCAGCTATATTGTTATATTATTAAGCACAGGGATCAGCATTTTACAACATGCTGTATCTTCCCTAGCACGGGAGAAATCTTCCGGGTATGTTTGCTGACCGAATGAAACAGGAAAGGGAACAGGCCTTTGGCCAGGGGTTATTCCCTCCTGGGTATCTGCACTGTATTTCTTTCCTGAGGCTCTCTGCAGTGGTACTCACTAGGTTTGGCTTCCCTTTGCTCATCTAGAAATCTAGCTTACCTTGGCTCAGCTATGGACAACAAAGACCTGCCTTTAAGCAAATATGTGATCTTGTTGGTGTGCTCAATCACAATCAAAAGCCAAGAGAGAATATCCTTAGATCTTGGGGTAAAAACCAAAACCAAACCAGTTGTCATTGAGCCGATTCCAAGTCATAGTGACCCCACAGAAAAATAGCTGGAGGTTCTTATCTGCTATAGTCTGGTTTTTTGTTTGTTTGTTTGTTTCAATTACCAAGCTAACTATACCTCTAAAGAACATCTTCATGGTCCCTGAAAAATAGACACATCGTGGTTAGTTTCTGTCTAAATCAATTTTAAAGCTGACCTTCCCAGCAATAAAGTGTTAATGTATTTTAAAAGAGTGATATCCGTGCCCAGGTTTATAAAGAGAACAAAATAGGAAATCCAACTATTATCATGCTAAGTGCTTTGGGTTTCATACAAAGCTATTTCTTAGAAGTATTTTTTCAGTTCCTACAGACAGTTTCAGTGCCACGTTAATCAAAAGGTAGCTGTGCTCCAAAACCCAAGCTGGGTGTCGGTAGGCACATGTGTTGAGCAGCCCCAAGGAAAGGCTTAATTGCTTTGAGGCCATATTTTTCCCCACAATTTGGAGGGCGTATTGAAAATGTGCTCATTGCCTCGAAAAATAATCAAATGAAAGAAGCTTCTGGCCCCCTTTCACAGAGTTTTCCTTTATTTATTTATTTTTTATTGTGTGATGAAGGCAGCTGCTGTTTCCATGAAGGCAAATATGTCTCATTTGTCTTTTATCTGTCACTCACCTGGCCTATCATAGCTCAGCAGTAGGATGGTAACTGTTTATTATTCAGGTTGATTTTTCAGTTCTGAATGTTTCGGTTGGCAGATTAAACACTCAGATTTTCAGAATATGTTTTGCACAATTTCCTTTGGGTACACAATCCTTTTACAGCATAAATGTCATAGGAGAGAACACTACTGATTGTTAGAGCTGAAGCCTCTAATTCAACATTTAAACGAACGGTTTTCACAAAAGGAAAAAATACTATGCTGTGGAGAATTGGGTCACTTAAAAAAGAAAAGAAAAAAATTCTCTCAGCTCACAGTGTATCCAAACCACATTGGAATTAGCAGTAATGTCAAAGGTAAGGACACACGAACAGCAGTGTCCAGGGTATTGTGGCTGAGGGTGAAGGGGACTACTATAATCTTCATCGTAAATGCTAATCGCTAAGGGAAAGGTCAATATTATTTATATCCTAAATTATCAGGTCCCAGGCACTGGAAGGAAACCCTGCTGGCGTAGTAGTTAAGAGGCATGGCTGCTAACCAAAAGGTTGGCAGTTCAAATCCACCAGCCACTCCTTGGAAACATTATGCGGCAGTTCTACTCTGTACTATAGGGTTGCTATGAGTCGGAACCGACTCAATGGCAATGGGGTTTTAGGCATGGGAAAATATGACATATATCATTACAATCAAAAGACCACTTATAGAATAAGGGCCAGATGGTTTTCTTTTAAGTAGGGCGTATAGAAGATCCTTGGCATTTGAGGGTTTAAATTTGTGGCTGCCATGCGTTTTGAGCCTGACCTCAACATTCAGTGAGATGTAGTAATTTGTATTTTTGTTGGGACCCACGTTCGAATCTTGAGTCCTTCCAGCCCGGTGCACGGGACCGGCTGTGAATACAAAACATCCTCCTCTCAACTGTGCTTTGCTGTTGTGTTAAATTGGTGTAGAACTGCCCCACAGAGTTTCCCAGGTGAATTCAAACTGCTGACTGTTTGATTAGCAGCCAGGCTCTTAACCACTGCACCACCAGGGCTTCCTAAGGAATTTAAACCTTGTTTTTTCTTTTCAGGGGGGAAACAAAAGGCAAGCTTCAACTAGAAAGGCTAGTCTTGGTGCGGGAGATGGAGACCAAGATGACTAAGAGAGTTAGAGTATTTGTGAATGTGGGGCTCATCAAAGTTCCAGGACATAGCTATTATTAATACCAAATTTATATCTATGCAAATTAATAGGAAACTGTCTTAGTCATCTAATGCTGCCGTAACAGAAATACCACAAGGCGATGGCTTTAACAAAGATAAGTTTATTTTCTCATAGCCTAGTAGGTTACAAGTCCAAATTCAGGATGTCGGCTCCAGGGGAAGGCTTTCTCTCTGTCAGCTCTGGAGGAAGGTCCTTGTCCTCAATCTTCCCCTGGTCAAGGAGCTTCTCAGGTGCAGGGACCCCATGTCAAAAGGACATGCTCTGCTCCTGGTGCTGCTTTCTTGGTGGTATGAGGTCCCCAATTCTCTGCTTGCTTCCCTTTCCTTTTATCTCTTGAGAGATAAAAGGTGGTACAGGCCACATCCCAGGGAAACTCCCTTTACCTTGGATCAGGGAGGTGACCTGAATTAGGATGGTGTTACATGCCCACCCTAATCCTCTTAACATAAAATTACAATCACAAATGGAGGACAACCACACAATACTGGGAATCATGGCCTCACCAAGTTGCTACACACATTTTTGGGGGGACATAATTCAATCCATGACAGAAACCCTGGTGGCATAGTGATTAAGAGCTACATCTGCTAACCAAAAGGTCAGTAGTTCAAATCCACCAGGTACTCCTTGAAAACCCTATGGGGCAGCTCTACTCTGTCCTTTAGGGTCGCTATGAATTGGAATTGACTCGATGGCAGTGGGTTTCTTTGGTTTTCCGGTGACTTAACACTAAAATGTGGAGAAGAGATCACACAGAAAACGTAAGATTGAATCCCTGGTTTTAGAAATTTGCTAATCGGGTTTTATATCCTCATATGGTGGCTGATTTTCCGTGAGCACCCATGTGAGAGGGGCAGGCATTCAGCTTTACGAAAGTTCAGCGATTCATGTATTCATTGACTCATTTAACTATTCTTTTCCTGAGCAAGTGCCTACTATGTGCAGACACCATGTAAGGCTCTGAGAATGCAATGAATGGTGAGCAAAACAGCTCTCCTGGTGCTTACAACCTAGTGGTGGTGGGGTGGAGGGGATGAGTCTTTAATTAAATAGTTGTACAACTGTAAAACTTATAGTAATTTTAAGCACCTTGAAGGATAAGCCCAGGTAACTGTGAATAGACATGATGGCAGACCAAGTGACATGCTGATGGGGTTGGACACAGACCTTGAGGAACAAGTAGAATTTGATGAGACACTGAGGATTTGAAATCTTTGCCCTGAATCCCAAAAAAGTACCTTCTTTTCCTCTTTCTCCAGGCATTGTTTACTGTATAGAAATACACATCCTCTATTTATACTATAATCAGGAAAACTATGCAAACATAAACTTTTATGTTTAATGAAAAGTAGTGGTGGTTTTAATGATTGGCTGTCACAGATTTGCTTCATATATTTACCCATGGTCTGTGTAAAGAAAATTGAAATATATGATTCAAGATTTTTGAAGCTCTAATTTTCTATGAAAAGGCTTAGTTGGCTGCACACACTAAATGACTATGACAGATTTTTTTTTGATCTGGGAAACTGGCTCTTTATTTATTTGTATTGATCTGTCCCTTGACAGCTTATAAGACATGACCTCTATTCTCTTATGAACTGATTCCTCCTTAAATATGATTTTTGATAAAAAGATCTGGTGTGCCAGTTTCAGTTTCAAATTCTTAATGAAGAATTCCTCTAATGGGTTTTGCAAAGCTCAGAGCTTTCTGGCACTAAAACCCTGTGTATATACCGTTGTTAACTCTGTAGGTTCAGTTTTGCTCTTTCCAGACTTCCTATTTGCTAACTGTTCAGACAGAGAAATAGAGTAAAAATTAATGCAGGTTGAATGATTCATGTAGGGACACAGAATTTAGAACACCCAGACCCAGTGTCTTTTAAAGACTTTTAAAAGATAAACTGTTGGAAGTATTGTTCGGGTTTTTATTGAATCCAAGTCATAAAGTGCACTTTAAGTAGTGGATTTAAAGAAAATAGTCTGAGCATGCATGCTAAAAATCCAGTCATGGGTGGCTTATTTCCAGTGACTGTGAACAAATCTTATCCTTAATTAAAAGAAAAGTCTGGTCTGGGACTTGGTATCATCTCGTTTCAGTAGGGTTGACCTGATATAATGGTTAGTTTGCTCTGTCTTTATCAGCCTTTGAGTGCCCAGCTTCTGTCCTATCTGCCTTTGCACTAGCTCTGCACATATTCCCTTTTTCCTATTCTCACCATAACCATTCTGATCTAGGACTCAGTCACTCCATTTCTGGGTTGCTCCCTCTTCTCTCTCCAGCCTTGTCTCTTATTCTTCCTTCTTGATAACACTGGATTAATCTTTTTCAATCACTTTTTACCTTGTCACTACTCTTCTCAAACTTAAACTTAAAAATTCTCGATCTCTGTCTCTGTATCTATCCACTGATCCACCGATCACTGATCTACTGATCCACCGATCCACTGATCCACCCATCCACCCATCCATCTATCCGTCCATGTATCTATCTATGTATTTTTCTATCTATGTATCTATCTGTCTATCTCCTGGCATTCAAGGACTATCAGGTCCTATGGTTTTCTCATTTTACATCTTAATTCTCCCAGGTCAGTGCTGTACAACAGAACTTCCTGTGGTGATGGAAATGTTCAACAGCTGCAGCAAACTAAAAAGTAGCCACCAAGCTGCATGTGACTGTTAAGTACTCAATATGTGCCTACTGTGACCGAGGAGCTGTTAAAGTATTATGGCTGGTCAGACGGAGGAAATAGCTGATGTATTGAATAGCACATCCCCAGATATAAACTGCCTATTAAGAATGTTCTGCTCTTTTGTTGAAAATATGACTTAGGAAGTTCTCCTTTCTTGCCTTTGTCCATGTAACTTTAACTTGTTTCCAGTCTACATCCTGGTCTTTATTGCCTGCCCTTATAATTTGTTCCTATTCATATTCCACCTTGAGGGATGCCATCCCTGAGCCATCCCATCCAAGTTGAAGGGATTTCTATGTTTTCTGAGTTCCTAAAAATATTCTTTTAATGTAGTGTCTTCCTAACATGATTGCAAAGTCTCTAAGGGTGAAAACTGGTTATCAGGAAACAGAGCGTCTAATGTTGAAGGAGATGCTCAATAAATATTTTCTGGTTGATTGTCAGCAGTGATTTGCTGCGTGAGACAATAAGAAAAATAAAATGCATGCTACTTGGGGGTGATGGAAGCCCAGATAGTCTAGGAACAAATGACTCCCAAATCTAAGCAGCATACAAAGACAAAGGCTTATTTATTGCTCACATCCTATATTCATTGTACCTTGGCTACAACTCTATTCCAAGGTCTCAACTGATTGATCAGCTTCTTAAAACTTACTTGTGACTTCTGTAAATGACATGTGACATTTTATTGGCCAAAGGCGGCCACCTGGCCACTACTGAGGTCAACAAGAAGAGAATATATGATCCTTCTGTGTGGAAGAAAATTGGAATATTTAGTGGAAAGTAATACAATCTGAATAGGAATCAGATGTTTGGGTTTGGCTTTCATTGTTTTCCCATCTACTTCATTAACCAAATTTCTCTACGTCTCTCTCTGCTCCAGAACGTTCTTCAAGTAGCCTCCAGAATGTTTTCCAATGGTGCAAATCTGACCATATCATCATCCTGAACAAAAGTGTTTGAAGATTTCCCATTTTGTACATGAAAAGCCTAAATCACTAAGCATGACACTAATGAACCTTCACAATCTAGCCTCCTCCTCCATCACTTTTCTATCATGTGCCTATGCTTTTGCCTCCCTTGAATTGCCTGTCTTTAAAACTTGCCAGATCATCTAATAGAATACTCTTCCCTGATAACCATTACACACAGACTCAGCCCAAAACTATGTCTGAGAATTAACAAAGGTTTTTACACCCTCACGGTGTTTTTGTACAGCACACAGTACACATCTCTTGCTGTGTAGATTTATACAGCTGTCCTCCCACTTGCTCAAAAGTTCCTTAGTGGCAGAGACTCGCTACTACTTTACTCATCATTATAACCTTGGTGCCTAAAATGATGCCCCTATAGAAGATGAGTAGCAAAATTCCTCAACTGGTAAAACAACCTGTTTCACAAGATTTTACACTTGGTGTGTAATACCTCTTTGCTAGAGGATAATTTATAAAATGAAAGCAGAATGGTTGTGTTGTTGTTGTTGTTAGGTGCTGTTGAGTCAGTTATGACTCATAGGGACCCCATGTACAACAGAACAAAACACTGCCTGGTCCTGTGCCATCCTCATAGCTGTCGATATGTTTGAGCCCACTGTTGGAGCCACTGTGTCAATCCATTTCATTCAGGGTCTTCCCCTTTTTTGCTGACCCTCTACTTTACCAAGCATGATGTCCTTCTCCAAGGACTGGTCCCTCCTGATAACATGTCCAAAGTATGTGAGACGAAGTCTCACTGGTCTCACTGCCAAGGAACACTCTGGCTGTACTTCCTCCAACATAGATTTGTTTGTTCTTCTGGCAGTCCATGTATATCCGATATTCTTTGCCCACATCATAATTCAAATGCATCAATTCTTCTTTAGTCTTCCTTATTCATTGTCCAGCCTTCCCATGCAAATGAGCCGATTGAAAAATACCATGTCTTGGGTTAGGCACACTTTAGTCCTCAGAGTGACATCTTTGTTTTTTGACACTTTAAAGAGGTCTTTTGCAGCAGATTTGCCTAATGCAATATGTTGTTTGATTTCTTGACTGCTGCTTCCATGGGCGTTGATTGTGGATCCAAGTAAAATGAAATACTTGATGACTTCAATGTTTTCTCCATTTATCATAATGTTGCTTATTGGTCCAGTTGTGAGGATTTCTGTTTTCTTCATGTTGAGAGGTAATCCCTACTGAAGATCTCTGATCTTCATCAGTAAGTGCATCAAGTCCTCTTCACTTTCAGCAAGCAAGGTTGTGTCATCTGCATATCGCTGGTTATTAATGAGTCTTCCTCTGTCTTGATGCTGTGTTCTTCTTCATGTAGTCCAGCTTCTTAGATTATTTGCTCAGCAGAATAGCTGCAAAACCCATAAACTATCCAGTAAACTCATATATGTCACCACAGATATAACTTAGCTGTGAAAGGTCATTAATGGAATTGGGCAGAAAACTTGAAAAAGCACTTACATTGAATTAGATTCTTGGCTATGTGCTTGGCACTCGAGTTTTTTTTTTTTTTAAAGGAAATAGAATATTTCATATATTCGAGGAAACTCATGAATTCCTCCATGTGAATAGTGTGGACGTGTTTTTACAGCATATTTATTTTGAGACACTTTCAAAGTAGGCATGTTTCTTCAGGAATTGAAATACCCTTTATTTTCACCTTTATTGTCTTTACCACTAACCTGTATACCATTGAGAAAGAAACTGCTAACCACTGCTACTGACCAGAGGAAAATTCCCTGGACTTACAACAACCTCCCAGCAAAGTCTTTACTGAGCACCCTGTAGAAACCGGGCAGCTTCTCCCACACAAGGATGGGACACAAAACTAATCCGTGTGGGTGCAAACGTTCAACAACTTCCTATCCGTGAGAGAAACCCGGTGTACAATCACTAAAGCTTCTTGCATAATTTATGTCTATTATTTCCATTTTTAAATCAAAGTTCCCCCTAAATTAACACATAAGAGCCTCTTGTTACGTTGGAAGATGCCAGGAACTTCACTGGCTATTTTTGAAGATCTGGGCCTCTGTCCAATATTGCATGCGATCTTACTAATATTATAAGCTTGTGCTTATTAGGCTCTTTTGGTTGAAGTCTTTGTGATACTTTTAATCATGCACAGTGCTCATTTATAAGCCTAGCTATTAGTCTCTGTATCCTTGGATTTCATATAAAAGAACTGATTTTTTTAAATATGCAATGTTCATTTATATCAATTGCTTTAGAAATTTACTCTGGGCTTCATAATACCAAGGACCAGAATAGCTCACGGCTGCTTTAGCCAAAACTCTGTCGCTTTCCAGTAAATGTATTCCAAAAATCCATTCTTATAATTAATTACAAAATGCACAAAATAGCAGACTTTGTCCTGCCTCTGGCCAAGAGATTCTGAGCTTATTTCAGTTGCTTTTGAAAAGAACGTTGTTTTGAAGTTGATTATGCAGCTAACTAGCTCCCATTTAGCTTCGAGTTAGGAAACCTGCAACTTCCCAGTTCTTCTCTTAGCATTTCTTAAAAACCAAGTTTGAGATAAACCCATTAAAAAGAAAAAAAAAAAAAAGCCATCGAGTCAATTCTTACTCATAGCAACCCTAGCTAAAAATGCTTGCGAACTGATGTTTCACGTGTGTTGAATTTTTTTGTTCCATCCTATATATACATTTAGATTCTAAGTTATAGATTAGTGCTAATAAATCAGAAATGCTTTCAGAGATGTTTCTTAAACCACTAATATTGACATTCAGGATGAAGGAAAGAGACAAGAGTATGATTCTTTTTAATAAGGAGGTCAAAATGAACGTCCAGAGTGAATGGTATCAGTCACTCATTCATTCATTCCCCAAAATTGTTTTTTTTAGTGTCCAGGGTCACTGTGTGCTGAAATCGACTCAATGGCAATGGGTTTGTTTTTTTGGTTTTTTAAAGTGCACCATGCTAGTAATTCAGTGAGCAGCCCCTGTCCTCAAAGAGTTTGCACTCTTGTAGAGGAATTCCTAAACAAATTTCTGTTATCCATATTCTTTCTCATGGGATAATAAGACTAATGGAAAGTTGTTTGAATAAAGGCATATTAATATTTACAACTAAAATATCATTAAATAAAAAAGAATTCCTGAAAAGCTTCCCTTTGATAGTTTGTCTTCATTGCAAAGACACGTTTACACTGACAGCTGATTGTTGTGAGTAACCACTTGCTCTCTGGAAAGGCCTATTTGCTGCCTTCCCCATGTCTTTAGCCAGCAAGTCATCCAGGGTTCAGTGGTGGCCGGATAGTCACAGTTATACTGGTGGCACCTGGAACAACAGGGTCATTGTTCCCTTGAGAATGATAAGGAAAATCTTCCACAGGACGCAGAAAAGAAATTCTGGCTGCTGTCCTTCCTTTCCTCCTGTCTTTCTTCCTTCTTCGTTTTTTTTTCTTTTACTTGTTCATTTATTCCTTTAAAAACATTTAATGCTAATATGTTTGGTTGTAGAAGATTTTTTTTTTATCCATTTGAATTTTATAAGTAACAGTTATCCCTTTACATTCTGCCTTCCTCCCTCATTTTTCCCCCCTCTCTCTCTTAGAGGAGCCCTAGTGGCACAGTGGTTAAGAGCTCGGCTGCTAACCAAAAGGCTGGCAATTAGAATCCACCGGTCGCTCCTTGGAAACCCTATGGGGCAGTGCTACTCTGTTCTGTAGGGTTGCTATGAGTCGGAATCAACGCGACAGCAACTGGTTTTTCTCTCTGTTAGGAGTACTTTCAGTTTATTTTCGCCTCCTCTTTTTCTCTACGTAGGTCATCTTAACCACCAGTACTCCATAATCTTTTCATTATCCTTCAGCAGAAACGCATGCATAGCACGATTTGCAGTGGTTTTAAAGATTGTCTAACTGAAGCACAGAAGTTTAGTTTTAAGTTCCCCCTTTGCTGAGTCATAATTCAACAACAAACTTTGAGCTGAAGCTGGCTGTAAAGCTTGGAAGAGGATCTTCACCAGTTGTTTTACCATTTTACAGTTGCTGCCTCCAAAAGATAGCTCTGCACTGTAGTTTTCACACACTCCAAATCCATCCTTCCCATGCTAAGGTTGCCATGCCGGTGAGCATTCAGGCTTCTTTGCTGCTACTGCTGCCCCTCTGCCAAGCCCTGCCATCCCTCAAGTTCTCCTCCCTCCTAGTGACATTGGGCTGTGCATCTTGAGGGGTGCAGTGTTCCTAATGAAACATTAGTCCTTCCCCTCTCTGCAGGGAATGTTTTCATCTTCCCAAAGCCAGGTGAGGGGAGTTCTAGGAGAAGCCCTTGTCAAATTTGGAATGCCTACAAACCACCCCAACTGTCAGTGGAGGCGTGTGCTGCTATACTGCTTAACAGGTTTTAGTGGAGCTTCCAAACTAAGACAGGCTAGGAAGAAAGGCCTGGTGATCTGTTTCCAAAAATCAGCCATTAAAAGCCTTGTGGATCACAAAGATATGATCCCATTGTGCATGGGTTTGCAATAAGTTGGAGACTGACTTCACGGCAGCTAACAACGACAAAAAAGGGAAATACTCTCTTGTCTTGTAGATGGACATCTGCTAAAGCAGAGGCCGTGTTCATGTATTTCAAAATCTCCCTGAGCAGGTGGAGAGAGAGCTGGCCGAGGGGGAAAATGGGCCTTTGAGAAGAACCAGAAGTGGAAACTCTAGTTCTCCCCTGCCACACAAGTGGTGTGATGAGGACGCTGAGTTTGGGTGTAGGGGGAGGAGGATGTTGTGGATGGTATAGAATGTAGACAATCTGGAGCTATCTTGTCAGGACCATATTAGGGGGCCACCCTTTGGAGAAGAGATTATAGCAGCAAGAAACAGCTGGGTGGACTGTAGGTAGCAGGGTCTGAAGAAGGAAGAGAATACTAAGAAGGTATAAGATCTTTCCCATCAGGGAATGGTGGATGGGGAATCCCTCAGAAGAGCTCAGACTTGTGCTGCCTTTCATTGCCTGTAAGGACCAACAAGGAGAGGGCCAGAAATTTGCCACTCCCTCCCTCTCTCCCTTCTTTGGAGCCCCGAAACTGGTACCTCGTACCTTGAAGAGCAGGAGGAAGCAGGTGTATCAAGAGCAGACCATTCTATGCAGGGAGATGGAAAGCTTTGCATGAAATACGGGACTAGAGTTTTAAATTGGCTTGAATTAAAATTTAATAACCAAATATTCTACCCAGCAGGAAAGGAGGATTTTACATTGCATATGTAAGAGTATTGATTAGAAAAAAAATAAATCTGTCTCAATGGTGCACCTCATTGAGTTGAGACACTTCAGTAAGCTGGTTACAAATGCTTATTTTCTTGGTATCTGTCAGAGATAACTCTTAACTGTAAGATTTCTTACAGCGTACACTTAAAAGAGGAAATAGCCTTAGTAGTAATTCAGCCAATAATGACTCTATATTGCAATGTGGCCCTTAATTAATAAGATAATATATTGAATTCTACTGTGGGTCATGCAGGGAGCTTGGCATACAAAGATAAATAAGATAGGATCTCGTAAAGCAATAAGCAAATAATTACAAAATGATATGTGCTATAACAGAGAAGTGAACAAGGAACTACCCCTGATTTTATTGATAATATGTCTTCTGAAGGCCTAATATTCCATTGGAGGTATGATTTCCTACATACTCATTTAAAAATAATAGAGAAGAGGTGTTATTTTTTGGGAGAGACTATTTAAATTATATTTAATAAGGGATGGGGCCCTGGTTGCACAGTAGTTAAGAGCTCGGCTGCTAACCAAAAGGTTAGCAGTTTGAATTCACCAGCCACTTCCTGGAAACCTGATGGATTCTATCCTGTCCTATAGGGTCGCTATGAGTCGGGATGGACCTTACAGCAATAGATTTTTTTGGTAATAAGGAATAATATGCCCCATCTCTCAGGCCTGTACTCTGCTACTCCTTCTCTCCAGTTGGCGAAAACTCATTTATTCTTTGAGGCCCAGCTAAAACGCCATCACCATGAAGTTCTCCCTGACTGTCAGAGTACATTAATACCCCCTTCTTCCCACCTTCATAATATTTTGTTCATATCACTAATCTTTACATTTCCAATGTTTTATTGTGGTTAGTTTTTCATATGTGCAAACTCCTTGGATGCAAATCTCCAGTCTCATCACTTTTGTCCCTCCCACCCGTCCACATTAGCTGAGTTCCCATTATCTGCCCCTGCTGCCATTCCCACCACAACAGTTATTACTGAGCTTTCACTGTGTCTAAGGCAATAAAGGTCTTTGTAAAGGAAATGAGGTTATCTCTTTTTCTTTAGAACTTTGATATCTAAAGGGGATAAGCCATGATTTTGTTAATATCAGGAAAACCAATTGATTGATATTAAATAATTGATACTAGCTTCCCAATCTGCTCACTCTGATCTCACAATGTAAGAATTATAAATTAATTTGTAGATTCCCCAAATCCCCCATGTTGAGTCACCAGTTGACCTCAAAGATTTACCAGTGTTTGCATTCTTATTATTCTTCACAGATACTACATAGTACAGGAGTTAAAGCAAAGATGAAGTCAGGCAACCATGCGTCAAATTCTGCCTTTGACTCTTACCTGTTCATGTATATGTTTCCTCATGGCTGGAATAAGGAAAAGAACAACAGCTACCTCACAGGATTTTTGTGAGGGTTAAATAAAGCAATGTTTATAAATTGCTTGATGCAGTTCCCAGAGTATAGCAAGAAGTTATTAAATATTAGTTATTATAATTGCTATTAAAATCATTTGCAATTTCTTCTTTTCTACCATTTTCTGAGATTAGATTGATTTTCAACTAGAGGAAGGCGAAATTGGGCCATGGATGTGCTTTAGTGTGTTAACATATTAAACCTGAGCCCTTCCTTCCCACCCTCCCAGTGCCCTGAGTGGAGAAGGAAAATGTAAGCCATTACAAGAAGATTGAAAACCATATCTACAGTGTATTAGTTTGTTCCTTTAAAGGGTGCCAAGCGCTCATAGTATTCTATTAAATTTAGCCTAAATTTTGGTTGGGCTAATGGTTGAAATCTTGAGGTATATGTTCAACTTCTTAAGAAAGGTTTGTCTTTAAGAAAATGAGCTGTAGAAATTGAATTTACTCATTCCTGAAATATGTTGCTAACCAACATTCTCAAAACGGTAAATAATTTACATTGGCATTTCATATACTGTACCTTGTTTGACCCATATAAAAAACAAACAAACAAAAAAACCCAGTGGCTACCGACTCAATTCCAACTCATAGCCACCCTACAGGGCAGAGGATAACTGCCGCACAGAGTTTCCAAGAAACGGCCGGTGGATTCAAACTGCTGACATTTTGGTTAGCAGCCATAACTCTTAACCACTGCACCACCAGGGCTCCTGTGACTCATGTAAAACCTGTAAAATAGGCAGTACTGAAATTTTTACGAGTTTTCTGCATGTGAACTACAACAAACAAACAAAAAACCTCAATTTTTCCCAAAGGCATGCAAGAAGTGAATGGCAGAATTGGGGGTATAATTTAGGCTCTGTGACCCAAGAAGAGAGTTCTATTTAGTTCTATAACTTACTGCTGTTCCGTAGGTCAGTTGCTAGCTCTTTCTTTCAGAGAAATATACATATACATGTCAGGAGGTATCTACCTATAAAACTCTAGTGCTTTCTTTCTCCACCAACAGAGCAACACCTAACCTTGGCAGTGCCCTTCTCTGTGATCTTTGTCCCTTGTTGTTGTTAGGTCTGTCAAGTTGATTTTGACTCATAGGGACCTCATCTGACAGAATAGAACTGCCCCACAGGGTT
The DNA here is from genome assembly GCF_024166365.1 of Elephas maximus indicus. Classification (NCBI taxonomy): domain Eukaryota; kingdom Metazoa; phylum Chordata; class Mammalia; order Proboscidea; family Elephantidae; genus Elephas; species Elephas maximus. Next base: position 67,056,704 of record NC_064841.1, on the reverse strand, counting down.
TTCTAGGCTGTAATCTACTGAAGCAGATTGCCATGTCTTTCTCCTGGGTTTAAACTGCCAACCTTTGGGTTACAGCCAAGTGCTTAACTGTTGTGCCTCCAGGGCCCCTTCTTGGTCCTCTAGCATCTCTCAAAATTTGAGAAAATGTCACTTCTGTCTAGAAAAGCTTTGTTTTCTTTGAAATGCTTCTGAATTCAATAATTTCATTACGTAGGAGAACTTCTTCAGGCTTACGTGCCTAGAAAAAGGAGAACAAGGAGCTGTCTGCCCGCAGCAGCTCCACTGAAGATGTGCTCTGCCTGACTTTAGCAGGGATCTGGGGTTGCCACGGCGTGGGAGGGAGATGAAGTCACGCAGAAAGTCACAAAGTGGCTTCTCAGCAGCCAAAAACAGACCTCTTGAACAACCCCCTCACATGTCTTAAAATTAAATGTTCAGCATAACTGGAAACGTTCGTAGATTAACATGTCAATACATCTTCTGCATCGGTGCACAAAGGCGGGCTCTAAGAATAAAATGCACTCTTGAGGTACTTTCTAACAGAAAAAAGTATAGGTAAAGGCGAACGTGGCCTAAGGCTAAAAAGATCTTTCCATTTCGAAACTGAGATTTTAGTTATTCACAGGACTCAGATGTGAGTGCTTACAAATTCCCTGACACCAGTGACCAGAAGAAGCCTTTGTCATGGTCATTTGGGAACTTTGCCAGGTCTTAATGTTCCAATGAACCAACAAGGAGAGGCTGTCGTCAGTAATATGAGCTAGTTTTTTTTAGTGTAGAGGATAACCATTTTCACTTTCAGGGTTAGAAAACCAGCATTTATGCCCATGTCGGGGGGTATGGTAAAATGTCATAAATCACAGCGTGTTCATGCTTATGGTCGGCAGAGTGAAAAAAAAAACAAAAAACTCAAATGCCCTAAAGAGCCAGGATTTGCTGACCGATCTTGTGAGCTGTATGAACTTCCTGGCCGCTTTCCCGCTCATAAAATGGGTTAATAATGTATGGTAAGATTATTGGGAGAAATAAGTGAACTAATGTCTACGGAAAACTGCAGCATATAGACAGTTGTATAAATGTACATGTTATAGAGATGTTATATAATAATGTGAATAATTATTTCACGTGGACTTTTTATTTGAAGGGAAAAGTAGAACTGGAGATATCTGAAGCTCAGCTCATCGTCAGCATGTAATTTAGGATTAGTATGGATGTCATATCTCCTCATTTTTGACATTTTATGTAAGAGCTTAAGAAGATGGTAGATGGGTCCCAAGGTGAGAAGAATGAGGCCTCCAGGCTTGCTGCTGGGTGTGCTGCTCTGAGTCCACCAGCATAACATAACCAACATGGCCTGCAGCTGCTACTCCCCTTTGGATTTACAGACCATCCATGACTTACAGCCCAGTACAGTTTAAAGAATCCCAGAGTTTGGAAATTAGCCTCATGGTGACCTGTCCAATAAGCCCTCTGAAGGAATGGAGTTTTCTAATAGCATTTTTTCCTCTGCTCTAGCACATAGTAAAAAATAAATTAAAAAAAATTAAAAGCAATATAAGTTCATCGAAAAATATTTTAGAATGCCAAAGAATTCAAAAGAGAACAATGTATACTCCTAATTCTGTTACATACTCGTAGCATTTTGTTGTGTATCTTTCTTGCATACATTCCAAACTTTGAAGTCTTTCCTTTGCTGAATTGCAAGTTTGACTAGCCCAGAGTTTTCTCTTCTCGGCAGCAGTGGCATTTTTGACTGGATAATTCTTTGTTGTGAGGAGCTGTCCTGAGCATTGTAGAACACTGCGCGGCACCCCTGGTCTCTACTAGGAGGCCAGTAGCAGTCCTCCCAGCTGTGACAAGCAGAAATGTCTCCAGACTTTACCAAACATTCCCTCGGGGGTAAAATCAAGTGAAGTTGAAAACCATTGGTCTAGACCAAGGGAATGGTGCTCTGAGGAGTCCCAGAGAAGATGTGAGCGTGAGACCCGCCAATACAAAGAAAAGACAAAGACAAGCCCTGTGCTTGGCTTTCAGTCTCCCTCCTCACTCCTCTTCCAGACTTCTTTACTCTATGACTTGTCATGTTTAAGGGGGGGAAAGAAGAACTGGGAACAATAGGGCAAATATGACCACAAAGCATGGAGGGAGAGCTGTGAATTAGAAGAATATAAGTAATGGGAATGTACCCAGTGAAAAAGTTGCATGCTTTAGAGAAATGATGTAACAATTTACACTGATATTGTTGACTTTTATATCAAATCCTTATAACAGTTCTGCCAGGCAGGTATTGTCATTCCCACTTCATATATTTTGTTACTGCTACTTGAAAAACAAAACAAGCAAATAAACACACTTGGGAGATCAGAAATTATTAGGGCCCTGTAAGAGTTTTGAGACCACCCAGCCACACCCCTTCCTTTACTAATGAGCTCTGTAAGGTTCAAAGATGCTAAATGGCTTTCCCAAGGTCACTGGTTGAACCTGGGTCAGAACAAGTTTCCTGATTCCCTGGTCAAAGCTCTTTCTCATGCTGCTTACACTGGGGCAGCGTTTTCCCCTCAAGTCACATCCTGAGACCTGCCAGTGCATACGTTTTAATAAGACTGGTCCTTCTGTAAGTATATAAATATATGATGATTTTTGCCTTTCAGCTGGTTTATAAGCCTCTTTTCCATGAAGATATCTGTTCCTTTTATCACAGCTAAGTAGAGGCTGTAAACAGGGGCCACAATGGTCTGTTATCCCCAGGAAGGGAAAGAAGTGGTTTAAAGGAGCAGATGGCCTTGGTGGCATGGTGGTTAAGTGTTTGGCTGCTAACCAAAAGGTCAGCAGTTGGAATCCACCAGCCAGTCCTTGGAAACCGTATGGGGCAGCTCTACTCTGTCCTATAGGGTCGCTATAAGAATTGACTCGATAGCAGCGAGTTGTTTTTTTTTTTTTTTGAGTTTATGACTAGGGTTGGTGTCACCCAGTGCAGTAATTCACGGTGTCACTCCCTTCCCCATGGACCTTCTCCCATTCCAGACCGTACAGAATCCTTAGTAATGTTTTTTGAACTAAAGTTACTCGTAAAGCATAACTCCCGTGTATCATTCCTTCTTTTCCTTTTGATCACTACTTCATTTTCAACAGGGTTATTGATATAGACTCACAAATACTAATTACCACATTGCAGCTAAAACAACAGAAAAATTGACAAAATCAATGACTATAAAAACACTGGCGGCAGTGAAGACAGCAGTGAGTGCTTGTGACGCGTGCAGAAAAACCACGTGCTTCAAAGCATCATTGTAATTGGGTAATAACGACAGCTCCGACTGGAGACCATTAGAAGGTTCAAAAAGCAAAATTAGCATAGAGTTTTAGCCTTGTAGGTATATTAATACGTGTAAGCTGGGCTTACAAAAACTGTAAGTTATAACTAACTACAAGGTATTTTTATTAAAAAATAATAAATTTCTCCTGAAACACTGCACAGAAATTTTATAGACAGTCATTTTGGTGTCATCCTCTCTGACAGTGTCACCTGGTGTGGCCTGCACCCCCTGCCTCCCACCCAGTGATGCCATTATATGAGAGAAGGGCTCCTGTCTTAGTCATCCAGTGCTGCTATAACAGAAACACCATAAATGGGTGAAAAAAAAAAAATTTTTTTTTTTTTTTTTTTTTTAACAAATAGAAATTTATTTTCTCACAGTTTAGGAGGTTACGAGTCCAAATTCAGGGCACCAGCTCTAGAGCAAGGCTTCCTTTCTCTGTTGGCTCTGGGGGAAAGTCCTTGTTCCTTGGTTCCTTGGCGATCTTCATGTGGTATGGCATCTATCTTCCCCATTCTCTGCTTGCTGAATCTGCTCCTTTTATATCTCAGAAGAGATTGATTCAAGAAACACTCTAGGCTAGTAACATAACAACAGTAACATAACAAAGAAAACCCGTTCCCAAATGGGATTATAACCACAGGTATAGAAAACCAAAACCAAACCCGTTGCTGTCGAGTCGATTCCAACTCATAGTGACCCTACAGGATAGAGTAGAACTGCTCTATAGAGTTTCCAAGAAGCAGCTGGTAGATTCGAACTGCTGACCTTTTGGTTAGCAGCCAAGGTGTTAAGACACTTTGGCACTAGGGCTCCAACCACAGGTATAGGGGTTAGGATTTACACACATATTTTGGGGGGACACCATTCGATTCATAATACTACATTTATCACTCTATTCTTTTTTTTAATTTTGATTTATTGTGTTTTCAGTGAAAGTTTACAAATCAAGTCAGTGTCTCATACAAAAACTTATATATACCTTGCATTTGTTTTATTATGTACCCCTAGCTGCTCTCCGCCTAATGTGACCACACTTTTCCTCTCCACCCTGTATTCCCTGAGTTCATTCGACCAGCTCCTGTTCTCCTCTGTCTTCTTTTCTTGCCTCCAGAGAGGAGCTGCCTATAGAGTCTCCTGAGCCAAGAAGCTCACTTCTCACCAGTATCGTTTCAGTCTTATAGTCCAGTCCAATCCCTGTCAGAAGAGGTGGCTTCGGAAATGGTTCCAGTCTTGGGCTAACAGAGGGTCCAGAGCCATGACCTCCAAGATCCCTCTAGTTTTAGTCAGGTCTTTGTATGAGAATTTGAGGTCTGCATCCCACTGTTCTGCTCCATCAGGGATTCTCTGTTCTGTCCCCTGTCAGGGCAGTCATCGGTACTGGCTGGGCACCATCTAGTTCTTCCAGTCTCAGGCTGATGGAAAAAAAAGGAGTCTCTGGTTTATGTGGCCCTTTCTGTCTCTTGGGCTCATATTTACCTTGTATCTTTGGTGTTCTTCATTTTCCTTTGTTCCAAGTGGGTTGAGATCAATTGATGGGTCTTAGATGGCCACTTGCTAGTGTTTAAGACCCCAGACGCCACTCAGTGAAGTGGGATGCAGAATGTTTTCTTATTACATTTTGTTATGCCAATTGACTTAGATGTCCCCTGAAACCATGGTCCCCACACCCCTGTCCCTGCTACTCTGGCTTTCGAAATATTTGGTTGTATTCAGGAAACTTCTTTGCTATTGGTTTAGTCCAGTTGTGCTGACCTCCCCTGTATCGTGTGTTGTCTTTCCCTTTACCTAAAATAGTTCTTGCTGCTATATCAGTCTATTTCTTGATTTACAAGGCCTTCTAAGATCTGACACTGGCCTACTATTGGGGTCTCATGTCCATCTATTTACCTTCTAGAAACCTTACTCACTCTGACCTAAACATTCTTTGTCCTGCCTGGCCTCTGTGCTTTTGCTCTTGTCATTCCATGCAACCCTACCTTTTCCCTTTCCCTTTATTAATCTAATTGTAAGTATTCCTTCGAACACATTTCAAATCCAGTCTCCTTCATGAGCATTTCACACCCATCTCACACTCACATGATGTTGCACTTTGAATTTCTGCATTAATCTTTCCCAAGGTGTGCTGTACAGAATGCTAGGTGGGTGAGAAGCTCTGCGAAGTAGCGTGGACCTCGGCATGAGCATCTGATCACTGTCTACAATCTCTGTCTCTTACAAAGTTACCATAGAGGGTCTGTAACAAAGGCTTTGAAGAAGTGATATGGCCCAAAAGTGTGTTTGACTTGCTTTACCTCAGTATTTCTTAAATTTATTTAACTTCCTTTTTTTTTTTTTTTTTTAAATAACACTTATTTAGTAGCCAAACTAGTGTTCCTTAAAATCCACCACAGGAAACATCGTTTTGTAGCAATGATTGTTTCAAATATTTATTTGAAAGTCAATCCATTTAATTAATGGCAGTCTGCCTTAGATATTTCTATTTTGAGTGATTTACATTCTTTGTCATTAATGAGTTAATCCATATAAAACACTTAGCACACAGCCTGATACATGGTAGGTGCTCAATAAATGGCTATTATTAGTAATAAAATGTAGTTATCTGTGTCTCCACCATCAAGTTATCAACACACTAATATATATAAAAATGTGTGTTTGACACAGCAGTTGTTGCTGTGGGTAGTTGCCCTTGAGCCTTCTCAAACTCACTGTAACCCCATATACAAAAGAACAAAATGTTACCTTGTCCTGCGCCTTCTTCGTGACTGTTGGTATGCTTGAGTTGTTGCAGCCACTGTGTATTTTGAGTACCTCCCAACCTCGGGGGCTCATCTTCCAACACTATATTGGACAATGTTCTGTTGGGATCCATAGGGTTTTCATTGGCTACTTTTTGAAAGTAGATTGCCAGATCTTTCTTCTTAGTCTATCTTAATCTGGATGCTCTGATGAAGTCTGTCCACCACAGGTGACCCTGCTGGTATTTGAAATGCCGTTAGCATAGCTTGGCTTCTAGCATAATAGCTACACTCAAGCCACCACAGTACAAACACCTGAGACATAGGTGGTAGCGTGGGTGCAGTATACAATGTGTATTCAAGGATATGCTGGGCAGTGTCCACAAAGAGGCTCACCATCTGGATTCCAGTTTAGAAACTAGTCAAAATAACCAATTGCATACAAAAGGAATAAAGTGTGCAAACACCATCTTTGTCATTAGCTGCATGGTGGTAAAGATGACCAAGAATCTGATTCACACCTGGAAATGGATTCAAGCTTTAGCTTCCCACATCTCTGTGATCCTTGCCACTGGCCACTTCTGTGTCACTTCCTCTCTGACCCTAACAACTGAAGAGTTAGGTCACAAAATTCATGAAGACTCTTACCTTTTCTTACAAAAAACAGTTACCCCTTTATTATAACCAGAAAGAACACAAGCAAAGAGACTCATCAGGCAATGCCTGGGAGCGGTTACAGCATGAGACTTCCATTGTCGCCAGGGACATGGCACACTCTTTTGTGGATAGAAGTCCTTGCCACTCCAGAAAGCCCAAAAGAGAAGGCTCCACGGTCCATGGTCCCTTAGTCACTGGGGTTTCAATGCATACATATGACTCAATAAATATGCATGATTGACTGCCTCATGCCCCTCCCCACCCCCAGGTTTGCCACCAGGGTGGGGGTCATTTTCACATGTCTACGTGTTGCCTGGAAACCCTGGTGGTGTAGTGGTTAAAAGCTATGGCGTGCTACAGCTGCTAACCAAAAGGGCGGGAGTTCAAATCCATCAGGTGCTCCTTGGAAACCCTATGGGGCAGTTCTGCTCTGTCCTATGGAGTCGCTATGAGTTGGAATTGACTTGACAGCAATGGGTTTTGGATTTAAGTATTGCCTGGCTACTTTAGAAAACAAAGACACCTTGACTGATTGCTTGGGAATTCCAAGGGCTGTCTTCAGGAACCAGAGACAAAGGCCAAATGAAGTTCTTTGCCCCACAAGCCAATAACAATAAATATTTATTTGTTTAAAACATTATCATAAAAATGGGATGCATGTGTTAGAGAGCAAACTGAGCCTTATGAGACTTTGATTAAAAACTCTTTCCTGACACAAAGTTGAGCCCCACTCTGATTTTCCATTTTTTTCCATTTTTTAAATAAGCATCATGGATCCATATTATGCTGGGAAAACAAGTGTATTATGAAAAAAAAAAAATCAGATTCACAAATTCTTGTTTATAATCAAGTATATTAAAGTCATTTTATAATTCCCTTGCAAAAATAATTCTGAGTTATTCAACCGAACTCTCAGCTTGAAATTTTAGAGTAACTTGTTGTTTTCAAAATAATGTTGAACTTACATATGCAGTTTTAGAAAGCAACTGGACAGAAGATCAATAAGTATTTTTATTCATTTCTTATGTAGGGACCATTGACACATTATCCATTAAAGCTTTGAAAACTCTATTCTTAGCAAAACATTTTAATTCAGATTTATTCAATAAAGATTTTGCTGAAAATAACATACCACCCAGATATGGGAAAATTGTTGCCTTTTGAGCATTCGCCAAATTTTGAAGAGTAATTATTACTTATGTTGTGTGTGTGCACAAGCTATTCTCTACAAGCATGGCCTAGCATACAGAATGGACTAAAACCTGCACAGTTTTTTGTCTATTAAAAATTCAACAAGAGAACCAATTTGGCATGCAAACCCTTCCTTCAAGGAAGCGCAAAATTATTGACAGAAAGATAAATTAAACAAAGTTTGATTTCTTTACCTCTTTCAGCTTCCTTCCCAGCCCCTCACCCCTTCAGTGAACCAGGCCAACTCCCCACCCTTATTCCCAAGGACTCTGTGCTTGTATGTTGGAATATTTGTGTTTTAAAAGTTTAAATAAGTAGGTCAATAAAAACCCCCCAAATCGCACCCATTGCCAACAAGTCGATTCCGACTCATAGTGACCTTATAGGGTGGAGTAGAACTGCCCCCTAGGGCTTCAAAGGAGCGGCTGGTGGACCTTTTGGTTAGCAGATGAGCTCTTCACCACTGCGCCACCAGGGCTATAAGTATGGTGTGAAATAATTCAAGAAAATACTTTATAGATACTAAATTATATCATCATTCTTTCTTGTGGGGTCTCTGGTGGATCCTATTATTTATCAACTCAGATTCGATCAGTGTGCATGTCTTATGTAACTGGTGCTGCTCTAATAGAAATACCACAAGTGGATGGCTTTAACAAAGAGAAATTTATTCTCTCACAGTCTAGGAGGCTAGAAGTCTGAATTCAGGGCACCAGCTCCAGGGGAAGGCTTTCTCTCTCTGTGACGGTTCTGGGGAAAGGTCCTTGTCATCAATCTTCCCCTGGACTAGGAGCTTCCCAGCACAGGGACCCTGGGTCCAAAGAACGCGCTCCACTCCTTGTGCTTCTTTCTTGGTGGTATGAGGTCCCTTTCCTCTCTGCTCGATTTTCCCTTTTCTATCTCAAAAGACATTGACTCAACATACAACCCAATCCTGTAGATTGAGTCCTGCCTCATTAACATAATTGCCTGTAATCCTGCCTCATTAACAGCATAGAGATAGGATTTATAACACATAGGAAGATTACATCTGATTACAAATCATGGCCTAGGCAAGTGGACACACATTTTGGGGGGGACACAATTCGATCCATAACAGCGTATCACCAATAACTCTTTTCATGTCAGGGTACAGGCCACAACCCACTGGAAGAAGCCAAAATGGAACCAGGGGTTAATAATTACATTTCTATCAGCATTTTGGCCCATGCTCTTTTCACTCATGGTCACTGTTTTATGTGATGGTCTTCTCTGTGTTTGGTACAGTTCATTTTTGTTAATGTTCTTCACGAATGAGTAAGATCATTGGGGCTGGTTTTAGAAAATATTCTATTCTTTTTATTTGAAACTCATGTTTTTGCTTGGGGTGACTGAGCACAGGCAGTCATTTGGAGGATTCTTACAGTTTCCAAGCAGTATGGTGTGGTTGAAAGAACAGGAGCCTGGGAATTAAGAGATTTATAATTGAGTTCTGATACTAAGTAGCTGAACTGGTACAAATTACTTCACATCACTGGACCTCCATTTTCTCCCTTTTAAAGAGCTTGGAAAAGAGTCTTTAATAATCATATCCAAACATGATGTTTTTTACTCTATGATTCTACCATACAGGCAATCTCTAAATCATTTGTTGAATGAATTAGGGAATTAGTGAAATGTCTATTTGAGTTCTCTTGCACATGTCAAATCAATGTTTGAAAATACAGAAAAGAGGCCACCTATCTTAGTGGGGTAACGGTCAAATACGGTGTCATATCATATTCATGCTTATTTGGGAACTAATGTGACTTTGGTGCTCACCCCACAAGACGCCTTGTCAACCACCAAAATCAGCACTTAACTTCATCAGCTCGTCGGTTCTCGAAGGTCCAACTGAGAGCTAAGAGAGTCAGTCTGAGGTACGAGGTACGTCATATCAATTACACATATAACACTGCAAAGGTTAAAACAAAACAGAACAAAACTCTTTTTTTCCCATTGACTTCGATAGTCAGCGTGAAGAAGCCTTGGACAAACAACCAGGAGGTGTTTTCATGAGTCACAAGAACAATATCTGCAGAATATAAAAGCTCTTGAGTAAATGTCTTCGATAATGTGCTTTGCTTATCAGAGTGCTAATAGGTTGGGCTTGCTCTTTATGATGTACTCACTGTTTTTCCCTGATTCACAATCTTTGATGTCTAAGTAGAACATTATTGGAAAATAAATAGGAATGATTTCAAGGATGCTGTCTGGTTTGTTTCTTTTATAGTAAACGGGTCTCTCTTGTTCTCAAATGAAATAATGTTCCTATGCTTCTCTAAATACCCTGTCTCTGTTTTGTCAGGATTTCCTGTTCTCAGTGTATTAAGATAACCAAATACACTGGTTAATTTTATTAGTGTACCAGTAATTCTTGGGATTTTTTTTGGCCCTTCTGTAGCTGTTGAAGAGAAAGTATATATCACTTTTGCTATTCATGAGTACAGGAAAGCTATAGTGACTTGACAGGCATAACTTTTCCAGTGAAGGAAAGTGAATATTTAGAATAGACATGGGTAGTATTTTTAAGTATTTTAAATATGAAAAATAAGAAAACCTGACTAGAACAACTTAAATTTTCTTAAATACTAAGGAACAAGAAGCTTTGTAAATATAGACTATTTTCTCATCTATTCATTTGTAAGTATCTATTGTAAGCAGGTATATATAAATTTATATTACTAAAATACTACTTTAATCATTTTATGTACTGGGCTTCTATTTATGATTTCTTTTGAATAAACAGTTCAATGTAAAAAAAAATCCTGATTTAATTTTTATTGAAAGAAATTCATGGAAAATGATGGATACAATAGAACTGATCTCAGATTAATCCAACCTATTGTGTTTGAGTTGATTTTGGCTCATGGTGACCCCATAGGACAGAGTAGAACTGCCCTATAGGGTTTCCAAGGCTGTAATCTTTGTTTTTAATCTTTATGGAAGCAGACTGCTACATCGTTCTCCCACAGAGCGGCTGATTGGTTGGAGTCACTGACCTTTCAGTTAGCAGCTGAGCGCTTCACCACTGTGCCACCAGGGCTGCTTGATCACAGATTACGATTGTTGTGGATTATTTTGTCACTTCACCGTAAAGTGCAAGATGTCTAATGTTTTTCCAGATTCGAGAACATTTCTCATAATAACCTGGGCCACCTCAACTTTGTAGGAAATTAATCAAATAATAAACATAGCTATCTAGGGAATCCTAGATGTTCCAGGTGGGGAAACCATGATGGAAGAGGTTAGATACACATTCTCCAGGCTAGATACTCAAAGCTCAGGACGCTCCACAGGCATTCATAAGGAGAGCATCTTTTTTTTTCCCCCCACCCCGTGGAGATATACACAGCAAAACATACATCAATTTAACAACTTTCACATGTATAATTCAGCGACATTTGTTACATTCTTCAAGTTATGTCACCTTCCTTGACGTCTTTTCTGAATTGCTTCATCATCATTAACAAAAACTCACTGCCCCCTAAGCTTCTCATCTAACTTTTTCAGTTGCATGTTCCAGGTGGGGAAACCATGATGGAAGAGGTTAGATACACATTCTCCAGGCTAGATACTCAAAGCTCAGGACGCTCCACAGGCATTCATAAGGAGAGCATCTTTTTTTTTCCCCCCACCCCGTGGAGATATACACAGCAAAACATACATCAATTTAACAACTTTCACATGTATAATTCAGCGACATTTGTTACATTCTTCAAGTTATGTCACCTTCCTTGACGTCTTTTCTGAATTGCTTCATCATCATTAACAAAAACTCACTGCCCCCTAAGCTTCTCATCTAACTTTTTCAGTTGCTGTTGTCAATTTGATCTCATATAGATTATCCTTTAAAAAGAACGCAATCCTCAAAGTGGACATTACTTTCTAATTAATATAAGCTGTTGTTTGTTTTAAAGATGACTTCAGGGGATAGTTTCAGTTTAAGTTTTAAAGATTTCCAGAGGGAGAAAAATCTCTGATATTTCCTCTGGGGGCCAACCAGCTTCAGTGGCTCTGGACAGCCTGGATTCTGTGAGAACTTGGCATTCTATTTCACATTTCTCCCCCTTCTGATCAAGATTCTGCTATAGAATTTTTGATCAAATTGTTCAGTAATGACAGCCAGGCACTGTCTAGTTCTTCTGGTCTCGTGGCAAAGGAAGCAGTTGTTCATGAACTTATTCCAGATATTTCAAGGACGGCATCTTCACTGGTTACCACAAGGCCTTGAGTCTCATTCTTGTCCTTGCTATGGGATTTAGCAAGGAAATTGAGTACTGCCTTCCTTTGTTTTTCTAGAACCAACAAAACTACCAATGCATGTATCTTTAGACTCTATCTTGGTATAATAAGTTCTTTTCACCCTCCCCAAAAGAGAAGGAGTCTTTCTCTTATCTCTCTCTCTCTTTTTTTTTTTTTTTTTGGCAGAGATCTTAAACATAGTGCCTTTGGGTACAAACAATTATTATGAAGTCAGTTTGATCAAATAAAATCAGTAGAAGCATGGGAAATACAGGAACCACTGGGCATATATAAATTCCCTTAGGTCTCCATTCAATGGATCAGTGTCTTACAGTATTAATGTATAAAGAACAAGTACTCTCTAGGGGGGAGAGGTAAGGGTGAATAGGAATATTTTAGTAAACGGTCAAGATTATTTTCAAATTGACTTCCATATCCCGCAGTGTTTCTCTTAAAGGTGTGAAATAAAACCAATTACTATAGAGTTGATTCCAACTTGTGGCGACCCCATGTGTGCAAAGTAGAACTGCTCCATAAAGTTTTCAAGGCTGTGACCTTTTGGATGCAGATTGCCAGGCCTGTTTTCCAAGATGCCTCTGGGTGGGTTCGAACCACGAACCTTTTGGCTAGTAACTGAGCACTTAACCATTTTCACCACCCAGAGACTGTATACATTATATATAATATAGATAAACTTACTAATATATAAATTGTATTTAATATATAATATGTATATAAAACTTGAAACCCTGGTGGCATAGTGGTTAAGTGCTAAGGCTGTTAACCAAAAGGTCAGCAGTTTGAATCTGCCAGGCGCTCCTTGGAAACTCTATGGGCCAGTTCTACTCTGTCCTATAGGGTCGCTATGCGTCGGAATCAACTCGACGGCACTGGGTTTTATATAAAGCTTCTAATACACAAAGTATATTTAACCTATGGGTTTATTGGGTTTTACGTATAACATAGATTATGTAACATGTACCGTACATATTATATATAATATATGTGAGAAACACTATATGCAAATAAAAGAGACTGTGTAGGAGGGGTAATTGTTCTTTTGCACATGGAAGCATTTTGTGCCTTTCCTCCCAATATCTCTGAAAACCACTAAGACTAAAGTGATTCTATAGGAAAAACCGTTTGGTGGAGGAAACTCTGCCCCAGGTTCAGATTTGGACACATGCTTTTTCTGAAAAAGGATGCTTGCTTACTTACTGCTAAATAACTCCCAACAGCCAAAGGATAAATGGGGTTTTATACTATAATTTCCATTTCCTGTGGGAAGAGATGGCCAAATCTGGAACAAGAAAGGAAACGGTTTGACTAGAGTCGAAGATTTGTAGAAGGTATCAGATTTCTTGCTTGTAGAATGGAACATTAAAAATAATAATAAGTTACGCATCCTTTAAAAGCTTAAAGAAGCACTGGGGAGGAATAAGCCCAGTGATTCTATAAAGATCTATAACTTCTTGTTTATAATCTTAAAGTTTTGTGTTTTGGAAACACCTCAATGATGGCAATCTTCATTTTGACACATTCTTGCTACTATCTGTGAATCAGCGATGGGAAAAATCCTCGGGGGAAAAGCGAGGTTTGAAAAGCATAGGGACGTTACCCACCTGCCATTTTTATCCAATTCACTCTGGCATTTTCACATTCATCCCTGAAGTCAAATCATTATGCCATCCACTTCACTACCTTTCTCTACCTTAAAGGCACCTCAGCAAACTCTGCGCTCCGTCTGTTTTATTTCAGTAGTATCACTGGCTCCAGAAAAGCCCTCTTCCTTGTAAAATGCCTGAAAACAAATCAAGGGAGACATCAAACCTAACCGAACTTATTACAATTTGTCAGACATCCAGAATGACAAGGATAGGGAGTGTTTACTTATTCGGGTGAAGTGCTATTTTTTTTTTTTTCCTTTCTTTTTTCTTTTTTAAAGAGTAAAACAGCTGTTGAAGATGGAGGTATTTGCAAGCATAACTCAAGCACATTGTTGTGTGAAGTTAGCAACCAGATTATATCCTATTTTTACCACAGTACTACATTTGCTAGGAAGGGACCCAATGAATACCTAATACAAGATTTGGAATCAGTTTTGTGAACTTTATTGTGCTAGATGACTTTAGCATAAAAATACTCCAAAGACTGTGGTCTAGATAAATACTGCGAAGTGTGGCCTAGACAAATACGAATACATTTGCCAATTTGTGACACCTTTCCATGTGGCCGTAACAGTACTTTATATTTTAACCTAGCTTTTGATAACCATTTAACATCAACAATGTTATGTATATCTAAATTCCTGTGAACCATTGATATTTCTTGTTCTTCTAACATATGCGTACTTTTTTTTCTTTCCAAGAGAGATAGCAAATGGAACAAAATGGCCCATGGTTAATGTGAGCATGTTTTGATTTTTCTTCGCAGATTTAAAGAAAACATGCGATATCTACATATCTTAACTCAGCCACCATTCTAAATATGGAATTTTGTCGTTTTTAAAAACTTTCCACAGAAAACAGCCTTATTTGTGCCCTCTAGTGGGAGACACACACATTTATGCAACAAGCTTGAGAAAGCAGACTTTTTTTTTTTCCCTTTTGCTTTCTGTGCATAGTGATTCAGCAACGAAATAACTAAATAACAATGCTAATCTATACACATATACTTCAGGGAAAGATTCTTACATAATTGAATTTGATATATTTTCCAAATGCATCACAATTATGTATTGATAAAAATAAGCCTACCACTTACTTGGTTAGAGAAAGTTCTCGTTGTTGTTGTCGGGTGCTGTCAAGTCAATTCTGACTCATAGCGACATGTGCACAATGGAATGAAACACTGCTCAGTCCTGCTCCAACCTCACAAATGTTGTTATGCTTGTGCCCCTTGTTGCAGCCACTGTGTCAATCTATCTGGTTGAGGGTCTTCCTCTTTTTTGCTGACCGTTTACTCTTGATATTTATGGCTCCTGTGCCAGCCAAATGCTGTGATTCTGTGCGGAAAAGTGAGCATATTTTTTTTTACAAATGCATTTTCTCATCTTGCAGCCTGCTTTATGAAAGCTCTTCTATATTGTTGATTTAGTCCATAACCTGCTTCCTTTTTTTGTACTGATGGATATGCTTACAGAGCTACTTGCAAAAGGAAACTTGTTTAACATAGTACAAGATGGTTCTGAGAAAATCACACCCAAATTGAAGTGGATCTTGACCTCATGGCTATACCAGCCATCTACCAGACTGATGCCCAATTCTTCCTCTTCTTGAAACTGCAGCTGTGTTCATTTAAAATATCCATTTTCTCACATGGCCACAGTTCATTGGTCCAAATATGGACTCCTTATCTACACCAAGCCAAATAGAATCCTCTTCAGGGATTCTTGAAACTAGAACTGAGAAAGAGGGTGAGTCCATTTCTGGCTCAGGAAGCACTACAATATATATTTTCTGGGAACTGTTGGTGACCATGTTACTACCAGATTTTAGTAAAACATGGTGAGTCAAAGATGGGACAGAAAGTCAGAGGCATGCTTCTGGTTCCTTCTTTTGCTGAGATACAGCTGTATCTCCCATATCTTTGCCTTTCTGCTTGATTATTTAATCCATCCTTGGATTTTGTAATCCAACAAATTCCTGGTTTTCTTAGGTTGGCTTGAACTTGAGTTTGGTTTCTGTCACTTTTCACCAAACTAATACAATAATTTAAAGTCAGGAAAGGTGTGCGTCAAGTTTGTATTCTTTCACCATACTTATTCAATCTGTATGCTGAGCAAATAATCCAAGAAGCTGGACTATATGAAGAAGAACGAGGCATCAGGATTGGAGGAAGACTCATTAACAACCTGTGTTATGCAGATGACACAACCTTTCTTGCTGAAAGTGAAGAGGACTTGAAGCACTTACTAATGAAGATCAAAGACCACAACCTTCAGTATGGATTGCACCTCAACATAAAAAAAAAAAAAAAAAATTAAAGAAAACAAAAATCCTCACAACTGGACCAATGAGCAACATCACGATAAGTGGAGAAAAGATCGAAGTTGTCAAGGATTTCATTTTACTTGGATCCACAATCAACAGCCATGGAAGCAGCAGTCAAGATGTCAAAAGATGCATTGCATTGGGTAAATGTGCTGCAAAGGACCTTTTTAAAGTGTTGAAGAGCAAAGATGTCACCTTGAAGACTAAGGTGCGCCTGACCCAAACCATGGTATTTTCAATTGCATCATATGCATGTGAAAGCTGGACAATGAATAAGGAAGACCGAAGAAGAGTTGATGACTTTGAATTGTGGTGTTGGTGAAGAATATTGAATATACCATGGTCTGCCAGAAGAACAAATAAATCTGTCTTGAAAGAAGTATAACCAGAATGCTTCTTAGAAGCAAGGATGGCGAGACTGTGTCTTACATACTTTGGACATATTGCCAGGAGGGATCTGTCTCTGGAGAAGGACATCATGCTTGGCAAAGTACAGGGTCAGCAGAAAAGAGGAACACCCTCAACGAGGTGGATTGACACTGTGGCTGCACCAATGGGGTCAAGCATAGCAACGATTGTAAGGATGGCGCAGGACCAGGCAATGTTTTGTTCCGTTGTGCGTAGGGTCGCTATGAACCGGAATCGACTTGATGGCACCTAACAACAACAATACAGTAATTTAGGGCGTAGTGGTGGTTCGGTGGTAGAATTCTCAAGTTCCCTGCAGCCAGTGCACCTCATGTGTAGCCACCACCCGTCCCTCAGTGGAGGCTTGCTCGTTGCTATGATGGTGAACAGGTTTCAGTGGATTTCCAGACTAAGATGAAGGCCTGGAATTTACCTCTGAAAATCAGCCAATGAAAACCTTATGGATCACAATAGTACAATCCTCAAACTACCATGGGGATGGCACAGGAAGTTGTGCAAGGGGTCGCCAATGGTTGATGCAACTAGATGGCAGCTAACAACAACAACAATAAGAATAATACTACAGGATATGCTGTCAATTTTTACCCTTGATTTTTATCATCACCTAATTTATAGATGGAGCACTGACAGACAAGTTGAAGGCAGAATTTCTGCTAAAGTGGTAGGCAGTACCCCTGACAAAATTATTACCTTTGGCATGTCCGTTATGGTGGTTTATAGAATCCAGCTTCTGCTACTTCCTCCATAATTAAACCTATTGAATCAAGTCGATTCTGACTTGTAGGGATCCTACAGGACAGCGTAGAACTTCCAAGGACCAGCTGGTGCATTCTAACTGCCCACCTTTTGGTTAGCTGCTGAATTCTTAACCACTGTGCCTCTATAATTAGAAGCACTCCATACCCTTCTTTAAATACCTTGAGTTTTCTTGCTTTCTCAACCTCCCTTACCAAAGCTATGTAAGCCTAAATTATAAGCACACTGGAATTAATTCACATCGGCATGTTACCTCTTCCAGGTAATTTTTAAGCCTGGTAAAATTTTTAACCTCTAAAATTGTGGAGTGATAAGCTTTGTCTTCTTTTGAAGTAATTTTTGAAAATAGGGCAGGCAGTGTATAACAATCTCTGCCTGGATTGGGGGCATGCATCTAACATCGTGTCTAGATTTATTAATGTCTAGAAGGCATTAATAAGTTTTGGTGAAATATAATAAAAACACTAGTTAATATTTTTTAGTACCTACTATATATATATATTTTTTTATATCCCAGATACTGGGTAGTCACTTTTCATATGTTTTTAATTTTTACAACCATTTTTCAAGATCCCCATTATTATCCTCATTATAAATCAGCAACGTTGGAAAGCTTACCCAAGATCATGCAGCAAATAAGGAGCCACACTGTCTCCAAATATTTCCACTACTGTCACAGTTTTCACCAAACCTCGAAGATGGATGGGTGATCAGTTTAGAGAGGTCTCGAGGAGTTTGACCTAAAGCTGACACCATAAGCTTGATATTGCTTTAAGACTTGTATGTAATGAAATGTATGTGAAATTTTCACTCCACTATGAAATGATTAAGCACCCAACTATTAGCTGAAAGGTTGGCAGTTTGAACCTACTCAGGGACAACTCTGAAGACAGGCCTGGCAATCTGCTTCTGAAAGGTCACATCCTTGAAAACTCTATGGAGCAGTTCTACTTTGCACACATGGGGTCACCATGAGTCAGAATCGACTCGATGGCAATTAACAACGATAACATGCTTAATACAAGACCAGTTACAGTCTATACATACTCTTGAAAGGTATGCCATGCTTATCCATGGGTTGGTTTATAGTTTATAGTTGGTTGATAGTAGGCTGTTAAGCTGAGAGGTTGAATGACTGAATTAGTGCCAATGGCTGGCCAGCCCTAAAGACCAGTGTGCTATAGCAAGCTTATTAGGAGAGAAATTTCCCGGTTTCTCCTTGTCTCCTTACAACCTATGAGTAGATGCTCTTCCACCCCTCTGTCCCAGGACCCTCTGACTTTGGGAATTAAAAGGCTATTATAGGTTGCTTCCTTTCGCATGTCTCCATTTTTAACTGGAATCATTTCTTCCTTTTCCTCCCTTCACAATAATTAAGCTGTTATCCTTGAGCTTTGTTGAGTTTCTAACTCCTGGGACAATGTATCCAGATTAACAATAATTATCTTATTATTTGCTGATCACTTTGCTAAGTAGTTCACGTATTTTATCTCTAATCTTTCTACCTATTCTACAAAAAAACCGAACCCAACCCATCGCCGTAGAGTCAACTCATAAAAAAACAAACCCAAACCCAGGGCCATTGAGTCAATTCCGACTCATAGAGACCCTATAGGACAGAGTAGAACTGCCCCATAGAGTTTCCAAGGAGCACCTGGCAGATTCGAACAGCTGACCTTTTGGTTAGCAGCCGTAGCATTTAACCATTATACCACCAGGGTGTCCGAGTCAACTCATAGCCACCCTATAAGACAGAGTAGAACTGCCCCATAGGGTTCACAAGGAGCCACTAGTAGATTCGAACTGCCAACCTCTTGATTAACAGCCGAGCTCTTAACCACTGCATCACAAAGGCTCCACCTATCCTACAAATTAGGCCTTATTTTCCATATAAGAAATGAGGAAACTGAGACTCAAACAAGTAATGAGCCTTCAAACTCCACCAAGCTCCAATGTAGAAGAATCAAAATTCACACTCCGGTCCGTTGATCCCAAGGACCATGCTCTCTTGACAATGGCAACCACCTCTGTCTTCAAATAAAAGGTCACAGGGAAGATTCTACTGGATTGTAGAGGGAGCCTAGAGCCAAGTTGTCAGACGGTATTTTACATATTAGGGAACAAGGACTATGACTTTAGTCTTATAATATGTATAGTGATCAGTGATTATAAAGCTCATGGTACGTAAGAAGATTGTTTTAAATATAATTAGAGGTACTAGGACAACACAAAGCAAGAATGGAAAAACTGAAAGTAGCTTAGCTGTATGAAAACAATGCCAATTATACTCATTTATGTAAGCTTTTTACCATTTATGAACAATTTCTATTTTGCACAATAGCTATGCTTCATATAATGGCTCAAGCCTCCTTGGCTTAAGGCTGGAAATTAGCTCCCTTTAAGGTGTGCAGATACAGTATGAAAACCCTCTGGGTCAAAACAAAATATTGCCCAGCTGGGCCCAAATATGCCAACGCTCCTGAAGATGGTGCAGGACCAGGTAACATTTCATTTTATTATGCACAGTGTCGCCATGAGTTGGAGCCATCTCAATAGCAGCTAACAACAACAACAGCTACTCCTGTTTAAGGACAAATGCCTCACATCCTTCTCCTCTGTCCAAAAACTCATTGTAGGTGAGTGGATTCTGACTCAGTGAGGCGTAACACACGGTAGAACTGCCCCAGAGGGTTTCCACGGCTGTAATGTTTATGGAAGCAGACTGCCACATCTTCTTTCTCCCAAGAAGAAGCTGGAGGATTTGAACCACCGACCATTCAGTTAGCAGCTGAGCGCTTAACCACTATGCCACCAAAACCAAACCACAAACCCGTTGCCGTTGAATCGATTCCAACACAGTGACCCTCTAGGACAGAGTAGAATTGCCCCACAGGGTTTCCAAGGAGCAGCTGGTGGATTTGAACTACTGACATTTTGGTTAGCAGCTGACCTCTTAACCACTGGGCTACCAGGTAGCCATACATACAGGCATACCTTGGAGGTATTGCAGGTTTGGTTCCAGACCACCACAATAAATGGAATATAGCAATAAAGCAGGTCACACAAATTTTTTGGTTTCCCAATGCATATAAAAGTTACGGTTATATTATACTGTAGTCTGTTAAGTGTGCAATAGCATTATGTCTAAAAAAAAGTACATACCTTAATTCAAAAATATTTTGTTGCTAAAAACAGCTAACCATCATCTGAGCTTTCAGTGAGTCGTGATCTTTTCTCTGGTGAAGGGTCTTGCTTCAGTGTTGATGGCTGCCAAGTGATCAGGTTGGTGGTTGCTGAAGATTGGGATGGCTAGAGGAATTTCTTAAAAGAAGACAAAAATGAAGTTTGCCACACCAATTGACTCTCCCTTTCATGAAAGATTTCTCTGTAGCATATGATGCTGTTTGATAGCATTTTACCTACGGTAGAACTTCTTTCAAAATTGGTGTCAATCTTCTCAAACCCTTCCGCTGCTTTATGATCTAAGTTTATGTAATATTCTAAATCCTCTGTTGCCATCTCAACAATGTTCACAGCATCTTCACCAGGAGAAGATTCCATCTGAAGAAACCATTTTCTTTGCTCACCCGTAAGAGGCAACTTCTCATCTCTTTAAGTTTTACCATGAGATTGCAGCGATTCAGTCGAATCTTCAGCCTCCACTTTTAATTCTAGTTCTCTTGGTATTTCCACCACAACTGCAGTTGCTTCCTCCACTGAAGTCTTAAACTCTTCAAGGTCATCCATGAGAGTTGGAATCAACTTCTTCCAAACTCCTCTTAATGTCGCTATTTTGACCTCCTCCCATAAATCACTGAGGTTCTTAATGGCATTTGGAATGGTGAATCCTTACCAGAAGGTTTTCAGTTTACTTTGCCCACATACATCAGAGGAATCATTATCTATGGCAGCTATAGCCTTAGGAAATGTATTTTTTAAATAATAAGACTTGAAAGTCGAAATTACCCCTTGATCCATGGGCTCAAAATGGATGTTGTTAGCAGGCATGAAAGCAACATAAATCTTCTCTTAAATCTCCATCAGAGCTCTTGGGTGACCAGGTGCATTGTCAATGAGCAGTAATACTTTGAAAAAAAATCTTTTTTTCTGAGTAGTAGTTCTCAACAGTGGGCTTAAAATATTCAGTAAACCATGTTTTAAACAGATGTGCTATCATCCAGGCTTTGTTGTCCCATTTATAGAGCACGGGCAGAGTAGACAGAGCATAATTCTTAAGGGCCCTAGGATTTCAAGAATGGTAAATGATCGTTGGCTTCAATTTAAAGTCACCAGATGCACTGGCCCCTAACAAGAGAGTCAGCCTGTCCTGTGAAGACCTGAAGCCAGACACCTTAGCTAGATCTCCTGGATAACTTGCTACAGCTTCTATATCAGCACTTAACTGCTTCACCTGGCACTTTTTTGTTATGGAGATGACTTCTTTCCTTAAACCTCAGGAACCAACCTCTGCTAGCTTTGAACTTTTCTTCTGCAGCTTCCCCACCTCTCTCAGACTTCACAGAATTGAAGAGAGTTAGGGCCTTGCTCTAGATTAGGATTTAGCTTTAAGGGAATGTTGTGGCTGGTTGGATTTTCTATCCAGACCACTCAAACTTTCTCCATATCAGCAATAAGGCTGTTTTACTTTCTTATCGTTCGTGCGTTCACTGGAGTAGCACTTTTAATTTCCTTCAAGGACTTTTCCTTTGCATTCACAATTGGGTAACCATCTGGTGCAAGAGGCCTAGCTTTCAACCTGTCTTGGCCTTTGATGTGCCTTCCTCACTAGGCTTAATCATTTCTAGCTTTTGATTTAAAGTGAGACATGCAACTCTTCCTTTCACTTGAACACTTAGAGGCCATTGTAGGGTTATCAACTGGCCTATTTTCAATATTGTTGTGCCTCAGGGAATAGGAAGGCTCCAGGAAAGGGAGAGAGATGGGGGAACAGCCGGTCAGTGAGGCAGGCAGAACACACACAACATTTATTAAGTTTGCTGTCTTTATGGGTGTGGTTCATAGCACCCCAAAACAATTACAATAGTAATATCAATGATCACTGATCACAGATAACCAAAACAGATATAGTAATAATGAAAAAGTTGGAAATATCATGAGAATTACCAAGACGTGACACAGAGACACGCAGTGAGCATGCGCTGTTCAAGCAATGGCGTCAATAGACATGCTCGACGCAGGATTTCCACAAACCTTCGATTTGAAAAAATGTAGTATCTGTGAAGCACAATAAAGCGAAGCACAGTAAAATGAGGTATGCTTGTGTGTGTATATATACATATATATATATGCATACATAGTTATATGCTTTATACTATAGAGAATTGATCTGATATGATTTATAGTCCACTTTAATAAGACTTTTCTAAGTCTGATTCTCTTTTCCTCCTTAAAGTGTAAACAACCTTTTATATACACATTTGTTTAATTACTTGAAGCCATTCCAGCCTGGTCATGTTATTGTAGTTTTTTATGTAATAACTACAACCAAAGAGCTATTGGGAATCGTTTCTCAGATTAAAAAAAAAAAAAGCACAGACATAGAACCACAGTAATGAAAATAATTATTTTAAAATAACACTTTCATTAAAATATTATAGTACTGTTCTTGTGAGAAATTACTGACGAAAAATAAATGTGTTGAAAGTAGAAAATAATGGTCAGCAATCAATTTCAAGGTAATTGTAGGAGATGGAATTGAAAAGCCTCTGGTTTTGATGGTTGTGGTAACATGTTTCACAGCTCCGGCTGGCTATGTTTTCAAGGGTAAATACAATTGCTCAAATGGAAAGGTATTCAGGTCAGTGAAACACCTGAAAGACTTTTTAAAAGTTCTACAAAATGTTTTATTGGCCACCTTTAGATCTAAATAAAGACTAAGAACTTCTTCTTTAAGGTAGTGTTATCATTAGTCAAAAGTAAACCCTAGCTTACCTCTCATAGGAGACAGAAAAGTGCTTATAACTTTTAATATTACTATTATTATTAACTACCAGCTATTGAGGTTTTAGTCTGTGGTACTATTCAAGGGTTTTACATGTGTTCCTTCATGGAACCCTCATAATAATCTGGTGAGTTAAGTTCCCTCTGAGTGTTCTTTGAACAGATGAGGAAGCTGAGGTATGCAGAAGCCAAGGAACTTGTCCACAGTTTGCTCATTAGTAAGTGGTGGAGTTAGGCTTTGATATTGGCTGGTGTGGAATAAAGACCACACTGTTAACCACTATCTTGGCTGTCTCACTGCAAGAGGCTGAGGTGAAGTGCTCATGATGAGTGCCAACTTTCTTGGGAGGGGAGAGATGCTTTCTCACCATTGAACGATGAGGATGGAGGAATAAACACTAGAAGAGAGAAAATAACTTAATCTTGCTTGCTAGTCCTGTTATTTGCAGTTGTTGTTGTAGTTAGGTGCTGAGTCGGTTCCGACTCATAGTGACCCCACGTACAACAGAAATGAAATACTGCTGGTCTTACACCATGCTCACAGTCGTTGCTATGTTTGAGCTCATTGTTGCACCCACTGTGTCAATCCACCTAGTTGAGGGTCTTTCTCTTTTTCAATGATCCTCTACCAAGCATGATGTGCTTCTCCAGGGACTTGTCCCTCCTGATAACATGTCCAAAGTACACGAGATGAACTCTTACCATCCTCACTTCTAAGGAGCATTCTGGCTGTGCTTCTTCTTAGATTTGTTCATTTTTCTTGCAGTCCATGGTGTATCCACCAACACCATCATTCAAAGACATCAATTATTCTTTGGTCTTCCTTATTCATTTACTATTAGAGACATATAATAACTGAGAACTGAGTAGTTTTTTTTTAGTTTAATAACTGAGAACTGAGACCACATAATATAATAGGATATAAAAGTGATTACTTTTTAAATTGTGATATATATATATAATACAATATTTCCAATTCAACAGTTTTGACGTGTTATTTCAGTAAAATTGATTACCATCATTACGCTGTGCAGCCATTAACAAGTTGTTGTCAAGTAGACTCTGATTCATGGTGACCTCTCGTGTGTCAGTAGACCTGCGCTCCATACAGTATTCAGTGGCTGAGTTTTCAGAAGTACATTGTCAGGCCTTTCTTCTGGGTGGACTTGAACCTCCAACCTTTCGGTTAGCAGCTAAAAGCATTAGCCATTTTCGCCATCTGAGAACTCTGCCACCACTATCATTTTCCAAATTATTCCATGACCATTTACAAAAGCTCAGGGCCTGCTAAACAATGACTCCCACTTTCTCCCTCTCTCACCCCTGGTAACCACTAATAAGCTTTGGTCCCTATACTTTTGTCTATTTTTGAATTTGTAGCTGTGTTAGCAACCTTATTTTAAATGACATTTATTTGTTTCTTTACTTTAGACAGTCTCTGCTTCATTCTAGTCGTTGACAAAGCTTACCGGCGTAAGAATTTCTCAACGTTTTTGCCTTTCTTGGAGGGAATCTAGGATTAATCAATCCTAGATTGAATATCCTAAATTCATGAATTTGACACTCGTAATTAAAAATAATAAAACTTTCAGAAATTAAACAATTTTTCTTTAAAATACAGCCTCAAGCATTCATGATTCTCTCATTCATGATTTCTTATGGTTCTGAACATAAAGAAAATTTGTACTCATGTTCTTCCATACCACAATTGGCTTTCTTCCTTACTTCGGAGAGATATTACAGAATAAGAGTTAACATCATGGACTTAGAATTTTGGCAAACCAGGAGTCGAATCCTTGATTTATAACTTAGTAGCTGTGCAATCTTGGGGTAAGTTCTTTGACTTTTCTGTTGCTTCCCTTAAACCTCATATGGTAACTGAAAATAACAATAGCATTTAGCTCAGGTTTGTTGTGAAGCACTTGGTGTAATGCTTAGCTCAAATATTGTTTTTAGTTGCCAGAGAGTCCCTATTTTTATTTTCTTTTTTCTCCTTATGTGATAACCAGACTCTCACTTGAAAGTGAATATAAATTTATAAACATAAAATAGTATATACTTTAAGGGAATATTTGGGCAGGCAGCTTGGCCTGATAGAAAGGACTGAACAACTAATCCAGAAATGAGTTCTAGTATAAATCCCATAATTACTTATTTTATTACCATGAGCAAATCACTCTTTTCATCTGGACCTCTGAGTCTACCTACAAAATGGCAACAACTATATCTCCCTTGATTGCTTGTATTTCGTAGTGATAAGAATTTGCATTCCAACTTCATTATCTCATGGGTCAAATGGCTTGAGCTTTGTTAGCCTCAGTTTTTCCTAACTGGTAAAATGAGGTTAATGGTAGTAACTACTGTATAATTTTACTGTCGGGAAAATTAGATGAGATGATTCATGTAAACTATTTAGCACTATCCTGGCATATAGTAAGCATTCAGTAAGCATTGGGTATTGTTATTAACATGATATTGTTGGTACTATCGTTATTAAGTGCTACAGCTGCTAACCAAAGGGTCAGCAGTTCGAATCCACCAGGTGCCCCTTGGAAACTCTATGGGGCAGTTCTACTCTGTCCTATAGGGTCGCTATGAGTTGGAATCAACTCGACGGCACCGGGTTTGGTTTTTGGTTTTTTATCATTATTAAATTGTTATATCAAATCAGAATATGTTTGTGAATGTGCTTTAAAATATAATATATTAAAAAGTTTATGATATCAAGACATATAAATAATCTAAGACAGGTACCTTTGATTTAAATGAAATCATTATTCAATATATAATGAAATATATAGTATGTAAAACATACTAGCCTTTATATAAGTTGTTCCTATAATATCACCTAATATGTAGTAGACTTTCAACACATATTTGATTTCAATTGATACAAATATAAGATATATTAATCCAACTATTTGAGTATTTTACAACAGTATCTGAGAAATATTAGTGTTCAGAAGGCACATACAGTGGATTTAACACGATAATATAGAGATTTCAGCTGAAATATTTTAACTTAAGCTGTTCAGTGTTTATGGCTTTAATTTCAATGTTGTCAGTGGGAAAGAGGAACTGGTTACTATGCCATACAACTAACTCTCCCTTTGCATTTTGCTTCTCAGTAAACTGGAATATCCCTGGGGTTCTTATGTTCTGTTTTTGAGTTGGCTTTTAAAAACTATTATTTTTAATTATTGAAAATTTCAAAAATACAGGGAGTAGAATAATAAACACCAATTATCTCCTACTTGGAAATTCGAGATTTTGGGAATCTTTTAGTTTCATCCCAGTGTGTTCATATGATTTGGGAGATCGTGGAGAGTATGGTTTGCATGGAGAACAACTGAGTTTCCTTGGTTTTCCTTCTTATACCTTCTTTAAAATGGGTAAAGTGAGGCAGCTAACACCAGTAAGGCATAATAAGGCAGGCAAAATATGAATGCTTTACTTCATTATCTCATTTGGTTCTCCCTCTGGTGCTGTGCAGTAGGTGTTATTTTCCCCATTTTACTGGATATGAAATTTGGAAAGGTTAAGTAATGAGCCAGTGATCATACAGCTAGGTAGCAGAAGACCTAGGATTCAAACCCAAGGGCCTTCGACCACAAAGCCATCTCTTTTGCCTCCTTCTGATTAATTGTGGATTGTCACCTCGATTAGTAATAAATTTTTTATTTGATGGAAATGCATGAATTTATTCAAGAAATATTTATTAACTTCTTACTATGGGCTCGGCACTGTACTAGATGAAATGTTCCAGTAGAGCAAAGTGTTCTTGTTTCCAAGGAGCCTCAGCTCAGGGAGGAGACTCCATGTAAACAGTCATAGGGACCTCTATCCCAGGCAATGGGGATCAGATAAACCTCCCCAGAGAAAGCGTAGCCTAAATAAAGATCTTAAGGATGGTATGGAATTAGTAAAGCAAAGAAGGGTATGGTGGAGGGGACTTGGTTAAAGCAAGGGCACTTGAGGCAGAAGCAGCAGAATGAATCAAAATATGGAAGCACAATGCATTCTGGGGACTGTAAGTTGTTCAGTAAGGCTAGAGCATAGAGTGCAAAGTAAAGTGGTGGAAAGAGGAAAAGGTGGAAAAGTGAATGGTGCAGACCATAAAAGCTGTTTGGTGCTACTTTGTGGAAAGTGAATTGAGTGAGGCAGACTTGGCGGTGACGAGGACTGTTGAGTGAGAGATGGTTGTGGCCCAAACATGCAGCCCAAGCAGTGCTACTGAGAGGAGTGAACGTGATCTAGAGATACGAAGTGGGTTCATGTGACAGGTGTCAGGATGAATGGAGAGGAAGAATCAAGGCCTCTTCAGCTGAGGTAACCAAGTGAACAATGACAGTAACTACAGAGACAGAGAATTAAAAGAAAAGAGCAGGTTTGGGTGAGAAGCAAATAATCTAATCCCCATATAAACTGCCCCAGAGGCCTGAGAAGAATCGTAAAACTGCCTAACTTCAGAGTTCCTGATAGTAAGATAAAGCTTTTATATTAACCCAGTTCATCTCTCCTATCCACAATTGTCAGTTACCAAAAAGAAAATTAGACAATAAATATTTGTTGAAAAGCCATTCTGTGCATTACACCATGCTCCACTATGCAATATCTATCCTAGAAAGAAGCTGTTGAAATCTACTGAATTCTGTAATAGAAAGTAAGACAAAACAAGCAAAGAGTTTTTCAAGTGCTTATTGCTTTACTGGTCACAAAGGCTGACTGCAAAATGAATTCCTTGTCCTGCCATCCAGCATTCTTCCTGATGGAGTATCTTTTGTCGTATAGCCCCACCACCAGAAGAGAAGTCATTACCTACTGGTTGGTAGATGGATACATACATAAACAGGTATCATGAACCAACTTTTTTTTCCCCTACCTAAATTATTTCAGGGGCTAGTTTTCATCCATGGGTAAGAGTGGTGTTTAGTCTATTACTCTTTGGGAAGTAGTGCTAGGATTCCAAAAGATGATACATAGCAGAGTATTAACCATAGCTATTTGCAGATTGAGGTATTGTAAGTGGCTTACTTATCTTTATAATATGTGTACAGGCATAATAAGAAAAATCAATGAGCACTTTCCCACTTGGCAGAAAATAAAAATCTAATGGACTGTATAAATTGGAGAACTAGGTTGACAACTTAGCAAAACAATTTATCAAAAGAAATACACGAGGGGAAGGTTTGATCAAGTGGTACATATTGTAGAATAATATCTGAGGGCCTTAATTTACCAAAGATAAAGCAATCAACAGTTCATAATTTTAAAGAGGAGAGAAACAAAAACAACAGCCATGTGGTATGGAAACACACGGTTATTATGCTGTCATTGAATTATTGGGATTGTGTGTAGTTTGCTGAACGTCAGCAACTTAATCTGGAAAACAGAGAGATGATCTGAATACTAAATTAATAAAATAGTATTTCTAAAAGTAAAGGATATATGAATTATTATTTGTCAGTATAGAGAGAAGGAGGATAAAGTTGACATTGTTATTTACCATCGTAAGCTTTTTAGGCCTCAAATGAATGCTAAAGAATTTGCTGTAGACACCAGTGAGTGCAGGGAGATGGAACAAGAACAAACGGGCTCAAGAGAAAGCTGAGAATGAAAGAGAAAGACCAAAGGAAAATGCTGGGAACCTGAGCTTGGTAAAAGCGAGGAACATGCTGGTTTTTCTGCCCTCAGAGGAGGCAAGACAGAAATCCAACCTACGTATCAGAGGACTTGAACAAATGAACACTGCAGAGTGCTTCAGGTTCTGATTCCACGCTGAAATGTTTAGGAGTCTAATTTTCCTTTTACTTTAAATATTTTTAATTGAATTGAATTAAAAGAAAAAAAAACCTGTTAGTAGAGAAAATTGGCTGTTTTTTTTCTAACTTAATAGCTGAATAATTCCATTGTCTTCTGCTTTTTGCTACAACAGAGCCCTCTATGGTTACACCTCAATGTTTCTCTCTTCTTGAGAGTGTTATTATCTCCATTTTGGTGGTTAAAATTTATGCTCTTTAAAAATAATTCCATCTAACTTTTCATTCTATAAATTACGTTTTCCTTCATGATCTTTTGTCCCAGATCCACACTCCACAGTCCATAGCAATACTTCCATTTTTCTCTTAGTAACCCAGTTAATACTTTCCAATGGGACATCTTTTTAATTTTTAGTAGTTACTAATTAGTACTACTTTCTTTTACTCCCTTTATAGCACATACCTTGTTCCCCAGAATTTACCTGAGGATGGAAAATCCTCCTTTTTGCCTTGAAGTCTCGAATTCTTTCCACCTAAGCATTTTTTTCTCATCTCTGCCCTGCCGCTTCCCTCTGAATGTTGGAGAATAGGCTGGAATGTTCCTTTTACCCATGTGTGTATCTGTGTCTACCCTGGGTGCACTTTGGTTTCAGAAAAGCTGTAAATGATCTTGAGTATGGCAGCATTTCCATTAACTAAGGTCACTTAAAAGAGCCCTGGTGGCACAGTGATTAAGCAGTGGTTCAGACTCACCCAATAGCTCCACGGGAGAATGACGTGGCAGTCTGATTCCATAAAGATTTACAGCCTTGGAAACCCTATGGAACAGTTCTACCCTGTCCTGTAGGGTCGCTATGAGTTGAAGTTAACTAGACGGCAGTGAGTTTTTTGCTTTTTGTTAAGGTCACTTATGTGTATGTAACTAGGTCCGAAACACTTCCACTTTAAAACATTTTACGTTAATATAAATGACTGTTTCCCTTCAAGCCTATTATGAAGAGAGTCTTGTGGTAGCTTTTTAGAAATAAGTCCAACATAATCTCAGCACCCAAGGAGCTTAAAATCTGAGGGTCAGGCAAATGAGACATGCCCCAAACCACTTAACCTTTAAAGTTGTTGATGATGTCAGCTGAATTTGCTGCAAAAACTTCTTTAAAGATGAGAACAGTATGAAAGCAGATAAGTAATGGGAACATCGGGAAAATGAGATGGATATCCATGGAGACTTTGAATGCTTCATGTTGTTCACATTTGGGAAAAGGAGCAAAGCTTTAATCATCTGGGGTTTTTTTTTTTTTAATTGTTTTTATTACCATTTCTTTTATGTCAACCTCTTGATATTCTGAATGTCAGTGTTTCTCAAGAAAAAATCAATTTTTTCTTAATCTTCCTCTCTAGGCTAAATTCCTGTAGCAGCAGCATTATACACATTTAAATTAATTGGACTAAGGCTTTTCTGTAATATCTTGCTCTTAAGGCAAAGTTCATTTTCTACCCTAATTTAGTTATAGATTAAATTTACATTCTTCTTCTTATTGTCTTTGTAATTTTACTCAGCAAAGTGCTTCTTAAAAATGTTGTTTCTTCTCAATCAAGTAGCATGAATGGTCTGCTGCATATGATCTAGAAAATTCTCTTCCAGGCTTTCGACTTGCTTTTATGATTTCCAGCAAGTTCTTTGATCTTTCTGCGCTTTGGTTTCAATATACCTACTGATAAGCCACTTCACATAGGAATGTGTTCTTGATTAGTTCTTTCTTGCCTCTCTCTACACACACACACACACACACACACACAGAGCTATCTATCTAGGTATCTATCTGTCATCTATCACCTATCTATCCACTATCATTCTTTGTAAATGCTACAAGTCTTAGAGCCAGATCCCAATAAATCTAATTGCTCAGTGAAATGAGATGTTCCATCAGCTGAATTACTAAAACTGCCCATAGGGTTTCCTAGGCTCTAGTCTTTACGAGAGCAGATTGCCAGGTCTTTTCTCTTGTGGAGCCACTGGTGAGTTCAAACAGCTGACCTTTTGGATAGCAGCCAAGTATGCTAGCCATCGTGCCACCAGGGCTCCTTTCAAGTTATGTAAGGGCTGAAAAATGTCCACTGGACTCAATAAGGTGAAGACTGTAATCTTGGGGTGGAGTCCTTGAAGAGACAAAGGGGCTTTTCCTGGAGGATATATGGGAAATTCACTATGTATAGTGAGATACTCCTTCACTCATAACATCTGTAAAAGTGGAAATGATGGATCTAGACAAATGTGATCTATGGGCTTGTTGGCAAGAAGCTGTGAAATGAAAAGTTAAGGTGCCTGTTGAAAGTCTAATGGAGGGTCTGAGTGTGATGAGGGTTTGAGAACAATGAAGGAAATGTGAGTAGTCATAATGGCTAACAGGAGAGAATGCCAGCTAGGATCAGACACCTTGCTACTAACATGCAGGTGGAGTATAACAACACCATCCTGATATACTCCGGGGAAACTAGAAGGTTCCAGAATAAATAGAAATCTTCAGTGTATTGGGGAACATTTTGTCTGGTTGAGCTTGTGAATAAAGTAATTTGTTTTTTTAATCTGTTGCTTTTAAATGTGATGACATCCCAAGGGAATAAAACTCATGACTGTGATACATCCTCACGACTCTAATACATCCTGTGGTTTTGATAAAATTACCAAGAATATTTCAGTCATTAATGCCTTCTCATTTTGTCTCAGTCAATTTATATTTGGTTTCATTCAATCGAAACATAATTTTTAAATGCCAAAATGAGTTTCCCTTGGCTGAAAGCAGTTTTCTTAGATCCCTGAAGACAGGCTATACTGGTATTTTTCGCTTATCTTAAAAAAAAAAAACTTAGAAAGCTTGAATTTGATGTTTAATTGTCTTTAAACCAGACAAGGCAAACTTTTGATTAGGAGCTTGATGACATTTATATTCCATTAGTGTGTTCTGAACCCCCTAGCTTGTAGAGCAAAAGGGGATTCATTAATTCTCACCCTCAATTGAAAGAAAGACATTTTCCCTAGATGTATTTCAATTCGTATAATTTATACTCTGAAGAGTATTTTTGAAGAATATTTGAAGAATATTTTCAGAGAAAAATACAAGGGTGTGTAGATTAAGCTGCAGACATGACACTTCACCCCTACGAATAAGGATTTCCTCTTGCATAGTCATATGTCATTATTATTCCTAAGAATGTACACATAATTTCTTAATATCATCTAGAATTCTGTCTATATTCAGATGGTCTGTCTTGTCTTCTCTCCCTTTTTTGTTTGGATCCAAAAATGCAATAAAGGTTCATGCATTCCATTTGGTTATCATGGTTCATCAGTTTCTCTCAGTCGAGAATAGTCTCCATAACTTCTCCCTCCCAAGATATTGTCTGTATAAAAACCCCAGCCAGTTGTCTTGTGGAATGCCTCACATTCTAGATTGATCTGAGTGCTTTCCCTAAGTATTAGCTAACTGTTTCTCTCTCTCTCTCTCTCTTTTTTTAACAAGAACCTTAAGTCTAAATGCTTGATTAGATTCAGATTAATTATTTTTGGCAAGATGGTGCTGCATACTTCACATTGAAACACATCAGGAGGCCATGGAATTGCTTTTTTCTTTTTCTCTTAAATTGTGCTTTAGATGAAGGTTTACAAAGCAAACTAGTTTCTCATCAAATAGTACACACATTATTCTATGACATTGGTTAAAAACCCTATGACACGTCACACTCTTGTTTCTCAAACCTGGCTTCCCTATTACCAGATTTCCTGTCCCCTCCTGCCTTGCAGTCCCTGCCCCAGGGCTGGTGTGCCCCTTTAGTCTTGTTTTGTCCCATGGGCCTGTTCAATCTTTGGCTGAAGGGTGAACCTCAGGAGTGACCTCATTACTGAGCTGAAAGGGTGTCCGGGGGCCGTACTCAGTTTCTCCAGTCTCTGTCAGGCCAGCAAGCCTGGTCTTTCTTTTTGAGTTAGAATTTTGTTCTACGTTTTGCTCCAGCTCTGTCTGGGACCCTCTATTGTGATCCCTGTCACGAACAGTCAGTGGTGGTAGCCAGGCATCATCTAGTGTTACTGGACTCAGCCTGGGGGAGGCAGTGGTAGATGTGGCCTGTTAGTCCTTTGGGCTGGTCTTTCCCCTGTATCTTTCCCCTTGCTCCTGAAGGGGTGAGACCAATGGAGTATCCTAGATCGCCGCTCACAGGCTTTTAAGACCCCAGACACTACTCACCAAAGTAGAATGTAGAACATATTCTTTATAAACTATGTTATTCCAATTGAGCTAGATGTTCCCCGAGACCATGGTCCCCACAGCCCTCAGCCCAGCCATTTTGTCCCTCAGGGAGTTTAGATGAGTCTATGGAGCTACCATGACCTTGCCTTTTACAGGTTGCGGTGGCTTCCCTAGTATTGTGTATTGTCTTACTCTTCACCAAAATTACTGCTTATCTATTGTCTATTAAGTGTTTCGCCATCCGTACCCCTCCTCTTTTCTTTCATAACCATCAAAAATTGTTTCTTTTTGTATATAAACCTTTCCATGAGTTTTTACAGTAGTGATCTCATACAATATTTGTCCTTTTGTGACAGACTTATTTCTCTCAGCATAATGCCCTCCGGATTCATCCATGTTAGGAGATGCTTCACAGATTCATCATCATTGTTCTTTGTCGTTGCGTAACACTCCATTGTGTGTATGTACCATAGTTTGTTTATCCCTTCATCTGTTGATGGACATCCAGGTTGTTTCCATCTTTTTGCTATTGTGAACAATGCTGCAATGAACATGGGTGTGCATATGTCTATTTGTGTGATGACTCTTATTTCTCTAGGATATATTCCTAGGACTGAGATTGCTAGATCATATGGTTTTTCTATTTCTAGCTTTCTAAGGAAACGCCATA
Organism: Elephas maximus indicus; assembly: GCF_024166365.1. Classification (NCBI taxonomy): domain Eukaryota; kingdom Metazoa; phylum Chordata; class Mammalia; order Proboscidea; family Elephantidae; genus Elephas; species Elephas maximus. The sequence continues at coordinate 67,022,730 of NC_064841.1, read as the reverse complement.
TCATTTTCCAAAATGGTTTTATCACTTTGCATTCCCACCAGCAGTGCATAAGAGTTCCAATCTCCCCACAGCCTCTCCAACATTTGTTGTCTGTTTTATTCGTTCAGGCCAGTAGTGCCGGGGTGAGATGGGATCTCATTGTGGTTATGGTTTGCATTTCTCTAATGGCTAGAGATCCTGAGCATTTCCTCATGGGTCTGATGGTTGCTTGAATGTCTTCTTTGGTGAAGTATCTATTCATATCCTTTGCCCATTTTTTAATTGGATTATTTTTCTTTTTGTTGTAGAGGTGTTAGATTTTCTTGTAGATTTTAAATAGTAGAACTTTGCCTGATTTGTAATAGCCAAAATTTTTTTCCCAATCTGTAGGTTCTCTTTTTACTCTTTTAGTGAAGTCTGTTGATGGGCACAAATGTTTAATTTTTAGAAGATCTCAGTTTTCTAGCTTATCCTCTGGAGCTTCTGTATCCTGTTAATGCCGTGTATTATTACGGCCTCTAGCATTATCCTATTTTTTCTTTCTGCGAACTTCATAGCTTTTGGCTTTATATTGGTCTTTGATCCATTTTGAGTGAGTTTTTGTATATGGTGTGAGGTATGGGTCCTGTTTCATTTTTTTTCTTTTTGCAGACGGACATCCAGTTTTGCCAGCACCATTTGTTAAAAAGACTGTCTTTTCCCCACTTGATGGGCCCTTGTCAAATTTCAGGTGACCATAGGTGGATGGATTTACATTTAAGTTCTCAATTCTGTTCCATTGGTCAATATACCTGTCGTTGTACCAGTACCAGGCTGTTTTGACTACCGTAGCTCTATAGTAGGTTCTGAGGTCCGGTGGTCCAAGTCCTTCTACTTTATCCTTCTTCTTCAATAGTGCATTACTTATCCGGGGCCTCTTCCCTTTCCATGTTAAAGTTAATGATAAGTTTTTCCATCTCTTTAAAGAATGTTGGTATGTGGATTGGCATTGCATTGTATTTGTTAATCGCTTTGGGTAGAATTGTTATTTTCACAATGTTGAGTCTACCTATCCATAAGCATGGTATGTTTTTCCATTTATGTAGATCTCTTCTGGTTCCTTACAGTAGTGTTTCGTGGTTTTCTTTGTATAGTTCTTTTACATCCCTGGTTAGATTTATTCCCAAGTATTTTTTTTTTTTTTAACTTTTATTGAGCTTCAAGTGAACGTTTACAAATCAAGTCAGACTGTCACATATAAGTTTATATACACCTTACTCCATACTCCCACTTGCTCTCCCCCTAATGAGTCAGCCCTTCCAGTCTCTCCTTTCGTGACAATTTTGCCAGCTTCCAACTCTCTCTATCTTCCCATCCCCCCTCCAGACAGGAGATGCCAACACAGTCTCAAGTGTCCATCTGATACAAATAGCTCACTTTTCATCAGCATCTCTCTCCTACCCACTGTCAAGTCCCTTCCATGTCTGATGAGTTGTCTTCAGGAATGGTTCCTGTCCTGGGCCAACAGAAAGTTTGGGGACCATGACCACCAGGATTCCTCTAGTCTCAGTCAGACCATTAAGTATGGTCTTTTTGTGAGAATTTGGGGTCTGCAGCCCAAGTATTTTTTTTAGGGGCCATTGTTTTTTTATTGTAAATGGTATTGTTTTCCTGATTTCCTTTTCATCATTCTCTTTATTGGAGGATCACTATTTTTGATGGTTAAGGTGATAATTGTCGGTTTCCCTATTGTAAAGATATATAGGTTGACACTCTGGCATCATGTAAATATCTGTTCTCTAACAAAATGTAGCTAATAGTTTTAGCTACCAATGATAATTGTTGATAATGACTAACTTAACTATTTCATTGATTTTGTTAGAGGTCATAGAATTTGATTTCTACTTTGATGATCTCTTCTCTAAAACTATTCTACTACAATAAAGTTAGAGTAAAGACATAAATGTCTTCTTTTGACTACCAATTTTCAGAGTAAAGTTGCATGATAGTTACATCTCCTGGTTTTAAATGAGTTTCTTATAATGTAATTTCCTTTATTAGTATAATTCTGAATTCATATTTTTATTTATTCTATACTTTGTAACCAATTATTGTCATTCTTTTTTTTTAATTTTGTTTTGCTTTTCTAAACTTGCTCATTTGGAGTCTCTTCAAGTCTGCTCCTGAGTCATTCTGAAGAGCCCCCATTAGTGATCAAGCAATTATTTGCTTTCTGGCACAACAAGATGTCCCCAGCTCATTTTGAACTTTTCTTGACACAGATATGCACTTTCTGTAAGAAGCCAAGGATCCTTTTAGTGTAGAATGGCATTTAGAAATCAATAGCTGGGTGATAGAAGTTCTCATTGCTACTAAAGTATCATCTTTTCTGGGCTCTTTTACTCATCAGAGTTAGAAAAATTAATTTCTTTAAATCAAATGAAAATACTTTAATTCAATATTAGAGGATTTTTTTAACTTCTTTATTTGTATTTCTCTCTATTTTTTACATTGGGAATCTTGGTTCCTAATAACATTAATATATTTGCTTATTTTTTCTACAATATACATATAATAATTTCAAAATTACGATTTCAACATTACTACTACTAATGAAACTATTGTTAGTATTTCGTACAAGATTTTCTTTTTTCTTGGATATGCATTCAGAATGCTGTTTTCCAAAGGCGCTTGAAGTAATTATTTTCTCTTGTGATTATATTACCAATGTGTCATAGGGTTTTATTTATTACATTCTGTACTTTGACTATGTTCAAAATATACATAATATATGTTCAAAAATGTATAAAATGTTTACATGGTTCAAAAGTCTAACATATAAAGTTCACACAGAGAATTATTTCTTTCCCTATTCCCCTCTACCCTTTCTTGCTTTTCGTTAGTATTTTCCCCGTTTTTGTTACCTCTTCTCAACAACATAAACAGCGACTGTACACGTGGACCTCACTGGATGGAAAACACAGGAATCAAATCGACTACATCTGTGGAAAGAGACAATGGAGAAGCCCCATATCATCAGTCAGAACAAGGCCGGGGCTGAATGCAAGTTCAAGCTGAAGCTGAAGAAAATTAAAACAAGTCCATGAGAGGCAAAGTACGACCTTGAGTATATCCTACCCGAATTTAGAGACCATCTGAAGAATAGACTTGATGCATTGAACACTAATGACTGAAGACCAAACAAGTTGTGGGATGACATCAAATACGAAGAAAGCAAAAGGTCATTAAATAGACAGGAAAGAAAGAAAAGGCCAAAATGGATGTAGAAGAGACTCTGAAATTGCTCTTGAACGTAGAGTAGCTAAAGTGGACAGAAGAAATTGGTGAAGTAAAAGAGCTAAACAGAAGATTCTGAAGGGCAGCTCGAGAAGGCAAATTATTATAATGAAATATGCAAAGGCCTGGAGTTAGAAAACCAAAAGAAAAGAAAACGCTTCGCATTTCTCAAGCTGAAAGAACTAAAGAAAAAATTCAAGCCTCAAGTTGCGATATTGAAGAATTCTATGGGCAAAATATTGAATAATGCAGGAAACATCAGAAGATGGAAGGAATACACAGAGTCACTGTACCAAAAAGAATTGGTTCATATGCAGTCATTTCAGGAGGTAACATATGATCAAGAACCAACAGTACTGAAGGAAGGAGTCCAAGCTGCACTGAAGGCATTGGTGAAAAACAATGCTGCAGGATTTGACAGAATACCAACTGAGGTGTTTCAACAAAAGGATGCAACACTGGAAGAGCTCACTCATCTATGCCAAGAAATTTGGAAGACAGCATCCTGACCAACCTACTGGAAAGATCCATATCTGTGTCCATTCCAAAGAAAGGTGATCCAGTGGAACATGGACATTATCAATCAATGCCATTAATATCACATGTGAGTAAAATTATGCTGAAGATCATTCAAAATCAGTTGCAGCAGTACATTGACAGGGAACTGCCAGGAGTTCAAGCTGGAGTCAGAAGAGGATGTGGAATGAAGGATATCATTGCTGATGTCTGATGGATCTTGGCTGAAAGCAGAGAATACCAGATAGATGTTTACCTGTATTGTGATGACTATGCAAAGTAATTCGACTATTATAGATCATGACAAATTACGGATAGCATTGCAAAGAATGGGGATTCCAGAACACTTAATTATGCTCATGTAGAACCTGTACATAGATAAAAAGGCAGTTGTTTGAACAGAACAAAGGAATTCTGCCTGGTTTAAATCAGGAAAGCTGTGCGTCAAGGTTGTATCCTTTCACTGTACTTACTCAATCTCCATGCTGAATGAATGATCTGAGAAGCTGGACTATTTGAAGAACATGGCATCAGGATTGGAGGAAGACTCGTTAACAACCTGCAATATGCAGATGACACAACCTTGCTTGCTAAAAGTGAAGAGGACTTGAAGCACTTACTGATGAAGATCAAAGATTACAGCTTTCAGTATATTACACTTTAACATAAAGAAAACAACAATCCTCACAACTGGACCAATAAGGGACATCATGATAAATGGAGAAAAGATTGAAGTTGTCAAGGATTTCATTTTACTTGGATCCACAGTCAATGCCCATGGAAGCAATAGTTAATAAATCAAATGGTGTACTGCACTGGGCAAATCTGCTGCAAAAGACCTCTTTAAAGTATTGAAAAGCAAAAATGTCACCGTGAGGACTAAGGTGTGCCTGATCCAAGTCTTGGCATTTTCAGTTGACTCATATGTATGTGAAAGCTGTAGAATGAAACAAGGAAGACTGAAGAAGAATTGATGCTTTTGAATTATGGTGTTGGAAAGAATATTGAATAACCATGGACTGCCAGAAGAAGGCACAAATCTGTCTTGGAAGAAGTACAACCAGAATACTCCTTAGAAGTGAGGGTGGTGAGACTTCTCTCAAATACTATGGACATGTTATTAGGGAAGACCAGTCCCTGGAGAAGGACATCATGCTTGGTAAAGTCATTGGAATTGAGGAAGACCCTCAATGAGATGCATTGACACGGCGGCTGCAACAATGCAACGTAGTAATGATTGTGAGGATGGCACAGGACTGGGCAGTGTTTCCTTCTGTTGTACATATGGTCGCTATGAGTCAGAACCCATTTGAAGGCACCTAGCAACATTTTTTTTTTTTAATTTTTTTTTTAACAACATTAGCTTCTGATTTACATTGCCACTTTTTATTTTGGAAAAAATAAGTAAATATACACATACCCATTTTTTTTCTTTATTTTCTCTCAGTTCCTCCAAAAGGTAGCATACTAAATACACTCTTCTGCACATTTCTTTTTTTTATTCTCAAAACAATTTATCCTTCATATCACTCCAACACAGCTGTCTTTCTTCATTCTTTCCTCGGGTCGCATAGTATAGAGCATGCCAAAATTTATTCTGCCAGTACCCTAGGGTAAACATTTGGGTTTTTCCCCGACTTTTGCTGTTGTAAACGATGTCTCTTATGCATATGTTATTTTGTATTTGTGGACCTATATCCTCAGGGTAGCTTTCTACCCTGAGCCTGAGTATTTTTAAAAGCTCTCCAAGTGATTTTAATAAGAAGCATCGTTGAGCACTCCTGAGATAAAAGTTAGGCTGGGAATGGACTCACTTAAAAATTAAGTGCTTAGAACCACGAAGAAGTCTGCATTCCAGTATCTAAAGCACAGAGTATGGTGCTGAGCCAGAAAGATGGATACAGACTAAAGGAGGGCTACAGAAGGGCAAGGATGAAGAGAGGTAGAGGGTAGAAGCCAGGTGTAGAGACAACAAATAGGAAAACTCAAATGTGGAAAGCAGAGTAAAAACCGGGCCAGCTATCACCAATGGAAAAATTTTAGAAAACAGAAAAGCAGGCCAGGTAAGTAGAAAAGCAAATATGAAGCTCCAAACAACTGAGAAGGACCTTGGGAACTAAAGCAAATTTTACCTTAGCTAGGAAGCACATTCTTTCCGTTAAGGAAGTGACCAATCCCTCAGCCCGGCTAGCAGAGTTCCATAAAAAGAGATAACTAGAGGAATCTTCCTGGAGGTGGAAGTGAAGGGGCAGAAATGCGTTTTTAGCAGCTAAGGCGACGCCACGTGTGATGGTTCCAAACCATTTGTTGGTGGTAGGATTGTGTAGGCTCTAAGAACGTGAACCATGCTTTTTTTTTGAGCAAAGGTCTTATTCCTGGTGATTGTGAGTCTAAGACTGCAGTGTTGTGAATATAAGGCCTTTCAGTAGTAGTCGTGGAAGTAGAGGAGGGGCTAGAGAGATAAGGAGTGAGAACCACAGTTACACCTATAAGTCGTTATCTTCTCTGTGATGGAATATCTTCCCTGTAATGGAAAGCATCCTCTATCAGTGTGTCATTCAAGCTCAGATAACTGTGCTATCATCACCATGGGGCTAAAGGAAGATGTAGGTTTCTAAAATTACATATTCTCCCACTTCATTTTCCCAATATTATTCTTTCCCTGCCCAATTCAGTCTATACAATGAAATGTTTTAATGCATACAGACTATTTCTTAGGGTATACTATAGTCTCCAGTGCAATAAATGGTAACCAAATAAATGCATGCTTGAATACATGAATAAATGAATGAAATAAGTGTATACATATACCTACTTCTCACTTACTGACTATCTCATTATCCGATATTTCACGTTTATGACAATAGTAAAAAATCTGCTATCAGACTATTTTGTGCATGAACAAAGTACATCTGGCATTAACAAACGCTGAAGTGCGGGGCGAGTGTAATGCTGGATGTGATGGCTAAGGTTATGTGTTAATTTGGCTGGGCCATGATCTTAGTGGTTTGGCAGTTATGTAATGATGTAATTTGGCAGTTATGTAATGATGTAATTTGGCAGTTGTGTAATGTTGTAATTTGGCAGTTATGTAATGATGTAGTCATTCTCCCTTTTGTGATCTGATGTGGTTATCCTCCATTTTTGTGTAACAATGATTTTCCCATAATGAACTGGTCTTTGGTACCTAACATTTTGATAAATGAGGAGTAAGTGTGTGTGTATATATATTCATTGCTGTCAAGTTGATTCCAACTCATAGCTACTCCATAGGACAGAGTAGAACTGCCCCATAGCGTTTCCAGGGAGTGGCTGGTGGGTTTGAACTGCTGACCTTTTGGTTAGTAGCCAAGGTCTTAATCACTGCGCCACCAGGGCTCCATAAATATATATATTTAAAGTGTTGGTACAAGATTTCTTGTTTTTGTAAATTAGTATGATAAGGTGAAATTACTAATTTCCTTCCATGCTATTACAGATAGTGCCAGTGCTTCTTTTATAACTCTTTGGCTTTACCACTTCACAGTTGATTTCTGAGGGTCAGTATATGCATCCCTTTGCCTGAAGAAGGTCACTCTGGTGGTACTCCTACCAGGCCCTACCAAAACAAACAAACAAACCAAAAATCCATTGACATCAAGTTGAATCCAACTCATAGTGACCCTCTAGGACAGAGTAGAACTGCCCCACCAGGCTTCCAAAGCTGTAAATCTTTACGGAAGGAAACTGCCGCATCTTTCTCCCATGGAGTGGCTGGTGGGTTTGCACTGCCAGCTTTTTGGTTTGCAGCTGTGGGCTTAATCGCTGCACACCAGGGCTCTTAGCAAGTCCTAAGTGCCGGGGAATTAACACCCCCCATTAACTGTCCGGGGCCAACTTGCATAGGATGACTCCGGAGCACGTGCGTGCTTTCACCAGCGCCACCCAAAGCGTGGTCTGTGGGCGAGCAGCGTCGGCATCGCCTGGGAGATGGCCTGATGTGCTCATCTTGGGCCCCACCTCAGACCTAATCAATCAAGATTTCTAGGGGTGGGGGCCCAGGAATTTATGTTTCATCAGGCTCTCCAGGTGATCCTTCTGCATGGCAATTTGGGTACCTTTCCTGGCTGTGCACCACTTCCCAGGGCTTCCTTTGCAATTAAGCCCCAGCCAACACCAGTGCTGGCTGGCTTGAGAACACTGTCTTTATTGGCGGCCTTCCCTGCCTTATCTCACTTCTTCTTTCTGCGTTTGCTGTTTTCTTTCATCTCTCAAATAAAATACTTCCATTTGGTCCCTCACCTCAAGGTTGGCTCCTGATGGAGCCTAAACAAGAACACAACAGTCCAGTTATTTATTTATTTTTGGACTGATTATTTGTATCATTCTCCCTCCTTTCTAGCCCAACCTAATTTCCTACTTTCCACTCCAAAATTGTAATATTTTCTTTAGGCTTTTAAGTGTTGAAGGGCCATGATTTTGTTTAGCCTGGATCAGGTCCCCACCTTAGCTTAAGGTAAACCTTTCTTGTTTCACCATTAGTTGAATACTAACTTGGTGGCCTCTGTGCCAAGGATATTTCCTTAACTTTTCTTGAATGCCTGTTTCCTGACGAGTTGTAGCCTAAGTAGTAATTGTTTCCCCCACAATTGTATTCCTTTCACCATCTGTGACCTTTGCAGATATATGACCTAAAATAATTGTTTATTTTTTTCTGTGTAAACAAATCTTACCATCTTATTTACCTACTGCTGCCTTAGTGCAAAAATATCACAAATGGGTGGCTTTAACAAACAAACATTTATTGCCTCACAGTTTTTGAGGGTAAAAGTCCAAATCAGGGCATGGGGTATACAGGAGGGTCCCTCCTTACAGGTAGCCCTGGCGTTCCCTGGGGTTTCTTGTCTTGAAGACAGTTCCTCACATGGTCTCTTCCCCCAGTGTGTGTCTCTCTGCGTGTCTGCTTTCCCTTCTTACAAGACACCACTCAGAAGGGATTAGGTTTAGAATTCACCTTATTCCAGTATAAACACATTAACATAACAAAAGAAAAACTCTTATTTCCAACAGGGATACATATGTATTTGGAGGACACAATTCAACACACTTACCTTTAGGATCAACATCTTCCATTCTCTCCTCTGGAGGTAAAGTAGGGTAGGTGGGTCCAGACACTCATCTCCTGGTCTTTGATCAGTGGTTCTCAAGTGTGTCTAAACTGCAATATCATTCATTGGGTTGTTACTTTAAAAGCAAGGAGGTTCTGAATCAATAAGTCTGGGGTTGAGCCTGGGTGTGTGTGTATTTTGAAAACACTCACAGGCAATTCTGCTTCAAAGCTTTAGGTAGAATCAATGTTGAATAGTTACACATTCACAATTGAATTATAATAAGGATACTCTGGAAACAGCTATATTTGACAGGAAACAATCCCCCAGAGACCTTTGTGATTTAAGGAGGAGTTTTGTATTTCTTTACTCCCTTCTCCCTGGGACTGCTGCAGGGTTCATCCAATGTCCTGCCACTGAGGGATGGGGTTGTGCCTGGGGTGGGGTAGTAGTTAAGAGACAGATGGAAGGATGGTGAGAAGCTCTGGTCTAGGATCCTGGTGAATACAGTATCCAAACCACATGGGAAGACTTCCTTTCTGAACCTGATTCTGATTCTTTCCATTGTTAAACCAGCAAACCCAGTTCAGATGATCTATAAACCAGCCCTCAATCCAACAAAGCACGGCTTGTTAATGTAACTTAGTTTCTTGCAATACACAAATGACAAAATATTTGTCATTTATTTATTTCAGGAATTTGTGTTCATGCTGCTAACTGAATTAGCAATTGAAAGCCAATCAAAATAATGTTATGCCGCAGAAAGTCATCTCCTGATCTAAATAGATACAATAAAGGGTTTAGCTAAATGCCTGACCTTTTCTATAGAACTCTGAGCTATTTTATAAAATTGCAAGAACAGTCTGTTATAGTTGGTTGTACCTCCAGTCTCTAGAATTGTGAACTTGGAAGACCTCAGAGAGAGGGCCATAAGCAAATTGCTCAAGCTTGAGAAATCTGTTTTTCTCACCTGTAATTGAGGAATATTTTATACCAACCCTACAGGGATACTATGGAGATCAGAAATAAAAGTGTTTGGTAAACTACAAAATGCTGCCTGAGTTTTGAAATAAAATAATTTGGAGAATTAATGTATTTTATTAATGACAGTTGTTGTTATTTTGTGCCCTTGAGTTGATTCTGACTCATAGTGACCCTATATGACAGAGTAGAACTGCCCTATAGGGTTTCCTATGCTGTAATGCGGGGGTGAAAAAGACACTGCTAGAAGCTCGTTCTGAAATGGGGGGCACTGAAATTCTTCTGGAAAAGGAGACCCCAGAAAGTCTCAGTAATTGCACTAGCAGCAATGTGGAAGCAGCCAAAAGGTTGGCCAAATGCCATTAACAACGAGACAGATTCAAAAGGTCAGATGTTGCAAAGCACCTAGGTAAGAACAATGAATTTAGCAAAGCAGTCGCAGGAGAATATCTGAAGTTTTTTTTGACTTTACAGGAATGACGCTGGGTCGGTTTCTCAGGTATTTCCTTAAAGCTGCTGGTGGGTTCAAACAGCAGACCTTGTGTTTAGCAGCCTAGCGCTTAACCACTCTGCCACCAGGGCTCCTTATTCATGACGGTATTAAATGCTAAACAGGCATTACTGATCAAAACGACAAGGTCCACTTCTTGAAATTTAACTATTTCTAAAGGGTCACCCTATCTTCACCAAACTTATTTGCCGTGCATGTGAATTAATTTAAAAACTATAAAGTTCAAAAGCCAAAAAACCTTGTATGTAGGACCTTTTCATGCAGATGGTCATAAACCAAATAGTTCATAGTAGTAAACAAATGCTAAACACTCTTGCTGCATATTTATGAGATGGGATCCACACTAAATGTATACCACAACCTGGAGGGAATTGGTAAGCTTATTTCTGAAGAAGACATTAAGGAAGACGTTGGCGCATTAAAACACAAAAAGGTTGACCTTGAGTTACTTCAATGATACACCATCATCTTTGTTAATATCAACATCAGGGCTAGGGATAGATTAACATAGTGCAAAAAAAAAAATAATAAAATAAAACTTAACTTCAGGCACGTGTGCATGTCAGCCATCAATTAGTGAACGCTGACTATTGCCATAGGTGGACCCCTGGCAATACCTGGAAAAAATACGCAAGGATAGTCAGTTTAGAAAAGAAAAAAAAATTATGAACTAAATGTTTATTTGTCAAAGGCTAACTCACTCACTAGTTAGGAGGTAACAGACCATATGGCATCAGATTTAGCTTTAATGACAAGTAACATTTGTAACTTTAGCGACAAGGGCTGTAAGATTTATAAAATGCTTTTGTAATGATCAGTGTACTTTGAGAGGTTTTAGTCTGATTAAAAAGTGATTCTCATGGGTTACTGCTTAACTGATTTATCAAATCTGGGCTTCTAAATCATTCTTACAAGAGTCAAATGGGTCAAACATGCACAGATCTTTTATGTAACAATTCTTAGTGACATCGTACTAGATGAAGCTGACAAACATTTGCTGAGAATGACCAAACTCATGCTCCTATAAAGGGAACTAAACACCATTAATATTATATACTTTTAGGGAAAGAGCTGTAAGCATATTCATAAGGTTTTGAAACAAACCAGCCCCCTCTTCCCTAAAGAACAGATAGTGACCCTTAGTCACCCTGGTTAAGTTGATAGAAGTGGCCCAAACTCAGATCTTCTTACTGTATCCTATTTGTCTGTGTTGAGGTGGTTGCTTTTGTGTGTGGGTGATTCTGATTAGCTTTCTCTTGCCTGCTGGGGTGAAGAAAGATGTATTCAGCTCCCTTTAGCTAGAAGATTTATTCCTGGTTTGAATTCCAGTGAAAATCCTGTATGTTCTCCCAAATGAAGGTGACATGATGTAATGCGCTATCCACCCACGGTACCTCAGAAACAACCAGAACCCTTACTATATATTCACACCATCACTCAAGATAATGTGAGCAACTGCTTTACTTATTCTACTGTGTCTAATTTTACTGTGTTTAGGGCACCATAAAATTTCAATGAATGTTGATTAGATGAATGAATGAGTTAACGAATATTATTTTAAAACACAGATTTTGAAACAGAGTAAACATACTTTTCAAATGATCTAATAATCTTCTCAGGAAAAAAAAAGCAATGCAACTTACAGGTAATGTGTAAGAATACCATGCATGAAATCTGACTCTAGGCTCGTCCTAAGGTTTTTAACACTGAGCCAACAGGCTGTAGGGTGGTAGAAGGTAAAAGAGGGACGCACAGCTTCTCACGGCTGCTCCACATCAGTAGACTGACTTCTACCTGATGTCGCACCTACCTGATGTCGCACAGTGTAGTGGTTCCGCGCTGGGTTTATGAGTCTGACAAGCTGGGCTTGAAACATGGCCTCTCCACCTACTCTCCAGCTCAGGTCACTTTAAGTAATCCCTCTGAAACTCAATTTCTTCTTTTCCAAACTGAGGACAATAACAACAATAATACTAAGGGTTGTGAAGGATTAAATGAGATAGCAAATATAGAGCACTAGAACAATGCTGGAGCCCTGGTGGTGCAGTGGTTAAGTGTTCAGCTGCTAATCAAAAGGTCAGGTTGGCAGTTTGAATCCACCAGCCACCCCTTGGAAATCCTATGGGGCAGTTCTGCTCTTTCCTATAGGGTCACTATGAGTCGGAATTGACTCGATGGCAACGGGCTTCGTTTTTTTTTTTTTTACCTTAGAACAATGCTGGATACACAGTAAGAGCTCAATACAGGTTGGTAATTATTTTTACAGATTAAGTTTACCATATGTTGAATTTTATTTGCAGAGTTAAACATATAGACTAACCTATAGAACTTATGATAATGCAGGAATTAAACAGAGAACATTCAAATTTAATTTTGAAAGATCTAGGGACTCTGTGTAAAGAGAATTTTAGTTCTTGGTAATACATGAGAAAATAAACTGTAAAGCTGGTCAGAGTAAGGCCGGGCTGCGGATTATGATTATTCACTTAATGATAGGGACGAGGATTTACACTTAGCCTGTGCCAGGCACCTCACATAGATTGTCCCATTTAATCCACAGTAACCTATTAAGTGGGAAATTTTCACCCCAAAATTAGGCAGGAAAAAGTAGAGGTTCAGAGAGATTGAATAGCTTTTCCAAGGATACAGTATTAGTAAATGACAATACTCTAACCTCTAACGACGAAACTGCTTTTGCTATAGACCAAGCACTGTCTAGTTAAAAGAATGCATAAATTAAAATCATTTGTATTTTACTTGAATATTGTTTTTACATAAATATGAATATCAGTTCCTAAGATTTGCTGCCTTCCTCCTGATCTGGCTATGCACAGTTAGGGAGGGTCAATATTTGTAGAAAATACTCAACATCTGGGGAAAGCAGAGAGACTAATATCCAGCATCTTGAAAAAGTATTATCACAGTGTAAAATGCTAAGATCTACATAAGTGAAAAAAGGCATTTATTTAAAAATAATTATGATATTTTATACATGTATGAGATTTTTAATATACTATCATTTATAACGATAGTTATATGAGTGAGTTACATGCACATGGAATTCTTTATGCTTCCTGGGCATAAACTGTGGAAATAACCATACCCCTGCCTTAGTTTAATTAATCACAACAATCTGGAAGCAAGACATTATTAATGAGGTACTAGTCTGATACTAAGCCAGATGTAAGATGGTTAGAATTGATAACCCATGCAAAAGATAAATGCAGAAATTGAAAATGATATTAGTAATCCACGGCAGGAAAACAGTTGCCGTGCAGAGAAAGAAGGTATTTCTGATTGAAAACTTAAGTCATGATTACATATTCAGTAGATAAAAGCCACAAAGTCATATGGTTCTGTTATAGTGGGTTTATCTACACCCTTCTCCCATGACATAGATCTGAGCCTGAAACACCAAATAATGATTCTTTATTTGGATAAAAATGATGTGAGGGGCTTTCTCACAAACAGTCCAGCTTTCCTCAATCCAAGTAAATTTATAACACACTATAGAATAATATAGAATAATAGATTCGTGTTTAAATGCAGAATAGACACAGAATTTAGTTCTGGATTATTTGAAAACTACCCTCACTAAAGCAAAAAAAAGGAATCAAATATTCAAGTATAAAGAATTAACTATGTATATCATTTCAATCCATTTCTTCCAAATTCACTTTGATCACTACTTTATACATATATATATATACACATATATATAACGAGAGAGCGAGATTTATCTCAAGGAAATGGCTCACATGGTTGTAGAGGCTGGTAAGTTCCAAGCCCATGAGTTAGGTGTCAGGCTGGAGGCTTCTCCTGACTAATGTAGCTGCAGGGGCTGATGAACCCAAGATCAGCAGGTCAGATGGCAGGCTGGTGGCTAACAGGCTGCGGAGGCCAAGGAATCCCAAGATCAGTAGATGAGCTGCTAGCTCAGGTCTCAAGAGCTGGAGGTCAGATGATGATAAGCCAGAGGGAGGATCCAAAGTGAGAGTCTTGCTGGAACATCCATTTATATACTGGAGGCAGACCACACCCCCAAGTAAACTCCCTTTCAACTCATTGGCTGCTCATAGCAGATCTCATCATGGAGTTGATTACATCACTACATAACTGCCAAACTACAACATAACTGATAAACCACTAAGAATCATGTTATCCTAAGTCAAGTTGACCTTAACCATCACCGTTTTCAAATGACCTACTAATCTCATTTAAAATAATAAAAAAAAAAATCAATACAAAACTATCTACATATATAAAAGAAATATATACGTATATTTATCTGCCATTGTTGGGCCTATGGAATTCTTTAAACATTATGCAGTCTTGGTGTAAAATAAGCACTCAATAGTTGATATTAAGGTTATTATTATTTATCACAAATAGTATTTTTAAAAGTTTAACTCTGCACAAGACATTTTCCTAAGTTTTAAGGATCTCAAGGGATGTGAGACATAGTTCCTGCTTTGATGGACTTCAATCTAGTGGAAAAGAGAGAACGGGAACCTCAAACCTACCATCCACCAAATGAAATGTATGTTCAGTTTCATGTACATGGCAAGACGTGCAAGCCTACCATCTACCAAATGAAATGTATGTTTAGTGTCATGTATGTGGCAAGATGTGCAAGCCTACCATCCATCATATGAAATGTATGTTCAGTGTCATGTACATGACAAGATGTGGCAAGAGCTGAGAGATGTGGAGAAAGCAATGGTTGTAGAAGACTAAGAAGGTCACATAAGGCCTGACTTAAAGGTAGGGACTTGACGAAGAACACGATGAAAGTGTAGGTAGGACTCAGATAAGTAGAAAAGTAATGGAGGGAGAGGGCATAGGGTTGTCTACAGAAAGATTCTATAAACGAGGCCTGATTTGCAGATTGTTCAAGGGACCTTCTAGCCTGAGTAAAGACGCTAAATTTTTTTCTTAAGGCAAAGGAGAACCTTTTTCAGCTCATAAAGGAAATAGTTGGTAATGGTAGTTCCGAAAAGGTGAATTATTGTTTTAATGTAAGAAGAAATGGTTTGGGAGGGGAGAAGGCAAAAAAGGAGGCTGTTGCAACAATCTAAACCTAAGGTGACAGAGAACTGAAATAGCAATGAAATGAAGAAGATAGAGAAGCATAAAAAAACCTTCTCTGAAAGTCTGTGGTGACCGTGGGATATAAGAGATAAAGGAGAACTTGAAGCCAAGGATCCCAGTGACAAGTAGCAGCCTTGGCAGACGTAGAGAGAGAAGTCACGGAGTCAAGTGGGGCTGTCAAGGAAACTTTAGATCAGGGATTGGAAAACTTGCTCTGTAAAATGTCAGATAGTAAATATTCTCAGCTTTGCAGGCTATCTGGTTTTGTTGAAACTACTCAACTAGGCTGTTGTAGCACGAAAGCAGCCATAAACCGTGGGTAAAGAATACCAGTGGTATGTTCCAATACAACGTTCTTTATAAAAAAAAGGCTCTGGTTATAATTGGCCTGTAGTCTGTAGTTTTCTGACTCCTGACCAAAAAAACCCAAACCCAAACCCAGTGCCTTTGAGTCAGTTCTGACTTATAGTAACCCTATAGGACAGAATAGAACTGCCCCATAGGGTTTCCAAGGAGCACCTGGTAGATTCGAACTGCTGACCTTTTGGTTGGCAGCCGTAGCACTTAACCACACTGCCACCAGTGTTTCCTGATGATACTGAAAATACGTTCCTCATTATAAATGTAGCTGTGCATTGTTTTTTTGTAGTGTTGAGTTTATTATAACTAGATCTATGAAGTCGTTCTCAGTGAATTAATTATTAGAAACTTCAATGGCAAACACCATATATAGGTTTACAGAAACAGTTTTCTACCTCGAGCCCTCTATTAAATGTCTTTCATATAACAAATATCTTCACTTTAAGGCTGTGAGACAAGAATCCTTTGGAACTATTAACACCATGTTTAATATTAGGAAATGTTCTGCCTTTCTTAGAAAATGGATTTAAGAGAAAATTTCAACTTCATGATGATGGAATACAGAATAACCAAGTATTTAAGTGAAAATTGTATGGATTCTGCTGTAGAAATGTATATCTTTTCTTACACTAATTGATTAAGGAAGTGATTTGTAATCTCAAAAATCTGTTCATCAAACTTTCTTAAATTTCTTGCTAAAAAGAAACTACAAAAATATCTGATTTTAATTGTAATTGAGTTTGAACCAAAGATATCTGCGGTTACATACAGTGGTTAATCTTCTGGGACTATGACATTTTTGGGACTATGATGAAAGCTGATGACCTTTTCCTTGAACAAAAAAAAAATAAGGTGCCCCTGCGTGCACACACATACATGCAATTTTTGGGGACTCTTGACCATCCATGGAGTCCAACTGAAAGCCTCTGTTTTGACTCATTCCCCCTGTTAGTGATCTAACAAATGAGTCAGACTGCAAGATCTTTGGCATTATATTCATGAAAGGGAGTGAAAATAATGTAAAACGGTATTGTGTTGAGTTGAAAAACCTTACTGTGGCATGTGTTGCATGGCAAATAATTATTATTTAAAGCCAACAAGAGCTTCTATTTAAAATACCCTGGTTCCATTTATTTCCTACTATACCAGGGAGATCATAGTAAACATTAAATCATTCTTCAAAAAATGGAAGAACTCCATATTGTTCAATAAGCACGTATTCAATTAAATACAGCATCAAAGGGAACAAAGTCTGCAACTTATTAAACATGCATACACCTATAGACACATGCACACATATACACACATAGACACACACACATACATGCCTATGTACCTATGTATACCTATCTGCACATATATCTCTGTTGTTGTCGTTAGGTGCCATCCAGTTGGTTTCCACTCATAGCAACCCTATGTAGAACAGAACAAATCACTCCCTGGTCCTGTGCCATCCTCACAATCATTGTTATGCTTGAGCCCATCATTGCAGCTGCTGTGTCGATTCATCTCATCGAGGGTCTTCCTCTTTTTTGCAGACCCTCTAATTTACCAAGCACAATGTCCTTCTCCAGGGATAACACGTACAAACTATGTGAGTTGAAGTCTCTCCATCCTCACTTCCAAGGAGCACTCCAGCTATACTTCTTCCAAGACAGATTTGTTCCTTCTTCTGGCAGTCTATAGTATATTCAGTATTCTTCATCAACACCATAATTCAATACATACATATAGGTATAAATATATATCTAATCACGGGGAGATTAAGACATAGAGCCAAGGGCTGATAACCTTTGCAAACAACCAACACAATATCTTAGCATGATTCAGAGAGACACAATCTGCTTCCAGGTTTGATTTTTTGAACGCAAATCTTTTCTTAGCAAATATTTCTAACTCTTTGCTTGCTTTGACCGATATCCACTACTGCGTAGTTCTATGTCTCCCAGATAGAGTGTTAGGAATTAAAATATGTATCAGACAGTCTTATGGGGTAAATTACTGACAGGTAAACAGATGACAACCAAAATATAGAGGGGGTAAACACGTCTCCTATTGTAATAAGTAGGACAATTTCTTGACTACTGCTTCCATGGGTATTGATTGTGGGTCCAAGTAAAATGAAATCCTTGACAACTTCAGTCCTTTCTCTGTTTATTATGTTGTTGCTTATTGGTCTAGTTGTGAGGGTTTTTTTTTTTTTTTTTATGTTAAGGTGTAATCCATACTGAAGGCTATAGTCTTTTATTTTCATTAGTAAGTGCTTCAAGTCCTCTTCATTTTCAGCAAGTGGAGTTGTGTCATCTGCATATCACAGGTGGTTAACGGGTCTTCCTCCAAGCTTGATGCTGTGTTCTTCTTCTTCTTCAATATGCCAGCTTCTCAGATTATTTGCTCAGTATACAGACTGAATAAGTATGGTGAAATGTAAGTATGGCGAAAGGATACAACATCGATGCACACCTCTCCTGATTTTAAACCATGCGGTTTGTTCTGTTTTGTTTGAAGAACTGCCTCTTGGTCTATGTTCCTTATGAGCAGTTTCCTCATGAGCACACTGAAGCATTCTGAAATTCCCATCCTTCGGATTATTATCTATAATTTATTATGATCCACACAGTTGAATGTCTTTGCATAGCCAGTAAAACACAGGTAAACATCTTTCTGGTATTCTCTGCTTTCAGCCAAGATCCATCTGACATCAGCAATGATATTTGATTCAAAATGGCTAATATCAGTCCATTTCAACTTACTAATACCTAGGATTTTGATCTTCAAGAGTTCCATTTCATTTTTTGACAACTTCCAATTTTCCTTTATTCATACATCATACATTCCATATTCTGATTACAAATGGATGTTTAGAGCTGTTTCTTCTCATTTTGAGTGATGCCACATCAGTCCTGAAAACTTTACTCCAGCCATGTCATTAAGGTGAACTCTACTTTGAAGGGGCAGCTCTTTCACCACCGTACGTTGAGCCCCTTCCATCCTGAGAGGCTTATCTTCTTGCACTATATCATACAATGTTCCACTGCTATCCATAAGCTTTTCACTGGCCAATTTCTTCAGAAATAGATCTCCAGGTCCTTCTTAGTCTAGAAGTTCCACTGAAATCTGTCCACCATGGGTGACCCTGCTGGTATTTGAAACACTGGTGGCATAGCTTACGGCATCACGGCAACATGCAAGCCACCACAGTACGACAAACTGACAGACGAATGGTGGTGTTGCAATATATGAAATCTGAAATCAATCTAGGGCACAAAGATAATTTTGATCATTTTCAAAAATGAAAAAGTCACACAAAGTGTATTAATATTTGATTGATTCATATCTAATGAATATTTAATAAATTCATAATCAATGTAATTCACTTAATGTGAATATTATAATTTATAAATATCCCAAAGAAATACTATAAAATAAGGTAGTCATATAATACATTAAAGTATTGTGAATATTCTATAAATACTAAATTGCCAAATGAAATTAAATATCTTTGTGATAACTACACAAGGTAGTTCTATCTTTAGTGTTACCAAAATCAAACCAAACCAAACCTGTTGCAGTTGAGTTGATTCTGACTTCTGCCAGCATGCCCATGATACAGCCAAGCTATATGACTTTCTGCTTTCTGAGTATGTTTGGTCATTTCTGCTGCGTGCGTCAGTTCCAACAGCCTGGAATGCCATCCTTTTCTTCCCTGCTTCTGAAATCATACCCCATCTCTTAAGTAAGTACAAACACCAAGCTACTCCATTAGGACACTGCTGCTCCTCTCTCTTGTACCAACCACACACCAACATATGTTAACAGAACTTTACTACATCTTTCTTTATGTATTAAATCATAAAAAAGTGCTTGGATCAGTGTCCAGGGCGTGGTAAACACTCAATAAATGTTAACATTTTCCTTATCTGCCTTCTCTTCAACCTCCTCAGAGGCCAGGTGCCTTGTCTTCCCACCTTTGAATACCCCCCAGTGCTCAAAATGTGCCCTGGATTGAATTTTACTGACTAAAAAAAAATATAACTGTGAAGACACAATTGGATAAATCAAACCAAAAGCAACTTGCTGAGTTTTCAGCTGTCTTTCCTCAGAATTCAATCGTCCAAATGTTTTTGTCAGTCTTGGTCTGAGCTGTGGGTATTGCATCACTCATTTAAATTCCGTAACAATTTGTCATAGAGAAGTGTGTACAGTGTGAACAACAGTACCACAGAACCAGACCTCAACGAGGTCAGCTACTAGAGCAGTCTTCCAAAGTCCTATACCCAACCCTCTTTCAGACTAATTTTTTATGAAAGTTGTCCTTAAACAATGTCTCTTATATAAAATACAACTAGTTGTCATCAAATAGAGGTTTAAATGTGGATAAAATCTGCTGAAATTACAAAATGATGTGTTACAAGGCACGCTAGAGCCCAGCCAAGAAGAAAATCAACAGGACGTTAATGTGAGCTGCTCACGTTTGCAACAATCCACGCTACAGAGGAAAAAAAAAATTTTTTTTCTTAAAATGGCTCCATTTGTTCTCGGTACAGGTTTTGGCAAACTGATTCATTTTCTTCACTCACGATTAGCATTTACTTTAATGATATATGATTTTAATTTAAATAGAGATGTAAAGAGTATCTAGTTAACTAGTTTATTTGTTAACTAAAATCCATGATGTATTTCTCCTATGTCCTAAAGAAAGCATGTAAGCACATTTTCTCTCAAAGGTGCCCTGTTGGAAATATGAGAAACAACTGGTCATAAACACAAATAAAAATGTTTTCGTCAACTTGTGATCATGTTCTTTAGGGGTAAAGCTTCTTCAGTTATGAAGGACAATTTAGTGTTAGACCTTTGATATTCTTATCAATACATGCAAATCAGCTTAGGTCTCTTGGTATCAATCACTCCGCACTACACTGGTTTACTGAACATAAAAAGAGTCACGTTAACTGATGTTTTCTAAGGGAAATTAGATTTCTCTTGGAAAAACAGTTTTGAAGCTGAACCAATTTTTGAGCTGCTTCTCAGCCGTCCTCCTATGATCCAATATAAAATGTGTTGATCTGTTTGAACGTAAAATGCTATAGCTATAGACGCTGTAACTGAGGACTGACTTACTACAGTCTGGATCCATCACCCTCTTCAATGGCTAAGTATGCAAAATATTGCTTGTAATAGGTGGTAATATATGCTGGCATTTGAAAAATATTAATAAACGATGACATTGATCATGTAAAAAGAAACACACTGTGTGTAATCCAATACCTCATAAAATTCTGACGCCCTGACTCATCCTGGTTAAGCGCACTGAGAAGCTCTAAAAATTGAGTTTACAAAATGACAGGCAGTTCTCGTTTAATTTTTCCACTGAAAAACTACAGGTTCTGAATCACCGAATGTATCGCCAGAACAACGTGTCAGCCAAGCCCTGGTGGAGAAACAAAATAGATGAAGCAGGCTTCGTGTCCCACTTAGCCGTATTTAATGTTCTAATATTTTACGCTTTCAAAAACCTACTCTCTCTCATGATGCAGGAAAAAAGTGATTAAAAAAATGCCTCAAGATGTTTTAGAATTTCTAGCAATTACAATTAAGAATGCATAAACATTTACAATCAAACTAGAATTTTTTTTTTCCTCCAATCTTGTCAAATATTGGGAGGCATGAAAATGAAATAAAATAGGTCACTGGTTACTCAAGAAGGAAATTTAATTGGCTCCGATAGAGGTCACCCATGGTCAATTACATGATCAGGAAACTACCTAATTATTCTTCTAGACCTACTTAACGCTGGCAGAAATTTTTTTCCTTTCTTTTGGAAAAAAAAAAAATTTTTTTTTTTACCTGAAACAATGGAAAAATACTTTATTCTTGGTCAAAATGTGAAATTCTCATCTCTAACAGCAGACCGTAATGTGCTGCCTTCTGGACACAACCATTAGGTTTCCTGACATGAACAGCCAGCTAGCCTCAACTTTCTGAGTTCCTTAGCAAGATGTCCTCTCAATCAGAACAGCATGGAAACAGCTCTGCAGACGAGAACCTCCTTGTGTTAGAAAATTGCTAATCTTCCTTGCTTGATAAACTCTATCTTCCTGTATGCTCTGGATTTGGTTTTTAAATGCAATCCTTGCTGTGACCTATCTGAGTCCTGTAAACATGATTTACACTTGATTTAATCCCTAACTGCACCCAAATGTTTGTAAATAGGGCACTGTCACAGGGTTGGTGATTTCTGAGACAAAGGCCCTCATGCTAGTGGCTGCTAAAATTTCACCGAATAGCTTCCTCTCTCCAAGGATTATAACGTTGCTAGAAGGCTAATGCCTTTGGGAAAATGAGCCCTTTAGATTACTGTCATTTACATTTAGGGATGAATGAATACGCCCCTAATTGTGTGGCCTAGAGCAAGAGTATGAAACCCTGGTGGTGTAGTGGTTAAATGCTACCGCTGCTAACCAAAGGGACGGCAGTTCCAATCCACCAGGCACTCCTTGGAAACTCTATGGGGGCAGTTCTACTCTATCCTCTAGGGTTGCTAGGAGTCGGAATCCACTCGATGGCACTGGGTTTTTTTTTTTTTTTTGGTTTAGGGCAAGAGTAAAACTTAAAGGCAAGTTTTCTTACCTCCAAAATGGAATAATTACACTATTTACCATTATTGTGAGTTGTTACAACGGAGTTTTGGGAGCATTAAATGAGTAGAGTGCTTAGCTTCACGCCTGGCAAGTAATGCGTGTTCAGTAAATGCTGACTATCATTGCTATCATTGTTATTCAAACTTTTTGGCAACTTTGGTACAAATATGGAGATTAAAAAGAAAAAAAAAAAACCATTGCTGATTCTGACTGATAGCGACCCTATAGGCAGAATAGAACTGCCTCATAGAGTTACTAAGGAGTGCCTGGTGGATGAGAACTGCTGACCCTTGGATTAGTAGCTGTAGCACTTAACCACTATGCTACCAGGGTTTCCTAACATAGAGATGAGCTCTTAGTAAACCTTTTGTTGGTGAGCATAACAATAATAATGATGCCCATGACCGTTTAGGGAAAAGAATGGAACTGGAAGGATCCTTAGTCCTTGGGGATACTGAAAATAAACATACTGTTTCACGGTTTTGATTTGGGTCACTCCTGGCTGATGACCTTTTTTTGGGAGGGAGGGGGTGGAAAGTATAGAGTTGAGGTGGAGGGATGTTATGGGATGAGAAATGTTAAAAACAAAGTGGTGGAATGGGAAGATACCTCAAGCTGGGATCTTTACTTACAACCCAAGCCTCTCTGCACCCTTAGACAAAAAGAGCATGGATTCAGTTAATAATAAATAAAATCTTATTAATATTTTCTCAGGACATTAGACAGACTCTTGGTCTAACTGAAATATTCTAAATACTTAAGATTACATGTTGTGGTTGTTCGTTGCCATTTAACTCATGGTGGCCCTCTGTATAACAGAGCGGAGCGTTGCCTGGTTCTGCACCATTTTCCTCTTAAATTAAGTCTTTTCCCCCCAATCCGTTAGGCTTGTGACCTAAAACTACACGGTCCTTTGCATTATCCGGTGAGACAGTTGAGGTTTCTTTGTGTCTAATACTTTTTTTTTCCCCAGAGATATTTTTAGCAGCTCTTGAGCTATGAGTCCATGGTTTAGCACTGGTATTTATTCTATTGCTTGGTTGCCTTACAAAGTTTAATCAGAAATCTTTACTTATTCTTCCTGTCATCTCGTCATGTTCTTACCCTTTCCTACTTAGCAAATTTCATCAGATCTGTAAGGATGGGAAGTGGTCAGGCCTTCAACATCATCTCTGAAAAATGGACTTTTTGGAGAAACACTATTTTACACAGCAGATTACACAGTGATTCCCTTGTGATTCAGATCTTTTCTTGCAATTCTTTGCTTCTAGAAACTGTAGTAGGATGAGGACTGGCAGGCATGTGAGCAGACTCAAGTTCCCATCTCTGCATACGCTGCGGAGAGAAATTCAAAATCCCAAAAAGACAGAGTTCTGGGAAGAACAGTAGATGGAGGTGGGGGTGGAAGGGGCCTGGGTATGAGTTCCTTTACTGCTACGATGTGACTGAGTTTCAATTACTCAGAACCAACCAACCAAACAAACAAACAAATCCACCGCCGTTGAGTCAATTTCAACTCATAGCGACTCTGTGGGACAGAGTAGAACTGCCCCATAGGGTTTCCAAGGAGCTGCAGGTAAATTCAAACTGCCAACCTTTTGTCTAGCAGCAGAGCTCTTAACCACTATGCCACCAGGGCTCCAACCTAACTTATTTACACAGAAAGATACAAGGATAACATGAAAAATGAATATGCATGTTCCTCATTGATATGAATATGAATTTGTTGGTAGTAGTATTTGAGTTACATGGGAGATTCTGTCATTGACTGTCTTGTCTGAATTATTTTGAATTTCAGTCACAGGGCCGATTTCTATGTGATCAATAACTGATTGATCTTTAAAGCCGATCAAGTCATTGGCAAGGTAACGGTCTCTTGCCCCTCAAAGTATTCCCTGAGGAGAAAAGAAATTGGTGTTGGGGGTTGAAAATCAGTTCCCATCCCCCAACATTTCTGCTTATAGCAGATAAGTACAAATTTTCCTCACTTACAGTGCTGAACTGACAATGCAGTTCTCCACAAAGAGCACTTCCGTTTTTCTGGCTTTTATCACCCTTGCTTGTTAGAATACCACAAGTAGTTTGTCAAGCATCAAATTAGTAGCCATCCAGAGTGGTAAGGAACCCATTTGTAGCCTCATTAAACATCTTTGTGGCTTTTGGCCTTTCACTGACATTTCCTCTTATACTTTGTTCTTTCTACTACTGGCTTAGGACTTCCTTAAAACGGTATAACTGTGAACATTTAGAGAACAGCTGATATACATATTATGATTTGTGAAAAAAATAAATCACTCATGTCATGGTTATTAGGTCAGTTTTTGGTAGAGCTTGTCTTTTGTCCCTTGGAGGGATGCTCAGTTTGGTATTTGACCACCCACTTCTGATGGAGCTTGTCTTCCGTAAAGGAATCATCGTAGAATGTTGAGAGTTTCAACTCCGAAGATATGTATATGTTGTGTACTTGATTCTTACTCATCTACAAAATTTTAGGCTTTTTGAAAATTCCTTTTGATTAAGTGTAAGCACGAAGTGTGTTCGAGGCTAAAAACGGCATATCGTATTGCCTTCTTAACACTATTGTACCATAATCCTTATTTGGTAGACAATTAAAACAGACTTAAAGAGTAAATTTGGGCTACATTGTTTTCTTTCGGATGCGCCCGTGAGTTTTCTGTTTTCTTATCTTTGCCTTTCGATTTCTTTACATTCAGAGGAAATTCTCTAATATCACAGTCCATTGACTTGAAAAATAATAATAGGCAGAGAACAACTATATTCACATTAACTGAATTATGAGAATATAAAGTAAATACCTCATTTTATATTATCATGTTCCCAAATGATCCTTTCCTGGATACATGGCCATTGCTAGCAGGCCAGGGGTTAAGTATACGGAAGAGGTTAAATAGAGGGGACATAAGGAATTAGGAGACAGGGGCATGAAAGGCCATATGATACAGTAGAAATAGCCAGGAAGACCAAGCTATGTGATTTGGGCAAATAACTTTACCTTTCTAAGCTTCAGGTTACTCATCTTTAAGATACAGCTAAGATACTGTCCTTAAAGAGCTGCAGAGGATTTAATGAGCTAGTGTATGTAAGATATCCCGTATAGCTCCTGCCATGCGTTATATGTGTAAATGTGGCAGCTCCATACTGGAATCCAAAACATTCTGGTTTCAAGACCCAAGTTACTTATGAAGGACTTCCAGTGTCTGGCTGCATCTCACAAAGTATTTCTGGGATTCCCCTAGTGCTCAGAAATTTAGTTGAGATCCAGTCACTGATGCCACTGTTACTACTGACAAGCCTTGTCTCTGCACTTGACAGTGCTGGCTGGACAAGCGGCCTGGAACCACTGCCATCAGCTCTGCAAAGCCGGGAGTCTGCTGCTATTGAAGATGTGGCCTAGAGGGCAATCTCCTGTCTCACAAGGCCAGATCATTTCTGAACGTTAGGAAGGAATGGCATGTTCCTTGTGCTACACTGTTGTAGGCAGGGCCCCTCAGCAGGGCTGCAAATTTGGGAAGACAGCTATTTTCTTTCATATAGATAATCCTTTGCCTCCCGGGATACATATTCTCCCTGCATGGCTAGGTCGTGGGGTTTGAAGGCATCTGCTGTCTTTTACTGGACCACCGCCTTCTTTGACTCTTGGGCCTTGTTGCTGAATCTGGCTCGTCACGGTAGACTTTTCTCTTGTGGTGAGTTCTCTTTCGTGGCTAAATAAAACCTAGTTTTTGTTTCCTCCTCCTTACCTCATTGCGATTCATCAAGCCTATGTCTCAGCCTCAGTTTAAGATATAAGTCAAATTTTTGCTTTCTTCATAAGCTCCTCCACCCCTAGATAAATACGTGGTTGTGAATAAATCTTTTAGGGAGAGGAATTTCCCTGGACATATCTGACTCGCAAATCCCACACAGCTGTGATCCTATTACAAATAATTCGTATCATCGTCATCGTTAGTCATCATCATATTAATAATGTTATTGACAATTATTACAAAAGTTTTATAAGCAAATAAAATATGATTAAGTGCACTTGTTTATAGAAGTAATTTAAGAACCAATAATGAATTTTATTAATAAATAAGAGATTGTATTTCTGAGATACTTACAATGAATGGGAAAGAACGTGGGCTTTGAAACCAGGGAAAGCTGGGTTTAATCTGCGCTTGCCGTTTGCTAATTATATGACCTCAAGTAAGTTACTTGCAGTTTTTGAACTGGAAAAATAGGGCCGTTAAGATCGCTCTAAGAATTAGAAGATGTAATGCTATAAATTTCCTAGCACAGTGTCTGATTTTAACAGGTGCTTAATAAATTATACCTATTTTTACTTATACTTAATCACGATGATCTAGCTCTAGGAATTCATTTGTGGGTTAAGAGGCAGGTGGCTGAGGATTTGAGGAAGTGGGATGAACAGTGATGTTTAGAGAACAGTGGTTAGTGGGTGGAAGCACGCACTGTTTCTCTGCACGTAAGTACCTCGTTTACAAGCACCCTGTTATTTCTGTCCTCTGTCTGGTAATTTTGGTCCTTGTAAAATATCATACATTTTTCTTTTCCATTCCCTTTATCTTCCCTCTTTCTCCATTCTTATCCTCCCTGCTAAATACAACTTCTAAAAATATGGTGTATGTTTAAGTAAAGAAGACCCTTTACTGAGTATGGCTGGGGGAGGGGGAGAATCACCCCATCCCGTGGCAAAACTGTGAAATGGTTACCTGCAGAAAGAGTCTTGCCTTTCAAAGTTGTATTCACCTTTTCTTCCTACAGGCTTCCTTTCTACCTCACTTATATACAGTAAGAGCTCAGCTGCTAACCAAAAGGTTCGAATCCACCAGCCACTCCTTGGAAACACTATGGGAAACTTCTACTCTGTCCTACAGGGTTCCTATGAGTTATAATTGCCTCAATGACAATGGGCTTTTGTTTTTTTTTTAATTTTTTGCTTATGCTTCCCTCCAGGATCCCTTGTGGTGCAGTGGTTAAATAATTTACGCTCGCCTGCTAACCAAAAGGTTGACAGTTTGAACCCACCAGCCGCACTGTAGGAGAAAGATGTGGCAATCTACTTCAGTAAAGATTACAGCCTTGGAAACCCTGTGGAGCAGCTTTCCTCTGGCCTACAGGGTCACAACATGTGAATCGACTAGATGGCAATGGGTTTATGATTCCCTCTGCACTTCTCACAAAACTGAGAGAAAGTTGTCATTGGTCATTCACACCTTAATGCAGATTCCAAGTCAATATGTTCCCTTTCCTTAGAATATTTACATTTTAAAGTTTAAGTTTAATTTTGGTGTAAAAAGTTTTGCTTTTTTGGGAAAATAATTTTAGGCATTAAGTCTACTGGAGGTAACCTGAGCAGCTGGGTACCCTTTTCTGTCCTAGAAGCACACTTATCAACGTCCCCTGATAGGTCAGCTCCAAACTGGAGGAGGCAAAGCTTGACCTGACCACTCTTGCCCTGTGTCTGACCTCTTCCGGTCTTTCTCATTTTTAATGACAGTCACATTTTTAACATCTGGCTTTCTGAATAAATTCTTGCTTGTTTCACGGTTCGGTATCAAAATCTAATGAAGCTAATAATCATATGCAGTGCATTTGTATAAATACTTCAATAGACTGTAGCCAGAGTGAATTATTAATTGCTGTAAAAGGGGCAGCTTTCTGAACTGGCACATACTGCTTTAGCGTAAAAACACAAAACTTGTCTGTGAATGGCTGAAAAAAATCCACAGATACCTCTGAAATTGCTCTGAAAACAGAATGGCTCCTCTCTTTGTAGGAAACAAATCTTAGGAGATGCTCTGGGGGTTACCCCTGGGAATATCAGCCATATTACCATCTAAGTGTGAATATCCAGGGACTTAAATTTCAAGAAATGAGGTATTAAAAAAACAAGGAAATTGGTGACAAAATGCCTGCTTGTTTTCTGCATTGAGACTCAGGTTACATGAGGTCGAAAGGGAGCTCAGATGTATTACTGATGATGGAACACAGAACTAGCTAGTGAGGTTTTAAGAGAGCTCCATCAAATGTTCAGAATTAGGACAGGTCCAATCATAGGGCCACAGGTGATACTAGAGATGGGAGTCAGTCCACCTCCTGAAGAGGGAGAGGGCAAGACATGACCCTAAAGATGCCATTTGGGCTGCACCGCAAGCTGTACTGAGTTCCAATAAATGGCGCATCTCCCAGACTTGGGTGAAAGCTCAACATTTTCCTTTTGGTTGACTGCTCATTGGGACGAATTGGAGCAGGACTCATAGCTCGTGGCTTTGGCACTCCATGCACTCTCAGGGATCGCAGAATGGGTTTTACACACATGGCAGTTATTATTCTCTAATCGCCTCTCCTCTATTCACACCCAGCAGCTTCAAACACTCCTCTGAGCATTGTCTGACAGATGTGCTCTAGGACAAAAACAGTTTTCTGTGAAGGAGGCATGGCTGGTAATTTGGAAGTGGGAAGATG
This sequence comes from Elephas maximus indicus, assembly GCF_024166365.1. Lineage (NCBI taxonomy): Eukaryota > Metazoa > Chordata > Mammalia > Proboscidea > Elephantidae > Elephas > Elephas maximus. Next base: position 66,993,799 of record NC_064841.1, on the reverse strand, counting down.
GCCAACCCTTTCGATCATTTTAAGTCCCACAGGGAGTCTTTGACATTGACATTTTGGCTCTCAGCTCCGAAGTTACTCTGGTTCATTTGGATGCTATGGGATTGGCTTAAGTTTTTAGCCTCTTAATAACCTGAATTGTAAAGTGTCAGCCAAGTTGGCTTGGGAGACATAATTGTTGCCTATTAAGAGGGAACATGATAAATATATCTGATTTGGCACAAAGATCAAGTAGACACAAAGAATCCATTAACCTCACCATAAATTTGTCTAGAAGCATATTGGGAAAATATTCATTCTAGACAGATTTCCTAAGTGGTAATAGATTTCTCATGCAGCCTCTGATTGAATCTTTTGTAGAACCATCTCTGGAATTTTGGGAAAATGTTGAATTCTGAATCTTCTTCCTCTAAAAGACGTAGAACGAATTAGAACATATTTTGAAAGGAACATGCTGACCGTCTACAGATTCAACATAGAATTATGAAGTAATGAAGTTTGCCTTGGGCATTTTGCTGCAACCACCCGGGATTTTGGATTTCTACCTTGGAGCAATCTTTTCAAGAACAAAACTTTTTTTGTTCTTATGACCCAACTTCCTAGTCAGTAAAAAAAAAAAAAATTAAGGTCTCGAGCCATTTGTCTGAGGCAGACAAAAGCTATGTTAACACAAACGGGCAGGTTTATATGAGTACAGACTATATAAAAAACCAAAACCAAACCCATTGCTGTCGAGTTGATTCTGACTCGTAGCCACCCTATAGGACAGAGTAGAACTGCCCCATAGGGTTTCCAAGGAGCTGCTGGTGTATTCGAACTGCCTACCTTTTTAACCACTGTGCCACCAGGGCTCCACAGACCATATGTTGTTGTTGTTGCATTATTGTTAGGTGCCCTTGAGTTGGTTCCGACTTACACAACTTATACTCTATGTACAACAGAATGAAACACTGCCCAGTCCTACACCATCTTCACAATCATTGTTATGCTTGAGCTCATTTCTGCAGCCACTGTATCAATCCATCTCATTGAGGGTCTTCGTCTTTTTCACTGACCCTCTATTTTACCAAGCATGATGTTCTTCTCCAGGGGCTGGACCCTCCTGATAATATGTCCAAAGTATGTGAGACAAAGTCTCCCCATCTTTGCTTCTAATGAGCATTCTGGCTATATTTCTTCCAGTACAGATCTGTTCATTCTTCTGGCAGTCCATGGTATATTCAATATTCTTCACCAACATCTTAATTCAAAGGCATCAATTCTTCTTCAGTCTTTTTTATTCATTGTCTGGCTTTCACGTGTGTATAATGCAATTGAAAACACTATGGCTTGGGGTCACGTGCTCCTTAGTCTTCAAGGTGACATCTTTGCTTTTTAACACTTTAAAGAGGTCTTTTGCAGCAGGTTTGCCCAGTGCAATACACCATTTGATTTATTGACTGCTGCTTCCATGGGCATTGATTGTGTGTCCAAGTATAATGAAATTCTTGACAATTTCAATATTTTCTCCATTTATCATGATGTTGTTTATTGGTCTTGTTGTGAGGATTTTTGTTTTCCTTATGTTGAGGTGTAATCCATACTGAAGGTCTTTGATCTTCATCAGTAAGTGTTTCAAGCTGTCTTCACATTCAGCAAGTGAGGTTGTGTCATCTGCATAACACAGGCTGTTAATGAGTCTTCCTCTGTTCCTGATGCTGTGTTCTTTGTATAGTTCAGTTTCAATACAATTCAATACAGATTGAATAAGTATAGTGAAAGGACACAATCCCGACACACACCTTTCATGACTTTAAACCACACAGTATACCCTTGTTTTGTTGGAACAGGCTATATACAGATAGGCAGTTATAGGTACCGGTGGTGGACATAAACGAGTCTGGATTAAAACATAATTTGTGGATGATTTCTTTCTTTCTGAATTTCCCATTATTCAAACAAGGTCTTGGCTTATATTTGGCCTCTTTCTTTCCTTCCTCACTTCCTAAGAAGTCTGAATTTTCTGGTTAGTTGTCTTTCACATCGTACCTCCACTTACCATCCTCACAATTGTCGTTACGCTTGAGCCCATTGTTGCAGCCGCTGTGTCAGTCCATCTTGTTGAGGGTCTTCCTCTTTTTTGCTGACCCTCTACTTTACCAAGTGTGATATCCTTCTCTGGGGACTGATTCCTCCTCATAACGTGTCCAAAGTATGTGAGATGAAGTCTCCCCATCCTCGCTTCTAAGGAACATTCTGGCTATACTGCTTCCAAGACAGACTTGTTTGTTCTTTTGGCAGTCCATGGTATATATACACATGCATATCAAATATATGTATTTATGTATGTTCTCTTACCCAACTCCACCTGCATATTTAGGGTTCCCTAACAAGAAAATCCTATGGAACAATTCTACTCTGTAACACATGGGGTCACCATAAGTCAGAATCAACTTGATGGCAATGGGTTAATCCTAATCTTATGCCCTCAGGCTGCCTTTTATTCATAACACCTTTGCTGTGATTTTCGAACCATTATTTTCTATCTTTTTCCTTTCTTTCTGAAACAATAATTGTCTTTCTGGTGTCCTGTGTTATAGTCCTGCAGGAAAATTAGATTGATAATCACATTCACTCCTGTCTAATGTAGTTGTGCCTAGGTATTTCCATATTATAATACATATTATATTATTATGTATTGTAGCTGTTTGTTGCCTTCAAGTTGGCTCTGACTCATGATGACATTACATATATCAGAACAAAATGTTGCCTGGTATATATCATCTTACCATCTTCATGATTGTTGTTAATTAATATGTATTATAATAAATAAAATAAATTGGTTGCATTTACTTCATACTATAATTAATGCATTATATTTATTTATTTTTTATTTAAAGATATGTTTTGTAGGTGGCTAATAATTTCTCTAGTGTTTTATCCTTCCAGGAAAAGTATCTTCATTTCAATTCAGACTTTTGTCAAATAGACAAATGAGGAGAGGCTCTGCCTGTGTGGCAGGCCAGTGGATGAGTTGTCCCTCAGCTCAAATCTAAAAAGACCAAGAGGTCTTTTTCAAGGTTGTGGGGCATTTTTGGTTGTCAGAGAGTAGGGAAATTGTACAGGGCAGAAGTCAGGGTGCTTAGATATACAGCAATGCATAAGACTGTCCTGCACAATGATTTTTCCATATCTCACCTGTGTTTTACATACAAACACAAAGTTTTTTTTCATAGTTTTAATTGATGCACTGAATTTCCCAGGAATGAAGCTACACTATGAATCAGAGGGCTATTATACTTTGTTTGGTTCATCACATTATCAAAATCATTTACCATTTTCGAAAATGACCTTATGTGTGACAATGCTGCCAGTGACTTTTCAATCACCAGTGGCCATCCCTGAGTCAGTATCTGTAGCTCTTGTATTTCTGATGGTTTTATGTGTATATATAAACATACTTCCTCAGTCCTCACTTCAAACTATCAAATAGAAAAGAAGAAAAATAAAATGTTGACAATATTCAATAGCAGTCAGAGTCTAGTCAGGAGATGGAAACAGTACCAGACATTTGAGCAGAAGAAACTTATTATAAAGAATTTTTAATTAGTAAAATATTGTCATTTAGCCTTTTAAAGGGTAAAAGGAGAACTCTAAAATATCATGGAAGTAGCAACCACCACTGGGGTTGAGAGAACAAGGGCAAAAACTTAGAAGCTTAGGGGCAAGACCTTCTCAGCCCTCTAAGGAGGAGGTGACGCTGGGCTGATGCTTGTATCTTTAAGTTCAGAGCAGGAGTCCTGTGAAGCTGGGATCCAGATCTCTGAGGGAGGAGCAAGGGCTGGCTGGTGTCTGAGATAGCAGTGGGTGATGAAGCTGGTTCTCAGTGTTGAGCAGAACTGCAAACTGTATTCCGCTGCTTCCACAGAGATCTGCAGCTGCCGGGGTGAGGAAGCTTTGCTGGGGGATGCTCACAGCATACACAAGCAGATAAGAAACTCCCAGGAGGTGGACAGGAAGGAACAAATTTCTTCTTCCTCTTTCAGCTTTGAAATTTCTCTCTAGTACCCCTATTGACAGACTCTCATAGGGAGAAAATTGACAAAGCAGAAAGTGTTTGGCAGAGTCCCTGCCCCAATGTACCAAAACAGAGTATGGAAGAGTAAGTTTGGAACTGAGAAACAATGAGTTATAGCTGGCACATCTGGCTTCTCTCTTACATTTTTTAAATCCGGGCTTACTCAGTACAACCATGTCATCCAATGTATTCATGCCTAGGTATTCATATTACAATACATACTATATTACCATGTACTTGTTTTCTATTATCTCTTTTATATGACAACACATTATATTGATTTTATCACATATAAAAACAAGAATTGCATTTATATGTAGTAAATAATTTCAGTTCAAGACAGCAAAGGCTGCATTACAAGTATTTGTTATATAAAGCGGATATTGAGTCTGATAAGACTGAGAGCTGTGGACTTGGTTCAGATTGTATAACATACCGTTAGACTATTGGCTTCTCTCCATTTCAGAGCAGTAGTGCCATCTGATCCTAGTTACAAAGCTTGTATACAAAATGGACCTCATGTGCTATTAGATTCTGGCTGCATCGAGGAAACTCGTCTCTCAGTTGACATAAACTGATCTCTTTTGGAGAAGGCATGTGTTAATGCGAGTGTGAATCACAGCACTCATTCTGGTTCTTCCGGGTTTCTATTGTCCTACTTTTGAAGGCTATGAGGGCACATCAGGAATGTTCCATACTCTACTGCTACCATCTGGACTGATTCAGTGGCAGAACTCTGAGTGACCATTGTGCTCAGTGTCTGAGATTTTTATGAAAATTATATTAAAAAAATATTAGTTACCAGTAGTTGAACTTCTCCAGGAGTTACATACTCTGCTAGGGGTTATAAAAACAACATATTTACCCGACAGCAATTTCTTGGTAGTAAATGTTATCCTTGCTTTGTAGACGTGGTAACTGGCTTCAAAGACCTTGGAGTTTACCTAAGACAGCAAGTAAGGGAGAGAACCCAGCTCCATTCAATTTCTATAATTTATAATCTCTTCCCAAAGGTAACTGCCTCCAGATGGTAACACAGAAAACAGACCTATTATTTCTGAGGCTTTTTTTGTTGATGTTAGCAGTACAATTAAGCAACAGATTGACAGAGTAATTAATTGAAAGATCCAATAAATCTGTAATATAAATGCCTAATACGTACTAGAATCAGTAAAAATATATTGAATATGTGAGATTATTGGCAAAAAATTCTTCTTATAATGAAAATTTTCAAGCTGATCTGTTTTGACCTTGAGTCCATTATCTATCTAGTTTTTCTAAAAGGCTATTCTGTACATAGTAAGGCTGATCACCCAACACCTGAAGATAGTTCTTGAACAGGATCTTCTGATATTTGTACTTAAAAAAAACCCAAAACCAAAACCCAGTGCCATCGAGTCGATTCCGACTCATAGCGACCCTGTAGGACAGAGTAGAACTGCCTCATAGTTTCCAAGGAGCACCTGGCAGACTCGAACTGCCAACACTTTTGTTAGTGGCTGTAGCACTTAACCACTGCATCACCGGGGTTTCCAATTTGTACATTAAGTATGGCAAATGGAATTTCATGGCACAAGAGAAAAAGAGACAAGGCCCAATGAATGACAACTATTCCCAGAGAGTCTCCAAGTATAAACCTTGAACACAAACTCAAGAACACTTTCGTATCTATACAGTGCAGAAAAGAAAAGAACTGCTTGGAAGACAATGCCAGTAATTAAAATGAACTGAAGCAATTATGTGATTGGTAAATCACTTGTCTCAGCCACTCAGGAAATGAGACTTACCCAAACTGCCACTGTTTTCTATTTCCATGTCTTCTGAGGTCCTATGAAGCAGAATCATTTTTGAAGACTTGAAATTGTGATGAATATTTTATTCTTACCCACGTTACATAATACTGCATCTTGTTGATAGAGGAGCCCCGGTGGCACACTGCTTGAGCAGTTTGGCAGTTCGAATCCACCAGCTTCTGCTTGGAAACCCTCTGGGACATTTGTACTCTGTCCTAGAGAGTCCCTATGATTTGGAATTGATGGAAAACGAGTTCATTTGTTCTTTTTTTTTTTTTTTTTTGGTTTTTGTTGATAGAAAGGACTATTGCAACTGAATGCTAAAAGTAAATGTTCTTGAAGGTAAAACTTGGGCAAAATGTGGAACCCTGATGAAATACCACTGACTAAAAAGGCACTTCTGTGCTGACTGTTAAACTTAGCTATCTGCTGAAAATACTGGCATCATTTTTCATAACATCATTTTATCCAGATGTTTTAGCATTCCTTATAGTCACATTTGGAAACCCTGGTGGTGTAGTGGTTAAGTGCTACAGCTGCTAACCACATGGTCAGCAGTTCGAATCCACCACGTGCTCCTTGGAAACTCTATGGGGCAGTTCTATGAGTTGGAATCGACTCGATGGCACTGGGTTTTTTTTTTTTTTTTTTGGTTTATAGTCACATTGTACTGCATGAAAAGAAACACATCTTGTTGAAACATGCACTTATTTCATTTGAGCTTTGCTTTCCTCTGTCCGAAATATCAGGTATTGGTTGAATGTCTGCCAGTGCCTTCTTCTGGACAGAATATAATAGATTTGCAGGCTTTAGCCACCCCTTTTATGTGTGGGCTAACAAGCTCGCCTTGACCTCAGAGAATGGAAACAATTGACAACAGAATACAATTTGGGCTTACTGTAAACATAAATGATATACTGTACTCAATTGAATATATGCGAATATTTAAAATATATTACATTGGAACTTATTTAGTTTACCCCATGCATCTGGAACACTTAATTCCAAAATTAAGTTTATGTTCTGAAATGCTGCATCTATTATGGAAGGGAAATAGATTTTAGAGATTTTTTCATCAGCTAAAGTTCAAACAAAATGAGTTGGACCATTAGCATTTTACGGGAGGACAGTTTTTGGCATCATACCAGCTTGGGTCCAAATTCTGACTGAGTGCCTCAATTTCCTAAGGTGGAAAGCGTGGATTAAAAATGACCTAATTTATACAGGTATAGTGAGGATTACATAAGGTTAAACATGAAGCACTGGCCATCATACCTGACCTGTAGCAAGCATTTTCTATCATATCTGCTATGATGATAGTTCGTATGACATAAACATGTGCCTACTTCAATAGAAAGGGTCCAGATTTTTTTTTTTTTTTTTAAAAAGTAAGTTAGGAAATATGTTGCTAAGTGTTAGATTTTGGAATTTCAAACCTATACATTTTTCCAATTAAACTGTATGTATACATTATTTTTCAGTGTCATATGTCAAATACCTTATGATCCAACTTTGATTTCTCATAAAGCTTAAAAATATACAATTTTTTTATGATTTAAATATTATTTCATACCTAGAAGTTAAAAGTGCAGTCCTTTTTGGTGTGCTTATTTTTATTTAAATTTCTGTTATGCAAGTTGTACATTTTAATACTAGCTTGTTTTTGAATACATGGTGAATATGATGCATAGCACACTTGAGGTCCATTTCCATTAATATGAAAATAAGAATTCTCTCTGATTGCCAAATTTACCTTTTTTTATTTTTTTTTTTACTTCTTCCAACTTGGTAGTAATTGTTTTAATAATAACAAAACACCCTAATAGCCTTTATTAAAATATAGCCTTTCTAAAATTTGACAAAATACTGGCTGATTTCAGGTTGACATTTGAGTACCAATGGGCAGTTCTACTGTCCTGTGGGGTCACTATGAGTCAGAATTGACTCGATAGCAGCGGGTTTGGTTTTTTTGGTGTTAGCTGTGTACTGTGAAGAAATGAGCTCAAACAAGAATGGAAAACTACTAAGGTTGGAAATAACCCAGTCTCTCTGTTTCTTTTCTGTAAAATAGGAATAATAGTTTCAAATTCATAGCTTTGATATATTAAATGAGTTAGCTAATAGAAAGTGATTACCACAAAGTGCTCAGCATAAGTTAATTTTCAATATTATTTAGATGTTAATATGAAGAAGTAGTTAAGTTATGGACTTTGAAATAAGATAAACATCTATATGAATATCAAACCCTCGTGGTGTAGTGGTCAAGTGCTACGGCTGCTAACCAAAAGGTTGAAAGTTTAAACCCACCAGGCACTCCTTGGAAACCCTATAGGGCAGTTCTACTCTGTCCTGTAGGGTTGCTGTGAGTCGGAATTGACTCAATGGCAACGGCTGATTTTATATTTATTTCTAAGGATCCCTGGTGGCACAATGGTTAAGTGGTGGGCTGCTAACCAAAGGTTGGTGGTTTGAACCCATCAGCAGCTCGTGGGAAAAAGACCAGGCAATCTGTTCCTGTAAAGATGCCAGCCAAGGAAACCCAAAAACCCACTGCCGTCGAGTCGATTCTGACTCATAGCGACCCTATGATGATGAAGGAAACCCTATGGGGCAGTTATTCCGTCCTGTAGGATTCCTACGAGTTGAAATCAAATAGACTGCACACAACAACAGCATACTTACTTCAGAAGTACATTTCCCATCTGTCATGGATTGAATCGTGTCCCCTCAAAATATACGTCAACTTGGTTAGGCCATAATTCCCAGTATTGTGTGGTCATTCTCGGTTTTGTGATTGTAATTTTCCTGTGTTGTAAATCCTAATCTCTGCCTGTGGTTAATGAGGCAAGATAAGATTATATTATAGAGGATTAGGGTGGGATTATAACACCCTAACTAAGGTCACATCCCCAATCCACTGTTAAAGGGAGTTTCACTGGGGTGTGCCCTGTGCCACCTTTTATTTTACAACAGATGAAGGGAAAAGGAAGTGAGCAGAGAGTGGGGGACCTTGCACCACCAAGGACACAGCACCAGGAGCACAGAGAAGCTCCTAGACCAGGGGAAGATTGATGAGAAGGACCTTCTTCCAGAGCCAACAGAGAGAGAAAGCCTTTCCCTGGAGCTGACGCCCTGAATTTGGACTAGTAGCCTACTAGGCTGTGAGAGAATAAATATGTCTTTGGTAAAGCCACCCACTTGTCTTTTGGTTATAGCAGCACTAGAGGACTAAGACGCCATCTGTAAAATGACTTTTGTCAGTATTAAATGAATTGATGTGTATGAAATGCCTCGTGTAGTATCTGGCACAAAGAAGGCGCAGAGTAAGTACAGCAAGACGCCAATTCTAATGCCCTTTTCCTTTGTTATACTACCTGCTTTTTGCATGTTTTGCGTTAGAGGTCATAATTACAAATTTTCACTATATCCAGGCAAGGTAGACATGAGAAAACTTGTTCCTGGTCACACTGCTAGGGTAAGTTATATTAGTTCATCTCTTCTTTCCTCAATGCTTCACCTACTCAGAACTTCATGCTACTTCCAGCTACTTCTGTCTCCCCAGTTTAGGGTCTATCACGGTATATTTCATCTCCTGTAATGTCCCATGACTTTCTCCAACTCCAGTACCATCAGTTTGTACCAGTCTTGTGTCCTAGTTCCTGAGCTAAATTATGGCAAGGCTATTTTTAGATCCATATGACCCTTCTGCCAAATGACACATTTGCCTTCTAAAAACTCATTTCTTCTGTCTCCAATCCTATAAGTCAGGCTAATAGGGGAATTTCCAGGTGATAAAGAAGGTTACCCAAGAAGTCTTTGGGGAATGCTGTGACCCCAAGTCCCATCATCAGGCCACCTCTTGTCTAAATTGTCTTTTCTCATCCTATATAACTCTGGAAAGTTTAAAATACTTAATGCAGAGTTTCATGTATTTCACCCAATCTTCAAAGATACTGACAATTACACATATTGGATTTCAATAGTGTATCAAGAAAAATAAATTGCTTCCTCCTTCCGAATTGGGTAGATTATTTGGGCATGTAACAGAGAATAACAGGAAAGAAAAGAAGCAACTTTTTATCTAATGTATGGAAGTCCTCTTAGTGACTTACAGCAACCCTGTAGAGCAGAGTAGAACCTCCCCATAGGATTTCCAAGGAGCCGCTAGTGGATTTGAGCTACAGACATTTTGGTTAGCAGCCGAGCTCTTAACTACTGCACCACCAGGGCTCCTATATGTCATCTTAATAGTCTGAGACTTTAAAAACAAATACCTAAAATTGCAGGTCAAAACCTTCATCAATTGCATAAAAAATATTTTGTCTCATCTTTAAACAAAGGCCTATTCAAATGGAAACATGAGTTATAATCTGAATAATTTATTAATCCAGGGACTGTACTACCAAAACTTTGTGTGCCATAAAATCCCACAGAGTATTGAGCTACCTCAGACAAACAGACAATATCAACTTCCTGCCACTAAGATTGTGTTATATTCTACCGTATTTGCAAATAAGAAATGTATGTAATCTTGGAGAGTGACATATGACAAAATGCTCCAATAACAGTTTTAATGTAGTTGGATAGGCTATTTGTCAAGAAGTCGGGTAGCCTGCATTTATTTTATACCTGTTTGTTTTGCTGTTTTTAATTTTCTTCAGAAAGTCACTTAAATTCTCATCTGTAAAACCAGGAGATTTAATGAAGTAAGGTCGGAGGTACCTCTCAATTCTAAGCGTCTAGATTCAATGTTAATTAAAATTAATTAGCGAGTTATGTTCAAACTTGAGATCAGCCACAGCCCGTGGAACTTCAGTTTAAGGGAAACATTGCCTTTAAGTTTTTAATCAAGACTTTTCAACAGGAACACTAGCCAGAGGTCTCCTAACTGTTGATTAATCTGTATCTGGTCTTTCAAAACAATTGTTGTTGCTGTTAGGCGCCCTCAAGTTGGTTCCGACTCATAGTGACTCCATGTAAAACAGAAAGAAACGCTTCCCAGTCCCACACCATCCTCACAATTTTTGCTGTATTTGAACCCACTGTTGCAGCCACTGTGTCAATCCATCTTGTCGAGGGTCTTCCTCTTTTTCTCTGACCCTTTGCTTTACCAAGCACGATGTCTTCTCCAGGGACTGGTCCCTCCTGATAACATGGCCAAAGTACATGAGATGAAGTCTCGCCATCGTTGCTTGTAAGGAACATTCTGGCTGTACTTCTTCTAAGACAGATTTTTAAAAGGGTAGCCTACCATTTTTCTCTGCTTTAGGGACCTTGAATAGTAAACAAATGCTAAACAACCATGTATTTTTAGCTACAATTTAGTAGAACTGCAAAAATATCAGAGGCCTACTTTTCAAGATGGCTACTAAAACGAAATGACAGAAGGGAAGTTTCAAATGCCTTCTCGTTTCTGTTTTTACCTTGTCTTCAGCTTTTCCTCCGTAAATGAGATACAGTGATTTTTCTCTCAAAATTTTTTATCTCATCTACCTAATGTTCAGTGTTGAGGAAATTCTGTAGCCAAAAAAATTAGGCGGTTGGTTTCCTTCCACTGGTCTCTGGGTACCCAAGCATTTCATCCCACCCAAGTACATGTGTTGTTGTTGTTAGCTGTCATTGAGTTTTCCCCAACTCGTGGTGACCCCATGCATGACAGAACAAAACACTTCCAGGTACTGCTCCATCCCTGTGACTGGTGGTGCACTGGACCATTGTGATCCATAGGGTTTTCACTGGCTGATTTGGGAAATAGATCACCAGGCCTTTCTTCCTAGACCATCTTAGCTGGAAGCTCCACTGAAACCTGTTCAGCATCATACAAACATGAAAGCCTCCACTGAGGGTGGTAGCTGCACATCGGGAACACTGGCTGGGACTCAAACCTCATCTCCCACATGGAAAGAATCCTACCACTGATCTTAATTAATATTTACCCATGATCATAAATGGTCATAGAAACTAGTGAACTAATTTGTACTGATCTGGATGTAAAATTAGGAAATTGCCAGTTTTCCATTGCTACATTTTGGTACGTTGTTGTTGTTGTTAGGTGCCATCGAGTCAGTTCCAACTCATAGCAACCCAGTGTACAACCGAATGAAACACTGGCTGGTTCTGCGCCATCCTCACAATCGTTGTTATGGTTAAGCCCATTGTTACAGCCACTGTGTCAATCCATCTGGTTGAGAGGCTTCCTCTTCTTCACTGACCTACTTTACCAGCATGATGTCCTTCTCCAGGGACTGATCCCTCCTGATAACACCTCCAAAGTATGTGAGACATAGTCTTGCCATCCTTGCTTCTAAGGAGCATTCTGGTTGTATTTCTTCCAAGACAGATTTGTTGACTCTTTTGGCAGTCCATGGTATATTCAATATTCTTTGTCAACCATGTTCCTTATTCATTGCCCAGCTTTCACATGTATATGAGGCAATTGAAAACACCGTGGCTTGGGTCAGGCGCACCTTAGTCTTCAAGGTGACAGCTTTGCTTTTCAACACTTTAAAGAGGTCTTTGACAGCAGATTTGCCCAACGCAATGTCTTTTGATTTCTTGACTGCTGCTTCCATGGGAGTTGATTGTGGATCCAAGTAAAATGAAATCCTTGACAAATTCAATCTTTTCTCTGTTTATTATGATGTTGTTTTTTGGTACAGTTGTGAGGATTTTTATTTTCTTTATGTTGAGGTGTAATCCATACTGAAGGCTGTGTACTTTGATGTTCATCAGCAAGTGTTCCAAGTCCTCTTCACTTTCAGTAAGCAAGGTCGTGTCATCTGCATAACGCAGGTTGTTAATGAGTCTTCCTCCAATCCTGATGCTGTGTTCTTCGTATTGTTCAGCTTCTCAGATTATTTGCTCAGCATACAGATTGAATATGTATTGAATGGTATAGTTATTATTTATTCTATCAGAGTTCTTCTTTTAATAATAAATCAGAAAATGGACTAACATCACACCTATTGTTTCCAATAGAAACAAAAAGATGCTTTAGAAAAATAACACAACAAAATTGCAAATTGCAAAGCTTAGATGAAATCTAGTCTTTAGTACTTGCAAGGTGACTTCTATTTCAGGGTTGTTCACAGAGTAAATGAATTCAAATGAAGTACGATGCCTGGCACATATTGGGAGCTTGATGAAATGGTATCTCAGATATTCCTGGTCAGAACACACACATAGGAAATGGGAGAGCATGAGGGGAGGGAAGGAGAGAGAAACAGCTTTAGTTTAAATAGAACTGCATTTAATCAAAAGATTTGTAGAAAATGTATGATAAAAAGTATACAGAGGAAAGGTGGTAAAGCTTAAAGCCAACAATACAACTTTTACAAAAAAATTTTTACTTATTTTGTTGTTGTTGAGAATATACACAGCAAAACATAGGCCAATACAACAGTTTCTACATGTACCATTTAGTGACATTGATTACATTCTTTTAGTTGTGTAACCATTCCCACTCTTGTCTTCTGAGTTGTTCGTCTTCCATTAACATAAATCCACTGCCCCCCAAGGTTGCTATCTAATTTTTTGAGTTACTGTTGTCACTTTGATCCCATATATATGGTTTTTAAAAGAGTATAATGCTTAAGGCAGACTTTTTTTTTTTTACTAGTTAAGCTAAAATATTGTTTGGTTTTAAGATTTCAGGGGATATTTTAGGTTTAAGGTTTAAAGGTTATCTCAGGGCAATAGTTTCAGGAGTTTACCCAAACTTCATGGCTCCAGGATGTCCGGAGCCCATGAGAATTGAAAACTTCTGTTCCATATTTCCCCCTTTTGATCAGGAATCTTCTATGAAATCTTTGATCCAAATCTTCAGTACTAGTAGCTAGGCACTCTCCAACTCTTCTGATCTCATGCAAAGGAGGCGTTATTCGTGGAGGCAATTAGCCACACATTCCATATCCTCTATTCCTGACTCTCCTTCTTCCTCAGTTGCTCTAAGCAACTAGAATGAGTGAAATGTTATCTCATTGTGGTTTTGATTTGCGTCTCTCTGATGGCTAATTATGCTGAGCGTTTTTTTCATGTGTTTGGCACTTTGAATGTCCTCTTTGGTGAAATGTCTATTCAAGTTCTTTGCCCATTTTATGATTGAGTTATTTGTCTTTTCATTGTTAAGTTTTTAAGTTTTATGTATTTTTTGGTTGTTAGATTCTTGATGGATATATGGTTTCTGAAAATATTCTCCCAGTTGGTAGCTTGTCTTTTCACTTTTTTGGTAAAGTCTTTTGGTGAACAAAGGTTTTTAATTTTTATGAGGTCTATTTACTTATTTTGTCTTTTGCTGTTTCTGCTTTTGTTATTATATTAGATAATCCATTACTAAAAGCTAGTCCTGACAGCTTTGCCCTTCCCTGCTTTTTCTTCTAAGAATTTTATAGTTTTAATTTGCACATTTAGATCCTTAATCCATTTTGAATTTGTTTTTGTGCATGGTATGAGGAATGGATCCTGTTTCAATTTCTATTTGTGGAAATCCAATTTTCCCAGCACCGCTTGTTGAAGAGACTCATTTCCTCCATCAAAAGGACTTAGCACCCTTGTCAAAAAGCAAGTGACCATAGTTGTATGGATTTATTTTTGAACTCTCAATTCCATTCCATTGGTTTATGTGTCTGTAGTTATATCAGTACCAGGCTGTTTTGATTACTGTGGCTATAAAGTATGTTTTAAAATCAAGAAGTATAAGTCCTCTACTTCGCTCTTCTCTTTCAACATTGCTTTAGTTCTTCAAGGTTGTATATAATTCCATATAAAGTATTAAAAAAAAAAAAAACCATTGCTGTCAAGTTGATTCCAACTCATATGGACCTTTTAGAACAGGGTACAACTGCCTCGTAGAGCTTCCAAGGAGTGGCTGGTGGATTAGACCTGCTGACCTTTTAGTTAGTAACTCTTAACCACTGTGCCACCAGGGCCCCATATAAAGTGTATTTCCTCTAGTTTAGGAGGGTAGAAGTCCAAATCCAGAGTGCTGGCTTGAGAAGGCTTTCTCTGTCAGTCAGCTCTGGAGGAAGGTCCTTGTCTCTTCAGCTTCTGCTTCCTGGTTCCTTGGAGAACTCCATGTGTCTTGGCATCTATCTTATCCCATTTCTCTTTCCTGTGATTGCTTGCCTGTTTAACCTCAGAAGAGATTGGCTCCAGATAAAAAATATAAACCCTATAATAATCCTGCCTCATTACCATTCCAATGACAACTCGTTCCAAAGGCACAATTCAATCCATGACAGGTAGTATTAACATCCAAACCATGAATATGAAACATTTTTCCATTTATTTAAGTCTTCTTTAATCTCTTTCAGCAGAGTTTTATAGTTTTCATTGTATAAAACCTTCACTTCCCAGGTTAGATTTCTTCCTAAGTATTTTTTTCTCTTAGATGGTGTTATAAATGGAGTTGTTTCCCTAATTTCCCTTTCATATTTCTCATTGCTGGTGTGTAGAAAGTCAACTGATTTTTGTTTGTTGACCTTGTACACAACAAGTTTGCTAAATTTTTCTGTTAGAAGTTTTCTTTTGGACTCTTTGAGGTTTTCTATGTATAGGATCATGTCATCTTTGAATAGAGATAATTTTACTTTTTCTTTTCTAATCTGTATACTTTTTGTTTCTTTTTCTTGTCTTATTGCTCTGGCTAGAACTTCTAATACAATATTTGACAGGAATGGTGAGAGTGGGCACCCTTGTCTTATTCCCAGTTTCAAGGAGGAGCTCTCTCAGTTTTACTCCATTAAGTATAATTCTGGCTGTTGTCTTTTCATATATGCCCTGAATCATATTGTGGAATTTTCCTTCTATTCCAATCTTATTTAGGGTTTTCATCAAGAAAGGGTGTTGAATTTTATCAAATGATTTTTGTGCATTCATAGAGATAATTATGTGGTTATTTTCCTTTGTTCTATTGATGTGGCTGGCATTTTATGTCGATTCACTTTCTAATGTTGAACCATTCCTGCCATTCCTGCATTCCTTCCTGGAATAAATCCCACTTGGCCATGGTGTACGACTCTTTTAATATGCTCTTGGATTCTGTTTGCTAATATTTTGTTGAGAATTTTTGCATCTATATTCATAAGATATATTTGCCTGTAATTTTCTTTTTTTGTGGGGTCTTTGTCTGACTTTGACAATACTACTTTTTAACTTCCTTTTGTTTAACTTTCCTTTGTTTCATATTTGGTCAATGGTATTCCCTGTGAGAATTTCAAGTGCTGCTAAAGTTACTTGATGTCAAAGCATAACTGTTGGCATTTTGTTAGGAATTTCCGCTTAAAGAATAAAGACCATAAGTTGTGATTTTAAGAGGAATGGAAATGCGTATTAATGAGTGTGGGGGGACGGAGGGCTTTTCTGACAGTTTAGCTCTGTGTAGTAAGGATAATGACAATAATTTCACTTAACAAAACATTCTATCTCACATGATGATGAGTGATTTCACACCTGGACAAGGAGGCGCTCCTTTATCAAAATGCATTTCTCTTATGCTGATGTTGATTGTAAGTGATCTGGAGAAAGTTTCCTCAAAGCTCATCCTGTTGCCATTTTTTTTTCTGTTTGCTTTAAAGAACTTCCTGTTTCCTTTGGTTATAACTCCTACCTTTATTTATGAGTTATTTACCTCTCAGTGTGGGAGCTGCCTATTATTTTTATGACTTACCCTGCAATAATCAGCATGTAACACAAGTCATTTTGATTACCAGTCTTCACAATTGTTCTCCTTGAGTCACTATTAAATAATGAAAGGAAAGTATAGTGCTGAAAATGTCGTGTTAGTAGGAAAGTTAAATGGAAGAAAGAAAAAAAAAAGGTGATTCATTCACACACTGTTTTTTTCCAACAAATATTTACGGAGAGCTCGTTCTTGGTGGTGCAGATACATCAGTGCACAAAAACAGACTACAACTTCCTACCAACACGGAGCTTGCTTTCAAGAAGAAATGCAAAAAGTATGTGGGAAGATGATGAGTAAAAGGGAGAAATGGAGCAGGGTAAGGGGTTATAGGGAATATGTGGGGAAGTTGCAATTTTAAATACAGCAGGCCTAATTGGCTAATTGGGAAGCTGATATTTGAGTAAACACTTGGAGGTTGTGAGAGGGCTGAAAAAAAAAAAATTGCTGTCTAGTCAACTTCAATTCACAGTAACCCTATAGGACATAGTAGAACTACCCCATAGGGTTTCCAAGGAGCAGCTGGTGGATTCGAACACCCAACCTTTAGGTTAGCAGCTGAGCTCTTAACCACTGTGCCTCCCTAAGGGGGTTAGCCCTGTGGATATGAGGGAAGAACATTCCAGGCCAAGACAATGACCTGAGCAAAGGATCCAAGATGGGAAATGATTTGTGTGAAAGAAGGGACCAGTTACTAGAGTAGAGAGGCAGAGAAGTAGGAGATGAGCCGAGAGGTAAAGAGATTAATTTTATAGTCTTTTAGGCTATTATATGAATTCTGACTTTTAGTCTGAATGAAACAGGAAACTATTTTATCTATTTCATGACTTTGAACAAAGTAATGACATAATCTGCTTTAGCTTTAAAGGGTTGCAGAGTTGAGTAAAGACAAAAGAGGAACAAGGAGGAAAGTAGAGTGACCAATCCAGAAAGCTTTTTCAGTAATCCAGATAAATGATGATAGGAGCTTGGATCAGAGTGATAGCAATGGGGGTGGTGCTATGTGGCCAAGTAACTGGTACAGTTGGAGGTAATGCAGACAAAATTTGCCGACGATTCAGGGGTGGTATTGAGCGAAAGAAAGATGACAAGGATGATTCCAAAATTTTGCCTTCAGTAGCTGGAAAGTTTTTGAAAACTGAATAATGAAACCAAGTCAAGTGGCTTTATAGGAAAATTGGTTTATTTAAATTATTAAGTGAGTGGCTGTGGGGCATTCCAACAGCTGATCCAGTAATTTGAATTTACAATATTTGTGCTTATTATTCAAGGCACAAGAATTTATGCATCTATTTTCATATTGACCCCATTTTTTGGTTTTTTTTCCCCTCATTTTGCCTATCTCTCTCAGTCCTGGATTGATCAGGAATCAGAGTCCGTCATTCAAGTAGTTGCTTATACATTTAGTTGCTGTTGTTGATTTTCTGGTCGTGACTCTGGTTCCTGAAATTAATGAGAAACAGCCTTTGGGAAGATGGATTAGAGCCATTTGGCAAAAGCCAATTCTATTTTGTATCTTAGCACAGTTTTCTCTTCTATAATGAACACAAGCTAAGAGGAGAAAACACAGAGTTCAAGCTTTTTACAATGGTGAGGAGTAGCTTTGTCCAAGGTCTTGCTGAATTCTAACAAAACTAAAGACCGCTGAATCAGTGTTTTTCCTTTTAAGTCCCTTCCTTAAGATAAGTATTTCACAATAATTTTCCCCATTTATCTGTGTCTCGACCTCTTTAGAGTGCTGTTGACAAAATATTATGGTCTTAATTTGTCTCTTCCTTTTCCACTTTGGAATTACACCGTAAGTTTCTTGATGGTAATATATATAGTGATTTCAAAATGGGTATGTTAATAACATCAGCATTTGAACTTTTTTTTCTCTGTCTTGGTTTCTTAAATAATTATAGCTAATTTATAAAACAATTATTGTTTGTTATTTTGGAGATTTCAGATGAAACAAAATAGTTATGTATTAGTGTGATGCCATTTATAGAAACTAAATCTGAAACGTTGTATTTTATGCTTGAAAACTCATTCTAGTTTTGCTTTTACAATTGTTACCATTCATGTACTGCAATTATGCATAGATCTACGTAACATTACCTAAAAGTTTTGACAAATTTTAGCAATCAGATATTGCCCTGTATATAAAGAGTTGGAAGTTTTATATGGTAGCTAAAGACATGTATTCATAATGATGTAAATAGGTAAAAATACATAAGATAATAATATGATAGCTATGTGAGAGTGTTACAGTCATAAAATGTTAGAATATGAGCTTCTATTCAAATTGATGATTAGGCCATAATGAAAAAGGAGCAAGAATGAAAAGTGGCATTCAGATAAAAGGTTGGTGGAAATTACCATTGGGGATATGTCGACAAGTTTCAGTGGGACTCTTGGGATGAGTAATCACATAGAGTTCAAGAGTGTTAAGAAGAGATGACCAAAACATCACAGCCTTAGTGAAGGCGAGGTAAAAGGTAAAAAGTCCTGATAATGGAAAGTGGATACTAACGCGCGAGTTTTCTCAGAATGACCATCAGCAAGGACTTCAGCTCTGAGGAGCAGATGAAGGGCAGGGACAGCTGTGACTATTACCCTGATCCAATGTATCCAAAGCACTACCAAGTCTGCCAGGTTTGTTTTCCTTAAATATCTTCGTAGCTTCTCCTATTCACTGTATTCTCAGGGCTACTTTCATTACCCACCTGATCTCTTGGTTGGACTATAACCACCAGGTTTCTCAGATTTCAGTTTTGCCTCTTCTTTCTCCATTCCATGGCTAGAGAGCTCTTTCTAAAAGGTGAATCATGTTCCTGCTTTAAACTCTTTGATGGCACTTCAGTGCTCTAAGAATAAAGTTCAAGTTCTTAATACAACTCACAGGGGTTTCCGACTTCATGACTCACTGTTCCCTCAGCTCTTAATGGTGGCTTTGCCATGTTCTTTCAGACCTCTGGGCCATTGGCCTTTCTGTCCACCTCCTAAACAAATCTTACCCTTCGGTCCTCCTGGATCATATCTATTCATCTTCCACATCACAGCTTCAGTGAGACGCCTTTCCTATAAAAAGTCCTGTAGTATCCTTTATGAGTCCCAATTAAGGGGGTTTCAGGGAAGTGTCTAACACAATGCCTACCACATGTTGAGTATTCAAGACTTTTGGAATGAATAACTTTGTTTCCCCATTGTCAATATCTGGGAGTCACAGTCTAGGATAATATTTTGACCCAGGTAGAAGTTGTATCAAAATATGTTTTTTTTTTTTTTTTCCCCTCCTATAAATAAACATTTACACCTTGGGCTCATAAAGAATGGCCTTTTCTTCTTTGGTGAAACTTTGTCTTGGACCTCGTTGTGGGGGAGCGGGGAGAGTCAGAGAGAGGGGAAGGATGAGAGAAAGGTACAAATAACGGTCCTGCCTTTGGGGACAACTTTCATCAGAGTCTTTCCTTTCTCCAGAAAATCCCCCATCCCCTTTAGATCAAGGACTCAGTCAGTTTGCTGTATCAGTTATGCTCTGAGCAGGGAACACAAGCCCACTCAGATGGGATTTTGGACACAATTAATGAAGAACCTGTTTACAGAGGTGTGGGCAGGGTTGTGGGAACAGACAAGGCACGTGAAACATCCAGGGACCAGCAAAAACGAGGAGCTTCTACCACTTAGGCCTGAAAAATGGCTTTAACAGAGCCTGGTGAAAGCTGATTCTGAGAAGAGGGTCTACCGTGTAGAAGGAGTGGCCTTAGGGCAAGACAGCCACTGCCAAAACCACAGTGGGGAGGGATCAGGGGAGGAGAACCCATCTCTCCTTCCTGCTGTTCTCTGATCTCTTCAGCATCTCCCGCTTGACCAAACCCTACTAGAAGTCAGAAGACAGGAAAGCCTAGGTGCTGTATCCCACAGGGATCTCCCTGTACCCCATTTGGGCATAGAGAGGAACGGGAAGAGCAGTGGTGGGTGGTGGATGTGTTGAGAAGTGGGAATATGGAGAATAACCAGCACAGGCAAACCCTTAGCTTTTTCTTCAGGCTCTTTCTATGCTATCACTCTTAGCTCCATGCTCTACAGTCCACAGGGAAGCTCCTCAGGTCTGATCAGGCACCTACATTCCAACTTGGGCATAATTTCCTGAGCTTCCAGCTCCAAGGGCCTTTTTACTTTCCCTGCCCTAGATATTTCTGTATTCCTTAAGATGGAGCCATGATTTAAGCACAGTGCCAATTCTCCACAGTGTCATTGTCCAACTCTGCTGGCAAGGTACGGCTGATTCACATATGAGAAGGCTGGTTGTGTCCTGCTGACCAGGGATCATGCTCAGAGGCTGGTTCCTTCACCCACTCAATAGGCCATTCAATATTCTTGCAGGGATTGATAATAACCAAGGAGAAAATGACACTGTTGCTCTCTGCAACACCAAATGCGCCATCTACAGGGAACCTGGTGGAATTAAAAACTGAGCTTCAGTTTTTTTTTTTTTGAAAGCTAAGAGCCAGAAATTCTTCTCACCATCAAGGCTTTCTTCAAGTCTTGGAAATGCCACCCAGGTAGGATTGACATAATTGTCAAATAAAAATACCAGATGCCATATGCCCACTAAACCCACGGCCATTGAGTCGAGTCGATTCCTACTTGTAATGACACTATAGGACAGAGTAGAACTGCCCCATACAGTCTCCAAGGCTTTAAATATTTATGGGAACAGACTGCCACATCTTTCTCCTGCGGAGCGGCTAGGGGGTTCGAAATGCCAAACTTTCAGTTAGCAGCCAAGCACTTTAGCCACTGCACACCTCATACATATAAAAAACCAAACCTGTTGCCATCAAATTGATTCCAACTCATAATGACCCTATAGGATAGAGTAGAATTGCCCCATAAGGTTTCTAAAGAGTGACTGGTGGATTTGAACTGCTGACCTTTTTGGGTAGCAGCCGAGCTCTTCATACACACTTATTCTAGAAGCTTTTTTTCTGAATTTTGTCTGAAATTCAAATGTCACTCAGCATCCTGTATTGTATCTGGTCACCCTGCTTGGGTGGACACAATATACGATTCATACTGCTAGACACTCCTGCCAGGGGGCATCGAAGAGAGACCCAGAAGATGAAGTCACACCAGTTCCCTTGGGGAGAAGAATGAACAAGGAGGGGCTTGTAATATTTTCACTGCTTGATATTGTGAGACATTTAAAGTGAGATTCCGTTTTTACCATAGTAGATCTATTTCAGAGCCCTGGTGGGGCAGCGGTTAAGAGATTGGCTGCTAACCAAAAGGTTGGCAGTTCGAATCCACCAGCCAATTCTTGGGAAACATAGAGGGCAGTTTCTATTCGGTCCCACAGGGCCACTGTGAGTCAGAATTGACTTGATGGCAGTCGGTTTTGGTTTTTCATTTCATGTTGACCTAGGGGGCTCCTGCCCCTTCTCCTGACAGCTTACCATGGCAAAGTTGCACAATTGCATTTAGCAAGGTTTTCCTTACCTCTCCTCAGTATTTTATAACAGTTTACCAGAAGAAAACCCTAGTCTGTCATGCTGTGTGATTCGTCTGTTTCCAGATATCCTGAAAACATTGCTTCATGGTCATTTTTACGAGCCCTGAAAGTTTTGTTACTAAGCATTATCCATGGCCAAGGACCAATTTGAAAATGTGCAACCCTACTTAAAATCAGAGTTTCTGCAATCAATTATTTAAAAAAAAAAATTGTGGTGTTGATATTACAGTCAATAGAATAATTTTGATTGAAGTATTAAAATACACAGAGGTAGATTTAGCCATGATGTTGCCCTTAGCGGTGAATCGTTCTCTCTTTATTGTTGTGTGGTAGTCTATTGTATGAATATACCACACACACCAAAAAAATAAAAAAAAGACAGAAAGAAAAGGCTTTGGTGCAATTTATTTTTTAATTTGGGCTAATTCTGTGTCATGATTAAGACTGCTAATTTAGTATAGACACACGGAAAATGAACTTTATGACCTAGGAACTTGTCTGTGTTCTGTCCATATCAGGCAACATTTTATTATGAGGATTTTGTTATTACAAACTACTTTGGAAAACATGATTTTAAGGGCAGCATATTATTTTAACATATGGGTTACCAAAATAAATTTAATTATTATGCCGTTGTAGATGACTATTAATTCTTTAAAATTAGTATAATGAACATACTTGTACTTCTATGTTGTTTTTCATGGTTCTGATTATTTCCTTAGTATTGGTTCCTTATGCGGAATTACTAAGTCAGAAGGTATGAAAAGCAAGCAAACAAACAAACAAAAAACCCCCAACAACCTGAGACTCTTAATACCAAATTGCATTGATAGAAATAATATTTTACCCTGTATCAGTGGAGTATAAACTGACTAATCTCTCTGAATACTTACCAGGATTAAGTATTAAGGTTTTAAAAATTCTTTGCCAATTTTCTAAGTGAAAAATGACATTGTATTGAAGATTAATTTGAATTTCTGATTGTTATGTATCTCATTTTATATTTATGTTCTTTGTGTATTTCGATTACAACATACATCTTATCTAACAACGACTGCAACACTTTTTTAGTTCAGTCTATTGATATTTTCCCTCATTATCTTCTAGCTTTGGTTTACACTTGATTGCATAATGTGGTCACACGTATTTAACAGTGCTGTATACCTTTTCTCACTTACATGAATTTATTATTTTTTTTAATAATTTTTATTGTGCTTTAAGTGAAAGTTTACAGATCAAGTCAGTCTCTCACATAAAAACTTATGTACACCTTACTACATACTCCCAATTACTCTCCCCTCAATGAGACAGCCCGCTCCCTCCTTCCACTCTCTCTTTTCATGTCCATTTTGCCAGCTTCTAAGCCCGTCTACCCTCCCATCTCCCCTCCAGGCAGGAGACACCAACACAGTCTTAAGTGACCACCTGATCTATGTAGCTCATGCCTCATCAGCATCCCTCTCCAACCCATTGTCCAGTTCAATCCATATCTGACGAGTTGGCTTCGGGAATGGTTCCTGTTCTGGGCCAACAGAAGGTCTGGGGGCCATGACCACTGGGGTCTTTCTAGTCTCAGTCAGACTATTAAGTCTGGTCTTTTTATGAGAATTTGGGTTCTGCATCCCACTGCTCTCCTGCCCCCTCAGGGGTTCCCTGTTGTGTTGCCTGTCAGGGCAGTCATCAGTTGTGGCTGGGTACCATCTAGTTCTTCTGGTCTCAGGCTAATATAGTCTCTGGTTCATGTAGCCCTTTCTGTCTCTTGGGCTCGTAATTACCTTGTGTCCTTGGTGTTCTTCATTCTCCTTTGATCCAGGTGGGTTGAAATTCATTGATGCATCTTAGAGGGCTGCTTGCTAGCATTTAAGACCGCAGATGCCACTCTTCAAAGTGGGATGCAGAATGTTTTCTTAATAGATTTTATTATGCCAATTGACTTAGATGTCCCCTGAAAAAATGGTCCCCAAACCCCTGCCCCTGCTTTGCTGACCTTCGAAGCATTTAGTATTCAGGAAACTTATTTGCTTTTGGTTTAGTCCAGTTGTGCTGACCGCCCCTTGTATTAAGTGTTGTCCTTCCCTTCACCTAAAGTAGTTCTTATCTACCAACTAATTAGTAAATACCCTACTCCCACTCTCCCTCCCTCCCTCCTCTCGTAACTACAAAAGAATGTGTTCTTCTCAGTTTAAACTGTATCTCAAGATCTCATCATAGTGGTCTTATACAATATTTGTCCTTTTGCAACTGACTAATTTCACTCAGCATAATGCCTTCCAGGTTCCTCCATGTTATGGAATGTTTCACAAATTCCTCACTGTTCTTTATCGATGCGTAGTATTCCGTTGTGTGAGTATACCATAATTTATTTATCCAATCATCCTTCGATGGGGACCTTGGTTGCTTCCATCTTTTTGGTATTATAAACAGTGCTGCAATAAACATGGGTGTGCATATATCTGTTCGTGTAAAGGCTTTTATTTCTCTAGGATATATTCCAAGGAGTGGGATTGCTGGGTCGTATGGTAGTTGCTTGCTGAAAGTGAAGAGGACTTGAAGCATTTACTAATGAAGATCAAAGACCATAACCTTCAGTGTAGATTGTACCTCAGCGTAAAGAAAACAAAAATCCTCACAACTGGACCAATGAGCAACATCATGATAAACGGAGAAAAGATTGAAGTTGTCAAGGATTTCATTTTACTTGGATCCACAACCAACAGCCATGGACGCAGCAGTCAAGAAATCAAAAGACACATTGCATTGGGTAAATCTGCTGCAAAGGACCTCTTCAAAGTGTTGAAGAGCAAAGATGTCACCCTGAAGACCAAGGTGAACCTGACCCAAGCCACGGTATTTTCAATCACATCATATGAATGTGAAAGCTGGACAATGAATAAGGAAGACCGAAGAAGAGTTGACACCTTTGAATTGTGGTGTTGGTGAAGAATATTGAATATACCATGGACTGCCAAAAGAACAAACAAATCTGTCTTGGAAGAAGTGCAGCCAGAATGCTCCTTAGAGGCAAGGATGGTGAGACTGCGTCTTACATACTTTGGACATATTATCAAGAGGGATCATTCCCTGGAGAAGGACATCATGCTTGGCAGAATACAGGGTCAGCGGAAAAGAGGAAGACCCTCAACGAGATGGACTGACACAGTGGCTGCAACAATGAGCTCAAGCATAACAACGATTTTAAGGATGGCTTAGGACTGGGCAGTGTTTCATTCTGTTGTGCATAGGGTTGCTACGAGTCGGAACTGACTCGACAGCACCTAACAACAACAGCAACATGGTAGTTCTATTTCTAGCTTTTTAAGGAAGTGCCAAATCGATTTCCAAAGTGGTTGTACCATTTTACATTCCCACCAGCAGTTACATGAATTTATTTTAACATTTACCTTTGTAACAATTTATAACTTATTTTTGCCAAAGGCTTGAGATTAGGTATAACCTTAATTTTCTTTTCTACTGGTGGATTTTTAAAAAATAATCTTGAACAAAATATGTTTCACCCTATTGATGAGTAATCAGGGAGAATTGGGGTATATAGATTGGTTGAACATTTATACCACTAATTCAGATCAGCATATTCTGAGGGAAAATGATGGGCCCACATGCTGAATGACCAGATCAGAATTTTTTTTTACATTTTATAATACATTATTATAAATAAATTACTTAAAAGATAATTTCTCATTATAAGGTAGTCCATATTTATTAGGAAAAAACATTAGACATTGCCTAAAAATATTAATTAGCTTTGTATATAATAAAAAAATTTTATAGAAAATTTATGAATACAGAAAATATTAATCAGAAAATGATCCAGAATTAAAAAAAAATACTTTGCTCTATTTCCTTGGTTTTTTCATTTCTGTTAGTTTTTCATAGTTTAGATCAAACCATAAATACGGATTTTTAAACATGGTTAGTTTAAGTATAGTCATAAAAAAAATTTAAAAAAATAGTCATAGGCCTCAGATATTAAAAAATTGTATGATTGCTATTATCTTCTACTTGATAGTTATTGCTTTCTCTCCATTAACGTAAATGACATAGCCAATTAATATAAGGTTTAAAGAATCAATGAATCACTGAACGTAAATATATTGTGAACATTTCCTGCAATGAAACTGGCAATAATATTTCTCTATGCAGTTTAAAAAGGGGAAAATATGTTTTGCTGCATCGATTTAATTTTCTTGGCGGAGCGCCCAATCATGCACAAATTCTCATCATTATTAGCTAGTACTGGGATAGAACACAACCCATGGTTGTTTTTAAGAGGCCATAAAACATGGTACTGAGTTCCACATGGACTGTATGATCTCAAATGTGGCATGATACATACTGGCTGCCGGGATAGGAGTGGGTGGAGCAGGGGACAGACCGGAAACGCTGCAGGACCCAATGTTGCTCGTGGGCTGTAAAACCCACTTGATAATCCGAGTGGACTACTGAGTTCGGCATGTGAACTGACAAAGGGAAAACTCGTGTGTTTTCCTATCAGAAGCCTCAAAATGGTGACTCTCTGGCTACAAGGAGATAGCAGATGTATTTCCAGTATTTGAATTCGAGAAACTTTAGGTAGGGCATGGAAGCCCTGGTGGCATAGTGGTTAAGTGCTAGGGTTGCTAACCAAAATGTCAGCAGTTCAAATCTACCAGGTGCTCCTTGGAAACTCTACTGGGCAGTTCTACTCTGACCTGTAGAGCCGCTATGGGTTGGAATCGACTCTATGGCAGCTGGTTTGGTTTTTTTTTTGGTTGGGCATGCAACCCTGGTGGCTCAGTGGTTAATAGCTGAGCTGCTCACCAAAAGGTCAGCATTTCAAATCCACCAGGCGCTCTTTGGAAACCCTACGGGGCAGATCTACTCTGTCCTATAGGGTCACTATGAGTTGTAATCAACTCCACAGTGGTTAGGTGGGCCACGGACTCTCCAGTTAGGCACAGCTTTCTGTTACCTCGCATCAGCCAATTTACGCGTTCATATTACTAGCCTTGCTCCAGCAAGACATTTGATTGTGAGACTCAATTTACAACTTCCATTTCCATATTCCATACATTCCTTTTTTTTTTTTTTTTCCTATCATCTTTGTGATGTTTCTGGTAATTTTTTTTTCAAGAAGTGTAAATAACTGAGAAGTTGTCCAGTCCTTGCTTGTCTAAAGATATCTCTCTGCATCCCTCACGCATTAAAGCGACTTGGCTGTGTGTAAAATTAATGAGTCATAACAGCTTTTCCTCAAAATTCTACATATGTCACTCTCATTGTCCTATTGTCATTGATTTACAACGCTGGTAGGATTTTGGGGGTGGGACATAAATAATTTTGTTCCAAATTTGTAGAACCCTTTCTATCAATGACAACCCTGGTGGCGCAGTGGTTAAGAGTTCGGCTGCTCACCAAAAGGTTGGCAGTTCAAATCTACCAGGCACTCCTTGGAAACCCTGCGGGGCAATTCTACTCTGTGCTATAGGGTCTCTATGAGTCAGAATTGACTTCACAACAATGGGTTTGGTTTGGTTTTGGTTTATTAGTTAGGAAACATTTTTTACTTTGGGCTTTTAATTATTGCTTCTGCTATGGATGAATTCCTCAGTAATCCTGTGAGAGCGAAATCTCACTCTCCATCCTTGATTTTTCATCCCCTCCTACTTTATTATTTTCAGATGTGTTTATCTTTCCTGTAACTTCTAGAAAAGGTTCTGAATTTTCCCCAAGAGTTAATGCTGCTCTTTGCTGCTTCTGATGCAGACTGCATTTCCGTGTCCTGAAATTCCACCTTCTTTTTTTTCTTTTTCTCTTGTCTCTCTGTGCACCAATTTTAACTGTGTTTTCGTTGCCACCTTTTCCTGCTTTATGGTTTTCTGTTCTTCTTTCGCAAAGACCGTGTTCACTTGTATCTTTAGGAGCAGTGAGATCTGCCTTTGAATTTTCACCATAACTTCCCCCCTTATTTTGCAGTAGTTTACATGGAGTTCATGCTGTTTTTACTTTCCTTTTTTTTTTTTTTTTGATGGGGGGCCATTCTAGCCATAGTTACATTTACCAACAGCAAGTTTATTTAAGAGAGTACAATGCTCATTATTATTCTCACAGTAGGCTTTCATCTACTGTTATTTTTTCATGACTAAAATTGGCCTTCCTCCTATATCTACTGCCCAGGTCTCTCTATAGTTTCATCATGAATAAGGAAAAACAAAACTGTTGACCCTATATCATTACCCAGTAAGTATCTTCTAAGAAAGGATGAAGAATAGAGAAAGATAGGATGTATTCGTGTCTAATTATCTACCATTGATATACAAAATGCAGTGCAAAAAAGGGGAAAAATAAGTTGATCCCTTTCTATTGCCTCTGAAAATATTGTTCATAAATATATACAAGGGCAAAACAGTGATGAATCTCAGTTTGCTCTTGCTTTGGGGGGAGAGAGTTTTGCTCTATTACTGAGTCTCGACGTGATGATAAAAAATATCAAGAAGATGAAGGAAAAGGGGAAAAATAGTAAACAGAGGGAGACCAGTAGAAAGCAAAAAGAAGACAAGTAATATATCAGCTAGATTCCTTGTCATTAATTTAAAATTGAATATTCCCAGAAGGTAGCCAGAGCATCGGATCTTCAACCCAAAGCTAAATCATTAGGATGACTTATGTGTATAACGGAAAAATTGCTTGGGTGGTTTTCTCTTTGCTTATCCAAGAAGACACTATATTTAAGCTTCCCTACAATCTTGTTCTGGTTCTCTCTCCCTTGTCATTTGGCAGTTTTTTTTTTTTTTTTGCCACCTGCTGTCTACACACAAGAGTTTCCAAGGGCAGGAAATAACTCTTGGCTTTGATCTCTTTTTTTCCTCCTGTGATGTTTACCTGATTTGGAGAGGAACTCGGCTGTCTGATTTTGCTGTTGGTATGAGCTCTTCGTTATTTTGACTCTAAAGTTATATGTTATATGATCACATATGCCTTTTCCCTCAGAGAAACTTAGAGAAGTTTTCACTGAATTTTGTTTTTCCCCAACAAGATTGAATTTCTTGGGGAACCAGTTACCAAGCAGATTTAAATGCGTATGTGGTTTTGATTTCATGTCATTATTTGTGAAGACAAGATAAGAAAATAAGTCTTTGTGTCATATACCACAGAGGTACAATTAAATACTTTTATAAAAACACATTTGTTTTATTTAACATGTATACCTCATATCAGTCTTATTTGCCATGAAAGCTTACTGGTATAATTCAATTTCCCTGTCAAAATATTGCTCTTACAGTGTAAAGCTCAGATATACGTATTGGGAAAACAGAGAGCAGCATCTCAACGGTTTTTCACTGGGCAGTGAAAGCATTTCATTATATCTTATTCTTCACCATCATTAAGGTTTCTAAGTTATTTGCATGATATGAAATAATCATAAAAAACACTTATCAGGGGACAGAATTTGGGCTTTAATTTGCCAGTGTCTAGCTGGGTGACCATAAATAAGTTACTTAATTACCTTACTGTCTTAGTTATCTAGTGCTCAGAGCCCTGGTGGTGCAAGGGTAAGTGTTTGGTGGCTAACCAAACAGGTCAGTGGTTCAAATCCACCAGCCACTCCTTGGTAACTCTACAGGACAGTTCTGCTCTGTCCTATAGGGTCGCTATGAGTCGGAATCAACTCAGTGGCAATGGGTTTTGGTTTTGCTACAACAGAAATGCTACAAGTGGCTGGCTTAACAAACAGAAATTTGTTGTCTCACAATCTAGGAGGCTACAAGACAGAATTCAGGGTGCAGGTTTTAAGGGAAATCTTTCTCTCTGTCAGCTCTGATGGAAGATCTTTGTCTCTTCAACTTGTTTCCTTGATCCTTGGAGATCTCCAGGTGGTTTGGCACCAATCTTCCCCCATCTCTGCTTGCTTGCTTATTTGATCTCTTACATATGTCAAAGGGGGTTGACTCAAGATACGTCCTACAATAATCCTGCCTCATTAACATAACAAAGACAACCCACTCCCAAAGGGATTATAACCACAGGTATAGAGGTTAGGATTTACAATACGCATTTGGGAGGGAGCATAAGTCAATCCCTAACACTTACCTTGCAATTCAATACCTATATTTATAAATTGGAAAACTGGAACTAGACCATTTCCAGCGACCTTTTCAACATGAAAAAAAAGCAGTGATCTTAAGATTGGAATAAACCCAAAACATCACATATATGTTGCTTATTTTTTTTTTTTTTCTACTGTGGGAGACGTGGGAAAAAGTGTGCCTTTGGAGACATTTTTCAAGGAGTGGGGTCAGAGGCAAGAGCTTTTGTTGGGAAGCCGTGGGAGACAGGATGAGAAGGTGGGTTAGCAGCAGGCTCTGGAGAGCTTTGAATGTAATATTTCTCTTTATACCCTGGGGACCCACGCAGTTTTTGGGTAGGCTCATTTCAAGATTAAAGCATTAACCTAATGATGACGTAGATGGGGAGGAACAGCACAGAGGCAGGAGACCTGGAGTTTCCTACCATCCTCTGGGTAAAAGGTGATCAGCACTTGGGGACAGTCAGTGGAAGCAGAGATTCTGTAGATTGAAGAGAGATTTTAATTGAAGTGTGACTAGCATTCAGTGGTAACCACACCATTGAGAAAGGCATTCACACTTACGACTGATAAGAATAAAGAGAGAAACCTGTGTGAAGAGAAACATTTCATTCCAGAAACATTGGAAACACTGTTTGAACGTATCATTTGAAAATTCAGAAGTCTATCGGAGGGACTAAGCACTGTATTATTTATTTGGTCCCCTAAACTTTTTGATGGGAGTTTAATAAAAATGAATTTAAAAAGTAAAATAAATTGCATGATGAAAACTCATGCTTGCTCCTGTCTGTCTTTCTCATTGTCTTTGGTAAAACAGCACTGTTATTGATAAGGTAATTTCACTGGTTCTTCTATTTTTGAGTGCCTAATTCATTTCTGGAAATCCTGGTGGCACAGTGGTTAAGTGCTACGGCTGCTACCCAAAAGGTTCGAATCCTCCAGGCACTCCTTGGAAACTCTATTGGGCAGTTCTACTTCGTCCTATAGGGTCGCTATGAGTCGGAATCAACTTGATGGCAGTGGGTTTGGTTTTTGGGTTTGGTAATTCATTTCCAGTTGGAAATTAAGAATCTGATGCAAATGAGATGTCAGAAAAAGCAATAGCTTTTTAAGATGGTCTTAGATCATATGCTACAGTAACAGTGTTAAAGAACTTCAGGTATTCGGTAAGGTACTTACTAAACTTCGACCAAAGATTAATTTTTTTTAATAAAAATTACTGTTATGAATTAGCCACCTACTTAAAATTCTGGGCATTCTACCACGATAATAAGTATGAATTCCTAATACAGTAATAACCCCCTGCTTAAAATCAGGGTATATTTTAAGCTAAATGTTATTATTAACGTATCACCTAAGCGTATTCTTGCGTGCTGACATTTCTAATTACATCTGATATACGGTTAAAAAGAGCCAAGAGTTACACCTCTCTAATTAAAATCTACATCATAGAAATTACTTTCCATATGTTAAAAACAGAACTGCCTGAATACTCCTTTATTAGATCAGACATTCATAGGTAATGCTATTTAAAAAAAAAAAAGGTTATGATTTATTCTTCATTAAGTTGCTTGATGATTTGGTAAATTCCTAACTTACATCACAGTAACTTTTTTTATTGCGTGTATTCTAAGCATATGCTATTTATTTTCTTTTGTGTATTTTAAAATAACCTCTATTATTTTTCTCATCTGGAATTGATTTTTGTAATTGCAGAGAAGCTAAGGTAGGAGAAATGTTTTGAATGGGTGTTTGAAGCCATGTTGCAGCAGATTCAGAAACTCTCTGGGCATTTCTGTGGATTAAATAAGTTATGATCTGGGAAGCCAAGGTTCCTGGGCTCCATTTAATATCAGTTTCTATGAGCGGAGCACAATAAATCATCTCTTGAATGATTTGCCTTGAACCTCTGGTTACACTTTGTAATACCCTTCCGGTGATAATATATATCCCCGAGGAAAGAAACACATCCATGCTGGAATCTTTTAGAAGTCCAATCACCTTTCTCCTTCACATGAAGGGCCTTCAGGCATAATAATAGATGATGATAAATCTGGAGAGTGAGCTAAAACTGATTAATGATTTCAATATTAATGTTATTTAAAGGAAAGGATAGTATTGAAGCCTTTAGAATATTTTTCATGGAAGCCTTTCAGTATTGAAAAGCCAAGCGGCTACTTTTGTTCTAAGAAGGAAGTAGGATGTGAAGACAAACTTCTAGTTTGTTATCTCTTCACAACAAGTCAGAATTACTGAGAAAATCAGTAGAGATGCCTTGTAAATAAGGAGAGTGTATCTAGATTTCATTTTCACGTTATTCCGTTTCCATACATATGTCAAGGAAGTTCTTAGAAAGCCAGGAAGTTGTTAATGAAACAGTTCCTTTTTTCTGCAAGACTAAAATTGTGGCTGGTGTTAGTAACAACCAAATCCATGCAAAGCTAGGTTTGTGTCGCCGTGGCCTCAGCTTCCCCGTAACAATGTTTGATTATAAAAGCTCAAGTCCTTTACAACAAGTGCTAATAAAAATAATGAAAGCTCCACAGATTTCATGTCCATCTGCTTTGAACATGTTCTCGGCAACGTGTTCTGAGCCGGTGGCTGAGACACAGCAAAGACAAAGTAAGGAGATTATCAGTGGAGGGGTTTCAAGGACTGGCACAGATTACCTGAAGAATATGTTTAGTGATAGAAGAGGCTGATCCCAAGATTTAGAAGATGGAGAAACTAAGGCACCAAAAGAATTAATCCAAGATCTGAAGCAGTCCATTAACTGAACAGGGGATATAATCATTACAATAGATCAATTTGTTCAATCACTTATCCATTTATTTATCCATTTGTTCATTCAAAAAGTATTTTTGAATCAGCACTAAACTACGTACTGAAGTCCTAACCCTAAGGGCATCTGTGAATGTGACCTTGTTTAGAAATAG
Organism: Elephas maximus indicus; assembly: GCF_024166365.1. Taxonomy (NCBI): domain Eukaryota; kingdom Metazoa; phylum Chordata; class Mammalia; order Proboscidea; family Elephantidae; genus Elephas; species Elephas maximus. Next base: position 66,960,758 of record NC_064841.1, on the reverse strand, counting down.
GATCCCTGAAGATGTTATCAGTTAGGCTAACATGAGGTCTTACGGGAGGAGGGTGAACCCTAGTCCAATATGGCTGGTGTCCTTATAAAAAGAGAAGAAGAAAAGAGGCACAGAGAGACAGACACAGAGCAAAGAATTCAGACTTTCTGGAGTCATGAAGTCAGGATGAACCTCTGAAATTGTTGCCCTGAGATAATCTTTAGATATTAGACCAAAAATGTCCCCTGAAGTCTTCTTAAAACCAAACCGTAATTTAGCTTAACTAGTAAAAAAAGTCTGCCTTGAGCGTTATGCTCTTGCAAGAATATCTACGTGGGATCAAAGTGACAACAGCAACTTGAAAGGTTAGATAAGAACCTTATGGGACAGCGAGTTTATGTTAATGGAGGAAGAAAAACTCAGAAAAAGAGGTGAGAATGGTTGCACAACTCAAAGGATGTAATCGATGTCACTGAATTGTACATGTAGAAACAGTTGAATTGGTGTATGTTTTGCTGTGTATATTCTCAACAACAAGAAAATAAAATTAAATAAAACAAAAAACTTATAGACAACTAAAAGAAATTCATGGTCACAGGTAATAACTGTATACTGCTCATGATGCTGTTTTATAGGTGTTTATTCATTTACCCAACATATAATTATTACATGCCTCCTGTATTTTTCTATGAGTTGGAGTCAACTTGACAGGAACTCATTTCGTTTTCGGTTTTTATATTTCAGGCAGTATACTGGTCACTGAGAATACAGTGTTACAAAAAAAAAAAAAAAGGATAAGATCCCTCTTCTCATGCCAATCATATTCTAGCTGGGGGAGGGGAGGGGAAACAATAAATTAATTAACAAGAAAAAAATCTGGTTACCACGGGTGCTATGGGGAAAATAAACCAGGATAGGGAATCTGGGGAGCTTGTTTTGGTTGGTTGGTCCAGAAAAATGAGGCCAGCTTTGAGAATACCTACAGTCCTGGTACGGGGAACAGCAGTGCAAATGCTCCAAGGGGGAAGTGGGCCAAAAATTTTGCAGAAATTGAATTAAGGCAGGCGCATAGGAAGCAGGAGGAGGGTAGACAGGGGCCAGATCTAGTTGCTTGTAGGCAGGCCTGCCCCTACCAGTTGTAAGGCCTGGGGCAGGAGTACAAATGGAGACCTTTTTGTCATACATCTAAATAGCTAAAGTTATAGATCTAACTGGAATTCTTGACTGACAAACCCTCTCTCTTTCTACCTTGACAAACATGCCTTCACATATACATATTTAAATATGTATACATATAATTATGTGTATAAAAAAAAACCCAGCGCCGTTGATAATTATGTGTATAGTCCACATAAATATTTAAAAGTATATGTAAAGCTATAAGATTTGTATGATTGAAAGTGAAAAAATACTAAAGATGACTAAATTTAGTTATTATTGCATATTTTTGGATGTACCATTAATGGACCAGTGATGTTGTATTCGTAACATAATAACAGACATAATTTATAGACAGTTATGTATTGACTCCTTAGAAAGTATTTTTCTTGCTTTCATTTAGCAAAATCACTAATATGCCTATATGATAAAAATAGTCACAATTTATGCTTATTGACAGCAGTTATCGAAAGGATTTAAAAATAAAAGGTACTTGTATTCGGAGTGTAACCCCGTGCCGTCGAGTAGATTCCCATTCATAGCAATCCTATAGGACAGAGTAGAACTGCCCCATAGGGTTTCCAAGGAGCAGCTGGTGGATTCAAAGTGCCGACCTTTTTATTAGCTCTTAAGCACTGCACCACCAGGATCCCATTCAGGGTATACAAGATCTAAATATGTCATCAAAAATGTAAGTCAATGTAAATAAAGTTGGAAAATCAAAATTTTTATGTATAATTTTAAAAAAATAGTTGTTTTTCTAAAATACTCAAAATTCCTTATTACAATAAAAGGGAAACTACTAATTATAATACATTAATATTAAAATTATTTATTTTCATATTTTAATTACATTTTATATAAATTTAAAACTGTCTATTTTACTTTTATAACACCCCTATATTATATTTCATAAATATAATACAATTCTGGTATGCAGTGTTCATCTAGTTGTGAATTAGGGTCATGCTTCGTTCACCCTATACCTAGACCTACTTCACGTATAAATTTAAGATTCAAGTGAATTTGTTAACATTACACAATTTTTCTTAGCTGACATATGCAACTGTTGCATCAAAACAAAAACCTACTGCCATCGAGTCAGTTCCAACAACTCATAGCGATCCTACAGGACAGAGTAGAACTGCCCCATAGGGTTTCCAAGGAGCAGGTGGTGGATTTGAACTGCCAACCTTTTGGTTCACAGCCAAGTTCTTAACCATTGTGCCACCAGGGATCCTGATTAAATTTAGTTCAACTAACACATTTGTTGCATTTTGAATTGATAATCTTACTTCCCTTTTATTTGTCTATGAGCAACAAGTAGCTTTGTCTTCTGAGCCAAGTGGGCTTGATTGGCTTAGGAGTATTTTCAGTATCTTTACTCTCAGAGGGAAAAAGTAATGGCTGCCAGGGACGAGGAATAGAGAAATGGAAGATTTGACATCTGTGACTTGGTAGTAATTTTGTATGACCTGTTCATGATGTCGTTACAACTTTTTTTTTTTTTAATTGCATTTATATCCTCATTAACTAGGACTGGATTATAAAGCATTAAAGTATTAAGACCCTGTCTTTTAGTCACAGAATCTACTACACAATAATTATCCAATACAAATTGGTTGATGGATTTTATTTTTAATTGGTGTGTGATAGAAAGTATTATAAGAAATATAAAATTCACAGTCCCATATTCGAAATCTTTGGGGCAGAGAGATGTGTTTCCAATTCAGAATTTTTTTTTTAAAGATTCTTATATAATATACTAGATCTCAAGGGAATCTAGGCAGCACCCCATAAAATAACACTTTCATATAGGTGTAGGAAGAATATGATTCTTCACAGGTTGGCATAACTAAGGACTATAAAGAGCAACAGATCTTTTCAGGTCAGTTTCCCACCAAATGTGTTTACAAAAATGTGACATTTTGGTTTTCAGATAGTCTACGATTTTTATTATAGATATGGGATTGTGAACCTTTTGGAAAACTATAGGATGACGCTGACAAGAATTATTCTGGTTTTACATATCTGTGTGCCACATTAAACTTCTGCCAACAAATACATTTTATAAGCTTTTTGTTTGTTTAGTTTTCCATTGTACAAAAGCAAATGGAGGTTGAGGTTTCTAAAATGAGACCAGAATCCAACTGCTCAAATAGCTTAACAGAAAATTAAAAAAAAAGAAATAGCTAAAATGCTAGATATTCTTGAAATTATTGCCCATCGACATAAACCAAAAACACCCATTGCTGTTGAGTTGATTCTGGTTCATCACGACCCCATGTGTGTCGGGTGCAGTAGAACTGAGCCCCAGAGGGCTTTCTTGGCTGTAATCTTTATGGAAAGGAGTGCTGATGGCAGAGTGGTTAAGCATTTGGTGACTAAGCGAAAGGAAAGACGTGGCAGTCTGCTTCCATAAAGACTACAGCCTTGGAAACCCTATAGGGCAGTTCTGCTCTGTCCTAAAAGTTCACTAGGAGTTGGAATCAACTTGATGGCAATGGGTTTTTTTAAATCTCTTATGGAGCCAGATCCCCAGGCATTTCTTTCATGGGGCCGCTTGGTGGATTCAAACCACCAACATTTTGTTCAGTAGCTGAGTGCAAACCATTTGCGCCGCTCGGGGACCTTGTCAATCAAAATAGGGATGATTAAAAAATAGTTAATTTCTCAGATTGGGAACGATCTGTCAGCATAGAAAATACCACTGTGGAGATTATAATAAGTGGCTTTGTTTTCTACTAACTACATTTGATTTTTAAGACAACCAGTATCAGGCGCTCCTTGGAAACTCTATGGGGCAGTTCTACTCTGTCCTATAGGGTCACTATAAGTTGGAATCGACTTGACGGCAATGGCTTTTTTTAGTGTATGTCAATAAAACATTTGAACCATGTTTTGATTAGAACTTCTCCCAATTATTTTGAAATGAGCCTGTAAGAGAAGCATTTAGTATAATTTTAGAAAAGACGTTGTAAGGACACATTGGTTACAGTTTAATTAATTTTCATTTAAATTTATGGTCTGTGTAATACATAGGTGGAGTCATCAATTAATTTTATCCCCCATTCCCCATGATCAATCAGAGCACAGAAGTTGATTTACTTCTAGGACAGGTATGGTTATCAGTTATTGAACGTCTACAGCATGCAATTACAACAAGTTCTGTAATGATCTATAAAAGTGAGTGGTGATTAAGGGTATGTTAACTATGAAGTATGGCCCCACATTTACAGTTGCGTTACTTCTCTTATGATGGCTTCCCCCCACCCCCAAGGTGGTTTGACGTGTAAGATCCAGAAAACCTTTGGCTTTATGAATTCATTCATCTATCAACTTACAACGTCTCCTGATACTGAAGAAAGGATAAGTGCACCCTAGGAATTCCTCATTCATTTTCCTCTTAGCATGTTTGAATCATCCAGTTAGCTTCGAAAGAGATAAACTACCTTTCACTTTGCCTTGCTGTTTCCATGTATTTTTCTTGCTTTTTAAACTGGAGACAGAACACCAACCAAGTCTCAGCTATACGTTGCTGACACGACCTCGATCAGGCAAACAGTGCATCTTTGGTGATATGGATTTTTTTTTTTTAGTCATTTGTTTCTCATAATTACTTTTTGTTTAGAGCTGAACAAATTATCCCTGTTGCCATTGAGTCGATTCCAAATCACAGCAACCCTATAGGACAGAGTAGAACTGCCCTATAGGGTTTCTAAGGAGCAGCTGGTGGAATCGAAGTGTAGACCTTTTTGGTTAGCTGATGAGCTCTTAACTACTGTGCCATCAGGGTTCCAAACAAATTATTAGGAGACTCAAAAGTATTAAGCCCATCCAAAACAGAAAGAAGGGTTTGCAGTGGCTGCAAAGCCCTGTGACAATTTTTTCTGACGGGGTGCTCTCTGCTGGAACAATGATTTTAAAGTCAATAAGACATTGGATTTTCAGATTCATTTAGATGAAGGAAGAGCAAGTTTGCTGATTCATTAAACTCAAAAATGTGAAGGGAAAGGAAAGAGCATTGAATTGTGCAAGTTAAAGTTTGTGCCTTTTATTATATATTCTATATGGCCTGGAAGGACTTTCTGGGATATTTGAAATTAATATCTTCTCCCATTTAGGTTGATTGTATTTTTCTTCTAAAATGTTCCTTTTATGTGGCTGACTAGGTTTGCTTTGACTATTGATTTACATTGTTTTCTCAGGAGAGACAGGTTTTAAATTTTTATTTTGTACCATAATTTTTTGCCTTTCCTTTGAATCCAACTGTTTTCTCCCATTACCAGCTGAAAGGCTGCAGTGTCAAAGGCTCTGCTGTTTCAGAAAAGGAAACTATTCAGATTTAAATAATCATTGTGATGGCATCCAAAAAACTAAAATTGGAATCCGTGATAATGGGTAGGAACAAGCTGCTTTTCCTAGCTAGCCACAGAAGCAACATTATGAATGTGCCGGAATGAAGACGGCCTCAGTTCTGAAGTTGAACCTTAGCTCTGGCTACTGTGGGTTTCCAACAGCCAATACCACTGACTCCTGGGCTGGCTTCGCATTGGTAGTTACTATCTGTAACTATCAGTACTATCTGGTAGTTAGCCAGATAACATGGGCCAGGTACCTCACACTGACACAGCAACATCGTTCCAGGAATACCTACTTGGTTCAACATACTACACAGTAAGGCTGGATGAGTACCGGGAGGTATGTTCTGGGTTTGTAATAGGACTTGAAGAGAAGGCCTACGTGACAACGGGCAAGTCACTGAACTTCTAAGGCTCAAGTGGCTTAACTCTAGTGTGGAGATTATAATGTATGTCCCAGGGTTGCTGTGAGCACAAATCATGGGGAGCCAAAAGGGAAGATCTAACAAAATGGTAATAGTTCACATATACTAATTGTTACGAATTGAATTGTGTCCTTCATAAAGATTCGCTGAAGTCTTCAAGTACCTGAATGTAACCTTCTTTGGAAACGAGATCCTTGAAGATCTCGTCAGTTACGTTAACATGAAGGCCAGATGGGAGTAGGGTGGGCTCTAATCCAATATGACTAGCGACCTTATAAAAAGAGAAGAAACAAAGAGACACAGAGGAAAGACAGCCATTTGAAAATGGAGGCAGAAATTGGAGTTACGCTCCACAGCGAGGAGCCCTGGTGGCGCAGTGGTTAAAGTGCTCGACCACTAACCAAAATGTCAGAGGTTCCAGTATATCAGCTGTTCCATGGGAGAAAAATGAGGCAGTCTGCTTCCAACAAGTTTACAGCCTTGGAAACCCTGTGGGACAGTTCTAACCTGTCCTATACAGTCACTATGAGTCATAATTGATTAGACAGCTGTGGTTTGGGGGTTTTGGGATTTGCTGTCACAGCCACGGAATGCCTGGGGCTACCAGAAGCTGGAAGAGATAAGATCTCCCCATGAGCCTTCAGAAAGAGCATGGCCTGCCAACACCCTCAATTTGGATTTCTAGCCTCCAGAACTGAGAATTCATTTCTGTTGTTGTAAGCCAGCCACAGGATACACTAATCTGAGATGTATCAAGGAACCCTGGTGGCGCAGTGGTTAAAGCAATCAACTGCTAATCAAAAGGTCGGTGGTCTGAAACCACCAGCGTCTCCGTGGGAGAAAGATGTGGCAGTCTGCTTCCGTAGAGATTCACAGCCTTGGAAACCCTATGGGAGTACTCTGAGTCGGGATCAACATGACAGCACCGGGTTTGGCTTGGTTTGGGATAAGAGGTATCAGGTACTCTGCTAACTGTTTTGTGAACATCCATTATCCCACGAGATCTTTGCAGCAACCACACAGTGTAAGTATTTATTATTACCCCATTTTTCAAAAAAGAAAAATAAGATTAAGTCCTTTTCCTAAGGTCACAGTAGTTTGCATGTTGCTGAGCCAGGGTGTGACCTAAGGGCTGTGTTTTTCCCAGTTTGCCGTATCATTAAGCTGCTTGCACTAAGCCATTCTGCCAGGAAAAAAAAAAAAAAAAACCTGATTATTTCAACCTAGAGTAAGTAATTGCATAGACTAGAAACTCTCTTAATATCTTCAGGGTAAACTTTGATTAAAGGGGGGAAAACATCTTTATATAAATTGGTGCTTCTTTTTACTGGCCAAGCTAAATAAGCTAGGCTTAAGGAAGTCTCATTTCAAAGGAATGTGTCACACTACCAAATAGAGTCCCCCTTTTCTTGGAGTCCCCAAAAGGTTGGAGGTTTGAGTTCACCCCAGGGTGTCTCAGGAGAAATGCCTCGTGACCTATTTCTGAAAAATCAGCCATTGAAAACCCCAGGGAGCACAGTGTCACTCTGACACACACGGGGCCACCACGAGCCATAATCCCCTTAATGGCAACTAGTTACTGGTTTTCTTTTTTCTGGTAGAAAAGTATATTATGCTTCTAAATAGAAACCAAAAAACTGTGGTTTTAATTTCTCATTTACAAATGAAAAAAAAATTGCTCGTAAAGATAAAGATATTTAAAACATTTCAACGCTTATCCTGTGATTTAAAAAAAAAAAAACTCCAAACACCTCTCAAAAGCAGAAATGATTACCATAAGAATCTTTCAGGTTTGCTTCATGATCTCAATTATTCCTAAAATAAAGTTTGAAATCGCCAAGATGAGAGAGGAGAAAGAGAGAGAATGGGTGTCCATGCCCCCAAGAGATGAAAGGTCAATTCTGTTTAATAAAGCAAAAATAACCTTTTTGGGTGATCTTTCATGTAGTCTTCAAAAACCCATTGCCGTCGAGATGATTCCGACTCACAGCGACCCTACAGAACAGAGTAAAACTGCCCCATAGGGTTTCCAAGGAGCACCTGGTGGATTCGAACTAGCGACCTTTTGGTTAACAGCTGAACCCTTAACCACTATCCCACCAGGGTTTCCAAAAATAACCTTTTTTGATGATCTTTCACGTCATCTAGGTTTAATTTCTAAAATTGTCATTCAGATCTTAGCATTCTGTTCTTTTCTAGGCTATAAAGGAAAAAAAGAAATGTAATATGTATTTGTTTTGACATGAGGTTGGCATTCTGAATACAGTTCTCTAATTCACTTCCAGGATTGCATGTCCTTGTTTTTCTGAATGCTATAAAGTAACACACTCTTGATCATTTTATGTTAAAATGTAATACTAACCTGACATCTCCCCAAGGAAGCCATTTGATAAGATGATTTCATGAACCAATTAATATTTTTTTCTAAGTAAATATAGCAGTGGTGGCCATGCAAAGATCTGAATTAGTGGGGTAAGAACATTTATTCTGAGCTAATTTATCAGCGTGGAAATCACGCTTCAAATGCACAAATTTTCCTTTTTTTTTTTTGTTGTAATCCTCACTTGCTAATCGTAGAAAACAAAATGACTTTTTATTGAACCTGCGAGACTATGCTTTTCAATAATTGCCTGAAAATGAGATACGGTGCTTTTAATAAAGAGATATCAAAGACAGCACTCACAATTTGTTAATTGTGCCATTTGAGGGATGGACAATGAAAGCAAAATGGTAGTTTAAATTAACGGTGGGATAAATTATCAAATAAACTTTGATAACTAAGGCCCCAAATTTAAGCTTGAACATCCATGTCTATTTTTCATGCTTACTACATTATCCTTACATTTGTGGTTCATTGTATTTAATTCATGTTCCTATAAAATAGGAATAACTTGTAAGGGTTTTTCTTTTGTGTTCTCCATATTAAGAAAAGTCAAAAATATTTCCTGGTAATGTGCGTTAACTTTCTCCAGCCATTATAGACAAACTTCAATGTTAATAAAGTTTACTCTTTTTGTGGTGGTGGCGTTAGATGCTATTGAGTCACTTCCAACTCATAGAACAAAACACTCCCGGATCCTGTACCATCTTCACAACTTTTGCTATGCTTGAGCCCACTGTTGCAGCCACTGTATCAATCCATCTAGTTGAGGGTCTTCGTCTCTTTCGCTGACCCTCAACTTTACCAAGCATGATGTCCTTCTCCAGGGACTGATCCCTCCTGATAACATGTCCAAAGTACATGAGATGAAGTTTCAACATCCTTGCTTCTAAGGAGGGTACAGTTAAGCCAAACCCATTTGTATTCAATTATATAGAAGTGTCTTTTGATGTAAATAATTTTATTTATAATATCTTTCCAGAAATCACCCTCTAGGAAGTGAATAGGGAGGGGTTTAGGTGTCAGAAATGATCGGGTTGGGTAAATGGCAGTTAGGCCTCCTGATTAGGGCATCTTGTGAATGGAATGAAGGATGGAGAGGTGACATTTACAGACGTCCTTGGCGGAAAGGGAAAAGACACTGTGATTACTTAGGATTACATAGTGGTCACTCTTGTGAGGATACATTGGAGAAGAACCTGGGAGTTCATCTCTTCTTGTTCTTTTGTCTTTGCCCAACATGAGGATCAGTCATGGACATTTCTCTAGGAATAACCATCTTCATGGCATAGTAACCTCCAGCTAGCTACCAGGCCAGCTATCCTGGAGGCTGAGGAGCAAAAAGTTGCTTGAATCATGCAGTTTATTTGCTCAGTTTAAAACATATAATCAAAAGCAATGGGAAAGAGTTGTTGTACATGCTGGGCATCTCTCAATTGTATCAGCAATAAAGAATGATTCCTGACGTTGTTGTTGTTAGGTGCCATCGAGTTGGTTCCAACTCATAGCAACCCTATGCACAACAGAACGAAACACCGCCCAGTCCTGAGCCAACCTCACAATTGTTGCTATGCTTGAGCCCACTGTTGGAGCCACTGTGTCAATCCATCTCAATGAGGGTCTTCCTCTTTTTCGCTGACCCTCTACTTTACCAAGCATGATGTCCTTCTCCAGGGCTTGATCCCTCCTGATAACTTGTCCAAAGTATGTGAGACATAGTCTTGCCATCTTTGCTTCTAATGAGCATTCTCGTTGTACTTCTACCAAGACAGATTTGTTCGTTCTTTTGGCAGTCCATGGTATATTCAATATTCTTCTCCAACACCACAATTGAAAGGTGTCAGTTCTTTGGTCTTCCTTATTCATTGTCCAGCTTTTGCATGCATATAAGGAGATTGAAAACACCATGGCTTGGGTCAGGCACACCTTAGTCCTCAAGATGACATCTTTGCTTTTTAACACTTCAAAGAGATCTTTTGCAAACAATTTGTGCAATGCAATGTGTCTTTTGATTTCTTGACTGCTGCTTCCATAGGCACTGGGTTTGTGGGGCTTCCATAGGTATTGATTGTGGATCCAAGTAAAATGAAATCCTTGACAGTTTCAATCTTTTTTTCATTTATCATGGTGTTGCTTATTGGTCCAGTTGTGAGGATTTTTGTTTTCTTTTCTCTTCTTGAGGTGTAATCCAAACTGAAGGCTGTGGTCTTTGACCTTCATCAGTACGTACTGCAAGTCCTCTTCACTTTGAGCAAGCAAGATTATGAGACACATGAAATGTATGGTTCTTCCTTTTAGGGGGCCACTGTATAAAATATAGTGTGTCCTACCTTCCCATGATCCTGCCCTTGACTCCTTTGCTTTATTCTGTTTTAGCTTGTTAAGAAATTTTCATGATAGAAATCACAGTGCTGAATAGTAATTACCTATTAATAAACTAAAAAAAAAAAGATGCTGCTCTTGGTTTCTTTGCATGTTAACTGATTCTTCTAATCCCAACTTCTGTGCCATTTGCTCACTTTTCAACACTCTCTATGAAAATTCTAAAAACTTAGTGTTTGTGGAAGAGATCAAGCCTTCATGTTTCAGGCATCGTATGAGAATAAAAGCTTCTGTGTGTTTACATATATTTAAGTCTGTCGTTACAGCATTTCTTTCGTCTACATGGCAATTTCCCCTTGAATCTTTCTAAAAGGATGTGTATTTAACTGATGTTGTGACATTCTCAGTCTACCTATGTGCTCAAGCAGGCACTTGATGGGAAGCAACTGAGACCATTCTTGGAACTTTATCCTCCAGTGTATATTTTAACTATCCAAATTGATCATTAGGATTATTGTATGATTGAGCCAACCATAAAATCTAAAAACCAAACCTGTTGCTGTAGAATCGATTCCGGCTTATAGCCAGAGTAGAATTGCCTCATAGGGTTTTCAAGGAGTGGCTGGTGGATTCGAACTGCTGACCTTTTGGTTAGCAGCCGAGCTCTTAACCACTGCACCTCCAGGGGTCCAAGCCAAACCACAGACAGGCCCATAAAATAAACAATAACACCTGACAGGAACGTGCTCTTTAGAACAATCAATTATGCAAGATCGAAAGGGCAGCACTTGCCCCAAAACAAATATGAGAAGGCAGGAATGGATAGCAAATCAGGATGAAAGGAAATGGGGAACCTAGGTTGGAAATGGGGAGAGTGCTGACATATTGTGGGGAAGAAAAACAGTGTCATGGAACAATTTATGTGCAAACTATTGCCTGGGAAACTGATTAGCTCTGTAAACTTTCATCTAATGTGCCATAAAAAAAATTATTACATGAGTAAATGTCAAAAGATAATCTCAAAATTTGAGGACAGCTTAACTAACACGAATGTGGGATGTCTGTGAGGTTACAGTCACACATTTTCGTCACTGTTGCTGTTCTATTCTTGTGTAGGCGTGACAATTAGAAGGCACCACTATTTGCAAGCCACCGTGGGGAGTCAGGGTGCATCAGTGACTTTTTCAGACTAGATCTGGAGGATCTTTTTTGGCATGTTCAATCATTATCTTAAACTGAAAAACAATGTCTCAAAAATAATCTGAATGTATCTGGTCAAATCATGTGATTAGGATTTGGTGTGGGAAAATCGTGGGGGACTAATAATGTTTTCCTCTCCTCGTCTTGAATGGCGGAGGGTGATTTGAAAGGACACTCTACCGTTAAAACGACCTTGTGCAACAATGAAATGGCTTTGCGGGATCGTGGTTTGAGGAATAATGAATGCTATGATCACTTTCAGGTAGTTCTCTTTAAACTGGGATCAATTCAATGCTTAAGAGCATTCCTGCACCACCTGAAAGTTATGCAAAACATGGGCCTTTTTTTTTCTTCTTCTTCTTCTTTTCCTTTAAAGAAGAGGGGTACTTGCTTTCATTGCTTTCTCAAAGGGATCAATGACCTGAAAAACAATTGCCACTATAGGATGAAAATGTAGAACCAGTTTTTATGGACCACTTTTTTTTTATTTATTTGTGTTTGTATGTATTTATTTATTCATGTTTTCTTGTGCCAAAAAATGGGGAATTAAGATAATTTATTTAATGAAAACAGCTTTCATAATTTTTAATTCTTTTTACACTTGGAGGGAGGCACAAGAAGAGGGGAAGCAGTTACCTTTCTGGGATATTTAGCAATTAGGGCACAGTTAGCCAGGAAGAGAAGAGTACTTGTGTAAACAGGAGGATCCAATTAGAAAGTGCCTTCAATTGCAGTTCCCTGTGGTGACACAAGGGACATCAATCTGCTGGCCATCCTGATCTCAACCCCAGGTGAAGTCTCAGTGGGGAAAGCACAATTGGCTTGGATGTATCCCCTGTGCAAATAGAAGGTTTCAAAATCAATTAGCACAGCTGGCTGGAGCCCCCCAGCCTGGGAGTTAGGGCTTTCACAGTACAGCGTCGTTTCTATGCGACCCCATTCACAGCAGCCCCGAGTCCAAGCTCAGCGGAATGTGAGCACTGTCAGCTTGGGGACCTCTTCTTATTCCGGTGGTCATAGCAAGGATAGCACAGCAGCAGTGACAGTAGTTTAGTATCTAGGTAAAAGGTGGCTGTAATTGCACTGACGTCCCAAATCCATGTCAGTTAAACCGAAAAAACCAAATCCACTGCGTCGAGTGGATTCCAACTCCTAGCAACCCTATGGGATGGTGTAGAACTGCCCCACAGGGTTTCCATGGCTGTAAATCTTTATGGAAACAGGCTGCCAAGTCTTTCTCCCATGGAGCGGCTGGTGGGTTCCAACCACTGACCTTTGGTTAGCAGCTGAGCACTTTGACCACTGCGCCACCAGGGCTCCTTCCACAGTAGCTAAGCTGCCCTTTATTGTTGTTAGCTGCCATTGATTTGGCCCCTGACTCATGTGACTGAAGGAAAGGCCACCGGGCCCTGGCCCACAGGTCAGTTGCAGATCTCTTTGTTGTGATCCATAGGATTTTCATTGGCTGATTTTTTGGAAGTCACCAGGCCTTTCTTCCTGGTCTGAGTCTAGAAACTCCGCTGAAACCTACTGAGCATCGTAGCAACATGCAAGCCTCCACTGTTAGACTGGTGGTGGCTGCACACGAGGTGCATTGGCTGGGAGTTGAACCCAGGTCTCCTGTGAGGAAGGTTAGAATTCTACCGCTGAACCACCCCTGCCCCCCAAGCTGGCCTGAAAGGCCGAGATGTTCCGAAGTGAGAAACAAAGAGGTTGAACGACTTATGCAAGATCAACAAGTTAAGCATGGGAACAGTCTAAAGGGGAAATCAGGTTTCCTAGGTCCTAATCAAGTTTCACAGTTCTCACATGGGGTACTGTCTTTGCCAACAACCATTTTTATCCTGCGTTGGTGTTCTCCAGCCTGATTGGCGTAACCTCTTAGTTTCAAACTGTGCCAAACTGCTCTCCTTTTCTTTTTAGTTTCTTCCCCAAACTTGCTTGCTTGTAGAGTTTAAGACCTTCCTCTTCACCCCACAATATTATTCCTTTAAGGGGAAATGCCTCACTCTGACCATACTATCAAGTATTTCTCTTTCTAAAAAGAAAAGTATTGTCCAGAGTTTCAGCTTCAGTGTTTACAGCAAAGCATATGGCATAGTGTGGACTTTGTGGAATGAATGAAACACTGATGATTGGAAGTTACTAAAAGATTGCTATTTAATGCAACCAGATCCATCTTGGAAGAATAAGCCATTCGGGTGGTTAGAGCAGCTCAAAATGCGACATACATTGAAGGAACGCCCTGCAAAGAACAAAGACCGCTAAAATCTGAGGTTGACCTTGGCAAAGGCATTGTACTTTTATGGATCGTGTTCTCATTTTATAAAGCAAGAAGTGAGTATCAATCCTATTTTCTCACAAGATTGTTGTAAGGGCCACAGGTGTGTGAACGGACTTCATAAGTTATAAAGAATGATAGAAGTATAAGGCATTTATTATTTCCTTTTATTATCAACACCAAGCTATTTGCTAGAAAGCTAAAATTAATTCAGTCCAGACTCTACCATCCAGAAGCTTACGGTTTTCCCCTCTTTCTTTCCTCTGTCTGGTAAACTCTTCTGTTTAGTCCAGTGGTTCCCCACAGGGAAAATTTTGTCTGCCCCCTTCTTTCTGGGGGGACATTTTGCAATGTCTAGAGACATTTTTGGTTGTCATAACTGGTGGGTTGCTAGTGGCAACTAGTGAGAAGAGGCCAAAGATGGCGCAAAATATTCCATAATGCATAGAATAGCCTACATGACATAGAATTGTCTCTCCCTAAAGGGCAACAGTGCTGACGCTAACACACCTTACTTTGGTTTGAATAAAATGGCAGGAAGCTTCTCCTGACCCTTAGGAAGCATTAGTTCTTTGCTTTTGATACTTTTCTAGGAAAATACACAAACATTTATTGGCGCTTACATCGCTAAGATTATTAGCTTATTTCCCTAGTTTACTAGGAGAGAGTTTGTTTTTTAGCCTTTGTATCTTCTGTGTTTGTCATGGTACTTCACACATAGTAGGTACTTAGTACATATTGGACACAGCATTCATTCATTCATGCACATTCCAGACATTTTTCTGAGCATCTCCTATGTGCCAGGCTCTATTCTAGGTGCTAAGATACATCACTGAACAAAATCCAGAAAAACCCCTGCCCTGTTGGAATTTCCATTCCAGGGACGGTAGAGTGCTTACCATGAAGCATGCCACCTAGACTTCATATTAAATGCAAGAATAGACAAGGTCACAAAGGAATAGTGATTATGACCTTCTAAATTCACTCAGCTAAACTGCAATGACTAATAAGCGAGAAAGAGATGGGTAAATTGTGTTAATCCATCCGTAATAAGATGAATCAGCACACGTTTCACAGTTTAATGTCACAAACAGCTTTTGTTTTACTAAGTGATATCATATTTTTACTAGCATTCCTTGTCAGCTGTCACGCAGATGTGGACTGCCTCTTATCATCCTTCATTCCACATGTGGGCTCCTACCACGTGCAAGGTAGCGTATGAATTAGCACTCACGTGGGAGAACTGATTCTGTCTTTTAGATAAGTATTTTATGCAAAAAAAAATTACTAGCGAAGAAAAACTTTCTCTTCTTTGGGTATGTTCTTTTTTTTTTTTTATTGTGTATATTTTTTTGTTGTTGGGTATCCAGATAAGTTCTCTAGTTGAGCTGAGGCTGGCCTGCAAGTGTGTTAAGATGTGTGTTCTAAAGTAATAGGACTTCAGAAGAAAGGGGAAGGAAAGTAGAGACTTTTATTGTGGATGCTATTGACAAATAAGGAGTTGTGTGCAGAGCTACAGTCTGGAGGAAATTTCACGAAACTCAGTGGTTCTCTATGGAGGCACTAGAGCCGCCCTGCTGGGGGGGCGGGGAGTATTGCATATTTATTAGAAGAAAATTGGGAAGCACTTCCGGTCTTCAGCAGGGTTGAGGATGTTAAATGCCCTGTAGAGCAGAGGATAGTCCTGCAGAATAAAGAAGTAGTTGTTCTGTATACTGTGTGACTTTCAAATCTCCTGTTAGATTTCCTGTAGGTGGGACACTTGTTAATGGTAATAATAAAACCTAACTGTTTTACATATAACCAAAGCCCCCCAAAAACACAAGTAATTAACCAAAGCCCCCCAAAAACACAAGTAATTTCTTTTGCATAGTTTTGACATGCACTGAATTTTTGAACAACACAACTTCCATGTAAATTGGAAGAAGATTATACTTTCTTTTTTGTTCAGAACTTCACCAAGAGTTGTTCACTATTTGGGAAAAGTCTTCTCACCAATGACAACACAAACATACCACATATATGTCAGTCTGGATTTGAAATCGTCATAGTCACAATGGTTCTCCAAATAGATTAGAAGTCTCTGATTTATTCCCAATTATCTCATGTCAGTTCTAATGTTTCAGGACATAGAGCTGAAGAGCTATCTGACTCTACTATTTATTCTAGTATAAAAAAAAATAGCCATGCTTAATCATTAATATATTAAGATACATGCTAATGTATTTTAAGTATTTTAAATTTCATTGTTCTTTTATATTATACCCCACAGCCATTGAGCCGATTCCGACTCGTACTGACCCCATAGGTTTCCAAGGCTGTTCAGCTCTACAGAAGCAGATTGCCACATCTTTCTTCCTTGGAACCACCAACATTTTGATTAGCAGTCGATCGCTTTAACCACTGTGCCACCAGGGCTCCTCTCCTTTATATTACAGTTAGGTCATTTTGTTGATTTTTTTGAAATTAAGTGAGAGGTGAAGTTATATCAATTTTATTTCAGGCTAGCAAATAGACACGTTATAAAATGTTGTTTTTTAAAAGGAGGCACTAAGAGGCTGTGGTTAGGAAGCACTGACTTAGGTGAAAGCATTCAATTCAATTTGTCATTTATTAAGCACCTGCTGGTACTGTAGTGTGATTAAGTAAACATTGTCTCTGCCCTGAAGCCTACAATCTATGTAGCCGAATGTTTCAGGCACACAAAAACGGTGGTTAAATAAGGGATATAATATTACCCAAGAGATGTAAATATGGTGGCTGGACTGAAGTCTTAATGAAGAGAACGTAAGCTAATAAAATGAGGACTCAGAACATCACTTAGAAACAGCAAACTAGAAATACGATATTCACAGGTACATTCAAACTGCCAACCTTTTGGTTAGCTGCCATAGTAGCTCTTAACCCACTAGGCCACCAGGGTTTCCAGAAAGAAGATATAGATGACTAAAATAACCAAGATGCATGCAGCAGTTTTTCATTAAGTTGGTTAGGTAAAGACTCAAGAGTTTTCAGGTTTTTTTAAAAAACCACTAACAGAATCAGCAGCTTAACACATTGAGAGCCAGCAAACACTTATTCAGTATCTACCACGTGCAATGTATTTTGCCAAGAAATCTCACCAATATTTCACCTCATTATCATGCTATCAATGTGGGGTAGTTTTTGTTCTCTACATTTTACAGATTTGGAAGCCAGGGCCCAAAGATACAGTTAGAATCTATTTCTATATCAACTATAATTTTGGAAATGCAAATTTTTTCTGGTGTTCTTGACGGTACATCTGTCAAACTGTCAAACATTTAAGGAGCTGCCCTCAATGTGAAAGGTACAATGTGAGAGATACAAAGGCAAATGTGATTATTTGCTGTCCCCTCAAATAGCAAGGAAGAAAAACTCTATCACGGAAATTATGAGGCAGAATAGAAAAAGCTGGATTACACGGGAAAAACACATTGCCAGGAAGCAGAGGAGCAAGAGGAAAATGTTTTTAGGGTAACAGAATTCCATAGAAAAGATAGGAACTTAAGATATGCTTGAAGGAAGGAGAGGATTTTGACAAGATAGAAGCAACAAATTATAGGTGGTATTTTCAGAGAGATGCGATTCTGGAAACCCTGTAGTAAGAGGTATGCGGGAAGAGGAATAGGATCGCCAATGAAACCTTTTCAGCAGCAGGGTACTGAGCATCAGAACATCATTACAGCAGAAGAACTACTGAGCCCAAGTGGAGGATGGATTTCTGTGGTTGGGGAAGCTACTAAAGGGATTAAAACCCAAACTACCTCATTCTTTTTCCAGAAAACACAAGACCGTAGGCTTTTTCTCCTCCCAGGATGAGTCCATGGGTTTGGCTTCTTTTTTTAAGTCTTTATGGCTGGTGTGATTTAAAGTGTACATGAGAGAATGAGGCACGTTCTCATTGCTGGGATCTACCCAAGACTCCCAGCCCTCCATGTTTTTCTCCACTCTGTTATGACTAATTGTCATTCTGGTCTTGACAGGCGTGATCAAGGAGCTCCCAGCGGTCTTCCTTGTTTCTTGGAGCTTCTTCTGCAGAGTCCTAGCCTAGATTTATGTTCTAGACTTGAGCTTCCCTACTATTCCTAGATTCCTTCTACCTTTGACTGCCTTTTCATATCTGACTGGGTTGCCAGCCTACTGCCCCTCTCCATGTGGGGTCCCGCAGGTTCCCAATCACTCCTTCCTGTTTGGTCTGCTTTGATCTATTGGAGCTCAATCTTGTATTGCACAAATAAAACTAGGCTTTGACAGGAGAGCATGAATCATCTTCTTATAATGACCCAGCGTAAAAGACTCATACTTGCATTATGAGGTTGGATTTAAGCTCCTCTCTCCTGCTGCCTCCTCAGACCTTAGAAGCCATATTGAATTCCTGTGCCTCAGCCTTGTGCACTGAGGGCCCTGACTGTTACTCAGCTGTGGAGAAGCTTGTCTTTGTGTAATGAAACATTTTGTTTGGGTGTATTTTTGCAAATGTACAGAGGCAGTATGGGGACAAATAACCCCTTATATGGAGTTGTTTATCAGAAGTTCTAGACAATTCTAGTAAAACTACTCATCTGGGCAAAATAACTGTTTTTAGTTCTGTCCCTCTACTTATGACATGATTCTCCTAAGTATACTGAGAGTTGTTTCTGGGTGTGTGCGAACCATTCAATTTTGAAAAAGCTCCATCGAGGTGGGTCACCTCCAAGAACTTTACTTAACACTTGTTTACATTCAAGGAATTTTGACCACATCTCAAGAAAGCTTTTCCATGGCCTCAGGAAGCCTCTTCTGTGGAAGACTAAACCAAATTGTTTCCATTTATGAAAAGAGGTAGAAAATTGTGTTAACTTCAGCTCCTCCATGTTCTCTGCCTTTAGACTTAAAATCTGAATGCTAGCATGCAGCCACCAAGCAATGGCAAGAATTACAGGAGCGAATTTTAAAGCAACTTCCAAAATCATAGTGATAAAATAATAACAAATGTCCTCATGGTATTGAGTTCCTCAGTGAGAAAAGGGGGTGGAAGGGCCTAGAATATGGAAGCCAATCTCTCAGTGTAAACACTGAGCCTGCTTTACACAATGGTCCCTGCTTTATCAACTCTGATTTTCCCACAAAAGAAGGCAATAACTAAGGGCAACACCTATTACTTCATTAATTTATTCACACTTTCAGGCTTACTTATCCTTTTCTGCCAGCAGTAGTGTCCATCAGTGAGGGGCTATTGGAATCTTCCGGAGGTTTCCTTAAAACACCAATGGCTGGGCCCCACCCCTAGTTTCTGATTCTGGTGTGAGACCCCGAAATTTGCATTCCCATGTTCCCAGGTGATGCAGATGCTGCTGGTCTGGTAATGACACGTTGAGTAGGATAGCTATTTAGCCTATCCTTGTTTGTTTGTTTTTTGGAAACCCCAATGGTGCCGTGTTTAAGAGCTATGGCTGCTAACCAAAATGTCAGCAGTTCAAATCCACCAGGTGCTCCTTGGAAACTGAATGGGGCATCTCTACTCTGTCCTATAGGGTCACCATGAGTTGGAACTGACTCAACAGCAATGGGTTTGGTGTTTTTGGTTTTGTTTTGTTTTGTTTAGTTCTGTGAATACCAGGGTGAAAGAGTTCATGATTAACTCATATAAAAATTCTGTGAAAAATATATTGATCAAAAGACAAATGACTTGCAAACCTAAACTGCACATTAAATCAAACACTGTTAATACAATGTTTTTTTTTAAATCACTTCTTCATTTTTTTAAGGACAAGTTATTAGTAGTACAGGTAGTCCCCAGGTTATGAACGTCTGACTTACAGACAACTTGTACTTAAGAATGGGCTGCCATAAAGCCTGTTATATTAAAATTTAGAGTTAAATACAATGGTTTGTAATAACGAACGAATGTACTACTTCGTGACACTCACGAAAAACGTTGCACGGTTCGGGAATGTTTCTTAAGTGTTTTCTATGCATAAAACCCAAAAAACCAAACCAATTACCATAGAGTTGATTCCAACTCATAGCAAGTAGAGTAGAACTGCCCCATAGGGTTTCCAAGGAGTAGCTGCTGGATTCAAACTGCCAACCTCTTGGTTAGCAGCGGAGCTCTTAACCATTGTGCCACCAGAGCTCCTAGGAAGGTAAAATGAATACTGTATACTAAGATAAACGTTTGACTAATTGACACTAAACAAGAACTCTATGCACCTGTTCTGACTTAACCTACAAATTCCACTTACAGATTTAGGAACGAATGCCATTGGTAACCTTGGGACTGCCTGTAATTAAAATAAAACATACATTTCACTTAATCATTTTGAAATATGATATTAAAAATTAACATATTTACACAGGGTTAAAATATATTGTTTATGATTCCATTGATTTATAAATGACATAAAAAAGCTCTTAGATCTACTGGTCTTTTAGTCATTCCTATGCAGGGGTAGGAGCTCTGCCAGCACAATGGTTAAAAGCTCAGTTCCTAACCAAAAGGTCAGCAGTTCGAATCCACCAGCCACTCCTTGGAAACCCTATGGGGCAGTTCTAGTCTGTCCTATAGGGTCACTGTGAGTCGGAATCAACTTGATGGCAGTAGGTTTTTTTTTTTTTTTTTGGTTTATGCAGGGATACAAAACCTGCATATAGCCAACAAGATAAACTAAAGATTAATAGAATAAAGGATAACTCAAATTAAGAAAAATCATTTTCATGTTGAGTCTGGGAGTACTACAACTCCCTATTCAATATATTCATTGAACACAAATTACCCATGATGAATAAAAAGGAAATTGTGGTTCACATTGTGATAATCAGGAATTTAAAACATCAAGGAAATTAGAGGGAGATGGTTAATATAATGCTTTTCAACTCTTCACTTACAAATGCTCTTGGTATTGACTTATCCATTTTTTCATGGCATAGGAGACGGGCTTCCATAAATATGTTGTACTTTTATGTAGATAATTCTTGTATAAAGCAATTTATAGATCTCTCAGAATGGTGTACTCACTCTAACATATATTCTGAAACTGCTACACCGAGTAATGTTATTTCATCTCCATTTGGGAACAAAAGACTTTAGGAGACTTTCACTGTGGTTGATCCAAACACATTGTTATTTGGCTTTAGAATGAACTCGTGAACCTGTAGTTCAATATGGCCATTTCAGAATTCAGATACTACAGCATTTAATACAAGTTAACAAAAGCTTACTGTGGATCCCCAGCCTAAAAGCTTTCAGTTGGCTTCTCAGTCATCTCTATCTCAGGATTATCACCTTCTCCACCTCACCTCTTCTTATGTTTGCGCAAAGAATCAGATTTACTCATGTTTCTGCCTAATTTGCATTGTCTTTCCTCCATTGCTTGTGTATTTTTTTTTCACACTGGAGGAAAAAAATGGAGGAATTAAATGTTTTGATATAAGAGACAGGGTCTTTAATTTTTTTTTATTATTGTACTTAGCTTCTCATTAAACAGTACACATATTGTTTTGTAACATTGGTTACAAACCCCATGACATGTCAACACTCCCCCCTTCTCAAACTTGGGTTCCCTATTGCCAGCTTTCCTGTCCCCTCCTGCCTTCTAGTCCTTGTCCCTGGGTTGGTGTGCCCCTTTTGTCTTGTTTTGTTCTATGGGCCTGTCTAATCTTTGGCTGAAGAGTGAACCCCAGGAGTGACTTCATTACTGAGATAAAAGGGTGTGCAAGGGCCATACTCCCAGGGTTCCTCCAGTCTCTGTTAGGCCAGTAAGTCTGGTCTTTTTTTGGGAGTTAGAATTTTGTTCTACATTTTTCTCCATCTCTGTGTGGGCCCCTCTATTGTGATCCCTGTCAGAGCAGTCAGTGTGGTAGGTGGGCACCATCTAATTGTGCTGGCTTCAGTCTGGTGCGTGCTCTGGTAGTTGTGGTCCATTAGTCCTTTGGACTAATCTTTCCCTTGTGTCCTTGGTTGTCTTCATTCTCCCTTGCTCCAGATGGGGTGAGACCAGTGGAGTATCTTAGATGGCTGCTCACAAGCTTTCAAGACCCCAGACCATACTCACCAAAGTAGAATGTAGAACGTTTTCCTTATAAACTATATTATGCCACTTGAGCTAGATGTTTCCCAAGACTATGGTTCCCACAGCCCTCAGCCCAGTAGTTCGGTCCCTCAGGGAGTTTTGATGTGTCTACGGAGCTTCCATGACCTTGCCTTGAATAAGCTGTGCTGTCTAAGGGGTCTTTACTTTTTATGGAATAACTTAAATGAGTTGACTTGCTATGCAGCAGATGGGGGGTGGTGGTGGGGTGGGAAGATGAATCAGTCAAACACTGAAGGCATGAATATCTCACCAAGCTCAGGTCATTTGGATACTGGTCCATAACATGGTTCAGACACAACTGGTTTTCTTTAGTTAATATTTTATTGCCATTTTAGATAAGAATGTATCAGATTATTGACTTTTGACTAGCAGAGAATCTGGCACAAACTAGCTACTTACTAGTATTAATATTTGTGCTAGTAATTATGATCTCCTAGTCCCCGTTCCCTTATTTTCTCCTATTTTATGGTGAATGCTGTGCCTTCGGAAACCCTGGTGGCATAGTGGTTAAGAGCTATGGCTGCTAACCAAAACGCTGGCGGTTCGAATCCACCAGGCGCTCCTTGGAAACTCTATGGGGCAGTTCTGCTCTGTCCTATAGGGTCGCTATGAGTCGGAGTCGACTCAACAGCAACAGGTTTGGTTTTGTTTTTTGGTTTTGGCTGTCCCTTCACACTTCCAGCTCTTAATTTCAGGGGAAAATTATTTAGGAAGTTACAGTTTTAAACACTTAGATATGGGCTTTTAAAGCGTTTTATTCCAATTAAAAATAGTGCTTAGCTAAAGATTTTAACTTTTGTGAATTAAAACCTTTTATATGTGTGGTGGTCAGTATAATACCTCCCCTCCAAGCTATCAATATCCTAATGCCCGGAATCTGTGAATACGTTATCTTGTACGGCAGAGGGAACTTCGTAGATGTGATTAGGTTAAGCTTATCCTGGGTTATCTGAGTGGCTCGATTTAATTACATGTGTCCTTAGAAGCAGAGGGGCTTTTTTGTCTCCCAGCAAAGAGGGAAATGAGACTCTGGAAGAGAGGCACCTAGAGATTCTATGCTGCTGGACTTGAAGATGGAGTAAGGAAACCATGAGCCAAGGAATGACTGTGGCCTCTAGATGCTGGCAAAGGCAAGGAAGTGGATTCTCTTAAAGAATCTCCAGAAAAGAACGTGGCATTGCCAACACCTTGATTTTAGCCCAGTGAGAATCATGTCAGATTTTGAACATGCAGAACCGTAAAATAATAAATTTGTGTTATAATTTTTGTATACAAATAAAAAAAGGTTTGTATATGTCTTTTTTATTGTGTTTTACTTGAAAGTTTACAGCACAAATTAGCTTTTCATTCAAAAATTTTATACACAAATTGTTTTGTGACCTTAGTTGTAATCTCTGCAATGTGTCAGCACTTTCCCTTTCCACCCTGGGTTCTCAGTGTCCATTCATCTAGTTTTCCTGTCACTTCATGCCTTCTTGTCTTTGCTTTTGGGCAGATATTGCCCATTTGGTTTCCTGTACTTGATTGTACTAAAAAGCACGATCCTCATGCGTGTTATTTTTTTTGTTTTCTAGGCCTGTCGAATTTTAGCTGAAAGGTGGACTTTGGGAGTGGCCTCATTATGAGTTAGCAAGGTGTCCAGGGGCCATAGTCTCAGGGGTTCCTCCAGTCTCTGTAAGACCAGGAGGTCTGGTCTTTTTTTGTTAATCTGGATTTTGTTCTACATTTTTCTCTCACTCTGCCAGGGACCCTTTATTGTGATTCCTGTCAGAGCAGCTGGTGGTGGTAGCCAGGTACCATCTAGTTCTTCTGGGAAATTTGTGTCATTTTAAGCCTTAAGCCTGTAGTAATTTGTCAGAGCAGCAACAGAAAATTAATACGATATGGTAAGACTCTAGGACATACTTTCATAATAAAAATCAGTAGAGTTTAAAGGATTTGTTTTGATCCATGATAATAACTAATCCCCAACAAACCCTTAGGGACCCAAGAGAGGCTTTCCTCCAAATGCTAGTTATAAACATTCATCTATCAGAGTATAGAGCACAGAATTCAGATAATAGGCTCCTCTGAAAATGCTCTTCTGTGTGTATCTTCCTATGGCCACTTGCGGATTTTGTGATTATTAAGAGTGAAGAGTGTTATCTTTCCTTCGTCACTCTCATCCTTCCAAGATTAAGAGCAAACATTAGCATTATTTTTTCTTTCTCCAAGTTAACATTTCATTGCTCCCAGAAATCTGTGACATAGAATTTTGCATTTCTCAGAAGCTGAAAGGAAAAGTCCATAGCTTTGTTCCAAAGAATGATTTTTTTTAAACAATTTGTTGCTGCTCAATTTAAAATCATGAGGAAATCATTTTTTTCTACTCTTTGCTCTCTAATCCAAATTTTTCTTTAATTTTTATTGTGCTTTAAGTGAAAGTTTACAAATCAAGTCAGTCTCTCATACAAAGCCTTATATACTCCTTGCTATATATTCCTACTTGCTCTCCCCCTAATGAGACA
Source organism: Elephas maximus indicus (assembly GCF_024166365.1). NCBI lineage: Eukaryota > Metazoa > Chordata > Mammalia > Proboscidea > Elephantidae > Elephas > Elephas maximus. Next base: position 66,936,052 of record NC_064841.1, on the reverse strand, counting down.
GCACATTCCTTCTCTCCAACCTGTGTTTCTGTGTCCATTCAGCCAGCTTCTGTCCCCCTCGGCCTTCACATCTGCCCTCCAGACAGGAACTGCCCAGGTAGTCTCAGGCATCTACTTGATCCAAGAAGCCCACTCCTCACCAGTATCATTCTTCTGTCTTGTAGTCCAGTCCAATCCCTGTCTGAAGAGTTGGCTTCGAGAATGGTTCCTGTCTTGGTCTAACAGAAAGTCTGGGGACCATGACCTCCCGGACCCCTCTGGTCTCAGTCAGACCATTAAGTCTGGTCTTTTTTACCAGAATCTGGGGTCTGCATCCCTCTGCTCTCCTGGTCCTTCAGGGATTCTCTGTTGTGCTCCCCGTCATGGCAGTCATCGGTTGTAGCTGGGCACCATCTAGTTCTTCTGGCCTCAGGCTGATATAGTCTTTGATTTATGTGGCCCTTTCTGTCTCCTGGGCTCATACTTACCTTGTGTCTTTGGTGTTCTTCATTTTCCTTTGCTCCAGGTGGATTGAGACCAACCGATGCATCTTAAATGGCGGCTTGCTAGTGTTTAGGACCCCAGACGCCACTCTTCAAAATGAGAAGCAGGACGTTTTCTTAATAGTTTTTATTATGCCAATTGGCCTAGATGTCCACTGAAACCGTGGTCCCCAAACCCCAGCCCCTGCTACTCTAGCCTTCAAAGCGTTCAGTTTATTCAGAACACTTCTTTGTTTTTGGTATAGTCCAGTTGTGCTGACCTCTCCTATATTGTGTGTTGTCCATCCCTTCACCTAAATTAGTTCTTGTCTACTGTCTTATTAGTGAGTTCCCTTCTCCCTCCCTCCCTCCCCGCTCTTGTAACCATCAAAGAATATTTTCTTCTCTGTTTAGACTATATCTTGAGTTCTTATAATAGTGGTCTCATACAATATTTGTCTTTTTGCAACTAGTTTCACTCAGCATAATGCCTTCCAGGTTTCTCCATGTTATGAGCTGTTTCACAGATTCATCATTGTTCTTCATCAATGCATAATATTTCATTGTGTGAATAAATCATAATTTATCCATTCATCCATTGATGAGCACCTTGGTTGCTTCCATCTTTTTGCTATTGTAAACAGTGCTGCAATGTACTTGGGTGTGGATATATCTGTTCCTGTGACAGCTCTTCTCTAGGATATATTCCAAGGGGTGGGATTGCTGGATCTTACAGTAGTTCTATTTCTAGCTTTTTAAGGAAGGACCAAATCAATTTCCAAAGTGGTTGTACCATTTTACATTCCCACGGCAGCATACAAGTGTTCCAGTCTTTCCACATCCTCTCTAATATTTATTATTCTGTGTTTTTTGGATTAACGCCAGCCTTGTTGGAGTGAAATGGAGTCTCATTGTAGTTTTGATTTGCATATCTCTAATGGCTAATGATCATGAGCATTTCTTCATGTATCTGTTAGCTACCTGAAAAAAAAAAAAAATGGCTAATGATCATGAGCATTTCTTCATGTATCTGTTAGCTACCTGAATGTCTTCTTTAGTAAAGTGCCTGTTCATATCCTTTTCTCATTTTTTAATTGGGTTGTCTATCTTTTTTGTTGTTGAGTTTTTGCAGTAACATGTAGTCTAATCCAAATTTTTAATTTCTTATTGCCCGTAATCTCTCCAGGAACTTATGATAAATTCCATAAATTATAATGTACTTCACACAATGTTCTTTCCAAAATTGCCTCTGATCAACATAATTAACCTAGACTGAGCCTGAGCTGCTTTCCTTTCTTTGACTTAAGGGGCACTGTCAAGTTGTTGGAGGTAAATGTTGTCCCTCCTTTTGGGTACAGAGCCTTAATCCTGGGGCAGATTGATAGTTCTGTGTCTAGTCATCACACTATCAGGAGCCTTATTGTGTGCAGAGCATCCCTTGGGACACTAGTGTTATAAGTATGCAGATTGGCTGTCACATCTCCATTCACTGAGAACTCTTGCTATAGTCTTACATTTTCTTAGGGCTTCTGACTTCCCTGCTGGTCATCTGGGTACTAAATCAAGTGATTTAGTGAAAATATCTTAAAATGTGGCATTGACACTGTGTTCTAGCTGAGTGGTTCTTAACTTTAGTGGGAAAAAACAAACAAAAAAAGTGACATTGAGTCAATTCTGGCTCATAGTGACCCTATAGGACAGAATAGAACCTCCCCATAGAGTTTCCAAAGCTGTAATCTTTACAGAAGCAGACTGCCACATCTTTCTTCTGTGGAACAGCTGGTAAATTTGAACTGTAGACCTTTTGGTTAGTGGTCAAGTGCTTAACTCCTGAGCCACCAGGGCTCCTTAGAATTAAAGAGCTTGATAAAACAGAGGCTGCTGTACCTTATTTCCAGAGTTTCTGAATCAGTAGGTCTGTGGCAAGAATCTCAACCTCAGCACTATTGACATTTAGGTTGGATAAGCCTTTGTTGTGGGGGGCTTCCCTGAGTATTGTAGGATGTTCAATAGCATCCCTGACTTTTATCTTCTAGATGCCTGTAGCACACTTCACCCAGTTGTAACAGCCAATATACTTCCAGATACAGCCAAATGTTCCCTGTGTGCAAAATCACCCTTAGTTGAGAACCACTGGTCTAGAGTTTGAATTTCTAAAACTTTGCCAGGTAATGCTGATGCTGTTGGTCCAGGGACTATACTTTGAGAACCACAGATCTAATCATTTGCCCATCTCTAGAGCCATTTCATAGTGCTGTGTCAGACTAGCACTCAAACAGTTAGGCAAGAATGACTGCACTGTACTTTGAGAAACCCTGATTCTAGCAATATTCAGACAGATGAATTAGCTGCAGAACTGGGATTTGCTCCAGTTTAGAATAAAAGGTGTTTTATTGTCTTACTTTGCTCCATTCAGCTTTACCACCAGCCCAGATGACTTTTCTTATTATACCTGATTCTTGGAAAAATAGAGCTAGAAAGTGATAATGACATAACAAGAACCACAGCAAAGTTCTAATCAAAACTGTTAACTTCAACCTCTAATGCCGATACAAGCTTTTCCATCTCATATCCTGTGTCTATAACATCTGGGATAGTCTCCCTCTTACTCTCTCTCCCACCTCCCTGTAAGGCTACAGCCTGGGAGCTGATATTCTTCTGCTTCTAATAGAAATTAATCCTTAATTTGTAACCAATGAAGTGATCTCTTGTCACTTGATCTTCTCTCTCTGAGACCATCTTTTCTGATTCATCTCACCTTCATATGCTCCAATTTTCACTTCTGCTATTTTTCTGAATCTAATATATCTCCATAGACATGTAGACACAGAGCTTTCAAGCTAGAAGGAATATGGGTGACCATCAGGCCAGATGTAAATTTTCATATGTAGAACAACTACATTTTCACCCAGGGCATTGATGGGGAAGGGAATAGTCACCCTTTGACTCAGGAGAAAGATACTGGAAAGGAAGAACTTAAATAGTTATAAAGTGTGAAGAAATGTTAGGAGTCCTGGTGGCTCAGCTGTTAAGAGCTCAGTTGCTAACCAAAAGATCAGCCATTTGAATCCACCAGCTGCTCCTTGGGAACCCTATGGTGGGGCTCTACTCTGTCCTTTGGGATTGCCATGGGTTGGAATTGACTTGATGACCACAGGTTTGGTTTGTTTTTTTGTTAAGAAATGTTAAGAGGTCATTAAAAAAATCTAGTTTCTTCCTCTGTGAGACTAAGCAAAGGCTTATGAATACCTCTAACACTGAGAAATGAAAGTTAGCAATGTGACACATATGAAAATATTATGCATAGATCCAGAGGAAGGTATTGGATCTATGAAGGTCCCGAGTCAACAGCTGGGCATTCACCCTCAGAACAGTGATAGTAAAATTGGCAGCCTCTTGACAAGCAGCGTTGACATCTGTTTCAGAGCCACATGGGCTCTTCAGCAACACACAGTCCAGACCCAAGAGGTACTCCAGCAGAGAACTAGATCTGAAATTGCTGCTCTCTTGGAAAGAGTTTCAGGATAGATGGGGCAAAGAGTGCCAGGCAGGTTCACATTTAAATAGAGCTACCTGATTTCTATGTGTCAAGCATCATTCAAACATATTACTGCAAAAGAAAATAAACTAACATACAAAAATGGAGCCATACAGTCTCCTCTATCTTCCATTTCTGTGCCTAGTTCGGATTTCACCCTGGAGTATCTTTGGAACCTTATTTATGGCGTAGATTTTGCTGACAGGCTCACTTTCTGGGACACTGGGTTCTTTTGGGGGCTACCCAGCTGCTAAATCATCAACTCAGGCTTCAGAGAGCCCTGTCATGCCTTTCTGTATTATTTCAAGTCTGTAGACTGCATCATGCATGCGAGAGCTGGACAATGAATAAGGAAGACCGAAGAAGAATCGATGCCTTTTAATTGTGGTGATGGTGAAGAATAATGAATATACCATGGACTGCCAAAAGAACAAACAAATCTGTCTTGGAAGACATACAACTAAAATGCTGATTAGAATCAAGAATGGCGAGACTACGTCTCACGTACTTTGGACAAGTTATTAGGAGGGATCAGACCCTGGAGAAGGACATCATGCTTGGTAAAGTAGAGGGTTGGTGAAGAAGAGGAAGACCCTCAATGAGATGGATTGACACAGCGGCTGCAACGATGGGGTCAAGCATAGCAAAAATTGTGAAGATGGCTCAGAACTGGGCAGTGTTTCATTCAATTGTGCATAGGGTTGCTATGAGTCAGGACGACCTTGATGGCACCTAAAAACAACAACAGACTGCATGAACCAGGTTTTAATATTATTAATTGGTAATGGCATGATGGGGTGGAAAGAGCACAGGAGTTAGAATTATATACCCAGGGGTTCAACCTCTGGCTCAGGGAACCTTAGTTTTCCCATCTTTAAAATGCACCTAATAATGGTGACCTCAAAAGTTTGTGAAGATTAAATAAAATAATATTTATTAAGAGCCTAACACCGTACTTAGAACCCACCGGTGCCCAATGGTAACAGCATCCTTTCTTTGTAGAAATTCCTGGCACATGCCTCGTTTTACGCTCTCAACAGTCCTGAGAGGGGCAGGACAGGGACTAGGGTGATGCAAGTAAGGAGAGTGGTGTAGGTGTATGACTGAATCCTGTTTGCATTTAAAATTTTAATGTTTTGTTCATTGTGGATATTTTTGCATTAATTTTCATTTTAAAGAAAACATTGCACAGGAATATTATCTTGATTACTGATGGTTTTGGCACCCCTGCACGTTTTATGCCTGAAGTGTGTGCTTCACCTGCCCCATGCTAGTCCCAGCCCTGACGAGGGGAGCAAGCAAGGAAAATAAAAATGTATCCTCTGTTTCATAGGTAGTCTTTTTTCCTAGATGCAGTGACTAATGCTACGACTATCATCCTCTGCTTGCCTAAACGGCTGCTATTGTCAAGATTCAGCTGTACAAATCACCTGCCTCATAACTAAGCTTCTAACTCTGAAGAGCCTTCTCACTCATTGTTCTCTCCACAGCAACCAGAAAACACTGTGACTCCATCAGACGTTCCAGCTGACTTGTAATGTGATGACTTGCCATGCTCCGTTGAGTCAGCTCTATCTCATTATCTTGTATTCTGGAGTCCTGGGCTCCTGGAGGGTACAGTCTCTAGGGAAATTGAGTTGCAGCCTCTGCATTAACATTCTCTCCTTTTGTGTCTGCTACTTTTTTTTTACTACATTACATGATCATCTGCTTTCCTGCTGTTAGAGAAAACAGTGCATCCATCCCAGAAAGAAGGGAGGCAAAGCTGATAAAGTCTGGGCAAAAACAAAACTTACGTTTTCCTCTGATGTATGAGCCTGTCTTTTCTGGGATCCTCCCGATAGGCAGCTCAGATCTTGTCATGAAAGAGACTTCATAAACCAAGAGAAAGTAATGAAGAGGTGATAAGTCTAAGTCCCCTCTGAATTACACGGTGGTATTGCACATGTACATGAGTTGCATGTGTGTGTGCGAGTGTGTTGACCGATGCAGTAATTTGAATGGGTCTGCTAAACTGAGCATTCTGCTAAAATATGGAGCACTCTTTTATTCTCAGGATTTTGGTCAAATCTGAACCTCCTCTCCTCAAGCCAGACCAAACCATACTCGTTGCTGTTGAATTGATTCCAACTCATAGCGACCCTATAGGACAAAATAGAACTGCCCCATAGGGTTTCCCAGAAGCAGCTGGTGGATTTGAACTGCTAACCTTTTGATTAGTAGCCAAATGCTTAACCATTGCACCACCAGGTCTTCTCTTTTCTCTCCTCAAGTACCCCAATAACCAGTCACTCCTTCGCGGCGATCCTATTATGGACCTATTTTGTTTCATTTGTGTTCTGTTTTATAACCTTGATACTGATCGGTACATTTTGTGGTTTTATTATGTAGTTAGTTGCAGTCAAATATGATTCAAAATGTTCTGTAATCAGCATATGATTGAAATGCAGTGAAAATGTAAGATTAGTCATGAGAACACTATGAATACTAACACGTGTATTTTGGAAAGAGAGTCCAACTTTAAAGTCTATGAGTAAGAGTGTTAAAAAATTTTCTCACTGAAAAGCATTTTTTTAATTCTGAGGAAATTGCAGGAAGCAAATAGCTTGGGTCAAGTAAGACTTTGAATGTTGTGATTAGGTTTGCTCTTCTGGAGAATCTTGGACCCAAGCTGGCCTCTATCAGCCCCTAGTCAGTGCCTCTCCTCGTGTAGATATCATAAAGAAAACTCCCAGGGAATCAAAAGCTTGGTTGGTTAGAGGTGAATATCCAGAGGATGACTAGGGTACAGGTAGATTACTGGTATCTTCCCTTGGCATGCTGCTCAGGGATTTCTGTCTCAGTATTGTGCCATCCTGCTGTGGGTGTGACAATGAGCCTCTGAGGGACAGTGCTGTTCCTGTTTAGATGCAGAATACCTGTCCCCATGCCTGGCTTCCCATCAGACCGTACAAAACTTGTGAATCGATAGCCAACATAATGCAGTCCCAGAGGGTATAAGCATTAAAGAACACAATCCATGCAATCAAAATGTGTTCCAAAATAATTCAAGAACTATGCCAGAATCTCTCAAACGTCATGAAGAGAATAACTACATAGTTCCTTAAAACACATGAAAGCCTTATGAATTTTCTCTCCGTTCTTCCTCCCATCTCATTGCAGCCTTCATGCTCTGTGGTTGTTCTCTTGCCGTTCTTCTAAGGTGTTTTTCTTTGTTTTTCCCTGTAAAATTTCTCCAGCCTTCATCATTTTGCCACTTTTGTTGTCCTCTTTCTCTTCCTATTTCTTTCTGATTCTCAGTTACAAAGCCCAAGAGCTTTTCAGATCAAGTAGGACCCCCGCAGCAGCTAACCAAAAGGCGCGTAGTTCAAATCCACCAGCTGTTCCTTAGAAACCCTATGGGTCAGCTCTTCTGTGTCCCACAGGATTGCTATGAGTTAGAATCCACTCGTTGGCAACAGGTTTTTGGTTTTTTGTAGGGTAGGGGAAGAAAAAGGCTGAAGAAGGTGAAAGAAAAATCATATTTAGTGGGCAGGGGAAAGGAAAATCTTAGAACAGTTGCATTTCAGTAACTTTTGTTCTATCATCAGTATAAGCTCCCAAAGTGCAGGGATTTTGCCCTGACAACTGCTTGGTATGAGGGAACTACGGAGCTGAGACCATAGCTCCCAGGAAGAGTTTTGGAGTGAGGTGTTTATTATCTTCGCTTCGAAATCAAGAGTAGCACATTTTTAGCCTTTATAATGATGTTATGAATTCAACCTTTATTTTATTTTTTTCATTTTCATGATTCTGTTGCCAAGAAGCTAATTAACAGATTGTAATTTCAGAAATGAACAGCAAAAAACAAAAAAACCCAAAACCAAACCCACTGTTGTCCAGTTGATTCTGACTCATGGTGACCCTATGGAACAGAGTAGAATTGCCCCATAGGGTTTCCAAGGAGTGGCTGGTGGAGTTGAACTGCCGACCTATTGGTTAGCAGCTGAACTCTTAACCACTGGGCCACCAGGGCTCCAGGCTATGTTAATTTCATTGTTACGTTTAAAACAACCTGAATGAACGAACAGTGATTTCATGATCATGAGTCTTCAAATTAATGTTTCATTCCTTTCTGAAATGTTTTACTAAAGATTCATACGAATGAGTTCAGCTATAGATTTTTATTGTGGGCTGTACACAATATTTTGGCCTTAGAGAATAAATTCCTGGAGGTCATTTGAGACCCATTTATGGATTCAAAGCTATTTCAAGATCCAAAATGACCAATACCAGTACCAAGATTGTTGTGATATTTTTGCTGTTTTATGCTTTCATTATATTTTCATTGGGATTTTAGCCACAATTCAATCAAATCACGAAATGTAGATTTTTAGTCTTTGGATCTCTAGAGGAATATTTATATTTCTAATTTCATAACAAGAGTTGAATGTGTCAAAATTTTCCAAAGTAGTGTTAAATTTAGGTAAGAGGGAAAACTTTTAATGAGGAGAATGTGCTTTATAGTAACTGAGATCTGAGTTCTAATCCCAGCACTAGCTGTACAAATGTGAACAAATTTCTAACATTTTTGAGCCTCACTTTAAGTATCAAAAGTACATAAGGAGACCTATCATATTGTTTATTTATTTATTTGTATTGAACTTTAGATGAAGGTTTACAGAGCAAACTAGTTTCTCATCAGTTAGCACACACATTGTTGTATGCTGTTGGTTAACAACCCCATGACATGTCAAGACTCTCCCTTTTCAATCCTGGGTTCCCTATTACCAGCTTTCCTGTTCCCTGCTACCTTCCAGTCCCTGCCCCAAATCTGATGCACCCCTTTAGTCTTGTTTTGTTCCATGGGCTTGTTCAGTCTTTGACTGAAGGGTGAACCTCAGGAGTGGCCTCATTGCTTAGCTGAAAGTCTGTCAGGCCAGCAAGCCTGGTCTTTCTTTTTGAATTAGAATTTTGGTCTACATTTTTCTCCAGCTCTGTCCAGGACCCACTATCGTGATCCCTGTCAGAGCAGTCAGTGGTGGTAGCCGGGCACCATCTAGTTGTACTGGACTCAGTCTGGTGGAGGCTGTGGTAGATGTGGTCCATTGATCATTTGGACTAATCTTTCCTTTGTAGGAGACCTATCTTATTGTGAGGAATAAATATTATGTCACAAAATATTGTGTCACAAAGTATGAGCCACACCCATCTCATTCTGATAGAGAACAATTTAAATTTCACTTTTTACTACAGAAAATACTTTATGCCTGGATCTTTTTCATAATCAAACTTCAAGTTACAAAAGATGTAAATGAGTATACGGAAGAGGAGGAAAACCAAACAAGTTTATATATTCTTTTGTGGGTGGTTACATAATAAGACAATGCTCAAACACTTGTTAAGCCCTAAATGTAAAGCAGGAACATATTTCTTATGATTTTTATGTAACTATACAGAAGGCGTAGAAACCAATTTTATTTTGACTTATGGTGTAAAGCTTTTGCCAAACACCCTGTATTTAAATCATGCTTCGTGTGTAGACAGTAATGCCTAATGCATTTGTTTACAACATAGATCTTAAGTTTTCCCTGCAAGATCAGAATTGCAATGTGGTCTTACTAAAATGGACACTGGGTATTCACTTAGACAGTGTTTTCAATTGAACATCACTTCAGGAACCTGGATTTTCATGGGAGCAAAGGTAAGATGGTTAATACGAGCAGGAAAAATGGGTAGAGGAGGGAGTGGGAAGGAGTTTTATACCTGCTTCACCACAATTACCCTTGCCTCAGGCTGACCATGGCCTTGATGAGATAGGGATCAACCAAAGACATCAGGGAAGTCAGATCCCTGAGCTCTTACTGAAATTGACTCTTACTGTTGAAGGTTTTTTGAAGAGGATCAGAAACTACCTTAAGGACCCTTTCTGGACAGTAACAACGATGTTTGTGGTAATCTTTCTGCTGAAGACATTCTTTCTGCCCTCTCTCATTGCCTGGTTACCTTCCCCAGCTAAGTGCCCTCTCCTGTAAATGGCGGCCTATTCCGTTGAAGGTTGGTTGGTTGTTGCAGCTATTTCACAATAATGGCGTTCAGAGCCATGTCTGCACAAACCCTGCCCCTTGGTCTCCTTCCCTCATCTTTGCAGAAATGTGGTGGCATGTCCTCCCCAAGACATCAACCTCTGGAACCTGAGGTAGAATGTTTCATTTAGCACATTAATTTTTACTGCTCAGCAGATTTTGGAAGGTCAAGGTGTTTTTTTTTTCTTCTTCTTGGTTTCCAATGAGTTTGTCTGAAAACAAACCATCCATGGGCAAAAATATATTCCTCTTCTTAAAGTATATCACATTTCCCGGGAATTTGGAGACTCAATAACGATGATACTATGAATGGAAATCTAGTACTGCTGAAAGTTAAATTGTGTGCATGACACATACTGTCTCTTTCTGTCCCTCTAACATTAAGAGTATATGATTTATAAGTTTGTTAACTTGTTTACTGACTGCCTCCCATACAAGAGTATAAGCTCCGTGAGGACAATAAGAATAATTTCTCTTGTTTATCCCTGAAGCCCTAGCCTTATCATTGAGCCTAAGATATAACAGAAACACAGTAAATGGTCAAAAATCTAAGGAACTGAACAATCCAAAGCCTTTTGTGATCAGTATTATTAAATATTTGCTCTTGACTCCCAAAGAAAATGACCAATCCTGTTTCTATTTGGGCCATTGTTCTATATGGGTAAATAGGATGACGGGCGTGGAGAGTGAGAAAAAAGGAACTTTGTTTCATAAATCGTATTATTCCAAAGATTTCTGTTTTTTTTCTCATAAGATTACAAAATCAATTTTTTTGTAGACTCTGGCGTGGCCTGTTGCTGTTAGATGCTGTTGAGTCAGTTTTCTTTAGGCTGAGGTATAATCCGCACTGAAGGCCATGAGGAAACCCTGGCGGTGTAGTGGATAAGAGCTATGGCTGTGAACCAAAAGGTTGGCAGTTCAAATCCACCAGGCGCTCCTTGGAAACCTTATGGGGTAGTTCTACTCTGTCCTATAGGGTCGCTATGAGTCAGAATCCACTCTATGGTAACAGGTTTGGTTTTTTGGTTTTGAAGGCTGTGATCTTTGATCTTCATCAGTAAATACTTCAAGTCCCCTTCACTTTTAGCAAGCAAGGTTGTGTCATCTGCATGACGCAGGTTGTTAACGAGCCTGCCTCCAATCCTGATGCCCCATTCTTCTTCATATAGTCCAGCTTCTTGGATCATTTGCTCGGCATACAGGTTGAATAAGTATAGTGAAAGGGTACAGCCCTGACTCACGCCTTTCCTGACTTTAAACCATGCAGTATCCCTTGGTTCTGTTTGAAGGGCTACCTCTTGATCTATGTACAGGTTCCTCATGTGCACAATTAAGTGCATAGTTAAGAAACCGTGGCCTAGTTTCTTAAAAATCATAGAATAATAGAACCATAAAGACGTAGACATCTTCTAGCTCAATGCCACTTAATCCTTGAATTATTTGCAATAACACAATTCGTGTCAGTCTACTCATACACAATGCTCAAGTAGTTTTGTTTCTCAAATGTGTTCATTTCTAGGTAATTTGTTCATTTGATTAGATGTAGTGTAAGAAAAAATAGCTGTGATCTAATCTGATAAAGGAGTTCTTCAGATTTCTCTGTTACCTCCTCTTCATTTTATTTTTCAAAATAATATTAAAACAGAGAATATTTCTTTATTTCCTGAAAGTTGTAATAGTCTAAGATTAAGTAAAGAATGAATGTTTTAAACTAACTGCCTTTTCCACCCCCACACTCAAACTTTTTACAACACATAGCAGCCAAGCTCTGTATATGCTGGTTTTGGAGCTTTCAGCAATCTGCTGGGCTCTAGTTAAGAACTCAAAATGAATGCTTATATCGTTTTACCAATTTATTCCATGAAAGAAAAAGACGACGGGCAAGGCCAGAGGGAAACTATAAGAGGAATAGTTTGTAGACATGGATATCTAGTTAACGAGGGTGAGTTGGAGAAAGTTTTGCATCCTTAATTATGTTATTATAAAAGGAAAAAATCTGACGTTATACGTAATAGAAATAAATAAGCCACATCTGCCTTTCTAGACATCAGGAAACCTTTTCTAAATAAACTTGACTTTGAAGAAAGACACACATGCACACACAACACAATAGCCCTATTCTGCCCTCAGCTCAGCTCAGAAGTGCTTGTTAGTTGGTTTTTGGATAGTTTCCCAAGCCAGTGGAGCTGCCGCGTGTGCTGTGACAATCATGTCAATATTGTTTTTGTATAAATTAGGCGTGTTTGATTTCTGCACTGGTGGGCTGGGGGTTTTTAGCATGCACAGAGAATGTGTGCTGCTGAGCCTTAGGTCCAGCTGAGCTCTCCTTCCCCCGGGAAGTGAAGACGCATCCTTGTCTCAGAGTCTAGAGCCTGCAAAGCGGGAACCTGGCAAAGCCTGGGAGGTCCGCAGGCTGTGCACAGGATTAACAGGACGGATTTGGGGTAAAATGGTTCATAAGATGAAAACTGTTTACATCTTCCCTTTTCTCCTCATTCCACCTTCACTTAGAAGGACTTGTGTGATATAAGGCTTAAAAGGGGGAGAGGAAATTCTCCTACTGGGCTATGAAGACTCAAGGACTAGGACGACGGCTGATTTTCTCCGTGTCATTCTCAACGCATGGAGCATTTCCTCTTACATAGTAAGCATTTGATAAATGCTTGGAAGGAAGAGAAGAAGAGAGAAAAGGCACTGAAAGACACTTTCCTTTACTTTCTCCCTGCTTTTGTGGTGATCTAATAGTGTCACTGGAGCCCTGGTGGTACAGTGGTTAAGAGCTCGGCTGCTAACCAAAAGGTCTGCAGTTCGAATCTACCCGCTGCACATGGGAAACTATGGTACAGTTCTGCCCTGTCCTATAGGGTTGCTATGAGTCGGAATCGACTCGACAGCAACGCGTTTTTTTTTTTTCGTTTAGTGAGTAGTGACAGTTGGCAGAGCTGCATTTTAGCATAGAGAATAGGTAAAAGAGAAAACCTGGTGCACCGGAGGTGAGGTGACATCAGACCTAGACCCCAAGCTGACTGCACTATTTGCCAAATAGAAGATGATGAATAACCAGAGAATATAACAGCTTCTACTATTTCTCTACCAGACTAGGAAGTACCCCTAAGATTTTCACCCCCTTTGGTGACACAACAATAATAACCACTGAGAGCTGTCGCTATAGACAGATATTGACAGGCTGGCCTATGATAAATAAACCTAAGTCGGGAGTGATATGATCCAATAGGCCAAGTAAAGCATGAAAACACACACAGGTCTCTGAATTCTGTCTCTATCTATTCTTTTATAAATTGGCAAATAAGATTATATTAATTCAAGCAAAGGATGGTAGTTCATTAAAAACTCTCTCTATATATGTATCCCTTTGCCACCAGGTGAGGAGTCCTGGTGGTAGAGTAAAGCACCTCAATGCCAACCAGAACGTCGGCGATTCTAACCCACCAGCTGCTTCACGGCAGAAAGATGCGGCAGTCTGCTTCCGTAAAGATTACAGCATCGGAAGCCCTATGGGGCAGTTCTACTCCGTCCTTAGGGTCACTATGAGTCAGAGTCAACTCGAAGGCAGTGGGGTTTTTTTTTTTTTTTTTTGGTTTTGGTGACATCAAACCAACTGCAACTCATGGTGACCCCCACCTATTACAGAATAGAGCTTCTCCATAGGGTTTTCTTGGCTGTAATCTTTAGGGAAGAACCACTTTCTTCTGCAGTGCAGTTGGGTGGGTTTGAACCACCAGCCACTCCCTGGGATGAAGAAGTGGCAGTCTGCTTCCGTAAAGATTTACAGCCTTGGAAACCCTATGGGGCAGTTCTACTCTGTCCTACGGGGTCGCTATGAGTCAGGCTTGACTCCACGGCAGTGGGTTAAAACCTAGTGCCGTTAGGTTTGGTTTAAGTTCTCACATTATTCCTTACTTATCAGATTGGATTGATTTTACTATGCACTACAACACTTATGTGAAGAATATGAATTTAATAAATAATGCTGAACACTAAACTCATAGTTCTCTGAAAAGTAAAAGGAGCAAATTTTTTAAAGAGGAGCTTTTTCTGAAAAATGTATCATTTAAGATTCTTCCAAGGAATAGAATGGGAAGGAGCACTTCCTAACTATCATATTTTAAGGCAAATAACGCCTGCCTTCTACGTTTGTTTGCCAACTGCACCCTCTTCCTGTGAGATATTTTTGTAAGCATGCTGTGCTAATTTTTTTTTTACAGCAACACGTAAAAAAAATTGGCATAGTGGTGCTTATGAAAATACTTTGCTAGGGGAGGGCTTGGTTGGCAAGCAAATGTAGAAGGTGCATGTTATTTGCGAAGAAATATGGCAATTCTAAGAGTTTAGTAGGACCTAATATCAAAACCAAACTTATCACACTTGAGCTATTTGTCTTTTCATCGTCGAACTGCAAAAGTTATTTTATGTATAAAATAACTTTTGCAGTTCATCGATGAAAAGACAAATAGCTCAATTAAAAAAAAAATGGGCAAAGGTTTTGAATAGAAATTTCCCCAAAGAAACTACACAAATGACCAATAAACACATGAAAACCTCATCACTAGTTATTTAAAAAAAAAAAAAAAAAAATCCAAATCAGTTGCCGTTAATAAGGAGTCAATTCCAACTCATAATGACCCTATAGGACAAAGTAGAACTGACACATAGGGTTTCCAAGGAGTGGCTGTTAGATTCAAACTGCCAATCTTTTGGTTAGCAGGCACAGTTCTTAACCACGGTGCCCCAGGTCTCTTTTGGCCCATAACCTAAAACCTAACCTAACCCATTGCCATCGAGTCGATTCCGGCTCAAAGCGACCCTATAGGACAGAGTAGAACTGCCCCACAGGGTTGCCAAGGCATGCCTGGTAATTCCAACTGCTGACCCCTTGGCCAACAGCCATACCTCTTAACCACTATGTCACCAGGGTTGCCTTTTGGCAAATAGTGGCTACTAAATAAAAAAAGATAATTGGTATAATCATTTCAGAATTTTCTCTAAGGACTCCCTTTACCCATCTGACCATGTCTGAACTGTAACATTTGCTTTTTCCACTAGTCATAGGCATCTAGCAACCAATTACTCACTATCTGGCAATGACGATCTGTTACTTATTTTGTGTGGGTGCATGTATGTGTGCATGTTTGAACACATTTTATTACTTATGTATAATTTTCCTGTTGTTGTTGTTGTTGTTAGGTGCCACTGAGTAGGCTCCGACTCATAGCAACTCTATGTACAGAACGAAACATTGCCTGGTCCTGCGCCATCCTCACAAACATTGCTATGCCTTAGCCCACTGTTGCAGCCACTGTGTTAATTCATCTCCTCCAGGGTCTTCTTTTTCGCTGACCCTCTACCTTACCAAGCGTGGTGTCCTTCTCCAGGGACTGGTCCCTTCTGATAACATGTTCACAGTATGTGAGATGAAGTCTTGCCATCCTTCCTTCTAAGGAGCATTCTGATTGTACTTCTTCCAAGACAGATTTGTTCTTTCTTCTGGCAGTCCATGGTATATTCAATATTCTTCACTAATATCATAATTCAAAGGCATCAATTCTTCTTCCATCTTCCTTATTCATTGTCCAACTTTCACATGAATATGAGGCGTTTGAAAGTACCATGACTGGGGTCAGGTGCACCTTAGTCCTCAAGGTGACATCTTTGCTTTTTAACACTTTAAAGAGGTCTTTGGCAGCAGATTTGCCCAATGCAATGCAACATTGATTTCTTGACTGCAGCCTCCATGAGCGTTGATTGTGAATCCAAGTAAAACAAAATCCTTAACAACTTCGATCTTTTCTTCATTTATCATGATGTTGCTTACTGGTCCAGTTGGGAGGATCTTTGTTTTCTTTATGTTAAGGTGTAATCCATAATGAAGGCTGTAGTCTTTGATCTTCATCAATAAGTGTTTCAAGTCCTCTTCATTTTCAGTAAACAAGGTTGTGTCATCTGCATTTCGCAGGTTGTTAATGAGTCTTCCTCCAATCCTGATGCTGTGTTCTTCTTCGTATAGTCCAGTTTCTTGGATTATTTGCTCAGCATAGACTGAATAAATATGGTAAAAGGACACAATCCTGATGCACATCTTTCCTGTTTTTATACCATTCTGTTTGAACTACCTCTTTACCTATGTACACATTCTTCATGAGCACAATTAAGTGTTCTAGAATTCCCATTCTTTGCAGTGCTATTTGTCTTCTAGTGATGTTATAACAGAGATACCACAAGTGTATGGTTTTAACAAAGAGAAATTTATTCTCTCACAGTCCAGTAGGCTACAAGTCTGAATTCAGGGCGACGGCTCCAGGGGAAGGATTTCTCTCTCTGTCAGCTCCAGAGGAAGGTCCTTGTCATCAGTCTTCCCTTGGTCTGAGAGCATCTCAGTGCAGGAACCTCAGGTCCAAAGGATGTGCTCTGCTCCCGGTGGTATGAGGTCCCCCGTCTCTCTGTTCGATTTTCTCTTTTATATCTCAGAAGAGATTGGCTTAAGACACTACCTATTCTTGTAGATCTCATCAGCATAACTGCCACTAACCCATTTTATTACATTATAGTAATAGAATTTACAACACACAGGGAAATCACATCAGATGATAAAACAGTAGACAATCGTACAAAGGAATCATGATCTAGCCAAGTTGACAGATGTTTTGGGAGGACACAATTCAATCCATGACATTATCCGCAATTTGTTATGATCCACACAGTCAATGCTTTTACAGAGTCAATAAAACACAGGTATACATCTTTCTGGTAATCTCTGCTTTCATCCAAGATCCATCTGACATCAGAAATGATATCGCTCCTTCCACGTCCTCTTCTGAATCTGGCTTGAATTTCTGGACATGCCCTGTTGATGTACTGTTGTGGCCGTTTTTGAATTATCTTCAGCAACATTTTCCTTGCCTGTGACATTAATGATATTGTTCAATAATTTCCACATTCTGTTGGATCACCTCTCTTTGGAATAGGCACATGTATGGATCTCTTTCAGTTAGTTGGCCAGGTAGCTGTCTTCCTAATTTCTTGCCATAGACAAGTTAGCACTTCCAGCATTGCATCCAATTGCTGAAATATCTCAACTGGTGTTCTGTCAACTCCTGGAACCTTGTTTTTCACCATGTCCTTCAGTGCATCTTGGACTTCTTAGTTCAGTGCCATTGGTTCTTGATCAGATGCTATCTACTAGTCTGTAAATTACTTTAGATCAGAGGCCCTGCCTTGTCATTTTTCCCCATTTGTTAACAGTGCCTAGTCCAGGGCTTCACATAAGGTGGCTTCTCTGATTTGTGAATAGATTGAGAAATTTGCTTAAAATACTTTGATGGAGAGAGTTCATTTTAAATATGAATTGTGAAAACTAACGTCTAAAGCACTTATATGGAATCCAAAATTAGTGTATAGGCTTTATCCAAAGAGTTTTCTTTTTATCTTGTAATTAAAATGGAACTTAACATACACTATTTGTTAATTATATGAATAATATTTTTTTTATGATATATTTCTTAGAATCTTGTGCCATTTAAAATATTTTAATACAAAGGCTTTTTTTTCTGACATTTAGGTGTTAAACTGAGTGAAGGCAAAAATTATTTGTTATTTGAGACTTCCATGTATCTATCGTCTCTGAATTTCATTTTTAATTCCATAGCGGTCTTCATGCCAACCTAGGAAGTGAATTTGGTTCCTCTAAGCAGACGGAATCAGGGGAAAAAAACAAAACAAAAAACAGTGACAAAAATGAGAGGTTAATATTACGCTCTCCTCAAGAGAGTTTAGCTGGCCATCTCAATTTGGTGGTATTCCAAACTTTCAAGATCCGAAGAGAATATTTATCTTTATATTATTATTAGGAAATCTCCCAACCACTTGTACTTTATCCCCTATCTTCTTCCTTTCATTACAAGAAGAGATGATTTCTGGCACTAGAAATGTGTGATGCTTTTTGTTATTTTGTAGTGCCAGGAGAGGCATCCTCCTGTGTCCTCTAAAGATCATAGGATCTCCCGTGGCCCACAGTAGAAAGAAGGCTCTAATTGACTGTTTAGTGAAGAACATTGAGTGAGTAGGGCCCCACCCAATGGGACTGTGCAAGTTTGTGGTGGAAGAGAACCTAAAAAAGTAGGGGAGTACCCAGACAGACTAGTCATCAAAGTGGAAATTGAACAGATGTGACTGGTCTCTCTTGGGATTCCCAGTGAATCGTGGCATTATTGATCCTGGAGCTGGAAAGGTAGTCAGCGATCATGTAGTCATACAGGTGAATAAATTGAGGTTCAGTGAATTTAAGAAATTGTTCAAGGACTGATTATTAATAGAAGAAGCAATGATAGAAGTCACATCTCCTGCTTCCTCTCTTTGGGTTTTCTAAAGAGAATATGCCCACCTCATGTATCAGAGAAATTCATTATGGTCTGAGAATTATGGGTTTAGGGAAATAGGTTGGCGTGTCTGGCAGTGGATAAAAATTGTCTCATCTGTGGACTCTTTGCCAAAATAATTACTTGGTAAATATCTGTTGAATTTAATTGACGAGCAATTTTCCCAGCTTGGCCCATAGCAAACTAATTTTCCACCTCCTCTGTCCATTGTCCTTCCCTTAACTTCAGCAGAGATTTCTGGCATCTCTGTTCCATGACTCAGGGCTGCTTCTGAATGAGAAGTAGCTTAATGCTACTCATAAAATGACAGAACTGAGAAAGGATAGGATTTAGAAGAGCTGGGTACCCCTGTAGTTCTCTCAAGGGAACTCTTTCTCTCCACCCATCACATTTCCTCAGGATCAGGTGATTTCATATTCATCTTGAACCCCACTGTCACCAGATCATTACTACCTTACCCTCTAACAACTACTGTTCCTTCAAGAATGTTGCCATTTACCTGTGCCATTCTCTTATATCCTATTCCCAGAGCTATAGATTAGCCATTTACTGCTCTTTTTTTTTTTTATCTGAGACTTTGACACCAGACTCTAGGTCCTGCCTCAACTTCAATGATTCTATCTTTAGCCTACATTTCTTTGACCTCCTCAGCTCCAATGTCTTTCTCTACTTTTCTTAAGCCACCCACACTCAATAACCATACCCTGAGCATTGTCATCATCAGAAACTATCCACTTCCAAAATCACTAATCATTCTCTCCACAGCCTATTCTCCCTCCACCTTTCTTGTTCATCTTTTCCCACTGGAACTATTCTTTAACTTCTTTAAAGGCCCATGCTTGTTGACACCTTGCTTTTTTTCTCTTCTTATGCACCCTTCCAACGATCCTTATGCCAATGCCCTGCAGTCACTTGACTCTGAGTACTCATTACACCTCTCAGGCAGCTGCAGCTATGGAGGGACTCAGTGATCTGGTTTCAGGGTTCCTGCACTCAGATTTCTAACTACTACTGGAGAAAGTGGGTAAAAACTGGGAAGATACAAATTCATGATGGCCAACTACCACTGGACCCGCAATACTACCCCAAATCTTGCTCCATCTCTCTAGTCATCTTATTTTTGACCTTTCTAGTCATCAAATTATTGACCTTTCTACTCTCCCCTGTCTTACTCCCCTATGTATCAGAGAAAATGAAAAGTAAATGCCCTAAACCTTTTGCTACCAAAGCTACAAACCTAGTCATATCTGCACCTATTTTCGCATCCCTTCCTCCACAAAGGCCCTTCCTTTCATGTTTCCTCTAGGTTATATCCCTTTCTCAAGAAACGTACACTGTTATGCTTACACTGTTTACCATCATCATCAGATAATTGCTTTCTATAAATTAATGAGAAGATGAAGTGTATATATTTCCCCTAAGTATTTTATTTAAATCCAGTTTTTCTTGCTCTTATTTGTTTTCCTCTAGGAAAGTACTTGACAAAAAAAATCACTTTCTTTTTGAGGTAAATATCATCTCTAACTGAAGACATCCCTAATGTTCACACCTAAATGGGATGACCCTCCTGGCAAGAATACAAGTCCAGCTCTTATCCTTTCATAACAGAAAGACAATTCTGCCTTTTCCAGCTCTGGTCTTTAAAATGTGCAGTTCTTACATAAACAAACAACCAAGCATATCTTCAGTACAAGTACGACGGAGAGAGGATTTAATTATCAATGTCTTTGGATCCAACACCTGTCACAAGCTTGCTTAAATCAACTTGTTTTCAAAAAAAATATCTAATTAGTATTGTATAAAAGTAGAAAAAGTATGGCCTTTAGAATGAGAGACCTGGATTTGAATACCTCCTCCATAACTTACTAGTTACGTGAACTTAAGCAAATTATAACTCTCCAAGGGAGAAGCAGGACCATCAGCTTCAGTAAAGGCTTATTCAGGGAAAAATGGTTTACCTGTCTTGAGAATCAAGGGGAACAAGCACAAGGCTGGTACCAGGGACTCTATGAATAGGAAACCTAGAAACCCTAAAGTCTTGACTGTTAGAGGAAGACAGGTGGTTAGGCACATGGGGTATGGTGGTCATGCCAGAAGTAGGGTCAACAGAACCAGATTCTTGGGAAAATGATTCCTAAAACCTACTGATTGGTAGGGCATGAGTTACTGATGTTCCTTCCAAATAAGGGTAGAGTGGCCTCCAACTAACACGGAATTCCAGATGAACAGCTGGGATGGGATAATATTTGAGAACAGGGTTTGACTAACTATATTCTTAAAATTGTCATGACTGTGTCAGGTTGGCTCATCACAAAGCTAAGCATATTTTCCTAATGCCTTGCAAAATGCCATCATTGAGTCAAAACAGTGTTATCTCTGAGCATCTCGCCTTTGTAGAGAATTGATACATAAAGAAGCCTTTTGAATGTGGTAAATTATGATACAGATACTTATATATCATCACTGAGCATGAGACTCACTGTGCATACTTGTAGAACGTATGCATTCAAGCTCCATCTTGGAACTTCTGATTAAGCAGATCTGGAATGGAAACTGGGAGCCCAAGTTCCACAATTGATTCAGATGTAGCATATTTAAAAAGAACTGACATATTTGAAAATATTATTCACTGCATTGTTTCTAAGACCTGGGCAATTCAGTTCATAAAACACCAAAAACCAAACCCAGTGCTGTCGAGTCGATTCTGACTCACAACGACCCTATAGGACAGAGTAGAACTGCCCCATAGGGTTTCCAAGGAGCACCTGGCAGATATGAACTGCTGACCCTTTGGTTAGCAGCTGTAACACTTAACCACTACACCACCAGTTCATACTATGGCTAAAACTATGGATTTGTGTAGGAGACCCTGGGTGGTGCAAATGGTTAAGTGCTCAGGTACTAACTGAAAGCTTGGTGGATCAAACTCACCTAGAGGTACCTTGAAAGTAAGGCCTGGCAATCTGCTTCTGAGATGATCACAGCTGATGACAACCCTAGGTAGCACAGTTCTACTTCGAAGCACATGAAGTCACCATGAGTTGGAATCCAATCTATGGCAACTAGTATGGATTTGTACAGATTTTTCGCCTAACAAGGAAAATTTCTAGGAAAATCAGCTGTAGCAGTGAGCTAATCTCAGGTCTCTCACATGCTTCTCTGGTTCTTCTAGGTGGCTTTGTTCAAATTTAAAATATTTATTTTGCATTATGTTTAAATTTTCAAAGCCTTTTCAAATTATCCTGGTAGCCAATTAGTTAAGATTTCTAAATACGTGCGTTGTTGTTGTTGTTAGTTGCTGTCAATTTGGCTCTGACCCATGGCAACCCCATGTACAACAGAAAGAAACATTGTCCAGTCCTGCACCATCTTCACTATCACTAATATGAACAAATCCATTGTTGCAGCCACTGGGTATTTTGAGTGCCTTCCAATCAAAGGGGCTCTTCTTCACCACTATACTGGGCTTATTCTGTTGTGTTCCATTGAATTTTCATCGGCTTACTTTTCACATAGATCACCAAGCCTTTCTTCCTAGTCTCTCTTAGTCTGGAAGCTCCACTGAAACCTGTCCACTGTGGGTGATCCTGCTAGTATTTGAAATACTGGTGGCAGAGCTGCCAGCATCATAGTAACAAGCAAGCTGCCACAGTAAAACAAACTGGCAGATGGGCTGTGGAAATACATATACTCATTATGGTGTAGGGAGGGACGATAGGGAATTTTCCTTAACTCCCCTAAACCTCAATTTTTTTTAAGTGTAAAATGGAAACTAAATAGATTAACATTGAATGACCTCATAGAGTTATTTGGATGATTAAATAAACTAATTCATTTGAAACACTTACAATGATGCCTTGGCTTTTCTCAGCCACTGAAATGCCAGTTGTATATGAATTTCATGTTCCATTGAGAAGGGATTTTATTTATGCCAAAATCCATTCAACTGTCTTCCAAAGGGAGCTTTGGAATGTGGGACAAATAGTTACAGATTCTATCAGCTCAGTTTGGGATGTATCAAATTTGAGAGAATATTTCTATTTGTTTTGGTGAATTTTCTGAAAAGACAGCACACTGCTTGCTGAGAATGTATTGAAGCTGAAAAATAAAGTTGAACTAAGACTATTTTCAGTATCTTTAGGGGGAGAAATGCAAATTGTTTCTTAGCCAATTTCTTTTCCAGTTTCCCCCTCCCCAGCATGTATCAAGCTCTTAATTTTATTAAGAATATTGTTTGATGCACATAAAGGAACTTAGGATTATCAGCCAACATAGATATCCAGGGACAAAACACTTAGACCCAACAGTCTGTCATGAGTTTCCTAAAAAAGAATTTATTTTAAAGGTCTTCTATGCATAAAAACAATGGAAGAGAAGAGAAAATAATGTATTATTGGTATATTGCTAGTGTCAAAGGTAAATGAATATTGAACTTATGCTTCTGCTATGAACCTTTTGGAATTTAAGCATTTGCAGTTTTGGGACCCAGGATGACATGACATAAATGAACGGGTTAAAAAAAAGTTCTTACTGTGCTACCGAAGTAGACACCTTTACTGTGAAGCACAGAGCAGGGAATAAATAAACATTTGATGAATGAAAGTGATTAGAAATGTAAACAGAGTCCACATTTTGCTGATGTTCCTCGATATGGATTTTAGCAGAAAAAAATGAACGCCTTTTTGAATGGATCTGAACTTCTACCATATCTTATACCCATGATTTTTATTTCTGATTCCTTCTTTCCATCCTTTTGCTACAAAAATTATGCCAATTAGAATGATTTTAAAAAACAAATATTGTCATATTCTCAACCCCTGTACCACCAGGGCTCCAGAATAGAAAATGGAGGAGTTATATTTTTGAATCATCTGCATTAATTTTATGTATTTTTTAAAATTCAAATTAGCAACTCTCACGGACTGAGGAAAGAGTTGAAGAAGGTAGCCCTTGGTTTTATTAAATATAAATTTCTTTTTTATTTTGATAAAAATATATATAATAAAACATTTGCCAATTCAACTTTTTTTCTTACATGTACAATTCAGGGACATTGACTGTATTCATCATATTGTGTAACCGTCACCACTATCCTTTTATATACAGATTACTTTTTGATGATGACTCTTTGCATTGCTCTTCATATCTTCTGCTGTAGTTAACCTGGGGTCTGAGTCAGTGCATTTGCCATGATATGTATAATATGAACACAATCTTCATGGCTTCCTGGCTATTTTACATACAGTACTCAGCTACTTCAATATAACTCACCTTCAGACCATTGACTGCTAATGTCCTTTCATGAAGGGACATGGTGCTCTGAGGGACTGTGATGTTAAGCTTGGGAAATGCTGCAGATTATGTCTCTCTTCTCTTCCCACCTTCCCTCCTTTCTCCTCTTCTTCCTGCTTCTTCTCTTTTTCCTTCTTCTTTCTTTCTCCTTCAGCTGCACAATACACATTAGAATATTTAAAAGCCTGGAAATTCCTGCAATTAAAAATATCTAAAATACTTATTTTTTAGAGCATTATATTTTCTGTGATTAGGAGTTACATATTTTTTGTATAAAATGTAGATTTTTTTGTTTATATATTTTCTCCCTCGAGCCCTGGTGGCACAGTGGTTAAGAGATTGGCTGCTAACCAAAAGGTTGGCAGTTCGAATCCACCAGACACTTCTTGAAAACTCTATGGGACAGTTCTAGCCTGTCTTATAAGGTGACCATGAGTAGGAATCGACTCAACCGCAACAGGTTTTTTTTTTCCCCTCCCTAATCCCTAATTTGTTTAGAGTTTAATGTCTGCAATAGACAATATAATCCTACTTACAATTTCTGTTCTAAGTTTCTACTTGGCAGTACAACTTTATCAAGAAATTAGCTGTGTTTCCAACTCCTCCATTAAGCTGGTTGTTATTGTAATGGTGAGAGTACAGAAGACATCACAGGAGACCATTTTAATACTTAAAATGATATTTTATATTTATATTATGTATTACAGCTTTCAAAGTGCGTGTGACTACATGGTCTCAGTTTGTTCTCTCAAAAACTCTGCGACATTATCCTTCCCACTTTATCCATCATAACATTCACGTTAGAAGGGAAGGCAACATCAGCAAGAACATACAGCTAGCAAGAGATTGTACCAGAACATGGTGCTTTCCAAAGTAGGACCCTCGTGGGATATATTTACCAGAGAAAGCCTTGCCACAATGTCTGATGGCTCCTCCATTTCCTGCCTATTTGCACTCAGATTAAGAAATTTCTCCTAAGACTTTTAAGGTTTTTGTATGCACCATTAGTATTATAGGGCCTTTTTGGCTCATTAGGTTTACTGGAAACCCTGATGGTGTGGTGGTTAAAAGGTACAGCTGCTAACCAAAGGGCTGGCAGTTTGAATCCAGCAGGTCCTCCTGGGAAACCCTACAGGGCATTTCTACTCTGTTCTGTAGGATCACTATGAGTCGGAATTGACTCAATGGCAATGGGTGTGGCTTGGGTTTTTGGTTTGCTATGAGTTGTAGGAATCCACCTGATGGCAGTGGGTTTGTTTTTCTGTATTTATTTGGATTATAGGAGCCCTGGTGGTGCAGAGGTTAAGCTCTAGGCTGCTAACCAAAACGTCAGCTATTTGAACCCACCAGCCACTCTACTATGGTGGTCTGCTTCCATGAAGATTTCTGCCTTGGAAACCCTATGGGCCAGTTCCACCGTGTCCTATAGGGTCACTATGTGTCAGAATCAGCACAACAACAACAACAAAACCATAGAGCTGCTAACCAAAAGTTTGGCAGTTTAAGCTCACCCAGAGGCACCTCAGAAAAAAGGCCTGATGATCTAGTTCAGAAAAATCAGCCACTGAAAACCCCCTGGAGCACAGTTCTAGTGTGACACACGTGGGGTCGCCATGAGTCAGGGTTGACTAGACAGCAACTGTTTTACTGGTTTAGTCTGTAATAGGGAGCTTTGAAACACACAGATGTCAGAAATGAATCCTTCCAAGCAGCCTTGAGGTTGTGCAGTGAGATTGGGAGGGCGTAGAGTTGAATCTGGGATACTGCTCATTGTATTTAAGTTCTCAAATTGGGCAGTTGATGGATTATGTAATTTGAGAATTGTACAATTCCTTTGGGTTTAAGAACTAGTTTATTAATAAATTCATCTTTCGGTGGAAAATTTCAAACAGCCCCATAGCAGGACAGCAAACAGTTGGTAAGCATCTCAAAATTTGTGTCAGAATCTTGAAATACCATTTGAGAGTGTTTCTGTCCAAAAAGATGAGACTTTAAAATATTGTAATACATAAATCACTAGTATTTCTTGAAATCTCAATTTTTTACATTTGTTCCAATGATTTTCTCAGAAAAGCATGTTCTTTATGGTCATTTTTTTTTTAATTGAAGATTAGCATATTTAAATAAAAAATTCCAGACATAGAAGGCTCATAAACCCCATTACTGCCGAGTTGAGTCTGACTACTAAGGACCATAAAGGGCAGAGCAGAACTGCCCCATAGGGTTTCCAAGGGGCGGCTGGTGGATTGGAACTGCTGACGTTTTGGTTAGCAGCTGAGCTCTTAACCACTGCTCCACCAGGGCTCCATGGAGACTCATAGTGCTTTTAATTTTTTCGTTTTCTCCTTCCCTTTTTCTCCCTATTTGTGATTGCTTTTTTAGTATCTATAGTCTTCTGAAAGAAATGATAAGATACTTTACAGGGATGACTCATTCCACCATGATCAGTCATTAAGGCCTCAGTATATTGGTGTTTACCAAATAAATAGTTGATTACTTGGCATCCCCCCGAGAGGATGAGCTGAGATGTGTTTACTAAGAGCACTCAGGCACCCAGAGGAGGGAGATGACATTCAGGGACCAGTATGGGGACCCTGGGAGGAAGCAGCTAGAAACAAGGCGGTTGTGGGGGACAAACCACTGTTGAGCTTCTTCTGTCTCTCCTCATAAGACCTAACTCAAGGGTGGTTCCTCTTCTTCCTCCTACCATCTTAATTTTGTAAAGGTCTGAAAACCCAGGATATTATGTTAACACATGACTTTTATTTTTAATCAACTTAACTTTTTTCTTAATTTTCTGTTTCTTCAGAGTCCACCTAATATAAAGACTATTTTATGTTCAGTGTAAACAGAAATCTATATAAAACACCCTGATTTTATGTCCTGCCTTTCTTTTATTAACTGCCTTGTTTGTCTAGCTGTGTCCTGCCAGTGATTAAAATTACCTTTCCAGATCACTACTTTGGGCAGCAGTGTGTATGAATCCTTCACATGCAGACGTAACAATGTAGAGGAAAGCCCCCAGACCCAGAAAAAACAAAACCCCTGTTAGAAGGCCCAAATCATTATCAGAGAATAACTACTTTTTATCACATTGATATCAAAAGCCTGAGTTTCTTTTTCTAAACACAAGTACAAAGAGTGATATGTGTTATGACTACAGAAGAATTTTAATTTTCAAAATATTCATGACACTTTGTAGCTGAGATAAATGGATGGATGGTTGCATGAATGGATAGATAACTACCTTTTTAAGTAGACTCTGACTCCTGGAGGCCTTATATACAACAGAACAAAACATTGCCCAGTTCTGCATTGTCCTATCACTGGCATATTCGAGTCCATCGTTGCAGCTATTATTCCAGTCCGTCTTGCTCATGGTCTCTCTTGCTCCCTCAGTTCCTCTTTTTCACCAAACAAGATATTCACCTCCAGTGATTGATCACTCCTAATAACATATCCAAAGCAAGCAGGTTGGAAAATGTTCTGTTGTGATCCATAAAGTTTTCTTTGGCTAATTTTTGGAAGTAGATTGCAAGGCCTTTTTTCCCAGCCTATCTTAGTCTGGAAGGTCTACTGAAACCTGTTCACCATTGGTGACCCTGTTCACCATTGGTGATACCAGTGACATAGCTTCCAGAATCACAGCAACGTAAGTCTCCACAATACGATACACGGACAGATGGGTGGTGGGTGTAGCTGAGAATGTGATGTTTTCTCTTTCCCCACATCTTTGTCTTCTATCCAATTCCACAGGCCATTGCCAGGCCAGTGGATAAACTGATGAATTAACTTACATTAAAAGGTTAGAGACCAGTCACTGCTTAAGGTGATTCCTCTGCTAGTAGCTGAGTAAAAAGTAAGGAACATGCTATTTTACTGAGATTGTCTTCAAGTTAAATCTAGAAAAGTTATCAATCAACAAGATTTACTTTTTGGTGGCAAGGAAAAAAAAATTGAGCTGAAGGTGAATGGTTTGCTCCATTCATGTTTTGATTTAAGCAGTTCTTCACTTAACACAGTACAGGGAAGATACCTTCTTAGCAGACAAGTGAACCAGCGATGGGTATTTATGGAATGAGTGTGCCCAGCCGTATCACTGGAGAGAATGCTGTGAGGACAGGGCAGTTTGAGACTCAGCCACTATCTGGTAAAACATCTTCTCCAAAACTCCCTGAGGTAATCCTGCCCATGTTTGCTTGAGCTGCTCTTTAAACTCTATCGCTTAGCTAAGTACTCATGTTGGGAAAATGAGTTTATGGAAACTATACATCTCAACGAGATGGATTGACATAGTGGCTGCAACAATGGGCTCAAGCATGACAACAACTGTGAGGATGGTGCAGGACCAGACAGTGTTTTGTTCTGTTGTACATATAGTAGCTATGAGCCAGAACCGACATGACGGCACCTGACAACAACATATATCTAACTGTCTTCTCCTGGATATTGAGAAGATGAGAAAAGGGAAGGAGGGTGGATTGTCAGTGAAGATTTTTAATTTGTTGGGTGAAATTTTATTGTAAGTTCTTTGAGAGAAGAATCAAGATATGTTGCCATAGAATTCACTCCATATAGTGTTTAGGGGGAGATCATAAACAATTGAGAGTCAATAAAATGGTTTCATCAGAATGCCCTCCCCAATGATTTCCAAGCTAATGCACTATAACAAAAAACACCTCTTCAAGTTTTTACATCATGTTCCCATGGAGATGGGACTCTGAGCTTTTCTTAAAGAGCACATCACTAAGAGAATAAACTAAGATGAACAATAGCATTATTAACAATAGATAGCCTCATCTAAGTATATTCACTCTTTAAATTTAGCAAATTATGATTTATCTACACAATGTAAAAGGAACAAAAACCCACTCTTGATTTTCTTAAGCATACTTTTCACTACATTCTCTTATTCCTCACCCCTACACACAGATACTTGACATTGAACGAGTGGTTGTCACGCTGGCCCGTTATTTCCCACTTTTCACTCTCCCAGCCTGTGTTGGATGGATTATCTATGATACAGTATTCCCGGGAGGAGAGCATTGTTCTTGCCATCTTTACTTTGCAGAGGAGAAAACTGAAACTGAGAGAAGTTAAGATACCCAAGTTATGCAGCTGGCAAATTGCGAATCCCAGTTTTGGATTTAGGTCTCCGTGACTTGTAAATCTAGTATTTTCCTCAACTGGACTGATTTCCGCCCCAGGATCTTGTTTAACACTGGCCACAGAAGAAATGCTTATTAAATGCTAATTGTGTACATAAATAAAGGAATGGAACCCTGTCTTTAGAAAAGATAAGCTCACCCCCCTTTTCTTCTTAGTGTTTCTAAGAATATGAAATTTATTCTGGGGCCAGCACTTGTTGACTAGGCCCACTTGTGTCATCTCAGTGGAATATGCAGGTCCCTGAGCTCTGAAAATGTGGGCCAATCCAGGCTAAAGGTGTCCTAAAGGCTGCTTCCTCTCTCTGTAGGAATGTCCCCTGCCTTCATGCCACTAGTGCCATCTGCTGCCATTTTAGCTGTTTGACTCAATGGCTTCACATCAACTTTATTTTTTGTTTCAAACCTGTTATATAATATAAATCCACTGTGAGAGAATGTTCTGTTTCTAAACTGAAAAGAGGAGTTATGCTGTTTCACCATGTGCTTAGTAAAAAGAGAATGGTTCACTTAAAGTGTGAAAGTCACTAAATAGGGCCTACTGCTTAATTTTAGTAAGACTTGACTCTTTTTCTCCATTTCAGTCTGCCGTTGAGTCGACTCTGACTCAATAACCCTATAGAACAGGGTAGAACTGCCCCATAGAGTTTCCGAGGCTGGAATCTTTACAGAAGCAGACTGTTAACACCTTTCTGCTGTGGAACGATTGGTGGGTTTGAACTGTCGACCCTTCGGTTAGCAGTTAGCAGCCAAGCACTTTAACCACTGTGCCTCTAGGGCTCTTATTCATATATATATATATATGTGATTTCTATAAAGAATTGAGAAGGATCAGTATTCTTTATATCCTCTCTGTCCAGCTTTAGAAAATTTGATTTGTCTACTTTATATTATTATTAAGTGTGTATACTGGGGAAGGAAAGGAAAATAGAATGTACTTAATTCTTTAGATTATTTCCTTTGGAAATATGGTAATATATCCATAGTTTACCAAATTATAGAGCAGTTGAATCTTTTATTAAGATTATTAATATGTTGGAAAGTTAAAGCAAGGTATAATGAGTTTCTTCCCAAGGTAATAACCAAAAGTTGCAAATATTTCCAGAGATTGTCAATCTCATATTCCTGGTGGTGAATGTGTAAATTGGTAGAGCCTTTTTGAAAGATAATTTTGGAATATCTATGAAAATATTTAAAGTGAACATATATATTGACCCAAATTTTTTGTTTCTAAAATTACATTCTGATGAGATAATTTGAAACATGTGTGTAACTTCAAGGATGTGAACTGCACTTCCTGGTAAAACCACAAACTCATGATCAACAAATTGATAAACAATAAAGTCCACCCAATCAATACGAGGGAATTGGTTAGAAAATTTATGAATCAAGTGAGATCCTACTTAACCAACAAAAATGCTACCGTACTGTCAATCTATATATTTATTTATCTATTTTTTTTGTTTAAATGGAAAGATGGTCATGATATATTACTAAATAGAAAGGTTGTCACAAAACAGAATGTTCGGTATGATCTTATAAGCATGCAAACACACACACACGTGTATGGTAAAGATCTGAAAGAAAATATAATCTATTAAGAGTTTTAATATACCTGTATTTGGAAACCCTGGTGGCTTAGTGGTTAAGTGCTACAGCTGCTAACCAAAAGGTCAGCAGTTCAAATCCACCAGGTGCTCCTTGGAAACTCTATGGGACCGTTCTACTCTGACCTATAGGATCACTATGAGTCGGAATTGACTCGACGGCAACGGGTTTGGGTTTGGTTTGGTTTTTTTTATGTGGAACTGTGCAAATATAGGAGTTTTATCCTTATTTTTTTAACCTGTATTTTCTTTCTTTCTTTTTTTTTTTTTTCCAAAGAACTTGTGTGGCTTTTGTAGTAAGGGAGAAAACGTTTTTATAATTCCCTCCACACAAATTTTCAATTCGTTTTCTGTAAATCGGGGTGGCTATACTTGATTCTTATTAATGGTACAGCATAGACTTAGAATATGTAATTGGCATATGAATTTTTCTCTCTAACAATCTTTTCCATCCAGCAACTGAATTAGGCTGTGTTGCATATCACTTTCACTAGTCTTAAATCTCCCTGTTAAAAATGGGGTTGATTTATATTAAATAGACAAGCTCCCATAACAAGCTCAAGAGAACATCTGCTCACATCCTAGAAGACGTTAACGTTTACGTACACATTCATACTTCCTTTGTTCAAGAGAGCAATCATAGTGTTACATGGAAAGGACTGAGAATAATGTCAATTATCTTGTTAATTCAAGAAGATCAGTTATTCCAGTGTGTGAGCTAAGGCAATGGGCCACTGTATCATTGTACTTTCCTACTGTAAAGTGTCAGATATCTCTGCTGTCTGGCCTATAAAATGCATGGTTTGAAGGCAAGCATTGTGTAATCCAAAATACAAAAATGCCTCAGGAAGTGCAGAGTAACACCATTTAGCACTGCCCTATGTTCACCAACTGGACGTTCACCAGAAATGACTGTAATAACGACGGAGTGATTTGGAAAAGTCCTTCAGCACTTGGGAGCCCTGGTGGCTCAGTGATTAAGAGCTTGGCTGCTAACCAAAAGGTCTCAGTTCAAATCCACTGTCCGCTCCTTGGAAACCCTATGGGGTAGTTCTACTCCATCCCGTAGGATTGCTGTGAGGTGGTATCACCTGGACAGCAAAAGGTTTTTTTTTTTTTTTTTGGTTTTCATCTCTTGGGAAATAATAAGAAATTCAGTCACTGTGGACAATGAAAAAATGGATCAATACATTTTCGAGGAAGACTGTTCCGTAGACTTCAGGAAGCATAGATTTGTGCCACAGTCTCCAGCAGCTGATGCATACGCAGTAGGTACACAACAATTAGAGTGTCCACAGGGAGGAGTCTCCACACAGACTAGTGTACACATGAGTCTCCAGCTGATGCACACACAGTGGGTACACAGAAGTCAGATGGTAATTATTAATCTGGTTTTCTCTTCATAATCCCTTGGTAGTTGTAGCAATTATTGCCTAATTAGATGGCATTAGAGTATGTCTAAACTCCTAGAAAGCTTTTTATTTATTTTTGTGGTAATTTCTACACAAATTGCAAGTACTGATGCAGGGAGACAAAATGACTCATTTGTGACCTGCAGTCTGGTCACCTCTCTTCCCTGATCTCAGTGGCACTGAAGGATAACCATGCCTCTGGCCAGGTTCTCTGACTTCTTTATTCTTTGTCTGCTCTTAGTTTATTCAAAGGAAGAATGAAACGTCTTGGAAATGCAGTAGAACCTCACTTATTATAGTTTTCTCATTATTATATGAACTCAAATACCCCAGGAAAATCATGCCCTTGAAACATGACAGTATAGAGTGAAAGATCAATAACCACCTGTCATTATTTTGATAAACATCACTGGCATTTTCACAGCTTTTCTCTTTTCACAGCATGCTCTCACAGAGATTAACTCATTGCCATTTCACTGTAGTAAAATGTGGTCGACAGGAAGAGTTTGATTAACCCTGCTTAGCAAATGAAGAAAGTCAGCAAGTCACTGAATGTCACTACCCTCTGGATAGTGATAGAGCAGCGGTGGGCTACGCAGTCTCTATGGTGCCTTACAGCTCAGAAAATATGAGTTCAGAAATGTGCTTATAGTTCTGCAGTCTGCCACTTTTATCTTTAGCCTCTTTCTCATGTCTGGGTCACAAATACATTTCACGGTTTCTTGATTCTTGGACACATTTGCCTCAAAGTGACACTTGTTCTTAATAATGCCTCAGGTTCACTTAAACACATATACTGTGCATTGTGTCCAGTTTAGGCCAATCTGTGATTCAGAGAGATGGAAATTCAATAACATCATTAGTCACGACAGTCCTATTTCCTTTCCTCTAAAGCAAATCCAAAGGGCCTTGCTAACCAAATAACTGCAGTGAGAATAAGAGGTAAAAGGTTTTCTTAAAGAGTCTCATATCCTTTGTTTTCTAGAAATTCGACTTCTAGTCAAACGGATCTGTTAGTGCTTCTTCGCATTCTCAGAAGTAAGATTGTGTGGCTGGTATTTCCCAGGGCTTTTGTTTGCTTCTCGCTCATTCCAAGCTTTAAGAGACCAGCGTATTTCAGCATTGAGTTTGACTAGTTTGGGTTTATTTCTGGGTTTAAGTGGAAGAAAGGGGGAGGCACCTTTTATAAAAGGTAGAGAATTTCTAGGGAATGTCTATGATATCTTGTGGTGTTTGTAAAATCAGTTGGCTTTCAGGGTTCCTTTCATGTTCCTATCAGATTGAAAACAGGTGACCTTACACCGAGGTTAAAAAAAAAAAAAAAAAAGGTGAAGCTTTGCCAAATCTGTCACATAGTTAACTGATAGGCTTGCCCTGAGCTTCTCCAACATCTACTGTAATACCATTCATTTGACAATTAAGTAGAACCACTTTCTAAGAAATCCTTCTCAGTAGTCGTTGCTTATATCCTCTCTCTTTACAATTACATGTAAATAGATTTGATTTCTTCAATAAGATTTTGTAAATAAACTTTTTTATTTGGGAATAATTTCAGATTTATAGAAAAATTGCAAAGATAGCACTGAGTTCCCGTATACCCCTCAGTCAGTTCCCCCACTTTTAACGTTTTCCCCCAATAAGACTTTAAACTTTTTTTTATGTCAGAGACTATATCTCATTTGTCTCTATAGCTCTTGATAGCAGAAGCAGCTTATCTTGTACCTCAAATATATTCATTGGATTTCAATGAATTTCAATGAATTAGATAGTTGATTAGGGGAGCCCTGGTGGTGTAGTGGTTAAGAGTCAGCTGCTAGCCAAAACGTCAGCAGTTCAAAGCCACCAGCTGCTCCTTGGAAGCCCCATGGGGTGGTTGTACTCTGTCCCATAGGGTCGCTATGAGTCAGAATTGACTTGACAGCAATGGATAGAAAATTAGAGAGGCACATTTTAGCTTATTTATATTTTTATAGACAAATAAGATCGATGTGTTTATTGCAAATATAGTACAAACACCCAGTATAGTTGCAAGTTCAGGAAAAAGCTGTCATTTATATTAAATTTCTTCATGTCTTTTCTAGGTGATTATAATGGGGCTTCTGTTACACAAAGGTTTTACAACTTCAACTCAGAAATGCCAGAGAGAGAAAAGTTGTCCCATTTCTCCAAATTTATTACAAGTTATAACAGGAGTAATCTTTCAAGAAAGGTTGACATCTGTTTCATGTATTATATCAGGTGGATATATTTTCAACCTAGTTTTATAAAATTAGTGCATATCACTGGGCTTTTCCAAGTCTGATTAGTGATGAGAAGAGCCGAAATCAGTGTCACTTAATGTCCTTTTTCGGATGGTTTTGGAAAGCTCAGTTAGAGGTCCTATTTATAAACATTGACGTTACCTAAGTCAGCCAGATAGGGTATGTGCTGATGTGCACTGCCCTTCAAAAACCAATCAGAAAAACACTCATAGCACATTGGAAAGATGAGTGTCCTGATACTGTTCCTGCTACGTGTGAAAGAAAAGCTGAAAAGCAATAAAACCTTGAAGCTGAGTCCATGTGAAGATGTTTTGTAGGGTGTCGGCAGTTGAACAGAGAATGCTCTGTGCAAGTTTCAAAGCTACGATTTGTATAAGAAATATTGTAATTCAAGAGCAAAATAGGCTTCTCTTCTTTGTGTTTGATTACGTAGGCAGGTAGGGATTTTTATAACAGCGTCACTAAACGGATATAGAAAAAGAAGTCATCCCTGTAGAAGAGAGATCGTAAAGCCAAACGTATGCAATTTGTGTTAAATTTTGGATTATTTCCTTAGACTTAATCTACAGAAGTAAATTAAAACAAATGTCTAAAATGTCATCCTATCACCTAACATTCCTAATGCAATCCCTTCTTTCAAATAAGGAATTGATTCTTCTGTCACAAATGCCTATTTCTCCAAAGACAAGTCAGCCAAGGTAGTTACTGACAGTTGACATAATTTCATACCTAAGATTTAATCAGGCACCTACCAATGCATGGAGGAGCCATGACCAAAGACAGGCACATTGTTACGGAGAAAAAGCATCACCAAAGGCTGGCAGGCATTGTAGTAGAGATTATGTTGCTTGGTTACTTATAGAGGGTACTTTGGCTGAAAGGTCACTAGTTTCAAAAGGAAGCTCGGATCAGACCTGTGCATATGCCAGGCCCAGATCTACACTATGGTGAAATCGACGTGTTTGGATCTCATCTGACAAAACAGATATTTTCCATTGCTGTGTTCAATCATGTAAACGTAACATTCCCCAAACTAAAGCAGACTGATATAAGATGTCTGCAATTATTTCTTGTCTCTTTTCCAGTACAATCCTATTGGAAATTCTCTTCCTTTTCCTCTCTCTGCTGAAGGCACTGGATGCCAATGCAGAAGCAAGGACCCTACTTTCCCTGATGAAATCTGAGACTCAGTTTCACTAGATCCACTGAGCAGTTCTTCTGTCAGCGGGGATAACAAGGTTGCCTTCCAGAGAGAGGCAAGAGGAAATAGATGGGACATTTGGAACAACAACAAAAAGCACAGCCCCAGATAGTTGGTGGGAAGGCTGGGGTCTAAGTTCCACTGTGGCGCTAACCGGGTGGTACCTGTTTAATGTCACTGGCCACAGTTTCCTTGTTGATTTTACTGTCTATTTTGACTCCACACAGGCATGAGAAGTCTTGAAACAACGTCTTAGCCCGAGCTAGAAGATACCATTTTTGAAACCAGAAGAAAGCTGGCAAAAGAAAAGACATGCCCTGTTCCTTCAGTAACTTATTTGCACTCTATATTTTTTTCTAAATAGATTTCTTCCAAACTCACATTAAAAAGAGAAGGCCAACCCTTTGAAACAGTAAATATTTTCTCCCGTTCTGTAAGTTGTTTTTTACTTTCTTGATAATATCCTGTCATGCACAAAAGTTTTCAATTTTGATAAAGTCCAATTTATCTTTTTTTTTTTTTTTTGGTGGTGGTGATTTTGGGGTCTTATCCAAGACTTCATTGCCAAATTCAAGGTCATGATGATTTATTACTATACTTTTTTCCAAGCATTTTACGGTTTTAGCTCTTATATTTAGGTCATTAGTCCATTTTGAGTTAATTTTCTATATACCCAGTGCATACGTGACATATGAGTCCAATTTCATTCTTCCGCGTGTTGGAATGTAGTTGTCCCAGAGCCATTTACTAAAAAGACTATCCTTTCTCCTTTGAATGGACTTAGCAACCTTGTTGAAAATCAAATGACCACTGATATTTGTGTTTATTTCTGAACTCTCAACTCTATTCCATTGATCTATATGTAGATTCTTATGCCAGTGCCATATCATTTTGATTACTGTAGCTTTGTAGTAAGTTTTGCTATTGAGAAGTATTAGTCTCCTGACTTTTTCTTCCTCAAGATTATTTTGGCTATACAGGGTCCTCTGCAATTCCATATTAATTTGAGGATCGACTTTTACATTTAGGTCTTCTTTAATTTTCTTCATCAGTGTTTTATGGTTTTTAGTGCACAAATCTTTCACTTCCATGATTTAATTTATTCCTAAATATTTTATTGTTTTTGATGCTATTGTTAATGGAATTGCCTTCCTAATTTCCTTTTCAGATCGTTCATTGCAGGTATATAGAAACACAACCAAATTTTGCATGTTAATCTTGTACCCTGAGACTTTGCTGAATTCTACCCACTAGTTGTTAACTTATATGTCATTTCCTTAGGAATCATTCACTGACATAAAACCCACTGCCACTGAGCGGATTCTGACTTATAGTGACCCTATGGGACATAACAGAACTTCCTCATAGGGCTTCCAAGGAGTGGCTGGTGGATTTGAATGCTGACATTTTGGTTAGCAACTAGGCTCTTAACCATTGCACCACCAGGGCTGTATTCACTGACATAGCCAAGGCTAACTTAGACCTCCATTTTAAGTGGTCTGCTAACCAAAGGGTCAGCAGTTCGAATCTGCCAGGTGCTCCTTGGAAACTCTATGGGGCAGTTCTACTCTGTCCTATAGGGTCGCTATGAGTCAGAATCAACTCGATGGCACTGGATTTTTTTTTTTTTTTGGTTTATAACCCCTTGCAAAGATTCCCTAGCTTAGGACTTATACCTGCAGTTTAATTTTATATTTATTTATCTGCCATAGCTCTCAGGCACTACGCTACCAGTGTTTCCTCTGTATTCCCTAACCCAGAGTCATCTTCATGGGAATGGGATGTGCCTGTATGCTTAGAATGGGTAACAGATGTAGTGATAATCTGGTCCCCTTTGCCTCAGGGGTACTTGCCAGTGCATAGTGTGGCCGAGTGGTCAACCGTTGCTCCACACAGTTGCATGTTTTTACTTAAGTGTACCAGGCAAATATTATCATGTTCCCTAGGTGCCTGAATGTGAAAGTATTTGGGAAGCACAGTGCTGTTAGACTGTAAGCTCTGTGACAGCAGGATCCGTGTCTGTCCTGTTTGTTCGTCACTGCCCTCTGGCACCAGATGTGGTACCTGACACACAGTAGGCACCTGATAAATACATTTTGAATTAAAAAAAAAAAAAAAGTTCTACAGAGCGAGATGAGAAGCCCCTGGGTGGTACAAATGGTTAATTGCAAGGCTACTAATCAGAAAGCTGGTGGTCCAAACCCACCCAGAAGTGACCCCGAAGAGAGGCCTGGTGGTCTGCTTCTGAAGGGTCATAGGCTTGAAAACGCTATGAGGCACAGTTCCACTCTGTACCTGTGGGGTCACTGTACGTCGGAATCAACTCAGTGGCAGCTGTTTTTTGTTTTTTGGATGATGATTTCAGAAAGCCTTTTCCGACTTTAATTTTTGAATGAGCATGAATT
This sequence comes from Elephas maximus indicus, assembly GCF_024166365.1. Lineage (NCBI taxonomy): Eukaryota > Metazoa > Chordata > Mammalia > Proboscidea > Elephantidae > Elephas > Elephas maximus. Next base: position 66,898,252 of record NC_064841.1, on the reverse strand, counting down.
CATAATTTCAGTCTACTTGTGTGTGAACAATGGACCAGTCAACAATTGTGAGACAGCTGCAGAGCAACGGTTAAGAGCACAAAATTTGAAACCTATCTGGAAAGACTTATGGCTCAGATGTTACCAGCTCTGCGATCCCAAATGAGTTGTTTAAACTTTTTCTCCCTCAGATTTTAAAAATAGTAGCACCTACCTTATAGGGTTGGGTAAGAATTAAATAAGTTGATGGATGTAATGTTAAATAAAGATGTTTCAACAGTACATAGGGAACGCTGAGTTAAGTGTTGCTCTGATTATTGTCACGCTTGTGATAACAATGTTGGTTTTAGTAGACTTAAACTCCAGGCACTTCCTCTGGGAATGCAGAGATTTGTGACGATACCAGACAAAGAGTAATCTTTGCACGCATGAGTTAAAGACCAGCCCTTCTATATGCATCGAGCTATGGCATGATTACAGAAGTCTCTGTTCTACAACAATAAATCACCAAATTATTTTAAATTCTAGTCCGTTAAAAAGATATCTCTTCTTCATAGGCCCAAATTGTCATTTTCACATATTGCTGTCCCGTGTTCGTAAATGATAAAAACAACACATTGGCCATCAGTCCTTTTAAATGCTTTCTACTCATTTTTTAAGAACCCCGATTCTGCTACTGTATGTAAATAAACAACATTTAATACTCTTGATATTTCTTAGTTCTCATGACTTTGCTTTTTCCTGTTTTTCTCTTTGTTTCCTGACTTTCTTCTTCATCTCAATCCAAAATGATGGCTCTTTCCCTCAACTCTGGCCTTGACTTTCTGTTCTAATCTCTCAGCCCCCAAAAGAATTCCTGTTCTCTTGGTTTTTGCTATTCTCCCTAATAGATGACTTTCAAGACTTTATTTCTAGCCCTAGGCTCTCACTTGTAGTTGCAGTTGATTACAGAGTATTTGCTTTGGTATATTTTGTCATAGCTCAGTCTGTATATTCAGAGGCAGAGTGTGCCCGGTAAGCAATAGATCTGTAGGAGCACAGCCAAAAGCAGTTACAGGAGAAGTCAGAGATGAAAAATCTGGCAGGAAAGCTGGATCAGGGAAAAGGGCGGAAAGTCAAGAGCAATGCACCAGCAAAGGCCAATTCAGGATAGATACTCACAGAAATATTTACTTGCTAATCCAGCTGTTGTTTTTGTTTGTTTCATTTGTAGTAACAAAAATAATACATTTTTTGAAGAATATTTGGAAACCATAGAAAATTGCAAATAAGACACTAAATTCACCTGGAGTTTTAACACCCAGAGATAATGTACAGTATCGATATTTTGGTACATAGCTTTCCATACACCCCCCTCCCACCCTGCTATATTAACAGATATTTAAATCATAGTAACCCTTTGTAACTTGCTGTTTAAACATGTATCATAAACATATTCACATGCTGTAGAATAATTTTAATATGATTTTTTTAATGAATATATTATGTCCATCATATAGGTTTTATACAATTTATTTAGCAAATCCCTATTGTTGGATGTTTAGGTGATACAAGAATGACTTTTAAGAAATCCCAGGAACTTTAGAGGATCCCAGTTTAAGTTGATCTTTAGCAGCAAAAGAGGAAGAGCGTCAACGGGATCCACTAAAGAAAGCATTGCTACAGGAGTCAGAAGATATGGTCTTCCATGTTTGGTTCATCACCTACCATCTGCATGACTTTGGATAAGTTACTTCACTTCTCTGGGCCTCTTTTCTTCATCTAAAACATTAGAATGTTGGGTTAGTTTATCTCTCAGGTCCTTTCAGCTCCAACTTATTAAAATCCTAATTGACTGAGGAGAAGGCATGAAGAAGAGTTAATTGTGTGGCCTGGGGTCCTGATGGCAACCTACAAACGAGGAACTCAGAGCAAAGCTTCGGGAAAGAGAAAAGAGTTTGCTCCACTTACAAAGCACCCACACATCCTTACCATGGAGTCTGCCGTCCCCTGAGCCACTGACCCCAGCTATGGAGTCTGCTGTCCTCTGAGCCCCTGAGGACAGCTGTAGGAGGCAGGTGCTTCCTCCAAGAAGCATCACTTGAACAACAGTTTAGAGTTTTCAGAGAATCTACATGTAAAGAAGAGAATGGAATAAAGAAGCTTTATGTAAAAAGCAGAAGCCACTCACATTGGGAGACCTTGTGGGTAAACCAACTACGGCACCGTGGCTCCCTGGCTCCTAAATCACTCCTTACACTTTGCTCGATTTTTTACCTTTTTTTTTTTTAAGACTTGTCCAGAAATTCAACTCATTCTGTATTGATTTCTGTCAGTTTTTCTCATCATTTCTACACCCATCTCACCTTTGACAAAGATTAATATCTCTCATTCTCCTTTGATAACATTTCAAACTATGCAATAAGTACTGTGGCTGCTTTGATAACAAAGTTGAGGCTTTCCCTTAGGTTGTTTTTTTTCAAATTATGCCACAATCTAGCTCTTCTTACCCCTTTTTTTCCTCCCCCTAGAAAGCCTGAGAAGCCTAGTTGAAATCACTTCCTGGAGTTCATAAATTATATGACCTTCTTAAAATAGCAAGTTTAACTTTTTCTCTTATGTACATCTCAGGAAGTATTTTGGATAAGAGAAAGAGAAATTAATGTTTAGTAAGCACGGGCTGTGGAGCCCTGGAGGCACAGTGGTTAACAGCTCGACTGCTAACTAAAATGTTGGCAGTTTGATTCCACCAGCCACTCCTTGGAAACCTCTATGGGGCAGCCTACTCTGTCCTGTAGGGCCTGTATGACTCAGAATCTACTCAAGGCAATGGGTTTGATTTTTTGGGAAGCATGGGCCGATTCATGGCTGCCCACTGCTGTAATCCTATGGGGTAGATATTATTGTCTATGTTTTTTATCACTTACCTCTAGGGAAAGAAAAGTTCAATGAGGTCCCAAGCCACATAACAGAGTTGGGATTCAAACTCCATTTGCCCAACTCCAGGGTTTTTTTCTGTTAACACCGTGATCATATATGTACAGGAAATGGAAGCCTCCGACCTGTGTGTGTGTATGAAGATTTGCAGTGTGTGGGAGTAGAGGAGGAGACTTCTGAAGATTGCGCACAGCACGTATGAAGAATTTCCAGAAATCCTTCAGAAGGCTAAAACAAGAAAACTGACCAATAAACAAATGAATTTTTTAGATTAATTTAATTTAGTGTGATTTTCTTATATATGTAGGATGACTATACGCCCTGCAACAGTTCTGTTTGATGGCTATTAAGCCAGAGTATATTAATTACTCCATTCTTTCTCAAAAGTCCTGGTCCGAATGGTAAATAATGTGATCGGTCTATCGGCATTTCTCTTTAATCATTAAAATCTGTATGGCCTTAGATCAGAAATCAAAAAGGACCTAAGAGATCACATTAAAGAGGAAATTCCCTGGCCCTTATAAACGTATCAAGACATGGCTGATGTTCCTTGGGATTGTTCTCATGTTGTCTTGATAGTAACTGGAAGTCATATGCTCCATTCTTCTTCTAATAACATCTTTCATTGTTTCCTGTTACATCTTCAGTGTCATTTTAATGTAGATTTAGTTCTTTCGAGAAGTGTGATACAAACTGGATGAAACTAACTGTAATGTTTTAATCCAATTAGGAGGGCAAGAAGGGTTTCTAGGTATTATAAAAATAGGTTACAAAACTGCAGCTCTGGAGCTTTGATCTGCCTTGCAGACAGAGGTTCAGAGATCTGTTCCCCTGGGGGCCCGTTTTTCCATCACTAAAACAGTGAAACATCTAAACTCCCTAACCATGTAGATGTCTGTTGCGATTCAGCTGCTGTGGTGATAATTATAGCCATAGTCGGTAATGCAGGGGTTGTCAAAGTGTGCTCTCCGGAGCAGCAACATCTATACCACCTGGGAGCTTGTTGAAAATGTAGGTTGTCAGGCCCATCCCAGAACTACTGAATCAGAAACTCAAGGGCTGGGGCTCAGCAATCCGTTTTAACAAGCACTCCAGGCAATTCTGCTATGTGCTCAGGCAAGAGCCACAGCTGTAATGCAACCCACCAAAACCCACTGCCATCGACAAAAAGCAACTGTCAAATTGTAGAATCCTTGCATTACACTTGCAAAATCATGTCAAACTTAGTAAATGAGAAATGATATGGGCGCCTTATATATCAATACACAGGTAGTACCTAACCAACTAGAGTACTCTTGAAAGTAGATTGTCTCATAGTTCCAAGGCCAATATAGGAACAGCATTCATTCATTCTGTTTTCATTTAGGGTCCACTACATATAGACCGCACTGGTTTACATAGTTACATGGAGCCCTAGTGACACAGTGGTTAAAGTGTTCAACTGCTAATTCAGCTGCTAACTGAAAGGTCGGCAGTTCGAATCTACCAACTGCTCCTTGGAAACCATATGGGGCAGTTCTACTCTGTCCTATAGGGTTCCTATGAGTCAAAAAAAAAATTTTTTTTTTTTTACATAGTTACATTGACAGCACCTCACACCAATAACAACACAGTTACAGCTGTAAACTGTAAGCTGTAACAGCTGTAAGGCCCTGCCCTTGAGGAGCACTTTTTCAACTCTAGAAAAACAGGCAGTACACAGATCAAATACATACTTGTTGCCTAGCATATAGTGTCAAGACTAGTGGTGAGAAGTGGTGTAAAGTTGATTAAAAGGATAAAGACTGCCTGGGGTGAGGGAGCACTGTTTATTTAGCTGGTTGCCAAAGCCTCTTGGATCAGAAAGCCTTCAAATGAAGACGTGAAAACGAGTAAGACAGGAAAATACCTGGCCCTGTCCTAGGCAAGGCAAACCCCAAGTGCAAACGCCTCAAGGCAGGGACATGCGAAGACCTGAAAATACCCTTAATGCTCTCCTTTGACAATTAGGATGGTATTTGGTTCTGTTGGTTTGTGTCATTCCCTTTCTCAACTTGAGAGGTGGAAGAAAGTCTTCTATGCAAAAGTAATTTTATAAACCAGCTTCCTTTTTGTCACTCATAACTCTTGGGAAGAAGTGTAAAGGAAATGAAAGAGAAGGTCCCGTGGAGTGTCAAGCGTGCCTCTTATTTACTGACGGCTGGACTGGTCCTTAACCAGAAGCCCTGGTGAAGCAGTACTTAAGGGCTTGGCTGCCAACCAAAAGGTTGGCAGTTTGAATCTACCAGCTGCTCCTTGGAATCTCTATAGGGTAATTCTAATCTGTCTTATAGGGTTGCTTTGGGTTGGAATTGCTCAACAGCCATGGATTGGCCTCTAACCTACTTTCAAACTAGAATCAGGGGCTGGTTGCTCTATGAATTCCTACACCTCAGCTCTTTATCCTCAGATCTGTGTTCCTTTTCATGGTCAAGGTATTATTATGCCAGAAATCTGAGTATTCTTTTTATCTCTTCTTTTATTTACTCCCTCCTCCCCATGTAATCCAAGTTATCCGACTTTTCATGACTACCTCCTCTCTTTTTATCTTGTCATTTTTTTTTTCACCTGAATTACCCTAATAGCTCCTGAACTAGCGTTCCTGCCTCCAGTCTTTACCCAATCAAATCCATCATTTAGTTTTCTATTAGAGTCGGACTCCAGAATCATGGGCATTGGTCATAACCTTCCTCAGAAGTACACAGTGATGTTCAAGAGTTATCTATTAGTCCTCCAGTCAAGGTCCTCCACAGTCTACCTCAAACTACCTTTTCTATCTCATGTCCCACATATGCTACAGTTCATACCAATTCAAAACCCAAATACATTGTCTCTTGCTAATCCAGTTTTCAAAACCCCTCTCACGCTTTAACTCCTAGCTCAAATGCCAGTTTCTCCATTTAAGGGTTTCCTGATTTTCCAGTCAAAGAAGGATGGTCTTCTCTTTTCTACCTTGGCAAGGTAGTTTTACCTCTATTCAGTACTTAGTCTTGTATTACAGCTAGATGTTGATGTATCTGTTATCCCACATTAGGTTATGAGCTATTTTGGAGTGAGGAACCAGCATTAGTCATTTTTATATCACGCCAATTCTTAGGACTATGTCTTCCACATAACAACTTTGTAAAATTGAATTCAATTAAGTACTGAGAGTTGGCATGGTACACTTTATAAAATAAACACATGACTTAGCTCTTCCTTAACCAGAGTGTTTGACTCATTGCCATCCTCCTTTTCCACTAAAGCTGGAAAACAATTATTCTCTTTTTTCTGAACTGTGTTACATTCATAATTCTGAATTTCTAGTAACCTTTTCTTTCCCTTAAAACATTATTCTTTGAGGCTTAGGGTCATGCTGTTTAGAGTAATTCTTCACATACCCTTAATATATTGAGTAGTATACACACACACATAAACACACACACAAATATATTTCTTTCAAAAGATAAGAAAAAAGCTAAATGAGGCTTTTGATGAATTTTTAGAAAATTACTGCCCTTTGGATATTTTTATGACCACTTACACTTGACACTTGATATCAAATGTTATAAACTTACGTTCACTAACAGCTGTTTTATTCAATTTGCTATAATTACTTTTTTATCTTGTGATTAAGATACTAGTACAAAGGATTTAAAGTAGAAAGGTAGATGTTTATAGTGGCCTTGCTGTTTGAATAGCCACATATATTAATGTGTCATGCTTAATTACAATATACAAATCATAATAGTGCTGTAATAGGATTTTTAGTCATGGTGAGAATGTACCATAGAATGCAAGCCATATATCAAATAAATAGGAAATTGACGCAGAGGGCTTAGTTTTTCAGTACGGAATATCATGAGACATAGTTGAAATTTAACAAAACATGTTTAGTACCTCATTTTTAATTTCACATGCTACTAATTTTATTTCCTATAGTTCCTATAAACCTTAGATTACTTCCTTATTATACAATTATATTACTTGGAAAGTGAAATGGAAATGGCACAGCTCGTGATTTATGACTTTAAGTGACCGGTAACAGATGATTCTCTTGGGGCAAAAGCCAATTTATAACAGCATTCTCTGGAAATTGGAATAAATATAAACAGCACCACTATACACAAAAGATCTCAGAGTTTGTTAATTTAAAGAACGGAGATCATTGCGTTCATTGGCAACAAGTCCTTTACCTTGAGATTCTTCAAAGGATGCCTTAAAAATTTGAAATGTGGATTTTTACCGAGATTTTTGCTGTAAAGCCTACTCTAGAAAAAATATGAGAGGAATACAATGATGTTAATTAATCCACTCATTTATTTCTTCCAATATGTTATTTGAATAGTTTCTGAACATACAGAAAAGTTGAAGAAACAATACACTAAATGCTGTATAATCAACCCTTAGATTCAATAATTGTTGGTGTTCTATTTTTTTATATTTTTTTCTGTACATCAATACATGCATACAAGCACACATGCACACACAAACACCCAGATTTGCTGAATTATTTGAGAGGAAGTTGTAGATGTCATCACATTTCATTCCTCAACACTTCACCAGACATCTTGGGAAAATATTTTATTCCTATACAACCACAATATCATTATCACACATAAGAAAATGAAAAATTCCATAATATCATCTGCTATGCGTCCCATAGTCAGATTTCCTCTACTATCCTCAAAATACCTATCATGGTTTTTCTTCTGTTGACTTGAGAACCATCTAAGAGTCACACATTTCACTTGGTTATTGTATCCCTGTAGTCTACGCTGGTGGCATAGTGGTTAAGAGCTACAGCTGCTAACCAAAATGTCAGCAGTTCGAGTATACCAGTCGCTCCTTGGAAACTCTATGGGGCAGTTCTATTCTGTCCCATAGGGTCGCTATGAGTTGGAATTGACTCGGAGGCAATGGGTTTTTTTTTTTTTTTTTTTCGGTTTTTTGTCTGCTCAATCTAGAAATAGTCCAACTAAACTCCAGCTTTTTTAAAAATGGCATTGCCCGTGGTTTTATGGGAGTTTTTCATTATGGCTTTGTCAGATTGTTTCCTTATGGGTGGTATAATCCTCTGATGATGATGGGGAAGAAATTCAAGAATATATTGCATGCTGGGTGGTGATGGTTACACCAGTCATCTCTGATTGCATGTCACTCCGTGAATATACTAAAAACCATTGAAAAGATGTAGAAAAAAATTCTAACAACAACAAAAAAAAGACCAGGCTTGCTGGCCTAACAGAGACTGGAGAGACCCTGAGAGTATGGCCCCTGGACACCCTTTCAGCTCAATAATGAGGTCACTCCCGAGGTTCAGCCTTCAGCCAAAGATTGAAGAGTCCCATGGAACAAAACAAAGCTAAAGGGGTGCACCAGCCCTGGGGCAGGGACTAGAAGGTAGGAAGGAACAGGAAAGCTGGTAATAGGGAACCCAGGGCTGAGAAGGGAGAGTGTTGACATGTCGTGGGGTTGTTAACCAATGCCATACGACAATGTGTACACTGTTTGATGAGAAACTAACAGGTTCTATAAACCTTCATCTAAAGTTCAATTTAAAAAAAATTGAACTGCACACTTTAAATGAGCAAATTTTACAGTATGTGAATTATATCTCTATCAAGTTATTTAAAAAGGAATATATTGGGTATAGGACTAATCTCTAGAAATTAAACTTCTGTGAAAGATGCAAAATAAAGGTTTTCAGTTACAGAGTTAAGGAAGCAGGGCTTACATACATGCATATATGAGTGAAATAGTATTATTTCATCTCCCTTAAATTCAGATTAAATTGTGTTAACTGCTCTGTTAATTTTACCTAAGTTACCTCTCTTCATTATCATAACAACTTTTTCTTTATCATAATGCACGTTTTCTCATCTGGCTGCTACATGTGAAAAACTGAGACTCTGAGAAAAATATAATTAAGATCGTGTGGCTTCTAGGGAGCCTGGATAGATTTTTACCTTTTTCTCCATTTATACTGCTCTTTGGAGTGAATCTGTGACGCTGTCCTCTCTCACTTCTACCATCCAGGTTATCTAGGTCAGAGGACAGCCTACCACCGGCACCCCAGGGTCCCACACTAAGGCAGTGCCAAAGACAGTCATCTTGCGGTCTCATGGCAATTTTACACTTGAAGTTTTATCGCCCCAGGAGGTGAAATGACTTTGAGGGGGCAGTAAGCAGAGTTATAAGTATGTAATTGGATATAAATATGAATGAACATTTAAAAAGAACAAAAACTAGAGTAAACATATAAAAGAGTTTTGATGCCCATTCTTCTGAATCATTTAAAATTCTTGCAAAAAGTGCCCTTTCTTAACTGCATAGGCCGGCGTTAATAAGCTCTGAATCAAGGTTCTAAGCTTGATTCAAGCTCTGAATCGAAGTTCTAAGTAGAATTGATCTTGTGTGAGAATCAAACTGATCAATTTGTAGTGGGTGCCTGTGCCTCTTTGTGAAAGATTGTGAGGAAAAAAGTGGTCTGGGATCGATTATCTGTCTCCCATGTTTGGGCATAGGGAGTGGCCTTACTCAACTTGCTGCTCTACCATGAGCCAGGCCACCAATCGTGAAACGTGGATATGAACTCAAGTTGAGTGTTGCTTGTGTTATTTGATGAACACCACAACTCATGTGATTTTGAAAAGCTATTCTCAAATAAAAAAAGACTACAAAAATATTTGGAGGAAACTGTGCAAGAGCGCTCTCTTAGGGACTAATTTATTGATCTTATAATAAATCTGGCTTGTGTTTAAGATGAGTAAAGGAGAAAACTTGGCAGGAATTTATAGTTAAAAGTCCTCCATGAAATAAATTCAAAAGGAGTTCCAAAAGCATGAAAAACAATAGGCACAGTGTGGTATCTAATTAATTCTTACAGAAGGTGCCATTCTAGAAAACCCAGTTAAGCCTCACAAATGTTAGTATGAGGAAAGTTATTAGGCTTGCTTACTTATTTGCCAAGTAGGTTAAGCCTAAGACATGTCCATTTTATGGAAAAAAAAAGTCTACGCCCACAAAAAGTGAACCAACTTGATTTATTTGTAGACTTAAAACAAACAATTATATATTTATATACACCGAAATATATAAAATTATATTTGTGTATGCCAAAAAAATGCAATGCACATATACATGGCATGGTCTATAAAATCTTTATTTACTAATGGAATCACTGTGGAATTTCACCAATCATCTAATTATCCCTGTCTAATGGATTTTTTTTTTTTTAAGATAATAGTCACTGTGAGATTATTTAGAAAGAGCCCAGTGTTTATTAAGAAGAAGAAAATATGTTAGGATGTAGGAAACCAAATGCCTATCACTTTTCTTTATAATCAACATAGAATTCCCTATAATCTTCCAGAAAACTGAAAACTCATAGGGACAATTGATCTGTAGGTAGGAGATGAACACTCAAGACACGCAAATCCACTTGACAATTTTATTCATGAATTGGAGCTTTTAATAATTTTAAATTATAATGTTAAACTTTTTATACGTTTAATCTGGAGAAATCTGCAAAGGTCAATATATCCCAAAGAAATTATTTGATACCGTAAAGCTCATTAATTCTCTCAGGCCCTTTCCGCTCTTTTGAAAAAGCATTTTTGAGTGGAAATAAGTGATTATTAAAAGAGTCTTTTTAACTCACAATAGCACCAGAGGGACTGAAGGACCAAGGAAAACTGATAAGAATTACCTGAGAGGCATTTTTCAAGCAATCACGGAAGAGTCAGTCTTTGCCTGACACTGGGAAGTGAGATCCAGTGTGATACACCCAGATCCTTTAAAAGCAATGAAGTGTTATACCAGAGGTTGAAGTCTTCAGGTTCAAGTTCTTTCTCTAGAGGTAAAAGGATTTATGTTGGGTTGAACGTATCAGAAAACGTCAGTCCGTTTAAAGTTATCCATGTTACTAATCAGTTAACCTCTCTTCGATCGTCTTTTGGGCTGTTTTGACTGACCTGCCATTATCTTGCACTCCAGCTTGTTGACTTCTACATATGCATTCTTGGCTGTGGGCACCATCTCTGCCAATTACACTCATCGCCTTGATTTTTCGTTGTTGTCGTTAACACCGGGGCGAACACCAGAGCTAATTTTGCTGGTGTGCTCACCGTTTGTTTCCATGTCTGCTAAGCAGCTGCTGACTCATGATGACCCCGTGTGTGTCAGAGTAGAACTCTGTTCCATAGTATTTTCAGTGGCTGATTTTTCTAAAGTAGATTATTAGGCCTTTCTTCCTAGGTGCCTCGGAGTGGTCTCAAACCTCTAGCCTTTTGGTTAGCAGCTGAGCAAGTTAACCGTTTGTACCACCCAAACCCTGATTCATTGTATGAATGACTCAGGATCCCTCTCACAGTCCCAAATTGGAATTGTCGTATTTTCCCATCTAAATTTAAGTGCCTGTAAGAGGCTTACTTATGGCCTCTTATGCAAGAAAGTTTGTTTTCTATATGTGTTTTATTTGTGGTTCTTGAGTGGGAATGAATATAAATCACAGTTATTCATTCAAAATGTAACAAATGTGCTTAATCAATTTGAGACACTCGCTATTACATCAATAAACATGCTAAAATATGTTCCTGAGCTATGGAGCCTACGTTCTAGTAGAGAGAATGATCGTTTGACCACTGACTCGAGTAATGTCTACTGTAAATTCACATTTTTAAAAAAAGATAGTAATGAAAACAGGTTGAAAGGCTTCCTAGATACTTATTCACAAAAATATATTAAATATTGTGTCCACATTGGTTAATTCAGGAACTATTTATTGAACACCTACAGGCAAGATAGTGTTCTGGGTACTGAGGATAACTGAAAAAACAAAACAAAACAACAGACAAAATGCTGCTGTTGTGGAGTTTATATTCTAGCAGAGGGGAAATGACAAATTACTTAAAAGAAAACTCGGTAAAATGTAAGTTCTAAAACTTGCTGTGAAAATAATTAAAGCAGGGAAGGGATAAAAGGAGTGATAAGTCAGACATTTTTAAATATACGGTGGTCAGGAATAGCCTTCCTGAGGAGACATTTGAGCAGAGACTTAAAGAAAGGGAGAATGCAGATATCTGGGAGAGGTCCAGGCAAAGGCAGATGTCTTAAGGCTGGGGCTCACTTGGTGTATTTAAGGAAGAGCAAGGAGATATGTGTGGTGGGAACAGGCTTGTGAGTGAAAGACTGTTAGGGAACGAGAGAAGTTCACATGGTATCTTAGGCTGGGTTCTCTAGAGAAGCAAAGCCACTGAAGCATGTGTATACATATATACGTAAGTAAATATATATATAGAGAGAGAGAGAGATATTTATCTCAAGGAAATGGCTCACACAGTTGTAGGGGCTGGCAAGCCCCAAGTCGGTGGGTCAGATGTCAGGCTGGAGGCTTCTCCTGACTCATGTAGCTGCACGGGCTGACAAACCAAAGATCGGCAGGTTAAGATGGCAGGCTGCTCGCTCACAGGCTGTGGAGGTCAACGAATTTCAAGATCCGCAGGTGATACTTAGTAGGCCGTTGGCTCAAATCCCAAGAACTGGAAGCTAGATGATGATGAGCTGCTTGCGGGATCGAGAGTGAGCAAAAGCCATAGAGCTTTGAAAGAACATCCATATAGCTTAGATGCAGGCTACATCCCTGAGGAAACTCCTCTTACAACTGATTGGCTGATCACATGAGATCACATCATGGAGGTGATTACATTATATCACAAAATGGCGTCACTACATAACTACCAAAAATTACATCATTACATAACTGCCAAACTACAACATTACATAACTGCCAAACCACTGTGAATCATGCCCCAGACAAGTTGACGCACAACCTCAACCATCACACATGATAATTGTGTCAAGAGTGTGGGCTAACTTCTGTTGATTTGCTCACCATTTGTTTGTTATCCTCAGTGTGATGGAAAACAATTGGGGGATTTTTAGTAGAAGAGCGATATAACTTGAATTATGTTTTAAAAGGAACAGGATACGATGTGGAGATTAGTATGTAGGGGACAAGAGTGGAATTAGAAAGAGTAGTCAGGGGTCTTTTACAATAATCTAAGCCTGAGGTGATGAAGTTTCGTGTGTGGCAGCAGCAGTTAAAGTGGTGAGGAATGATTAGTTCCTAGATATGTTAGGAAGGTAGAGCTGACAGAATTTCCTGACAGATTGGGGTGTGTGTGTGTGTGTGTGTGTCCATCTGTCTGTCTGTCTGTGGAGAGAGAGAGAGAGAAAGGATGGTGTCTCTAAGGTTTTCGCCCTCAGGAAATGAAACGATGATATGGACGTCTACTGGGATAGGGAAGGATTAGACACGGCCAAATTTTGGAGGGGGGAACTAAAGAGTTTAGTTTTGGACATTTGAGATGTTTGTCAGACATTCAAGTGGAGATTTCAGGTTACTGATGGATATGTTCTATGAAAGTATTTCAAAGATGCTGCTCACTTCTGAGCTGTGAGCTAGGCCTGCCCTTACAAAGAATATTTTCCAAACCTCATCTTTAAAGTTCTGAGAAATTCAGCAATAAAAACAATAACAATACCTATTTAACTTTGTTTGACTCATTTTCTCTCATTCTTATTTGACTCCAAATACTTTGTTTTTCTTTAGTGTTCGTATAATATCTTACCGATCATTTGTATTCCAGAGAACACTGCTTGGAGTGCATTGACTTAAAATGTTCATCAAAGATATAAAAAAATCTCAGTGTCAGATTGATATAGGTTCAGTAAATGAGAAAGGTATTGAAATATCATTACTTCTTAGCTCTTCAGTAAGTGTGGCCAAGAAGTAGCATAAATCAGCAGAAAACATCTTTCCCTTCCTAGAGAAGGAAGCAAGGAAGATAAGCTGCAAAACTTACCCACTACTGACTTTGAAGGGAAAATCCTAGTGTAGAGCTAGAAACTATGACCAATGTGTAACAATGATTGTACTTTCCCCAGGTAAGGTTGTTGTTAGGTGCTGTCCAGTTGGTTCCAACTCATAGCTACCCTATGTACAACAGAACAAAACACTGCCCAGTCCTGCACCATCTTCATAGTTGTTGTTATGTTTGAGCCCATTGTTGCAGTCACAGTGTCAATCCATCTCTTTGAAGGTCTTCTTCTTTTTCTCTGACCTTCTACTTTACCAAACTTGGTGTCCTTCTTCAGGGACTGGTTCCTCCTGATAACATGTCCAAAGTTTCTAAGGAGCATTCTGGCTGTACTTCTTCCAAGACAGATTTGTTCAAATATATTCAATATTCTGGGCCAATACTATAATTCAAATAAGTAAATTCTTCTTCGGTCTTTCTTATTCATTTTTTAGCTTCTGCCTGCATATGAGGTGATTGAAAAAACCATGGCTTGGGTCGGGTGCACCTTAGTCCTCAAAGTGACGTCTTTGCTTTTTAACATTTTAAAGAGGTCCCCCAGGTAATAGTGATTGATTGATCTTACAATATACCTAAATGATATTCAACTTGACATTAAAACAAGTAAGAATCCTCAAGAGTTAAACTGGGCTGTAGCTCTTCTTTCTCTGAGCATAATTAAGTTCTCAACCTTGATATTGGATTTTTCTGTTTCACGCATCTTCTGTGTGCATTTTAATCCATCATTAAAAATCATGGGTATAAATGCAAAGCTGGGGTAAAAGCTGGGTCCATTCCGAGCCCTTGCAGACTTGGCAGGAACGGTGAAAATGGCAAAACCTGGTAAGTAGCGATTGTGACAAAATTTTGGAGAAAATGGGAACCTGACATACCATTTTATTCTACTTTTCAATATTTAAGCTGTATCAAAGTCCCTATGCTTATTTGGCTTATATTTTGAGTAATTTTTGTAGTGAACCAAATAGTAGTAACTGCTCAAAAATCTATGTCTAGCATTTTACAAGATGTCGTTTGAAGCTGCAAAAAAAGTCAGAGATAAAGATGAAAAACACATATTTTTGGGTTTCTTCATCTGAACTGTGGATTTCTTTTCCAACAAAGAAAAAGCCATTTCCCTAGTAGATGTTCTTACACCATGAAAAAAAAAAAAAAAAGACAGCCCTAATGCATTAGAAATATGTCATCTATGATTAGTGTTGATGATTCAGTGAAATACAGCAAGATACTGAAATAATGGGATTTTTCTGCATTTTAGAAATGCAATCATCTTAACACATGGTCCATGGCATATTTTTATTCGTGAGGGTTGATTTTTTTTTTCTAGAAGTTATTTGGCATGATAATATAATCAATTCTATGAAAATAATAAAACATCCACACATAAATTTACCTTAAGTTGAAACTATAAGCATATATGGTAGTTCAATTTATTTATCTAACTTAAATATTTTCAGTAGCTTAGAAACTTACTTCATAAGTATTTATTTAGAGATAAGCTCATTTTAGAAGGTGAGTGGTTAAGAGCTTAGCTACTAACCAAAAGATCAGTGGTTGGAATCTACCAGCCACTCCTTGAAAATCCTATGGAACAGTCCTATTCTGTCCTGTAGGGTCACTGTGAGTCGGAAGTGAGTAATGGTGTAAGGGGATGAATCAGAAAAATCTGTTTTTGAGAGAATTTTTGTTATTGTTGTGCTGAAAACCTTCAATTCTTGTTCAGTTCTCAGGAAATCCATGATTTCTAACTTAGCTTATTGATGCAATTATTTTTTCATATTTTAGGTGTTGGTTTTTCCTGTGGAAACGCTGGTGGTGTAGTGGTTAAGTACTACAGCTGCTAACCAAAAGGTGGGCAGTTCAAATCCACCAGGCGCTCCTTGGAGCTTGGCAATGGGTTTGGTTTTTTGGTCTTTCCTATTCCTATAAAATTGCTGCATTTAGTCCATAGTCCAACAGAGTTGTATAAAAATTTAAATTTTAGAACTATCTTTCATGCTTTTCTTGTTATAGGTTATCCGGGTTCTATGATGCTGCCTGCATGAGACTTATGAGTATACTTTCACAACTCAGGCCTATTTTCCAAAAATACTATCTTACTCAGATTTTTATGAACACATGTTTTAAATGCAATTGAACTGGCATGACTTATTTTTCAACTTATATATGTGTCTTTGGGGAGTACAGACCCTGACTGCCCAGTACTACCACATCTCATAGGGGTCAGCGATTCTAACAGCCTTAAAAAATAGTGTTGGTTAGCATTTTTTTTAGCATTAGTTAAATAATAATGGAGCAATGCAAAAGTGAATGAATGCGTTCTTCAAGATATTCTTAGAAGTTGCAGTTGGAAATGAGTTTTTGTAAAATGCATTTTACTCATTTATACTGAATTACTTTCAAAGCAGGGCAGTGATGCTGAATCCTCCATCACAATGAATAGACTGAAAAGCTAGTTTTGGAAAAAAATGAACAAAAGAGTTTTGTTTATAAACTTAGTTTATCTAATATATGAATTGTTGTGATCTTTTTTTTTTTTTAAGAGCATATTCTGTGTTAGACGTTCAAATAAAATATGTTGCCTTTTAACTAGTCACTTTGCAGGGGCATTTTGCGTATACACTTATTCCAGTGTGTTGCAGTATTCAAAGCATTGTTGGACATCTTACACTGTAGCATATCTTAAAAACATTTCATAGTGCCAAACGTTAAACATTGGGAATGAATTTAATTTTTAAAACAAATAATTTTAGATCCAAATATTTTGACTAAGACGGAAGGGCATAATTTTAAAACTATGTATTAATTGGAAATATATGTTTTACATGTCCCATAACTATGATGGAGCAAACTTACATGAAATAATCATTGGAATTAGAAGAGTTAGTCTAGTTTGTTTATACCTATTGTTCCACCATAATTATTAATAACATGTCTCAGAAGTGTTCTCTTTGAATGACAAATTGTGTGGTGACCCTACTAAATGGTAAAATTAGAGAAATTCAGTGGTTCCCACCTGCCATTCAGCCTGTGATGATACTTGACAGTAACTAGACACCTCCATAACTATGGCCATACTGTCTCCTCTACCATCATTTCTTCCCCGAGATCCCTGAACTAGGAAGTAGAGACGATTGGGGCAGCTGTGTCTGTAGAACCCCCAATGGGCTCATTCTAACTTGGGCATTGCTAAATTGACCTAATGCCTTCATGAATCATCCTCATGCTACTGTGGATGACAAAGGGCCTAACTGGGTCCACATCTCTGCCCTTCTCAGCTCCACTTTGGCCAAGAGTTTGAGAAGTATATTTTTCTTTTAAAGACCTTCCCAATCTTCAATGGACCCCTGAAGACACTAGTTAGAACTAAGCTTGAGAACACTGGTCCCTCCCCTCAACTTGATATAAAATTTTCAGTGTGTCCTTTTAATTATGGCATCTTTCTTTACTGTGTTTTTTTTTTTTCTCCTACCTTTTCGCAAGCCTAACATCCTTATGCTGTGAGATCTCTTTACTAGGAGCTTGGCTATGCCCTACCTGAACTGGCCAGTCCTGTCACGTGTACTGAATAATTTTGTTCCAAAGACATCTTTGCCTTTACCCAATTTCTTCTGATGCCTGCCCTGTGCTATGAAACTTAAATATAGCATTAGTAGTTAAGCATTACTGTGTTAACCTTTCCTGATGGCGTGGTGGCCCTTGATGGGAAAGGGGATCTTATATAGACAATGCCTTGGTCTATTGCAACGATGTATTTGAATATTTGCAGCCCACGAAAGATATTTTTAAGAAGACAGCCATTTCTTTGAAGCCTCTGAAATTATTTTTCAGATCAAATACAAATCCACATATAGAAACTATTCTCTAGTCAATGGCTTTGCAATAGAAAGTTTGTCTAAATAATTATAGTATTATAGTTTCAATTTTATCATTTTTCTCACTTAGAATAGATTTCTTTGTCATTCTCTTATATTCAGAGGCCTTTAGAAATACTCCCTTGATGGAAAGCCCTTGAATGTTTCCTAGCTCTGTTACTCTGTCATCTTTGTTCTAAAGAATGAGATGTAAAACTAACCTCTAAATCCATTTAAGTCAGAATAAATACACTAGCCTTTATTCTGTCTATGCTTTTTGTTTAGGTAACTTCAATTATTAAAAGAGCTAACTTTTCTTCTTGTAATTTTACTTAATTAAATCAGACTTCATTGCACATTTATCTGCTTACAAAATAATAGGGTGGTTATTTCCCCTACAGAAGGCCCGAAGTAATGAGCTGGCATTACTTGCAGATAATTAATCCTTTCATTCTTTATAAATAGTATCAATAACACCATGAGTCTTGGCACTTCTAGGTAGTCAAAAGTCCTTTAAAGTGGCATTGGCTGACTTACCACTGATAGCGGGTAATATGTTCACTGTAGCCAGCAGCCAAACATTGACTGACAGACAGCTCAGATGGAAATGCGGAAGTTCCTCACTGCAGAGGCCTTTCCAGGTTCCACATTGCCCTCTGCTCGTAGTAAGGGATCCTGCATTATGATTATGATTGAAGTAACTTCCCATATTGCTCTTGACTAGTACTCTTTTCTGCACCTCCTTTTTATCAGCAATCAGGTCTACATACAGCTTATTTCTTTATTATTTCATATGTGTGATAACTTTGATGGTGACATTAGAAGAGAGAGACCATCCTCTTTTGCCTTCACCCTATTTTATTTTCCTTTATCCACTTCATTTTGTTTATCATCTTTGTACTTCAACTTCATGCTCTCACCAGCTACTCCAATTCCCAGATCTGAGGATTACTGCTTGTGAAATTAAGCGCGTGCGCACACACACACACACACACACACACACAGACACTCACACACACCGAGTTTTCAAGCAATGCAGACCCAGATGCAAATCACAGTGCTCTTGTGAAAGTTACTTGAACTTCTCGGTCCTCTGGATGATAATCGCTATGTTGGAAGTTTGTTAAGGAAATTTAAATAAGATAAAGCAAGTAAAATCTCTCTTCCATCAAATAAATTAAACACATTTTCATTCCTTTCTCTGTTGGGGAGCATTAAAAGGGTCAAACTGCAGTAAAGAGCCACAGTAAATGTTAGTCCCGTTTTCTTATTTACGCACCAAATATAAGTGCTGTGGCTGCTAACCAAAAGGTCAGCACTTCAAATCGGCCAGGCGCTCCTTGGAAACTCTATGAGGCAGTTCTATTCTGACCTATAGGGTCACTATGAGACGGAATTGACTCGACAGCAATGAGTTTTTTTTTTTTTTAAGTTTGTAATACTTATTATTTTATTTGTTGTCATTGCTTCCCCCAATAAATAGGTCCTATTATTTTCAGCATTTTTTTGCTTGACAAAACTAAGCCACTGACTACACCTAGTAATTGTCCTAGGTTGCACTTGAGCCAGGCAGTTGGGTCATGGAGGTGACGCTCTTAGCCACGTCACTGCCTCTTCCTGCTCCAGGGTCTCTCACTTTATTCCCTGCTCTAGAAAACAGGAATTTACGTGACATGATTTCTGTCCTGTCCTCACGGTGTTATTGATACTATTTATAAAGAATAGCCCTGTCCTTTGGCTCTCTGATCTGCTTCTTCCTTTTAGGATTTCATCAAACACTGGCCATTTCACAGTAAAGTCTCCATATCACTTTGTGGCAGGCGTGGCATAAAACACAAGAGCTGCCCTTTGGAGAGCTGTTGTGTGCCATCAGTCTATTCTGACTCATAGTGACCATGCAGGGCAGAGTAGAATTGCCCCGCAGGGTTTCCAAGGCTGTCAGTCTTCATGGAAGCAGACTGCCACATCTTTCTCCTGCAGAATCGCAGGCCTTTCAGTTAGCAGCTGAGCACTTAAACCATTGCACTACCAGGGCTTCCTTGGAGAGCTGGGAAGGGTGGATTATTTTCCTCAAGGGAGAGCTGATCCATTAGAAGTACCTTCATGCCTCTGGTACCACAGTACCCCTTAGTGGCCTGACAGAGGTAATTTATTCATCTCATCAGAGGCATGCTGAAAGTAGACCTGGGCATTTACTAGAATTATCGTTGTTTTCTGCCAATGCCTAATGCATTTGGTTGCTCTTATCAGCCCAGTAATGTTAGAAACACATTCCCAGTCTGGTTTTGTACTTATTTTAATGCTTAAAAAACCCATTTGATGTATAATTTAGCTGCCACTGCTTTAATTTTTGCCACATATGCAAATGACCACATCTCTTAGAGAAATACAGTTTGCTTTGACCTTTTAAAGCATTGGTAAAATGTCTTTGATAGCTGTGTTTTCTGGATGCTGTTTAGCAACACCTCCGGCTCCATGGAGTTATGATTAAAATCAAGAACTAGGATGAGATGTCAGCTCTCCTATGCAGATGAAGCAGAGACAATTAAGGAGTGTGATTATGGCAAGGTAGAAATGTTAAGATAATGCCACATCAGATATTCCCATTCTACACACATTATAGGTGAGTGGAAAATGTCATCTGCAAGACAAGCACAGTAGGGATTTTTGCTTTGAAAATGCAACTACCAGATATTTAGAGAGGAGGTTTGTCTATTGCAGCTGGAAGTTTGCACTAACAGGAATAATTTAAAACCATCAAAAAAATCAAACCCACAAATGTCAAGTTAATTCCGATTCGTAGTGACCCTGTAGGACAGAGTAGAACTGCCACATAGGGTTTCCAAGGAGCAGCTGGTGGATTTGAACAGCTGACTTTTTGGTTAGCAGCCGAGCTCTTAACCACCATGCCATCAGGGCTCTGAAAACCACTAATGACTTCCCAATATATATTATCTTGCTTGAAGCTCCTTTGTTGAGAGGAGTGTGAGTGGAAGGTTAGTTGTTGAGCCCTGGTAAGATAAAGAAATTATAGCAAAACCTGGCTGATCTGATTTTTCTCTCAAATGGGATTTTTACTGACCTCGATTTTTCTTTCTTGTTTGGAAAATAATATTCTAGTTATTCCACATTGGGAACTGAGCTGTTTTACATTGCCGAATTTTCCAGTCGGCTGATATTTAGCCAACCTCAGAATTTTTTAAGTACGTAAGCAAAAAAAAAAAATTTTTTTTTTTTTTTTAAACAAAAGAAAACCCCAGTGCAGACTGACCTATACCAAATGAGAATTTGTTGGCTCACATAAATGTAAAGTCCAGACAGAATGTATTTTGTTTTTGTTTGTTTGTTTGCTTGTTTTTCTTTTCAACAATCTGCCTTCTGTGATGTTGGCTGTGTCCCAAGCCTAGCTCCATTTCCATCTGCAAGATTACTGCCAAAAGTTCCTGGAGTCACCTGGTTTCTTATCCAACTCAAACAGACATTGTGCCACACTAAAAAAAAAAAAAAAGGAAAGGAAAGGTATGAAGGAGGGAAGGGAAGAAGGGTGCAGGGTAACACAATACCGAGGCACTAGGGGTGCTATAAACTAAGAAAGTTTGAAACCACTGGATTACACCAGTTTTGGATTGTCTGATTGCCATCCATTCTCTGACTATTATACAATCATGTCAGCAAGTTAGTGAACTGAAAAAAAAGAAATTCAGTGATGTAGTGTCCAGTCCTCTGCTTTCAAAAGCAGAGCGCATTTAACAGATGGAATGTTTTCGTAATAACAACCCAGATTCATTATCCTGAACACAAGCCATCACTCGGGACTTTAATCCAGGCCTGTGTTCAGAGTTTCAAACGCTTCATTACAGAACCAGCCTGTAGCTGGTAGGCCTCAGGGCCCAAATGTAGCTTTGGGAGGGCTACTGTCAGGCATGTAATTTAAGCTAACGTTCAGAGTTTTCTCTTTCTTTTGGCTGGGTTTTGTTTCTCCCCGTTAGAAAAACAGAATTAAAGAAATGAAAGGATCATTAGCTTTAGATAAGCCTGTGCTAGGGTTCTAGTTCTGACTCCAGCTTTTTTTTATTTTAGTAAGCTCAGCATCTTAATCTGTAAAATGAGGGCAAGAAAGCCTATATTTCAACGTAAGGGGCTTTGCCTGAAGCCTGGTATGTGATAGGCATTTACCATACTATCAAGGCAAATATTTATAATATAGCTACTATGTGTGTGATCTATGTTCAGTACTGTCGTGGCCAAAAACACAGCTCTGTTGATAAGAAGATAAAGCATGTGAGAGAACAAGCTCCCTATGGAGAAGCTCGACTCTGCGCACAGTGGGCTGCGGTGAGTCAGAATTGACTGGATGGCAACTAACAACAACAGGAAGTGGAGGGTGATACAGTGGAGGTTTTAAGAGTAATGAGAACATAAAAAGAGTAATGAGAACATAGAAGAACACAATTATTTCTGACTGGCAGGATAAAGAACACTTCTTGGAGGAGATGACACCCATGTTGGGGTCTGAGGCATGACTGGATGTCACCAGGCAAAAGCGGAGTGAGAGGCGTATGAGATGGGTGGTGGAGGACAAGCAACAGGTCACTCACTGCTGAGAGAGAGCAAGTGTGAAAAGCAGGCCAGGCCAGTGTGGTTGAGCATCTGGGGCACGTGACAGTTGACGCAGACGGTTGGAAATACAGACTGAAGCCAAGTGGGGTAGACATTAACTATTGTTCTCTGGAGGTAGGGCTTAATTCTGTAGTTGAGAATTTTAAGCAGAGCTGGGGACAGCTTCAGTGGTTGTGCGACGGGAACACCCAGAAAGGGTAGATGGGAAGTCAAAGACACGGTAATATACTCCTCACTTCTTTGTTCTTTCTCATCCTTCATGCTTACTATCTTCTCCAACTCTCTCTCTTGCTCTTCCTCTATTTCATATTTACATTTCTCTCACATTTATCCTATATTATCCTATATTTCTCAGCTTTTACCTCAAGAAGCTTGAATTATTTGTCTATCATCTGTCTATGAGAAATCTCTTATTTCTGGTCAAATAATGGACCTGGAATCACATTCATTCAACAAAAATTTATTAATTATGGGGTACATTATTTGGGTGTTTGTATTTTGACTTAAGCAAAACAAAACAAAATCGATACTACCTGATGTTCACCAGTTATGTTCTTCACTGCTCATGCGATTTTTTTTAACGAGTTAGCTAGGATATGTTACATTACAGTAACTGAAATTTGAAATATTATTAGACAACATTACAGCTTCTCCTAGAGACACTTCAGTCTTTAAAGCTAGTTTATATTAAAAACAAACAAAAAACAAATCCATTGTCGTCGAGTCAATTCCAACTCATAGCGACCCTATAGGACAGTATAGAACTGCCCCATAGGGTTTCCAAGGAGCTGCTGGTGGATTTGAACTGCCAACCTTTTGTTTAGCAGCCATAGCTTTTAACCACTATGATACCAGGGCTCCAGGGCAGTTTATATTAATGCAGTTTAAATACTTGATGTATTAAGTTACAGTCTAATATGGGAGACATGCCACATAGTACACTCTAGAGTCAGACAGTCCTATGGAGTCCCAGCTCTGCCACTTATTAACTGTGTACCCTTAAACAAGTAACTTAGTCTCCCTGAGACTCAATATGCTCATCTGCAAAATGGAGGAAATAATACCTAATGCTAAAAGTTCCTGTGAGGATTACAACCTATATATACATGTAAAGACTGTGTTTATAGAGTTCAAATGGTTAACTATTCTACTACTTTGAGAACTTGACAAAGACTATCTTATTTATCTCTGTATTCCCTATATCTAGAGTATTCCCCATGTCTACTGAGTAGTAGACTCCACAAATCAAATTGAATTAATAAGATAACTATGATTTTTTAACTAGATTTTATGATTGTCAATAGCTCAGCACTCAGTGATTGTAATGAATGACAATGAATGACTTTTTTATTGTAGTAAGTAAAAAAAAAGTTTAGAACTTCAAAGAAATATCTAAGGAAGCTATTACAGTGATAGCAGATTAACTGGACAACAACAATAAAAACTGGAACTTCCTTATCAAGAATAAAAGGAAAAGTTAAGTAATTAAAGTGGCAAAAAAGAATGTCTCCAAGCCAACGTGTATTATTTTATGAAGTGTTTGTCTTTGTACATGATGTTAAAGTTTTCCTTTGAAATGATGAATATATTTTACTCAAAGGTACGAGAAGGTTTCCATGACTACGACCTCTGGAGGAAGGGGATAACTTTTTTTAAACATGCATGTGTTTTATTCCGTTCACATTATGTACCAAACCAGCTGGTTAAATGCTTTCTCAAGAACTTTAAAAACAGAAATAAAGTAAAAATAAAGTTCATTCCTCTGACTCTTCTGATGTGCTCGGTCAGCTAGAGATACTACTTCAGAGAAAGTTGAAGGTGGCTTTCACATTTTTAGGTAGGGAAACTATAGTGCTTACA
This sequence comes from Elephas maximus indicus, assembly GCF_024166365.1. NCBI lineage: Eukaryota > Metazoa > Chordata > Mammalia > Proboscidea > Elephantidae > Elephas > Elephas maximus. The sequence continues at coordinate 66,874,146 of NC_064841.1, read as the reverse complement.
GGTTAAATTCTTTGTCCGGATCACATAGCAAGTCATCAATATCTCAGAAAACAAAGATCTCAGACTTCTTATTTACCATCTTCTTTACCAAAGCTTATCTCTTCCTTGTAATCTGCACCACGTGTGTTACAAAAACTTTCTCCTTACAAAAGAACCTCTATGCCCAGCAAAGGAATTCTTGAGCTTGATGTACCTCCCAAAAAATAAAACAAAACTTTAAAAAGTCTTTATCAATAAACTTGAAATGGGTCATGAACATGGACGGAGAATTTCCCTTTACTGGAAGTGTGAAAAGAGACAGCTACATTAAATTACTTCTCAGTGCACTTTCATCTCACATACTTTGGACATGTTGTCAAGAGGGACCAGTCCCTGGAGAAGGACATCATGCTTGATAAAGTACAGGGTCAGTGAAAAAGAGGAAGACCCTCAACCAGATGGATTGACATAGCGGCTGCAACAGTGGGCTCAAGCATGACGACGATTGTGAGGATGGTGTAGGACCGGGCAGTGTTTTGTTCGTCACTATGAGTCAGAACTGACTCAATGGCACCTAACAACAAAACAGCACACTTTCACTTCTAAACATTTTAAAATTAGAGAAAAAATTGAAGAGAATCTATTCTGTAAATAAATTACACAGTGGCTTCTAATTTCTCTCTTCCTTGTGCCAAAATATTACACTCTCAGGGGAAAATATCCGTGAAATCAGCTGTGAATCCTCACATGACTAAAGGAGATCTTTGAATTAGTTTTAATATTTCCAATTGGCTGTTTTGAAACTGTCCTGAGTCGGGTGCCCAGAGTGCCCATGAAAGCTCTTAGCTCAGGGCATCTAACCCATTGCCGTCCAGTCAGTTCTGACTCAGAGAGACCTTATAGGACATAGGAGAACTGCCCTATATGTTTCCAAGGAGTGGCTGGTGGATTCAAACTGCTGACCTTTTGGTTAGCAGCCCAGCTCTTAACTACTACACCACCAGGGTATCTAGTACTTGGAAAATTGCTGTGCTGACTTACTGAATCTTACAGGAACAACAAGCAATTCTACCAAGTATTTATTGAGTGTCTACTATGTGCCAGATACTGTAGCCATCGGGAGGGAGGTGAAACAAGACAGCAGAAGCCTACATTCTAGACTCACAAAAGTAAAAATAGAGCACCTAAGTCATGCTTGTTTTTATTTGAAGCATATAAATCTTTTATTCATTTTTATTGTTTTCAGTCTGATTCATTAGGGAATGCTAAAGAAAGCTTAAAATCTTTAGAGGAGAGGACGTGGCTTCTTCACTCCGTTGTGTCCTTCCCTCAGTGTTTAATTCCCATTTTGGATCCATATCTCCATGGAAACTTCAGAAGCAGAAAACACCAACCTTGCCCTCCTGTATAGAATATACATACGTACATGTTGAACTTTATCATCACTGACCTGATTTCCTAAAAGAAGTCCACTTTATAATGAAAACTGACTTTTGTGTTAGACTGTCTGAAAATCGAATATCAACTCTCATACTTCTTAGGTGGTCAACCTAGTTAATTTCTCTGGGTCTTATTTCCCTCATCTGTGAAATGGGGTAATAATAACTACCTCAAAGTTGTGTACTGAAAATTTGAGAGATGACGTATGTACCTGGTAGTTAGTGTACGTTCAATATATTCTCTCTCCCCCTTTACCTGACAAAGCCTCTCCCCTCCAAGCTTAAAAGTGCTATACAAAAATAGATGAATAAACCAGTTGATTCAAAACACTGAACTGAATTAAAATTTAACTTTCCTTAGAAAATTTCTGTATGCCCTTCTAGGTAACTGGAGACATCATTGCTTAAAACCATAAAATCAAGGTTTTGTAATTTTCTTCATCTAGGATCCCAGAATCCACAGATTTGCTTAATCTGAAGTCCTAAATTGTCACTCAGAATAGTGACCAAGCAAATTAGACTGAGCAAATTACAGTAGCATTTCAAAAATGTTATTGGAGAGGGATAATACACAAAGAGTAAAATATGTATTTATGATGTATAGAAGGAACTACTTCCAGAAAAATACTGGGAGAAAATTAAATTGAAGAAACATTTTGGGTTGTATTAAACATTGAACATTGAATCTAGACTTTGAGTCCAAAGTCTAGATCTCCCATGTACTGTCTCTGTAAGTGTCTTAGCCATCTAATGCTGCTACAACAGAAATACCACAAGTGGATGGCTTTAACAAAGAGAAATTTATTCTCTCAACGTCTAGTAGGCTACAAGTCCAAATTCAGGGCATCAGGTCCAGGGGAAGGGTTACTCTTTCTGACAGCTCTGGAGGAAGGTCCTTGTCATCAGTCGTCTCTTGTTCTGGGAGCCTCCAAGCGGAGGAACCTCAAGTCCAAAGGATGTGCACTCCTCCTGGCACTGCTTTCTTGGTGGTATGAGGTCCCCCTGTCTCTCTCTTTTATATCTCAAAAGAGATTGGCTTAAGACACTACCTAATCTTGTAGACCTCATCAATATAATTGCATTAATCCACCTTATTACATCATAATGATAGGATTTACAACATATAGGAAAAGCACATAAAATGGTGGACAATCACATAAAACGGTAAACACACAATACTGAGAATCATGGTCCAGATAAGTTGACAGATATTTTGGGGGGACACAGTTCAACCCAGGACTGTAAGAGTGGACGAATATGTAATCTCTGTGAGCATCAGTTCCTTCACCTGCAAAATATGAGACTGAACTGATGTCCCCAAGAATTGACAGCTAAAGGAGATCACTTAGAAAAAGCTGTTAAGCTGTCATTCACTTTGAATACAATAAAAGACAGTCAAGAGAGGTTAACAGATTTTTATGAGGCAAATGACAATAAAAACAGAAAAAAAAATCCAAAGTATCTCGACCCAGAATAAGCATTTGTTACATGCATGAATAATAAAAAAAATGGACACTCCAGTTTTGACCCTTTGATGACACTGATTGTCAGCATGTTCAACAGAACAGTGGAACCATCTCTCCACGCCCCCCTCCACTCCAACTCATCACAATTTAGTGCCTTATAAAGTAAAGATTCCTTTTGTCTCTGTGCCTTATTGGACACTGATGACGCAGTCATTAAGAGATGGGCTGCTAACCAAAACAGCAGTTTGAATCCATCAGCCATGAAATAACTTCAGTAGGTAAAGGCTAAGAGACAAAGGAACCTGAGGGAGATATTTAAACAAGTAGATCATTAAGGCCATCTTGATCAGCTCTTTGCATTAAGCCATTTTATAGAATACAAAAGGGTGGGGAAATTTCTTTTGCCACTGCTGCTGTCTAGGATGATAGGGCTCAGGTATAATTTAACGTGGTCGCCTTCCAACAGCAGTTCCCTTATCTGTCCGCTGGGAGCTCTGTATTAACTTCCAGCTCTCCACACCAAGGGGATCCCAGATTGAAATTGTGAATTGAAAGCAACCTGGCTATAGAAATCTATCTTCCTGAAAGTATCCTCCGTATTTCCAATCTCCCAGCTCTGTTAGGCTCAAGATCAAATACATCTGTTGATGGAATGAATAAACAAAGAGGAGATGAAGCGGCTGTGGAGGAAAATTCAAGTTTAGTAGCTGTGCACTCTGATTGTTTTCTTTGAACATAAAATACTGGAAGTCTTGACCTGTGGGTCGCTCTGTATGCTTTCTCTTTTAATCTTAAAAAAAAAAAAAAAAAGTGTCCAGTAGCTATTATATTGCATTGTAGGATTTCATCTTAGAAATTAATAGAGAGAAACTCAGCTTTGTCAGCATAAATTTTTGAATTTATTGCAAGGTAGTCATGGCAAGGCACACAGGTAAAACCTCATGATATTCATTTAGAACCAGAGAATCAAATTAACAATTACAATTGCAATGTTAATTCAATGGTTAGAATCTTTTACCTTGTACTAGCAGTCTTAGGAGGAAGACTTGACCATGGCTTGCACTTGGCAGAGGTCCCTCATCGCTGGATCTGAGATTGATGGCAGTGGACAGAATCTCAGCCCAGAGTCTGTCTTTGAAGAGAATCAGGTTCTAGAGGGAGGTTCTATCTCTGCCTTGTCTCAGTGAGTGCACAGAAATTCAGGATTTATGTGTGAATTTTTCACCTTGGCCTCACCCAATAAGGGCCAGAGCAGCAACATCAAAGACTAGTATGTTATGTCTTCTCTCCGGGGGTAGAGATTAGCTGTCTCATATTTTTGACAAGGGAGATAAGGGAGATTGTTTAGATTTATGTCTCATTCAAGGCTACTTTACAAAGATCATGCTATATTTTCATTTATCACAGCATGCCATGTCAAAGACAACTTCAAGGTTCTTTACCACATTCTTCACATACATCTATGTTTCTATATCTAAGTTCAGAAATTTTCTAAATAACTTTCTAATGATTTACAGATCTCTAATGTTGTTCTTAGGTGCCGTCAAGTTGGTTCTGACTCATAGCAACCCTATGTACAACAGAACGAAATACTGCTGGGTCCCGCGCCACCCTCACAAATCATTGCTATGTTTGAGCCCATTATTGCAGCCACTGAGTCGATCTATCTCGTTGAGGGCTTTCCTCTTTTTTTGGTGACCCTCTACTTTACCAGACATGATGTCCTCCTTTAGGGACTGGTTCCTCCTGTGATCTAAGTTCAGAAATTTTTAAAATAACTTTCTAATGATTTACAGATTTCTAATAACTTGTAGTTAATGTTAGAGAGCCTCACAAAGGTAAATGTACTTCTAAGGTTATATTATGAGTGCTCATACATATGTATTTTGAAAGCATAATAGTGACTTATACCTTACGTGATTTGACAGCATCGGAGAAGCATGGAGAACACACATGAAAATAATATTCTGCATCTCCAACAGTTAAAATGTAATGTCACAGTTTTGCAAGTTGTAAAGAATTTTCAAAGGAATATTTTTTCAGACTTCTTGTCAGGTTTATGATGACATGCCTAATAAATTAGCCATAGCCATTACATCACAATTTCACTATTCTTCATTTACATTAATTTATTTTCATTTCTGAGACATATTTATCTACTTATTGCTGCCCTTTCACTTGTTTGAGTAACATTTTAGAGCGCAATTATAGCTTTGCCTCCAAGTCATCAATCTTAGCCGATAACATGCAGACAACCAGTTAAAAATCTGTCTTAAAGTGTTGGCCAAGAGCTACAAATTCTCCGTGTGACCATTTACCCACTGAAACTCGTATTTGTGGCTGTCATACATGACCTTCGAATTCTGAAAAAGAAAATGTTATCTTCTGTCACCACTGTGCCCAAGAGATCACTGCACTTTAACCCAGGAGTACTGGTTTATCAGATTTCCCTCCTTCTAATTAGGCAGCAGGTTATTTATCCAGCTTTTAATGGGTCAAAGGCATGTGATAGATTTTGTGAAGAATTCAAAGGAAATACAAAGGCTTCACAATCAGAGACATGGTCTCTGCCCCCAAAGACAGTTCAATGTCACAGAGGAGGTAAATCACGGGTGCATTAAAAATGGGTTGTGTAGGGTTTTTAAAGGAACAAACTTGATTTGGAGGAAGCTGTGAAAGGAGAAGATTTAAGAAACATATTTGCTTTCTTATGACTTCTAGTGTTTCCATTGTTTTTCTCATAATTTGCTTGAGTCATTGATGAGGAGGGATAAGAGGCTCCTCCCACACAAAATGAACGTTCTCACTGAATGACCTTGAAATGATAATGTTTGCCTGTACTTCAGAAATTGGTCATGGCACCCATTTAGGTCAATAATTTTAACTTTACTACAGGCAAAAGGAAAACAGTATGAAAACAGTCAGGAAAATATAGAACAGTGGTTCTCCGATTTGATGTGCACAAGGATTATCTGAGAATAAATCGTGAAACACAGCTTTGTTGTTGTTGGGTGCTGCAGAGTCAGTTTTGACTCATAGTAACCTCATGTGACAAAGCAGAACTGCCACACAGGGTTTTCCAGGTTGTAATAATCTTTATGGAAGCAGATTGCCAGGTCTTTCTTCTGCGGAGCCATTGGGTGGGTTGGAGCCGCTGGGTGGGTTGGAGCCGCTGGGTGGGTTTGAACAACTGATCTTTAAAGTTAGCATCTGAATGCTTAGCCACTGAGTCACCTTTAGACATTCCAATTCAATAGAGAATACCCCACCCTCAGATACTCTTACTCAATAGATGAGACTACCCACGTTCAGACATTCTGTCTGATTCAGTAGGTCTGGGATGGGGCCTGGAGATCTGCATTTTAAGATTCATTCTAAGTAATTCTGATGCAGAAGACCCAAGGCCACGTGCTGAGATGTCGCACTATAGAAGAAGGTACTGAATGCCACAGAGGTGCTACCTTGGTGCCTTTATTGAAAGAGCTAAGCCTTATAAAGCATTTTATCAGTGGTTGGTGTTCTTATTCGAATACCCGAGTTAGATGGTCATTGATGTGAGTTTAAGCTGACTCACCAAATTCGTACTTTCCTAGATTAATCTCCTTAGGAATTTCTTTAATTCCCTTTGCTTATCTGATTCAGGATTCTTGCTGCAATTTGCCAAGCAATACTCAGCTGCCTCACAATCCATCTCTCTCCTTACCTCTGTTGGGGATACGTTTAAGCACTCAGGAGTAAACCCACTACCCACTGCCATTGAGTCGATTCCGACTCACAGCGACCCTGTAGGACAGAATAGAACTGCCCCCATAAAGTTTCCAAGGAGCTCCTGGAGGATTTGAACTGCTGACCTCTTGGTTAGCAGCCCTAGCACTTAATCACTACGCCACCAGGAGTAGACTGATTAAATAGCAATAATAGAAAAGTTAAGCTGTGGTTCTGCTGACCGTGACGTGTGTATGGCCTGGCTAACTTGTAAAAACTTAAAATGACTACATTTTTGGGGGGTATGACACTTCCCAACTGTACCCTTGAAAAGCATCCGGTCTGTGCTGCAAAGGATAGAAGAGAAGTTGTTTAAAACAGGGTTTGAAACCAGTTAGTTCCAGTTCGAACCCCTGCTGAGAATCTGCATTTCCACCCCAGATATACTGAATCAGAATCTACATTTTAACGAGATCTCTGGGTGACTCTTATGTATAATACATGTTGAGAATCCTTACTCCACTAGTGGGTCTCAGAACTGATCCCTAACCAGCAGCATTAGCATTGCCTGGGAGCTGGCTTAAATCTCATCCCAGGGGCTGAATCAGTCCCCTTCCAATTGATTGTCTTTTATTTTGAGCATTTTTGTTTCCACCTTAGACCACTTTGGCTTCTCTCAATCTTTTTATCCCTGGGTTTTTACATTTCATTTTGTTCTGTTCTGTTCCGTTCTGTTTTCTGATATGTTACTTAAAAAAAAAAATCAATACATAGTCATTCTTAAGATCTTAAAACATTAAAAAAAAAAAATTAAATCACATTTCATTCTTTCCTTAAATATTTGGAAGAAAATAAAATTTTCCAAGTGGTGTTATCTTAAAGGCAAAGCTTTAGAATATCATATCAGTTGTTCTCAATCCCTTCATCATTAAAATTTTTGAATTAAATTCATGTCAGAAAGTTAAGAAGAACACATTTTTTTTTTTTTCATAATTGGCTTTTGGTCAAGTTTGACAAAAATGAAATCTTGCATGGCGTTATATGGCGAATGAGAAGATTATGAGGCTATTCCACTATGTACTTTTTTTCTTTTCTTTTTTGTGAAATTGTGCAATTTTTTATTGTTATTTAAAGCTGAGTTTCATGTACAGGATCCACAGGTGAAAAATTGTGGTGAATTTAACACAGATTCATCAAATTTCAGTTTACGTTCTGTTTAAAGTTAAAAATGAACAAACGCCCTTGTATTTTGTGGGCTTCTATTGCAGCGCCTAGAATCCTGGTGGCACGCTGGTCAAGCACGCAGCTGCCAACTGAAAGGTCAGTGGTTGGAACCCGGCAGCTGCTCAGTAGGAGAAAGAGGTGGCAGTCTGCTTCCTTCGGAAAAGATTACAGCTCTGGAAACCCTATGGGGCAGTTCTACTCTGTCCTATAGGGTTGCTATGAGTCCGAATCAACTAAAAGGCAATGGGTTTTGTTAGTGTTTCAGAGAGTACCGTTGTTTATCAAGGATTTTTAATTGCTCTGTGTAATTCTTAATGTTGAATTGTGGAGATCTTAGCAGAATTTACCATCCCGTGATGGAATTGTTGTAGAGGTTGTAATAAATACTGCATAGAAGAGAAAGTTTTGAACAAAGTGATATTCACAAAAGCCAGTATGAGATCTAGAATGAGAATATACTTAAAAAAAAAAAAAGAAACAAAACGTAACTGTTGCCAGTTTGTATATTAGGGTAAATACACAAAAAATTGCATGCTGAAAAGAGGAGAAACGTTGTGTTATCAAGCTTGCCATTGAAAAGAAAGAAAAGCATAAAAGTAGGAAAGGGAAATAATGTTCTTTAATTGCTCAAAGAGAAAGAAGGAGAATTGCAGCAAAGAAGATACCATCTAAAGGGTAATTAATTTTATTATCAGTATGGTGCTTCTGGGACCAATTACACATGAAACATCCACAATTATTTTTCTGGGCTTGAAGATATTCTCTGAAGTATGGCGTACATCATATTTCTTTGTTCATGTTATGCGCTATTATCACAACAATGAAGATGTGCTCTGGTTATTTTTTCACTCTGAAAAACAGATGGCACTGCTCCAGGACAGAGTTTAAGTCCTTAGTCCCAGAGAAAGCAGACTCTTCTTCGTGGGTGTGATGGATCTGGCTCCCTGATTCATAGATCCAAAACCTCTGTTTGGCGTATTTCTGTTACACATCACTCCTAGTGGCCTAAAACAACACCTCTTTGTTATCTCAGTGTCTGTAGGTCAGAAGTCTGGCATAGCATAGCTAGGGTCTCTGCTCAGGGTCTCACAGGCTGAAATCAAGGTGTTGGCCAGGCTGTGTTCTAATCTGGAGGCTCTTGGAAAAATCCACCTTCATGCTCATTCATTTTGTTGGAAGAAGTCAGTTCCTTGCAGTTGTACAACTGAGGTCCCCATTTTCCTTCTTACTGTCACCATGGGCCACTCATAGGTTTAGAGGCCACTCACAGGTCCTTCCCATGGGACTTCCTAAGCAGTTCACAACATGCATGTTTGCATTCCTCAAGACCAGCTTCAAGGTTTTCTTTCTTCAAGGAGTGTTGTCTCTTTGACTTCCTCTTCCTCAATTCGCTGGAGAAAACACTCTTCTTTTAAAGGAGTAACTTGATTAGGTCAAGCCCAGCAAGGATAACCTCTCTTTCACCATATAATGTCACATAATTATGGGAGTGATATGGTATCATAGTCAAAAATCCCATTCACACTCTAGGAAGCAGATTATACAAGGATATCGGTCATTAGGAATCATCTTGGAATCCTTCCTACCACATGTATCCATAAATGAGTCCCAATTTCTTTAATAGAAGTTGAGGGTTGGGCTGGATAATTAGACAGACATAGATATGGTTAGAGTTGTAGCGGTAGACGATACAGATGTTTCACATTATGCTGCAGACATGGCTGTAATGGCATTGTATCCCAATATCCCATTATCTCAGTTAGACCTTACACCTACAATATGTTACTGATGCTCGGAGAGGCTAAGTAACTGCCAAAGACAAAAAAGCTAGCAAAAGGTAGAGTGAGCATTTTAACATAAGGATCTCAGATTCCAAAGCCCATGGTTTTAAGGACTGTGCTACATGATCCCATAAAATCTCAGGTTTCTTATAATTAGAAATTTCTCTTTATCTCCATTGGCTAATTAATATATGGAATGTGGTAGATGTTAACCCAATCTTTGTTAGATAACAATGAAGTAATTAAATATGAGCACAGAATGGGTTTGGTAGCACTATAGAAACCAAAATAATTATAAATTTGTTAATTCATGGGGGAGGGTGACAAGAAATAAATACATCCATAACTGCAGATGTTCTTAAAAGCCATAGCCAGGAGCTCGTACATTTTGGTACAAAAAAAAAAAAAAAAAATGGAGAGATATTTCTTTTTTTTTTTTTTTTAATTATTATTATTATCATTGTATCTTAGAGAAATACAAAATTTCAGGCAGAGGAAGAACCAGCTAGGGGATGAAAATAAACATTAGTACTTCAGACATGGTTTCTTAGTTTCCTAGTGCTGACATAACAAAAAATATCACAAGTGGGTAGCTTTAAAGAAAAGACATTTATTTTCTCACAGTTCTGGAGGCTAGAAGTCAGAAAGAAGGCTAGGCTCTTTCTTTGCGGACCTAGGAGAAAATTAGTCTCTTTCTGCTTCTGTAGCTCCGGGTGTTTTCTTGGCATTCCTTTGCTGCTTGTAAATGTATCTTCTCATGGCCTCTGTCTTCCTCTGTGTGTGTTTGTGTCTATTCAGCTCTCTCTGTTTTTCTTTAATTGTAAAAACGTAGAAGGCACAACAACTGCCAATTCAATATTTTTCATGTGTACAGTACAATAAAACCAATTACATCGATCATATGCAATCATCACCAATTTTCACTGCCAAATTTTCCATCCCCATAAACAAAAACTCAATGTTATATAAACAATGATTCTCACCTTTTCCTGTCCTTCCCACTCCTGGTAGCCACTATTAAACTCCTAATCTCTGAACATTGCCTATTTTGGGTATCTAATATTAAAAAAAAAAAAAAAAATATTTTTTTTTAATATTAAAAATATTTTTAATATTAGTGAAACCATATAATATTTGTCCTTGTGATTGACTGGGTTGTGGCCTGTATCAGGACATCATTTCTCTTTATGATAGAGTAGTATTCCATTGCATGTATGTACCACATTTTGTTTATCCATTCATTTGTTGATTGACATTTGGGTTGTTTCCCGCTTTTGGCTATAGTGAATGTTCGGCTCTTTTTATAAGACACCACTCAGAAGGGACTAGGTTTAGGATTCCCTCTAATCTGGTATGGTTTCATTAACATAGCAAAAGAAAACTCCCATTTCCAAACAGGGTCATATTTACAGGTACTGGCATAAGGACTTCACCATAACTTTTGGGGGGACATAATATATGGAGTTCATAACACATGGAAAAGAAGAAGAGTAGTGGGTAAGTGATCCAAAAATACTAGAGATGAGAAGGACGTTTTGAAGGGCTGAAAAGAGTGGTCAATGAAGGAAATGGAGCAATCTGCTGCACTTGACAGAGCCAGGGAATGCAGCTAAGAGGAACTAAAATTTGAACAAAGAGGAAAGAAAAGTAGGGAGGGGATCCCTAGATGAATAGAATGGAAAATTGACATTCCTAGCTGAGAGGAATCATGAGTGCAAAGCCTTGGCAGTGCTAACCAATGGTCAGATGGTTTAGGTCAGCTAGAGCATTGACTACAACATAAATCCTTCACACAGAAGTGTCAAGAGTTGGAGGTAAACAGGTGACAGAGGCTAAATGGTGAACAGGGTTAAATGACATGAGGATATCATTGAACTTGATCCTAATGGTAATGGGAAAATTTTAATGATTTTAAACACAGAGAATCGTGGTCATATCTGAAGGAATAAAGCCAGGAAGGAAACTATGTCATTGCTATGGAAGATGAATTATAGTAATAATAGCTAACATTTATATTACACTTCCCATGTGCCAGGCACTATTACAAGTGATTTACATGTATTAATGTAATCCTCATAGGAAATAAAATAGTTAGGTATTGCCATTATCACCCCTTTTCCAATAAGGAAACAGAGGCACACGGAGATTAAGTAACTTACCTAAAGTTAAACAGCTAGTAAATAGAACAGCCCTGATTCAAACCCAGCAGTCTTGGTCCAAGACTAGCCTGCTCTGCTATACGGCTCCAGAGAATGGTGACAAGGCAATAATGCATCTAAAAACATAAACATATATTAATACAACTTTGATCATGAAGTCACCACCAATTTTATAATCAAAATATGGGCAATTTTACTAAAGATATTTGAAAAGGGTAACAGCATGATTTGCTTTACTATTTTAGGACAAAATCTGCTTTCTTGTTTCCTGAATTAATTTTGATAATTTTCTTTAATCTCCTTATTTTTCAGTAGCTTTCTTTCTGTTTGTTTGTTTTCAGATTTACCTTAGCAGGATCCTTAGTTTTGATCCCTACTTTAGTGTTTTTCGAGGAGGTCCTGGGAGCAAAGTAGTTAAGCATTTGGCTGCTAACCAAAAGGTCAGTGGTCCAAATCCTCCGGCCACTCTCCAGGAGAAAGATGGCGGCAGCCTGCTTTTGTAAAGGTTGCAGCCTTGAAAACCGTATGGGGCAGTTCTACTCTCTTCTATAGGGACACTATGAATCAGAATCGGCTCAACAGCAACGGGTTTTTAGTTATTCTATTTAGTGTTAGGACTAATGAAGACAGTTTATATTTTCTTTCACTTCTATATCAAAATTCTATCTGCTTAAGAAAGGAGAAAAAGAATCTACATAAAGAAAACTTTCAACTTCAGTCTATGTGCTTAATACCAGATTTAATGCTTGTTGAATTAAAAACTATTAAAGAAAAATATTTGGGTTGAGGCAAGTGAAACTGAATTGTGTTTCTTAAGGCATATTATTGATTTGGTCAATAAATAGTTGATGATTTGAGATTTTAAGTACAATAAAACTTAAGTTAGATGCTGTAGCAAAGTAGAAGTTTTAAACAATAGAGCTGAAATTCTTAAAGAAACATATATATCTCTCAGACTTTTCAACTTTAAATCAGCAGTTTAAAACTTCAATTACAAATACAATTCAGCAAATATTTATTAAAATTTTATTTTACAGGAGGTAGAGAGCTGGGCAGTCACTAGGGAAAAGAGAGATGGATGAGACTTAATAAAGAATGTTCCAGAAGCTTCCAAAGCTAGTGAAGAAGAAAAGAAGCATATAAGCAAGTGTAGTGCAAGGCACAGCAGAATAAAGGTAAAAATGAAGTATAAATAAAACACGGAGAAGAAAGTGATTGGTTTTGACTGAAGAAGTCAGAGAAACTTGCTTATGGAATTTAACCCGAGCTTTGGACAATCAACAGTTTCAGTAGCTGGGAGTTAAAAGAAGGAAACTCCAAGTTGAAATAAAAACTTGGCACATACAGAGATGTAAAACTACAGTGCGTGTTCAGGGAAAAGCAAGTAATCTAATGAGATGGATGTGAGACCGGAGATATGCTCAATACCAGGTCAGGGAGGGCATTCAAGACTGTCAATGCCCTTTGGCCAAAGACCACCAGGAACAAATGCGTAACTGAACAGACTGGGTTATTGTTCCTTGCATGAGGGACACCACACACTATGGATAACCATGAGATGTCTCAATATAAGGGCGTTGGAAAGGATTTGGGCTTTGGTTGAATGATTTGGGAGAGAGCCTAAGGAAGCAAGAATTTGCTCTAATTTGGATGTTGTCAGAAGGGGGACAAGTCTATGGTGGGTATCTCTATAAATCTTTATCTATAGGGAATGAAGACCAAAATGAGGATAAAGCTACAATTGAGAAAGCAGCAGTCACTCATTTTGGCCAAGAGAAAGCGTGTTTGATATTTTTTAGGTGGCATAGTGACCTTGTTTTCATGAGTGCTTACACAAAATCATGAAATACTCTTGCTTTGTTTCATTTTATTATGGTCTTAGAGTAACCTTTTTTTTTAGAGTAACCTGTCTGAGTTTGGTATTCTTTGAGGTTGTTTATGACTGCCAGGAGAATAGCATGGCTACCTGTGAGTGCCAGATCAGCCTCTGGGTATCAGAGGTGCTCTGTTTTTCTTTCTCAAGACTTATAATAGCCTTCTTTAGGTGGTGACAGTTCTGAAAGACTTGTTAGCTAAGCGTTAATAACTCCCAACCACATTTTGCCTTGGAGAACAGAAAATGAAGGATAGAGGGAATGGAGACAAGGATGCCAGTTGCCAATAGTCCAGAAGAAATAGGAGTCCTGAACTAGACTAGATGTACAACAGGACCCTTGAAATTTAGGAGGATATACAAGGGTTTCAGACTCAGAGGTGGGACAGGAATATGGAAAGACCAAACAAATGGGGGTCGAGGGATACTACTGCACAATTTTGCCAAGACTGGCATTCTCAAACACTTAACATCTTAAAATTTCCTGCAAATATTAGGAGCTGCTAATCATGGGTATTTTTCGGTTCACCTCTCCCTTCAGAGCATCGCTTCTTAAGCAATAGAAATACCTTGTCTTATTGCCAACCTCACAGAAGCAGAACAGATGTTGTTTTTGGATAACAGGTATGCCATATGCATAGTGTTCTTTAGTATATTTTAATTAATGATTTTTTTACTCCTCTGGCACCATCAATCCCATGTTCTTTGCCTTCTCCCCACTCCAATAGATGGATGGAGAAGAAATGTCCCTTTGTGAACATATACGTGATCACACATGGTAGGGATTAGAGGAGTGATAGTAATTTCCTTAAGCTACACTATATGTGCTACTTTAGAATTGAGCCTTATATGTCCTTGCATGTAAACAAATAGTAGGCCTAAGTAAATGAATAAAGATTGTCTTATGGAAGACCTATCTGCTTATAAAGTAATGGGATGGAGGAAAAGGCTGAGTTGTGAATCCCAGCAGACCAAATATGATGGCCCTGGTATAATGCTTCTCAAATGTTCATGTGCACATGTGTCGCCTGGAGATCTTGTTAAAATGTAGATTCTGATTCAGAAAGTTGGATGGGGCTGAGATTCTGTGTTTCTACCAACTTACCAAATGGTGGCAATGCTGCCAGTCTCAAACTAGACTTTGAGTAGCAAGGCTCACTTTGTCATTATACTTAGTTTGTTCACTAATACTCTGTGAGCTGTTGCTCAATTTCTCCTAAAGTTCTGCATTTTCTTTCTTTTCTCCTTCCCCCTACCTTCATCTAATATATATGGTCTCTCTTAATCCCTTTCTTCTACTCTCACCTTTGCTTTCTTTGCTTAAATAAAACAATCTTAGTGTATTAATTTACTTTCATACTTCATTTTAAAAACAAACCTAAATTTTGAAATTAAACAATGTAGACACAACATTCAAGAGATAGTGATTTATTTCTCTTCTGTTTTGCATCTCGCTTCGCATATCTAAATGCAATTCTTGAGTTTCTGGAAGGGATCTCTGGGAGTTTGGTGTCTTCTTGAAAGCCTGAAAACCATCTGCATTCATGAAGCAGATTCTTGATTATGATTACATAGCTACAGATTATCTTGATTATATTGGTTACATTTAGCTATAGTCTTATTATTCTCTCAATTAAATGTGTCATTTTAGCAAGAGTTTAATTTTCTACTCCCAGAAAGAAATAATGAAATCTCTCAGAGAGAGATGAGGAGGGGAAGACGGAGAAGAACATTTTGCCATTCATCTCCTTTCTTTTCTGGAATCATCTTAGCAGCATGTTTCTTTATAGACTTGAACATTGATGGTAAAACTACTTTTTGGGAGGAGGCGGCAAACCAAATAACAGCAGCACGTCAGAGACCTTTGCATTTAAAGACCACTGTCTGTGGCTTCTTTTATATATCAAATAATGGGTACTCTATATGGTGTTTGGAAATCCTGGTGGCATAGTGGTTAAGAGCTCAGCTGCTAACCAAAAGGTCAGCAGTTCAAATCCACCACCCACTCCTTGGAAACCTTATGAGGCAGTTCTTCTCTATTCTGTAGGGTCACTATGAGTCGGAACCAACTCGACAGCACCTAACAACAACAACATATGCTGTTTGACTATTTAAATAGCATTTGAACCTTATTTTTGTTTTCTATCTCATCAACTCTGGAAGGTATATAGGTCAGATTTTATTGTCGTTTGTATTTTATTGAGTACTGAGGCTCACAACTAAGGCGAATTCCTCAAGGGAATACAGCTGGTGTGAGGGAAGCTAGCGATAAACTTCATCTCCCAAGGAATCTCAGGCCTTGTTCATGCCGCCTCACAGAATGATTGCTTCCTAATATAGCTATTGGGAGATTCAGAGTTTCTCATATTTGCTTTAAAAGACATTCACTACTATGATATAATATGATGATCTAGAAGTAGAGAGGAGTTACATAATAATATACAACAGCACAGATGCCTGCATTCTGTCCTCAAGGTGTATGAAGTTGTGTCTGTATGTATTAGATATATGTGTGTGTACAATAAAACTGGGGTTTGATATTCATATTAAACACACTAAGTTTTATCATGTGAATTTGTGAACCAATGGGCCAGTTGCTTTACCTTGTATCTTAGTTATCCAGAGCTGCTGTAACAGAAATACCACAAGTAAGTGGCTTTAACAAACAGAAATTTATTCTGTCACAGTCTACGACGCTAGAAATCCGAATTCAGGGTGCCAGCTCCAGGGGAAGGCTCCCTCCCTGTTGGCTCTAGGGAAAGGTCCTTGTCGGCAATCTACTCCTGGTCTAGAAGATTCTCAGTGCAGGAACCCCACTCTGCTTTCTTGGTGATAGGAGGTCCCTCTGTCTCTCTGCTCGAGTCTCTCTTTTATATCTCAAAAGAGATTGACTCAAAATACAACCTAATCTTGTAGACTGAGTCCTGCATCATTAACATAACTGCCTCTAATCCTGCCTCATTAACTTCATAAAGGTAGGATTTATAACTCATAGGAAAATCAAAACAGATGACAAGATGGCGGACAATCACACATTACTGGAATCATAGCCTAGCCAAGTTAACACACATTTTTGGGAGGCACAATCCAATCCATAACACCTGTGTAGAGACTTTTTTCATGCAGCATTTCTCTTATGTCGGGGAAACTCGTGGAATCAACTTGCTTTGCAGGGATTTGCAGTGGGTGCTGAGGGGAAATGAAGTGGCTTCAGGTGTTAAGCTTTCCCTATTGTTTTACACTGCTGAATTTATTCCTTATATTTACCTCTGGGTCTTCACTAATGGCAAACAAATTCTTTCTGAAACTGTTTGACAAATACTCAAATGTAAAACCAATATGCAACCTAAGAGTTGCCTCTCCCATCTGCACTGTGGGGTTAGGTGCTAGGCAGCAGCTCTCTTTAAGTGTCAATTTGAAGTTTCTATTTGCATGAAGATTCAGTTAATGAATTAAAGTTAACTTTGGTAGCAAAATAGCCCTATCTGATATCCATACGAGTGCTTTTTTAATCAAATGTGTCTTTCCTGCTATTTTTTAGCAAAAGGCATTGATTCTGTAGCAACCATTTTAAAAAATTTATATTCTATAGCATGAAATGAGTTGTTCACGTAGTTTCTGCCCAGTATTGGATACTTATGTCTAGCCCTTCCTCTTCAAAAAAAAAAAAAAAGCCCAAACTCATTGCTGCCCATTTGATGCTAACTCATAGTGACCCTATAGGACAGAGTAGAACTGCCCCATAGAGTTTCCCAAGAGCAGCTGGTGGATTTGAGTTCTTAACCACTGTACCACAATGGCTTCCCCTTCCCCTCAGGAGTCTTGAATTTTCAAAGGAGCAATTAAGACACATCCAATACTGTCTGTGATTAAAGCACATAGAAATTTGACGTCTGTTAATGTTTTCAGTCAATTTCCGATTTTACTGATGTGGAGTAATAGAATGAATCACTTTGAAAGCTAATTTTCATGTCTTAATGGGCTTGTTTCTCTGCCTCATGAACTGTATCCCTTCGCAGTTTAGCAGAAGCAAGCTTATGCATGGCTGAAGGAGCAAGCCATAGAGCAGAGCCACAGTCACGAAGAAGGCCCTGGGCTCACTGACTGTGAAGATAATTGAAGCCACGTTTGATTAGCATTTTAGAAGCTAAACTCAATTGCAGTTTAAAGTGGTTTCTAGGCAGTTGCCTACTAGTTCAAGGACATGCCTGCAAAATGAGATTTATGTGGAAAACAGCTTTGGAGCACGGCTGCAATTTTCAGACATCTAAAATGAAGGTGATCAGAGTACACAAGAGCTGAGGTTGCTAACCCTGGCTTGCTAGCTCTGTCTACAACCTTGAACTGGGAATGCCTCAATCAGCACTATCAAAAAGCTAGACTTCAGGACAATGGTATGTTTATTCAAATGAAGAACTGAAAAATGATAACCCAATGGTTGGTAAAAGCCATAGCAAGAGTGTCTCCCTAAATTTTATTTTGGACTCTCTTTGGCAAGTCATTGGTAATGATTCGCCAAGAGATCGAGTCCCCTAACTCTTTTTCCTCCGGCCTAAGACATCCTCCTCTGGCTCTGAATCTATATGAATTCTGTGTGTTTTTCCAGACTCAGTCCAAATCCCCATAACTTTAAGACCCAATCACTACTTTCAGTATCGATTTCTTTCAGCCTCTGAACTTCCATAGCTGTTAAACAGTGAATGCCACTGTTTTATTACCTTTGGAGCCCTGGTGGCCCAGTGTTTGAGAGATTTGGCTGCTAAACAAAAGGCTGGCAGTTCGAATCTACTAGCCACTCCTTGAAAACCCTATGGGGCAGTTCTACTCTGTCCTATTGGGTTGCTATGAGTTGGAATTGACTCTTCGGCAACGGGTTTGAGGCTTTTTTTTTTTTTTTTTAATATGCTTGCTTGGCTTATGAACAATGTACTTGCAAACACATTTTTTTTAATAATATTTTATTGTGTGTTTCAGTGGAAGTTTACACAGCAAGTTAGGTTCCCATTTAATTACTCCTATACAAATTATTCAGAGACAATGATTACATTTCTCACAGTGTGTTAACATTCTCATTAATTCCCTTTGGGATGTTTCACTTCCAGTAATCTGGTTTCCCTGTCCCCTTACCCTTTCATCTTTGCTTTAGAGTCATTGTTGACCGTTTGATTTCATAAAGATGGCTTCTTATAGGAGCACAGTACTCATTGGCAACATTCCTTATTTTATGAGCCAATCTGTTATTTTGCTAAAAAGTGCCCTCAGAGGGTAGTTTCAGTTCAAGGTTCATGGAGTATCTCAGGGCAATAGTCTTGAGGGTCCTCTAGTCTCAACCAGTGCAGTAAGTTTGGACTTTTTAAGAATTTGAGTTCTAGTCCACATTTTTTTCCCTTTCTACCAGGATCTATCTATTGCAGCCCTGATGGGAATAGTAGTTAGTGGTAGCCGGGCACCATCTAGTTACACTTTTCATGACTTTTTAAAAAATAATAAAAATAAAAAAATAAAAATTTTTTTATCTATTTTCACTTTTTTATTTTTATTGCATAAAATGTTTTGAATGTTTTATAAAAAATGTACATTTATAAAATTCTGTCTTTTCTTAGTTTAATGTTTTTGGTTTGAATTGCGTTTAAATAAATCTGTATTGAGTTTTCGGTGAAGGTTTGCAAAGCAGTTTAAGTTCCCATTCAGCAATTTCTACACAATTTGTTTGGTGACATTGGTTACCTTCTTCACAATGCGTGAACATTCCCGTTATTTCCGTTCTGGTTGTTCTGTT
Organism: Elephas maximus indicus; assembly: GCF_024166365.1. Taxonomy (NCBI): domain Eukaryota; kingdom Metazoa; phylum Chordata; class Mammalia; order Proboscidea; family Elephantidae; genus Elephas; species Elephas maximus. The sequence continues at coordinate 66,854,741 of NC_064841.1, read as the reverse complement.
TCCACTAATCTAGTTTCCCTGGACCCTTACATTCTCATCTTTGTTTTAAAGTAGTTGTTAACCATTTGGTCTCATATAGTGACTTTTTTTCTTTTAATGACTTTTAAACGTGTTTTGCCCATGGGCTACAGGAGGATAGCTCAGTCTATCCGTGTTTAAATATTGGACTCTCTCATAACCTTTTATTTGAAGAAAGATGTCTACAGATAACGGGAGTATGAAAACCATTGATGTGCCTAACTTCCTTCTTATAAGTTCCTTGCAAACATAAATGATAACATGGATTTTTCTACTGCTGATGCCTCCTCAGTGCTTCATACATTGCCGGTGCTCCATAAATATTTACAGGCTGATTAATTTTACTGAGCAGAGCAACTCCAGGTCAGGGTTGGCAAGGTGTTTCCACAATGCAAAGAGATTAGATTTGACACCATCTGCTTACCTAATGATTAGGATGACATATCCAGTTCTACAGGAATGTTCTCAACACTTGAAAATTGAGCAATAAAACCTATTTCAGCTTTACTTTCACCTTCTTTTTTAAGAAGTTAGAAGAATGTGTGTCTTCTAACAAACCCACAGTACTAGAGTGGAAAGAAATTTAGACCACAGAAATTCTTAGCAAGATCTCTAATCATTTACTACAACACTATTAGCTTTTTTTTTTTTCTTGTTGAGACATAGGCAGAGGGTAATAGATATCTTAATGTAAAATGTGTAGATATAAAAAAAAAAGTAGATATAGGTGGGTAAAAATCTAGCAATGGAGCAGTTGGCCAAGCAACTTCCCATGGCTTCTAGTGCAGTGAATGGAGCCTTCAGAGATGTGGGAATCAAGGAATGAACAAGAGATTGCCAAATTGGAGTTCAGAAGCCAGGAGTCATCTGCCACTTTGCTGCCATACTTGTTCATCTCTGCTGGACCAGGACCGCACCCAGAATTCCTGCAGGTTAAACAGGGTACTCAGTTTATCATTCTTTTTGAGTAGAGGGTTGACAACTATGTGTAGGTGTTGGAAAAATCAAAGAAAAACAGAAAAGAGAGAAAGAATACATGAAATTGTGCAGAGATGAGTATGAAGAAAAGATGGTTATCAATCTGTGGAAACATAACAGATGAAGGTAGGAAAGGGAGTCTGAGATGGTGACTAACTTCTCAAAATGACACAGAACACAGTTGACAATTAACTGATGGTTAAATAATAAAGAACTCAAGTGGCTTGGCCAAGTAATGCAGGGCTGCAAAATGTGTTATCTGCAGAACTTCCCAAAACGTATGCTCTTATTTTGTTTTGACCAAATTCATAAGGAATGGTTTAAGAATAGTCTATCAAATCTGCTGCCATCCAGGCGGCCCTGACTCATAGCGAACCTTAGGACGGAGTAGAACTGCCCCATAGAGTTTCCAAGGAGCACCAAGTAGATTCACTGCTGACCTTTTGTTTAGCAGCCATAGCTAAACATAGTGTAGTAACCACTATACCACCATGGTTTCCGAGAATAATCTAGGTGTTTATTTTAATCCCAAGTTTCTTTTGTCACCAATGACATAATTTAGTAAGATTGGGTATATATTAAGATGCTCATTCTCTTTGATGACTGTGATGCTGCTGGCTGTCCCCTGGTAAACACTGGTCTCTGGTGGAGTTAGGACACCTCATGGTTTAGGCTCTACTTCAAGCTGGGCAGGAAATATACCCCTGCACTCAGGAATGGATGTTCTATAGAACTATGCTGTATATTTTATTAAAGTAAAAGCAAAAACTGATTACCTGTCCATTATAAAATATACATTTCAAAATAATGAAATTTTAAAGGATCAGCATCAGAAGCCATGCAAATAATGAGATAAAAAGGATGACTGTCTTGGTGAATTCTGTACCACAGTCAAATACCTTCGCAGTGATCTGAAGCACGTGGTCTTAATTAACAGACTTCTACCTCTCCTAGTGAGAACCTTATCTTTGGCTGCATTCTACTGTTTCAGGCTTAGGGAGGGAATTTCTGGCAGAGACCATGTGATGTCTGGCTGCCCCAAGAAGACTGAGTGCCCTTTGACATGGCAGGAAAATATTTTTAAAAGAAACACAGTGAAAGTATTTTAAAACCTTTTGCTAACTTTCCTTTAAGCCCTTTCGGGTGAGTTACCATCTTCCTGGTGAAAATGTAGACATTTGGGGAAGCGCATGAGCTCTTTTATATCCCCGTGGTGAGATAACTAAAGGGCACGCATATCTAAGTTCCAATGTGCTTTACTGAATTTCTTTTCTGTTTACTTTTCAGTATTTACCAAATTAATAGTATCTGTAAATGGCATTCATTTGCTAAATAGTACCCCAGTGGCCCCAAAGAGCTACTAGCGTAGTCTCTCAGGTTCCTGCAGGCCCACAGAATGAGCAGCTGTGCCAGGCACACAGAAAGAATATTAAAGAAGCTTCATAGGTAGATAGGACTGTCAAGCAGCCAGTAATCATCAGAACTTTGTCATCAAGGAAATGAACCATAAAAACACATTAAGCATGGATCGCATGAAGGAGTAGGGCAGACCTTTGGGTTATTACTAGGAAAGATTTCTGGAAGAAAAAATGTTGCACCACTGTCTTGGCTAGGTCTCCAGAGAAGCAAAACCAGTAAAGTGTATAAATATACATAGAGAGAGAGATTTATATCTGGGAAATGGTTCAAGCAATTGTGGAGGCTGAAATGTCCCAAGTCAAAGGGTTAGAGTGAAGGCTTCTCCTGGCTCACAGGCTGTGCAGACCAACAAATCCCAAGACAGGCAGACAAGACAGCGGGTGAACCGCTAGCTCAAGTCCCAAGCACAGGATTTCAGATGAACAGGAGCCAGCTGCAGGATCCAGAGCCAGCGAAAACCTGCCAGCTTTGCCAGAAAGTCCACTTATATTGGATGCAGGCCACGCCCCCAAGGAAACTCCCTTTCAACTGATTGGCTGCTCACAGCAGATCCCATCATGGAGGTGATTACATTATATCAGATCTCATCATGGATGTGATTACATCGTTATACGACTGCCAAACTACATCATAACTGTCAAACCGCTGAGAATCATGGCCCAGCCAAGTTGACACACATTAACGATCACAAGCACTTTCTCAATTCCTGGCTATAATTCAGTCTCCTGGCTTAAGGTCTGTCTTATTAAATATACAGATTCTTTCATGAAGGTTTTCAGAAAGCAATAACCCTATACCCTTTCACAGATGGGGAAACAAAGGCACAGAAAATTGTTTTAGTTTTTATTTTTTTATTGTATTTTAGATGAAGGTTTACAGAGCAAACTAGTTTCTCATTAAACAGTTAGTACACATATTGTTTTATAACATTCTCTTAACAACTCCAAGGCACGTCAACACTCTCACTTCTCAACCTTGGGTTCCTTATTAGCAGCTTTCCTGTCTCCTCCTGCCTTTTGATCCTTGCCCCTGGGCTGGTGTGTCCCTTTAGTCTCATTTTGTTTTAGAAGATTGTCTAATCTTTGGCTGAAGGGTGAACCTCACGAGTGATTTTATTACTGAGCTAAAAAGGTGTCTGGGGGCCATACTCTCAGGGTTTCTTCAGTCTCCGTCAGTCCAGTAAGTCTGGTCTTTTTTTTGTGTGTGTGAGTTAGAATTTTGTTCTACATTTTTCTCCGGCTCTGTCTGGGACCCTCTACTGTGATCCCTGTTGGAGCAGTCAGTAGTGGTACCCGGGCACAGTCTAGCTGTACTGGATTCGGTCTGGTGGAGGCTATGGTAGTTGCGGTCCATCAGTCCTTTGGGCTAATCTTTCCCTTATATCTTTAGTTTTCTCCATGAGACCAGTGGAGTATCTTAGATGGCTACTCACAGGCTTTTAAGACCCCAGATGCTACTCACCAAAGTAGAATGTAGAAAATTTTCTTTATAAACTATGTTATGCCAATGGAGCTAAATATTCCCTGAGACCATGGTCCCCAGCCCAGCAATTCAGTCAAGACACAGAAATATTAATCTAAATGTAAGATTATGAAACTGCTGGTGAACAGTGGTGTTATCTTGTAGTCCATCATATAAGCTCTGTAACTGCCCTCCTTCCTACACACACAAATGGAGAAGAGAAAGGAAGTCAGTCTGCTCTAGTTTTTTACACATCTTCAAACTCCTGCAAATGAGACCATCATATTTATTTAAATTGGACTTGGTGTACAGAACACTGAGGACAAAAGAAAGTGTTGCAAGGTTGGAGTAAAATCATGTTTGTACTTCAAAATTTCAGAGCAAATGAGACTCATTGTGTGTCACATTCTAGGAGGGTGTGATGGCAATGTTAGTTTTAAAAACTTGTGCAAATGTGAAAATTCTGTACCAAACTCCTTTTATATAACTAAAAAAAAAAAAAACACAAAATACTAATTCTGCTTCTTTGTAATTTTTTAATTATACTTGTGCAGTTGGAACTCATTTAATATCGTAGCTAATGAGCTCATTTGAATATCTGTATTTATGATGAGGCTGACCTCACTAGACAAGTTTAGAAGTCTGCCTTTTGACAGTGAAAATGTTATATACACAGCTGTATCAGTCTCGTCTGTAGTTCTCTCTCTCTTTCTCAATGACTTCCATAGAATATAGAATTCTATAGAATATAGAACATAATCCTCAATGTACATTGAAGTGCTATATATTAGGCACTGAAATACAAGATATTTTAAATTTTATTTTGTGACAAATAAGTTAACTACAAATATTAAAAATTATAAACTCCAATAGTATTATATAATATGCCTCTCCAAAGATGTGACCACAGGTATTTGCTTCTTCTTGATTGTTACTATACATCATTGCTAAATTTCAGTATATTTAAAGGACCTCTGAATACAACGTTCCGAGTTGGCAAAACAGAAAATAGTGTTGGATATGCATACATGTACATGGTCTACTTCACCATCACTGCTTGTCAACAAAGCTTTTTGTTCTTTGAAAACTAAAGCTTTAAAGATTTATTTAATTGCATATCCATGAAATAAGTGTCCTCTTTTAAAAGGCCTTTTTTTCCCCCCACCATTAAATTGCCAGGTTACCGTTCTTAACGTATTATTCTTATTTCGGAGGACAAATCCCTTTTATGGGAGATTTATTTCTACAGCTGCTTTATCAGAGATTCTCAGCCTTAAGTGAATTTGAAAACTCTGGGTGCCGTACACAATGGGGAAAGACTGAAAGCTTTTCCCCTAAGACCAAGAGCAAGACATGAATACTCACTTTCACCACTGCTATTGAGCGTTGTACTGGAAGTGCTAGCCAGAGAAATGAGGCAAGAAAAGTAAATAAAAGACATCCAAATTTGAAAGAACGAAGTAAAACCATTCCTATTTGCAGATGACATGATCCTATATGTATAAAAATCTTGAAGAAGCCACAAAAAAAGTTACTAGAAAATAAAAAAGGTTCAGCAAAGTTTCAGGGTACGAGGTCAACACACAAAATCAGTTGTGTTTCTATACATTAGCAATAAACAATTTGAAAAGGGAATTAAGAAAAAAAATCGCATTTATAATAGCAACTAAAAGAAAAATACGCCTACAATGAATTTAACCAAGTAGGTGAAAGATTCTTACACTGAAAACTGTGAAATATTGCTAAAGGAATAGATGGAAAGGTATTCTGTATTCATGGACTAGAAGGCCAAATATTGCTAAGATAGCAATTCTCCCCAAAGCAATCTGCAGATTCAAAACAATTTCTATCAAAATTCCAAGTCTTTTTTTTTTTTTTTTTGCTGAAATGGTGAAGCTAATTCTCAAACTCATATGGAATTGCAAGGGGCCTCCAGAAGCCAAAACAATCTTGAATAAGAAAAACAAAGTTGGAGGACTCACACTTTTCGATTTCAAAACGTAATGCAAAGTTACACTAATCAAAAAAGCCTGGTACTGTCATAAGGACAGACATATAGGCCAATAGAATAGAATTGAGAGTCCAGAAAGCCATCCAGGCATCTATGGCCAATTGATTTTTGACAAGAATACCAAGTCCATTCAATGAAGAAAAATAGTCTCTTGAACAAACGGTGCTGAGTTAACTGGATTCCCAATGCAAGGAATAAATTTGGACCCTTACCTCATGCTGTATATAAAATTTAACTAAAAATGGATCAATGATATAAGTATAAGAGCTAAAACCATAAAATCCTTTGGGATAAAGCTTCATGAACTTAGATTCTTAAATATGACAATAAAACACAACAAAAAAAGAGATAAATTAGACTTCACTGAAATTAAAAAGTTTTGTGCATCAAAGAAAGTTATCAAGAAGTGAAAAGACAACCTACAGAATGGAAAAAAATATCTACAAGTCGTATATCTGATAAGGGTTTGATATCCAGAGCATATAAAGGACTTCTACAACTCAACAGCAAAAGGACAAATAGCCTAGTTAAATAATGGGTAAAAGACTTAAATAGACATTTCTCTACGAAATATATACAAATGGCTAATAAGCACAGGTACAAGATGCTCAACATCATTAGTCATTAGAAATGCAAATCAAAACCACAATTAGATGCCACTTCACATCTTTTTGTTGTTATTGTTGTTAATGTGCCTTCAAGTAGGTTCAGACTCATAGCGACCTTATCCATGTACAACAGAGCAAAATGCTGCCCAGTCCGGCGCCATCCTCAAAATCATTGCAATATTTGGGTCCATTGTTGCAGCCACTGTGTCAACCCATCTCGCTGAGGGTCTTCCTCTTTTTTGCTGACCATCTCCTTTAGCAAGCATGATGTCCTTCTCCAGGTCCCTCCTTATAACATGTCCAAAGTACGTGAGACTAAGTCTTGCCATCTTCCCTTCTAAGGAGCATTCTGGCTATATTTCTTACAAGATAGACTTCGTCGTTCTTCTGACAGTCCGTGGTATATTCACTATTCTCTGCCAACACCATAATTCAAAGGGGTCAATTCTTCTTCAGTCTTCCTTATTCATTTTCCAGCTTTCACATACACACGAGGCAGTTGAAAATACCATTGAATTATTCACTTTAAAATGACTGAAATCGTACATTTTATGTTATGTGTACTTTACCACAAAAGTCTGAAATATCTCAAATATCAAGAATACTCTTTAAAACTACCATACGAGCCCTGGTGGCACAGTGTTTAAGCATTCGGCTGCTAACCAAAATGTTGGCGGTTGGAAATCACCAGATGCTCCTTGGAAACCCTGTGAGGCAGTTCTACTCTGTCCTAGAGAGTAGCTATGAGTTTGAATCAACTTGACTGCGACGGGTTTGGTTTAACTGTGGTGTGTGTGTACTAGAAAAAAAAAAACTACCACTCAGTTATTCAGATCGTAGAGTATTTTGCCATATTAGCTTATGATTTTTTTCTATGAAATAAAAGACATGCACGTGTAAAACAACGACAGCAAAGCTCTCCAAGAGTCCTTTCTGTAGCTATAATATACTATATAACAACCTCACTAAGTTTAATATAGAAAGTCATTTTCAAAATTTAACTCTTTAGCTAATACAGTAGTATTTTTAACAACCATGCATGATGATGTCATGTGGTTTACTGAATGAGATACAAAAAATAGATTTTTATTAGAGCAGTATTTCCTGTCGATACAATTTTATTTTCCCATGTTAAATTTTGCTGAAAAATCGAAGTGTAGGGCAAACACATTATATTGACATGATATGTTATTACTTCCTACCTCTAACATTGTACTTCAGGTTGCTTTTCAGAGCAACCAATGAAGTTCAAAATAGAACACTCTTACTTGCTAACAATTTCTGATATTGAGAACACATAAATTTAAGACACATAAAGTAACTGTAAACTCAATATCAAAGATGTATATCCCAACAATGTCTAAAAGATTCATTCTGTGTGACCATCTTGAGTTACAGGGACTGTGAGAATGGCCAAATCCATCAGCAGTTTCCAGTCATTTCCAATGCTTTCTGATTGGTGCCTTCAGCAGTCTTAGACAATCAGTTTGAGCGTATTTTACTGCACATAACAGAAACCCCAATTCAAATTGGCTTAAACAATAAGAAAATTTGTTATCAAACATTACAGTAGTCCAAAGGGAATGAAGTCTCCATGGTTGATTTAGTAATTCAGCTATGTTCTTAACCATTTCCCTTTGGATCTTCCCATTTTCCTGTTCTGCCATCTCTGGAGCTGGCTTCCTTCTCAGGCTGGTAGCAAACTGCAGCATTTTCTGACACCATGTAGAGCTGCAGCTATATCGAAGGGGAAAATAAGATGGTCGCTTCCTGGGACTCCTTCTTAGGAATGAAGACCCCTGTCCCTGAGGTCCCTGAGTTCACTGGCTAGGACTAGGTCACATACCTGCTGCTTGATCTGTCACTGGCAAGGGTCAATGGGTTGACCTTGAATCAATACAATGGAGGCTTACTTTTGAATTTGGGGGGTGAGATTATTTCCAAGGGTGCACGGCTGCCTAAGCCAAGGGTAAATATCTGAAAAATAAATGGAGACTGGTAGGGAAGAAGGGGATGTAATTTGCAGAGAGTGGGATTTGCATCCTAGGGTAGACCAAAAAAAAAAAAAAAGTAGTATACACACTTTGGAGGATGGAAACAATCATTTTTAGGGATGTGTTATGTGTCAGACATTGTGAAAGGGTCATAGCATTGCCTCATTTAATCTTGAGGAAGACTGTGTAAGGTAGAAATTGATTTTTTTTTTTAAATAAATGAAGAAAACTGGGGCTTGTAGGGTCTAAGAGCTCATAGCTCTTCACCTTCAAAGCCTCCGCTCTTTCTTTAATATGGCACTGTCTTTGAAAAGATATAAATGACTTTACAGTTAAAAAGCTGTAAACCCACAGCCATACTGATCAGGTAGATATTATTTTTCCCATTCTTAAAGGAGGAGACAGAGTTTTAAGTTCACACATCCGCTAAGTGGTAGAGCCAGGATTCGAACCCAGCTTCTGTTCCTCTTTTTTCTGTTCCTTTTTTCTAGAGCAGTGATTCCCAACCTCAGCACTATTGACATTGTGGGAAGGTCATTCTTTGTTGCAGGGGAGTTTTCTGTGCATCGTAGGACATTTAACAGCATCACTGGCCTCCACTCTCTATATGATAGTAGACCCACCCCTAAGTTATGACAACCAAAACGTCTCCAGACTTTGCCAAATTTCTCTGGGGCGGAACTCACCCAGAACCACTGGTCTATATGCCTTTCCACCATGCTCCTCTTTCTACCATCAAACAATGCACAACTTAGTTGCTGGTGGCAGATACATGTAATAAAGTCAAAAACAACAGAGTATTATATTGAGAGTCAATATGGAACCCAGAAGAGTAAAACCTAGTGGTTTTTAAGAGCATAGTCTTTCCAGGTAGACTGCCTAGATTCAAGATTCAGAAGCAACCCTTACTAGCTATTATCCATGGATCAGTTATTAACTTTCTGTACCTCAGTTTCCTCATCTATAAAATGAGAAGAAGAATAATATCTATTTGGCAAAAGTGAACACCCACTGTTTTTCCCACCATGACTATAGCAAGCTGAGCTCTCCTGTTGTGCAGGGTAGAAGCGGGGAGTAGGAGACTTTCTATTTTGAGCTCAATGCCTGATTTTCATTAGCTCTGTAGGTTGATTTTCATTACGCTTGTCCTAAGGGTTGGAGCTTGAGTTTCTGGCCTCATTCAGGAAGGAAGAGCTGTTTCGTATGGGTAATTTCTGGGTGGAGATTAAACAAATAAGACCATACCTGATTACGCAGGTGTAGGAAATGCTTTTAGCTCTGGTCCTTTCTGAGAGACTCGCAGAAACACAGGCGTCAATGGAGGAGTTCTTGGTGCTTAAATGGTTTAGATACTTTCTTTGCAGACAGGAGTTGACCAAAGACCCAGAGAGGATTTATGATCTGCCCAGGGCTGCAGAGCTAGTTTTTAGGAAGCCAGGACTGACATCAGGGACACTGACTGTCAGGTGAGCATATTTCTTTCACTAATTGCCAACATTTTCTTGGAGAGACATTTTTCTTAGAAGTGTGTGGATATTGGAGTGTCATAGATATCCTGCAGCAAGTAGATATGTTCCATAAATTAAAAAAAATCAGATGAGTACTGTATTTTTAAATATGAATAATTATTTCTTAATAATCATGGGATGACCAAAAATAACAGTTTTTTTCTAAAATTCACTTTATTGTTTTTCCAGAACAGCCACCTATGTTCCTGCCTCTTGTTCTGAGTAAGAGAATAAAGAGCAGACTTTTCCTAATGTATCAGGCAGTCTTTTTCCTAGTCGTTCTGTGCTGATAACTAGAGTAACAGTGTCCACTGCTGGCAAATCAGATAATTGCACCATACTTCACATGGTTGTTTTTCACATGGTTACTGTCTGTGAGGAATAACATTTTGACTTCACCAGGATGCGTTTTAGGTAGGGATTTTAAGGCCTATATTCTAAAAGGACACTACTGTGGTTTAGAAAAGTATTAGTTTTATATTAGTAAAATCATCAATTAGTCCTTTATAAGTAATAAATTTGCTCCCATAAATCTAAGAATGCAAAATAATAACCATTCCTGTTTTAACATATTAAGGTTTAATTTTATATTAACAGAGTGTTGCCGTTATTGTTATGTGCCATTGAATTGGTTCTGACTCATAGTGACCCTATGCACAACAGAATGAAATACTGCCTGGCCCTGCGCCATCTTCACAATCTTCACACTATGTTTGAGCCCATTATTGCAGCCACTGTGTCAGTTAATCTCCTTGAGGGTCTTCCTCTCTTTTGCTGATCCTCTGCTTTACCAAGCATGAAGTCCGTCTCTGGGGACTGGTTCCTCCTGATAACATGTCCAGAGACTAAGTCTTGCCATCCTCACTTCTAAGGAGCATTCTGGCTGTACTTCTTCCAAGACAGACTTGTTCGTTCGTCTGGCAGTCCATGGTATATTCAATATTCTGCGCCAACCCTGTAACTCAAAGACATCAACTCTTCTGTCTTCCTTATTCACTGTCCAGCTTTCACATGCATATCAGGCGACTGAAAACATCATTGCTTGGGTCAGGCGTGCCTTAGTCCTCAAAGTGACAGAGAGTAGAAAATTTAATTTTATATAAGGAAGTCTGTATTTACTGTAATCAAGTAAGCAAAATCAATACTAATTTTCAGTGATCATTTAAAATAATAATTTACCAAACATTTTCCTAGCTGTATTCTTTTCAGTAATTCCACATAGGTTTGGGAGAGGAAGAATAGATGAACATCGGAATGGCATTTTTTTTCCTTAATTTATTCTGAATATTTAATGATATTTTAAATTGTTAAATCTTTGAAACAGTTTTTGTAATCCAAAAATTTAATTTACTTCACTGGACAGTTAGACAAAAGCCTAATTAGATAGAAATGACTTCTTTTCCATGACTCCTACGTGCTTTTAGAATGGCTTCCCGAATTTCAATGCCATAAACAGGCTGCAGGGGGCCCAGAAACTTTAAACTATGAGCAGACTCGCTGAAGCTGAGAACAGTTGTTTGCTCTTCCACATTTCTCTTTAAAGTTTCTTTTTGTAAACAGCAAAAGCTATAATTTATTTACTGTAGGGAAAAAAGTACATTAGGATAGATAGATGAAAAGGTCTTACCATGTTGATTTAAAAAAAAAATCATGTTGATTTAATTTATGAAAATCAATAAATAGCAATCTCTTGTCAGTATAGAAATCTAGTTTAGATAGTTAAGTAGCTAGTCGAGAATTCCAGTGTTTATTAACTTTGAGATTGGATAGTTACTGCCATAACGGGGGCATACACTGTACTTGAAGACTATGTATGTTGATGAAAACTGTTACAGGATATGGATAGAAATGTTGCAATCTTGTGTCTGCTCTGTTTGTTCCTGCTGTTTTATGAATTCATTTTTTGAGATTTGGTGCTGTAGGGCTCGAGGCAGTAGTACTGAGGAGCTGATAACATAAATCTCTCCACTGTTTTGCTGCTTTCTATCCACGAGTTTATTCTTTTGTGACTCTTCAGGTCTTCACTTGACCTTTGTAATGGAGTTTTGCTCCCTTCTAAGTATTAGATGCGCCAGCAGTGGGAGTCTTATTTCTCTGAGGACTCTGGTAGTTTTGTTTCATTTTCTCTCTTCCAGATCTTCCTATGTGTAAAAAGGATTTCTTATACATTCATTCAACAAATATTTATTGAATTTTACCCTGTGCCTAATGCTGGGAACAGAACAGTGAGCAAGTCCTACAAGGTCCAGCTCTTGTGAAGCTTGCATTTTAGTGAGGGGAGAAAAACCAACAAATGAATGAAGAAAAAAATCAAGAAAAGATATATTGAGAAAAAACCTGAGCAGAGGAAAAAAATAGAATGAAGTCTAAAAAGTGCAGGTAATTAGATTAGATGACCAGGAAAGGCCTCTCTGAAGAGGTAATATTTGAGTGAAAACCTGAATGATAGGAAAGAGACAGCCACACCAAATATTTTAGGTAGAAAAATGGAGTTTGTGCACAAGCCTCAAAGTAAGCAGGAGCTTTGTGTGTCTGAGGAATGGAAAGTAGGCCTTCCTGTCTCCCTGTGCTGTTTTCCACTTTATCTTGGAAAGGACAGGTGAACACAGGAAATATGCTTTCTCATCTCCCACTGAAGAATTATGGCTCCATCGATTGCTTCCCTTCCTTTCTCCCTAATCTCAGCTTCCCTATATACTTCCAGAGGGGTAGGAAGAGGGGACCTAGTTTGGGAAACTTTCCAATCACCCTTTTAAACTGCTCTTCTGAACTTTATCTTATGTTTGAACTCCTGCCAATTGAGTCACTCTGATCACTGAGTTTCTTGCTAACTGATCTAAGGTATAGATAGAACTAGATATTTGTAGCCTGAAAGAACTTTAATGAAGATCATTAAAGGTACATGACCTATTTTACAGGTCCAGAGAGGAGAAGTTACTTGGCCAAGGTCATTTTGCCAATTCAAGGAGAAAAGAAAATGCAGTAATTCTCCATCCCATTCCAGAACACTTTGAATTGCCTTATTCTGTCTGTGATATCCTTCTGCAAATTTCTATTTCTCTCACCCTACCACTTTCTTTTTTTCCCTTTTCTCTTAAATCTTGTGATTTTTTCACTTTCTGACCCCTCCATTCATACCACCTCCTTCCAAAGAATCCTATTTCTTTTCCCCATATCCACTTAGCAAAAGTTTTTGTTGGTCTTTGACTCCGACTTTATTTTTCATAAACTAGATTAAATACAAACAGTAAGGCTGCATACACACCAAATCCCTCTCATGAGAGGGATTTCAGATGGATAGTGCAGGTATACAAAACAGATTGCCATTTGAAGTCTTTGAGTCAGGAACAAAGAAGCAAGAGGAGTGTGTATTATAGGTGGACCGTGAGGAGATTTTTACAAAACTTTACTAACTGGAAGGCAAATTCGATCATGGCCAGTGGTGCATTTTGGGGTCCTGCATTAGCACAGCTCCCTGGAGCATTCCTGAACTAAAGCTAACTTCTTCGCTCAGCCTTACTGAAGGTGTGGATTTGGCTTACAGTCAGGGATGATGCACGGAGAGGATGAGCTTTCACTCCTGGCACCACAGGATGTCAGACAAAAATAAAGGAGGAAATGGACTGAGCTTGTTGAGTAAGCTGGGACAGCTCCAAATCATATTGCTAATCATTCTTAAATGAGTGTGTGTAACGATGCTGTTAATAACATTAAAGCCATTTCCAGGAGGGTAGGAGAAGCCATGTGACCGATACTCAGAGGAAAAATAGCCAAGGACAGAACGCCTAAGAAACACACAGAATAGTACTGAGTGGTCAGTCCCCGGAAACAAGAGAATGTAACATGGGAAAAGTTATGGATAGACACAGAGCTCAAACTCATCACACTCCATCCATTCACCAGTCAGTGTCCAGCCATGGCCATATCATGCTATCCAAACATTACCAACATCACAGCTCTGTGGCAAGGCTGAAGCTCTGGTGGTGCAGTGGGTAAGGTCAGCAGTTCGAATCCACCAGCCACTCCTTAGAAACCTTAGAATGGGGCAGTTCTACTCTGTCCTATAGGGTTGCTCTAAGTCAGAATCGACTTGGTGACAATGGGTTTGGTTTTTTTTTTTTTTTTTTTGGTATGGAAAGGTTGCACAGCCTCCAGATTATTGACATTTTGGTCCTCATAATGGTAATGAGTTGCTGCCCGTTGTAATGCAGGATGTTTCACACCATCTACCTACTGGACACCAGAAGCACTTTCCACCCCCAGTTGTGACAACTAAACATGTCTCCAAGTTTTACCCAATGTCCCTAGGGAGGCAAAATTGCCCTCAGTGAAGAATCACCATTCTATGGTGAAGGGATTTCATTTTCTCAGAAGGATAATCTTTATTTATTACATATTTCCTATCTAATTTCAGAAAATGACTTGAAGAAACTCATAAAAAAAAAAAAACACAATTTGGTACATTTGTTAATTTAATGATTCAAGATTAAATCGAGGAGGAGATGTACCAAAAACCTAGGATTAGGATGGCAATTGTATTTAAAGAAAACATTTATCTTTGAGATTGTGAAGGGCCATATTTAAAAGGAAAATAAGTTATATAATTCCCATTGACTGGTAAAAGGAAAAAATACTAATTTTATATGAGAGAAATTTTTTTTCTTTTTGACCCGGACTTTGTAGGGAGATACATGCCATGATGACATTTTAAGTAATGACTTTTTACTAGCAACTAACTAAATGTTCTTCTATATTCGTATCAACCCAAATGATCACAGCACAGAGAATAATTGTGAACATTAGTTTCATGAAGGTATTCTTCACTAGATGTTCATCATGATTAATTTTAACGGGACTTGATTAAGAGAAACCATTCCTAGTAAATACACCAGTCCTGGTAAATAACTGGACTCTCTCTAGGCCACTGAACGTCAATAGTCGTGGATTAAGCAATCAGCTGAAAGTGGTCTCTGTCTGCAAAGAGATGATGCTTTATGTCCACAATGGATTTATATTCCACGACCAGACTGAGAAGTAACAAATGGGAGCTTGATGAGTTGCCTGTTCTTACACCCATTTTTGTCAACACAGCAGTACATAGCTGGCAGAGCTGTTGAACAGTTTGGCCTCAGTGGTACCGTGTCTGAAAGCCTGTGTGCAGGTATGCAGCAATCTCCTGTCTGAGCAGTGTCACAGGTGTGAAGGCAGGACTTGGTGATTTCAGATATATATATTTTATATAAATATATATACATATATGTATTTTTAAATTTAATTTTTAAATTTTAAACACAAGGGTGAGCTCATTTTCAAATAGCTTACATTTTTTGGGTGGGTTTACATCTTAATGTCATATAGTGAAGACTTGTTCTAATACATTCATTATCCTCAAATAGTTCCTTTGATGCCAAGAGAGGATTTTAACCACTGTGATAGTGGTTTTCAAGTCTTCTCAAATGTCTTTCAGGGCTAAGGCAGGCTTGGAGGTGCTGTGGCAAATGCAAAGTGCCATTCTTTCTTGCGAGGTGAGTTTAGGTGTATTCTGCAGAGATGTGGGGTTGTGTGAAGCATTGTCGTCATTTTGTTGGTGCTCCAGGGTCCCCCATGCCCACTCCTTTAATGTGACCTTCTAAGTTGCTTTGTTTCTATATGCTCACTAATTTTCTTGTCTAGAAAAAGAACATACGTTTGCAAACACTCTCGTTGAGGGTGAATTAAACTTTCATAGCAACTGAGGCAGCCTTGTGTCCTGATTTGCTCAATCATTCTTTTATTTTTTCTTCCAACAAACAATCTACTGCATGTATTGAGTATTGGATAGACAGTGGTCAATGAGCAATATGACTCTCCGTCCTGGGAAACAAAGAGAAAATAAAACAGGAGACCTAAAGGAAGGGTGCAGCTACGCTCTACAAGGATAGATTTTTGCTGCTCATTTGGCCCTATATTCCGGATCTTTTGAGTAGGATACTAATTAAAAGAGTTTATCCCATGACCTCCAAAATCCACTGAAATGTCCCTGAAATACCCACATTTTACTCTACAAAATAGACTGCCTCTCATATTTAGAAGGGGACTGGATTCCCTGATTTGGGTCCTGGAAAATATGGTGACTGTGTTACTTAGCATTGCCTGGGAGTATGGGGCATGGCCCTGGAAGCAAGTGGCAAGATTAGTGGGTATCTCAAAACTCAACTCTTCTCAATGTACCACCATTGGTAATATCCTTCCAAACAAATCCATGGTGAAATTCTTTTCATTTCCTTACCACAAAAGTGCTCATAAACTTCATGGGTGTGACTGGAATGCATTAAGAAGCAGCACTGCTCTCTAGAGATTACAAACTTATTGACTCAGTAACATACTCACTTTCCTGATAGAATAGGAAGGAGAATATTTTATTTGTTTCAAGGATTAAATGAGATGATGTATGTTAACAGTCAGCTATTGTGCCTGGCACGCAATAACTCTTAGTGTAGGCATGATATTGGAGAAGACGGAAAGACCTTTCCGCCACCACCATCCAGCCTTCAAAATTGCCTCCTTCACTAACTTGGCACAGGATCACATACTGTTCTGAGTTGCACACCATGTTGAATAATCTCTTATTAAGAATTATGACATTTTACCTGACTAGAAAAAGGTAGCATTTCATATGTGCTCTAATTGACCACAGTAACTAAATGACAGTTTAAAAGCTTTGTGGGGAAAAGAGACACTTTTCTGGGCATTACATCTGTATGTGTTTTGTTTTTTGTGTGTGTCCGGATTGCAGTTGGGAGGGTGGCTTGAAAATTTTGACCGAAAAGCACCTGACAGGTCTGTTGGTTGAGTGTGAGGCCATGCGTGTGTAAGACTAGGGTCACAGTCCCTGCCCAAACAGTGAGTACTCAGCTGTGGGTGCCAAGGGCCCAGAACAATTGTTGGACATAGTCCTGAAGGGGCAAAAATGAGGGTGTTGATCTCACAACTTGCTTACAATTTCCCTGAGCCTAGTTTAGCAAGTAATTAGATTCCCTATATCATTTCAACTTTAGTAGAAATATTTTATTAGAATATATTCTTGAGAATAATCTCTCCTCTCCTCCTCTTTTAACTTCAATTTATTGCATCTATAGCTCCATATTTCCTTTTGTGACTATATTTCCTTTTGTGTCTCTGTAGGCCTAATACAAAAGCCAGAATGGAACGTTTTTATCTTCCCATTATTCTGGTAACAGTTTAAGCCAGCAGTCTGTGGCAAGAGAACATTATGCTCCCCCCGCCACCACCTTCCACCAACCACCAGAGGGTCGTTTTGCATAGATAGCAGCAGCGTGTAGTGTGGGACAGCATGAACTTCCAGAGAGTCACCAGGTGCTGTAGTTGTGCACAGGGCTATTGGCTCATTTGAGCTGTTGCTGTTTCTTGAGTTGGTATTTGTTCCTTCTGATAGTATTTATTGAGGTATAATTCATAGACAGCAAAATGCAAAAATCTTTAGGTAGCTATTACCCAGATCAAGGCAAAGAATATTTTCAGCATCCCAGAAAGCTTCCTCTTGCCTATTTTCTATCAGTCCCCCAACCCCAGAAGGAAACACTGTTCTGATGTAATGAATAATCAGATTCCATTTTTTTTTTTAATGAAATCATGATTATGGTCTTTTGGTCTGTCTCCTTTTACTGCTCAACTTAATATTTTTTGAGGTTTACTCATGAGGTTTATTCATATTATCACATGTACCCGTGATTTGGTCTCTTTTGCTGCCAACTAGCTTTACAATGTATGACTATGTCACAGTTTGCTTTTACATTCTTGTACTGACGGACGTTTAGGTTGTTTCCTTCTGAAATGTTTTGAAAACTCTGCTGCCATCACAGGTTTTGCAGTCTGCTTGCTGACTTTGCAACAACCACATTTATTTACTAAATAAAGGTTTCTGCCTTGAGGACCACTGACTTATTCAAGATCTTCCTTGCTTTGGTGATATATGGTGATATATTTGGTCTATAAATGCAATACTTTAAAATATTTCTTGTCTTCCCATTATTTCTTGGCTATTAGAAAAGTCATCTCTTGAGAGTATTAGCCAAGTAATGTATGGGAGTTTATAGTTGCATGCTCTGCCAACATTTACAATCCCAAAAGAGTTAATTATTAAATTAATTTTTTTTCTGCTCTAAGGTGTACTTGTAAGTATATATATTTATAGATATACATGTACATATGTAAAAACAATAATAGTACTTAGATAAATATCTAGTTGCTTGAAATGAAAAGATTAGAATACTAATACGTAAAATTTAAGTCATAAATCAATAATAAATATATCAATATATTTCTCATAGAATTAATTCAATAGAATTCAACAAGCACACATACAAAGAGGATACCATGTAAGTAGAATATGCTCTCACATTAAAAAGGAGCAATGTCATTACTTTAAATGAAGAAAACTTAAATCCTGTACTGGACCATTTCTTCTTTATTGCTACTAAAGCATTTGTTTTTAAGACCAATGGGAGGTTGGGATTTGGCAGATGGTAAGATTCTCAGAGGAGTGTACTGACCACACACACATAATAGAAATCAACCAGGAAAGGGGGCAACAGTAATTTTGATGAGGTTTCTATTTGTTTGCTTGAACCTATGTTAGAGATAAAATAATTCAACTCAGCTTTAAAAACAGTAAAAACAAAATATATAAAACATCACTAGTGCTACTAATGGAAACCCTGGTGGCATAGTGGTTAACGGTTACAACTACTAATCAAAAAGTTGGCAGTTTGAATCTACCAGGCGCTCCTTGGAAACTCTATGGAGCAGTTCTACTCTGTCCTATAGGGTCACTGTGAGTTGGAATCCACTTGACAGCAATGGGTTTGTTTTATTTATTTATTTTTTTTAGTGCTACTAATGATGAAAATTAAATCATTTCCACATAATGACTAATTAGGGGAGGTGGAAATGGGTAGAGTGAAAACCTAAGGCTAAAAAGGATTATTCTTAAAAAAAAAAAAAAAAAGAACTAAGTGAAAATAGGATTTCAGGGTACCACTATAGCTAGTTAGCAGGATCTCTCTTCCCCTTGGCCTCTATCTTCCACCTCACCAAATTTGACCTCCACATCATCTGAATGGGATTTTCTCTTCTAAATCTGTAATTGGAAATGTGGAGGAGGTGAGCAAAAGTGAGTAGGAACAGTTGAGAATAATCTCATTTTGGAAAACCTGCTAATAGTCTAATTCAACTCAGTCAGTAGTTCCATGTGGCCCAACAGTCAAAGTTTCTCCAGCACTGCCCCGTGAAATTCTGTGATACTATCAGGTGTAGTTATAATTTACTTTCAACAAATGATGAAAAGGACAACACATCCTTTTCCCAATGGGCTCAAAATAAGGATCAGACTGTTTTCCAAGAAAAGGACTCTGTATTCCATACGCTATGAAAAAAATTGCAGAATGCAGGCATAGGTCAGCATATAAAAGGAAGAATATGTTTCCAAAAATCTTTGACAAGTTCTTAATATTCATGGAATCTTAGGATCATTCACATAGTATCTTTTTAAAAATAATTTATTTTTGTTGTTGTTGCTGAAAATATACACAGCACAGCATACAGCAAATCAGAATTTTCTACAAATTTACATAACATCTTAATATTTGAAATTGATTTTGCACAGCTTTTTTTTTTTTTTTTTCCCAACAGTTCTAAGCGCTAAAGTATGCTAGGACCCATCCCTAGAGATCCTGACTAAATTGGCCTAGAGTACATCCCAGGCATGTTTTTTCTAAAAGTTTCCTATGTGATTCTCATGAGAAGCAGCTATTGAGCTCTACTGGATGCAGACAAAGGACTGTCATGACTATGCATATAACCATTGCCATCGAGTCCTTTCTGACTCATAGCTACCCTGTAGGACAGAGTAGAACTGCCCTATAGGATTGCGTATAGCACATGTTTATTTTGAAAATTAGGGGAAAAGTAAAATGAAAAAATACAGATGTAGCCCTCCCCAACTGATAGCCGTGGCTTATATTTCCCTTCAGCCTGTTCTTAAGTGTGTGTGTCTATTTAGTGATATATAACACACATGTATACTCATACATCATATCTTGTGTACATTTTAACTCCAATGGCTAAATCTCTCATGTTCACAGAAAAGTATGAAAATAGTGAGATGAAAGGAAAAATATCCAGTTAAGTAGTGGGTCACATTGTAAACCTGTATGTGGAAAAACCCATTTCTGCATGAACTATTGCATAATATTAATTTGTTCAGCTGGTTTTAAAGCTGGTGCAAATCCCTCTGAATGACCTTAAAGACTCTGGATTTGGCCCCTGGCTGAGGTTATTTGTACCCCTTTCCCGCAACAGGGATTGAGTGCTCCTGTCATACGCGCCGGAGTGCTTCTGCCTACGCATTAAGCTGTGTCATAAAATTTGACATTTCCTGTCTGGAATCCCGGTGCCTCTTTATCTACCTGTCCAATCTGTGAAATCTTATTTGAAATGTTGCTGTTTCTTTGAGCATTTTCCTTACTCTCACCAGGTAGACCCAACTCCTCTTACCACTGTTGTATGCGCATGCTTAATGCATAGCAGCCATGACACTCCCCATTACACTTTGAGGGCGGGGGTATTCTTTATTAACATCTGAACACTGAGTCAAGCCCAGTGATGGCAAGCTGGTGTTTCTTAGATTTGTGTTGATTGAGTGAATCATGCCTTTTATAAAAATTACCTTTTATTAGTATATTGGCCAAGAGGGGCTTATTTTGCCAATATCACACCCAAATGGCAAAAATGACTTGGTTTATCCCAGTGGCCACTCTCCTCCGGTGTAGCCAAGGTCTTGAAGAAGTAGGGAGATGTTCTTGCCAAGACCACCAGAAGTGGAGTCCAGGCCTGGAGCTGCTTCTAGTTAGCTGTGTGACATTAGAAAAGCAATTAACCTCCCTGGGCCTGAGTTTATCAGTAAAATGAGATATTGCATTAGATTACCTCTAAGGTTAATTCTTATTCTAACTTTTTAATCCTTTGGTGACCCAATTATTTTCTGCTTTGAATTTTTTGTTGATACCATCTGTTTCATTAACAGAAGCATGCTGAATCATTAAGCATGACTGAATTTGTGGTAGGTGGTATAGGCTTTTTTTTTCCTCGCCCCGTCCCACAAGCCTACCCTAAGTGTTTGGTGGTACATGTGCAGTACCACTAATTATACCCCAGAGTCCCCACCAGGGTCTATTGGTGCATATATGTAACAAATAAAAATTTTCAAGATTTCTATTTTTCCTACCCAAAATTCAGACACCTCATAAAATACCCTTTATAAACTGTAATTTGGGGCACACTCCTGTTTCTTTGGTTTCAAACAGTTGTAAAGTTCTCTGCCTTGCAACGGCACGTACTGTCAGTGGTACAGGAGCTTCCTGTACCCCAGAGGCTGAAAAATTTATGGTCGCTGTATATACCACTAGGCACAAAAGGGATAAGATAGGGAATAATAATATAATGTAGCAAATTAAGGTTTCGGTTCAGATCAATAAATGATTAGAATTGAGAAATAAAATATGATTCTTGTGCAAATGTTAATGATTAACCTGTTTACTGAAATTAGCACAAATCAGATAAATATGTATAGTTAGGTATGTGTGTATATGTATATATAAATCTATATATCTATATATGGAGCCCTGATGGTGCAGTGGTTAAGTGCTCAGCTGTTAACGGAAAGATCCACGGTTCCAACCCACCAGCAGCTCCATGGAAGAAAGATGCAGGCAGTCTGTTTTCATAAAGATTACGCCTTAGAAACCCTATGGGGCAGTTGTAATCTGTCCTATAAGGTTGCTATGAGTTGGAATCCACTTGATGCCAGTTTTGTTTTTTGGGTAGTGGGTATATATATAAAGTCGTTGTTTCCCCTCTGGGTCGATTCTGACTCATAGTGACCCTATAGGACAGAGTAGAACTGCCTCAGGGCTTCCAAGGCTGTAAAGCTTTACAGAAGCAGACTGCCACATCTTTGTCCTGCAGAACGGCTGGTGGGTTCCAACCACTGACCTTTCTGTTAGCAGGGAGAGCTTAACCAGTGCACCACCACCAGGACTCCTTGTTATTTGTTAGGCCCTTTGAAAAGTTACAGTGTCACCTGGAATGAGACGTGGGATGGGCTCAAGGACAGGTACATTTTACTGTTGGGTAGAGAATTAAAAAGATCAGAAATCCAGAAACCAAGTTTGTTCCTTTTTTACTCTCTTCCCTTTTTTTGACAAACATTTCCTAAGTGCCTATTGTGTGCCAGGTCCTGGGAAGGTGGACGCCCTGCAGTTGGGAGCTCTGTGTTGGAGATACCAGAGTGTTTGGGAACCAAAGAGAAATCCCTGAGAACCGAGGAGCCAGCTGGAAGCTGGTGACAGTGTTTACCCAGGGAGGGTAGAAGGAGCCTTCAAATGGGAACTAAAAGAGGCACTTCACCGTTATTAACACTAAAGTTAGAACAAAGAGCTGGGAATTCGGAAACCTGGCTCATCTCTGCAAAATGGATCTGAAAGTAGAAAGCAGCATTTAGATGCCTGGTCTGACTTGCAACATGACCCCAAGGGCTGAAACCTAAACTTTGGAGTGTGAAAATAGGCTATATATGGCAAATGGACACTAAAAGAGAGAGAGTGGAGGGAGGGAACGGGCTGTCTCATTACGGGGAGAGCAACTGGGAATATGTAGCAAGATGTGTATAAGCTTTTGTGTGAGAGACTGACTTGATTTGTAAACTTTCACTTAAAGCACGATAAATATATTTTAAAAAAAGCTATATAGCTGTTTGTTTGTAGTCAAAAAGTCCTGGACATAAACTAATCTGAGATTTGTCCTGCTAGAGCTAAATCTCTTGAGAGGATCACTAAATCCACTTCCTGGAGTGATGAACACAGGCCTGTGGGCATGGCCAGAGCTGTCTTAGCACAGCTGACTGCATCAGTTGGGTATCTTGGAGGAAAAGGATCTGGGAAGTTTATCTCTGCCCATTGGGAAAAGATCCATTTACTGATATGTTTTGGTGCTTTCATATACATATTAAAAAAAAAAAAAAAAACATAATATGAAGGAAAAAAGAAAGCCTGTTTTTGACTTACTTACAGCCAAAGACTTCTTTCATCCTTGGGTACTCTTAGCTCTGGAAGCCAACTGGCAAATCTCTGTGGGGACTTGGAGGAAGATAAAGAGAATGACAACCTAAAAGGGGAAAAATGGGCAAAGTCATGAGGAAGAAGAATTTAGGAAGCTGGGTACAGTGGTTAAGCGTTTGGCTGCTAACCAAAAGGTCTGCAATTTGAATCCACTAACTGCTTCTTGGGAACCCTGTGGGGCAGTTTTACTGTGTCCTATAGGGTTGCTACGTCGGAATCGAATTGCCGGCAATGGGTTTGGGTTTGGTTTGGTCGGGCTTCCCCTGGGACCCTAAAATCTGTTTATTTAAAAATCTTCTGAGTGTTCTGCCTGAAATAATTCCTCCTTCTGAGGTTTCCCTTGTCTCTGCCCACATCACACTCAGGGGAAGATTTCTGATTCCTTTAAAAACCTTTGACTTAAATGATACCTTTCATTTGTAGTCAGTGTAAAGCTAGATGTTTAAGGCAGATTCTTACCTAAAGAGCTGGTCTAAATTTCTAAAAGGAAAGACCAATTATCTCTTACCTCTACAGCCACATAGAAATGAAAAAGTACTGGGGAAGAAAAAAAAAGACTTTCAGAATCGATTTCCTTCCTTTGGTGATAGCCTTAGGCCTCAAATCTCATCTTGGAGAGTATCACGTGTCTAGCTTTAGCTTTATTCAGCTTATTCTCTGGCCCTAAATCTCACGAAAGGCATGTTATAAACTCAAGAAATTAAATTCTTCCTGAATTTATGTGGGACTGAGAAAATGCCTTCTCACGATCCACAGGGGTGTATAAGGGCTTGGTTTCCACAATAGCTGAGAATTGTTGTACATTTTTTTTCTCCTGAAAAATGCAATGATTAAAGTCATAAGAAATTCAGGTAAGCAGGTGGCATCAGAGAGGTTCAGCAAGTGACAACATGTAATTCTGAGCAGGGCGTAAAGCAACGGGGGACAGAGAAGAAGGCAACTGAGACGCAATCAAATAAACAGCTGGTGTTAAAAAATTGTATTCATAGGAAACCAGGTTCTGCTCTAGAAATCGGCATTCTGGAGACGTTACCCTGCCCATGATCTCAGGGTTGGATGGATGCTTGTCTAGTGCTGGGCAGGGCTTTATTGGCCTGCGCTTTAGGTGTAGGGTAGGAATGGTAGACTGAAAAACAGCTCCCACAAATGGTGAAACTCTAATCTCTGGAACATGTGGGTATGTTATCTTACATGGTGAAAAGGACTTTGAGGTCGTGATTAAGGATCTTGAAATGTGCAGATTATCCTGGGTTATCTGGTTGGGGCCAATGTAATCACAAGGGTCCTTGTAAGTGAGAGAAAGGAGGGTCAGAGTCAGTAGTATGATGATATGACCAAGAAAACAAGAGATTGGAGTAACGTCAGGAGGGGGCCACAAGGCAAGGATTGCAGGTGATCTCTAGAAGCTGAAAAAGGCAAAGAATTGGATTCTTCCTTCAAAACCTCCAGGAGGGACTAACCTTGCCAATATCTTGTCTTTACCCAAGTAAGACTGATTTTGAACTTCAGACCTCCAGAATTACAACAGAATAAATGCATGTTGTTTTAAGCCACTAAGTCTATGGTGATTTGTCACAACAGCCATCGAGAAGTAATACAGACTCAAAATTAATAGAAAGACTCAGAGGGATGATTGAAAAATCTACTTCTTCAGTGCTTAGGTACAAAGTAGGGTCTAGGCTCAGGAATACAGCAGCAGTTTAAAATATCATTCACATGTGTTTTGCACTTTGAAAACTACTTTCACATGCATCTTTTAGAAGTAGACTGGAAGTTCAAAGGCAGATTAGTATTAACTTTGCAAAAAACCTACAGCTTCTGGGTATTTAATTAGACTTCCTGAAATCCTACATTCTGTGGTCAAGACTGGTTCCATAACAAGGAAGAAAGCCTGGCTTAGAAGTCAGTGATCACTAAATTGGAGAAACAGGTTTTTGGAGGACTGCAGAATATAGTAGCTCCTGATAGACTTTCAGGACATAAAAGTAAACTGTATGATCCTTGATTCACTGACTTTGAACCTAATCTCAATCTAGAGTATTTATTTCCTATAAAAGTGGCCTTTCTAGTCAATGAATAGAAATTGGTTAAATGTTAGTTATACATTTAATTATAACATATGTGCACAGAAAGACATTGCATTGAGACTATAAATGAGCACTTTTTTCTCAAAAAAAGTTTTTTTGGAAATTGAGTAATTTATTTTTCATTGCTACATTCAATAATTTTCATAAACAACCCACTGATCTATCATTAAAATTGATGTTACTGTCATCAGCTACTGACTTAGATTAAGGAAAGATAAGTAAATATTCAGTTTTGAAGTGAGTACTGTGCACATTTTGGATTCATTTTAATATAGAAGGCCGGAAGTCCCTTAGAATATTTTTTCCCAACATATTAAACCAAAAAACCAAACCCGTGGCCCTTGAGTCAATTTCGACTCATAGTGACACCATAGGACAGAGTAAAACTGCCTCATAGGGTTTCCAAGGAGTTGCTGGTGGATTTTCCCCAACATATTAGCCAAATTAAAAATATATATGCTGGATTTGTAAAGCTAAACCATCTACTAGTATCAATCTGGTATTGTTTCGATAAGGAACAATGTTCACAAATCTTTGCTACCAACAGTTTTCACTTTTTCTTCATTGATTCAAAATATTAAGTCGCAATAAAATTCCTTCCAGGTTTTTTAATAGATGGAAAGCTATTGTCTATTAGCAATAAATATATCTTATTAACCGACAAAGAGTGTTATAACAGTAAAGCAATCACTTGCTTTTTGAAAACCTAATTTAAAATACTTTAGCATTCATTTAGATTATCTGTTGAATCTAGAGTAAAGGTCAATAATACTAACTCAGGAAAAATAAAATATGGTTTTGAACTTGAACTGCAATGAGTGGCTAGGCATTCAATCTTAACTAACTTGTTGAAAATTTGTCCCAAGGGCATATTAACATTATCTTTTGATATGCTTCCAAACGGTTAAAAAAAGATTTCAATATTTGCTGGATTCCCCAAAGTATCTTGTACGTATTCAAATAAGACGTGGATAGAAGAGTGGATAAAAACATAAGCCCTAATATATTCTTTTTAACCCTACCTAGTGTCTGTCAGTTTGTCGTACTGTGGGGGCTTGTGTGTTGCTGTGATGCTGGAAGCTACGCCACCAGTATTCAGATACCAGCAGGGTCTCCCATGGAACACAGGTGGCAGCTGCACTTCCAGACTAAGACAGACTAAGAAGAAGGACCCGGTAGTCTACTTCTGAAAAGCAGTAGCCAGTGAAAACCTTATGAATAGCAGTGGAACATTGTCTGATATAGTGCTGGAAGATGAGCCCCCAGTTTGGAAGGCACTCAAAAGATGACTGGGGAAGAGCTGCCTCCTCAAAGTAGAGATGACCTTAATGATGTGGATGGAGTAAAGCTTTTGGGACCTTCATTTGCTGATGTGGCATGACTCAAAATTAGAAGAAACGGCTGCAAACATCCATTAATGATCGGAACCTGGGATGTACGAAGTACAAATCTAAGAAAATTGGAAACTGTCAAAAATGAAATGGAGAGCATAAACATTGATATCCTAGGCATTAGTGAGCTGAAATGGACTGGTGTTGGCCATTTTGAGTCAGACAATCATATAGCCTACTATGCTGGGAATGGCAACTTGTGGAGGAATGGTGTTGCATTCACCGTCAAAAAGAATGTTTCAAGATCTATCATGAAGTACAGTACTATCAGTGATATGATAATATCCATATGCCTACAAGGAAGGCCAGTCAATATGACTACTATTCAAATTTATGCACCAACCACTAAGGCCAAAGATGAAGAAACTGAAGATTTTTATCAGCTGCTGCAGTCTGAAACTGATCGAACATGAAATCAGGAGACATTGATAATTACTGGTGATTGGAATGTGAAAGTTAGAAACAATGAAGAAGGATCAGTAGTTGGAAAACAGGGCCTTGGTGTTAGAAACAATGCTGGAGATCAAATGATAGAATTTTGCAAGACCAACAACTTCTTCGTTGAAAATACCTTCTTTCACCAACATAAACGGTGACTATACGCATGGGCCTCACCAAATGGAATACACAGGAATTAAATTAACTACATCTGTGGAAAGAGATGATGGAAAAGCTCAATATTATCAGTCAGAACAAGTCCAGGGGCCAACTGTGGAACAGACCATCAATTGCTCATATGCAAGTTCAAGTGGAAACTGAAGAAAATCACAGCAAGTCCACAAGAGCCAAAATATGACCTTGAGTATATCCCACCTGAATTTGGAGACCATCTCAAGAATAGACTTGACTAATGACTGAAGACCACATGAGTTGTGAAACGACATCAAGGACATCATTCATGAAGAAAGCAAGAGGTCATTGAAAAGACAGGAAAGAAAGAAGAGACCAAGATGGATGTCATAGGAGACTCTGAAGCTTGCTCTCGAATGTCGAGCAGCTAAGCAAAAGGAAGAAATGATGAAATAAAAGAACTGAAAGGAAGATTTCAAAGGGCAGCTCTAAAAGACAAAGTAAACTATTATAATGACATGTGCAAAGAGCTGGAGACAGAAAACCAAAGGGGAAGAACACACTCAGCGTTTCTCAAGCTGAAAGAACTGAAGAAAAAATTCAAGCCTCGAGTTGCAGTAGTGAAGAGTTCTATGGCGGAAATATTAAGTGACATGGGAAGCATCAAAAGAAGTAGAAGGAATACACAGAATCTTTTTTTTTTTTAATATACCAAAAAGAATTAGTTGCAACCATCTCAAGAGGTAGCATATGATCAGGAACCGATGGTACTGAAGGAAGAAGCCCAAGCTGCTGTCAAGGCACTGGTGAAAAACAAGGCTCCAAGATTTGATGGAATATCAACTGAGATGTTTCAACAAACAGATGCAGCGCTGGAGGTGTTCACTCGTCTATGCCCAGAAATATGGAAGACAGCTTCCTGGCCAACTGACCGGAAGAGATCCATATTTATGCCTATTCCCCAGAAGGGTGATCCAAATGAATGTGGAAATTATAGAACAATATCATTAATACCACACACAAGCAAAATTTTGCTGAAGATCATTCAAAAGCAGCTGCTGCAGTATATCGACAGGGAACTGCCAGAAAATCAGGCCGGTTTCAGAAGAGGACGTGGAACCAGAGATATCATTGCTGATGTCAGATGGATCCTGGCTGAAAGCGGAAAATACCAGAAGGATGTTTACCTGTGTTTTATTAACAATGCAAAGGCATTCGACTGTGTGGATCATAACAAATTATGGATAACATTGCAAAGAATGAGAATTCCAGAACACTTAATGGTGCTCATGAGGAACCCATACATAGATCAAGAGGCAGTCGTTTGGACAGAACAAGGGGATACTGATTGATTTAAAGTCAGAAAAGGTGTGTGTCAGGGTTGTGTCCTTTCACCATACCTATTCAATCTGTATGGTGAGCAAATAACCCCAGAAGTGGGACTATATGAAGAAGAACGGGGCATCAGAATTGGAGGAAGACTCATTAACAACCTGCATTATCCAGATGACAGTCTTGCTTGCTGAAAGTGAAGAGGACTTGAAGCACTTACTAATGAAGATCAGAGGCCACAGCCTTCAGTTGGGATTACTCCTCAACATAAAGAAAACAAAAATCCTCACAACTAGAACAATGAGCAATATCATGATAAATGGAGAAAAGATTGAAGTTGTCAAGGATTTCATTTTGCTTGGATTCACAATCAACAGCCATGGAAGCAGCAGTCAGGAAATCAGATGACGCATTGCATTGGGTAAATCTGCTGCAAAGGACCTCTTCAAAGTGTTGAAAAACAAAGATGTCACCTTGAAGACTAAGATGTGCCTGACCCAAGCCATAGTATTTTCAAATACATCATATGCATGTGAAAGCTGGACAATGAATAAGGAAGACCGAAGAAGAATGGATGCCTTTGAATTGTGGTGTTGGCAAAGAATATTGAATACACCATGGACTGCCAAAAGAACAAACAAATCTGTCTTGGAAGGAGTACAACCAGAATGCTCCTTAGAAACAAGGATGGCAAGACTGTGTCTTACGTACTTGGAACATGTTGTCAAGAGGGATCATTCCCTGGAGAAAGACATCATGCTTGGCAAAGTACAGGGTCAGCAGAAAAGAGGAAGACCCCCAAAGAGGTGGATTGACACAATGGCTGCAACAATGAGCTCAAGCACAACAACAATTATAAAGATGGCGCAGGACTGGGCAGTGTTTCGTTCTGTTGTGCATAGGGTGGCTATAAGGGCACCTAAGAACAACAATAGCAGTTCATTCCAGGAGGTCTGGCAGCATAGTGCTTAAGGGCTTGGCTGATAAACCAAAAAGTTTGGCAGTCCAAATCCACAAGCCGCTTCTTGGAAACCCTACAAGGCAGTTCTCCTCTGTGCTATAGGGTTGCTATGAGTTGGAATTAACTCTACAGCAATGGCTTTAGTTTATTCCAAATTAGTTTATAATAATCTATTTGTGAAAAAATAATATTGTATCTTCATTTTTTAAAATGTCTTATTTTTAGAGGAAGGACCCCTGGTGGTGAAGCGGTTAAGCACTTGGCTGCTAACCAAACGGTCAGCAGCTCTGACCCACCAGCTGCTCCATGGAAGAAAGAAGCAGCAGTCTGCTTTTGTAAAGATTTAAGGCCTTGGAAACCCTATGGGGCAATTCTAGCCTGACCTTAGGGTCGCTATGAGTTGGAATGGACTAGACAGAATTTTTTTTTCCAGTTTTATGGGAGTTTTGGGTTTACAGAAAAATCGGGTAGAAAGTGCAGAGAGCTCCCAAATGCTTCTTCTCCCATCGCACACAGTTTTTTCTATTATCAGTATCTTGTGTCAATAGGGCACATCCACTTACCACTGATGAACCAATAAAACCAAAAAAAGCCAAACCCAGTGCCATCGATTCGATTCCAACTCGTAGTGACCCTATAGTGACTCATTATTATTAACCAAAGTTCATAGTTTACATTAGTTCATGATTTGTATTTTACAGTCCTATGAGTTTTGACAAATACATAACAAATGCATGACAAGTGTCCGCCATTACAGCATCCTTCAGAATAGTCTCACCACCCTAAAAATGCCCTATGGCCCGCTTATTCATCCTCCTCCCCTCCTCTTGAACCCCTGGCAACCACAGATCTTCTCAATGTCTCTATAGTTTTGCCTATGCCAGAATGTCATAGTTTTAATCATACAGTATGTAGCTTTTTCAGACTGGCTTCCTTCACTTAGCAATATACATCTAAGATTCCTCCATGTCCTTTTGTAGGTTAATAGCTCATTTCTTTTTATCACTGAATAATATTCCATTGTATGGATGTACCACAGTTTGTTTATCCGTTCACCTACTGAAGGACATTTTGGCTGCTTCCAGTTTTTGCCAATTATGAAGAAAAATACTATAAACATTTGTGGGTAGGTTTTTATGTGGACATATGGGTTCAACTAATTTGGGTAAATACCTAGAAGCATGATGGCTAAATCTTATGATAAACCTATGTTTAGCTTTGTAAGAAACTGCCAGACTGTCTTCCAAAGTGGCTATGCCATTTTGTATTCCCAACAGCAATGAATAAGAGTTCTGCTGCTTCACATCCTTGCCAACATTTTGTGCTGTCAGTATTTTGGATTTATGCATCTATTCTAATAGATGTGTAGTGCTATATCATTGTTATCTTCATTTGCAATTCATATGCTTATTTTCCATCTATATATCTTCTTTGGTAAGATGTCTATTTTAAAAATTGGGCTGTCTTCTTATTGTTGAGTTTTAAGAGTTCTTTACATAACTTGGATACTAGTCCTTTACCAGAAATGTGTTTTGAAAATATTTTATTCCAGGCTATGGCTTATCTTTTTATTCTCCTAACAATGTCTTTTGTAGAGCAGACATTTTTAAATGTCATGAAGTCTAATTTATTAATTTTTCTTCTACAGACTGAGCTTTTAAGAGACCCTCACGTTTTAGCCTTAATTTAAAAGACGTTTAAAATGCTTCAAAGTGTTTTATTCACAAAGGAAAACGTGACAAAATGGAGTGAGTTATTCCCTTTATGGAGATGATTGATTAAGTAAACAGGAAATTTTGGGGAACAATTTATTTCTACCCCATTCACCCCTCCAATTCAGAGCCCCTAGGAAATAGAGGAATTAAAAAAAAAAAAAAAAAAGACATTTCAGGATGTATATGTTCTGAAGCATTTAAAATCTTCTTTTACCAAAAGAATGTGCGCTATCTGAGCACAATATGGGGGACAAGAGAGTTAACAAGGGTAACAAGGGCACAACTGCCATTTATAGGTGCATATACTGTCACTACACCTTATTTGCCATGTTTCATTTATTCTGAGGTGCACATTCTTTTTATATACGGTGTAAACATTTTTGAAATTGGTATGTATCTTATCATCTATGGCATGCCATAGTTTAATAGACAAGTTTTTTTTCTTCCTTTCTTTATGGTATCAACAATAATGGTGCAATCAATATTTTCTTAGATTCTATTAATTAGGGAAAGTTGAAATTGTGCCTGTGACAATGGAAGAAATGAAAGAAAAATAGGACGATTGTTCTTGTGTAGTAAATAAGAGGTTATAGCATTTAATAATTGCATCAATGTACAAAATATGTTCTTTGACTTCTTTTTTGGTTTGAAGTATACCTGAAAAAAGTCATGTACTTTTTATTAGAAAACCATGAAAAATCTTACTTTTTGGAACTCAAACAATCTACGCAACAAAATAATCTAGAACATAATAAAAACTCAGCAGGCAAGAAAAGAAAAATCTTCTTTAATAATGAAATCAATAGCAATAAGGCTGTTTCATGCTTATATACTCTCCTCACTTTGAATTCATTCACTTTGATATTTATAGGTAATTCTAACAAATACGTTTATCTGGCTTCCACTTCTGTGATGAATTAGATGTAGAAATTTTGAAAATGTACGTATTCTCGATTGGTAGTCTAACAGCCAGGAAGAAAACAGGGAAACTGACAAAGATCAGTAATATAGTCCTCTCCAGTTCAAGAAGAATCAGTCTCACACCTTTCAGTAAGCCCTGAGGGCATCGCTGCTGAAATACAGAACTCAACCTAGGTGTCATGTTATGCTGAACCTAAGCCATCAAGCAAAGGCGAAAGCACTGTCTATATATCTTATTTACGGGGTTGAGATTTTGTGTAATCTAAACAGAGAAACTTTTAGACATCTTGGTGCTTCAAGTGATCAAGCATCATGGCGTGGAGTGAATTCACCCGTGACAGACTGAGCTAAGTAAGATTTTCTACTCTTCTTACTTGGTATTATCTATCTGTCTCTCTCTCTGTATACCAAACTTCTTAATTCTTTCATTCAAAATCACTTATTGAATGCCTGCTTTGTGCTTGGCACAATTCTAAACACTGGAAATGTAACCAAAAACAAAAGAGACAAAATCTGTACCTTCATTGGCTTGGGAGACAGCCCAAATAAATAAAGAAAAAGATAGAATTTTTAAAAGTTGTAAGTGCTATGCAGAACTAAAAAGCAGGAGAGGGAAAAGGGAATGACTGTGCTTGGCAGTTTCAATTTTAAATCAATTTGTAAGAGAAGGCCTCAACTGAGAAGGTAATATGTGAACAGAGATTTGAAGAGGGTGGGGGAGTCAGAGTCCTGTTGTAGGAGCAAGTCAGCTGGTTTGAGAAATAGCACGTGAAGTGAGTGCAGAAGAGAAGCCTCTGATGTCAGAACAAATGACGGCAGAGGTGGGTCACAAATCACGTGGGGCTTCTCAGGTCACTCTGAGGACTGTAGCTTTCTATTGAGGTGTGGAAACCCTGGTGCGTAGTGATTAAGAACTATGGCTGCTAACCAAAAGGTTGGCAGTTTGAATTCACCAGGTGCTCCTTGGAAACCCTGTAGGGCAGTTCTACTCTGTGCTATAGGGTCACTATGAGTCGAAATCGACTCGACGGCAATGGGGTTTTTAAATTGAGGTGCAGGTTTTGAGCAGGGGTGCGCTATAATCTGGCTTGTACCTACAATATTTTGGCTACAGTGTTGAGAATGATAAGAGCAAGGGTGGACCCTAAAAGACCAGTTAGGTTGGTCTTACAGTTGTCCAGTAAAAAGATAACGATGGCTTGGATAATGGAGGTAGCAGTGAAGATGGTGAGACGTGATCATATTCTGGATATATTTTGAAGATAGAGTGAATGGATTTTGTTGAGGAATTCTATACAGGACTTAGATGAGATTAAATAGCATACCAAAGTGTTTGGTCTGAGGAATCAAAAGAATGGGGGCTGTCATTCCAGAGATTGGGAAGATTTCTAAGGACAGGATTGGAAAGGGAAAACAAGAGTTTAGTTTTGGACATGTTAAATATGAGACGCCTTTTAGACATCTTCGTAGAACTTTAAATCTAGCGTTTTATTTACTTAACAAATACTAAGAATTGGTATAGGCATTACAGAAGCATTTAGAAGGAGCTCTGGATTCAGCCTTATTTGGGGAAGAAAACTTACTTGTACGAAGTTTTCCCAGAGAAGGTATCTAGGCTGATACCTAAACTATAAGCTCCACGATGGACTCTCTTTATTTCTACTTTTTTGTTTAAAAACCTGTTGGCTTACCTTCTAATGTGTTGTAATGTACATATTAGACCCTCAATAAAGCATGATTATTGAATAAAAGCCCAAGTCATGAAGAGTTAAGTAAGTATCAATAGTTACTATTCATTAAATTATCACTATGCTCTAGGCACTGTTTTTAGTGTTTGCACACATGTTCTCATTTAATTCTCAGACAAACCATACTGTATTGTAGTGCCAATTTTAAGAAAACAAAACAGGCTTGTTGTTGTTAGGTGCATCAAGTCGGTTCCGACTCATAGTGACCCTATGCACAACAGAACGAAACACTGCCCGGTCCTGTGCCATCCTTACAATCGTTGTTATGCTTGAGCTCATTGTTGCAGCCACTGTGTCAATCCACCTTGTTGAGCGTCTTCCTCTTTTCTGCTGACCCTGTACTCTGCCAAGCATGATGTCCTTCTCCAGGCTTAGAGAGGTTAAATGGATTGCTTAAAAACACATAGTCAAGCCTCTGTTTGACTTACTCCAGTTGTGGTTTTAGCTACTTTTTATATTAAAAAGGAGTGGGATGGGGAATAGTGAATAAAAATGTTCTAGGCAGAGTGAACAGTATATGAAGAGTAGGAGACCAAAGGGAACACAACATGTTCAGTAGACCTGCAAGCACAGGGGAATAGTGGACTAATTACCTTCTGATGAACTGATGTTTGTATGCTACTTAACAGTTTTAAAAGTATTTTCTCATAGGCACTCATAAATCTCTGTGAGGTGGGAAAATGTTTTTATTATCATTATTTAATGGTTGAGAAATAGGCTTACATTCACAAATTTAGTCAATAAGAAAGTGAGACTTGAACTCAAGATTTCTTTCACCAAACTTAAGATATTTTTTAAGTTTTTGATTATTTTAAATTATATGGTGTATCCATTTAGGAGGTGGGGAAATACACATGGAGATAAATATATTTCTTATACCAAAAAATATGGAAATTGGAAAATAATTAACAGAATGGGAATGAGTAGCCTGGAAGGTGATGATAATAATAACTGTCATTTGTTGAACACTTAAGATGCACCAGATGCTGTATTAGGGTCTTTACATTTATTTACTACATTTAATCTCACAAGAATTGATTAGGAGATTCTATTAGCATCTCAATTTTAGAGATGAGGAAATGGGTTGAGGCCAAGCTGAACTAAAGCAATTTACTGGTGACCATCACACAACGAGAAAGTCGCACAGTCAAAAAATGAACCAAACCAGTCTGAAATCAGAGGTCAGACTTTTAACACTTCAGTCAGGAGATATGCTACTTGGGCAGTACTTCAGTTTTGTTTTGTTTTGTTTTTATAATACAGTCAAAAGTGAAATTAAGAGCTCAGAGGAGGTTCTGATAAATGAGAAATTATTGTCTGAGTTATAACAACGTGTGGAGTTGTTCACTGGGCCTGAACAGGTTTTCTTTCCCTCTAGCTTCACACATACTTTTATCACAGCTTAAAACAGCAGATGGCCCTCTTGCGTTTTCTTTCGCTTACCTCTGTCTGTAAACAACTAAATAGCGCTTTAGGGAGCTAAGGGCGGGGGCGTGGGGGAGGCGGCGGGAAAGCAGGGATTAAGCTAAAGGACCTTGATTATCCCAATGCTGCCCTCAACCCTCTGCTCCCTTAAAACAGAAAGCCACATAGAATAGAAATGACCGCGTGAGGGTTGTGAAATTCACAATCTGAATAGACACTCTGAGAGGAGTGCGGTTCCAGGCGCTGCACCAGGGGTCGGAATGCATCCAGAAAGAAAAGCAGGGAGTATTTCTCCGTTATCAAAAAGCTGAAAGGCTTTGTGTTCCAGGTGTGTTATTAATGTCAGTGAAAGCTGTGAGGATTAATTTCCTTTCAATCTTGGGACGGGGGAGGGGAAGGGGGAAGGTGGAAAACGGAAGAAGACTATCAGAGACCCTCATAGCCAGCGCGCCTCCTATTCAAAGGAACTTGCTACCGCTTGGAGCTACGGCTGGGGCGGGATCCCTGTCCACGGTGCTGAAACAGCTTCGTCAGGAGGTGGCGGAAAGATGAACGGAGTGGTTTGAGGGAGCCAAAAACCAACTTCTCTAATTATGCAAGGAATTGGGGAAAAGACTGCATTATAAGAAAATACCTGGGATGAAAATAATTAATACAGCTATAGTAACAAGTAGCGCGATCTCACTCTTTTCAAATTAATATAGTTGACATAAGGCTTAAACATAAAACAACAAGAGCAACAACGGCAACAAAAAAGAACAACAAACGTTTAAAAGCAAAGGAGGTTACGTTGGTTGGGAGAATTGCACTAGATATAATACATCATTATGCTTAACACTTTGCTTCTTTCAAAAACTCACTACAAAACCTTTAAGTAAATCTGCTTTAATGTTAAAGTCATTCAAAAATTCCAATCCAGAACTTCTGAAATATTCACATGGCCTGTCTTCAATGATTGGAAGCCAGGAGTAGCAACTCTTTATATTAAACAGGACTTATTTCAGTGAATTAAAAAGTCAGACACACTTTAGTTGCCATTTTATAGATATGTCCACCTCTCTGTAGATGGCTTCTTCTTAATAAACAGGGACATAGCAATACAGCATAAATACACACTCAGTAAAAATGGAAGAACAAAGACATACAAAACAGAAAATAAAGGTGGAGAAAAAAATTAACATGCATGTTTCCCTCACTTTTATTGTCTCATGGGTGATTAGGGATTACAAATTTCTGGCAAAACCCACTTGCATAATTCTTTTAATAAGTAAGCTATTTTGTAGATGTAAAAACAAGGTAGGGCAAGTAAACTTACAGAGCATACTATTTAGTATTAAGTATGTTATATCTTCACTGTACCCAAATCTACACACACGCTCACTTTAGAACAAAAGAAGACATTAATACATATGGAGTAGATACAATGAATTGCAACAGAGCAGTAATTGCTCACATGGAGAGGTTGTGGATAAATTCTGTAGATTAGAAGGCATCTAGTCTCCCTGTAAGAAGCCATTGGCCTCGCTTCTCCCACTTGCCTGGTTGTGATTCTCTGTAGTACTTTACTGCCTCTTCCTGAGACCAAGAGAAAGTATGGGTTGGTTCAGAACTGCTCCCAAAGCTGCTATGTAGGTGGTGTGCTTCTCCTCTTTCCAGCTGTATAGCAGTCGCCAGAGAACTGATTTTTACAAGTTTCTCGATTACCAAATGAGTCTTCATTTCCCTGTCCTTCACACTAGATTGCAAGAAGTCTAGTTTTTTCTTTCTTTCTTTTTTTTTTTTTTTTTTAACCTTCTCCTGATGATAACCAAAACAGTATAAAGGGAAGGGGAAAAAGTAAGAAGCCACCAACAAGAGCTGCACTGGGTTCTGTCACTCGGTGTGTATCCTAGAAACCACCGATCTGTATTCATCCAAGCATGAAGTGTTTCTCTCCCAACCTCCCTTTTTCCAGGCACCCTCCACTTCCTCTCTTCCTCCCGAGCCTTCATATTTTCAGTTATCCAAGACAGAACACTGATGG
This sequence comes from Elephas maximus indicus, assembly GCF_024166365.1. Classification (NCBI taxonomy): domain Eukaryota; kingdom Metazoa; phylum Chordata; class Mammalia; order Proboscidea; family Elephantidae; genus Elephas; species Elephas maximus. The sequence continues at coordinate 66,817,396 of NC_064841.1, read as the reverse complement.
GACACAGCCAGGGAATCAAGGAGAAGGGACACTGGCTGTTGTATTCGAATTTCAGACCCAGTTCATATTACTTCGCTCCCTGACAGGATTTCTCTACAAAAGAAATTAAAAGACCCAGGGACACTAAAAAGACGGAGCTTAATTTGGAGCATCCCTGAGTTTGGTTTCTCTTTACTGTCACTAGAATATTGTCACACCCTTTAATATTTCTGCAACCATTTCCTCAATATTCTCCTGGGCTTTGTATCCTACCCAGCTGCTGTTTGGTAACAGCTACAGCGGCTGCCGTCTCCTCTAACTGCTAGAGAGCTGAGTTGGGAAGGGGTTTTTCTCGTACCACCCTGTCACATCTTCTCTCCTTCCCCCCTTCTTGTTCCGTGTCATCATTCCAAAATGACCAGCCTACCCTTCCTGGCAGCAATAGGAAGAGTCCAGCAAGTTTGGGTGGACTAGGTGAAGAGTGGAGGCACCACCCTCTCAGGATACACTCTCCTCCCTCCCAGATTCCCTCCCACCCCCTCCTCCTTCCAGGTTTGGGGGTGCTTCGTGCTGAAGGGCTTAGCTGAAAGGGCGGAAACCACCTCGCCCTCCTACCGCAGCTGAGTTTCCGTGGACCAGGAGCCACGTTAAGATTGAAAAGCCCAGCTAAAGCGCAGAAGCGACGGAAATCAGCGAGTTTTCTCTGAGAAAAAGCGCACCGATATTCCTTCAATTCCACCTCCTTTGGCCCAGCCTCTTTGTACATCCGCCTGCAATCTATCTTAGCTTTCTTTCTTTTTTTTTAATTTTGAAATCAGTATTATATATGCATTTTTTGTTTTGTTTCTGAAGACTAGACCTAGGTGGGAGACTAGGTGAGGGAATGTAGTGGGGTAAGAACTGAGCACTTTGATTAGAGATCTCCAGAGAGAAGATTGCTCTCTCCAGATGCTGATTTCCAAAGCACTTGACAATCACCGGCACAAGCCAAGAGCAGGCGGCGGCGGCGGCGGCGGCGGCGGCGAAACCGGCCGGTGGGCAGCTGGAGCCCGGCGCTGAGTCTCGCCCAGTGCTCTCAGGACCGACCGACGCGCGGAGACACTGTCAGGACCTCCCCTCCATCTGGTGCCCAAGAAGAAGGCGGCCGGCTCTACCTCTCCCTCCCAGAAGACTGGCAGGACAAAAAGGCAGCGCGAGTGGCAGTGGCGGCCCCCGAGAGGGCTCCAGCGGCGCGTGGTGACCGGCGGCGGCTGCAGCGGCGGCCCCACTCCCGGCTGCCGGCGCGGCCGGGCGGCGGCGGACACGACCTCGGGCTCCCCGGACTCGCCCGCTGCGCCCCGGGCGCATCTGCGCGCCTGGCTCCGCGCTCCGCCGAGAGGGCGATGGGTCCTAGTCGGGACTGAGCGTCCCTACCCCTCTCCCCAGCCCCTCGGTCCTTTCCCCTGCTGCTTCCCCGAGGGTGAGCTGCGCTCTGCTCCGCCCCTTCCCTCTCCCGTGCCCCCAGCTCCTCTTCTCTCTGACCCTTTCCTTTCCTGGGCTCATTCCCTGGGCCACCATGGCCGCGGCTATCGCCAGCGGCTTGATCCGCCAGAAGCGGCAGGCGCGAGAGCAGCACTGGGACCGGCCGTCTGCCAGCAGGAGGCGGAGCAGCCCCAGCAAGAGCCGCGGGCTCTGCAACGGCAACCTGGTGGATATCTTCTCCAAAGTGCGCATCTTCGGCCTCAAGAAGCGCAGGTTGCGGCGCCAAGGTCTGTGCGGGTCACTGAGGGGAGGTGCGCCCTCGGATATCTCCCCTACCCCACCTGGGGCGTCCTTGACCTCTCCTAACTCCCTTTCTCCCTCCCTCTTGTCCACCTCCCATCCCCACCCCACCCCAGGTCTCCCTTCTGAGAGCTCGAGCTGGGAGCCTGCTCTCAGGCAACCTGTAGCCACTGAAAACTCAACCCTGCCAGGAGCCGGCAAGTTGTTGGCTCGTTCCTCTCTGGCTGGCTGTGGCTCTCCGAGTCTCCCGCAGGCTGGGCCCGGGAACATCTGTTTCTGCTTGAAGGGTCTTGGCTTCCCCTGAGGACAAAGGCTTAGAACAGGTCACTGTCTGACCTGGAACATTAGGAGAGAATCTTCCTTCCCGGAACACCTCTAGGTCACCCTGGCTGCTCCCAGGCTGATTTCCAGCTGCCAGGAATGTCTGTTTGTGTGGCCTAACTTGGCATCCCTTGTCTCTTGGAAACGTCCTTGGCTCTCAGCAGACACTGGTGTAAGGAGGAGTGGAAGATGTGTGTGAACCAAGGGTTAGTTCAACTGAGATTTACCAGAAAGCTGGTTGGTTAGTGGGCAGCATGGTGCGCTCCGTAGACCCTCAGTCAGATCTTGGGGTTGGAGTGAGGAGGTGGAGCAGTGAGTAAAGAATGGGTCAGAATTGGGGGTTTGGCGAAGTATAAATTCATAATGAGTGTCCGTGTTAATTGAAAGACTGGCGAATCCCATGAGACAAGATTTGCAGACACTAGGTAAAGATGGCCACAATAGTTGCCTGAGAAACAATTAGTGCCCAGCACGACCTTCTCTTGTTACTTTTAAAATGTCAGAGTCTGAGAAAGCAACCCCCTCAGGAGATGGGGCCCAGTGGCTCTTGTTCCTCTCCCTGCTTGCTTCCACATCCAGTTGCTAAGGGTGTTTGTTTTCAGAACCTGTGGGGTGTTATGTGCAAGAAAGCGGCTTGCTTGCTTCTCATAACCAAGTGGGTTTGGCAGGAAACACCAAAGAACGTATTTACATTAACAGGAACGTGTGTTTGCCCAGCGCATTGTATTCTCCGTGTCCAGCTGTGTTTGTTGTAAACACCCGGTTCTTTCAAAGACAGGGGAGAGACGCATATGCTATACATGTGTGTCTATGTGAATGAGTGTGTGTGTGTGTGTGTACACATTTACAAATCTGTGACCAAAAGTTTTACTGCTTGTTGTTTAAAAAGGCTAAAGCTAAGTGGTAAAAAAAGGACAAGCACTCATTGCACAATTAAGAAACTGGAGATTATTTGCTCTTAGAATTAAGCTTAAAAGGCAAACATCTGAGAAAAATCTGAGTGGAAGTGTGATAAATTTAAATGTAAAATAAGAAACTTCTTGATGAAGGATTTGGGAAAGTGATGCTTTCAGACCAGTGTAGAAGCTATTAAGAAAGATGAATTTAGATTTTCCACTGTAGCCCAGAGACTCACCCAGCATGCTTTGTGTTACATGACCAGTTCAGGTGACCCATGGAGTGCCACATTATCATGACTTACAGTGTTTATATATTTCATCGGACAGATTATTTTTTAGAATATAGCTTTCACCACGTACCAAAAAAAAAAAATGCCATTGAGTTGATTTCGACTCGCAATCAACCCCGTAGGACAGAGTAGAATTGCCCCATAGGATTTCTAACGCTGTAATCTTTACAGAAGCAGACTGCCACATCTTTCTCCCATGGAGCAGCTAGAGGGTTTGAACCACTGACCTTTCAGTTAGCAGCTGAGTGCTTAACCACTGCCAGGACCAGGGTTCCTTTTTTTTTTTTCCCACCAGGTAGAGCTCCAAATCTGCCATCTACTTAAATAAATATTTTCTCTTCTATATAAGCTCATTTTAATGTAAACACAGTGAAAACTGATCATAGGTATTCCTTAAACATATCACCAATAGATTACATTATAAATAAACCCAAAACGAACAGGGACTTTAAATGCTTTGTGTCACATTGGGTGGTGAAAGAGGGTTTGCTCTACACTTCTATATCTCAAGATGGGCGTATTTTGTTTTCAGATACAGAAAATATCTGAGTTCTCTAGCAGTCTGTTTGCCAATTTTTAATTCTGACTGCTCTTTCGGTGCTCATGAGTTCAAAATGACACTTAAGCCTCAATTCTCTGAAGAAAAATATATCTGAGGTCATTTTGACTACATTTTTTTTGGGGGGGTGGGAAATTTCATCAGTTTTTTCTTATATTTCCCTGTACAATAAATATATTCTTTCATGAGGAAAAATATAGATACCATATATCTCTCAAGTATCAGAAAGGAATTAATTTATTAATGTTACTAATTTTAAGCAAAACAAATATTAAAACTTTCTAGGATGTAAATTACACATTAATATATACTCATGTAATTTTATATTATATATCACTATATATAACTATCTGATTATTTAAATAATCTTCTAGAAAATATTTTAAGCATATTTACCTTTTCCTCAAATACTCTTTGTGTAGGGAATGGGCCCAGGAAATTTAAAACATTTGATTTATTAATTCAAAAATTCAAATTTCAAGCATGACAATTTTATATATCATTATGTTTGAGAAATATTAATTTGACAAAGAGTTACTGAGTCCCTACATATGCCAGGTTCTGTTCTAGGTATAGAAACCCTGGTAGCATAATGGTTAAGTGCAATGGCTGCTAACCAAAAGGTCAGCAGTACGAATCCACTAGGCACTCCTTGGAAACCCTGTGGGGCAGTTTTACTCTGTCCTATAGGGGTGCTATGAGTCAGAATCAACTCGATGGCAATGGGTTTGTTTCTTTCTGGTTCTAGATATTAGGTGTAGAGCAGCGAATAGAACAGATTAAGCCTCTTCCACCATGGAGCTTGCAAACATGGGGTAGAAAGTCATGACACATGTGAAAAAAAAAAAAAAAATATGAATAAGAAATTTCAACATTTAAAGTTCTATAGAGCAAGTGAGCAGAGGGCTGAGACAGAGAATCATGGAGGTGAGGACAATGGCAGAGGGATCTAAGGAGATCAGGTAGTTAGGATGAGCCACGCTGAGATCTTAGATTGAGGGCCAACATCTGAGAAGGATGGAGATGTTTGAAGAGGCGATGGCAGGAGCCATGCATGTCAGCAAAGACCCTGAAGTGGAGAGAGTCTTAATTCTACTGGGACAAGCGAATGGGGTGTAGAAACTTTAAGTACACTGTCAAGTATAATACATTTTGACATGTTTGCCAACAGAATATAGACTAGGTCCACATTCTGGGAAAGGGTAATACATATGTCTTTTTTTTTTTTTTTGACACTCCATTATGTAGTGATTTACTTAATGTAAAGAGCATAACTAATATTTACGTATCCACTCTAAGTAGGAGCCCTACTTCCACCAACCTCTACCCTCACTGGGTGACTCTTTGTACCAGTCAGCTGCTCTGCTGAAGGACAGAAAATTACAACATGGCTGCCAGTGGGTGGTGGGGCTGCCCACCTTTCCAGTTTCATCTTTCCTCTGCCCTTCCCCACCCCCACATTCCATAGTCTCCAGCCACCATTTAGGGCTCATGAAATTAGCTACACGCTTACAAAGCTGCGTGTTTTGGTTTATGCTTTACTCTGAGCCTAGAATCTTCTCTCCACTTCAGTCTTTACCTGTTGAAATTATCCTCGTTTTTTTTAAGCTTGGAGAAAAGCATCATTTCCTCTGAGACGTCTTCCCTCATTCCGTAGAACTGAACATAATCTACCCGTGGCATTTTACACCTCACTATTATTTTATTTATTTATTTATTATTTGTACCTGACAACAGCTAAATGGGTGTACATTTTCAGTTGGTTGGAGTTAGGAGCAAAGTCTGCATTTTCTGAACCTTCATATGTTCTTAAACCTTGATAGAGTGTTTGCTATGTCCTGAGCAATATGCTCATGAATTAAAGTAAAATAAGGAAAAGTCAAGAGGCTTAAAATTAAGAAAGTGTCCTGGAACCATATTGCTCAAAATAGGGTCTTTTAGAAGTAAAATACTTCCTGCGATAAGTATATGTATAAAACAAAACATTTGTCATCTCAACATTTTTCATATATACAGTTCAGTGACATTAATGATGTTTTTCATGTTGTTCAACAACCATCACCCTTATCCGTTCCTAAACTTTTCCGTCACCCTTAACAGAAGCTCAGTGTCCCGTAAACATTGAGTCCTTCTTTTTCCCTCCTTCCCAACTGCCCCTGGTAACCACTAATAAACTTTGATCGCTATATATTTGCCCGTTCTAGGTATTTCATAGAAGTGGGTTCATATAATATGTGTCCTATTTCTAAGTCTATGTATCTAATTCATCCCCCTTTTAAGGAATTGGACACTAATTGTATATTTGTGAATTATACACAGAATACAAGAACCTAACGAGCCTCCCTTAGGGCTTAATCGATTTAGTAAAAAATAGATATTTAGGTATATATTAATTTAGCTGAAAATAGAGGAAAGCACAAAGAAATAAGCAGTTTGAAAATAGTTTTATTACTTGGAATCTTAACAAAAGAGAAAACTAAAATAGAAATTGCACGCAGTGACTGATGTATAAGAAACATTTACACCGAAGGGGTTACATTTTTTATCATGAGTTTTTTAAATCGAACAACACCCTTCATTGCTCGTAAGATAATAATCTTCGAAAATATTTGGTGTGGCTAATGCAATTGTTTCTTGAAATCTGCTATTTCGACTATTGCATAAAGAAAATTTTTTTTTTTTTTGCATAGGAACTGTTAATACCATGTGTCATGTATGTTTCATCAGTGGTCGGGTGGGCTTCTAAGACGCATCCGTCCTACAATAAGTTATAGGATGTCGTAGAACACAAGGAATGAAAAATAAGCTACTTAACCTTTGTGATAGTTACGTTGTAATATACAAAGCAGACGTGTAGGTACACACATATAAACGAAACTGCTTTATTGCTCTGTGATAGTGAGACCATCAGTTATCCAAAGAAAAGGAAGCCGTCCTTCTTACAAGGTACCATAGAAGGAAAGAAGTTCTCATCCTCTCAAAAAATAATAGCAAAATGATCATTGTACTTTTTTGCTGCTTCTTCAAGTGCCATCACCACGTAAAAGTTACAAAGACTACCTGCTTATTTTGGCTGTTAAGATAAAAGTAAAACAAGAAAACATTTTTTCCCCCCAAACACCATCCTTCTTTTCTCTTACAAGTGTGTTTTTGAGTTTTCTAAGCCCACGCCTATGGGCGTTTCCTACATATCTTTTGATGATACTAGTTGCTAACTTTCTGATAATCAGAGAGTTTAATATTTGCGAGTTGTACTGAGTTTAGATAAAATGACAGTGTTTCTAAAATAAAATGTCTCATTTTTTAACACTGTTGTCACATGCAGAGTTTCTAAATAAGCGGTCTTAATGGGAAGATGACTGAACTGGTAAATGAAACAATGTTAGATATTAAAAAAATGTGTGCCATGTTTTCTTTCTGTGGCTTAATTGTTATGATTTCAACAGTCGACATTTGATATATACCCATTGCCATGGAGTCGATTCTAACACATAGTGACACTATAGGACAGAGTAGAACCTATAGGGTTTCCAAGGAGCCACTGGTGGATCCGAACTGCTGATCTTTTGGTTAGCAGCCGTAGATCTTAATCACTGAGCCACCAGGGCTCTACATTTGATATGGACTTCCAAAAATGGTTAATACCATAGTGGAGCAATTAGCAAAGTATAAAATAGTAGGCGAAGTAAGACATAAGTAAGCTTAAGTAGGATGGTCTACTTTGCAATGCATTAGATTCATAAACTGAGTTGAGAAAATAGTACTTCATTGCCAGTTACCTGGTGAAGAATTCCTCCAACATTTCCTAATAAAAGATTTCAGAGGGACCACCACTTCCCCACCCCCAACCCGAAGTAGGGTTACCATTACCAATTACAAGTTTCAACTTATATTTCAAGTTAGTAGAATTGTAATTCTGGAATTATAGTTCTTCGACATTTAGCCCCATGTTTCTATTATTCGTTAATAACTATTATATATAAAGTTACTGTGAGAATAATTATTTTCATCCTAGACATGAATCTTCCCTCTCTTCAGTATAAAATGATAAGCAATTTAAATTTTATTTACTTAATTTAAAAAGAGTCACAGAGATGTAAAGGAAAAAGGCAGATGAATTATTTTTCAACCTGATTTCCACATTTATACATGTATCTGGAATTCTTGTTGCCTTTATATTTTCTCCCCAAATGATAAGAAACTTTATTTCGAAGGACTATGATATTTAGATAAAACAAAGTGTATATGATTTTAAAAATATTATTGTTAACCCCTGGTGGTGCAGTGGTTAGGATCTATGGCTGCTAACCAAAAGATCAGCAGTTCGAATCCACCAGCCGCTCCTTGGAAACCCTATGGAGCAGTTCTACTCTGTCCTATAGGGTCGCTATGAGTCAGAATCGACTCAATGGCAACGGGTTGTTATTTTAACATCCAAAGGCTAAAAAATCAAAGACACCACAATGGCATACTCAACCATGTAGGAGACTATATTAGAAGGTTTAATGCAATTTAAAGCCAACCGCCCATGTTGGTGCTACCTGAAAATAAGTAATTCAGTACTTTTACTTATAATGATCCCAACATTCATTTTGAGAAACTCAGATCACATGGATATGTTACTGTTTACTGGGGGGAAGGGGAGGGTAGTAGGGAATAAGAGAAAGAATCTGGGCACGTTCACTTTCACCATTTTATGATAGTTAACTGCTTTGTCATTCCAGAGGAAACCCTCTTTTCATAAAGCTTTTTTTTTTTTTTGGTGAAATATATGTTTCACTCTATGTTTTTCTCATTCTTTGATGACAGGTTTAATAGGGACACGTATGGTATGACCATGGAGAACAGCTACTTAACAGTCAGTGTTTCATCAGTGCCCCACATTAAACTGACACTCCACAAGTACTTGTCGAATGAATGAAAAATCCCATATTTCTCAGGACATACATGTAGCAGTGATGTAGTGTGAGAATTGAATTCAATTCACATGTAGCAATGGCTGCAATTGACAAGGTACTTATTAATGTATTTAACAACTGTCTGCGTGACCCTGTTTCAGGGGCTATGCTATTGAGAACCACTTAATTCCCACAACCACCCTATGTGATGGGTGTACAAGTATTATCCATCCATTTTACAAGTTTAAATCCACCATTTGCTTCTTGGAAACCCTACGGGGCAGTTCTGCTCTGTCCTATAGGGTCATTATGTGTCGGAATAGACTCAATGGCAATGAGTTTGGCTGGTATTGGTTACAATCGAGGAACCTGAAACACAGAAAGTTGAATAAATTGGCCAAGTTCACATAGCTTAGTAAACAGTGGCACTAAGATTAAAATCCAGGTTTCCAGTCTGGTTTATACATTTGTACATGTATTTGGAATTCTAAGTTTCTTTCTAATTGTACTTTATAGTATTTTCTCCCCAAATGATGAGGAACTATGTTTAAAAGGACTATGATATTTAGGTAATACAGAGAGCAGGTCCAGAAACCCTGCTCTTCACCAAAGCCAGCTGTCTATTGCCATATGTTTTATATTCATTCTCTCAATTAGTTGAGATTCATCACCATTTCACAGTGTGGGAAGCTGAGGCTCAGAGACTTCATGTATTACCAAAAGACTTTCATTTAGCAAGTGATACAGCGGCATTCAAAGACAAGTCTGTCTACACTAAGTCTTGTATCCCTTTACCTTACCCCCTCATGCTACACCGTTTCAGTTCCTTAAGACATTGTGAGCTCCTCATTAATGAAAGTCATGCTACTTTAGGGCATATGGTAGACGCTCAATAGGTAAACTTGTTGATTGGGTGAGTGTAATAGTGTTTGCCCTGATTTAAAGACAAATTTGTGGGCACTGGGGGGAGGAGAGAAACCCTGGTGGCGTAGCGGTTAAGTGCAGTTCGAGTCCGTCAGGCACTCCTTAGAAACTCTATGGGGCAGTTCTACTCTGTCCTATAGGGTCGCTGTGAGTCGGAATGGACTCAATGGCAGTCGGTTTTTTTTTTTTTTTTTTTTGATTTGGAGGGAGGAGGCAGAAGAACTAAGTGCTGTATTTTACCAAACCACTTTTGACATTGTCTTTGTTTCCAGTGATTGTCTGGATGAGACACATGTTGGTGTTATCTCCTTAATGAATTCCAACATTGACCTGAAATTCTGAAAAGGATTAATTTAGAGCGTTTTCATTAGTATGTAATTGATTTTCATGTTACATTCTTTATTTCATTCATTTTTCTGAACTATGTATTCTGGACATTTCTTATTTCTAGTAAGGTACGTAATGGGTATTTTCCTTATAGGCCTAATTGTAGGTTATAAACTGAAGCAAACCACAAACAATAGGGTCACAAATTAATCATGAAAATCACAGACTCTGTTAGAAATCTAGATACTGTTCATGTTGTATTTGCTGCTTTTTGAATTAACACATTGGCTTTCTTCATGAGTTCTTAGATCTTATTCTTAGTACTAATACTAGAAAAACAAACAATCTAGTTTAATTTGTTTGTAAATTTTATTATGTGCTCTATTGCGATGGTGCACAGATACCTTTCTGATTCTGGAATTCCCTTACAAATCTAGTTATATGTTATTTAGAGATTTTTTTTTATTGGATTATATTATCTGGCTCTTCTTTCCTTGCCTTATTTACATGGTAAAATTAATGAGTTAATTCAACTGTCCAATTCCTTTGTACCTGCGCCTACACAGCTGGTTTGGCACCTACACAGCCACATGGATCGGTCTCACTTTAAGTTCACAGTCAGTAACCTCAAGTGGGCCTTTAGGACATAAAAAAAAAAAAAAATCATTTCCATTTTATGGTAATGTTTGTGTCCTCCTTTCTCTTCAAATTTCTCACACTTTCTAGCCCCTTTCTACTCTCAACTATGGCTTTGTTTTCTATTTCTCTGATAAAATAGGAATAATCAGAAAATTTTTCACATACTCCACAACTGCTTTTATCCGTCTGTCTGCAGATCTATCCATATACTCTTCTTTTCCTGCAGAACTTTGGGATGAACTCTGCTGTTCCTATCTAAGGTCAAGACCTTCTCAAATTGTGCAGAAGACCCTCTCTCCTACTCAGGGCATAACCCAGTCTTTCTCTCTTCTGCATCATGAAATGTCTACATTCTGCTCTACTATTCTCATCAGGATATACATATGCTCTAATTGATCCCATCTTAAAAAGGAACTCTGTCTCCATCATGCATTTCTCTCTAGCTATTGAACCAACCGTCTTCTTAATTTTTTTTTTAGCCAAACTCCTTTAAAGAGAAATCCCCAACGCCTCTCCTTCCATCTTTCTTGAACCCTTTCCAATTGAGTTTTTTCTCCACCAATAAACTGCTCTTGTCAAAATCACCAATGACCTGCAAGTTGTCAAAACCAAGGGTCTATTCATTCCTTATCCTGCTCATACAGCATTTGACCTTCAAATGTTTCACAATGAATTTGTATTTTTTACTGTAATGTGGGTAAAGTTAGCATCAAAATACTTTAAACATATTCTTGCCACCAAAAACCCTTCATGAGATCATCTTTCCATAGTTATGATAGATCTGAATTTCTAGGTGAGTCGTATTAATGTTCCTATAGGGTCGCTATGAGCCAGAATCGACTCGACGGTGCTGGGTTTGGTTTTTTTTTGGTTTAGTATTAATGTGTTACCTGCTGCCACCATGTGATATGATGTCCTGCCAAGCACTGACTCAGGCGTACCGCTGAAGGCAGTATTTGTGGTTTCCTTACTTGGCAAGCCTATTCCTTTCATCACATCTCTTTGTGTTGGCCTGAGTGATGTGTGTTCAGGAAATAAATGGAGAGAAGAATAGTCTTCTTAAGACTTAGTCTTTTATTTATTGTTTGTCTTTGTACTCAAATATACTAATTTTTGACTAAGTAGTCACCACTTTCAAATTCTAATTACTAGCATACCAAAAACCAAAACCTGTTGCCATCGAGTCAATTCCCACTCACAGGACCCTATAGGACAGAGTAGAACTGCCCCATAGAGCTTCCAAGTAGTGCCTGGTGGATTTGAACTGCCGACCTTTTGGTTAGCAGCTGTAGCTCTTAACTGCTACTCCACCAAATAATAATTGGTGAATTAAAATTTTCGTTAATTTTATAAATCCCAAATATGATTCAAATTGAAGCATTATGTATAAATAGTCATAAACTTAGTAAGAACCATTTAACATGGTTTATTTTTTGGGTGAGACTGATATATTTGCCTTTTTATTGTCATGTCTGAGAGTTTCAAGTAATGCTAATATGTTCCCGTCCATACCTGTTATATGTAGACAACTATGTTACATATATGATTTTTCTTTTTCTTTTTTACTCATGTTAGAATGACATAGAACTTCTGGGAGGTGTTAAAAATCACGATGAGCTGGCAATTGTAGTATAGGAATAGATTTATAGACAGAGTTCTGTTATCTCCAGGGACGATATCAGCTGGGTTTCATGGCTATTACAGGAAGATAATATCTTTTCTCTGGAAACACTTGAATACTTGTTATATAATACTTGATATGGTTTGTTTGCTTTCTTTAGAATTCAACAATTCTATCCCTTTGAAGATATCTTTAAGACAGTGAGAATCTTGTTGCTTAATGCAATTTTATCCCACCACATGCCTCATTTTATCTCTTTAAATTTCTGTAAATAACTCCTGCCTATCCTTGGATACGTTATTCCCTTCCAATATTTCTTCGTGGCTTTTTTATCCCCTTTACCGTTTGGTCAGGTTACAATTGTTTAACTCTGTTAGTCTTTCTACATAAGTAAATACCACCAGTGCCTTAATCATTTCTGTGGCTTAGATTGTTCAATAATTACCTCATCCTTGTTCCAGCAAATGAGATGACTTCTATTTTCATGAAAAGAATTTCATGCTGAGGTCAAACTTGAGGTAGAGGAGACTGAACGCATCTGCTGTCTCCCTTCCCTCTGCAGTGGGGATCTGGCTTGAATCGAGGGAAGAGGAAATGGTGCAGTGGTTAAGAGGTATGGCTGCTAATCAAAAGGTCGGCAGTTCAAATCCACCAGCCTCTCCTTGGAAACCCTATGGGGCAGTTCTACTCTGTCCTGTAGTTTGGCTATGAGTTGGAATCGACTCAATGGCAGTGGGTTTTTTTTGGTTTACGCAAGACACAAGTAGCCCTGGTGGCAAAATTGTTAAGTGCTCGGCTGCTAACCAAAAAGTTGGTGGTTCAAACCCACCAGTGGCTCCCCAGGAGAAAAGATCTATCCCGTAAAGATTTCAGCCTAGGAAACCCTGTGGGACAGTTCTTATCTGTCTTATTGGGTTGTTATGAGTTGGAATGACTCATGGCACACAACAACACGCAAGGCAAAAGTAGCCAGCTTGGTTTCATGCCTGAAAAGTGAAATTATAGGAAAAATTCAGGGCAAGTGACCAAACATCTTCCCTGCACCTGCCGGGATTAGAGGCTTTATTTACCGCATCTCACTTTCTCCCAGCCTCTGGAAGTAGGTGCGATTATTCCCATTTGCATGGGCTAGGGGAGGTAAAGGAATTTTTCCAGGGACTCATGCTTGGCAGAGGTAATGTTTGTACCCATTTCTGACTGATACAAAGTGTACATTTTTTGAATGTACTCAATGGATTCTAAATAATAATAGAATGCAACATCACATTCCAGCATCTTTTTGGATTCGTCCTTGAGATGGACAAGAATGTCAGCCTCACCAGCCTCCAGGCTTTACTCTGCGCATCCCTGATGGCTCTGCAGGAGAAGAATATGGGTGCTGCAGCAGCCCCCGTGGTCAGTGATGAAGACATGATCACCACCTCACAAAGAAGGGGTGTCTCTGCCTCCACTTTTGCATTTCCGTCCAATGATGGGTACACAAGGTCAAAAAGCTGTACAGAATCTCAGAGCCCAGACACTTCCAACCCATAATCTCTTAGGCTTTTCTTTTGGAGTATGCTATCACCAGAGGGTGTGGCAATATTGAAGTCAACCTGTAAGATTTGGAATTTTTCATGTTTGTCTCTCTTTTATTTTCTTCATTCCATGCCTTCTACCTTTTGGAAAATTCTTAAAAAATTGCTGAATTTTCAAGTCTATGACATTAATGAGCAAGGGTTTTGTGTTCCTATGCTACTGTTGCTGAAGGGATGTAATTTTCTTATTAGAAATGTCCCTGGTGCCAAAGCAGTCCCATAACTGTTACCGCTTTAATTTCCCGGTGGTTTATTGTTGTAGACTCATTTGAAACTGAGACAAGGAGTAATCTATTAAGCACTTTTTGCAACTTCTACATGAACAACGTAAAATTTTTACATCTTCATGGGTTTTTCTTTTGCCCCATGATAGTAGCAGTAAGAGATTATCTCAGCACAATTTCCCGAGATACATTAGTTTATAACCTAAGTATTTCTGTCTGTTAACTTGGTAAAGAAGGAAACACTGCACTTTGCAACATCACAGGTTTTGAACACTAACCAAGGTGTCTTTATAATTGGCTGGCTTTGTGTTGCAGTTCCCTTTTTTTTTTTTTCTTTTATTCCCCCTTACCCCCCAACATGCCCATTGTTGTCTCCTGAAGTAGGCCCATTGATTTTTTTCTTAAGAAGTCAATGTAAGGACATGTTCAAAGTCTTACCCCCACTGCTGCCTTCACGCACTTCCCCTATTAATTATCACTATCCCTACTACTGCTGCGCACTCCAACACACAACTGAGCCCACTCCTTCGTGGTGCTATGGGGTGATGGTTCGAGCACTGACTCAGACACGAGAGACCCAGGGCCTCACTGCCACTAGCTAGCTGGGCAAAGTTGACCAGTCTGTTAATATGTGGAGACCACTATGCAATGAGAAGGTTGGACAAGATGATCTGGGAGATGGCTTAAATTCTTTTGCTTTCTTCTTTAGCCCTCTTATGACTAAAAAAAAAAAAAAAAAAAAAATAGGCCTTCAAAAATAGAGACAGAGCTAAGTCCCTTTGCCACAAGCCTTACATTTTGTATCTAAAGGCCATCCACAGATCAGAATTTCCCCCTCAGTGCTGTAGAATTTCCCCCTCAGTGCCGTATTCTCAGTGTCTTCCTCTCTGTCCCCCTGCCTCCAGAGGTTTACCATTTACTTTGACTCCGTGCTTCCTGGGCTGCTCACTAAACACGTGAAAATAGTTGGGTAATTCTCCCTGTATATTATATATATGGAGCCCTGGTGGCACAGTGGTTAAGAGCTTGACTGCTAACCAAAAGGTTGGCAGTTCAAATCTACCAGCTGGTCCTTAGAAACCCTATGGGGCAGCTCTTCTCTGTCCTATAGGGTTGCTCTGAGTCGGAATCAACTCAACGGCAAAGGTTTTATTTTTTTTTTAAATATATTCTACCTTTTGTGATTTATAATACAAACAATTAGTCTGTATCTCTTGTTTGGGTTTGAAACAGTTGCGGCTGTGTGTGGATAAAAAGATTAATGCGCAGCTTGCTATGTGATGTAGCTAAGGTGTGGGATATAAAAACAATCTAAGTACTAAGTATGTTTAACTCCAGATATATGTATATACACGCACACATATATGTGTATATACATATATACGTGCATGTATGTATGTATATATACACAAACATATATATATGCATGGTAAATATACATATACCCAGTGCCGTCTATGTATAGACCTAGCGATCTCCTCCTGTAAAGATTATACCTAGGAAGGCCTATGGGGCGGTTCTACTCTGTCCTATAGGGTCGCTATGAGTTGGAATCATCTTGACAGCACACAACTACAACATATACATACATACATGCGTACATATATATAGTTGTCATTAGTTGCTGTCGAGTGAGCTCCTACTCATAGCCTTAAATGTAACAGAATAAAACCTTGCCCAGGCCTGTGCCATCTTCATGATGGTTGGTATGATTGAGTCCATTTGTTGTGACTGTTGTGTTGGTCCATCTCATTGAGGGTTTCACTTGTTTTTACTGACCCTCTGCTTTACCAAACACGAAGTCTATATCTACTATCGGTCTTTCCTGATGACTGTCCAAAGTAAGGGATCTGGGGTCTCGCCATCTTGCTTTTAAGGAGCATTCTGGTTGTAGTTCTTATAAGACTGATTTGTTTGTTCTTTTAACAGTCCATGGTATATTAAATATTCTTCACCAACACCACAATTTGAATGTACCAGTTCTTCTGTCTTCCTGTTTTATCATCCGGCTTTTGTATGCATGTGAGGTAATTGAAGAGCATTGGCTTGGGTCAGGTGCATCTTAGTCATCAAAGTGACATCTTTGCATTTTCATAACTCTAAAGAGGTCTTTTGCAACAGACTTGCCTAATGTAATATGCTGTTTGATTTGTTGGACCACTACTTCCACGGATATTGCATTAAAAAAAAAATTGGGGGGTATTCAGCCACTCAGGGAAGTGTCTATGTTTTTTAGTTATCGCATTTAAATAATATGCAGCCCCTACCCCACCCTTTGCAGTTACCCTACCTTTAGGCCGATGAAATCTACAATTCTCCTTTATTCACAGATGTGTGTACTGATGTGGAAAAAAATAAGAAGCCCTTTCCAGTCCTTATTAAAAGTCAGTTTAATGCCTTCCAGTATTTGTAGACTTCAATTCTTCCCAAAGACCTTTATTTGTTTTACCTTAACAAGCCTCATAACATTCTTCTGGAGTTGGCGTCAGAATAGGGTTTTTTCTTTCATTTTACAGGTTGGGTACATGAAACCTGGTAACCCTAGGTGCCAAGTAAAACCCATTTGAAGGGAATAAAGCCTCAATAAGAAACAATGACAAGCCTGGGAAAAAAGATACACCTAAAATGAATGAACACACACACAACCCTCACAACCAACATCTGAAATTTAAATGAATGATGGGTTGACTCAGAGTGTTTCCAATTTGCAATTCGAAGTCTTTTTAAGTAATAATGAACACATTTCTGAAGAACAGTGTACCATTCTCCTAAATATCAACCAAAATGCATTTGAAGAGAACCATAAAAGAAAACAAAAACAAACAGAAAACTGGTAAAAAGTAATCTAGACAGCAGCGTCAGATGGACTGGAAAAATAAACCCATTGATTATTAACCAAACAGGGTTGACAGTGACAGCAAGCTTTGCTTGGAAGAGAGATGTTGTTGCTAGGTGGTTGAGTTGGCTGCCACTCATGGCGATCCTATGTACAACAAAACTAAACAGTACCCAGTCCTGCACCATCTTCACAATCATTGCTATGTTTGCACACATTGTTGCAGCCACTGTGTCATTTCTTCTATGTGGCTTCCTCTTTTTCTGACCTTCTTTACCAAGCATGATATCCTTCTCCAGGGACTAGTCCCTACTGATAATATGACCAAAGTATGTAAGATGAAGTCATGCCATCCTTGATTCTAAGGAGCATTCTGGCTGTACTTGTTCCAAGACACATTTGTTCGTTCTTCTGGCAGTCAATGATATATTCAATATTTTTCTCCAACACCATAATTTAAAGGCATCAATTCTTCTTCAGTCTTCCTTACGCATTGTCCAGATTTCGCATGCGTATGAGGTGATTGAAAATATCGTGGCTTGGGTCAGGTGCACCTTAATTCTCAACGTGACATCTTTGCTTTTCAACACTTTGAAAAGGTCTTCTGCAGCACATTTTCCCAAGGCAATGCGTTGTTTGATATCTTGACTGCTGCTTGCACGGGTCTTGATTGTGGATCCAAGTAAAATGAAATCCTTGCCAACTTCAATCTTTTCTCTGTTTTTCATGATGTTGCTTATTGGTCCAGTCGTGAGGATTTTTGTTTCCTTTATGTTGAGGTGTAATCCATACTGAAGGCTGTGGTCTTTGGTCTTCATCAGTGTTTCAAGTGCTTTTTGCTTTCAGCTAGCAAGGTTGTGTCATCTGCATAACTCAGGTTGTTAATGAGTCTTCCTCCAATCCTGATGCCCCGTTCTTCTCCATACAGTCCAGCTTCTTGGATCATTTGCTCAGCATACAGCTTGAATAAGTATGGTCAAAGGATACAACTCTGATGTACACCTTTCCTGATTTTAAACCATGCAGTATCCCCTTGTTCTGTTCAAACGACTGCTTCTTGGTCTATGTAGAAGTTCCTAATGAACACAAATAAGTGTTCTGGAATTCCCATTCTTCCTCTTATTGTCCATAATTTGTTATGATCCACACAACCAAATGCCTTTTCACAGTCAATAAAACACAGGTAAATAACAGATGTAGAAATTCTTGAACAATATCATTCATATCACAGGCAAGTAAAATTTTGTGGAAGACAATTAAAAAATGATTACAGCAGTACATTGATAAGAAACTGTGAGAAATTCAGGCCGGATTCAGGAGGGGCCTTGAAATAAGGGGTATCATTGGTGATGTCCGAGAGATCTTGGCTGAAATCAGAGAACACCAGAAAGATGTTTACCTGTGTTTTACTGACTATGCAAAGGCATTTGACTGTGTGGATCATAACAAATTCTAGATAACGCTGGGAAGAATGGGAAGAGAGATAGAAGCACTAAATAAATGAGATTCTCAATTTCGGTAAGTTGAATTAGTCAAACATAGAACCAAAGCTATTGGATTTGTGTTAAAGTGCTGCTTTTGATAGAATGCAAGCCTAATGCAGTTCTTATTAGCCATCAGCCCACGAAACTTCAGATTCTCAAAAACCATGACAGGATTTGGAGGAGGAAAAACATCATTTGGTAAAAATTCTCAGTAAATAGTAATTTTCCTAGTGGAGAAAATAATTATAAGAGGATCCCTTTATGGCTTCGGGAGTTATTCTGTGGTTATTAGTGCTTGTATCCAAGGTGATTACATTTAAAGAGCGCATTACACAGATGTGGTTTGATTAAACATACTGATTTAAGGATGGAGCCCTGGTGGCGCAGTGGTTAAAGTGCTTGGCTGCTAACCAGACGATCGGCATTGGAACCCACCAGCCACGCCGCAGGAGAAAGAGGTGGCAGTCTGCTTCCAGAAAAAGATTTACAGCCTTGGAAATCCTATGTGGCAGTTCTACTCTGCCCTATAGAGTTGCTATAGAATCACTATGACTCAGAATTGACTGGAAGGCAACAGATTTGGTTTTGGGTTTATATCAACATTGGCTGCAAACATCTTGTTTTATGAGGAAAAACGTGGGTGTGCCATATACTGCATATCCTGATTTGTATTTCAAGTTGCAGTAATGAAAGTGCGTAAAATAAAAAGAATTTTTGGTACTTGTTCGTTGGGTTAATTTTTAAGAAATATCAGAGCCCCATGCATTCAAATACCTCTCTCTGGGTACGATAAAGAAAAAGTTAAATTAAAACATTTAACATCACAAGCTAAAAATAGGAGCCCTGGTGCCGCAGTGGTGAAGAACTTGGGTGCTAACCAAAAGGTCAACAGTTAACCCCACTAACTGCTCCTTGGAAACCTTATGGGACAGTCCTACCCTGTCTTATAGCATCACTATGAGTAGGAATCGACTTGATGACAGGGTTTTTTTTTCGTTTATGTAAGACAGAAGGAGCCCTGGTGGTGCAATAGTTAAACACTGGGCTGCTAACAACCAAAACGCTGGCGGTTCAAACCCACCAGCGGCTGCACGGGAGGAAAGCTCTGCTCCTGTAAAGATTTCGTCCTATGAGTTGGAACCGACTGGATGGCACATAACAACAACAAAAAATAGGACAGAACAAAAGAATGGTAAATATATACATCTGAAACATCCAAGGTGCAGTCAGAAACGGAAATTCTTGAGGGTGGAGACATTGTATACTCTTGTTTGCATTCCTCTTGGCAGACTGGCTGCATGTGTCTGGTCCTCACACAAAGTATTCGTTGCTTTGAATAATCTAAGGTGTTGGTAAACTGATAGGACAAAGAATAAGCTCATTGATCTTCAGCCTTTAAGCAATTTAGATTTCTCCACATGCATGGTTGTAACTGCGCTGAACATTTGGGTTATAATTTTCATTCAGTAAAATATTTTCTAATTTCCTATATGTTTTCTTCTTATGCCCATGATTATTTAGAAGTGCTTGCTGAATTTCCAAATATTTAGGGATTTTCCAATTATCTTTTTACACTAATAAGTCATTAAATTTCTAGGTTAAATCTGCCATAATTGGAGAACAAATTCTGTATCATTTTGGTCAATGCAAAATGTGAATTATGAATTTTTTTTTTTTTCAGTTACCAGGTGCGGCATTTTATGCGTGTCAGGTACATAAAGCTTGTTAATTATGTAGTTCAAATTTTCTGTTCTATAAATTGATTGCTTTGTCTCCACTTTTATCAGTCACGGACAGCTGTGCTAATATTCTTCCACTCTGGTTTGTGGTTTTTCTATATGGCGTAGTGGTTAAGTGCTACGGCTGCTAACCAAAGGGTCGGCAGTTCAAATCCGCCAGGTGCTCCTTGGAAACTCTATGGGACAGTTCTACTCTGTCCTATAGGGTCGCTATGAGTCGGAATCGACTCGATGGCACTGGGTTTGGTTTTGTTTTTGGGTTTATATCTCCTTTAGATCTGTATCTTCTTGCCTTGATTCTTTATAGGCTAAAGTAAAACGATCATGACTGACCTTTTACCATAATGCCACACTTTTAGCTTTAATATTTACTCTATTTGTGATGAGTAGAACTACACTAGCTTTCTTTGATTTAGTATTCACCTGATGATTATTTTTTATGCTTTTACTTTAAATTTTTCTCCAGCCTTATGTGTAAGATGAACTTCTTCGAAGCATCTGCGTGTTTCATTTTACTTTTGTTCTTGTCTTAAATCTACTCTGACAATCTATCTTTTAATTTGTATTATTTGTTTACACTTAATGAATTTACTGACATATTTGGGTTTAAATCGACCATCTTAAACTTCACTTTCTACAGACCCAATGTCTTCTCTGTCCCCTTTTCTTTGTTGTCTACTATTTTTAATGTAGCCAGCATGCTATTTTATTATTCCATTTCCCACATTTCTTAGCATCTTCTTTACAAATTCATTACAATATATTTTAGTGGTTACCCTGGATATTACCACATTTAATCTTGACTTAATAGAGTCTGATATAAATTTGAATACTTACCACTTCTAAGACACTATTAGGAATTTAGCATACTTTGTCATTTAATAAGGTGCCCTAGTGGCGCAGCAGTTAAACACTCACCTGCTAATCAAAAGGTCAGCGATCCGAACCTACCAGCCACTTTGTGGGAAAAAGATGTGGCAATCGCTTCCGTAAAGATTACGTCCTTGGAAACTCCACGGGGCGGTTACTCTGTCTTATAGGGTTGCTGTGAGTTCGAATGGACTTGATGGCAGTGGGTCTTGGGTTTTTGGTGTCATTTAATCCTCTAGTTTTTTGTTACTTATTCCTATGCTTTTATTTCTATGTCTATTTCAAATCCATAAGTAATTTTTCTTATTGTTTAATACCCTCTGTTTATTTAGTTATTTAGCTAGCATTTACATCACTTTTCATTTCTTTCTGAATTTATGTACATTCTCCTGGGATTTGTTTTGTCTAAGAATCTCTTTATTTAGTTAGTGTGTGTGCACGAGTCCATTGGTCATAAATTCTCATGTTTCGTTTGTGTGAAAAAAAATGTTTTTTTATTTATTTTTTTATTTTGCCTTTATGTTTAAATGGCATTTTTCCTGAGGGTAGAATTCTAGGTTGGCAATTGTTTTCTTTTATCAATTTAATTTTGCCATTCCATCATCTTCTGGTTTCTATTATTTCCTCTTGACAATTCAGCTGTCATTTCATTGTTACTAACTTGAAGATAATATGCTTTCTTTTTCCCTCTGGCTGCTTTTAGGATTTTCTTTTGTCTTTGGTTTCTGTAATTTTACCATGATGTACCTAGGAGTATATTTACTTTGCATGAAAGGAGCCCTGGTGGTGCAGTGGTTAAGTGTTTGGCTGCTACCTGAAAGGTCTGCAGTTGGAACCCACCAGGAAAAAGATATGGCAGCCTGCTTCCCTGTAGATTAAAGCCTTAGAAACTCTATGGGGCACTTCTACTCTGCCCTGTAGGGTCCCTGTGGGTTGGGACTTTGACTAGATGGCAAAGGGCTTGTTTGTTTGTTTGTTTTATCTTGAATGAGGTTTGGGGAACTTTCTGAATCTAGGGTATAAGGTCTTATGTCAGTTTTGTAAAACATTTTCTTCTAAATTTTCAAATATCACATCACCATTCTCTCCCACCTGTCTTTCTAGGACTTCTGTTACATTTATGTTAGTTCTTTTCATTAGATCCCATGTGGTTTTATGCTTTTGTCTGTATTTTACACATTTTTCTCTTTAGTCTCAACATTTTCGATTGGATTATTTTCCAGTCACTTAATCCCTTTTGTCTGTTTTTTGATTCATCTATTGAGTGTTTAATTTCAGTTGTATTTTTCATTTTGAGAGCTTCTTTTTGATTGTTTTATTTTTGATGGAGTTCTCTGGTTAAATCTCCATTATATGTCCTATTTTCTTGAACATATTAATCACAGTTATTTTAAAGTGTGTGCCTGTTTCCTTTCCTATATGGAACACCTATGGGTCTGTTTGTATTTTGTTTTTGTCCTTTTTTGTACTTTATTTGGTAATTTTGATTGCTTTTTAGACATTTTATATGAAAAACCATAGAGGTTCTCTATGATTTTATCTCCCTTGGAGAGTATTCCTTGCTTTAGCAGGTAATTAAGAGTAGGGGGAGAAAGCCCCCCAAATTATTCTAGTATGAAAGAGATTTGAACTTGGTTTTCCATTTGTGTATAAGCATGCACATGCACACATGTGTTTTAACTTGATTATTTCTGGTTTGCCTTTATGACTAAAGCATAGCTTTTATGGGATCCCAACTGAAAGCCAATGTTCTGCTACTATTCATAAGGATTCCATTGGCCAATTTTTGAAAAAGTTGATGCCAGGTCGTTCTTCCTAGTCTATCTTAGCCTGGAACCTGTCCACCATGGATGACCCTGCTGGTATTTGAAATTCCAGTGGCATAGCTTCCAGCATCACAGCAACATGTAAGCCACCATAGCACAACAAACTGATAGACAAGTGGGGGAAGCAGTCACTCCTCTATGCCAAAAAATTTAAAGACAGCTACCTGGCCAGCTGACTGGAAGAGATCCATATTGGTGCACATTCCAAAGAAAGGTGATCCAACAGAATGTGAGAATTATCGAACAAAATCATTAATATCATACACAAGTAAAATTTTGCTGAAAATAATTTGAAAATTGTTGCAGCAGTACATTGACAGGGAACTGCCAGAAATCCAAGCCAGATTCAGAAGAGGACTTGGAACAAGGGATATCATTGCTGATATCAGATGGATTCTGGCTGAAAGTAGAGAATATCAGGGAGATGTTTACCTGTGTTTGAATGACTCTACAAAGTCATTTGACTGTGTGAATCATAACAAATTTGGACAACATTGTAAAGAATGGGAATTCCAGAACACTTAGTTGTGCTCATGCAAAACCTGTACATAGAACAAGAGGCAGTTTTTCAAACACAACAAGGGGACACTGCATGGTTTAAAATCATGAAAGGTGTGAATCAGGGTTGTATCATTTCATCATACTTACTCAATCTGTATGCTGAGCAAATAATCTGAGCAGTTGGACTACATGAAGAAGAATGCAGCATCAGGATTGGAGGAAGACTCATTAATAACCTGTGATATGCAGATGACACAGATGTTTGCTGAAAGAGAAAAGGACTTGAAGCCCTTACTGGTGAAGATCAAAGACTACATCCTTCAGTATAGATTACACCTCAATATAAGGAAAACAAAAATCCTGACAACTGAACAAATAAGCAACATCATGATAAACGGAGAAAATACTGAAGTTGTCAAGGATTTCATTTTACTTGGATCCACAATCAATGCCCACAGAAATCAAAGGATGTAGTGCATTGGAAAAGTGTGCTGCAAAAGACCTCTTTAAAGTGTTAAAAAGCAAAGATGTCACTTTGAGGACTAAGGTGTGCCTGACCCAAGACATGGTATTTTCAATCACTTCATATGTATGTCACTATGAGTTGGAATCGACTCAAAGGCATTTTTTTTTTGTATGTATGTAAAAGCTGGACAATAAATAAGGAAGAACAAAGAAGAGCTGAAACCTTTGAATTATGGTGTCGACAAAGAATATTGAATACACCATGAACTTCCAGAAGAATGAACTAACCTGTCTTGGAACAAATACAGACAGAATGCTCCTTAGAAGCAAAAATGGTGAGACTATGTCTCACATACTTTGGACACGTTATCAGGAGAGATCAGTCCCTGGAGAAGAACATCATGCCTGGTAAAGAAGAAGGTCAGCAAAAAAGAGGAAGGCCTTCGACAAGATGGATTGATACAGTGCCTGCAACACTGGGCTTAAGTGTAACAACAATTGTGAAGATGGCAGAAGACCAGGCAGTGTTTTGTTCTTTTGTACATAGGGTCGCTATGAGTTGGAATCAACTCAGAGACAGCTAACAACAACAACTGAAAGCCTGTATGTTTGCCAGGGCTGCTCCTCCTGGGGAAGACTGAACTCCAATTTTTTGTCTCCTTAGCACTGTGGACTGCTAAGATTGTTGCTCTGCTTCTCAGTCTTTTGCCCTTCTCCACTTTGAAACAACAAATTCTGAATCTAACGAGTGATGTGGAATATTATGCTCACCTCCATGTTTCCTTTTGCTTTGAGATGTTGACCCCTCAAGTCCTAGTTGCTTTGGAAGCTCTCCAGTGCCTTCCACCAGATTTCTTTTTTTAAAAAATAATAATTTAGCTCTGTATTTGTTCTCTGAGGCCTCCCAGATACCAAGAAGTTGATCGTAACTAGCAGTGAAATTGTTTTCCTAATTTTAATCCTAACTCTCAGACGTTGGATGGTGTTAAAAAATGTTATATCCTTTTTTGGTCACTATTCCCTGGATGGAGCTCTAGTGGCACCGTGGTTAAGCTGCTCTTTGGAAACCCTATAGGGTAGTTCTACCCTGTCCTATAGGATCACTATGAGTTGCAATAAACTCAACAGCAATGGGGTTGATTTTTTTTTTTATTACCTGAATGTAAATAGAAAAGCAGTATCTTAACAAAATTTGAGAGTTCTTGTGATATATAGGTCATCATCAAGTCTCCAGTTCCGAATTTTCCTGTAAGTCATTTGCATTTATTGGAAGAAAATTCTTGGCCAGCTTTTTATTTGATTTGGTCTTTTGGAACATTACCTACTGACTAAATTTATTTTCAGTTCTAATTTATAATATAGCTCCACACAAAGATAGATACTTTTCTCAAAAATTGTTTCTGCATTGACATCTTTTATATATTATATGTGTCATGCTATTATCCTGGTAATACTGCCAGCTGGAATTATTTTAAGACTTTTGTGTTCCATTGTAAAAAATGGCTTATTCTTTCATTCCACAAATTCATTCCTTGGCAATTGCTTACAATAACGAAAAAAAAAAAAAAGTTGTAGATAATCAACCTACCTCCCACAATATTAAAAAGCAGTGGGTTTACCTGAGAATGAACAATGTAAAAATTTGTGTGTCGTCTAATTTTTCCTTGGCTCTTAAGGTTTACAAAAAAATGAAACTGCAGAGTCCATGCTTATAGGCAAATGTAGCACTGGACAATAGGTTTGTTCTTAACTAGAAACACTCTGGAGAGAGGAGAGACCAGACTAGCTTGGAGAAGAAAGCAGAGTATTTTTCCTTGAATCTTATGATACATTATAATTCTTATGCTAGTTTAAACCCTCCTGCCTATAGGGTCGCTATGAGTCGGAATCGACTCAATGGCACTGGGTTGCTTGGTTTTGGGCCCCATGCCCATGAGCTGCCCTGGTCTTGTGGAAAGCTCTTTCAGGTTAGAGCTGTGTGCTTTTGAGTAAGTGACTGAGTTGCTCTAAACTTCAGTATTTTTATTTTTTAAGTAAGTTAATATCATCATATATGTTTTGCCTGCCTCACAAGTAAGACTCAAATGAGATAATGCGTTTGAAAGTGCTTTGTAAATTATCAGATTCTATCTACATAATCAGAAACAAACACTGGACTTGTGTGAAGCCTTTTAGCATATCTGTTGATCAGAGCCCTCCTCTTTTCCTAACACATAACTATACATATGGCAGAACATCAAGTTTCAAATTTTATTCCTCAGAATATTCATATAAATCAATTTGGAATTCTGGGCTGGGAGGAAAATGGAGACTGGACCATTGGTTATTTACCTTCATATTTCTTATCTTTATTTGGGGCTGTGATTTTTTTTTTGCACTGGGATGATGTACTTACCAATTTCTTGCCTAGAATGAGTTTTCAAAAATTATCTAGCTCAAACATCTTATTTTACAGATAAGGTAACCCCAAAATATAGATAAGACCCAATACTGTGAAATCCCTTATTTATGGTCTCATGGTTAGTTGTTGTTAGAGCCAGATAAGAAAGAGTTCTCCTAATTTATTTTGTTCATGTGCTGTGAGTATGATAGAGCCTTGCATCAATTTAAATACAAACACACAGACATACACGTACACATAGGGAAAACAAAAACTCTCCTCAGGCTGTGGAGAAGGATCTAACTTCATTTCTCATTTTTAACTGGATCCCAAATGACAGGAATTAATGAACATCCTTTCCACTCAGGTCCCCTATGTTAAAACATACAGATCTTCTTGTTGGCACCTTTTGTTGATTTTTAGCTAGCAAGGTTTTTTTTCTCCATTGTGGGCTCACACCGTGAGACAATCTGAATATTAGAACCCAAAGTCTGTGACTGCAATCCATATAATCCTTAGGGAAGGGGATCATAGCTGGTGTGAAACTAGAAATGCAAAAGTGAAATGTGAAATAGTCGAAATAGAAAAGGGGACTTGGAAATGTGGGTAAATACGCTAAGATAAAAACCCAGCACCTTTCTGTGAGTTTGAACATCTTAAACTTTGTAGTCTAGAAGCGGGGACTGATTTGGAAAAAAAAAAAAAAAAAGACAAGCTATTTATGTGAGATTGACTTTGTGGCATGAACACAAAATGAGAAAGGTGATCGTAGACCATTGCTGTATGCCTCAATGGTAGATAAAAATGTTTTCTGGTAGCTGGCCTTTTTGTAAATGGGTATTGATACCCGAGAAGGACAGTGTGGTACATGAGGATATAAGAACCCATAGGGTAAACATCTTTGTGGAGTATCAATTTTAGTTTTGGTAAGTCATTTAAAATATTTTATATCACACACATTCACACAATGGATTATTGAGTAAAATACAAATTTTAGAATTTTTGAGTAGAATGCAAGATTCCAAAGAAATTCCTGCTTCCTAGGTGCTGTTTGTGGAAACCCTGGTGGCATAGTGGTTAAGTGCTGTGGCTGCTAACCAAAGGGTCGGCAGTTTGAATCCACCAGGCGCTCCTTGGAAACTCTATGGGGCAGTTCTGCTCTGTACTATAGGGTCGCTATAAGTCGGAATTGACTTGATGGCACTGGGTTTTTTGTGTGTGTGTGTGTGTAGGTGCTGTTTGAGGATATGTCCCCCAGATGCACTGGTGAACGTGACCACTGGCTTTCCTCCACTACTGAAAGTACTTAAGTAAAAATATTTGAGAATCACCAGAGTATTTGTGTTGTAGAATGCACCTAGGTACCCTATGTAATTTTCTCAAATCCCTCCCTCTACTCTTCAGTCAGAGTCCCTAGGTGGTGCAAAGGGCTAAGTGCTGAACTACTAACTGAAAGGTTGGCAATTCAAACCCACCAGAGGGGCCTCAGAAGAAAGGCCTGGTGATCTGTTTCTGAAAGGTCACAGCCTTGAACACCCTATGGAGCCTTCCTACCCTGCACACTTGGGGTTGCCATGAGTTGGAATCTCTTCAGTCTTCTGAATATCAGATGTGACCCTTTCTAGTTCTTGACGAAAGCACAGAGAGCTGGCTCTTTGCAAATCGATGCCTTGTTGCCTTCCAAATTTTAGTTTGCCAAATTTACTTCTCCCAGAGGGTTGTGTTTGCACTTCAGTGTCCTTTCTTATAAGTGTAATTATTATTCATCTGGCTTTAAAAATTTCACAACTTTCAGTGGTTCTTTGCTTGAGAACATGCTACATTCGTGTCCAGGATAAGCACAAAATGTTGATACCTTGCAAAACCAACTCTGAATGAATGAACGGGAGGATGAAATAAAGAGGAAAATGGGAAAGAAACACATAATGTGATTCTCCTGATGGAATTATGTCCTGAAAATGGTGACCTTTCTTTGTATTCGTAAAGGACTCAAGGAAGTTGAAAGAAAATTAAATGATCAGTCTTACTGGTCTTCAAAAATTGTCAAAACTTCAATGGTTTCTTTTAAAAATATGACTAAGTGTACTTTGTGAAAAGCAAAATGATCTTTCCCAAATAGTCATTTGGAGATTAATGGTGTGTAAAGATCTCTGAAGCATACATCCATATCAAAATTACGACAAAAGGAAGCACACTTAGGCCATGATTTAGGGAAATCCAGAGCCAGGTATTAAAATTAACTGCGTCTCCAAAGTTGCGTTATAGAAGATTGATTAAGGAAGTTATTTTAATAGCTCCAGATTTAATGGTTTGAAACAAATGGATGAATGCATATTCTTTAAATGCCCCTCAGATGGGGAGCAAAAAGTTACAGCATCACTTACTTTGTGGTCTTAGGTTATAGTAAATATTTTTTTCTCTTTCCATACTAGGCTCTCAATGATTCAAATGCAAATTGTGCTAAAAATGCAAAATAAGAAGGTGACTACTACCAAAGTAAAGATGTACAAATATGTTTGACAGTCTCAGTTATTGATATCGCTGTTAATAATTGGGTAGGATTGTTTCTCCTCATCTTCCATTATTTTAAAATCTTAAAGTGAAGCAAAAACTTATTCAATATCCTAATTAATTATAGGAGGCTTGGAAAGTACAATTTGAGAACAATACCCATTCATCACATCCAACTGTCCGGGGACCAGAACGACACATACACAGATGATCTGATCACTTGCCTGCTTTAATTTAATGTCCTGCTTACCATGTTCTCAGAACAAAATTCATTTTTTAACACAGCCAGCTCTGCCAAGATTTGAACACCTACCCACCTCTTTGGCCTCATTCCTTGATGGTTCTCCTCATCCTTTAAAATAATGTAAGAGATTCATACGGCATCCTGTGATGTTGGTTGACCAAGTATTTTTATGTCCATTTTATAGAGGAATTTGGGGAGGCTGTGACTACCTTGAACCACCTACTCATAAATGGCTGAATCCCAGTAATCTTCCTATCACACTTTTGGTTACTGTCAAACTTTAGATTTTTGTTCCTGGAGATTTCAGGATAAATTCAGGGACAAACTACCTCATTGTTTCTTGCAAATTCATTTTACCCTAAGCCAGATAACACCAAGTTTAGGGTACTTTGGGGGCATGGTAGTGAGCCATATCAAGTTTACTTCCTTTCACTTCACATGTTCAATGGCCCACATAATTGCAAAGCATAGGAACTTCCTCTCCGCTTTTAAAAGAATTATCAAGTTAAGAATGTCTTGATCTTAGCTATCTTTTACTAAGACTTTTCTGATGCCCAAATTATATACGTGGCTAAATGGTAAACAATAAGGGTGAGGAACATTTTCCTTTGTTTCTAAAACATTTTTTGAAGAAAATACAAAGGGGATTTATGTGGAAGTCTTTGCATTAAATTCTTTGTATAATCTCTGGCTTACGCACTTTTCCTTAGGGGAAAATAAGGAATTTGGGTAAGGGACATATTAAAAACCAAGCAAAGGACCATAAAAAATGAAACTGTCTCTGTTGCATCTTTGTATTGACTATGGGTTTTCATTTCCTCATTAATGTCTTTCCCCTGCTTTCCAAACTCCAGATAACTTAAATCTTAGCCGTTGCTACCGTTTGGATCCCTGTTGGCACAGGGGATAAGAGCTATGGTTGCTAACCAAAAGGTCGGCAGCTTGAATCCACCAGCAGCTCCCTGGAAAATCCTAAGGGGACAGTTCTCTGTACTATATGTTGCTCCTGTTAACAATTATTCTGTGACCAAATCCTTGGATAGGTTTTCTTTGCCTATAATTCAATTTCTTTCTCTCTTTCTGTCACGCACATGCCCTCTCTCTCATATGTAAAGTTTTCATCCCTCCTCTTCTTACTCCATGTCTAACATGCTCCATTGGTGAATCAGAAGCTCCGTCTGTGATTGGTGGGATAAATTAAAAATCTGTAATT
This sequence comes from Elephas maximus indicus, assembly GCF_024166365.1. Taxonomy (NCBI): domain Eukaryota; kingdom Metazoa; phylum Chordata; class Mammalia; order Proboscidea; family Elephantidae; genus Elephas; species Elephas maximus. The sequence goes on along the minus strand of NC_064841.1, from coordinate 66,787,308 downwards.
ATCTACCACTACTTCCAACAGCCTTGAAAACAGGGAGCAAAGCCCAGATTTACAACTTACTGTGTGCCCCTTGTCAATTTCTTTTGTATTTCATTGAGTCTCTCTCCCTCTCTTTTTCTTTTCTCACCTCTCTTTTATATTTGAATGAATAAAACCAGAGTAATAATAATTGATCGTTTTCTAAGGATTATGTGAGGCGATAGCCATAAATTTCTTGCCATTGTGCTTGACACACAGTGAGCGGTAACTGAATGATGGCAGCTATCATATCATTGTGGAAACCCTGGTGGCATAGTGGTTAAGTGCTACAGCTGCTAACCAATGGTTCAGCAGTTCAAATCTGCCAGACACTCCTTGGAAACTCTATGGGGGCAGTTCTACTCTGTCCTATAGGGTCATTATGAGTCGGAATCGACTTGATGGCACTGGGCTGGGTTTGGTTTGGTTTGGTATCATTATCATTATTGTTATTTCAGCCACTGCTACCACCCCCTACTGGAAGATAAGTAGCAGAACCTGCAGACCATTCTCTGTGTGGACAGCACGGAGAGGAGAGGAGAGAGGAGGATGCATCCTGGTATCCTTCCTAGGCATGGGGATGCTTTTTGGAAGAAGACAGCTATGGAATGTTCCCCCACAATGCTCTGGGAGACAGGCTGACCCATCTCAGAGGGGAGCATGTGGAGTCTGTGTTATTTTCCACCTAGTTGAGGAAAGGGGTGGCCTAAGGCTTTGTGAAGGCTCAAGTGTCTGGAGTGTGGTGACGGGTGGGTCTCTTGTAGAGGAAGAGGCAGGAAACAGGATGGAGAGTCTCTCCAGACAAATTACCTACCTCATTGGATTGATGTCTCCAACAGCACAAAAGATTTGGAGGCAAACGATTTTACTTTGAATTCTTAAAAAGAGCAGTGAGAATAATTGGTGAAAGAGGAGGAAAAAACGAACCTCTGCTTCACCTCTACAAGAAAACCAAAAACCAAACCCATTGCCATTGAATCAATTCTGACTCATAGTGACCCTACAGGACAGAGTAGAAATGCCCTGTCTTAGTCATCTTGTGCTGCCATAACAGAAATACCGCAAGTGGATGGCTTTAACAAAGAGAAGTTTATTTTCTCACAGCCTAGTGGGTTACAAGTCCAAATTGAGGGCATCAGCTCCAGGAGAAGGCTTTCTCTTTCTGTCGGCTTTCTCATCAATATTCCCCCCGACGAGGAGCTTCTCGGGTGCAAGGACCCCGTGTCCAAAGGACGCGCTCTGCTCCTGGTGCTTCTTTCTTGGTGGGATGAGGTCCTCTACTCTCTGCTTGCTTCCCTTTCCATTTGTCTCTTGAGAGATAAAAGGTGGTACAGGCCAAACCCCAGGGAAAATCCTTTTACATTGGATCAGGAATGTGGCCTGAACAAGGGTGCTACCTCCCACCCTAATCCTCTTTAACCACAGGCAGAGATTATGATTTATAATATATAGGAAAATCACAAAATGGGGGACAACCACACATGGCCTAACCAAGTTGACATGTATTTTTGGGGGGACACAATTCAGTCTATGACATGCCCCACAGGGTTTCCAGGGAGTGCCTGGTGGATTTGAGCTGCTGACCTTTTTTGGTTAGCAGCCATAACTCTTAACCACTATGCCACCAGGGTTTCCAACCTCTACCAAGTGCCGGATAAGATTTTCAAACCAGTATAAACCTGCTATCATCTAGTGATCCTACCTTTATTGGGTAGACATTCTCCCCTTTGTTTTTTTTAAGATGAGAAAACAGGCTCCAGAAAGATTAGGCGTATTAGCCAGATCACAGAGTTAGCAAGAGGAATAAATGGCCCCTTTTTGCCTCAAATCCAGGCTTTTTCCCTCCAACACACTGCCTGCTCCAAATCCCACCATGTCAAGAGTCAGTCCTGCAGGCGCCTGAGCTGGTGGTGGGAGCACGTTTACCTCTGGGCCTGGGATTTTCGCTGTGCGTGGTGTTGCAGGGATAGCACTCAGTTACAGGGCCCCCGTTGATCTAGTCTGCTTTCATGAATGTACAGAAGCGTAAATTTTGCTATCTGACTGGGAAACATTTTGTTCCAACGCTGAGGCTGTGTGGGAGTGGAGAATAGCCGTTACAACCCATATTGTTGTAACCTATTTTATGCTGCCCTTTCTGAGATTTGAAGGTCCTTTTTATAGTTCCAATTTTATTTAAAGTTTGGCTTTCTGGGATGAGCTTATGGAATACAGATCTCATTGTAAAGGAGGGAGTTCTGTGAACCGTAGTGACTGAATAGTTCTCTCCGGCACACTGAGGAGCAGAGCAGACACAGAGCTCTCATAAGAGACTCCTGGGCAGTCGGCCTTAGTCTGTCACACAAGAACAGTGTTTCTTCAGGTGAGCCAGGACATGCTTTTTGCAAATGGAATTCGGCAGGATTCCACGGACGTGGACTGGCAAAGGCAGAAAAAAGAGCACTGGAATAAAAATGCCCCCAACTTCCTCTCAAGAAAGGTGCTGAAACCCACACAGAAGCATTTCTTACCTGAGAAAACATCGTTCTTGTTATAGAGGGGGCATACTTTTGTTGTTCTTTTGTTTAAATAAACTGGGTTTTGGAACTCCACAAAGATGGTTTGGCAAAATATCCAAATCAAGGAACATGAAGACTGACGCCCTACAGAGAGGATAAAGGACCATTTCATAAATGGGGGTATTTACGCCAAGTCTTGGTGTAGGGCAGTGTTTCCACAGGCGTGGAGTGTTTATGTGCAGGCAAGGCAGCGGAGTCCCTGGGTGGCACAAACGGTTATGCGCTCCACTACTAACCAAAAGGTTGATGGCTGGAATCCACAAAGAGGTGCCTCGGAAGTAAGGCCTGAAAAACCATCTGAAGTGTAGTTCTACTCTGCAACACATGTGGTCGCCATAAGTCAGAATCTACTGGATGGCCACTGGTTTGGTTGGTTCAAGCCAAGCAGCATCACAAAACAAAGACACCTTAAGAGCCCCAAAAATGTAGAATTTGGAATCAATCTCATCTCTCGCTCCTCGGACAATAGAAGACAAGTTATGTATGTCCTCAGATCCAAGTTTTCTTTGCCTATTACATAGGTCGGGCTAAAGATTGCAGTAGGTGATGTGCACTGAAAGTTCCTGGGACAGACAAACATAGAGGACAGCTGTTTTTCCCTTTCTTTTATCTGATAAAACATCAGCTTGACATTATGCTTTTGATCAGTGGTTTGCAATTTACTCCTCAAGTGGAGTTGGGTGAGTTTTTCAAGTGTGGTTTTATAAACATGTTTGGTAAAAAAAAAAAAAAAAAAAATTTTTTTTTTTTTTTGGTAGAGTCCTTTTATTTCCTCATCCCATGGTTAAAATTCAGAGGCATGTGAGAAAATTTTATAATTCCTTTAAATTTTAACAAACGAAAAACACATTACAGGTTCTGTGTTGAGAGAGAAACTACAGATCAAATTCATTTCTTCAAATATGTCAATACATTAAAAAAAATCAACAGCTATCTAGGGAGATGGAAATTGTCCCTCAAATTTTTCTTATCTGTATCTATTTTTTTTTTTAACTATACAGTCCTTCTTTTAAAATAAAGTCAGTTTTGTCCCTAAATCAGTAATCACGATAACTGAACTTTATTTTCGTAATTGATACTCCCTTTGTGGCTTTCTCACATTATACATAAGTTAGTGGAAATATATCTTTCAGATTGTTTTTCTTGTTCATCAGAAGGCAATCTTGAAAAGAAAAAGTGGTCTTTGAACGTTGGGTGTCTTCGAGTTGATCGGGGAGATACTAATTTGTTTAAGTGCGTGAGCACATTTCAGAAGAATGTTGGTAGGGACTTAAGGCTTTGTTGTTTCCCATTAATGAGCTTGTTACATATTCCCCCATCATGAAGCAACAGAGCCAGCTTGATTAAGATATTATTTAATGGACTTGCCTTGGCAATGTCAGGAGGAATGATCTTGAGGGCACCTGAAGTCAAAGCATCAGGAAAGTCATTTAATACTAGACCATAACCAGCCTTTAAATTTTGTATATGTTATATATATATACACACACACACACACACACACACACACACACACACACACACACGAGTATCTGTAAATGGTAACACTCTCTCTAGAAAAGTTTGAACATTCGAATTGAGAAATTTGAAAATGCAATCAAGTACATGTTTTAGGTTAAAATCGTAAAATGTATTTTGCCAAGCATCGTTATGCGAAGAACAATGGTTTGTTCCTATCAGTAACTGATAGTCTTCTCTTAAATGTCACATTGTCAAGTCACTTATTAATTTAAAAAAAAAAAAGACTAAACATGTTTATTATCTCCCTGTTGTTTAACGTGCAAACTTCTTAGCTAGAGTTTCATGTCTGTCCAGAGCTGGCTGCAGGATGCCATGAGCCTTACCTACCACTATCCTTAACCAAAACTCAAACTAAATCCGTTGCCATTGAGTCAATTCCAACTCATAGCGACCCTACAGGACAGAGTACAACTGCCCCCATAGGGTTTCCAAGGAGCGGTTGGTGGATTTGAAACGCTGACCTTTTGGTTAGCCACTGAGATCTTAAGGCCTACAAACCTGTTGTTTCAGGCAAGATGTCTGTTGAAACCCCTTTGGACTTCCTTGCCTTGAGGACATTCCCCTTGGAAAGCTTCCGCATCTCATTCCGTCATCCACATCCTGGCCATCTCTCAGGTCCATTTCGAATCCCACTTTCTCTTTAACACCTTTCGTGGGCAATGACACGGAAATGCTCCGGCTGCATTTTCCGTCCCTGGAGGTTTACTGGCAGGCATTTGAGCCACTTTAGTACATTCTGGTGTCCTGGTAAACACTGGTGCAACCGTCTAAAAAACGAGGAAGTTGTTCTGCGTCACATTTGAGTGCTGAGAGCCATCCGGGTGAGGGGTTGCTTCTGAATGAGTGATTGTGTGAAACTTTTGTGTCTTTTGGCTGCTTACAGCGAGATAAGGCTTGCAAGTATGTTTACTATTGCCTTTGTGTTGTTGGGAAGGCATCGTTACTGGCCTCTGAAAATATTCATGTAAATGAGTTGTTTTTTGGGTGAAAACGGTTTGTGATGCACTTTCTGGGACACGGTACTGACGGGTACTGCTTTTGTGATGTACTTCATGGAACACATGGTACCCATATGGCCCGCTTACAATTGGAACCCCATTTTTTCAAGTAATAAAAAACTACCAACAATGATTCAGCATCTATTCCATTAGTGAAAAAACATGCCATCACCAAAAACTTCCCCCCAAAACCTCATTCATCCATGAATTAAATCCCCTGATTAGAATGACAGTTCTTAGCATTTATGTTTATATATGAATGGATGAATGGATGGCCATCTTCTTTGGCTAGTGTGAGGAGATCAATGAATATTTAAGTATTTTATTACTGTTGTTCTATTTTCTACATAATCCAACTTGACAGCCATGTAAGACCGTAAACTTCCATAAGGAAGAAATACCTTAAACTTCCAAGTAGATTTGGGTCTTAATACAGTCTTTTGCTCGTAGCTGGAATTAAAGAATAGTTTTTAATTTCTTTTCATACACATATGCTGAAAGATTGAACTGGGATTTTTAAAAGCAGTAAAGATGTTAGAGTTCCTTACAGAATTACACTATAAAAACAAAACAAAACAAAAACAGGTGTGGGCATACAGTATAGTAAAGCGGTGTTTCCGGTGTGTAGTGTGTTCTAAGCTTTGTTTTTCATTTTTCTGATGACATTCTTTGTCATTTGAAACTGGGCTCGCTGAGGTCTGACTTCAGACCTTCCATATCTTGTCCTCCTTTGCAGTTCCAGGGTTCCCCGCCTCTTTGGTCCTTCTCCAGAGAACTGTGAGTTTTTTCCAGAGCCCTGTGCCAGATCATTTAGAGGTCAGAAAGGCTTTGGGATAAAGGAGAACTTCCCGTACTGAGCAGAAGAGAAGGACAGATGTGTGAGCAGAGAGTCCATATGGATAAGGGAAAAGTATTTACCTCACACATTTCTAAGGTGGTATGCCAAAACATACTCTCTGAGTACTGCTTTTCTCAGAAATTATTATTTTAGAAATTAAAAGTAGGGACCTGATGTGTAAGCCACAAATCATATATTTAATTTCAGCAAAAGGAATTAAGAGTCAGGACTTAAAAGTACATTCAGAAGAGCCAGGAGAGGGTGGAAGGAGGCTGTCATTCTGAATCAATTCCCCCACTTCTCTTCCTTCAGCCCACTCTCCTCCCTGAAGGCATGTCCAAACAACTAGTCTGCTTATTGAATTAGCATGCTCTGGCTTTGTAACTGTATTTGTGACATGCAGTTGAAGTACAATTTAAAGACAACTGAAATACAAAAAAAATGAAAATTGAATGCATAATCTAATGCAAATTTTCTTCAAGACATAAGTAGATCTAACTCCCTTTAAAATATGTCTGGCTTGTCTGTAGCACCTCACCCCACATTCTGCTTTCTAAGGTACCAAAAAATTTTCAACTGTTATAGATTTCCATTTTTTTAACCTTTACTCCAATAAGCAAGATCTCTGTTTTCCTTTAAGAACTTAGTAAGAAATGGTTTTCTTTTACCTCCCCTCCCCCGCCACTCACCATCCATTTCCACTCTTCCTGGCTTCCTAATTCTTCATGGTCAAGCCCTTAAGAAGAGGAAAAGGGGCTGCTGTGAAGTTTAACTAACTTGGGAAATTCTGAGCTGGGACCTTTTCAAATGATAATGAAGCTCTCCTACTTTTCCTCATGATATTTGTTTTACATCTGCAGATAATTTTTTTTTTAATGATAACTCAGAGTAAGGCTGAAATTGGAGCACGTAAAGTAGAACTCTCTCCTCAATATCCGTACAGATAATCGTCCAAACTCTTCTTGAACACCTTCAGTGCCATGGAACTCATTGCTTGGTGAGAGGACTCATTCCTTCATCAGAAAACTAAGAGTGTTGGAAGTTTCTCTCTCCTTCATTAATTCATTTATTCATATATTAGGCAATTATTTACTGATCGCCTATTATATAGCAGGCACTGCTCTAGGTAAGGTGAATATAAAACCAAAACCTGTTGCCGTCATCAAGTCAATTGCAACTGCCCCATAGGGTTTCCAAAGAGTGGCTGGTGGATTCGAACTGCCAACCTTTTAGTTACCAGCCTGAGCTCTTAAGTACTTTACCACCAGGGCTCCACTGCTAATATAGCAGTGAAAAAAGAGATAATTATTACTGCCCTTCTTTATGTTCAACCTTGATGTCTACTTATTTCTGTCTTCATTAATGAAACTGAACAATTCCACATCCTGATTTCATGAAAGCCTCACAAATATTTGAAAATGACTAAATTTCACCTTCTTCAAGTTAAACAGTCCTGAATGCAATTTTCCCAAGGCCCACAGTGTCAATCACTCTCCTCCAATCGGTCGTGGCCCCTCATTGTGTCATTGTGAATCCTGTGTGGATCCTCCCCTACACCATAGATGAGTGGTACGTGGGCAATACCATCTCCATCATTTCCATAGTGTGTTACTCTTGGGCAAGTAACATAGCCATTCTGTGCCTGAGTTTACTCATCTATAAAGTATCAATAATAATGCTATTTACTCTGAATTTTTTCTGTAAGAATTAAATAAATTAATATAAGTAAAACATTTGGGATAGTGCCTAGCCCAAATATGTGCTCAGGTAAATGCTAGCTATTCTTCTTACTGTTATAATTATTTTTGGGTATTACCTGTCTGAGCAGCCCAGTTGTTTTAGAAGCCCCATCATACTGTTGGCTTACCAATGCTGGGAGCAATTGACAGTAATCTGCTTTGGCTGTAAATTCTTCCCAGCTTCCAGCAAAGAGCCAGGGACCAAGTAGATACTCAATAAATGCCTGCTAACCAAGTAAAAAAAAAAAAAATTTTTTTTTTTTTTAACCAAGTAAGTTAAATATCTTGGCTTTTAAAAACACTTAGACAGAACATGGGAAGAATTTTTCCTGTATTTTTCAATGTGAAATGATCAATTCCTGTAGTTTTATTGTAAATTTTTAGTGAGGTGCTATTAAGTATTCTTGAAGGAAATTGTTATGAACTGCCATTTTTTTTTTAAGCCTTAATAACTAAAATGGCTGGAGAGGTATCACTTCTTGTTGTTAAAATATGCAGAAGCTTATCTTTTCAATACACATATATCTGGTCACATCTAAACTCTAAATCTTAGACCAAATTCTACATCATTCTTCATGAAACCTTCCCATTGATTTTCAGGAGTGTTTCTTTTTATAAGCTCTGGCTTAAATGCTCTTGCTCTTTAGCTGAAAGTGTCGATGTCTATCTTGATGAATAGGTACCTCTGAATGCCTTCTGCCTCCTACTCCTCACCCTGCTGCTTTGGCGGCTCTGAAAGCAATGACGTTAATTAAAAGAAGGATTATTCTTGCTCCCATCTTCTCCTAGAAGTCGCAGGAAGACAAATGACTGGGAGAGAAACCCGGAAGAGAGCGGCCCTCAGTTTTCTGCATCTTCCTTAGAGTATTTATCAGTACCACTTACAACAATTCATACAGCTAACTCTACTCATTCGATGGGGGTCTCTGAATAGTTCCAGATATGAACAGACAACGAGACTTTCATACCTGCTTAGAAATACTCTTTGTTCAAACATATGAGTCTCAATACTGGAGAACATATTCATCAGTCCTTGTCAAAACCCATAACCCATTGCCATCGAGTCGATTCCGACTCATAGTGACCCTATAGGACAGAGCAGAACTGCCCCATAGGGTTTCCAAGGAGCACCTGGTATATTCGAACTGCCAACCTTTTGGCTAGCAGCCATAGCTCTTAACCACTACGCCACCAGGGTTTCCGTCCTTGTCATGTGCAGTTATTTTCTTAAATTCACACACTTTATGTTTATTTTCTTGGCATGACGCATTTTAAGTATTTGCTTCCTAGCCGTAAAGTGCGTGTGCTGCAAAAATTAAAAGCCCTTATTCCTTGCTAAGTTCCCATGTTACTGCTCTGCACTTTCTCTTACAAAAGCTGATAAAACTGCTCATCTGCTGAAATTCTTGTGTTTATGGTTAACGTATCCCAATTGCGGTATCATTTTCACTGAAAGCCTTTAGATACTGAACTTTATTCAACAGTTATGTACTTTAAGTTTGGCAGCTGCCCTTGATTTGTTAACACCATAATTTTTGTCATGCTAATCCTAATTTCCGATAATTCAGAGACAGTAGGAGTGTATATTAATAGAGCCTGCAGTAGGTTTGACTGGCTGTGAAAATTCCGTGAATGAGTCAAATAGTAGTTGTTTTTCAAGTTCTTTATTTTTGGGAATCTCATTTCTAGCTTCTGAAAGGAGAAGTGAATCACACTTTGTAGTGATTTAAGTAAGTAGTTAAATATAACATATAATTATCTTAGGCTTTTTGTTTTCTCTCTTTTTTTTTTATATGCTTACTGAATTTTCTAATTGTTATATCAATGTTTGAAAGTAGAGTTGAAATCTCTGGTTATAATTTTGGATTTTTTAAATTTCTCCTTAAAGTTTTCTCAGTTTTTACTTCATGTGTTTGAAACTTCATCACTAGAATCATAAACATCCAGGATTGTTATGTACTCAGTAAACTGACTCCTTTGTCGTCATGAAAGGACCTTCTTTATGCTAATAGTTTTCTTTGCTCTGACAACTAATTTGTCTGATATTAATCTTTTTTGATTATTGTTAGCATGGTATATTGTTTTCCATCCTGTTGATTTTTTTTAACAACTTTATTGAAGTATAACTGATATAAAATAATATAAAAAAGAAAATTTTCTTTTTTTTTAAATACCCATATGTAAATATACAATTTAATAAATTTTGGCATATAAGTGTATACACCCATGAAACCCTCATCACCACAATCAAGATTATGAATACATCCATCACCCTAAAATTTCCTCTTGCCCTCCGTGTTTCCGGTCTTCAGCTTTACCCTGTACTTTTCTGATAACCAGAAAAGTGGCACATCTTTTTTTGTGTGTGTGCTTTTAGTGAAAGTTTACAAATCAAGTCAGTCTCTCATACAAAAATTTATATACACCTTGCTATATGCTCCTAATTGTCCTCCCCATAATGAGACAGTCTGCTCCTTCCCTCTACTCTCTCTTTTCATGTCCATTCTACCAGCTTCTAACCCCCTTTACCCTCTCATCTCCCCTCCAGATAGGAGATACCAACATAGTCTCATGTGTCTACTTGACCCAAGAAGCTCATTCTTCACCAACATCTTTATCTATCCCATTGTCCAGTCCAATCCCTGTCTGAAGAGTTGGCTTTGGGAATGGTTCCTGTCCTGGTCTAACAGAAGGTCTGGGGGCCATGACCACTGGGGTCCTTCTAGTCTCAGTCAGACCATTAAGTCTGGTCTTTTTATGAGAATTTGGGGTCTGCATCCCACTGCTCTCCTGCTCCCTCAGGGGTTCTCTGTCAGGGCAGTCATCAGTTGTAGCAACACATCTTCTTTCTGTCATTATGTATTAGTTTTCATTTTATAGACTATTATATGAGTGGAAATATTTAATAAGTTCTGTTTTTGTCTGTTTCTTTTATTCAGCTAAGTATTTTTGGTATAATCATTCATCCATTTTCTTGCATGTATCGATAGTCAGTCCACGTCCCCCTTTATTTTTGCTAAATAGTATTTCATTGTATGGATGGATGTACCACAGCTGTTGAATGGACATTATTTTTTTTTTCCAGTTTTTGACTATTACAAATAAAGCTGTTATGAACATTTGTGTGCATGTCTTTGTATGGGCATATTATTTCATTTCTATTGGGTAAATACCTAGGAGGAAATGGCTGGATAGCATGGTACATTAATGGTGAACTTTTTAAGAAGCTGCCAAACAATTTTCCAAAGTGGTTGTACCATCTTACATTTTCACCAGGAGTTTATGAGAGTTAGTTTCTTCATATCCTTGTCAACACGTGGTGTGGTCATTTTTTTAAGATTTTAGCCATTTTAATACCTGTGTAATTGTATGCCATTGTAGTTTTTTCATTTCTCCAGTGACTTACGATAATTGAACATCTTTTTTATGTGCTTTTTGCCATCCATATGTATTCTTTCATGAAGTGTTCAAGTGTTTTATACACTCATTTTATTGGGATGATTGTTTCCATATTGAGTTTTAAGAGGTCTTTGTGTATTTTTGGATACAAGTTTTTTTTATCAGATATGAAATATAAAAATTTTCTCCCACCCTGTGGATTGTCTTTATGTATTCTTAACAGTTTCTTTTGAAGAGAAGTTTTTAATTTTTAGTAAGTTTAATTTAGCAAAATGTTCTTTAATGGGTAATGCTTTCAGTGTCATATCTAAGAATAGGACTTAGTATATAATCTATGGGGCACAGGGTAAAATAAAAATGTGGGGCCTTTTGTTAAAAAAATTTTAAGAATTTCAAGATGGTGTCCCCAAAGCATTTAGTCAAGTGTGGGTCCTTTATAATAGTATATAATATATATTTAAGTATGTGGTTTTTGTTGTTGCTAGGTGCTGTCAGGTACAAAATGGAACAAAATATAAGTATATATTTAAGTATACATAGTATATTTTCCTTTCTTTACTCCCAATACTTGTGGTATAATATGTAATACATTTAAATATGCAATATATAAATATGTAATAAATGCCATAGAGTTGACTTTTTCATATGTTATAAACCCCAAATTACATTGTTAATCTTTTAGCTTAAATAATTATTCTTTAAAGATATGGAAATAACAAGAAAATTACTTATGTTTTAACCTCTGTAATTAGTATCTCCAGTGTTCTTTATTCCTTTGTGTAGATTCCTATTTCCTTCTGGTGTCATTTTTGTTCTCCTTGGAGGATTTCCGTTAATATTTCTTGTATAGAGGTCTGCTGCTGGAGAGTTCTTTCAGCATTTATATAACTGAAGACATTTTTATTTTAGCTTTTCTTTAAAAAGACATTTTCACTGGGTTTAGAATTTTAGAATGGCAGTGTTTTCCTTTCTGTATAATGAAGGTGTTACTCCAATATCTTCTAGCTTTAATTGTTACACATGAGAAGTCTGCTGTCTCTCATATTTGTTCCTCTGTGCATAACATGCTTCCTTTCCACCGGGGGGAAAAGAGATTTTCTCTTCATCTTTAGTGGAGTTTTCTTCATGCTTCTTGTGTTTGAGGCTTTTTTAGCTGTTTGGATCTTTGGTTTTATAGTTTTCATCAATTTGGAAAATTTTCAGCCATTATTTCTTTGAATATATATATTTTTCTTCTTGCCCTCTCTCTGCTTTCCTCTGGAGACTCCAATTAAACATATAGCCAGCCTGTTTAAGCCGTCCCATAGCTCACTGATGCTCTCTTAATTTATTTGTTTAATTACTTTTTCTCTCTAGGTTTCATTCTTCAAGTTCACAACTTTTCTGCAATATCTGGTAATCCATTAACCCCATTCAATGTTCTTCTCCTTCTTCCAATTGTAGTTTTCATCTGTACAAGTTCTTTTTTTTGTTTTTTTTTTATATCTTCTGTATCTGTACTTTTCAAATATATGGAATACAGTGATTATGACCGTTTTAATGTCCTTGTCTGCTAACTTGAACATCTGCTTCTGTTCCATGTCATTTTCAATTTATTGATTTTCTCCTCATTATGAGTCATATTTTCTCACTTCTTTGCTTGCCCAGTAATTTTCTATTAGTTGCCAGACATTTTGGATTTTGTCTTGTTGGGTGCTAGATATTTTGGTATTCCTATAAATAATCTTAAGTTTGTTCTGAGATGCAGTTAAGCTACTTGGAATACTATATTCTTTTTTAGATCTTGCTTTTAAGAATTGTTAAGTCTAAGGCTAATTTTTCTCCAGTACTGAGACAAGACCCCCCCCCTTTTTTTTTTTGGACTCTGCCATGGATTTTGAAGTTTTTCAGTCTGACTAGTGGGAACAGGCACTGTTCCCAGTCCTGTGTGTGTGCCAGGTACTGATGCCTCTAATTCTCTCAGATGATTCTTTCTCCCGCCTCAAGTAGTTTCCTCGCATTCATGCACTGGTTAATTCTGAAAGATCTATCAGCGTAACCTTCTGCAGACTCTGGAATTCTCTGTCTCTGAAGCTCTCTCCTCTCTAGTACTCTTCCAGACTATCTTCCTTGGTTTTCCTGGATTCTTACTAGGTTTCCCCTCTCTGCACCTTGCCCTGGAATCTCTCTCAAAGCTTCAAACATGGGCAATCCTAGGGATCACTACATCTGTTTCCCATCTCTCAGAGATTGCTGTCTTTCATTTGCTGATGTCCAGTGTTGCAAAATATATTTTGTCCGTTTCATATGAGAGGGTACTTCTGTTTTATGTTCCGCAAATTTAGTCATACATAGAAGTCTCTTAGACTTTAAAGAAAGTCTGCATAATTGTTCAGTTCCCAGATTTTGGCTTATGGCTGATGTAAATATATGACAAAGATTGACATTCTTTTTAGTCGTATTTCTGGTATTGAATTTTGCTCATTATGTTATTTGACTACAAAATATTAGTAAATGTTAATAATATTCTTGGGCTTCTGTCTCTCAAGTCATTTGGTTACATGTGATTAGCTTTAAAATTTATGAAGCACATAGTGGGAGACATGATTAATATTTACTATTATAAATTTTAATCATGTCTTCCACTATGTTCTTTATAAATTTATTTGTGGGGCCCTGGTGGCACAGTGGTTAAGTGTTTGGCTGCTAACCAAAAGGTCAACAGTTCGAATCCACCAGGTGCTCTTTGGAAACACTGTGGGGGCAGTTCTGCTCTGTCCTACAGGGTCACTATGAATTGGAATTGACTGAATGGCAACTGGTTTATTATATTTGTATTTGAGTATAATAAGAATAAAATGACTTTTATTTAGCAGAATAAAGTGAAAATGTTCAAATTAAAGGATGTGATTTTGGCCTTTCATATGGCAAAGTAAACCTGTCTTCCCCACTCTTTGCTATTCAGTTTTTATGAGTGTGTGTGTGTGTGCATTTGTGTTTTTATTGTGACGAGATGTTGTTATGTGCTGTCAAGTCTATTTTCGACTCATAGTGACCCCGTGCATTATACAGTAGAACTGCTCCACAGGGTTTCCCAGGCTATAATCTTTATGGGAGCAGATCACCAGGCCTTTTTCCCATGGATCTGTGGGGTGAGTCTGAACCACCAGTCTTTTGGTTAGCAGCTGAATGCTTATCCATTGTGCCACCAGGACTCCTTTGTGACATGGTATCACTATTTAAACTAGAGCTTATAAGGATTTTCTTATTCCAAAGGTGGTTTCCACCAGTTATTGCATAGTGATTTTCTTAACAAAATAACCTGTAATAAGAAATAGCAGATTATCATTAAGCTTTAGGGACTGGCTGAAAGCATGGGATAGTCTGGTGATTTAATCTGAAACACTTAGCAATACGGGCTTATTGCAAATATATCGTTAATATTTTGAAACACTTCTTTGAAATTCTTATCTGAAAATGTCATAAGAAACATGCACACCAAAAATGTTTATAAAGAACTAAAAATTAATAGCATTTAAATAGTAGCTAAACTAAGACATGCCAGATCCTACTTTTTCCATGAAAATAGCACTTTAAATTTTCAATAAATGCATAGTAACTTGCTTTTCAAGCTGTGAAATATTAATGCTTTCAGTCAGTTGGCTGTACAGTTCTTCCTCAAATTTATGGTAATATAAAGAAGATATAAAATTTTCTCAAAGTAATATTAAGTTTCTTTTGGTATTTGATGTCACCGGCATATTAACAAGGATCCTGAACACGAATAATGTGCTCATTTCTGTAAATACTGCAGATGCCACGCAGAATGACACACCAGCACATGGAATGAGACAAGGCATACCACTTCGTTGCATATGTGCTCGTGTGTTCTGGCAAAGAGCAAATGAAGTCACTCATATATTAAGAACCCCTATTGCCGTATATGATCAGGGATGCCTTCCTTAGATGTAATAAGAATAGCTTGACTTGGATTCCAAATGTAGTCACTGAAGGACAAATTAGGTAGCCTTTTTTTCTTACTTAAATATGCACAAGAATTTTGTAGTTCATATAGTCTTTTGTAGTTATGTAATTAACATTTATAAGCACATTTGTTTAGATCAGTAATTACAATTAAAAAAACAAACCCACTGCTGTTGAGTCGATTCTGACTTACAGCGATCCTATAGGACAGAGTAGAGCTGTCCCATAGAGTTTCCAAGGAGCACCTGGTGGATTCAAACTGCCGACCTTTTGGTTAGCAGACGTAGCTCTTAACCACTATGCTGCCAGGGTTTCCAAATTACAATTTAGGAGGGATAAATTGATGGGGCAAAGCATGCCATATTTTATTACGGAATTCTTTGAAGGTGATGAATAAATAAGGTGGAACCGTAGAGTCAATATTTTGACCATTTCATCATCCAGTACTGGATTATACTGGGACCATAAGAATTCTAAAATGTTTCTAATGTGAATCTCACTGGAAAATGGCATTGGAAAGGTGCACATTTCTAACTGAGCTCCAAACCTTTGCCTACTTGTGGAGCTTGTAGATACTGGACATTCAAAGACCTAGTGAGAGTTCAACCCTGCAAAGGATTCCCAAGACACCAGTGTTAGGACTGCCTCCTGAAGCTTAAGGTCAACTGTTAGGCAGAAGTTTCGCTGCCTGCCTTCCCTTTAATGAATGCTTCAAACACTTCCCCCTAGAAATAAGGCTGTCCCTACATTTGTTTTCTTAATATATTTTATCTAGAGATATTTTTTTTTTGGTTAACATATTTACATAAAAAATTTAAAAATGATTTGTGGTGCCCATTTCAAAACCCCCATTCACCTTTATCTGAAGCCAGGATGGAAACCCTGGTGGTATAGTGGTTAAGTGCTACGGCTGCTAACCGAGAGGTCGGGGGTTCAAATCTGCTAGGCGCTCCTTGGAAACTCTATCCAGGGGTTCTACTCTGTCCTATAGGGTCGCTGTGAGTCAGAATCGACCTGACTGCAGTGGGTTTGGTTTTTTGGGTTTCAAGCCAGAATAATGCGTTTTGCCTTGAAAACCATCCAAAATACATTATTATGGGTATATGTTATATATATATTATATATGTATATATAATATATATGTGTATAGTATACATACATATACATGCGTATGTATATACCAAACCAGTTGCTGTCAAGTGAATTCTGCCTCATAAGGACTTCATGTATATCAATAAGCTGTGCTCCATAGGGTTTTCCGGGCTGTGAGCTTTTGGAAGCAGATCACCAAGCGTGACTTCCCAGGCACCTCTGGGTGTGTTTGAACTTCCAACCTTCAGCCAGTAGTCTAGCACTTAACTATTTGTGCCCCCAATGGTAATATGAGTAATATATGGTGCAAATCATGAAAGGATCTATAATGTATTTGCAGGACTGAAAGACGTGTAAACCCACAAATTTACCACATGGTCAATTGATACAATACTCTGTTATGAGTTTTCCCTTTTTCCTGCAATAGAATGCAGGCTCTTTGAGGAAAAGAACTGTTTTTTTTTTTTTTTTTAAGCAAGAGTTTATCCCTTGTCATACCTACAGGGATAGGATCCCAGTAGGCAGAGAAGGAATGGAGAGGACATTCTAGGTTGTGGAAACAGCAGTTAAAATTTAACAGACATAATAGTGCATTGGACTGGGGCAGTGAGCTGAGCAACTAGCCTGGAATGTCTGCAACAAAGCTCCTCAAGGATGGAACCCTAGAGGTAGCATGGGATCGATTCATACAGGAAATGGAATGCCATCCTAAAGAATAAACAGAAAGATGTAGCAAGTTTTCACATTACTTTAGATTTCTTGATCATTGACCTTAGTGCCCCTACCCTACCCTTTTTTCTCAGCCCTTTGGAAGTGTTCTTTGGTATCCTTTATTTTTATGGTTGGATTATATGATAATTTATACTTTGGGATAAATTATTCACAATGTTATTTTTTCCTACTAGGAGTGCCAAAATCTAATTAGAGCTGCCTCATTTTTCTCCCCACAGCATGTGTATCCCAAAAGTTGCTTTTAATCCAGTAAAAAAAAAGGTGATTATCCATAGCTAAAAGAGGAGTGACATTTAAGAACCTACACTGATAACAAATTAGAACCAAGAATTATGTATACATAAACATGCAATGTGTATGATGTATATACATTAATATATTTGCTATATATAAATACAGAAATCATATCATACATTTTTCATTTTAAATAATGATTCAAAACGCACGCATCATTTGATGGGTTCTCCTGATCCGTCTTTTGCCAGTCTGCACATTGCATGAAAACAATTTGTGACAGTGATTGACTTAATTGAACCCACTCCTAAAAACTCCTAAGACAGTGATAATTTTAATTTAAAAAAATAATTTTTTTTCTCTGTATCCGAGGGCAGTGATACCGATTTGCATTTCTCACAGTTCTGAGGGTTGATGGTAATATATTAATAAATATCTTTTTTTTTCTTGATTCACATGCACATTAGCTTTCGTTCTTTTCTGTTTTAATTAATGTTATAGAGCATAGCTAGGACGGGGTTTCACACAAGGACTACCCTCAAAATGTTTTTAGGAAAATGTGGATGCACAGTGAATAGAAAATAGAAAAACAAGAAGAAAGGAAGAAGAGAGTTAAGACAGAGAAGGAAGAGAGACTAAGTTTTCAAATTTGTGTAATTAAGCGGATTGTTATTGTTGTTAGCGGCCATTGTGGAGTTGGTTCCAGACTCATGGCGACCCCATGCACAGTGGAAGGAAACGATGCCTGTTTCCTGTGCTGTCATTATGATTGGTTACAAATGAGACCATTGTGACTCACAGGGCTTTTACTGGCCGATTTTTGGAAGTAGATCACCAGGCCTTTCTTAGTATGGGAGATCCACTGAAACCTGTCGAGCATCATAGCAACACTCCAGGCTCCTCTGACAGACAGGTGGTGGCTTCGCGTGAGGTGCATTTGTTGGAGTAGAACCCAGGTCTCTGCCTGGAAGGGGGAATTCTACCACTGAACCTCCATTGCCTTCACTTAGCAGATTGTTGTTGTTAGGTGCCGTTGAGTTAATTCTGACTCATAGCGACCCTATCTATGTACAACAGAATGAAACACTGCCCTGTCCTGCTCCATCCTTATAATTGTTGTTATGCTTGAGCCCATTGTTGCAGCCACTGTGTCAACCCATCTCCTTGAGGGTCTTCCTCTTTTCCGCTGACCCTGTACTTTACCAAGCATAATGTCCTTCTCCAGGGACTAATCTCTCCTGACATGTCCAAAGTATGTAAGATGATGTCTTGCCATCCTGGTTGTACTTCTTCCAAGACAGATTTGTTCATTCTTTTGGCAGTCCATGGTATATTCAATACTCTTCGCCAACACCACAATTCAAAGGCGTCAACTCTTCTTTGGTCTTCCTTATTCACTGCCTAGCATAGTCTCATGTGTATGATGAGATTGGAAATACCATGTCTTGGGTCAGGCGTACCTTAGTCTTCAAGATACTCTTACTGCGTGTGCTTTGGAAATGAATAAAGAACTCTAGCAATTTTATGAAGTTGAAAATAATTTTCATTTTTCACATGGTTGGCTAAAAAATAGGGGTAGGTCTTCAGATATTTACTCATCCTTCAGTTATTAATTGGGAGTCTGAGTTGTAGGAATTTGGAATACACTGGTGTTGATAGCAAAATGCCCATTCTTGCAGGGCTTATATGTGACACATGTTAAAAGAATGTTGCCAAGCTTTTTTACCCCATCCATTTAATAAAAAAAAAAAAAAAGAGCATGTACCTCAGTGTAAGTTTGTTTCACACGTGTAATATTTTCACAGCTTTATATCTGGAGGAATTTAGAATGGGGTTCCTTTTTTATCATACTAGACCTGTTTCAGGTTGTGCTCTTAAAATTTTCGAATTGTTTTGACTGGCTTCCTGTTACATCTGAATAGATCATCATTGTTTTCGTTGCTGGATTATATATTTGTCTCTAATCACATAATCTGTATAGGTGAAAACATGACATCTTTGCCATTTTCTAGGTGTTTCCTTGTGCTTGCTTTACTAGAATCACTTCCAATCCATACTATCTTTATGGGATTTTTTTTTTCCTATACTATCCTAAATTGAATTAAAGTAGATAATATAATTTATAAGTCTATTTAACCAGGAACATGTAAACTTCAACATTTTGAAAGCACTAGTTGGGAACAAGGGAGTGAAGGCAAGGGTCACTACATCAACCCATCAGAATTATAGAATGGTCCAGCCTTACTCAGATACTGCAGAGGTCCCATGTCGACATGACCAACTAAAGGCAGCAGTGCCAACTCATGTATTAAATATTAGCAAAGCTTAACTTCTTCCTTATATGGGGGCATAATATGTAAACAGAAAATTCTAATATTGTATCTTCCCCCAAGGCAATGAATCACTCCAGCTGCCTGGTCTGGGTCCTCTTTGTTCTGGCAGTAATGTGAGATTTTCTTGATCCTTTGGTGGTAACTTTTCTTTCACAGCATCTCGAAACAGTGCATGTAAGCAATTTGTCCAGCACACTTTAGACCAAAGTCAAGGCTTTCTGTAGAGTGAGCAAATAAAAGGTCATGCCTTCCTCTATCCAGTAGATCTATAAACTTAGATGTACTTTCACCTGGCCATACATAACAAATGTAATTGTTTCATAGGTAGATTTTTGTGGTTGTTTCTTTGCTTTTCTGCTATTTGGTTGCATACTTTTGGCCCTTGGAGAAAGTTTTTTTTTTTTTTTTAGATAATTCCAGAGTCGCCTTAAGCTTTCGGTTGCTAGTTTTATATTGCCAGATTTTATGAGAAGTAATAAAGAACCATAGCAAAGTTTTTATGGGCATGTGTCTATGTATAAAAAGAAACTAATGAACTGAGTTCTGGGAAATTTGAGGTGATATGCAATAGTAATATTTGTTTTAGGTTATTTACATGTAAGTATGAAATATTATAGCTTGGCTGCTAACCAAAAGGTCAGCAGTTTGAGTCCACCAGCTGCTTCTTGGAAACCCTATGAGGCAGTTCTACTCTGTCCTATAGGGTTGCTATGAGTTGGAATCAACTCCATGGCAGTGGGTTGGTTGGTTTGTTTGGTTTGGTGGCGCAGTAGTTAAGCACTTGGCTGCTTACAGAAAGGTCAGATGTGGACTCAAGGATCCACAAAAATAACAGTGAAATATTGTATGCAATATTATTTGCATATATGTTTGCAATGCTATTTTTACTCATTCTTTGCCAAAAAGTATTGATAGAGAGATTTTATTAAAATTTTTGCTTTTCATTATAAAACTAGCATGTCATCACTAGAGGAAATTTGAAAATAAGAAAATGTTGAAAAACAAATATTCAAATTACCTGCATCAAAAGATAGTCATATTTAGCATTTGGTTTATTGTCTCAAATATTTTTTTCCTATGGATAAAAAGATAGGGAATATTATATATACTTATGTTATTACACAAAGCTTTATCATACTTTGAGTTTTTGTTTGTTTTATTTTTAAGTTAGAGTTCCATAAAGTACAATTACCTGATCAAAACTTCCAGACATTTTAAGGCTTTACTGTGACCGCCATCTTGAGTTTTCATATTATTGTCCCAGTGTTCGTCCTTACCTGCACCGTATGAAATTGCTGGGTATTTTACTGCATCCTTCTCGGTATTCGGAAACCCTGGTGGCGTAGTGGTTAAGAGTTCAGCTGCAAACTAAAAGGCCAACAGTTCAAATATACCAAGCGCTCCTTGGAAACCCTATGGGGCAGTTTTGCTCTGTCCTATAGGGTCACTATGAGTCAAAATTGACTCGACGGCAACGAGTTTAGTTTGGGTTTGTCAGTATTCATTCAGCAAATATTTATTGCACTGATCTTATGTATCTAGACCCTGGAGAAACAGTGGTGAGTGACATCACATGTTTTAATACGCTTCATGACGCTGACAGTCCAGTTTGGGAGACAGACATTAACCATATAATTGTGCTTATAGATGTGAGGCTGTACCCATGAGTTGTAAAGTAAAATATGGCAAAATATTAACATGTTTAATCTCAATGGTGGGTACCTGAATGCAGGTTGTATTGTTTTCTGTACTTTTGGATGCATTTAAAATATTTCCAAAATAACATTTATATTAAAAATAATAATAAATTTAACCTAAGATGACTGCAGCTAGAAAAACACTCAAAGGAGGCATCTGACCTCTTCTTGAGGCAGTGTTGTTGGAACTGAACTGTGAAGGAGTAGAAAGAGTTAAGTAGGTAAGGAAGTGTGTGTGTGTAGGCAGATGTGCAAGGAAGCATCTTTATGCAGGTAACCATAATAGAGACAGATAAAGGTAGGAAATTATGGAATATTGGTAGGACACCCATAGTGACTCAGGTTCTGCTAATTATAAGAACTAGGGTGGGTGTAGTAGAAAACAAGGCCAGGCAGATAGGATGGGGCCCTCGTATAATAGGGTGTGTACATAATTACAAAAAAAAATAAAAATGATAATTTTTATTTTTTTTTTACATAATTCAGTAGGCGGTGAAGAACCCAAATGCTTGCCATTGAGTTGATTCCGACTCATAGCGACCCTATAGGACTGAGTAGAACTGCCCCAGAGGATTTCCGAGGAGTGGCTGGTGGATTCAAACTGCTGACCTTTTGGTTAGCGGCCAAGGTCTTAACCACTGCGCCACCAGGGCAGCGAAGATTTGCTGTATATTTCCGGATCTGATGGATTGGAAGAGGCAAACTGTGGGTGGGGGAACCAGCTAAGAGAGGCAATAAGGAGCTGAACTGGTTGCAGATAGTGAAAGTAGAAGCAGGAAAAAGAGCCAGGGACATTGTGAAGACAGCATCTGTAGGGGTTGGACAAAGCAATAGATGGAATCAAAAAGACAAGTGATCTTGGGGCACTGATACTGTTAATATAAATAGTGAAGTCAGGGGTACCAATGCCTTTTGGCTAGTGTTGGTGGAGGCAGGTGGGGTTTGAGTTGGAAATGGAACTGGGGGCAATTTTAAACTTATCGTACTGAATTTGCAGTTTTGGTGAGGCTTTCATGTACTAGGGATGATTGGAAATGCAACCAATGGCAAAGTGGGGTGGATCTTAGAAGATATTTTCAAGGACTTTGATCCTTTGCAACCCTTGTGTTACTGCTTTGTATCACGGGATCAGCTCAGATTATGCAAAATTTGGGCTTAGACACAGTTGTGCTTAACCTTTGAAATGCTCATTTCAAATAAAAAACAGATTAGTTTGCATCCATTTTTAGGTGTTTAAGATGTCTTAGTTCAATTGTTCATTTTATAGAAGCAACGTAGTCAACCTGTTAAATGGGCAGACCCTGGAGCTGAATGCTAAGTTAAAATCTCGGGTCTGCACTTGCTAGTGACGTGCTATTTGTCAAATTAATCACTCTGTGTTTCAATTTCCTCATCTTCAAAATTGGCTTCCTATTAAGTAGATTTGTGATGAAGATTCAATGAATTAATTGTGTAATGTGCTTCAAACAATGCCTGGCACCTTGGAAGAACACAATCAGCGTTGCTATTATTTCTAAAAAAGAAAAATACCAAGTAATGTGAAACTAGATGACTGAAAACTCATCTTGGTTTTGTTCCTTGAAATTAAACCAAAGTTAAAACAAAACAAAATCAAAGACATGATTTTATGAATTACTTGTATTCCCTTATCAGAAATGGGGTGCGGTCAAGAAGGGCTCTTTTAGTGTAAGTGTGAGGGTACTCATGAGAAAATAAGTGCCTTCTTATGACCTTGACTATCCAAGTTAACTCACATCTAGAAGGTGTAACGGCTAAGATATAGGATTGTTTTGAAATAAGTAATGTCAGAACATAAAGGTTGTGCAGCAAAAAATTGTCAATCTTTATAATTCTCTGTATGTTTTTATGATAATCAAGAAATACTTCCCCCTTTTTCTGCTTTTCTTCTCTCTCTCTCTTTTTTTATGTGACTTATTCTCAGTAAATAGCATAAATATGATACAGCAAAATTACGAAAAAAAAGTCCTCAGTAACTAGAAGGTTGATATCCCAGTAAAGACTTACTAAGTGACCTGCAGACTAAGGCACAATGGTATTTTTCCACTAATGGACATCTTAGAATTATGTGCTCTTGAAAGTCATATGCTATGGGGACATATGTACCACAGTCCTAAGAACCACTTTCATGGTTTTTTTTCTTTTAATTTTAGTGTGCTTTAGGTGAAAGTTTACAGTGCAAATTAGTTTCCCATTAAAAAATTTGTGCGTAAGTTGTACTTTGTCATTGGTTGCAATCCCTTCAATGTGTCAGCATTCTCCCCCTTTCCCTTTACACCCTGGGTTCCCCATGTCCATTTGTCCAGTTTTCCTGTCCTTTCCTGCCTTCTCATCTTGCTTATGGGCAGGTGTTGCCCATTTGGTCTCGCATACTTGGTTGAACTAAGAAGCACATTCCTCATGTGTGTTATTGTTCGTTTTATAGGCCTGTCTAGTCTTTGGCTGAAAGGTGGACTCCAGGAGCGGCTTCAGTTCTGAGTTAGCAGGCTGGCTGGGGGCCATATTCTAGGGGTTTCCCCAGTGTCTGTCAGACCACTAAGTCTGGTCTTTTTTTTTTTTTTTTTTGTCAACTTGTTCTATATTTTGTTGTACTTTTTCTCCTGCTCTGTCTGGGACCCTCTATTGTGATCCCTGTCAGAATGGTCAGTGGTGGTAGCTGGGCACTATCTATTTCTTCTAGGCTTAGGCTGGCGGAAGCTCTGGTTCATGCGGTCCATTAGGCCTTTGGACTAATATTTTCCTTGTGTCTTTGGTTTTCTTCATCCTCCTTTGCTTCAGATGTGATGGGACCAAGAGATGTGTCTTAGGTGACTGCTCACAAGCTTTTAAGACCCCAGACACTACTCACGAAAGTAGGATGTAGAGCATTTTCTCTATGAATTATATTATGCCAGTTGACCTAGATGTCCCCCGAGACCATGGTCCACAGCCCTCAGCCCCAGTAATTTCGTCCCTCAAGGTGTTTGATTGTGTCTAGGAAGCTTCTATGACCTTGCCTTGGTCAGGTTGTGCTGACTTCGTCTGTATTGTGTGTGGTCTTTCCTTTCACCGAAGTTGATACTTGTCTACTATGTAGTTATTGATTTCCCCTCCCCATCTCTCTCCTCCCTTGTAACCATCGAAGATTGTTTCTTTCTTTGTGTAAACCTTTACTTGGGTTTTTATAACAGCGGTCTCATACGATATTTGTCCTTTCATGACCGATTTATTTCGCTCCACATTCATTCATGTTGTGACATGTTTCACAGTTTCCTCATTGTTCTTTATTGTTGTGTAGTATTTCATTATGTGTATATACCGTAATTTGTCTATCTATTCATCTGTTACAAAGGTACAACTAGCTCTTTGTGAAGGGCCGGATTACTAGAGTAGTTGTCTTTCCAATGACAAGTCAAATGAGAAGTCTGTTACTATATAATTTCCCCTTTTGTTTTAATAAACATCGATACACTCTCCCTCCTTTCCTGTTAACGTCCATAATAAGACCTATGAAGTAGGACATTATGTGGCTTGAACATTGTGCGAACACCATATTGTATGCAGGCAGTCCCCGGGTTACGAAGGTCTGAGTTACGTACAGATTGTACTTAAGAACAGGCTGCCATAAAGCCTGTTATATTAAAAATTTCTGTTAAATACATGCAGTGAGTGGTTTGTAATAATGAACACACACACACTATTTTGTGACGCTCATGAAAATATTGCACAGTTTGGAGGTGTTTTTTAAGTGTTACATTCTCTATGTCTAGTTCTCTGATTAGGATTTCTGAACTCTATTATAAACGTATGGGACAGTGGACGTATATGCTGCAGGGCATTGCCTGAACGGACATTATGCAGTGCATGACACTATAGACATTAATAGGATCCCGTGCATAATTTTTCTAATTTTGTACATTATTACTTCTGAGATGACCTCCCTCTATAGTTGTTCAATTGTGCTTCACTTCACTTTGAATTCAGAAGTAGATTTGTCCATTTTCTTATGAATCGTGCATAAATGCTACAGATAGCAAGTTAGGGGACAGTCTCCACATTGGGCTTTTTCTGAGAATGTGTATCAAAATGTTAGTAGGAATTTAAAAAAATTTTTGTTTTTAAATTTTGGGGGTTACTTGTCAACTTAAGAAAAAAAATAATGATGAATTGAAAAGCCTTTAATAAAATTTCTTAGCACCAGAAGTTTGCAAAACTCTTATGCTGCTGTCCTGAAAGAGAGTACCAGTTTAAGCTGATAGTTTAATATTAGTTGCATGAAATGGCCTAGTCTATGTAACTTACTAAGGACTACTACTGGATTTTCTTCAGCCTCTGTGATGAATATACTCCAGGTTTGATATGAACACAGAGGAATCTAGGGGACATAATATCTGACATGTTACTTCTATAAAATGTCCTCTTACTGTGAAAAAAAGAAAAGAAAAAAAAAAAGCTGTGTCATGACACATTGTGAGGCTTATGATAACTATGTTTGCCTTTCAGATCCCCAGCTCAAGGGTATAGTGACCAGGTTATATTGCAGGCAAGGCTACTACTTGCAAATGCACCCCGATGGAGCTCTCGATGGAACCAAGGATGACAGCACTAATTCTAGTAAGTGACAACAGCAGGCCATTAGTTAACACAGTCTGTAGAAGATAGAATGCTACTTAAATGACTTCTTAAAATACGTCTGCCAATATTTGCTTGTGTTGGTTACTTTTTACAAAATGTTACACACTAGAACATCATGTACAATTTTACTTAAAATATTTGGATGAAAATATTAACAGAATAACGAAAGAAACCTGTGACTTTAAGATAATATTTTTTTTTCAAACAATTGTTACACCCAGCAGATTGTTTCTTTTAATCTCTTTGTCATAAAAGTAAAATAAGTACACCAGTGAAATTGTTTACACGCTTACTTTGGATGTATTATTTTATCAGACCTATAGCTTCTTAATGATAACAATGTAAATTTAAGAGCTACAAGTATTAGTTATCTCAAATAATACATATGCAACTTTTGAATTCTTTGCATTAAAAAAGATATTTCTTCTATAGAGAGGATATGGAATCTACGCTTCTAAATACATTGTACAAAATGTTTTATTTCTTTATAGAAATGGGTGGGTGATATTTATTATTATTATTAAAAAGCCACACACCGTCCATTGCATACATGTTTCTCTTCATTTTACTATCTTTATATATGACTTCTTTGTATTTTTGTTCTGGTGTCCCTCCATTTTCAAATGTCTTTTTCTTTCCCATTTCCTGTTTATACTGGCATCAGGTTTCTTTTTGATTTATTTGTTCTAAAAAAGACACATCTTTTACTGCTTGGAAGAGTTAGTGAGAAGCAAAAATAGACTTTATTAGAAATATTTAAATCACAGGAAATATTACTAGTGATTCAGGAGCAGATATGAGCCTTTTCATCCAGTATCGTTTATTCTTTGCATAGATAACATCGTTCTATGAAAAGAATGAAGAATTTGAATACACTTAATCAAGATAACAAGCACATCCTGTTTTAAATTCCAGTAATCAAATTGTCAGTAATACTGATCTGAAAGCAGCTAATGACATAAAATAGAGTATTTTTGCCAGCCATTGTGTTTGCTTTTTAGACTTTAGCCACTGCATCATTTTTTAAATTTTCCCTCAACTTCTTTTTAATTTTTCTTTATGTACATTTTCCCTCAATTTCTAATCTCTTTCTTCTTCTTGTGTCTACGATGTCTTTTTGTACTTTTTAACCTTTTCCTTATTGTTTTGTTTTTTTGGCTTATTTTTGCTTAATTTCCTCTTTTGATTTAAGAATGGAAGGTGAAGCAATCGAGACCCAGGGAAGAGGAGGCATTTTTATTTATAACAACCTATGTCAGAGATTATTTATTAGTTGGGGTTTTGCTATTAGCTTGAACCTTTTAAAATTATCAGTATTTGACCATGTTTGATCTCCCAAAAAATGACAATTTCTTATAGTTAAGACTAATGTATGTTTTCATTTTCTTTTCCCCGTATCTTCACCCACTCTTTGACAAAAACTATTCTCTTCTCATGCCTTACAGTGGTGGGGTTATGTAGTTCAGATATTCATAACCCTGCTATCTTCAGTGCTGATTTTCATTGGCCAGAGTCTAATAGAGCATAAAACTAGCTTTCCGTAACTCTGATCACTCTGTGAGCCATGACACTGAAGAATTTATCAGACGAGAGATTGATGCCATTCATGTCATGCCTCAAATTCTTAAGAAAGGACATAAACTGTAGCTGTATGCAAATGCTGCTTAATTGGACTCCTGGGAAAAAACAATTTACTTCCAAAGTTTTATGAAAAATTTTCCCTACCTTTGGTAATTTTTAACAATGGGAGTTGGTATCAGGTTGAGAAATGTCAACTAGACATTGTCTTTTAAAATGTATTGCTTCCAAATTAAATAAAGAACACAAGATTTTCTAAGTTATGAAGTGCAGATGTTGGTATTATATGCATACACACATGTTTAGTCTGGTTATCTGAATAATATTAAATTTTAGAACTGGAAATCTGAGATACTAGAAGATACTCGACCTCTGTTCTCTAAATATGTGGGGCTTCTTTCCTCCTATAGTTTAACTCCATCGGAAAAAGCAAGAATTCCTGGGAAATGGGAATTCCCTTTGACCCCCACAAATGCTAAAAAAAAAATTAAAAAATAGTTTGTTTTTTTTTTTGAGGAACAATTCCTGAGGGAAGCAGCCAACAGGAGCTCCTGTGTAAAAGCAAATCAGAACCAAATTCCAGTGGTCACATTCCAGGGACTTGAATTTCTAAGCAAAGACCTGGCCCACAGCTTCTTACAAACCACAGTACATTTTATGTGCACTTTAATCCAGTTAGGTTAGTTTTGTTACCGTTCCAAAATTTCCAAGACATAGCAGAACAGAATAAAATAGGGTGAGATAAAGGTTCTCTCTTCAAAAGGCTATAAAAATTGTATGACTCTAAAATTTAACAAAAAAATTGGCAGAATTATAGCAGATTCGTGAGAGCAATGGAAATGAATAATCAACTCCACTTTTGTGCACTACCACATTTTATCTTGAAACACATTTTTAATTAAAAAACGGTACATTTTTTTTCTTTTCTCCAGTCATTACAGGGATCTTATGAACCTTAGAAAGTTTTGAGCAGAGAAGTGTGTTTTTTAAAAATAAGAACATGCATTAGAAAAGCTGACAGATCTAATATAGAGTACAACCATTCTGATTTAGGGAGGGGAGTAATATAACTCATAAATGTGTTGCAATTTTGATGATCCCTGTACATAAACAAAGAACGTGGTTGTTAGGTGCCATTGAGTCGGTTCCAGCTCATAGTGGCCATATGTACAACAGAATAAAACACTGCCCAGTCCTGCACCATCCTCACAATAGTTGCTGTGTTTGAGCCCGTTGTTGCAGCCACTGTGTCAGTCCATCTGGTTGAGGGTCTTCCTCTTTTTCACTGACCCTCTCCTTTACCAAGTATGATACCCTTCTCCAGAGACTGGTCCCTTCTGATAATATGTCCAAAGTACATGAGACGAAGTGGCGCCATCCTCGATTCCAAGGAGCATGTTATTTGTAAATAGGAAACTATCAAGACAGAATCTAAAAGCCACCCTTCCATTAATAAATGTGCAATTATTTAGAACCAGGTAAAGTCAGAACCACCATGCTAAGCTGCCTTTGTCGGGAATTTTCCTAGATAAAGTGAGAGCAAGGTAAAAACGTCAGCCCATGTCCTCACTGGTTTCCAGCCTGAGGTGTAGAGATCTCTGGGAGGGAAAAACTATATGAAAACTGTTGATGATTGACAAATGGTCCTGATATAGACAATGCTGTAGCCACTTGACTGCTCATCGTTGGCTATCCTGTGACCTGGAAAGGTCTTTTCCTCTAAAAAAGTGGGCACCCCAGATGATTTCATCAGCATACTCATTGTCAGAGGTTTATTCCTTTAAGTTTCTTGCAACATTCCTTCATCTAGTAAATGTCAGGATTATCAAGAACTATGGTATGTTATTAGGCACCCTGGTGGCATAGTGGTTAAGTACTTGGCTGCTAACTGAAAGTCTGGCAGTTCAAACCTACCAGAAGCTCTTTGAGAGAAAGACCTGGCGATCTGCTCCTGTAAAGATTACAGCCTTCTAGTCTTGCCATACAGGGTTGCTGTGAGTCGGAATCGACTCAAGGGCACACAACAACAACGACAACGACAACATGGTATCTTATCAGGGGATGCTTCCCTGCTCCAAGTTTACTTTTGGGAAAGCTATATGCTTTTTCTCTGTGCTCTTAAACTTCATTGCCCCCTTTATCAGACTTAACGGATACTCCAAGCGTAATAACCAAAAACCAAACCAGTTGCCATCAAGTTGGTTCCAACTCATCAGACTATACAAATATCAATATGCTAGTAACTACAGCAATGTTTAAACCTCAGAAAACCAATCCCTATCACCTTTTAATTCCCTACCTTGTAACTTGATGGGTAAAATTTGCCACTCACTCACGAAGAACATCACCCCGCCGGGTTTAGGACTGTGGTTCTTACCTTGGCTGTTTGTTAAGGTCACTTGATGAGCTTTAAAAAAAAAACAAAAAAAAACTCCTTATGACCTAATCCTACCCCCAGAGAACCTGATTTACTTGGTCTGTGTCTGGTCATCCTGTTTTATAAATACAGACTATTTTTATGTGTAGCTAGGATTTAGAATTTCCCCTACATGGAGAACTAGAATGTTCCACAGAATAAACAAAGTAGCATGAACATCTGTTCATTGTTCTTACTCCCTAGGCTTTGTGACATCGCTTTATAAATATGTACAATATAAAAAGTGTGAAAAAAATACAACAATGTGACCGTTAATGTGGGTATCTGTGGTTTAGAATTAGCACCACAGATTGACCGTGATCAGCTCTGAGTGCTCTTTCATATTACAGTTGGTATATGGACCTACTTTCTAGAGTTATTCTGTAAATTATAATAACTTGTATTTTATAACTCAGATCTCAGCCAAAATCTTGGAAAAAGAATTAATTTTATGTGGTCATTTTTCTCTATCTTCTCAGATTTTTCTATTTCCCAAACCACATTGTTTTGGTGAGCTCATAATGCACTTGCCTTCTAGAACTATTCCATCTGACCTATATTAAATACTAAAAAACCCCACTGTGGTCAAGTCCATTCCAATTCATAGCCACCCCGTAGGATTTCCAAGGCTGTAAATTTTTACGGAAGCAGACTTCTATGTCTTTCTCCCATAGAGTGTCTGGTGGGTTTGAACCGCCAACATTTGTCAGTTAGCAGCCAAAAGCTTTAACCACTGCACCACCAGGGCTCCTTATATTAAGTATATAAAAGCCCTAGCTCCTACAAATACTATTAGGCCTGTATAAAGGTTATAATTGGTTAGGTTAGAATAGTTTGCACGGCCAGGCATATGATTAAATTTTCCCCCAAAACATTAGCATATAAATTGGGAATTATCCTATAGTGTCCAACTTTTCTAAATATGAAGTCGAGGAGATAGTTCAGGTGTTCTAGAAGACAATAGAGAAAATGCCCTGCTTTCATGAAGAAGGAATACTGAGAGTTACAATGGCTCAAGTACTCCATTGTACTCAGTACCTCCTCTACACACAAATTTAATACTAAATAGTATAAAATAAGCAAAAATAAGCCTCATTCCTCCTTAAGTATAATATATCTGAGACCAAGTCCCTAAACTCCACAGAACACAGTCCAATGTTAGTACGCATTGGGCAAAAGCTAATATTCAGGTACCTGCATATATACCCTGATTATTCTTCCAGGGTTCATTACCTATGGCCACGGCCTGACATTTTTCTTTTATCCTTTATGTCCCACAGATATCATGAGATCTTGGAATCAGTAACTTGTGATAATGTAACTATCTCCATCCCATTCAGAGAAAACATGTCCCAGAGAATTAAGTAGAACACAATTTATAAAGGACATTTTCAATAATATAAGGAGTAGACCCATGGATTTAAGACAAAATCCCCAGGTTTTTCATATGATTTCATTTATTTATTTTGTGAAGTGCAGTTGAGAACCTAGACCTGAGATACTTTTCTTACACACTTGCTTCAACATTTTAGTACTATCGGTATCTGTTCGGTGTGGTCTTATTGCTTAGAATTAGACTGAGGTCAAGAAAGACTTGAGTGGAAACAGCTAATCTCACTGCGGGGAGTTAACAGCTCTCCTGCAAATGTACTTTCAATAAAATCTCCAAAATCATCAAACCGTTATCACCACAAATGGCGTTAGAAGACCCAATAAACTGGTATCGTATGAATTCTGGCAGGGCAATATGCTAAAAAAAAAAAAAAAAAAATTAAAAAGAAAAAAATCAAGCATAACATCACATCTGTACTATGTGAAAATATGTATTTATTGACAAGGGCCAAAAATAAACATGGAACAGAATGAATTTTTTTCTCTTAAAAAAATTAAAAATGTTAGTTTGGTAGAATTGAGTGCTTTTCCCTTTCTGTTTTGGTATTCATTCATATTTTTATGACATAGTAATAAAGAAAATCTCCCTCCAAAATTTGCATGCCATTCAATTTGATTAGTTCTTTCTAAATTTAACACATTGGCAGACACACACCTTTTCTTAGTGTTCCTGGAGTATCAGGTTGGTTTTCCAGGAGTAATTTGGTTTGGGGATTGCCTCTTTAATTTCCAGCCTATACTGCATTGTGATGATAGATCTCACTTTTTGCAGGAAAGGCCAAAATAAGCATTCAGCTTGAACTTGGTAAGTCCTGCCTTGTGAGGATCTCCACAGTTGATTTCTTTTGGTGTCAAATGATGTCAGAAACCAGAATCATGATTACATGTTTGATGCTGTTTATTATCCCATCAGTTCTTCAGAGTATTGTAGGAAAGACGGCTAAGGAGATTTACAAATTGAAGCTGAAGTGCTAATTTTACCCATCGCAGAAACTTCGTAATTATAAAGAAAAAAAAAATGATTTGATTGGAACTTCTTGGAAGATGGCAACAAAGGTGTTGTTGCTTAAACAAAAGAAATGAGAAAGGAAGAAGTTATGGCAATCTTTTGCTTCTCCCCGCCCGTTCATGACAGACCACGTTTGTCTTCACAGCACTGTTCAACCTCATACCAGTGGGCCTGCGTGTTGTTGCCATCCAGGGAGTGAAGACAGGGTTGTATATAGCCATGAATGGAGAAGGTTACCTCTACCCATCAGTAAGTAACGTGCCAAAGATCTTGATCGTTTCTTCGGTGCTTGTCAAATGACAACAGCAACAACAAAACCACAAAGCTCTGTGTCTATCGATGTGGCTCTTTTTGCTTTAGTGTTTAATCTTTACTAGAATACTGTAGAGGCCATGTATTCATCAATGCGATGAATGGCAGATACCTGGTGTAGAGTAAGTAACGTTACTGTCTTGAAATGGTGCATTTGCCCTGTTAAAAAAAAGACCCAGTTCACAAGAAGTAGAGCAATTTCGAGAGCTGATGTTGTTATACTTTTTTATTTCTATTTTGAAATGTACTTGTCTTAAAGAATTGCTAGTAAAACCTAATTTTTTTTTAAAGAAATGTGAATACTATAAAAAAGAAGAGGTTATTTCTTTTAAAAATAAGAATTCTAATTATCTAAGTGGAAAAAGAACTGTTTCTAACATGAAAGTGTATATTTCATGTATATCTAAGTATCTGTTTTGTGTTAATGTATATGGCTTATTATGGAAAACTTGGTAAGTATTTGCATATAATTTGCATTCATAATGTGCTGTATCACTTCCACATATTATAATGAAGTTAGAATTCATTTCTGCCACATGTCCAAGCAGTAGAGACAAATAAAAGTACTTCTTTCCATAATCCCTGGAGCAAAAATTGATAACATTTATGAAAAGTGATAAAAATGAAACGGTGTCTAAAAGAAAAACACTCTTACTTGGTTTTGCGTGTTATCTTCATGAAATTATTTAATACTCTGTTGTTAAATATTATCAACAGTAAAAGTATATGTTGAAATGTGATATATTTTCTTCAGCAAACTTGGGGATTGCTGTCAAAGGAACTGAAATGTAAGCTCAAAGGCACGTGCTCTTGTTATTCTCGAACTGTCATCTGAGTTCCCTGAAGGGTTTTCCTGCATGTAGAACTGGATTCCACATTATGGAGATGGTGTTCTGTTGCACAAGACGAAAATGAACACGTTGTGTGCAAGAGCAAACTAGGATTCCCTCGTCCCCCTTTTTAGGAAAGATCTGATATAAAGAAAGATCATTTTCTACTGATGCCTTATTTCACACACAAGTCGGTTTTATTGATTTGACTATTGTGCTGTTATTTGCGTGTCTTTCTTTTCCCCGGAGGAGTCTTTGAGAGGCCCAAACACCATTCTGTACGGTATCTGCCATGGTCTGTAGTTCTCGTTTCTGCTGATGATCTTATCACATCATTGTGTTCTGGTATAAGTCTTGATGTCCGGGGGAACTCAATGTTTGTTTGATCTTTCTGCGATGAGGGAGATGCCTTTTATATTATTTTTGTCATGATGTTGCACATTTATGTTCTTCGTCTGGAAAGGTTGAATATATTATCTGGCGTGTGTATATTCGCCTAAAATAAAAGTACTTGTTATGCATCAGTCTAAGCAGTACAGAAGGGATGGCGATGAGTAACGGACGAACTTCCTGCTCCAGGTCCCTGCACTTTAACTATGGGTTCCCCGCCCAGGAATCCGGTGTCATGAAGCTAGCTGTAGATTTTGTCCCAAGTTTCATCCCAAGGCCAATTTCAGGTTTCTTATTTGACTCTTTGTTCTTTACTCTGTCTCACCTCCCTGAGTCTCCAGTTTCCTGGCTTCTGGGCCTCTCGTTGACGTGATTGATTTACAGATCTTGGTTTTCACACTTTACATCTTTGATTCTTAATTCTGAATCCTGGGCCTGGTAAGAGACATCCTTTTTGCCCAGCCCCTCCCCTAAGAGTGTACCTTGGCCCAGGCCGTTGTTGTTGTGTGCTGTCGAGTAGATTCTGGCTCAAAGCGACCCGATAGGACCTTGTAATTCTCAGTCATCTTGCAAGAAAGGGGCTTAATGAGATAAAAATCAAAAGCTATTTCAAGGCTTTACTAATACTCCATAAAATATTATGCTTATTTTAATGTAATTAAGTTTGAACTTCAAGTATTTCAGCACAAAGGATGTTTTTCCACATGGAATCATTTATCCTGTAATTAATTACTGAGAGTCTACTGTTATAATAATATGACATAACACAATATAATGGTAGTGCAGTGGTTAAGTGCTTGGCTGCTAACTGAAAGGTTGGCAGTTGGAATCCACCAACTGCTCCATGGAAACCCTATTGGGTAGTTCTGCTCTGTCCTGTGGGGTCACTTGGAGTTGGAATCCACTCAGAAGCAGTGTTCTTTTTTTTTTTTTTTAATATAACAATTATTACTCTATATAGAATAATTATAGAATAATTATAGCTGTACTTAAAAAAAAAGTACTTATATAATAATAATAAAATGAAAACCCTCTGCTGTTGAGTCAATTCCGACTCACAATAGAGTCTATAGGACAGAGCAGAAGTGCCCCATAGGGTTTCCAAGGCTGTAAATCTTTACCAAGGCTGACTGCCACATCTTTCTCCTGCAGAGCCGCTGGTGGGTTCGAATCACCCACCTTTAGGTTAGCAGCCTAGTGCTTTAACCACTGTGCCATGAGGGCTCCATGATAACTAATATTTGTATGTACATTCTGCCTAAGGCTGTTCTTAGCACCTTATATATGTTGACTAGTTTAATCCTCACAACAAAGTCATCCAAATTCATCTACTAAGTAGTATTAAATGAGGAGACTAATGTACAAAGGGTTTAAGAATGTGTCCAAAATCATCAAGTTAAAACAAACAAACAAACAAACCTATTCCTGTCCAGTAGATTCTGACTTATAGGGACTCTATAGGACAGAGTAGAATTACCCAATGGGGTTTCCAAGGAGCAGCTGGTGGATTCCAACTGCCAAGACTTTGGTTAGCAGCCAAAGGTTAACCACTGTGCCACCAGGGCTCCATCATCAAGTTAGTTGGTGGAAAAAGCTGGATTTGAGCGTAGTTAGCCTGACTCATTATCTTAATTTTTTAACTGTTTTTATATCGTTTCTACATACCAGACATTTTCATAATATGGCCTGACATCTATTTTACCAAGAAGTTATAAACACATAGTGACATAATGAAAACCTTTGGGAATTGTTACCTAGGGGAGTAAGATTAATTTTAGGAAAAATTTCAAGAAGTACACTTTGAACATAATCTCTTCCTTTGGCAATTTTAGAATAGAGAAATAAAAACAGTAGGAAACTATATTGATCAGGAAAAGTTTGATAACTTATATTGGATGTTTAATAGTCTTGAAAACAATTACATTTAACGTTTGAGTTTTAAATTTTAAAAGCTATGATGGACATTGTTAACCGAACTAAGAAGTTTTGAACTAAGATGAGCATTTTTTTTTTTTTTTAAAGAAACCTCTAGTCAAGCTCAAATTTACAGAAAAATTTTACTAAAGATTTCATTCAGGGAAATTATGTAGTAAGCTCCAAACTCATGCCTACTTTAAAAATATCAGCTTAAAGTTTGCACAATGTAAACTAGTGTCAAATATTTTAACCAATTTACACGTTTAGAATGTATGCAATAAAATACTCGGGTCATTCACAGTGAATTTTGTTAATTGAAAATCATGCCAGTGATTTGATTTGAAGTGTTTATTTCTTCATTTGTATTTCAAGAATAACTACTGCTATCCAAAGGTATTCAACATGGCAGGTAATTCCCCCTCTAGGGGACAGAGAGGTGTCTTGACTGAAATGTAAATACTCACACTTCCAGTGCTGAAGGCGCTTGTTGCCCCTGGAATCTTTTCTTCAGTATGACAATAGTCATTTCTTTTATGGACATAATGATCGTAATATGTTACTTGATGATGTATCTCAAGAGATTTAATGTTAGAAACTGTTTCGTTGAAAGTAGAATGCAGCCCGCAAGGTCACAGAAGAGACTGACAACAAAGTAGCTTTTGTTAAAAAACTAAAAAACAGAACAAAGAAAACCGTTGCCTTCAAGTCAATTCCGACTCATAGTGACCCTATAGGACAGAGTGGAACTGCCCCATAGGGTTTCTAAGGAGCTTAGACAGTTTAAATGATCTTAAAAACTGCCAGCCCTTTGGTTAGCAGCCTTAGCACTTAGCCACTATGCCACCAGGGTTTGCTTTAAATGACCTTAAGGGAAAAAAATGTATTCAACCAGCTATAAACTGTTTATAGTGATGAGAGGAATACTAAGTTTCTGTTGTTGTTTTCCCCAAACAACCTGTTACTTTGAATGGCTAGGAAAATCCTTTCTTCATAGAAAGCCAAGGTTTTGAATGTGAATTCTGAACCCTGAAGCGAAAATTGAAATGAAAATATCAGCCATAATTTGGGCAAAGGTAAAGATATTTGAAGTCAGAATGTGTTTTTTGGTAAAAGAAAAGTAAGAGGGGCTGGGGAGAAAGGAAGAGAAAGAGAGTGATGGATACAATGGATAAAGCCTTGGGTGGGATTCGAACACCTGTGTCTTAGATCTTCCTCAGCAGCTGTGTGACAGTTTTGCAGATCTCTCTGGGTCTCAGCCTTCTCATATATAAAGTTAAAAGATTGCCCTGGGTGTTTTAAATTAATTTGGGTGTTTAAAATTCTAGCTTTTGTCTGATTGATTTTTCTGAATGATGAGGGGAAAAAAGAAAAAAGAAAGAAACTCTATATTCATTGTTGTTATTCCCTCACAGGCAAACAAATGCTTCTGTTACTCAGATGCAGGTATCCAGGGGTTGGTAAGTCCTAGTTTTTCCTTGAAATTAACATTTCATCTGCATCTTTTAACCAGGTGGTATAAATGATGAAAGAAAGAATTCTTTTGCATGTAAATTTTAAAAATTAACCAAAACCCACTACTACAGTGTTTCACAAATGTTAGTGCTCATGAGAAGCACCTGGAATACCAGGAAAAATGCAGATTTCTGAAATCTACCTCTGGATATTTCAATTCAGTGGGTTGAGTGGGAGGCCCAGGAATCTACAGGTTAGCCAGGGTATTTCCCTGCCCACTTTCTGGCCCTTCCTGTAATTCTCAAGTTGTTAGCCCAACAATCCACAACCACACAATAAGCATTGTTGCAATAGTCTTGGGGAGAGGCAATTCCGGGGGAGATGATGGTGGCTGTAGACCAAGGTGGTGAGCATGGACTTGGTGGACTACCCAAGCTCTGAAGCCAACATTGAGTAAACAAACAAAAACATTTTGTTTGCCCTACCTTCATCTACCTCTAAATGGAAGTTGGCCACAATTTGATGCAGTTCTGTACCCATCTTCACTGGTGCCCAAAAGCCCTGGAAAACCCGGATCCTGGTCCCCTCTGTATACTGGCATCAACTCACCAGATTGTAACAATACGCAATAAATGTGTGTACTGGAGGAACTGTTCCTTAACTAAAGAGAAAAGAAGATAAATGCTATATAGTCTAAAATAAGCATTTTCCAGAACCCCAAAGTCTTATATACTTACATGAGATAATTTTCTGATATTTCAGGAATATTTTCATGAATTACTTCTACAAAGTTGCTTCCGCCTTCTCTCCTCTGTGCCTGCAGGCATCTCTTATGATGTGTCCTGATTTGTCTTGCAGCTTGTCCTCAATTTTCTTCCAAGGACACCGTAGACAGGAAAGCCCCACAGCTGCCTTCCTTACCGTACCATTAATTATATGTCTTCCTTCAGGGTCCATGCAGAGCAAATCATGATGGAAGAATGTCATTTTCCTCTTGACATTTACTCTTCTGTTCATTGCTCAAATTTAGGGCATAGAAATGTGAAGGGCTAAGTTTTTTCACAGTTTGTTACCTAATGTACCTCAAACTCTTTCTTTTCTTCCCTGAGAATTACACACACAAAGGCACACACCATTCATTACCTGTAATTCTATGCTAATAGGGTATTGTATGAGTTCTTCACCCACCTCTAGAACCTTTTCTATCTTTGAATAACATCTTTGGGTGTCGTGGTGGCCTTTATGGCCCTTACAGCTGTGGTCTTGTAACTCCCACCCAGGTGATAGGGTAATTGTGACCTACCAAGGGATTGGTCAGTTTTGCCTTAAAAGAGAGCCAATTACAGAGCAAAAAGGAGAGCCCACCACCACCAAAGAGAGATCTGCAGGAGATGGTGCAGTGGGCTTCCGGGCCCACCGAGCCAGAAAGCTGAGTGCCTTTAGGCAGAGACTGAGGGCCAGGGAGAAGTCTACGCCTGACCCGTGAATTTGGAACTTGCCTAGCCTCCAAAACCTCGTGAGCCAGACCTTTGTATGGTCCCTGAGTTCTGTGAGATGTTGCAAGAAATTAGGGAACCCAAAGACAGGAGGGAGAGTACTGAGGTGAGAGGGAGTAGTTAGAGATGATGGAGTGGTACAGCAGCTTGGGAAAGCTGGACCTTTCGGACATCTTTAATCTCCGCCTCATAGGAACCAGCTTTGTGCTGATCATTATATAAGAAATTATTCATTCAGGCATCCACCCTCAAGAAACTGTTTACTACTTGACCAGATGCTGGTCAAGTGTTTTCTTCTGTAGTTACTGGCCAGTGCATGGTGTTAATCTAATGACTTCAGTTAGAGTGACTGTCGCTGGCATCAATACCCATAACAGATGAAGCAAGGACTGCTCAGCCAGGGGACTAGGCTTTTTGTGATGTGAACCCAGGGAGCAGAGAGGCAAAACCCTTAAGGAAGCAGGACTCTAAGTTTGTGTGGTTACACAGAGGTGAACCTTTAAGAATAGAAATTCCTCCATTCCTTCTTCATCCTTCATTCTTTACCTCTCTGAATGAGTCCGTTTCTTTATCTTAGAAAGTGTATTAAATTTGAGATGGTTGTTAAAGTCACTGATTATTCTAGCAATCCATTATTCTATCTGCCTGTTTTTCTGCACAAGCATCATCTCACACCCTTTGAGAATACACACGCGTGCATATATACATATTTTTAAATACATACATATATTTGTGTGTGAGTTTCATTGGAATTACGCGTTATAATTAAATTATACACACATTTATTCATGTGGCTTTACTTCAGGCCAGAGTATCTCCATTTCTTTCTATGAAATGTTAAACGAGTATTCAAATTTACACACATTTTAAAGCTTTATTTGCCATGATTAAAAACTGTTTCTTCTTCCTTTAAGTTTACCTGTGGTTTCTTCTATGTTATGGCTCAGTTGAATAGACCATCCAGGTTGAAAATGGCTACTATCCTTGCTTGGTATTTTGGCCAGGATCATTTATAGTAATAAGGAAGCAAACATGGTACATTGGCTAATTTTTCTGTTAAAACTAATTTCAGCAATCAGAATTAATGTCATCACCATGACATTGAACATCAGTGCACAGAATGCAGTTAATTTTGACAAAGGCAGGATTGCCATCATTCTGTCTGCCGTCACTGACCGGAAGGAACAAGCAATCGAGAAATAAATGCAAATGCGAAAGTACACCTAACTCCTTTGAAGTAGCCTTTTGGATAAAACAAAAGGACAAAACATCTCACTTTTTTATTTGTTAGGGTAATAATAGGTAATAAGAAAAAAGTCAATGTACTTTGAGGCTATTCAAATTTCAATGCCATTTTATGGAGTACAAAAGACAGAACTGGGACAGAGAGTAGAAAAGATACTGAGAGTTTGAGAAGAAGAGTAGGAGAAAAAGAAAAAAAAGAATGAGAGGAGACAATGAATCAGCAACAGGAAGATGAAGGTAGGCATCGTTAGGAAAAGAGAGAAAAAGAAAGAGATTATGACAAGATGAGACATTAAAGGAAGAAAACAGAGAAAGCGCGTCACAAGGAAAGGAGCCATATCTTCTCATTCTGTTAGATGATCGAAAGGTATCCTACTCCTGACTCCAGCCTTCCACTGCTGGTGGAAAAACAAAGTCTGTCCCTTTGAAAGCCATCCCAGTGTTTCCAGCCACACCAAAAATTCTTTATCTTTTGTAGTCCCATGGCCCCTTCCACCTATTTCCTTGTTTTTTAACCTCTTCTTCCAGAATGAGGGCTGTGTATGATTATTCTCTAAGGAGCCCTGGTGATGCAGTGGTTAAGGATTTGGCTGCTAACCAAAAGGTTGGCAGTTCGAGCCCATCTAGTGGCCCTATGGAAGAAAGACCTTGGAATCTGCTTCCATGAAGATCACAGCCAAGAAAATTCTGTGGCGAAGTTTTACTCTGTCACATGGGGTCTCCATGAGTCATGGTGCCGTGGCACCCAACAACAAGGAAACAATATGGTCATGTTTAACTTCCAAAGGATTACACTTGTGGCAGTGAGAATTAGTGGAAAGAGACTAGTGGGAATTTAAAAAAAAAAATTGAAATAGTTCGGGTGAACGATGCTGAGGGCCTGAATTACGGAACAAACTAAATAGGGTTTGAAAACTACAGACATTAATTTTGGTTCTGTGCGTGTATGTCTGCTCTGTGTCATCTGAACGCCTTTAAGTGGGACTTTCACTCTCCAATTTGGCTGTAGTAACAACCACGTTTTATTTTTATAAAGGGAGATACTTTACATATGAACTTTGTTTTTAACCTAGAGACGTGTACTTGCCACCCATGAATGAAGGGACGGAAAGGATGAGAGATATCTGAAAGTGTTTTCTGAGGAAAAGTAGAGAGGACTCTG
This sequence comes from Elephas maximus indicus, assembly GCF_024166365.1. Classification (NCBI taxonomy): domain Eukaryota; kingdom Metazoa; phylum Chordata; class Mammalia; order Proboscidea; family Elephantidae; genus Elephas; species Elephas maximus. The sequence goes on along the minus strand of NC_064841.1, from coordinate 66,746,355 downwards.
TGGTTTTCTGGTTGTGGGACTGACAGGGTCACAGCTCACTCTGGGGTGTCCAGCTCAGTAACTAGGTAAGCTAGAGTACCTTTTGTCGAGAAAGCAAAACCCAGGAGGAGGAGGGGGTTTGCAATAATTTCTGGACATGCTGAGTTTGCCCAGGATATACAGGTAGATTATATTCCCACTGAATGACCATTAAGAGCCCTGGTTGTACAGTGGTTAACAGCCAGGCTGCTAACCAAAAGGTCAACGGTTTGAACCCACCAGCCACTCTGTGGGAGAAAGATGTGGCAGTCTCCTTCTGTAAAGATTACAGCCTTGGGAACCCTATGGGGCAGTTCTACTCTGTCCTATAAGGTTGCTATGAGTTGGAATTAACTTGAAGGCAATGGGTTTGGTTTTTTTTGAATGACTGTTGGGTGATAAGGAAGCTCATTTATGATGGGAGAAACAAGTCTATAGGCTTTCTTCAGAATAGCGTGCAGATGGGAAAAGAATGGTTTGTTCAATGATGGATTTTGATGGCTTTCCGTTTCCCCATGAATGTGGGGCAAAAAGATGAAGAAAGGGGGATAGTCAAGGACACTATGGATGGAGTTTGACATTACAAAGGACTTTATTAAATAACATCACTTCTTGAGAAAGTTTTTTAATACATTTTCCCTGACCCCCAGGTAGAATCAGTAGAGGCAATCCTGGATGTTGGATAATAGAGCCGAGGACTGAGTTAAATTCAGAACTTGTGTCTTCACATGAATGATGCTAATATTATGAGAAGGGGGATGACAGGCCTTCAGATCCTCTCAGGGTGGTTCACAAACCTCGATGTTACATAAGCTTGTTCAGATAGCATCGTAGATACCCAGACTTCAGCACGCTCACAGATGCCAAAGTTTCAATTCATTGTGTCAGATATGCTTCACAAATCATTATTTTGAATACGAATCTGAGCCTTTCTAGTACAGGTGATTAAAGGACATACTTTGATAAGCAAGGTCTGTGTCAGTCTCGCGCAAACAATGACTTTAAGGTTACGTGCGTCTGTATATGTTTACTCTCACTTACTGTTTTAAATGTCATTGTATACGAATTCATGGCTCAGTTCAACCCCTTGAATTAAGCAAAAGGACATGACTGTGAGTAGTTCTCACCTTTTCCCATTGACTTTTCAGAAAGTGCATGGAACCTAGTTCTGGCTTTCTCCTCTCAATCCCTGAAATGAATGGGACAAAAAATATTCCCTTGGGCACCAAGATGATATAGGGAAAGACAAGAATTTTTCTGAGACATGAGGAAATAAACTAAGGGAACATAAAAACAAAGTCAGATATTAAATTTCAAACTAATTATGGCTGGTTTGAAACCCTGAAAAAGAGTTGTAATCTACACTGTGTATATAACTCAGGGCCAATTTGCCCGAGGTTGTTAACATGGGGCAGCCATGCTGCCTGCTTCATTGAAAGTGTAATCCAGAACCAGTGCTGCCTGTCAGAGCAGGTTTTCAACATTAGCGTACCTGGGTTGCTACAGAAGTGAAGGCTTTAAAATTTTTTTTTTTAATTCATGGCTAAAAATAAATATACTTCTATTTAATAAATTCTTTTTCTCATCCTCTTTTCTCAAGTTAATTTTGTTTACATGTTCAAAAGGTCTTCCGCTCAAGTCCCATTTCTGGGAGAAAGGAGATTTCCTTTTTTTTCTCTAGGTGATAGGCGAGTCCGATGCTTAACACAAGAGAGGAGCCAGTCTTGAGCTTCTTTCCCATATCCCGTATAGAGTGGGTTGATCCCATCTGGGGCCATTATTATACAAATTTCTTAACTGAAGCAAAAATCATAAATCTACCTAACAAAAATTAAGCACATATGTCTGATAACAACAGGGTTTGCAAGAAATATATAGAGAAAGATTTCTACTCAGTGTAATTGCTCATATCTTGAATACTGGCTGAAAAGTCAAACTCTTGGTATGAATATGTACATTAATAAATTAATTTATTTACTCATTCAACAAATATTTGTTGCATACCTTCCATTGATAGCTTCTGTGATATACATGATGGGAGTTCAAAAAAGGGAAAAATTCCTTTTTTTTTTTTTTTTAATTAAAAGTCCACTCTGTAGGAGTCAGTCATTTGTAGGGCATCTTGACTAGATGAATTCTAAGGTTCCTACCTTTTGTCGAAATCTATGATTCCATGATTGTATTTGTATATTCCTAGTCATTCTCTCAGTGGTGGTGGATATGTGGAAAGTCTTCAATCTATAGCTCTTGATTGATTATTGTTAAGGCGGAACCAATTGCCACAGGAAATGTTATTAATTTATTCCTTGAGTGCTTCCATGTTCATGATATTTATTATGCATGTCACTTCTCTCTTTTTCCCACTGAAAATCATTGTGCATCAGCAAAGAAGCTATGAGTTTGTTTATTTCTGTAGTTAGAATTGCAGAAAAGCAGTTATTTACACATTTCCTTCCTGAAACAGCCTGATAAATCCACAGAGACAGAGCTTGGGTATGCAATGTCTGCATTCTTACATGGCTGTGTTTGCATTAATGAGGTGCCTGGTAATACTGTCTTGCCCTTATGAGAGACTCTTGGGGCAACAAAATAAACTCTGATTTCTAGTAAATGCTGTCACTTAAATGTGAACATTTTAAAGCAAGAACATAACTGATAATCATGACAATGAGAAAAGGCTTTATAATTTCTACATTTTCCAAAAATGACCTAAAATATTGTGGTTTTATATTTCTTTTTACTTTTAAAGAAATAACTAAAAAAAATAGTAACATTGCAGTTTACAGTTTTAACCTGATTTTCTCTGGGGTGAAACTTGATAAAATGCCATAAATAGTAACAATATTTAGGTTCAATTGAAATGTTTCACATTTTTTTAAATCTGTATTTGTGGAGAGTGGGGGGCGGGTGGTAGATGGTGAAGGAGTTTTTATGTACAAGGAGTTTGGAAAACTACTTAAGATCCTGAGTCCTAGAATGATGGATGAAACAGTATTTAAGAATCAACCATCTCTTTGTTTTTACTCTCCACACCATAAAAAATTGCAAAAGACTAAATAAATGTTAAGAAAACCAATGTACCAAATGGTGAATGACAAATCAGCTTTAACACTAAAACAACAATTAATGCATACTAAAATTTGGGGCAAAATAAGGGGCAAAATTAAAAAATTCTTCCTTTTAACTCAATACCGAAGTCACTCCCGAGGTTCACCCAAAGAGTAGACAGGTCTGTAAGCCAATAGGGCAAACAATAACACACGTGAGGAAGGTGCTTTGTGGTGCAATCATGTATATAAGACTAAATGGGCACACCAGCCCAAAAGCAAAGAGGAGAAGGCAGGAAGGGTCAGGAAAACTGGATGAATGGAAACAGGGAACCTGGAGTGGAGAAGGGGAGAGTGTTGACACATTGCGGGGTTGCCAACCAATATAACAAAACAATCTGTGTATTAATTGTTTAATGAGAAACTAATTTGCTTTGTAAACTTTCCACCTAAAGCACAAAAAAATAAGAAAAAAAATTATTTCCATATGTGGGAGGTCTTATGACTGAAAATGCAATGTACCATCTACCCAAGTTGAGTTGATGGGTTATCTTTCTGATTTTTTCACTTTTAGAGAAATATTCTGCTTCCTACTTCTGTGAATGAGGTTGTGTGGGAGCTCTCTGCCAGGGACTCTGAGAACCCCATGAACCACACAGGCCTATGATTCATAGGGTTCCTTGAACCATTAGTTATGATGAACTCTGAACAGGTTTACATCCCAGCCAAATGGTTTACATCCCGATTCTTACAGGTGCATGGGCGTTAGAAAGAAAAAGAATGTATACAAATTTCATGAAAAAACTGCTCTATTTTTCTTTTTTTCAGAGAAAGAACTATAGTAATCTGTATTGAGAAACCAAACTGGCTTTTCTTCCTCATATACTGAATACTAAAATTTGGCAAAATTGCCCCCTTCAGCGTACCCTCTTGATTTCCACAGATTTTAAAACTATGGTATTATTGGAAGAATGATGACTATTTGACTGATAATGTTAGCTATATTTCTATTCTAATATTTCTTGTCAACCAATATTGATCCAACAGATGCTAGAGCCTAGAGAAATAATGGTGAAAGACACAGTCCCTGGCCTCATGGAACTTACAGTTTCTATAGATGTGAGTTCCATGCACTTTGCATATTAATCTTGAATGATTTCTGTCTTAGTCATCTAATGCTGCTATAACAGAAATACCACATATGTGTCTATCTCTTTCACCGTTATTTCTCTAGGCTCTAGCGTGTGTTGGATCAATATTATCAGTCAAATAGTCATGATTCTTCCAATAAGAGACTCCATTATGGTTCAAGAATATTGATTTCCTGGGTGCTACTTCAGACACAGCTTTGAAGAAATCATTATCTTTCTTTGAGTGTAGGTACTGAAGAAGTAAAATTATGACATGAGGATATAATACCCTGAGAAGTATGTATTTCTTGTAGTATGAGAAACAAATGTTTTTATTAGAAGCTATATAAAACTCTCACAAGCAAAGATGAAAACTGACCACGGTCATGTCCTCTGTAATCAAAACCTATGCTTGTCTTGTTTTTGCTGTATTAAATAGTAAAATGATGGCATTAAAATGTATGTAACTTTGGAAGAAGTAGTGGCATCTACCAGCATTATTATTTAAATATTGCCATTTAATATTCTAACAAGTTAAATTAATGTTTTCAGTAGAAGCAATGGAAATTTATTTCATATTAGTAATGAGCCATTCTAGTTGTTAAATAAAATTATCCCTCTTGGCATGTGGTAATGGGTGCTATTGTTGTTGTGTACGGTCCTGTCGGTTCTGACTCATAATGACCCTACAGGACAGAGGAGGATTGCACCATAGTCGGAATCGACTCAATGGCAACAGGTAACCTACAGGAGCAGATCGCCAAGTCTGTTCTCTCACGGAACCACTGGTGGATTTAAACCACCGGCCTTTCAGCTAGCAGTCGAGTGTTTATCAGTTGCAATATCAATCAGAGAAAAATGAACTTTAACAATTTCCAAAGGTTCTCTAGTGAACTTTTACCTTGGAAAGAGATAAGAGGTGTTTTCTCAAGGTCCATGGAGAAATAAACTCTAATATGAAATATCATATTAAAATAAAGGAGGAAATTATTATGAAATTTTACCACAGGTGCCATAAAATGATTTAGCTCTTTTCCTAATGCAGTTTGAGTCTCTTGAAATACAGTTTTATAGACTTAGCAAAGACAAATGTATACCCAGGTGAAATAACATTGGGCCTTTATTTAATTTAAAATTACATTTGAAGAGAAGGCTTGCACATTGAAATCAGTAGGCAGAAGAATTACCTTGGGCAGTGGTTCCCCTGTGTGTCTCTAAAAAAATCAAATAATACCTTGTAGGAATTTGAATGCAGACAAAGTTCTCATTAATTTTGATGCATCATTCATGCATCAGCAGCAGCAACGACAACAACTAAAGAATAAAAGGATGAGACAATTACATCAACAATACGTGATTGTTTGAATGCAGAGGCTGGCTGGTCAATACATTGGTCCTCTGTGTCACAAAAACTGGTCTCGATTTGATTTATTTTACTCCTGATAGCCAGGGTTTGGAACATAGAAAGTCCTCATATTTGTCAAACCATTAAACATCAGGTCCCATATATCATGGTATTAAAAAATGACAAATAATAATTTCATTAGGTATTGTATTCCTAATAGTTATTTGGGAAGACTTCAATGAGATGTGGCACATAATGACCCTTAGTTTCAGATACCAAAAATTCCAATCATTTTCTTAACAAAAGGCTTGACCAGGAGTCTGCTGAAACCTTGCATATCTGAAAAATGATTAGAGGGTAATACTTGATACAATGGTATAGTGTTAAAATGACCTAGCCTTTCCGTCAATACCTAATGGTATATTCTATTAATGTCAGCATTCTACTTAAAAGTATTTGGTGCTTAAATAATTTTTGACTCTGGAAAAAATGATATATTGCATTACTGATTACTTGAGTTGATTTTACATTTGAAAGGATGATGGTAAGAAGAGCAAATTAAAGAAGAAGAAGAAAAAAAAAAAATGCCCAAGTTGGTAAATATAAAGGATCCAAAGACCCAGACTTATTTTTAATGTATTAATAAATGTTTTCTGTTAATTCCACTTTAGAGTGAGTTTGTTAAGGGCATTTCAGTAACCTGAAGGAATGAATGCAGGGTACGTGGGTATACTACCGCTGTTGAAAGTAGAATCATACTAATAGGTGTACTGTGTGTATGTGTGGTATAATTATTCCCTAGTATTAAACCAATAAGGCATAACTTTTGCCGACAGTGAAAAGGACAAATACATAGAAGTTAGTGTTTTGATGTATACATGTAGGTACTTTTGTTGTTGTTGTTAGTTGCTGTCTGTTTTCTCCCAAATCATAGTGACCACATGCACAACAGAAACAAACACTGCCTGGTCCTGAACCATCCTCACAATCTTTGCTATGTTTAAGCCCATTGCTACAGCCACTGTGTCGGTCCAACTCATTGAGGGTCTTCCTCTTTTTCCCTGACCTTCTTTACCAAGCGTGATGTCCTTTTCCAGGGACTGGTCCCTCTTGATAACATGTCCAAAGTAAGCAAGACAAAGTCTCAATATCCTCACTTCTAAGTAGCATTCTGGGTATACTTCTTCCAAGACAGATTTGTTCATTCTTCTGGCAGTCCATTCAATATTCTTTGCCAACGCCATAATTCAAAGGCATCAGTTCTTCTTCTGTCGTACTTATTCACTGTCCAGCTTTTGCATGCATATGAGATGAGTGAGAAGACCATGGCTTGGGTCCAGTGCACCTTAGTCCTCAAGGTGACCTCTTTGCTTCTTAACACTTTAAAGGGATCTTTTGGAGAAGATTTACCCAATGCAATAAGTCTCGTGATTTGTTGACTGCTGCTTCCATGGGCGTTGATTGTGAATCCAAGTAAAATGAAATCCTCCAAACTTTAAACTTTGCTCAGTTTATCGTGATGCTGCCTATGGGTCCATTTGTGAGGATTTTTGTTTTCTTTATGTTAAGGTGTAACCCACACTGAAGGCTATACTCTTTGATCTTCATCAGTAAGTGCTTCAAGTTCTTTTCATTTTCAGCAAGCAAGATTGTGTCATCTGCATATCCTAGGTTGTTAATGAGTCTTCCTCCAATCCTGATGCCCTGTTCTTCCTCATGTAGTCCAGCTTCTTGGATTATTTGCTCAGCATACAGATTGAATAGGTGTGGTAAACGGACACAAGCCTGACGCATACCTGTCCTGATATTAAATCATGCAGTATCCCCTTGTTCTGTTCTAACGACTGCCTCTTGGTCTATGTACAGATTGCTCATGAACACAATTAAGTGCTCTGGAATTCTTGTTCTTCTCAATGAGGTCCATAATTTGTTATGATCCACACAATCGAATGCTTTTGCATAGTCAATAAAACACAGGTAAACATCTTTCTGATACTCTCTACTTTCAGCTAGGATCCATCTGACATCAGCAATGATATCCCTTGCTCCATGCCCTCTTCTGAATCTGACTTGAATTTCTGGCAGTTCCCTGTCAATGTATTGCTGCAACTGTTTTTTAATTACTTTTAGCAAAATCTTACTTGAGTGTGATATTATGGTATTGTTCAATAATTTCCGCATTCTGTTGGATCACCTTTCTTTGGAATGGGTACACATACAGATCTCTTCCAGTTGGTTGGCCAGGTAGCTGTCTGCAAAATTTCTTGGCATAGATGAGTGAGCACTTCCAGCATTGCATATGTTTACTGAAACATTTCAATTGGTATTCCATCAATTCCTGGAACCTTGTTTTTCACCAATGCCTTCATCAAAGCTTGGACTTCTTCCTTCAATAACATCAGTTCTTGATCGTATGCTACTGTCTGAAATGATTGAACATTGACCAAATCTTTTTTGGTACAGTGACTCGGTGTATTCCTTCCATCTTGTTCTGACGATTCGTGTGTCATTCAATATTTTGTCCATAGAATCCTTCAAAATTGAAACTTAAGGGTTGGGCTTTTTCTTCAGTTCTTTCAGTTTGAGAAATGTCACGCGTGTTCTTCCCTTTTGGTTTTCTAACTCAAGGTCTTTGCACATTTCTTTATAATACTTTATATTCTAGAGCCAGTCTTTGAAATCTTCTGTTCAGCTTTTACTTCATTTCTTCCTTTTTGCTTTAGCTACCTTATAATCAAGAGTGAGTTTCAGTCTCTTGTGACATCCATTTTGGTATTTTCTTTCTTTTTAGTGACTTTTTGCTTTTTTCATTTAAGATGTTCTTGATGTCATACCTTAACTCATCTGGTCTTCAGTCATTAGTGTTCAATGGGTCAAATCTATTCTTGAGATGACCTCTAAATTCAGGTAGGATATACTCAAGGTCATACTTTGGCTCTTATGGACTTGTTCTAATTTTCTTCAGCTTCACCTTGAACTTGCATATGAGCAATTGATGGTCTGTTTCACAGTCAGCCCCTGGCCTTGTTCTGACTGAAGATAATTGAGCTTCTCCATCGTCTCTTTCTATGGATATAGTTGATATGATTCCTGTGTATTCCATCTGGAGAAATACAGGTGTATAGTTGCCTTTTATGTTGTTGAAATATGGTATTTGCAATGAAGAAGCCATTCTTCCAAAACTCTATCATGGAATCTCTGGCATCATTTCTATCACCAAGGCCATGTTTTTCAACAACTGATCCTTCTTTGTTTCCAACTCTCTCATTCCAATCTCCAGTCATTATCAGTGCATCTTGATTGCGTGTTTGATAAATTTTAGACTGCAGAAGTTTGTAAAAATCTTCAGTTTCTTCATTTTTAGCATTAGTGGTTGGTGCATAAATTTGAATAATAGTTGTATTAACTGGTCTTCCCTGTAGGTGTATAGATACCATCACATCACTAACAGAGTTGTACTTCAGGATAGATCTTGAAACCAGTCTACCTATCAATTCCACTCTGTAGTCTGTCTAAGAAAGGAATTATACAAATCATTTATCTTTGAGGAATACTTTTATCTATCATTTATTTGGCCACCCATTTATTTAGCTATTTTTTTCTTGCATGCTCATTTGTGAAGTATTATGTAAGTAAAATTCATCTTTAAGAATATTGTGTAGGATCTGTAATTCTATAATGCACAACTTCTATTATTTTTAACTCCTCAAAGATAAATGACTTTATATAAACCCTTTTGTAGACAGACTACAGCGTGGGATTGATAGGTAGATTGGTACCATGGGGGGAGAAAATATCCAGCTCATAAAACTAAATGAAAGCTGGCAATGCTACTATCTGTCTAGGTGACCTTGAGAATATTTGAATGACTTTTTACCACAGGATGATGGCATTTGAAATACTTTCTAAAAAATGCATAGACCACTCAATTATTATTATTATTTTTTATCTTCAGATATTGTGATTATGTTCTGGCAGAATAGTGGCAATTAATTACATTAGTTCAGCAAACGTCACCATGCCTATCATATATGCAAGTCAGAGTTGTACCAGCTGTGCAGTTAGCCTGGTGGGCACAGTGCCAGCAGCAGTGTTCTCTCTCTACTACTTCTACCACAAAGCTCTTTTGCTCTGTGAGGAAACACTGGCTTAGTAGAGAATGAATGGGTGCTATTCTTTCTCTCCCCTTATCCACTCAGGAACACTCTTAGAAATTTTTGGAAGACAAAATTACATAACTGGAAAGACCATTTATATGTATAAAGTACGTATACATACTTGTGTGTGTATATATATATATATATATATATATATATATATATATATATATATATATATATATATAAAAACTCTACTGTCAAATTGATCCAGACTCATGGTGACCCCATCTGTCACACAGAAGAACTGCACTCTATAGGGTTTTCAATGACTGTGACCTTTTGGAAGTAGATCTCTAGGCTTTTCATCTGAGGAGTCTCTGGGTGGATTTGAACCACCAGTCTTTCAGATAATAGCCAAATGCTTAATTGTTTGCGCCACCCAAGGACTCCATATGTATATATAGTACATTTTCAATACAGTGTGCATTACCTTCAAATTCATGATTTTGAAAATAATGCTTGCACAATTTAAATATTTGTAAGAGATCTGCAAATGAAGCTAAATGCATTATTTTCTAAAACTTCATTTGCATTAAGGATGTATCTCGTTTTGGTGTGCTGTTGAGTCGATTCTGACTTATAGTGACTCTATATGACAAAGTAGTACCGTTTTTTTGGCTGAAATCTTTATGGCAGAAGATTGCCAGGTCTTTTCTCCCACAGAGCGTCTGGTGGGTTTAAATCGCTGACCTTTTGGTTAGCAGCCAAACATTTAACCACCGTGTCAACAGAGAGTACTGCAATAGAGAACAGATATTTAAACTGATAGAATTTGTCTTATATAACCGGGGTTCAAATTATTCTTGAAAACAGCAAATATTATAGAGATGCATAGATGTTTGTGAATGAATTCAAATAGACCCATCATTGCACGTAACCATTTAGAAGTCACAGGATAAGTTTGAAATTAAGTTAATCTAGATGCCTTTTCTTTTTATGGAGAGTTAAAATATATAGGACAGATATTTAAATACCAGCCTGTAACTTTTAGTTCCCCAAATTACACAGTGGTGAGGATCATAATATGTGGGCAAATTTTAAATATATTATATATAACATTTATTTGGTATGCTTATCTTCATTGCTTTTACTAGAAAAGAAATTTTGATGGTTATAGGCTGCTGTGAAAGTGTTTTCTCTAGGTGGCTACTCATCCTCTCTCTTTGCCTCTCCCAAAAAGTTGAAGAAGCCAGACACTTACCCAAGAACCAGGAAAATATACTATAGCATGACAGGAGAGTCATCTTGGGAACAGAGTAGTAGAAACAAGGTAGAGCGTCAAGGCTGGGTATTCAGCCAAATCAAAATAACCCGTTGCCATTAATTTGATTACCACTCAGTGTAACCCCACCTGCTACAGAATAGAACTGCTCCATAGGGTTTTCTTGGCCATAATCTTTGCAGAAGCAGATCCCCAGACCCTTCTTCCATGGTGCTGATGGGTGGGTTTGAACTGCCAAATTTTAGGTTAATAGTTGACAGCCCCTAGGGACCTTGGGTAGTCAACAGACCTCTTATAATTATTTTGATCTCAGTGCCCCATGCTAACTGTTCCCTACACATTCAGGAGACTAAGAAAATAGGCTCCCACCTCTTCCATCACGTTACTTGTACGCCAGGACGCAGATGCTAAGTCCTGAATATTCTGAATCAATTCCACTTCCAGATATAAAGTCAATTCTGTAGAACCTCCTTAAGTAAATTATTAATTTTCTTAACATAGTCATTAATTCAACAGACATGTATCATGTGTGGATTCTGTTTCAGACACCATTATTTAAATGGAACTGTCAATTCCATAGGACTATAATCACGAACTTGGGTATGTCATACACTTATCTCTTTGGGATTTAAAGTATTTAAATGGTTATGCATTAAACAGAGCATCTGTTTGTATGTGGTCTTGGAAAAAACAAACAAACAAAAATTAACCCATTGCCATCGAGTCGATTCCAACTCACAGCAACCCTGAAGGACAGATTAGAATTGCCCCATAGGATTCCCAAGGAGTGCCTGGTGGATTCGAACTGCCAACCTTTTGGTTAGCAGCCGTAGCTCTTATTACCATGCCACCAGGGTTTCTGGTCTTGGAAAAAGAGATGCTTATTACCATGGGTCCTTTCTGTATGAAAGGTAGGCCAGGTAGTGGAAAGAATTAGGAATTTTGGCATCATGAGCCCAGGTCCACCAAGTAATACCTGTGTGACATTAGGCCTATTGGGGCTCTCTGGGTCCTGATTTCCTGTTCTGTCAAACCCATCCTCTTTATGGGATTGTTGTAAAAAATTTAAAAATGTATGTAAAGTGCTTGCCCCATATTCGTACTCATTGATTTTGATTATGCAGACGACTGGGTATGCAAAGGATGTTACTGTTTGACACTGTCTCTTAATTGACTTTTGTGTGAAGTATTTTTACTCTAAATCACCAAGTAATTTGGGATTGTTCTTTTTCCCATAACAAAAAGATTAAGCAAAGTGATATTATGCTCAAGAAGAAAATACATATCCCTCAATATGAAAAGGTTGCTTGAAGAGCCTACCATCAGAAACATTTCTTGTGAGCAATTAAAAATTTAGGCATCCACTAATACCTTTATAAAAACATGGAGTATTTTTGTCTTCTCCTGATTGGCGAATAAAGTGGTTTGGGTAAGGTCAACATAAGTAGACCCCAAATTTCCCAACTTCAGCTTGCATTAGAATACTGATGTATTTTGGTGGCAGACATTTCAGATATTACAGTGATATTGATATACATATACAGCAAAGTAGCCATGCTTGGTAACGAAGAGAGTCAGCAAAAGAGAGGAAGACCCTCCACAAGATGGATTGACACAGTGGCTATAATGATGGCCTCAAGCATAGCAACTATTGTGAGGATGGTGCAGGACCAGGCAGTGTTTCCTTCAGTTGTACGCAGGGTTGCTATGAGTCAGACCCAACTCTATGGCCCCTAACAACATAGTAGGAAAGACTTTCCCAGAGGAATACTCAAGCAATAAAAAGTAAAAATAAACTAACATTTGAAATGACATTAAAGCTACTCAAGCATTTGTGTTTTGCTAAAATATTTATATCACAGGCTGTTGGAACAGGTGATAAAGAAGAGGAAGATAGAGCTCTTGCATTCTTTGCCATGTTTAAACCATTGCCGTGTCTAAACCTTTCTTAAAACAGTTATCATTTAACATTTCTTAATATGGTTTTAGAAACCCTGGTGGCGTAGTGATTAAGTGCTATGGCTGCCAACCAAAAGGTCAGCAGTTTGAATCCTTGGTAGGGTCGCTATGAGTCAGAGCCGACTCAATGGCAATGGGTTTGGTTAATATGGTTTTCAAGTTTATCTTATTTCCTTGGCTAAATAACCATATACCACTTAAGTTCAAGTGGCACGTCTGATTTAACTTTCTATGCTCTAATAAATGAAACGCAGCACCTGTAAGTAGGGGCTGAAAACCATGCTAAAGAAAATGATTGAATAATTGAAACTCCACTTTTGTTAGAAAGTTGCAAATATACTACAATGAAGAGAAAAACTGTTAGAATGATATTTCATATTTCAGGCCGACCTAGAGGTTTATAACATTTAAAAAAAATCCATTGTAATTAAATTTTATTTTTCTTCTATTGCATTTGGATAATGAATTCTTTGACCCTTCCTTCTATCCCAATCCTTCTCTACTTCTTCCATGCTTGTTACCCATAAACCCCGTGATTTTGTTTGTTTGTTTCCCTTCTCTGCTAGGGAACCTAATGAATAGAATTCTAATTTATGTACTTAATTTCAAATGTTCTGTAGTTGTCAGAGCTTTTGGCGATCACATTTTCCAGCATCCTCCTGTCATGAATGAGGGTATCATGTCCCAGAGAAGTAAATGAGTTCCCCTAGTTCACACAAGTAATTAGTGACAGAGCTGAAACTACACCTGGGACTCATAGCTCCTGCCAAATATTTTCCCAGGAAGCAGGATTGCCTCCCAAGCATGTACCTGTCAGACCCAGAATTCTATGTCATCCCTGAAAAGAAGCCTGGGTCATAATACACCTAAACCTTCTCTGGCTGTGTGTCTATCTCATCTGTTATTTTTTGTGGGGGTGGGAGGTCTAGATTTATCATTGTTTTGCAATCCCTTTTTCTCGTATTTCTCTACATTTTGTCTAATAATTAGGCCAGAAGTTTCACAGAAGTAGTATTAAAATACTCTTTGAAAGATAAGGCAGGTGCTGCCTAAGCATAAAAATTGTGTCATCTTATACCTCAGGGCCCTTCTTGCTGGTGAAGGAAGCCAGGCTACCGCTTCTCTGGACTTTCACGTCCGCCTCTCTGTGCGCTGCTCTCTCATGTGTGCGAGGAAGTCAGAGGTTGAGCAATACCAGGTTTTGTTTTTTTTTTTTTCTCTTAGTATTATTATTTTTCTTTTTTATTAACACACTTGACTTTCGAGAGCAGCTTTAGGTTTACAGAAAAATTGCCCAGAAAGTACAGGAGGTCCCCATATACCTCCTCTCCCCCCTGCACACAGTTACCTGTTACTATCATCTTACAAGTACCTACTAATTTTTATGTCCAAATGCCTCTGTGTGTATCTGAAAAGGAATGGAAGATAATATTAAAATGGCATCAAGGCAGTGTCTGGCCTCCTCCAAACCCGTAAGGGGGAAAGAGAGCCAAGATCAACAGCACAAGGCCGACTTCCATGAGGCAGAGGTCAGACAAGCCTCCTCTGCCTGCCATCTTTACCAGTTCTAACACCTACAATCCCTCCCATAGCATTCTCTACTTTTCTGCTGAGTTCAATAATTCATTGCAATGACCACACAGAACTCATACTAAAGATTACGGAGTTTATTAGGGAAGTAACAGGCTACAATTCAAGTTCAGGAACACTCAAGGATACAGTTCTTCCATCAAGACAGCCTCTCCCCAGCCATGCCTCGCCCTGGCCCTCAGTCTCCACCCAAAGGTACTCGGCTTTGTACTCCGTGGCCTGGGAAACCCACGGTGCCATCTTGTGTGGATATCCCCTGTAGGTCTCTCCTGCCCGTCTCTCCTTCCTTGGTGGTGGTAAGCTCTTCTCATTCCCACTTCTGGGGTATCTCATTTCAAGCCCAATGGGATAACAAAACTGACTGATCCCTTTGGTGGGCCCCAGTTACCATATCTGCACAGTCCCACCTAATCACTTGGGTGGGAGTTAAAAGATCATGGCTAGAAAAGCCACACGAAAGTGATCCATCACACTGCACATTACCATCTTGCAAGTACCTACTTATGTTTATGCACAAATTCCTGTATGTGTATCTGAAAGGGAATAGAAGATAACTGGGTAATAAATTTAGTGTAGTTTCTTAGCTTCTTAATGATGCTATAATAGAAATCCCACAGGTGGGTGGCTTTAGGGAACAGAAATTTATTTTCTCAAAATTTAGGAAGCAAGACGTCTGAATTCAGGACACTGGCTCTATGGGAAGGCTCTGTCTGCTCTGGGGGAAGGTCTTTGTCTCCTTCAGCTCTGTTCCATGGTTCCTTGGACATCATCGTGTGGCACCTATCTTCTCCCCTTTTGTCCTTAGTTGTCTCTGTGTTTAATCTGCTTTCTTTTTGTCTCAAAAGTGATTAAGTTTAAGATACACCATACACTGATATGGCCTTATTAATACAACAAAGGAAATTCTATTCCAAAGTATTACGTTCACAAGTATAGGGTTTAGGATTCCAAATTGTATTTTGGGGGGTAGGGGTAGAATTCAATCCATAACATATAACAAAAATGTGCCCCCATTTAAAAAAAAAGGCTGTTTCAAAAACAAGTGCCAGACTATATTATTTGTAACCATTTGGATTTCAGATTCCTCATGGTAGTGAGTTTGCCTCCTTTAAAATCATTCTTAGAAAAATTATTTTTTTCATCCTAAAGCTGAACATATGTCAGAAACAAAGGGAAACTACTTAAAGTTACAATTTTTTAAACGTATAGTATGTATGAATGTGTTTTTCTGCTCCTTGGAAACTCTATGTTTTTCTGTATACAGAGACAGACACAAAATTTAGAGCTAGGAGCCTATGACACATTCTATTAACCATTACCTCAGAAAAATCCTAGTTTGAAAAAAGGATTGAAGGTACTTGTATCATCTTACAAGTGCCTACTAATTTTTATGTCCAAATGCCTCTTTGTGTATCTGAAAAGGAATGGAAGATATAATCACGAACTTGGGTATGTCATACACTTAGCTGTTGGAAGACAAATAAGCGGAAAGACCATTTATATCCATGTATAAGTACATATACATACGTGTGTGTGTGTGTGTGTGTGTATATATAAACTGTACTGTCAAATTGATTCAGACTCATGGTGACCCCATTTGTCACACAGAACTGTGTTAAAGCCATCCGCTTGTAGCATTTCTGTTATAGCAGCACTAGATAACTAAGACAAGTATTGATTGTGGATCCAAGTAAAATGAAGTCTTTGACAGTTTTAGTCTTTTCTCGCTTGATGTTTATTAGTCTGGTTGTGAGGATTTTTGTTTTCTTTATGTTGAGGTTTAATCCATATGGAAGGCTGTGCTCTTTTACTTTCATCAGTAAGTGCTTCAAGTCCTCTTTGCTTTCAACATGCAAGGCTGTGCCATCTGCATATTGCGGGTTGTTAATGAGCCTTTCTCCAATTCTGATGCTGTGTTCTTCTTCATATAGTCCAGCTTCTGGGATTATTTCCTCAGCATACAAATTGAATAAATATGGTTAAATGATGGAGAATGAGAGTATGATTTATACTTCCAGGTTGTTTGTACAATGGGGCATAAAGACCCCACTCCTCATTGTCCTGGCCCTGCCCTGCCGGCCCCGTTTCATGCCACAAATGACCCATTGCCACTCCCACACCCCCACCCCCACTGGACCTGCCCTGCTGCACCATAAATGAGCAAGCAGCCCTGCCCACATGGACAAGGTGGTGAGAAGTATCGTGCCCAGAGATGAGCAAGCAACAAAACACGCCTAGCCCACCGGCCCAGACATAACCAAATGAAACAAAAATCAGAATGAAACAAACAAATCTACAAACAAGGAATGAAGAAAATAATTCCTGAATGTCCCAGAGATAGCAGACAATATCAAAACATACAAAAAAAAAGGACAGAATGACTCCAGTAAGCCACCAAAATAAAACACCAGATGACCTTCTGGGAGAAGAAAAGGCACTGAAACTACCTGATAGGGAATTCAAAAGTTTAATTTTCAGGGTCCTCCAAGATTAGGAAAGATATGAAGGAAAACACAGACAGAAATAAGGAAAAAATAAACTCATGGAAAATACAGATAAAATCAGGGAAAACATAGACGAAGCAATGGAAGAATTCAAGAAAATAATACAGGAACAAAATGTCAAAATAAACAACTAGAAAGCATACAAAAATCACAATTAGAGATCCAAAAACAACAAAATTCAGAAATGGGCAGTACAGTAGAAGGTTTTAGGAACAAACTTGAAACAATAGAAGATGGGATCAATGAAATTGATGACATTTCCTTGGATACTACTTTGAGGAAAATCAGAGAAAAGAATGAAAAAAAATGAAGAAACCCTGAGAATGACGTGGGCTACAATCAAGAGCAAAAATTTGTGTGTGATCGGAGTTCCAGGGCAGGGGAAGAAAACAGAAAACAGAGAAGATCATTGAAGATTTACTGACAGAAAACTTCCCTAATATCAAGAATGACGAAAAGCTGACCGACCATCCATGAAGCACAATGAACCCTATATAGGATAGACCCCAAAAGAAAGTCATCAAGACATATCATAATCACACTAGCCAAAACCAAAGACAAAGAATCCTGAGCGTGGCTTGAGAAAAATGAAGTCACATACAAAGGGGAAACAATAAGACTAAGGTCTAATTACTCGGCAGAAACCGTGCGGGCAAGAAGGCAATGTGGAATGACATATATAAAACCTTGAAAGAAAAAAAATTGCCAACTGAGAATAATATATTCTGCCAAACTCTCACTCAAATATGATGATGAAGTTCGGACAAACAAAAATTGAGGGAATATATAAATACCAAACTGAACGTATGAGAATTATTAAACGAAGTCCTTCGGTTAGAGGACAAACATCAGAATCTAGGACACAGTACAGCATCATCTAGACGTCAACCTAGGAATGAGCTCTCAAGGATAAAACAAAGCTAAAAGATTTATGACAGGGAGCCAGAGATGTCAATCTGTAAATGACAACAACATTACAACAATAAAAGAGAGAATAAATGGTATAGATCTTTGAAATGGAGAGGAAGTCAAGGTGATATCAAGTAATGAAAGGCTGGTTTAAACTTAGGAAAACAGGGGTAAATTTCAGGGTAACCACAATTTAGAAAGTTAACAAACCTACTCATCAAAGTAAAGATCCACTATATTTTTTCAATATTGTTTTTCCTGGATCATGAAGTTAATCTTTAATTTTGTAAAAATAGTTTTACTTAAGCATTAGATATCACTGTAGCACCATTAATGAATTGTGTACACTTGGCAAATAAATTAGATACAAGTCTTATTAGATAAAGTTTCTATCCACAGATTTTCAACTGAGCTACCCAGAGTAGATAAGAGCCCTGCTGGCCCAGTGGATAAGCGCTTGTCTGCCAATGAAAGATCAGCAGTTCAAACCTACCAGATGTGGCAGTCTGATTCCATAAAGATCATAGCCTTGGAAACCCTATAGGGCAGTTCTACTCTGTCCTATGGGGTCGCTGTGAGTCAGAATCAACTCAACGGCAATGGGTTTTTGGTTTGGGACCCGGAGCAGTAGGTGAAAATATATACAGAGTTGTATGTTGCCCAAATTGTTGGCTATTTGATCAGATGCATTCACTATCCCTAATATGATACCTGTATGCTGTCCTCTACCACTACCGCTGGAAACCCTGGTGGCATAGTGGTTAAAAGCTACATCTGCTAAGCAAAGGTAGGCAGTTTGAATTCCCCAGGCGCTCCTCGGAAACTCTATGGGGTGATTCTACTCTGTCCTACAGGGTCGCTATGGGTCGGCATCGACTCAACAACAACAGGTAACCACTACTGTCCCCCTATCCAAAAGGAATGTCAGGACTCCTTTCCTTGGAATTCAAAGCTTTCTTCCAACCTAACCCTTTCCTGATCCCTTGTTCCCACCCCAACAAATCCCCAAACCAGGAGTAATCTTCTCCCTTCTTTAAACATGTTCCTTGTATTCACTAATGACTCTGATCTCATTCTTTCTTTGCTTATGAACACTTGTTTATAAGTCTCATATTCTTTCTTAAGTTTCCCCCTCACATAGTCACCATCTCTTTCTCTCTCATGCCGGATTTCTTTCCTGTCTCTCTCTGCAGGTCTTCACTGTAGCCTCTCTGTGTTCTCCACCTCTGTACTGTGACCTTCGCCAATACCCCCAAGTCATCGTTATATTTTTGCCAAAGGATATTTTCAAGCAACCCTTCACCTTTACATTTGTCTTTGCAAATGGCGCCTTTACAAGTCTGTCCTTTTCCAAGCCAGAGGAAAGTCCAGCTGCTGTAATTAGAGGAATGCTCCCAACATTTTTATGTCAGATTAGATCTGTTATTATTATTTTTTTTCCAGATTCTGTGCACATGAAGACTTATAAAGCACAACATGCATGGTCTAGGATAAGAAATGTTTCTAAAATGCAAGCATAGGCTGTGAGAGTTGTGATGGTTATGAAACATCAAACAAATTTTTGAAATTTAATTAAAATTAGATTATTTAAGCAACTGCTTTTACCAATGAAGATAAAATGTGTTATTTACAGGGGCTGTAATACTTTTTCTTTGCCCAGACATTTAAAAGGCTCCCTAAGCCCTGAAAGATCATATTTATTATGTTATCAGGATTTGCTTTGTAAACTGGTTTTTCCCGTTGCTACCATTCTATGACATTTACAAAGCACTGGCAGATGCACGGCACAGTGAAAATACTTTCTTTGGCAGGTCCTTGCTCTCTTGGAATTCACATCTCAAATAAATCATGAGGATTTACCACCATTCTACCAAATATTATAAGAAAGATTTTGGGGGACTAAATTCATCACTGCAAATTTATGCAACAGTGTTAGAGGTTGGTCTCTGCCATTTGCAGTGGAGTTTTTAGATTTCCCCCATCTTAACTCTCTGCTCCTAGTTAGTTGTTTGGGCTTTGGCATGGTATGTTTAAGTATGTATATGTTCGTCCATGGAAATATCTCTCAACCAAATAGCTGTACATGTTTTAGGGATTTTTTTTTTTTTCCCTTAAACCAAGCCAATGAGAATTTGCCTCGAGAATGTGTGCAGTGATTCTATTTATCATTTAATGCTTAGGCATCATCAAATGGAAGAAGCATAACTGCTACATATGCTAAGCTCAGAGTACCATATATTAGAGAATTGATGATTCTATTCTTCCCTGGTGCAAAGGATAAAAAGCAAAACTAACTCAGCTGTACTGTAAAACATGAGCCGAAACACACTAGATGACATCTAACAACCACAAGATGAGAACTGTCAAGGACAGTTTAAGAAAATACTTAAACCCGTTGCTGTCGAGTTGATTCTGACTCATAGTGATCCTATAGGACAGAGTAGAGTTGCCCCACAGGGTTTCCAAGGCTGTAACCTTTATGGAAGCAGCCCGCCACATCTTTCTCCCTTGGAGCAGCTGGGGAGTTCGAACTGCCAATCTTTCAGTTAGCAGCTGTGCCACCAGGGGACTTAGAGTCTATAAATAAGTAGTTATTATGATAAATAGACAATAAGTATATACTTTTTATTCTCCAGGGCTCCAAAGCAAAAGGGTTTCTGTGGCAAGTGATGTCTTCATACATGATCTTTAAGTCAGTTTCAAGGAAGGATGTCTTTTAATCAGTGCAGTGAATATAACATTTTGAGACAGTGAGCCTATATATCATTAACATTATTAAAAGCCTATGTGTTGTACTCCTCTTGTCGTCTAAGGATTCAGTTCAGTTGGATTAGGGCCTACCCTACTCCAGTATGATCTCATGTTAACCGATTACATCTGCAAAGGCCGTATTTCCAAATACTGTCACATTTACAGGTGCTGAGAATTAAAACATCAACATATCTTTTGGGCTGGAGGGCACAATTGAACCCATGACACAGGACAATGGGATGCATTATCTCTATATATTATTTGGACTTCCCTGATTTCATAGGGCCAATACTGGAAGATGGAATTGACCTAGTAAATGTTCCCAGAAGGGCTTTTTGGTTTAATCTCCACACCTGAAATTATAAACAGCCCCACACTTGAAAGTGTAAACTACTTATTGCAAGGAGTCCTATATGATATCTGCCTTGATAATGATAAACTTTATCAATCCAACTTTTAGCTAAAGAATTTTAAAAGTACTAAAATGTAGTTGGAATATTTATTAAAGTATTATAAAAACACATTCTTGAAATCCTTTGGATCTAGATAAGTTTGAATAGATAAGGTTATGATAAGAGAAATATATAAGCTATCTTAGAGAAAAATACTTCTCTGTATGTACATAATTACCTTTGCATATTTTATTGTTATACATGTATAAAACAGAACATTTGCCACTTTGCATAAAAGATTTAAATATAGGTGGCAAATCCTTAGACTTTAACCAATGATTTCAATGTGATTTCAATAATATTCTTCAGTGGCATTTATAAATGCGCACCTTGTAACTGTCAAGTTTACATCATGGAACTGGTCTCGTTACCAGAGAGTATATCATATGAATTGGCAAGAGAGTCATGAAGACACACATCATTGAAAAGACATTTGTAAGTATTTTTAAGTAGTGAGAGTGTCATGGATTGAATTGTGTCCCCCAAAAAATACTTGTCAAATTGGCTAGGCCATGATTCACAGTATTGTGTGATTGTCCACCATTTTGTCATCTGATGTGATTTTCCTTTGTGTTGTAAATCCTACCTCTATGATGTTAATGAGGCAGGGTTAGAGGCAGTTATGTTAACTAGGCAGGACTCAGCCTACAACATTAGGTTGTATCTTGAGTCAATCTCTTTTGAGATGTAAAAGAGAGAAGCCAACAGAAAGACAGGGGGACCTCCTTTCACCAAGAATGCAGAACTATAAGGGGAATGCATCTATTGGACCTGAGGTCCCTGCACTGAGAAGCTCCTTGGACAGGGCAAGATTGATGACAAGGGCCTTCCCCCAGAGCCAACAGAGAAAGAAAGGATTCCCCTGGAATTGACACCCTGAATTTGGACTTCTAGCCTCTTAAAGTGTGAGGGAATGAACTTCTGTTTACTGAAGCCATCTACTTGTGGCATTTCTGTTATAGCAGAACTAGATAACTAAGAAAGAGTGAAATAAGATAATTGACCCTTAAGCTATTTTATGGAAGTGAGAAATAAAGGAAGAGTTGTCTCCAAGTGATAAAATAAGCTATAAGAAATTAGGGACTGCTTCTTCATAACTGTTTTAAATTATTATTTAAATTATTTTTTAAGAAGATGAATAGAAGAACAAACTAGAGGAATTGCGAATTATTCCACAGTTCAGAACAAATAAATATACAATCCTTTTAAAATAGAGTCAGTATTTTTTGTCTAAAGGCAGATTTGAAATACCAGCAGATACCCACTTTACATTGAAGTTAATTGAACTGGTATGGGCGATGTTTCAGGAAATTTATTTCTCATTTGCCATGAAGAGCTTGAGGCTCTGCCTCTGCTCATTTGTCTTCATTTGGTTTTGAATCACAAGTCTTTATTAAGTTTCCGGTGTTGAGGGGACACAAAATATATCAGCCGTTGTTACTGAGTAGAACTGATTTTAAAGCTTTGAATAGCTATTTTCTCAATGCCACAACCAGTCACTTACCTAGTATTAAAATATATAGTGAATATATTGATTGTCACTATAATTTTAGTAGTGTACTTAAATTTTCCATAATAGGGGAAAAATAGAAAAAACGAGGGTCTGAAAGTCACAGTTTGTCTTTGGTTATTGCCCTAATCTCCACATGTCCATAAATAGAGAAGGTTTGAGTGCCTTGTCTGATGCACCTAGAAGGATCATGGGAGACTTAGAGAAACTGAGCCCCACAGTCAGGAAGACCTTGAAGATTAGGTTCCTGGAACTATGGTCGCCTCCCAAGGTACCCACACCAGAACAGACAGTAAGTAGAAGCTGGTGCCATTTTGAAAAAAACAACAGAGAACCAGTCTCTTGTTTGATAATTAAATACAAAAAATACAAGTGTGTCCTGATGCAAAAATCAGAACAATAGCTAATATTTACTCATTGCTTTCTATATTTCCATCACTGCTCATTAGTTCTCGTAACCACACTGAGTTTGTACAATGATTAGCCACCTGATTCCACAGCTTGCACTTCGAAGCATCTTACCATAGTTAAGTGTCTGAGTTGAGGTCCTAAAGAAAGACTGCTTAATCTAGTGCTTACTGGATGCATTACCTTGGGAAAGTCTGACCTCTCTCAGGCTCAGTTTCCTCAGTTGTAAAATATGGATAATTGTCATGCCTATGCTACGGGTCAGGAACCCTGGTGATGTAGTGGTTAAGAGCTACAGCTGCTAACCAAAAGGTTCGAAGTTTGAATCCACCAGGCGCTCCTTGGGAACCCTATGGGGCAGTTCTACTCTGTCCTATAGGGTCGTTATGAGTTGGAATCGACTCAACAGCAATGGGTTTGGTTTTGTTTTATGCTATGGGTCGCAATGAGAATTAAATGAGGTAATGAATGTGAGGCTGTGAGCAATGCTTGATCTGGATAAACATTCAACAAATGTTAACTCTTATTAGTGATATGCAAGTTAATATTTTACTTTTGAAGATTTGTGATTTAGTAGAAAGGTTATGTACTTGAGTTGATCGAACTATTATTTCCTTGCAAAAAATGTCTCCTTTTTGTATGATAAAAAGTAATGCATAATCAGTGAAGAAAATTTCTAAAATAGGATAATGATAAAGAGGAAAGTAAAATCTAATTGCAGTCTTAACGGGTAGATCTAACCACCTGACATTTCAGAGCATTTCCTTCTAGAAGCAAAAACAGGCATACTCAATACACACACACAAATACAAAAATATAATAACAAGTTTGTGTCCTGGTTTTGTTTTGGGGCTGCAAGAAGAAAAATAAAATACCAGAATGCACAGTATGTCTGAGATGTAGACAGAATATTGGAGGCATACAGTTAATTGTAATACAGTGAGAAACACAAAATGATTCATAAGCCTGGGGCAGCGTGGGTATACACAGTAGTGGCATCTAACCCTAGTGGGTCAGGAGAGGTGATTTCTATGTTTAAGCAGTTCAGCAATGGGAGAAATCATCAAGGAAGACTTTACGGAAGGTATAGCTTGAACTAGACCTAGAAGGAGGTACACAATTTTGACAATCAGAAAATACTGATGAATGTGGTATATCTTATAGGGAACAAGAGGAGACGAGATGCCTATTGTCTGTTTATGGGGCAATGCAGCTGTCAGCTTGCCTGAAACAAAAGTCAGATGTTGTAGATTAGGGGGAAATAAGGTTGTAATAGTAGATTGGAACTTAAAAGTAATATATGTGGCAAATTCAAATTTCAACCGCCAAACCAGTGGCTCTCCACGTTTTCATCCCCAAGGACTCCTTTTGGTGTATAGACTTCTCGTTCTGAAAGATTTGGTCCGCCAAAGCAAAGGCATGCTTCTGTTTTTGTCTAATCAGGCTCCTTAATTGCTTAACAGGAGGTGGCCAGTCTTACCATGTTGAAATAATATAATTATGAAAAACAGCAGACAAACTGGGGATTTATTTACTCTTACATACACTGGGTTTTGTTTTTTTTTTTTTTTACATGTGGAAGGAAAATGTATGATTCTAATTTGTCTAAAAAAGGGCTTGGGTCTGTCATTGCAACCTGTAAGAACTCTTAGTACGTGGAAAACCCAGAATGGTTATAATCATACACTTTGGGAAATTCAATAATGTTATCTAAGTTACCCCTATATTCATCCACTAAATCACTTAGCACAGTACTTGATATTGAGGCTTATTATTATTATGTTTTCTTAATTAATTGCTCTCAATAGCCAGGAAATGCTAACTCAAAAAAAAAAAATCACTATAATTTAGGAAATATAATGTGAATATGGTTTGGCATTTTAAGACAGTTGAATTTTTTTTTTTTCTATGAAGGATTCTTCTTCCATATTGCCAAACTACCTTGTACATGCTCTATTTAAGGCCTATGCCTAATTGCTTTATTACTATCTTTAACTCCTTTAGGCTAGGACTATTCCCAGCTCATCTCTGGTAACTTTAGCAAACAGCAAGGTACTTGTCAAATAGGAGACATTCATTGTGAACAGATCGACCACGCATTAAATGAAATAAAGGCAAACCAAAGAACATGAGTATTCATGGAGGGAAGAAAACACTGAAAACTTATAATTGACTCTATTTTCCCTCAACCCTTTCAAAAGAAATAGGTTCTAGCCTTATTTCTTTAGACTGCAACGTTGCTAGAGTGGAGAAGGATTATATGCTGGGTTTTCATAGCTTAGAGAAAACACTGCATTTCTTTATTCTGATTCAGTACACATGGAATGATAGTCTAAATCATATGTCATTTACCTAGGGTTTCCTTTAATAGTCTATGAGCCATACTTCAAGTTAAACAATAAAGAACAGTTGGTAAAACATATTAGACAAACCCTATGATGAAGGTTTATATTCAAATTATGTTTTTGGAAGCTATCCTGAAACCCTATTTTAGTTTACTGTGGCTTTTATTAAGCCAGGGGTACTGATAATTCAATTTTGCTTTCGTTTTACTTTTTGAAGACAGTCATAACTGGCCAAAACCTTATCTGTCTTTTCACCACTAAATACCAGCTTCAAACACTGAATTTTCATCTTCTTTAAAGTCAAAATCCAAGGCTCTTCTCAGGATCACATTTGTATACGGGCTACAAATTAAATTTCACAGATATTTTAGGGACCGTTATTGCTAGAATGAACCTCAGAGGACCTCACTTTGCATTCAATTTAAAATTCAGAAAAAAGGTCTTTGAAAAAGACTATATTAAACAAGACAGTGCAGAGAAATAGAGAAGTGTTAAAATTATTAGGTTCTGGTTATTAATATATTTACACCAATATTAGTATTATCACATCTTTCACATTAATCCAAAGAAGTGTGTTTCAGTCTTGGCTGCACCTTGGGCGACTTTTAAAATATGTTGATGCCTGGCTCGGTTCCCTAAGAATTTGGTATAATTGATCTGGAATGAGATGTGAATATCTGTGTCAATAATTCTGAAAGCTCCCGAGATAATCCTATTATATACCCTGGGGTGAAAAGAAGCATCAATCTAAAGCACTGGCTTTCAGTTAGAGAAAGTGCTCCCCGACCTGAAGGGCATGTCTGACAATGTCTGGAGGAAGTTTTGATTGTCATAACTGGAAGATGCTACTGGAGTCTAAGTTGGTAGAGACCAAAGATGCTGCTACATACCCTACAGTGCACAGGACAGCTCCCCAAACCAACAAATTGCCTGGCCCAATAGTGCTGAGATTAAGAAAATGCTTCTCTAAAAACATATCTTCCACGAGCACCTGAAATAAAATATGAGTAATAACCATTACAGAGCATTTACTATTTTCCAGGAAATTACAGTGTCTTACTTATCCAGTGCAGCTGTAATAGACATACCCCAAGTGGATGGCTTCAACAAAGAGAAATGTATTCTCTCACAGTCTAGGAGGCTAGAAGTCTGAAGCGAAGGTGCCAGCTCCAGGGGAAAGCTTTCTCTCTGTGTTGGCTCTGGGGTAAGGCCCTTTTCATCAATCTTCCCTGGTTGAGGAGCTTCTCAGCCCAGGGATCCCAGGTCCAAAGGATGTGTGTGCTCCTGGCCCTTGTTTCTTGGTGGTTTGAAGTCCCCCGTCTCTCTTCTCGCTCATTTCTTTCGTATCTCAAAAGAGATTGATTTAAGACACAACCTAATCTTGTGGATCAAGTCCTGCCTCACTAACGTAACTGCCACTAATCCCGTCTCATTATGGAGATAGGATTTACAACACATAGGAAAATGATATCAGGTGATACAATGATGGACAGTCACAAAATACTGGGAATCATGGCCTAGCCAAATTGATACACATTCTTTTGGGAGGACACAATCGAATCCATGACACACAGAAAGGCTTTAAAAACACAGGATCTAAGTTCACCTTCAAAACAACCCTACGAGTGAGATGTTATTATTAGACCTATTTTTACATGCAGAGAGACCGAAGAATACCATTCTTAGGCAACTAGCCCAAAGTTACTAGGGATTAAATGAGAATTTGAAATAAGGCAGTGTGTCTTCAATCCCACGCTCGTGAGCGCTACTTTTTACTATCCTAGGATACAAAATCAAAAACCAAATCCATTGCGATAGGGTCAATTCCCACTCATAGTGACCCTGTAGAACAGTGTAGAACTGCCCCATAGGGTTTCCAAGACTGTAATCTTTACGGAATCAGACTGCCACATCTTCCTCCCATGGATAGGAGTGGGTTTGAACTGCTGACCTTTTGGTTAACAGCCTAGCACTTAACCACCGTGTCACCCATCCCATCCCACTGCCATCTAGTTGATTCCAACTCATAGCAACCCTAAAGGACAGAGTAGAACTGCCCCACAGGGTTTCCAAGGCTGTAAATCTTTACAAAAGCAGACTGCCATATCTTTCGTCCTCAGAGCAGCTGGCGAGTTTGAACTACCAACCTTTTGTAAAGCAGCTGAGTGCGTTAAGTACCATACCACCAAGACTCCATAAAAAACCTGTCCAGATGGGTCCAGTGTTCAACCAAGATTGATAGGCACTGGACCACAATCTACCACAGACTACTCCAGACTGAGTCCAGTACCACAAGATGGTGCCCGGCTACCACCACTGAGTGTTCTGACAGGGATCAAAATAGAAGGTCCCAGAAAGAACTGGAGAAAAAATGTAGAACAAAATTCTAACTCAAAAAGAAAGACCAGACTTACTGGCTTGACAGAGACTGGAGAACCGCTGAGAATATGGCCCCCGGATACCCTTTCAGCTCAGTAATGAAATCACTCCTGAGGTTCACCCTTCAGCCAAAGCGTGGACAGACTCATAAAACAAAAAGAGACTAAAAGGGCACATTGGTCTGGGGGCAAGAACTAGAAGGCAGGAGGGGACAGGAAAGCTGGTAATAGGGAACCCAAGGTTGAGAAGAATGTTGACATGTCGTGGGGTTGTTAACCAATGTCATAAAACAATATGTGTACTAACTGTTTAATGAGAACCTAGTTTGTTCTGTAAAACTTCATCTAAAGTGCAATTTAAAAAAAAGTTTGATAGGCACTGAATCTTCAAAGCCTCTTTAAGTGTGGTCCCCAGACCAACCATAAGATAATGACCTGAAACTTGGGGAGGGGGGGAAGTCAGAAATTCTGGATAGGGCCCAACAATCTTCATATTAACAAGTTCACAGTTGATACAGTCTACTGCTGAGAACCTTTGCTCGAGATGCTTCTAGTCATAATAAATGCTATTACCCTTCAGTTAGAAGGAGTATGCATCAGTCATCCATTGAAAAACACCTCTTCAAATTCTTGGATTCTAACAGTGTTTTTCATCTATTGGGGGCTTTAACAGTAGACAAGTAAAAAAACAAAAACGATAGCAAAAACTCTGAAAATAAGTGAGAAACACAAATATAAAATTTCTGCCTCATTGATGTCCCTTGGAATTTTTGCATGGGCATTATTTCTGCCAGGCGCTCCTTGGAAACTCTATGGGGCAGTTCTAGTCTGTCCTACAGGGTCGCTATGAGTCGGAATCGACTCAACAGCAGTGGGTTATTATTTCCTTACAAACGTTCTGATTACTTGTGAAAGTCCTAATCAGAAAAAAATAGTTTTGCACTCCTTGCTTCTGCCCCTCCTGAAGAAACTATGATTTTTCTAAAGTACCTGCCTAGTTTAAGCTCATGTTACACCAAAATTCAATTCTGTGATAACTTTATTTTTGGTCTACTTTGCACTTCTTGCTTTTTTTCTTTAGGTCCTTAAAAGAAGTACGTCTACCTCAGAAGACTTCTTTTAATGGTTGTGTGATTACCAAGTGACCAAAATCTACACATAAGCACTCATTAGTTCTACCAGCGTTTCTCTTTCAAATATAAATTTTTATCTCAAATAGGGACTTCAATGCACATTTTAGCTTCAGGATGAATCACTGTGCCTGGAGCAAAGTCTCTGTCAAGGATGGAGCCAAGTACCCAAAAGAGTGACTAGGAATCACAGGAGAGTCATCTATCTCCAGGTGACCTCTTAGAAGTAGAACATTATAGAACAAAATTCCCAAGGGCCTCAGAAAGTCGCAGGGTCATGGATAAATCCTACTTTCAGAATATGAGCAAGATTAGAAAGAAGTTTCTGTTGAGGATGATTCGAATATATTTCAGAATATACCGAAGACTGAAAGTGACCGCCATTATTTAGGAGCTTGTTAGTTATCAATGTGAGAGTAATAGACCGAGCAATCTTAGAGTTTATAAAGCTTTCTTTCTTAAGAGAGGAATCCATTGAAAATTGATGTAAAAGATTTTTCAAAAATTTTGTTAGGTATTCATTTCATACAAAAATGCCCTGAAGACACTTATAGAGGCAGCCATCATTTCCTCAGTGCATACATGTGTCAAGCACTCTTGTATGTGCTTTCGATGCTTTTTTTCATTTTATTCACACAACTAGCCACATCTTCTAAGGACTACAGAAATGAAGAGAGTCTACTAATTCCAAGACCCCACAGTAGTAAGTGGAGTAGCAGAACTGGGAGTTAAACTCAGATTTATCTAAGTTTTTTAAAGTTAGGTCTATTTTTTTTCATAGGACTGAAGTAACAAATCTAACCTAGATAATGAGAAAATAACTAGAGAGCTATTAAAATATAGATATTCATTCTAACAAAACATGAGCAAGATGGCATGCAAACCCAAACACACCGAACAAACCATTCATACTTAAAACAATCAAAATAAAATATTAACAACTAACTCCAATACTTTATTGAAAGATTAATGTGGCATGACTAAGTAAGGTTTATTCCATAAAAAGTTAATTCAATATTACACTAACAGTAAGTATAATATTACACTAAGTAAAGGAGAAAGGATCTGTCCATTAATCAATATGTGATGAAAAAAACTGCATAATGAAATTCAGAAAACATTTTTAATAACAAAATTGTAGGTAACATAGAAATATAAGGAAATATGTAAACATTATATACTATTTACCAAAAACACCATCAAACATCATATTAAATATAGAATACTAAACCCAATGACATTAAAATCATGAACCAATTAGGAATCCTTTCTCTTTTAACAGCTTTTAATTTTTTTTGCAGATTCTAATTAATGCAATAAAAAAAAGAAATAAAAAAAATTGGAGATTAAAATTTTGATTACATATGATGCAATTTTACAAATGGGAAGCTGTAATTCCTTAACAATAACTAATAACAAATGAGATAATCTGATAAGGTATCTGAATATAAAGTAAATATACAAAGGTGTATTTCTTCATGCTTTCACGATATTAAATATGCTAGATTCAGTAGGATGAACACAGAAATCATTCTTATTCTTTCTTCCACTCCATTTCCAACTGGCTCTAGAGGCTAGTTCTTTACCGTTTGGGCTATTACCTCAGCTAGGTCCTTACTTTTTGCTTCCTTTCAGTTACAAAAACTTTCCAACAATTCAAAATTCTGGTCCAAGAAAACACAAAACTCCAAATTCTTATTCATATTAAAGCATCTTTCTTCAGCTAATTTGGGCATGTCTCATACTGAGAAGCTCTAACAACTAGTCGCTACTTTTTATTGGAGAAAGAGCAGAGGTCAGGAAAATCTGAATTAATTAGAGGAGTTGCTTTTGACTTCTGGTCTTGGCAGATGCTCATTTACCAGCTTTATTTCTTGAGGCTTAAGATCCCTCACGGGGGACTCCTAATTGCTAAGCTTTTTATAGAGGAAAGTCATGATTGCACCTTTTAACTTACTAATAATTACCTCATCTAGTTTTTTTTTTTTTTAGTAATCACTGCCTCCTTGAGGAACACCACCACATCTGGTGGTCTTGGTCTTTCTATTGCCTATCACTATCCATTCTTCATCTGGTTCACAGGAAATCCCAGCTAGGTCCCTACACAGCCCTCACTCGCTTTTACACTGCCAATTCCAGACCATTTCTAGCTTTTAGATTTTTTTCCAGCAAGCGTCAGACTTAAAGCTGTGTTCCTTAAAGAGCAAAGAACACATATCAAGCTTTCTTAGTAGTTTACTTTAAATACCCTTTCCCACTTGACTTATGATACTTGACTTAAAGAGCTGGAGATAGAAAATCAAAAGGGCAGAACATGCTTGGCATTTCTCAAGCTGAAAGAACTGAAGGAAAAATTCAAGCCTCGAGTTGCAATAATGAAGAATTCTTTGGGGAAAATATTAAGCGAGGTTGGAAACATCAAAAGAAGGTGGAAGGAATACGTGGAGTCATTTTACCAAAAAGAATTAGTCGATGTTCAGCCATTTCAAGAGGTAGCATATGATCAGGAACTGATGGTACTGAAGGAAGAATTCCAAGCTACACTGAAGGCACTAGTGAAAAACAAGGCTGTAGGAATATCGATTGAGATGTTTCAACAAACAGATGCAGCGCTGGAGGTGCTCACTCGTCTATGCCAAGAAATTTTGAAGACAGCTACCTGGCCAACTGACTGGAAGAGATCCATATTTATGCCTATTCCCAAGAAAGGTGATCCAACTGAATGTGGAAATCATTGAACAGTGTCATTAATATCACATGCAAGCAAAATTCTGCTGAAGATCATTCAAAAACGGCTGCAGCAGTATATTGACAGGGAACTGCCAGAAATTCAGGCCTGATTCAAAAGAGGACATGGAACCAGGGATATCACTGCTGATGTCAGATGGATCCTGGCTGAAAGCAGAGTATGCCAGAAGGATGTTTACCCGTGTTTTATTGACTATGCAAAGGCATTCGACTGTGTGGATCATAACAAATTATGGATAACATTGGTAAGAATGGGAATTCCAGAACACTTAGTTGTGCTCACGAGGAACCTGTACATAGATCAAGAGGCAGTTGTTCAGACAGAACAAGGGGATACTGATTGGTTTAAAGTCAGGAACGGTGTGTGTCAGGTTGTATCCTTTCACCATACCTATTCAATTTGTATGCTGAACAAATAATCTGAGAAGCTGGACTACATGAAGAAGAATGGGGCTTCGGGATTGGAGGAAGACTCATTAACAACCTGCTTTATGCAGATGACACAACCTTGCTTGCTGAAAGTGAAGAGGACTTGAAGCACTTACTATGAGGATCAAAGACCAGAGCCTTCATTATGGATTGCACCCACCTCAACATAAAGAAAACAAAAATCCTCACAATAGGACCAATAAGCCACATCATGATAAATGGAGAAAAAATTGAAGTTGTCAAGGATTTCATTTTACTTGGATCCGCGATCAACAGCCATTGAAGCAGCAGTCAAGAAATCAAAAGACACATTGCATTGGGCAACTCTGCTGCAAAGGACCTCTTTAAAGTGTTGAAAAGTGAAGATGTCACCTTGAAAACTAAGGTACACCTGACTCAAGCCATGGTATTTTCAATTGCATCATATGCGTGTGAAAGCTGGACAATGAATAAAGAAGGTTGAAGAAGAGCTAACACATTTGAATTGTGGCATTGGTGAAGAATGTTAAATATACCATGGACTGCCAAAAGAAGGAACAAATCTGTCCTGGAAGAAGTAAAACAAGAATGCTCCTTAGATGCCAAGACTGGGTCTTACATACTTTGGACATATTATCAGGAGGAATCAGTCCCTGAAGAAAGACATCATGCTTGGTAAAGCACAGGGTCAGGAAAAGAGGAAGACCCTCAACGAGGTGGATTGACACAGTGGCTGCAACAATGGGCTCAAGCATAACAATGATAGTAAGGATGGCACAGGACTGGGAAATATTTCATTCTGTGGTACATAGGGTCGCTATGAGTTGGAACTGACTTCACGGCACCTAACGACAACAACAACTTGATTTAAATTGAGGTAAACACATCTTCTCATCCCCGTGATGGTGGGAATGCAGAACCATAAGGACAGTATGTTCACCACTCTCTCCAAAGAATTTATTCTTACTGATCTCTTCACTCTCTTCTCGCCCAGCTTATTGTGCTTTTGGTCAGAGCTGCTCTTCCAGGCTCTCCACATGTCCCGTATAGGTGGTTTAGCACCTCACTTTAGGACACAGACCACTTGGTGCCAATTTTTACTGATATTTGGGTCTCAGCTGAGACCATATCAGAAAGAATCACACTTAACTACTTGTTGCATTAGCGATAATGAATTATAAACAACCAACAAGTTTGGCAAAATATAAGAACGAGTAACTGCAAATGAAACGGAAACATATTCCGGGAAATAAAAATTCAAACAAGAATGAGATACATCATGATGTTTGGCTAAGGGGGCAAAAATTAATTGCTAAAAAATATTTACAACTATCCAGCATCATCACTTTGTGGGGGAAATGGGCTCTCCCATCACATTCCTTCTGGAAATATAAATTGCTATAATCCTTCTGGGAAGCAATTTAATAATTTCTGTTTTCATTAAAAATATGGATAACCTTTGCCTCAGCAACCTCCCTTATAGGAATCAGTTGTAAAGAATGAAAGTCCTAGAACATGAGAATTTATGGTTATTGCGACCATGCTTTTAGGAGCAAAATCTGAATGTCTATAGAGGTATGGTTAGATAATGTATGTCCTCCTATGGAAGGCCATGAGGCTATTTTAAAGGATGAGCTATATCTAATTGAATTAACCTGGAAAACTCTACAAAAGAAACTATTTTTCAATGTAATTATATATAAAATGATCTCATTTTTATTCAAAATAAACACATTTAAGTACTAATTCCTCAGCTAATACATGATTACTAAACAAAAAACACTGATGTCTGATTCCCATTCCACGACATTCTGATTTTAATTCCTCTGGGGTACAGCCTGGAATTGGGTTTTAAAAGAATCTCCCCAGGTAATTCTCACATACAAGCAAGTTTGAGAAGTCATGTAAATCTTTGGAATGAAAATCACCAGAGAGGTGATTGTAATTGCAGTTTGGATTTTAAGAGGCACTCCAGATGTTATTTATACACCCTAAAGTTTGATAACCTCTGGTTTTACTGTGTGATATTTTCTTCAAAGAAATTTTGACTCTGTTTTTAGACGATTTTATTCTCGCTTCTATGATTCACGTTTTGGGTATAAATATTTATGGAGCTCCCCCCCACTCCTTGGTTAACCACCATCTGTGTTTATTTGTGATGTGTAGGTTCAAGCATACACTAGTTATCCTTGTTGCCCTTGGTTCCTCCCTTTGGGTTAAGGTACTGTGGTACATCAGACAAGTTTTGTAATTCTACTTACGCTACTCAATAGCTTGCAACGTCTATTCAATTACTTACAATGGTGTAATCGTGAGCATCTTGAACTTGATCTCGGAAGGTTTAAGTTAAAGGCTGGCCTTGACGATTACTAGCTAACGTTGGATAGTTTTCTTAATTGACCTTTCTTCATATGTGACATGGTATTTTTTAATACTGTCTCTTAGGGTTGTGTTTTAGATAATGCACTATGTTCAAGTTTTACGTAATCTGTGAAGTGCTGTGCAAATTTAATGTGTGGCTGTTTATATGCTTGCAAAATTAGAAACTTTTTTTGGTATAATCTCATTTCCATTTCAAAAATTTGTGATTTTTCACTTAGATTATGTCCAGTCATATTTGTGTTCCCCAGAACAATTTATATATAAAAGGTGCTTGAAATGTGTTCCTGATGAGTTCTATAGTTGAGAGTGACTTAAATAATTAAAATAAAGAAAGTTGAAAGTCAAGGGAATAATGTAGTATGGATCCTTGATCCAGCATCAGAAATTTTAGATTTCCTTCCATGTTTCCTTGTTTTTTTTTTTCTTTTTCTTTTTGGAGAGGTGTGAGTGGGGGAGAATTTTTATTCTTTTTTGTTCTCCTTTGGAAAATTAGGTCATCTTTCTAAGTGTTAGAACTGGGAAAGTTATTAGCATCTTCAGAAAATGTCCAGAACTTTAAAGCAATTTCCATTAATATATATATTACAGAAAAAAATGAACAGTTGGTTAAGTGCGATAGTTTGCATAGTTTATATGGTATTACTATTCATATTTTGTTGTGAAGCATGCAATGATGAAATAATTAGGTTTTCTCTTAAAATATGGTAAAGAGCAAGAATATTCCTCTTTCACAAAGAACACTGACAGACTAGAACTAAACATTTGGTAGTGCAAAGTGGTCCTGATGGATGTTTAGAACCTAGAACACTTTCTTGGTCCCAGCTGGCAATGAAGAAAAAAAAAAATTTTTTTTTTTTTTTTTTTTGCATAGTTGGGGAATATTCCTTAAATCTCTAATTACTTTGGTGGTTTGAGAGTGTATTCGCAGAGACCTGGACTGATTTTCACTGCATACAACGTGATATTCTGTTGATAAAGGAGGTGAGCTCAGATGTTTTATCTGTAATATACAACCAACGACAAAGTTTGTTGGAGTTTTATGGGCTGTTCTTATTCAAATATAAGAACCCTTTGTTATAAAACACATGAAAGTTCATATGGACACCATAAATACAACCCGTCAGTATTTTGCCTAAGAACTATTTTATGTACTTGCTTATCCTTCACAGAATACTTTAACTTGGTTGATAATTAAAACCCAGTTAAGATCACTAGTGACCTGTTTATGGACAACAGTAACTATCCATAGGATTTTCAGCATATGTTTTATTTTGGCAATGTTTGTACTTAGAACGCAACACTGCAGTCCTCTGTAAGTTTTGAGGATGAGAAGTGGAAGCTCAGTCACAAGGCGAACTAGAATTGCGCGCATTAAGATGAAAGAGAGGGAGGAGGGAGGGAGAAGGAAAACAAGGAGGGGAGGGGGTTGGAGGGGGAGGGAAGCGAGATATATTTTTAAACATTTAGACCAATGGCAGCGTGATCAGAATTGAAGAATTTTCTACCTAAATGACTACAGCGTTCATTTGAATATAATTTTAAAAAGTAGTTCCATCAACTTAATTCCAAAAAAATTAAAAAGACTTTTCAGAAACCTGCTAAGTTACAGAAAGGTAAACAAGTCAAAAGAAGTTCTTGCCTGCTTCGCTGAGTCACCACCTATGAGACAAATACCTGAAGATTAAAGTGTGCAGCTTACATTTTCAAACTGATGTCTTTATATAGAGAAATGTATCCCTTCACCAAATACTTACTGAGCGCCTACTATGTGCCAGGCACCTACTATGTACTTAAAAAATATGTATATAAATGACAAAAACAAGCATTCGTCACCGGCATTTCCTTGCCATTGAGGCAATTCTGACTCATAGCGACCGTAAAGGACAGAGTAGAACTGCCTCATAGAGTTTCCAAGGAGCACCTGGTGGATTCAAACTGCCAACCTTTTGGTTAGTAGCTGTAGCACTTAACCACTAGGCCACTGGCATTACGACCCTTAAAAGCTAGTGGTAGAGTTATATGTGGGCATAGAGAGAAGAGGGTAGATGCCAATCCAAAGGAAGATTTGAACCGAAGCTGTCAAGTTTAACACCAAATCAGCTGGCTTATGATACGCGGGAAGGATGCTGTACTTTCTTTTATCTCTTTCATATAATCTTTGTCTAATTCTTTATTTTATAATCTTGGAAAACTTTAATATGTCTCTGTGTGGTCCTATTTGGTTCTTCAATGTTTTATAATTCTCTTGGAGTCAAAAAGTTATTACTTTGATCGATCTGACTGGGTTGATTTAGAAATAGTTTGCTTAAGTACTGAGAATACTGAAAAAGAGAAAATTGCTCTCTGTCTCTCACGCACATACATACACACGCACACATATGCACGCACCACTCAAAAACTAGGGAGACTGAGTGGAAGCGGCATTATTTATTTAGCTTCAGAAAAGTTTATTGCCAGTCCCTAGTGCCATTCTAAAGGGAAAATTTGTAGCTTTCTTATTTTGAAGAATAAGAACAGTAGAATCTAGATTTATCAGACATGACTTCAAATACATTTGCTTTGTCAAAATTCACAAAGTTCTTTCTTTTGCTCCAAATTTCTGTCGGCCAACACAGTTAAGTTTTCTTTCCCTGTGGAGACCAGTAACAAGTATTTTCTGCCTAGTACATGAGTGTCTTATAAAAATGAATAACATTTACAGGGCTGTTGCATATTTATTTTGGTACAATCACGATCAGCAAGAAATGGATGGTACCAGGAGGTATTAACCTGTAAATCTGGGACCCCAATATATTTCTCATATATGGTCCTTGTGCTGGTTAAATTATAGACCCTCGTGAATACAAATTCATTTATGGCTTATACATAAATGACACCTAAGAGGTTCTGAGTGACTTAGTGCCTTCAATAATGTTTCTAGCCCTGTTTTCTCTTGAATTATCTGCGATGGAAAGGAAGAAGTATACCACGCATGGCTGTCTTATTTGTTGAGAATGGGGATTTAAAAGTGCTCAGTCTCTTTCCCAGCTCTCCTGTTGAAGTTTTACTTCAGGTAGAACTATAATCAACCTTCTTACTGATTATATTACATACAACCTACCACTAAGCACATATGAGTATGTGTTTGAAAAAACTCTTTTGACTTCATTTAACAAAACAATGCTGAAGTAATGAAAAGCTTGCATCTTTTTTCTAAGTAGTGCCTATCTATAGTGGTAAAAGTCTGCCACATATTTGCCTTTTATTTGCTTACAATTTATTTGCAGTGTCTCATTCTGTTTGTGAAAGGAGATGTCTTCAAGGGACCCCATTCCCAACTGTTTGGATTATAAGAACATGCTGCCACTTTGATACATGTGGAAAGTATCTAGAGAACAACACTGGGTTATAATAAGCCGTTGCTAAACAGAGTGAATAAATTTTGTGAAATCAGAGACAGTTTGTATCAAATAAAAATGCGCTACCTATGGATCAAAATCTGCTAGAAACACGTTTGCTTTTTAGCTCCCGGTCTACCCTATTTTACTTTTTCAACCTGTGTTGTACGTTCGCTTGGAGGTAATTGTTTGATCACTGGGAGAATGTAATACTGTTGGTTTGAGAAATCAAGCAGCTCTGGTGTTCTCTTGTTAATAGCGCTATGTATGAATTAGAATTATGGTCGTAATTCTAATTCATAGGTAGCAAATTCCATTCAATTTCTTGGATTTATATCAGAATATAACAAAGTATTCATCAGCTTGGAGGTTTGCTAACTTCTGTATTCAGCATAAGTTTCGTTATACCAAGCCTACTATTAAACAACAAGACACAACGACAGGCTTTGAATTTTAATGGCTGTTGGCAAGATTCTTAATTGTAATTAAACCAGTGGAGATGATGAATTACTTACAGATTCGAACTGTGTGCAGACCAGCCAACATACAGCAAACAGTCTATGATCTCCTCCATGATATGTCTATAAAGACATATCAAGAAGTATTTCTATATAGTCCTTTGCAAAATGCAGGTATCTGACTCCTGGAACAGCTTACAAGAGTTTGTATCCCAGTTCCTTAATTATAGATTAGCTAATATGGAAAAGAATACTGAATATACCATGGAATGCCAGAAGAATAAAAAAGTCTGTGTTGGAAAAAGTACAACCAGAATGCTTCTTAGAAGCAAAGGGGCAAGACTTCGTCTCACGTACTTAGGACATGTTATCAGGAGGGATCAGTTCCCGGAGAAGGACATCATGCTTGGTAAAATAGACGATCAGTGAAAAATTGGAAGACCCTCAATGAGATGATCGGATGCGGTAGCTTCAATGATGGACTTAAACATTACCTACCATTGTGAGGATGGTTCAGAAACGGGCAACGTTTTATTCTGTCATACGTAAGGTCACTGTGAGTTAGAGCTGACTTGATGGCACCTAACAACAACACATTAATTAAATTCCTAGAGCACATTTTTTTTTTTTAAAGAACAACAGTCTTATTTCTCCATCAGTATATCCCCAACATTGACTAATTTCTGTTCATGCCCATAGCCACTATTCGACTGATACAATTAAAAATACTTTTAAAATGATAATCCCACTTTTCTCTCACAAGTTAAAAAGGAAAATATGTATGGATACATATCCGCTTTTCTAGTGGCATTTATAACAGCAAAACTTGCCATTCTGAAAGGTACTTTTGTATCAAAATAGTTTAGAATCATGGATGAATTTATACTTTTGATAAATTAAATAATGTCATGTTTATTTGGGAAGGTGTAAGAAAAGGATTTGTGAGCTGTGTCCAGTTACTAGTTGCTATGAGTTGACCCAACTCTTTATGTGTATCAGAGTAGCACTGCACGTCGTAGGTTTTCAATGGCTGATTTTTCTGAGGTAGATTGCCAAGCCTTTCTTCCAAGGTGCCTCTGGGTGGACTGGAACCACCAACATTTTGGTTAGCAGTCAAGTACTTTAATCCTTTGTACCACCTAGGGCTCCTGCATGCTTTGTAGAAGGGTTCTGTCTACTACGCATACTAACCTGACCTAACCATCCTGAGTGATATCTTAGATAAGAAAACCATCTCAGTTGTGGATTATCCAGGTTTGATTTCTGATCCTAGAGCAGCGAGCTTCTGTCTTTTCTAGGCAAGAGCTCTTTTCAGGCAATGGTGCTAATGAGAATGGGCAAAATAATGGTTCATTCGCTTACACAGAATTGACTAGAATTTGTGAGAAAACCACAGGAGAACAGTAACATCTTGACGGTCTTTAAAAGCATGTAACTCAAATCTTTTATGAATAACTCAAATCTTCCTCATTATCTTAATTTTTGAGACATAAACTCATTCCACACCGCTTCTTAAACCTTCCCTGAAGAACTTTGGTGGCTCCATATGTAATTAGTGTTTATTTAATTTGCATGCACGTTTTCCCTTTATAATGCCATTATCATGGGGTGAGGGGAATGATTTCCAGTTCCAGGGTATAAGAAAGTGGGGTCGCTTAGTATGATTTTGATCTCAGCTGCTACATTAGTGCTACTTCCTTTTACCTCCACTATGTGCTTGGAAACCCTGGTGGTGTAGTGGTTAACAACTATGGCTGCTAACCAAGAGGTTAGCAGTTCAAATACACCAGGTGCTCCTTGGAAATCCTATGGGACAGTTCTACTCTGAATCTGTTTCTGAATTTATACCTCCATATCTCAGGATGTGGTCACTTGCTGCAGTGACAAAGTGCTGACCCATCAGAGATCTGCATTTCCCAGAGTACTTGGCAAATGATGAACCATCTACCTCTGATTGGAGCTGCTGACATCAAATCTCTGCTCCTCTTTCTCTTCCTATCCTTCGTCAATGACAGTTAACTCTAATTGCTACTGCCTCCTTCTCCAATCTCTAGGTACCTACAACAGCCACTTCCAAGGTGGTGATGGTAATGATGATAAATAGAATGGTGATACCATATTTCTATATAGCTAATTTTTACTTTCTCAGGTTTCTATTACACCCATTATTTTGCCTTTGGCATCACAACTCTATGTGGTAAGCAGGAATAATCATAATTTTATATATTTATATAAAATAATTAATATTTTACCTAAGATCACCCAAAGAGTTAAGTGGTGGAACCACAAACTAGGTTGTTTTCCTTGCCCAGTGCCTGGTGCTACAGAGAAAAAGACAAACATTTTGAAGTTTATAGAACTGGTTTAACTGGAAGTCCTAAGGATTATTAGCTGAAAACCAAACTAAACCCTTTGCCATCAAGTCGATTCCAACTCATAGAGACCCTACAGGACAGAGTAGAACTGCCTCATAGCGTTTTCAAGGAATGCCTGGCGGACTTGAACTGCTGACATTTTGGTTAGCAGCTGAGCTCTTAACCACTGCACAACCAGGGATCTGTCAAAAAAGTTAACTAAATGTTAATATTTAAAAAAACCTCATCTTCTAAAGCATCTGGAGTCTACTGTGGATTAGTGATGTGATCGTGCAGCCAAGGCAGTTATTTACAAAGTGCTTCCAACACAGAAGGATCTCGGTGCTCACATTAGCCCTGGGTCATTAGGTTCCCTAATGAATAATGGTTTTGTTTTGTTTTGTTTTTCTTCTTGGATGATGTTGGAAATAGGTTTTAAATAGGGTAGACTGTTATTTATTCCCAATACCTCCATAATAATTCTTTGATGAGACATTGACAATGGTGACTGGCTAATGTACTTTTTGTTGGTACAAAAGAAATGTAATTCACTACCTTTAAAAAAAAAAAAAGGTATAAAAAAAACCTTTTAAGCCACTGTTAAAACTCTGATTTTCATGCTTCCACAGTTTGTAATTGTATTATTTCTATTCTCTCTCTTATTGTGGTTGGCATTTCTTTGTAAATTAAACACAGCAGAGCCTTGTGATAACACCTTATGATATGGCAGGGAGCTGAATTCACACAGATTCAGTCTAAGTTGATATCCCCTTGCCCTTTGATACCTGTATTTGAAAGGCCCTTTCCCCACAG
This sequence comes from Elephas maximus indicus, assembly GCF_024166365.1. Lineage (NCBI taxonomy): Eukaryota > Metazoa > Chordata > Mammalia > Proboscidea > Elephantidae > Elephas > Elephas maximus. Next base: position 66,704,957 of record NC_064841.1, on the reverse strand, counting down.
GGATGTATAATAAGCAGCTGGTTGTGAGCTACTTTGTTCTTTTTCCAAATTATTTGTGCTTCCTGTGAAGACCTTTGGATGGAAATAGCATTGTTCCTTGATTCTCCTTTTTTTCCTGGGTGTCAATACTCAATACTTGCCTTGTTAGACCTCTCCCTCTGCCCCGGGTTAAATAACAGAGGTTTGGATTCAGAAGCACCAGAAACTGTAAGAGCAGTCCAGGTCCTGAAGGGTAGAGGCCACAAAGAAATGCATTTCCCTGGCCTTGACATAGTTTGTTGTCTGGAGTTCCTATTGCCAAGTGTGACGCTACTTGCTGTTATTGTTGTTAGTTGCCAGTGAGTCAATTCCGAGTGGGTTTTTCAACATTGTGGTTTTTCAGAAGCAGATTGTCAGGCCTGTCTTCTGAGGAACTTCTGCTTGGGTTTGGACCTCCAGCCTTCCTGCTAGTAGTCAAGCCCTTAACCGTTTGCATCACCCAGGGTCTCTGTGACACTGTTAAGGAGTTTCTAATGAGAGGCCTGGTGGTGCAGTGGCTAAGAGCTACGGCTGTTAACAAGATGGTCAGCAGTTCAAATCCACCAGTCGCTCCTTGGAAACTATATGGGGCAGTTCTACTCTGTCCTATAGGGTTGCTATGAGACGGAATTGACTCGATAGCAACCTGTTTAATGAGAAGACAGGAAAGGCACGAGAGAGCTGGAGTGGAGCTAGACAGCTCTGAGTGATCCCTTCCCAAGCTTATATGTAAAAATAAATGCAACAAAGGAAAACCAGTAGAGATTTCTTTAAAACATGTTCTTCTTTTTTTAAAGCCAGAGATATGTTCATTTCAACTTAGCAAGCGCAAGCATAATTGGAATAAAATTAGACTATGTAAGGAATTGAATTAATCCATGGATCAAACCCATCCGTTCAGTTGTAGCATGGTTATTATGGATCCAATCTAAAACTCAGGGCTGTCCATGTGGATATGTGGAACTGAGTGTTCGGTGCTGAGTAGTAAGGATACAGGAACACCTCTTCACCCCTCAATCTGGAAGCTTCTCGGTAACATTGATCACCAGATGAAGTCAGAAACAGTTATTAAGAGGCATGCTTTCCCTCATCTGCTTGCCAAAAAAAAAAAAGGAGTGTATTTTATTATTAATGTCTTTGATAGAGCTCTAGGAATTGCTCAACAGTTAATGAATGCTATATGGTGATGGAATTAGTTACCAGGAATGAGCACATTCATTTTAATTGATTTGGAAGCCAGGTCCAGAAAGCATAGTTAATTCTCAACGAACCAAGTTTCCAAGTCAGTCTTATGGAGGTGATTTGCTGGGCTGTGCTTGAGCCAGCCATACAGAAGCAATGCCATACTGTTGGCATTTTAAGTACAATGAGGTTTGCAAATTGACATGTAAAAGGTAGCACAACTATTGCTTTAAAACAATTGCTAATCATCTTGTCATCTTTAAAATATTCAGAATAATATACGTGAAAGTCAGCCAATGAAAATCCTGTAGATTGGAAGTATCAAATCCACAACCTATCGTAGGGATGGTGCAGGAGAGGGCGGGGTTTCCCTCAGTTGTGCATGGGGTCACCATGAGCCAGGCGTACTTGATGGCAGCTAACAACGATAACAATATGATATGTATATGTATTTAATATGTGCGTGTTCTTCGTAATATATAAATCGTTTGAATGAATTATACTTGAGATGGGAGGAAAAAAATAGCTTTCCTAACAATTCAGACCTGACACTGAAGTATATATCTTGACATTCCTAGTCTGGGCATACCATAGCATCACAATTTTTTTTAACATAATTAACCAAATTTGCAAGCATTTGGCTTAAACTCACTTAGTAATGATTCAGATTTATGTCTCCAGGCAATTGCAGATGACTTATAGTAATAAAGACCTATATTGATGTGATTCAATCCATGAAAATAAAAGGAACATTTGTGCCTTGGCTTTACTCCAATTAAGCGAGCAATCGTTATCTATTTCATATTCCATAATTATAGATGCCATGAATAGTCTTAAATTTCTAGACCCTTTGGGTTATATATATAAAAAAAAGCCCAGGTTGAAAACAAATGCTCTTTTCATTGTCTAAGTTTTCTTCCTAAATAGACCACACAAAAATAGAGTAATGAAATTCAGTGCCCGCCTTCACAGGTAGCTTGCATATATATCTTATGAAAAGATTTACCCTCTTTTTGAGATTAAAAATTATAGCATTTGTAAAGGAGTTTATAGAAACAAGTGTTAGATGGCTTTACATAAGAATTACGTAAGAATTATGCAATATATTTTAAAATATGAATTAAAAACTTTGCATTTAGTTTGGAATGCCAAACTACTGGAACAGGAGGTTGATAGAACATTCCATTATCTTCATGATGAATAAGACTTGAATACTTGTTAATGTTTGTATTACGACTTTTAACATTTTCAGCATCAATGCAAGGCATGTACGTTTTAAATGTAAAGAAAGACATTATCTGGTGCTATGCAAAAACCTATTTTAAGAAAACATGGCGTCCACTTTCTAATCATTAACTCTGTAAAAGTTAACATTTACAACTGAGAAATTTGTATGTGTGATATGATTATATAGTGACAGAAAAATAGAAAGCTATAATGACCTGGAAACCCTGGTGGTGTGGTGGTTAAGTGCTACGGCTGCTAACCAAGAGGTCGGCAGTTCGAATCCACCGGGCGCTCCTTGGAAACTCTATGGGGCAGTTCTACTCTGTCCTGTACGGTCGCTATGAGTCGGAATCGGCTCGACGGCACTGGGTTTGGGTTTTTTGGTTATAATGACTTATCTCTTCTTCTAAATGCAGACTGTTATTTTTCCTAAGAATTTATTCTCATGTAAATATATTATTCCTTACAAGTATGGTTTACTCTTTTAATAAGTGTTCACAAGATGAGGCTATCTCTACACCTAAGGTGTATTTAAGTAGTGTTTATTGCTAAGAATACTGTGACAATTTGTTGTTTCATCAGCTACATTCTTTGAAGTGCTACATGTCAGAAAAGCCGGACAGTGAGTTATACTCTGTATTAACCAATAAAAACCTCCCTAAGCTAGAGTTGCAGGTTACGAAAATGTTTACAGATAACTCGGTTACCTAAAAATGTCATACTTAATTTTAAAAGTAAACTAAATTACAGTAATTTAAAATTATTAGTTAATTTAACTATGAAGCTTATTTAACTGGCATCAAATTGTGTAGACCATTTGAGTTAATACTACCAAGTAGTGGATTTTACTACATAGGGAAATTGTTTCCTATTTATTTTACTTTGAAGCAAGAATAAGATGTTTCTGAGTCCTTTCCATTCCATTTCACATAGTAAATAATCATGCGAAAATTTTGACACCCTTACAAACAAGATGTGGGAAGTTTGAAGTGATGAATTCTCTTAAGTAAACATCAATTTGCCAATAAAATCTTGAGATTTAAATAGGAGAATCTTTTAGTTGGATATCTGTTAATGATCTGGCTGCTCAAAGTTTGCTTCCTGTCAGTAAGAACCTTTAACAGTAGAATGGGACAAACGAATCAAGTTAGAGCCAGCCTAGTAAACTTCTGTCTAAGATGCTTCAGGATGAAGCTTCATCGCTAGGTTTTCCTGTGTGAGGAGAGGGAGGATTTAGCTATAAAAGAGTGTTAAATTATTGAGAACGTGGAAAAGAATGGTTGAACAGAAAAGCTGAAGGATGAAAGTATTCTCAATTTCATTTTTAACTCCTGAAAAGTTAATTCCTTACTAATTTTTAGAATGATAATTTCTATCCCACTTCCTTTCAAAAGGCAATTGAGGCAGCTTGAAATGACAAGTATTATTTACATATATTTTTATACGTCCATATATATATATATATATATACACCAACCAAAACCAAACCTGTTGCCGTCAAGCCGACTTCAACTCATAGCATGAGGGTAGAACTACCCCACAGGGTTTCCAAGGAGCAGCAGCTAGATTCAAACTGCTGACTTTTTGGTTAGCAGCCATAGCTCTTAACCATTGCACCACCAGGGCTCCTATATATGCATAGATATTTAAAAAAACTAGCAGTTATGGTTTGGATAGCAAGATGCTTCTAACAAATATACGATGAAGGCATGGTGTAATTGAATAATATATGCTTACCAAACAATAGTCAGAGGACTTTTTGTGTTGCCTTTTAAGAATATATGTGACATGATTCTTATTTTTAGAGTTATATTTTCATTTCAGGAAATGCCAAATTTAACCCTCTCATTACCCTCAAGAGGTTGCTTCGAATGCGACTAATTTTTTTTTTTTTCACTATCCTAAGTTAAGTGCAGGACCAGAATACAAATAGCTTGTGATGCATCCTATATTCTCAAAGTATTTTAATAGCGTCTATCCCATCTCCTTTAGGTTCTGTGGGTAAATAATGTTTTCTGATGATGTTTACACTTCTCAATCTGATTCAGGATATGTACTTCATGTCAGAGTGGATTTTCCTTCCAAGTTAATTGCAGTGATGGTTGTTATAGCACGATATTTAGATAATATAGAAAGTACCATAATATATTCTAGTTATCTAAATAGTAGCCAAAGATTTAAGATGTAGAGACAATAGTAGTAGTAATTTTTGTAGGGCCACTATTGCAAAATAGCCCTGATAAAAGTTGCAGATTCAAGATTAAGTTTAAATCCTAAGATAATTTTAGGATTTTAATGTCAAAGCATTCATCTACTATAGAAGCAGATGATATATTAATTTAAAAAATCAAGCAAAAAATCAGTTACATCATCTCAAGAAATAGGCGAAAGAACGAAAAAGTGATAATTGAAAAGACAGTGTCTGAGCACTTTCCAAACTGATTAGAAGACTTCATGCAAGATATAAGAAGCTGGATACAAGAAGCTCAGGGAACCCCAAGAAGAAAAAGTACTAAGAAATTAGCAACTAAGCCCATTATACTCAAACTGTTGAAAACCAAAGGCAAAGAGAAAATTCTAAAAGCAGTCGGGGGGGGGGGGGAGACCAAAGTATCAAAATAAAACTTGGCATAATTTTTCCATAGGAAGTATGGAAGTCAGAAGAAAATCAAAAGCCATCTTTAAAGTTCTGAAAGAAAAGACAAACAAATCTAGAATTTTATAATGAGCAAAAATATTCTTCAAAAAAACATTAAATACTTTTTCAGACAAATAATATCTGATTAAACTATTCATGAGCAAACCTACACTAAACCCATTGTCTCTGAGTTTATTCCAGCTCATATAGGACAGAATAGAACTGGTGGTGCAGTGGTTAAGAGCTTGGCTGCTAACCAAAAGGCTGGTGGTTCAAATCCACCAGCTGCTCCTTGGAAGCCCTATGCAGCAGTTCTACTCTGTCCTATAGGATCGCTTTGAATTGGAATCAACTCAACAGGCAACAGGTTTGGTTTGTTTCCTTTTACTCTTTGTGGATATACGGTCGCTATGAGTCAAAATCGACTCGACAGCAATGGTTTAATCTATGGAAGCAGACTGCTACATCTTTCCGCCACGGAGCAACTGGTGGGTTTGAACTGCTAACTTTTTGTTTAGGACCTGAACACTTAACCACGGCACCACCAGGGCTCTTTAAACCCACATTACAAGGTATATTATAGGAAATTCAATAGGATGAAAGAAAATAGTCACCAAATGGAAGTACAGAACAGCAGAGAGGTATGAAGAAGACCAGCGAGTTATGAAAAACATCAAATATGGTACATGCATGCATAAGTCAAATAGAATATTGATTATTTAAAATCAACATTAGTAATATTGCTTTGTGGGGATATATAGATGATGATAAAGCTATCCATATATAGATATACATATGGACATAGACACAGATAGAGATATAAAACAACAATAGCATAACAAATAGAAAGGAAAAGTAAATGGAGTTAAACTGTTGTAAAGTTATAAAGTTCTTGCATTCTTATGTCATTTGTAAACTGCTAGATGTATTAATTTAATGTGTAAGGTATACACTAATGATCCTACAATGCATATTGGAAACTTTAAGATAATCACTAAAATAAAATGTATAGATAATCACTAAAATAATTATAAAATAATGTATGACTAAAAAGCTAATAGTATGTAAGTAAAAAGTTAATAAATAAAAAAAATAGTAAAAAATACTTGATTAATCCAAAAAAGAAGAAAGCAACAAAGAACAGATGGGACAACAGAGAAAAAAAAATACTGGTAGATACCCCCAATTTCACCAATTATATTAGTAAATATATTAAATGTTATAGAGTAAAAACATTTATTGACAATCAAAGATTACCGTTCAAATAGCAAGTATATGTTTTCTACAAATACAACATTTTATATATAAGGTCATGGTGAAGTAGAAAGTTAAAAGATGGAAAAAAGATGTATATTGGAGACACTGGTAGAGCCCTGGTGGCACAGTGGTTAAGAGCTGCGGCTGCTAACCAGAAAGGTTGGCAGTTCAAATCCACCTTGGAAACTGTATGGAGCAATTCTATTCTGTTCTACAGGGTCACTATGAGTCGGAATTGACTCCATAGCAATGAGTTTAACCAAAATAAAAGTCAGTAAATCCATATTAATATTAGGTAAAATAGGGTTTAGGAAAATAAATATTTCTAGCGATAAATTGAGACATTTTATAATAATAAAAATTAAATTTAACAAGAAGATACAGCAACCCTTAATTTGTATGCACCTTATAACATGGCTTCAAAACATATACACCAAAATCTAGTAAATCTAAAAAGAGAAAATACAAACCCCAAATTATTATTAAAGATTTGACAGACCTTTCTTGATAACTGATAGAACAAGCAGACAAAAAAAAAAAAATCAGTAAAGGAGTAGACGTTTTGAACAGCATTATTAACCAAGAGGACGTGATTGATATGAACAAACAATTGAGATACACACAAAAAAGTGGGAGCGTAATCATGGCCTGAAAAGCACTTTCAATGTTACTTTTTAAAAGCCCGGTTCCATTGCTGTAGGTACTTTTCTATACAGGCAGTCCCTGGGTTATGAACAAGATCTGATTCTAACCGTGTCTTTAAGTTGAATTTGTAGGTCAGTTGAAACAGGTCCATACTGTTCTTATTCAGCCTTACTTTAGTGCAAGAAAAGCCTCAATGACTTTTCAATGATTTAAAAACTGCACATGCAGCACGTGAAGGTGAGGGTGTTGTAGAATTTGTTATAAGCGGGGGTTGGCTCAGTGGTTTCAAAGTGATGGCAAATTTACATAACATCAAAGGGCAAGGATGAGTTGTCCATAAGTTGGACGTTTGTAACCCGGGGACTGCCTGTATATGAAAAAAAATCACTTGACTATATATTGGTTGGTTTTTATTCAGGGAAAAACAATAATTTCTTCAAAATTCAAATTTAAGTTTTCTTCTTGAATGTTAAGTATGACATTGACATTGGTGTACTGGTTTTTTCTCAGAAGCACAAACTGAATGTGAAAGCTTAAACTTCCCCTTAGGTATGTGAATTTTGGTCCTATTTCACAATTTTAATCTTATCACTAAACAATGTCTACTTTATTGTAATAGATTTTTCCTTCTTTTCGTAGCAAAATTGTTAAAATGATATAGGGCTGATCATACTCACCATGGGTCTTATACATAAAGAGATCTTGTTTTTTTGGAATATTGAATCTGTTGAAGAGTGGTGCTGCTTTTTTTTTTTTGGTATGACCTCATTACAGAACACAACATCTTTTACTGATTTGATGTGCTTTGTCAAGCACTGCAAACATTAGGTTCAAAGATTTATTGCCGCTGTTGTTTCTGTGCCATATTATAGCCCATGGGGCCAATGAGTAACTCTCATAGGGATGTCCCTTGGTAGCTTTGTATCAGTGTAATTAATTCTCATCTTAAATCTTTTCACCTGCCGTCAGCCAAGAAAGAGCTGGGAAAAAAGCTGATTTGCCAAAAGCTTGTGCATCTTAGGTGACAAATTGATGAGTGTAACGTTGAGGCTCATGTACTATGTTTTATTCTAGTTATACAGCCTGTGCCCTGGAACAGCTGTCAATCACACACACCACAGGGGGACTCTCAACATCAGAGCGAGAGATGAATGTCTGTACAAAAGTGAGAATTTGAAGTCTCCAGATACAAGATATAAAAGCATGTTTTCTCTCTTAAGAACTATAGTTGATCTATCATCTATCATCTTAATCCTCACAGAAGTCCTAAAACTCCATATTATGGTAGCTTTGGGAAGCAACGAGGGACTGTACCAGAAAACAGGGAGATACCTTCTTTCTCTGTGTGAGAAATAAACTTAAGCAGATTATTGGTGATGTAGTTATTACTTCAAAGTTTCAATTTCACTTCCTTGTTTTAAGTACCAAAATTATACCATAATATTTCTTTTCCATTCATCTATGGTTTAGGTTTACTTTTCAGTTATGTTAGGTAGAAAATAATGATCAGAAGATACTTATTTCATTACTAAAACATGGAATTTCTCCTCTCCGCACTGAGTCCTTGGACCCAATGTAGATGTTAGCCTTCCCACTACTATATACGCATGGTTATCATAATGGGCATCAGGGTTAAACCATGACGTCAGTTGAGTCTATTGGATTTTTCATAAGAAAAGTAACAGGCTTATAGAGAAAAGGGTCATGGCTGTTTCTCTTTTCTCTCATTTTCTTTTTCTCTCTCATTTCATGCTGCCCTTCCTTAAAAACTTTGTCACCAATTAAGAGCTCAATGAATTTAAGCGCTCTGTGATATTAGGTGAGTTTCTTAAACTCTTGAGCTTTGGTTTTCTCTCATCTAAACTTGAAACAACAACCCCTCCTTTGTAGACTTATTATTATGAGCCTTATGATACAAAGCACTTGGTATGTAGTAAGTGGTCAAAATATGGTTGCTGTCATTTTTTCTTTCTTTCTTTTTCTCTCTCTCTTTCTTTCTTTCTCTCTCTCTCCCCCTCCCTTTCTCCCTCCTTTCCCCCCCCTCTCCCTCCCTTCCTTCCTTCTTTCTTTCTTGGCAACTGCTCAAGAACACCCAGATTGTAACCTGGGCAGTAACTTCACAGAAAGGGAGTTAAAGAAATTAATAAAGAAGTAATTTTTGATCTGGGGTAACAGTTGAGTAATGGCTGGATAAGCTGAGGTTGGGAAAGATAGGCAGCATGGAAATTCTATTAATAAATCCAGATCAGGTGGGCTTAACTATAGATAGGAATCATTGTATTTTAAAGGTCCATGTTCTGCTTCCTTTGGCAAAATAGAAACTTGTTTGTCTTAAACTGGTTTACTTATGTTACACTCTGAAATCTTATAAAATGTTTTGGAATGGTTAGATGTATAAGTAATTGGAAACTGTTAATGGTAGGTTTTAATTCTGCCTAAGATACCTATTAATATGTATTGGTAAAACTCTCAGAACCATCCAAACATTTAAGAGTATAGTTGTGGTACCCAAAAGAAACCAAGAGGATTCCAAATTAAAGTTATAGTTGTAGCAGGGCCTCCCCATCGATTTCAGTCTTGTTGGTTTGGATTGAGTTGACTGTACAACACATATATTTCTTCTTTTCAATTGCCTTTTACCATTGCAAGAGAGCCGGGGAATTAGCAGAAGCTAGGTTGGAGTGTATTACCCAAAATATCCTTTATAGCAGAAGGAAAACCTGCTTTGGCAGACATCCAAGCCCAAGTCCTTTGGAAGGGACAAAACTAACAAAGAAATGTACAGTATGGTTGGAAGTCATTTTTTTTTTAATAAAATTGCTGAGTTTGGGTTTGATCCAGGAATATTTCCATTTAAAGAAGTTGAAAGTTTAAATAACAAAAGAAGCAAAAACTCATCTTTCAATCCTGATAGACTGACACAAAATATTCTTAGTGAATTCAAGCTTCGTTGAGCTTTTGAAGGTTTCATGTGTCAGTGAATACTTTTCGCAAGACAAAGGCCTTGGTAAGGACCTAAAAACAAGAGCATCTTAAAGTCATGGTTCAGGTCTTAGTCATCTCAACTTTTCAAGACCGTGACTACAGCTCTGCCTATACAGTTCGTGCACAATAAAGGAAACTTGACTGAGTGAATGAATGAGTAAAAGAATGAAGAAAGATGAGCGTGATCTATGATCTCTTAACATCATTTCTCTTTCTATCCCTTTTGTTGTTTTGATCACCAATATAATAGCTGCTACTCCTCTATGAGATCAAAGCATAAAGGTGTTTCTCACGCCTTTACTTTTGAAAGGCAAATTTTACTCATTTTCTCTGCTTTATATAAATTCATGCAACAGTTGGATCCTGGTGGCACCCAGGATAATGATTACGTTTACAGGAAGAGGTATAACTTTATAGGCAGTATAACTTTACAGAACCGTTTGCACTCTATCCAGAATTTCAGAGGATAAATTTGACCTCTTTATTTCTCCAATTTATCACTGATAAAAGAAGAGGGGGAAAGATGAATTAAAATGAAAAAGAATAGATTGACTTAAAAGCCTCATCAAAGAAGTAAATGCGAAAACCGAGTAACGTTGGCATTAGTGCTGATGATGAAATTAGTAATGACGTGGAATGAGGGATATCACAGCCGATGTCAGATGGATCTTGACCCAAGCAGAGAATGCCAGAAAGAAGTTTACTTCTGTTTTATTAACTATGCAAAGGCATTCGACTGTGTGGATCATAACAAATTATGGATAACATTGCAAAGAATAGCAATTCCAGAACACTTAATAGTGCTCCTGAGGAACCTGTGCATAAATCAAGTGGGAGTTGATTGAAAAGAACAAGGGGATACTGCGTGGTTTAAGGTCAGGAAAGGTGTGTGTCGGGTTGTATCATTTCACCATACCTATTCAATCTGTATGCTGAGCAAATAATCCCAGAAACTGGACTATATGTAGAACAAGGCATCATGATTGGAGGAAGACTCATTAACAATCTGCAATATGCAGATGACACAGCCTTGCTGAAAGTGAAGAGGACTTGAAGCACTTATTTATGAAGATCAAAGACCACAGCCTTTGGTATGGACTACACCTCAACATGAAGAAAACAAAAATCCTCACAACTAGCTCAAGAAGCAACATCATGATAAAGAGAGAAAAGATTGAAGTTGTCAAGGATTTCATTTCACTTAAACCCACAATCAACATCCATGAATCAACAGTCAAGAAATCAAAGGACATATTGCATTGGGCAAATCTGCTGCAAAAGACCTCTTTAAAGTGTTCAAAAGCAAAGATGTCACTTTGAGGACTAAGGTGCACCTTACCCAAGCCATGGTGTTTTCAATAGCCTTATATGCGTGCAAAAACTGGATAATGACTAAGGAAGACCGAAGAAGAATCGATGCATTTGAATTATGGTGTTGGCGAAGAATATTGAATGTACCATGGACTGCCAGAAGAACGAACAAGTCTGTCTTGGAAGTACAGCCAGAATACCCCTCAGAGGCAAGGATGGCAAACCTTCATCTCATGTACTTTGGACAGGTTATCAGGAGGAACCAGTCCTTTGAGGACATCATGCTTAGCAAAGTAGAGGGACAGCGAAAAAGAGGAAGACCCTCAATGAAATGAATTGGTACAATGGTTGCAAGAATGGGCTCAAAGATAGAGATGATTTTGAGGATGGCATGGGACCAGGCAGTGTTTCATTCTATTGTACATAGGATCTCTATGAGCTGGAACTGACTCCATAACATCTAATAACAACAACAACAATAATGAAATTGTGTCCCTGAAGATATAATGGACAGAAGGAAAGAACACGGACTGTGCATTTCTTCTCTGAATAACATGCAATTTTTGTATGTGAAGAGAATTCCTAAATAAATAATCAATATTTGCATTTTAATGCAATAGCGGCCCTATAGGACAGAGTAGAGCTGCCCCATATGGTTTCCAGGGAGCACCTGGTGGATTCGAACTGCCGATCTTTTGGTTAGCAGCCATAGCTCTTAACAACTATGCTACCAGGGTTTCCTTAAAAAAAAAAAAAAAATTTTTTTTTTTTAGGGAAGATTAAAAACCCAGGGAAGATTATTAACCTTAAATTAGCTTCAACCAAAAAAAATCAAACCAGTGCCATCAAGTCAATTTCGACTCACAGCGACCCTATAGGACAGAGTAGAACTGCCCCATAGAGTTTCCAAAGAGCGCCTGGCTGATTTGAACTCCTGACCCTTTGGTTAGTGGCCGTAGCACTTAACCACTGTGCCACCAGGGTTTCCTAAATTAGCTCAGGTACATGAAAATAGCCACTTAAGTTCTCACAACAATCTAAAAAGAGTGCTGTTAGTTTTCCTACAAAATTCCTTAAGGATGAAAGGAGGAGGCAGCCTTAAATGTTTCTTGTGAAAGAAGACAAAATTATTTTACGTAGTTTTTAAAATCTATACAGTTAGTCAAAACTGATATAGAAGTTGAGTTCAGCCAAGTAACAATTGGGTTTAACAATGCAATAGAGAAAATTCTCACCATCGTTAAGAGAGTTATTATCTTTGTGGGGTAGGAATAAGGATGATGGATGATTTCAAACTACATGTCCTATTTGTGAATATGTATTAATTTTATTATCTGATAAAAATGGATATTATAACCAATATGTTGGATTTCTGTGTGTTTTAACCTAGAGTTTTGTGATCAGACATCTATATAATAGAAAGACATACACGAGGGTATGAGGTTAATGAAGTACAAAAATAGCATATTTTTCTTTATTAAAATATGCAAAAATCATGCTGAGAACTGATTTTTTTTTAATCATCCAGTCAAACTAAATTGCTGTTCATGCTATGTAATCTTTTCAGTTCTCTGTAGCTGAAGGGCTTTTTACATAATTTATGTATATACGTATACATATGCATGTATGTGTGTATATACATATACATACATATATATACATGCATACATATATACATATAAATATATGTGTGTGTGTGTGTGTGTGTGTATATATATATGACTTAGGTCAAAACTGCAACCCAGGTAATTATATTTCAGGGAATAAGTTGATATTATATTACTACTTGGTCTATTGTATTATTTCACTTTTAGGTGACCATTTTATCTCTCTCTTTCTTCATGTTATGTGGGGGAGTAGGGAACAAGAAGTTCCAAAAGTCCAAGAGGTAAATAAATGTTGAGTAACACTTTTACACCTTTAATCTCCCTTTAGATTTCAGGTAGGCCAACATTTTTGAAAGTCTTCCCAGTAGAGTAACGCCAGAATAATCAGGGTTTCGATTCAGCTGTGTTAATCCAGATGCAGTGGCTCTTTTCCGTGACTAACAATTTATCCTTCTCTTGCTAAAACCCACCTCCACCTGTTGGCACTATTACCCCTTTATTTCTTTCTCATGTCATCCTTGACTTTCACATACTCAGGCACGTGGAACCTTTTCATCTCAGCTCACATCTAGTTTCTCCTTGGAAAAGCGCTTAGGAGAAATCTACCTGAGGGGGTACTACCCCAAAGACTACACCATCTTCTTCCTCCAGCTGCAACTGGTTAGCACTTTAGGGAAGCTGACTAGTAGATAAACGCTTTACCATTTAAGTCACGAAGGGCAGTGGTCACCGATGTGCTGTCCCTCACTGGGCTTCATTTATACTGCTTTCGTCAAAGGGCCTCCGATATGCTCTTCTCTTATTTCCAGTGCTTCTTACAATATAAGGTTAAGGGTAGCCTCCGTGCCTTGAGTTACATCCCTGGTAGCTGCAGCTTCATGAATGCTAGGTGGGCATTGATGAGCTGTTGGGCATTCTCTGTGATTAACCCCATGGGTGTGCCATATTGCTCAGTCAATGAACATTCATTAAGACCTACCACTTGGACATTCTTATTAAGTCTCCCCTTCATCCTAACGAGCCCTGGTGGCACAATGGCTAAGCACTTGGCTGCTAACCAAAGGTCAGCAGTTTGAATCTACCAGCTACATCTTGGAAACTGTGGGCAGTTCTACTCTGTCCTATAGAGTCATTATGAGTCAGAACCAAATGGATGGCAAAGGGTGTGTTTGTTTTCATCTTAAAGTTACTTCCTGAGTGCCTTTCCTCTGCTTTTTGTTTTTTGTTTCCTGAACTTATGATTCACTCCAGCCTTCTCTCACCTCCTCACCACTCCAGTCCAGTTTTTGGATTAGCTGCTTAATGTAGACTCCCACTCTTTCTCCTTTCCACCCGCCCAAATACCAGTATCCAGATACCAGTATTAGCAGCAACGCTAATCTTCCTCTAACCTCCTTGTAGAGTTATATAACTCCTTATTCGCTCTGCTTGATGGCATGGGGGCACTGTCTACACGTTAGGTGATGCCCACTTTGTTACCACAAACATATTCGTTGTCAGAATAACTGTCAAGGAGACTGATAAGTCAGTCTGTTTGTTTTTGTCGTTGTTTTATTTGTCACTTGAACATTACTTGCAAATTGGATTGCTGATCAATAGCTATCAAAACCATTGTGGGGACACAAAGATGTGTAAGCAAATGTTTATAGCAACGTTATTTTATAATAGCCCCAAACTGGAAACAACCCAAATGTCCATCACTTATGAATGGAAAAACAAAATGGGGTATATCATACAATGGAATATAATGAAAAAGAACACATTACTGATTCACACAGGTGAACCTCAAAAACATCACTTGTGGTATTTCTGTTATAGCAGGACTAGATAACTAAGACGCCTTCAAGAAATAAATTTTTTGAACGTGCAAAATAAAATACATAGGATTGCTGAGGAAACCAGTTATATTGAAATGCAGTTGTTAAAATATTTAAAAAATGGTATAGTGAGAGATACACTCTTTCAAATTAGCACATTAAAAAAGATCAGTAGTTTTGAGTATATAGAAAGAGGTCTGGTGGCTCAGTGGTTAAAGCACTTGGCTGCTAACCAAAAGGTCGATGGTTCGAACCCACCAGCTGCTCTACGGGAGGAAGATGTGGCAGTCTTCTTCCATAAAGATTACAGCCTTGGAAACCCTATGGGACAGTTCTACTCCTATAGGGTCACTATGAGTCAGAATTGACTTGATACAGTGGGTGATAAGGAGCATATATACTTGAGATCTTTGCAACAACTAAACATGATATGAAAATACTATTTCTATAGATAAAAAACGTAGGTATTGATAATACCACTGTAGTTTGCTGCTTATATACATAATTGAAGGAAAGGCTAAAGCTTGTTAAGAGGCTAATGAAAATATGGTCCCGGAATTCACAACTCTTGGGCTAGAAACTCCCCAAGATCTAAAATTTAGCAATTACCTGATGATGATATGAATAATAAGCTAAAGAGTTTTCAATTCTTTAAGCATCTTTAAATAATATAGAATGCCATCACATATATTATTTCATTTTTATTTTCCTGAGAACAACCCTATTAGGGAAGTACAGTGACTTTTTATGTCATTTTTTTGTTGTTGTAAAATGTATACACAACACAACAGTTGCTAATTCAACATTTTTTACATGTATAATTAAAAACCCCACTGCCAAAACCCCAAACCCATTGCCATCGAGTCGATTCCAACTCAGAGAGACCATGTAGGATAGAGTAGAAATGCTCCATAGAGTTTCCAAGGAGCACCTGGTGGGTTTGAGCTGCTGACCTTTTGGTTACCAGCTGTAGCTTTTAACGACTGTGCCACCAGTCTTTCCACATGTACAATTAAGTGACACCAGTTACATTAAACATATTGTGCAACCATCACCAGTGTGTCTTGCCAAGGTTTCCATCGCCATAAACAGAAACTCACTGCTTCCTAAAGAGTGACACCCCTTTCCCCCTCCCTCCTGCCCCTGGTAACCACTGATGAACTTTGGGATCTATATACTTGCCTGTTGTAGCTGTTTCATGTAAGTGGATTCATACAATATTTGTCCTTTTGTGAGTAACTTACTTTACTCAGCATAATGTTTTCTAGGTTCGTCCATGTCGTAGCAAGTATCAGGATTTCATTTCTCTTTATGGCAGAGTAATATTCCATTATATGTGTATACCACGCTGTTTATCCGTTTGTCTATTGATGAACATTTAGGTTGTTTCCACCTTTTGGGTATTATGAATAGTTCTGCATTGAATACTGGTGTACCTATGTCTGTTTGCCTTACCACTTTCAAGTCTCTTGTATATATTCTTAGGCATAAAACCAAATCTGTTGGCATAGAGTCAATTCGGATTCATAGAGACCCTATAGGACACAATAGAGCTGCCCCATAGGGTTTCCAAGTTGCTGCTGGTGGATTCGAACTGCTGACCTTTTGGTCAGCAGCTGAGCTCTTAGCCACTGGGCTAGGAGGGCTCCATATACCTAGGAGTGGAGTGAAATGTATCTTTTTTATTGTAGATGAGGGAACATAGATAAAGTTGAAGTGGTTTAACAGAATTTATATAGCTGGTTAGTGATAAATTCCGAGCTCTGGGATCTCTTTTCATGTGCCTCAATTTAGGAAATGAAGTGGCTGGAGTTTGCTTGTTCGCCTTTCACTATGTAATACACACATGAAGCAAAAATTACTTTTTAGAGACCTGAAATTTTAGGGGTAAAGGAGAACTGAAATATTCAGGTCAATCCTTTAATTTTACAGATGAAAAAGTGAGGCTCAGAGAAATCATGCCCAAGGTTGTGCAGCTAATACACGGCCCATGCTTTTCCAATATTGCCCTACAGCATCTTGTGATGAAAAGGAGAAGATTCAAAGATCACAATATTTGAGAATAGGATATTTTGGAAACTATAAAAGAAGCCTCCCTATCTGTAGGAATGGATTGTGATCCAGCCTAAAGAAACAACCTCCTGAGGGTTGGTTCCAAACAACAACAACAAAAAAACCAAAACCGTTGCCATCAAGTCAATTCCAACTCTTAGTTAAAAAACGTCTGAGCTGGTTTGTCATGTGAGGAGGAGGCTGTAAGACAGCGATAGAGCAGAACAAAGATGAGAGAGGACTGAGGTGATGTGAGGACTGCTAAGGGGAGGGTAGTCAGGCCTCTGATGTCAGCTGGGCAGGAAACTTCTAAATGGTAACGCAGGAACGACTGTGTGGGCAGCAGTGTTCGATTAAGCACATTCTAGCTAAAGTCAAAGGGGAGATTTGAAGTATGGTATCATCCACTGAAATTAATTTTGCAAAGGACAGTGTATGACCGTTGTCATTTGTACGTTGGGAGGTGATGATGAAGTGGAGTTTTGAAATCGTGTCTTAGTACAGTTTTGCATAATGATCAATGGCCTACTAATTTATAAATAAAAATATACAGAAACCCTGGTGGTGTAGTGAGTGGTTAAGTGCTGCAGCTGTTAACCCAAAAGTCGGCAGTTCAAATCTGCCAGGTGCTCCCTGGAAACCGTATAGGGCAGTTCTGCTCTGGCCTGCAGGGTCACTGTGAGTTGGAATCAACTCAGCGGCAATGGGTTTGGTATTTTTTTAATAGAAATACACAGATGAATAAAATGTGCGTTCTATTTTTAAGAATTGTACGATCTAAAGTACTTAAGAGGTCAAACTTTTGGATCAAATGCAAACTCTGTCAACCCATTAGTTGATTAACTAGCTGTGTGACCTGGGGCAGGGGGAGTCTCTTCATCTGAAAATGGAGATAGTAATCAAAATACCTTATGGGTTTTTGTAAGGAATAAGTTTATATATATGTGTGTGTGTGTGTGTGTGTGTGTGTGTGTACCATATATATATAGTACACATATATACACTATATATAATATATATTATATACACAATACCTAAATGTTGTTGTTAGGTGCCACTGAGTTTGTTCTGACTCATAGTGACCCCATGTATGACGGAACAAAATCTTGCCTGGTTCTGCACCATTCTTACAACGGCTGCTATGTTTGAGCCCATTACTGTAGCCACTGTGTCAATCCATCTTGTCAGCGGTCTTCCTCTTTTTCACTCATCCTCAACTTTATCAAACTTCATGTCCTTTTCCAGGTACTGCTCTCTCCTGCTCATATGGTCCAAAGTATGTGACATGAAGTCTCATCATCCTCTTTTCTAAGGAGCGTTCTGGCTGTACTTCTCCAAAGAGAAATCTGTTTGTTCTTTTGGCAGTCCGTGGTATATTCAGTATTCTTCACCAACACCATAATTCAATGGCATCAGTTCTTCTCCCACCTTCCTTATTCATTGTCCAGCTTTCACATGCATATGAGGCAACTGAAAATACTATGGCTTTGGTCAGGTGCACCCTAGTCGTCAAAGTGATGTGTATGCTTTTCAACACCTTAAAGAAGTCTTTTGCAGAAGACTTTCCCGATGCAATATGTTGTTTAATTCGTCGACTGCTGCTTCCATGGACGTTGGTTGTGGATCCAAAATGAAATCCTTGGCAACTTCAGTATGTACATTATATATAAAATCCTTAGAAGAGTTTATGATGCATGGTAAATATTATATAAGTTGGCTATTAGTAGTAGTAGTATTTTTTATTAGGAAAAATATGTCCACAATTAACTGCTAATGTTATAATGTGAATAGGTACTGTTTGATAGCTGTAAAATATAAACAATTTTGAACATCACTTTTAATTTTTTGGTTGATTGTGCTCTATTATTACAAATAATAATAATGATGCTTATCATTGAGTATTTCCTTTATTCCAAAAAGGTGATAATTATTTTACACATTATTTCCTGTGTAAGGTTGTTTCTGACAATGTTATTAATATAGTTATTGTTAGCTCCATTCCATAGAGGAGACAGCAGTTGCGACAGTAAAACCCGTTGCCTTAGATTTGATTCCGACTCATAATGACCCTGTAGGACGAAGTAGAACTGCCCCATAGGGTTCTGTAGGCTATAATCTGCATGGAAGCAGGCTGCCTCATCTTTTTCCTGAGGAGCGGCTGTTGGGTTCAAACAGTCATCCTTTCAGTTAGCAGCCAAGCATTTTAACCACTGTGCCACCAGGGCTGCAGTATGGAATATGAATTCGAGTGAAAAAGGAAAACAAGTTACCAGGCCATCAGAAACCTGACTGACCCAAAATAATCACTGGAATTTGAGTGCTTACAGTGAACCTAGAAATAAGCTGGTAAGTAGTGCTTACTGATTAAATGTAGGACCCAAGAACAAGGAGTAAGTTCTGACTCACTGTTATGACGTATGTATAAAGTAGTTTTGATATTTAAGTTGAGCATGTTCCTCTAGTAATCACCCAAAATTCCATGGGAGAATATGAACAACAGTTAATTAGTCCACAACTAATTAAGGAGAACTTTCTTATGGAGGATCTTTAAGAATCTCCAGATGCTGCTGCCGTTGAGTCAGCCCCAACTTATGGCAACCCCATGTACAACCGATAAAATGCTGCCCAGATTGGACTGTTGTGATCTATATGCATTTCATTTGGAAGTAGATCTCCAGGCCTTTCTTCCTAGTCCATCTTAGTCTAGAGGCCCTGTTGAAACCTATTCAGAGTTATAGCAGAACAAAAGCCTCCACTTCCAGACAGGTCATGGCTGAGCACAGTCATAGATTATCCGATATGCAATACTTACTAGTCTGAAGTGAACAATTTCATATGGGTAAAACCTTTGATGCAGTGAAACGCATGTGAAATTATTCACTACAGATTAGTAAGCACAAGTAAGCATGTGCTTACCTTGCTTACTGGGTCAGGGACTATAAATCTGAAAAGAGGCTTTGATTCTGCAGGAAGGTGCTGTGGGGTTGAGAGAGAGACAGATGCCAGCCACACTTAGAGGCCGAATCTTTGATGTGATGGAAAAAAAAATGTGGAATTGTTCACTACAGAATAGTAAGTAAGCACAAGTAAGCTGGTGCTTACCTTGCTTATGGGATAACCCACCTCTGCCTGTGCACTGACCAGAAATTGAACTCAAGTCTCCTGCATCTCTAAATAAAAAAAAAAAAAAAATTTTTTTTTATTTATCTCTAGATAGCCTGGTCAAAATGAGATATGTAACCAGCTGACTAGCTTACACAACCATTAGGACAAGAAGAGTTGCTGAACTGCCAGAACTGAACTGGCCCCAGGAGGGTTAGACAAGGCAGGTCAGCAAAAGTACATGGTTCTGCTCGAGGGGAAGTCCTCCAAACCTACTCAGCCCATCCCCAATACCAAAAATTGGAAAAAACCTTTTAACTAAGATATTTTTAAAAGATGCTCTTAAAGACCAAAAAAAAAAAAGCCTTTAAAAAAAATCTTTCAAAACTATGTTTTAATCAGTTAGTAGATCAACTTATATTTTACACCATCCCAAATTTACTCATTTTCCCAGGTCAAATTAACTTAGGTACAGTCCACTGAGTAAGTCATCGTCGTACTGTTTACTAAGGAAGCTGCTTTGAATTATTTACTACATGCCCAGACAGGAGGTGTCACAGAACTGTTCGGGGAAGCTGGCCCCTGTTTATTGGATTACCAGCAAATCCAGTGCTACCATGACTTAGCCATGGAGGTCATCTACACAGTCTTCAGGAACGGCAAAGCTTAGGAGCCCTCGACAACTCTGTTTGGAGGAGCTTTCCATGTTCTGTTACATCAACATTTCCTTAAGTCTGTCATGCATCATGAACGGACCTTTACCCCAGGCCCAGAGTGTGAACATTCACCTTGTTGCCGCCTTTCTGTAAATCTCTTCACCTAGTTAGCTCTTCTAGTTTGGGTCATCTCAATTAGTACTGCTCTCTTTGTGGGTTTACAGGATAATTGATATAATTGTGAGCTAAAGTAGGACAGTAAAGTCCCATTTGACTGTCGTGAGTTTTCCTGCCTTTAGATTTCATGATAAGCACTTTTTAACATCGCCTGCAACTGGGACATCCAGGTGTGGGATGATATTTACAGATAGAACGCGAGGCTATTTAGCAGCCCTTGGCCAAAGGAGTAACGTGGTTAAAGGTTTTTAGACACATTTTCTGAAACAAAAATAAAATTTTGGAATCCAGATTAAGCTCTCTTTCTACATGGTGTATTTTTATAAATATGCGCACTTTCATTAATTCGTCTTGACATAATATTTCAATACACAGCACATAAAATAGGTGAAAAGATGTGCCTGAATTGTGAAAAAGTAGGTGTCACTGTCATACTTTTAATATAGGGCATATACTCAAGTGAAATAGCATTGAATCAATTTCCCAATTTTTCGAAAGCCAAGAACTCCAGTGGGTTTTGAAACATGCATGGGAATGTCACCTATTGCACCTTCTGGTAACTAATTAAAGTGGAAAAAGGTAAGATGAGTTGATAAGCATAGAGTCTACTAATTTTACAAAAGGATTCAAAGTATATTTTTCATGTGACTTAGGAAAAGAAGAAATTGTGGAGTATGTCACGTGCTAAATTACTGCACTTTATCAGTATTTTCTCATTATTAACAATCCAAAAAAAACAAAACCAAACCCATTGCCTTCAAGTCGATTCTGACTTATAGCGACCCTATGGACAGAGTAGAACTGCCCCATAGGGTTTCCAAGGAGCACCCGGTGAATTCGAACTGCCGACCTTTTGTTTAGCAGCCATGGCACTCAACCACTAAGCCACCAGGGTTTCCATATTAACAATAGAGTATTAAAAAGTAATATAAGTTTAGAATTTTTCTCTTTCATATCCAGACATCACCCAGAATATGCTCAAAACCTTTACCTGGCAAAATTTCTAAAGTAATAAATTTGCTCAAGTTTTATCTATGGGGACACCAACCTCCCAGCAGGTATTTCCAGTCAATGTAGGTGTATTGTAGAATCATGCCTATCCAAAAGGGAGTGATATCAAACAATAGCTACTAAGCCATATTTTCATTACTAGTAGCTCATTCTGGTTTTGTGGGCAATAGCTGTTATATCACTCCTTATTCTTGGATTGCAGACAATATTTTTTATAATCAACATAAAAGGAATCTCAAGTGAATATTTTATTTTAATTTTTATGGATCTAGAAAACATAAAATTGACAGCTTTTTAAAATTAAGTATAATTCATTGCTGTCAAGTCGATTCCAACTCATAGCCGCCCTATAGGACAGAGTAGAACTGCCCCATAGGGTTTCGAAGGAGTGGCTGGTGGATTCAAACTGCTGACCTTTTGGTTAGCAGAAGTAGCTCTTAACCACTGCGCCACCAGGACACCGGTAAATTAATAATTAAGTATAAGACTACAAAATTTGGTATTAGATTAAAAATGCACAATGCATTACTTCATTGACAAATGATTTAGTAGGTAAAGAAGCACAGAAGGAAAGGAAGATGAAATAAAGAAAAGAAAGAAGGACAAAAGGGAGAATAGGGATGAGAGGTACAGAAAGAAGGGAAGAGATTTGGTCGGTTCACAGATAACTGTAAGTGACAATAAATGGTGTGTGATTGATCAGTTATGTCTTTGTTGTTTGGTGCCCTTGAGTCAATTCCGACCCATAGCAACTCCATGTGACACAATAAAACTGCCACAGGGTTATCTTGGCTGTAATCTTTATGGCAGCAGATCAGCAGGTCTTCCTCCTGCAGAGCTGCTGGTGGTGTTTAACCTGTCAGCCTTTCAGTTAACTGCCAACTACTTAACCGTTGCACTGCAAATCACCTGAATTACGAGTGTCCGGAAGTTGCTATTTACTGTTTATTTTTTTTTAAAAATATTTATTAACTTATTTCACTCATTTCACAAACATACATTCTAATGACTAGATACAAGGCACGTTGCTAAACTCTGGGGAATAAAAATATTAAGTATATGTCTTGCCATTAGCCATTATTCAGAGCTCTCTACCTAAATATGTACACTTTTATTAATTCATCTGGTTATAACCATTACGTTCTCTGCTCAGAACAGGGTACCAAAATAAATAAACAGAAAACCCGGCTGCCATCCAGTTGATTTTGACTCTTGGTGACCCTATGTGTTTCAGAGTAGAAGAGTGCTCTATAGGGTTTTCAAGGCTGTGACATTTCACAAGCAGACCGCCAGGCCTTTCTTCCCGGGTGCCTCTGGGTGGGTTCAAACCACCAACCTTTCAGTTACTAGTTGAGTTCTTAACCAATTGCCCTCTCCAGGGACTCCTAGTGGGATCCCAGGCACAGATTATTCCTGGGCTCTGCTTTGATGGCGCAGAACGGTATCATTTCTGAACCAGAAAAAACCCAGCAGAAGGCCTGGGGATCCAGCATTTTTCTTACTTCAAACATATATTACTGTGGAGGTTATGAATAACAAAATCGTGAGCTCAAAATAATTGAAATACTTTCCTGACTTGGCAACAAAGAACACTTCTCTCCCAACCACCCTCTACTTAAATCTGTAGTTCCAGGCACTTGCTTTCCACTCGTTCCTTTTTTTGCAAGTTATCTAGAACAAGTTTACTTTTTCTGTTTTAAGAAGTATATACATATTTAACAACTATTTTTCTTAACCTAGGAGACCCTGGGTGGCACAAGTGGTTAAATGTTGGTTACTAACCAAAACGTTGGCTGTTTGAACCTACCCAGAGGTGCCTGGGAATTAAGGCCTGGCGATCTGCTTCTGAAAGGTGACAACCCTGAAAACCCCATGCAGCAGCTCTACTCTGCACACATGACTCAACGGTAACTAACAGCAACAGCAGCGAAAGTCTTGTTTACCTACCCATTGCACATTCTCCTTTATTTTTCTAAACTTAAAATACTAGAGGAGAGAGATTATACTTTGGTTCAGACCCCAACACAGCCAAGTGCCCCTGCAGAACCATTAAAATGAGTGATAGTGAGGATACTCATTTCTTAGCACTTAGATAATCTAGTGGATAAAACGCAGGACTGAAGTAGGCATCTTTACTCAGAACTGCTAACCCAACTTTATGAATTGTTACTTCCTTGAAGTTATTTTGCTGGTATAGATCTATTTCTTCTTTCTCATCAAGAGGATTATGAAATACAACAAAAACTAAAAAAAAAAAAAAAAACCTGCTTGGTAGGAAATACAAAATGAATGTGTGGGTCATATTGTGTTCTTAGCGCTCAGGTTTCAGAGAGAACATCAAAGGTGAACAACCTTCCTCCAGTTCCAGGAAAAAACGTAATGTTATGTGGCCATCGAGCCTACCAACCTTCCAGTAAAGCAGGAAGTGATTCTGCTTCAGCTGGATTAGTGGCTGGGGGGCATTTATAGTTTATGGGTTTGCTCAAGAAATATGGTGAAATACTGATACAGTTTTAGTCCTGAATAATCGGAGTGGAAGTGAGTAGTAGTTATTGCTAAGAGCTGATAAAATACGTAGTTTTATGGTCAGCATGAGTGGAGAGTCCTCTAAAAGTAGGGTCTTGCTGGAATGAATTTAGAGGTAAAGCTATGGAGTATTCTTTTCTTCCTTTTATTCCTCTCTACTTTTTTCTGCACAATTCCTTTTATTTTCCTTAGTAACCTTCCCTGCCTCTTTCTTTTTCTCAATGCAGAGGCTATGCTGGGCTGGATAGGAGCTTGCATAGACAATTATCAATGGCATTTTCTTCCACAGAAACTTAAAAATCAGCTGAAGTTCATTGGAAATTTGATTATATTGAATTTGGGGGGATCTTGTAGTGCCACAGAATCCCAGGATCCTTTTCAGGGAGAGTAGTCTTTGCTACCCAATGCCTATTGGGTAAAATCCACACTCTTGCGGACCAAGAAATTGTCAGCAATTTTAAACCAAAGAAGTGATTTTGTTAGCACTGGGTTTCAGAAGCCAACTGACAGCAGCTTCAATCTCAGGCATGACACCCATGTTCTCATATTTGTTTCTTCGCCTTGTCACAAGGATGTTTCCTTGTTTCTGTCCTCATTGCTGATTTTAACCAAGCATAACACTGCCGTAGTACTACTTCTTTATATTAGTGATGCTATTATTTTTTTTTGAAAAAGAGACCAGGTTAGCTCAGTTTTTAGTATCTTGAGGCGTGCAAAGTGAATAACATTTTCAAAGTGAATTAACGACTACATCTAAGTAACTAAATGATGGTAGTCCACTAGATTATTTTAAAGCTGTGTCCCTTCTTCACAAAATATGATTTGTCAGTGTTCTTACATTTATTAAATACTGAATACCTAATAAAACCCAAAAAAAACCCAGATCCTCTTTATTCTTTGTTCACATTTGGACTAAAAATGAAAATGACAATTGATAGATTAATATATGTGTGCATGTAGAATACCTCACAAAGGGCAAACATTATGATACATGCAGGTTCAGGCTTATTCGCAAACACCTTTGTGTCCAAATTTTACTCACAATTACATGTTAATGATCCGTATAATTTAATGTCTTATAAGGAAGCTGTTGTGTGTTTACAGTGTATCAGAACCTTTTACATTGCTATGCATTAACCATGGATATATGACAGAATTTATTTTAAAGATGTTCCTGAATGCACAGCTACTTTTTATTACACATATTCTACATTAATGCTTGCACATATGGTATATTTATACACACATGTGGTACGTGCATTTTATATATATACATATATCACGCATTTAAAAAAAAAAAAAACCCACTGCTGTCGAGTCGATTCCGACTCTTAGCGACCCTATAGGACATAGTAGAACTGCCCAATAGAGTTTCCAAGGAGCACCTGGCAGATTCGAAGTGCTAATCTCTTGGTTAGCAGCCGTAGCACTTAACCACTACGCCACCAGGGTTTCCAAAAGTGACCCTATAATATTCACAAAGAAAAACTGAACAATGTACTCTGGTTTTGAAGAAATTTTTAAAAGTGGATTGGGGCTGTCATATCTTGAAATCTTTTTTTTGTCATCTTCTTTGATTTGCCTTGTATATAAGTTGGGTAGCGTACATGATAACAACTTTATAAAATAACATTAAAATGAGCAACCTCTCATTTTACATTGGTCATAATTTTATATTGCACATATGTAAATTCTGTGCAAATTTGGTAATCAGGTTGGTGAGCCTGAATTATTCTGAAAGTGAAGGAGCTCACACAGCCATGTTGTTTCAAACTGGCGGAGACTGGAAGCTGTGGTTTGTGAACAAATCTTAACCTTCCATGTAGCGCCATCCCACAGCATGCTTGGTGCCCTTAAAACCTCTCATTTGCCCCCAGCATTAACTGTCTGGATTTGTGTATCTGACATTGAATAAAATGTTTGTTTCTTACCTTGGGCAAAGCTCAGAAATTCAGCACTGAAAAGTGAATTTCAAAGCCTTTGGAGCCAAATCATAACTGTCTGTAACTTTTATACTTAAGATTTTAAAATACCAACCACCATTACTAGAAATTTCTATAAGTTTTTAGACATACTGGTTTACAGTGATAGATATTTCCACCGATCCACACGTATTCTTTCCTTTACAATAGTTTCCAAGATCTTCCAGTCAAAGCTATCGAAAGAGTTGTTTTCAATTACTGTAGACAGGATGCAATTATCAACCCTGTCAGACTCCAAACTCTTTTATTGCAGAAGATGTTTTGAGACTGCCCACTTAGAGAGCATAACCTGCTTATAGTCACAATAATTAAAATAAAATTTGATGTCACATTCTACTTTAATATAAAGAAGGTATTAAGGGGACTTTTCTTATTTGAAATTTATGTATTTCAGTGTATAAATTCTCAAGCACACCCGCACAGGAAGACATGTTGTCTTCTGCTTCCACTTTTTGATGCTGCACTACGAATGCAACTGTCAGAAGTGCAGGTTGATATAGGTGCGCTATATTAGGTATCCACGTACCATTTATTAATGGCCTTGCCATCAGAGATACGATTTTCCTAAACTGCTAAACAATTCTCAGTCATGTTCTAAATAAAACAAAAGATAGTCTTTCGTTGAATTGCATGGCAGTTGCATTTTTGGTAAGAATGGGCATGTATTAAAACCTTGCAAAACACATCTATGTATCTACATACATATCATTGTAACATATGATACAGTTACGGTTTAAGTCTAAATAGCTTTACTTTGGTCTTCTTCCCACATACATATGTGTGTGTGCATGGGTGTAACGGAACTGTGATTATGTACAGACTGTTATAAATAGGTTGCAAAGTCCTGTGGGACACTAAAAAGTTGTACGGGATGCTGAACAATTCCTTCTTGTTGTGTGGGACTTTCTCACCCACGATGGGGCACAGAATCTGTGACGCCCGGACACTAAATATGATTAGCACATCTACGTGCCAACCAATTCCCAAAATGCCTCTAGAATGCATCATTATCCCTGTTAATTACATCTGCTGTAGATATTTTTTATTCTACTTCATCATTTTTTTTCTACTCCTCTACCCACTTTAGTCTGACTTCTACTATTTCTTCACTTACCCAGCCCAAACCCTCCAAAATTATATTGACACCGTTCTCACTAGGGGCCCTAAGGACTGTAAGTTGCTAAATGCAAATTATAAAATAATATAAAATCTAATTGCTCATTATATTTGACTTTTAAGCAGCCTTAGGCATTGTTCCTTCACTCTCCAGCTGAACCACCCCAGTGACCTCCATCTTAGCACACGCTTTTGATGTCCTTCCCCCTGCCTGCTGTCTTTCAGTTTTCTTTGCTGAATATTCTTCTAATTAAACTTTAAATATCGTGATTCCTTCGGGCTTGATCCTAGGCCCTTTCTAATCTTACTCATCTACTCCCATGGTTAAAATTTCCATCTAAATGCCAATGACAACCTGTATTTTTATCTCTAGGTTGAGTTCTCTCTTCTGAGCTCCCAACTGGTATATTAATTCAACTGCCTACTCTGTGTTTCACATGCATCTCAAATGCTGTATATATAAAACTGAATTCATGTTCTTCTGCCCCAAAGCTGGTGTTTTTCCAGTGTTTCCTGGCTCAGTGCATGTAGCGACATCTGCCCAGTTCCTCATGCCAGAAGCCAAGGTGCCATCCATGACACTTCTACCAGATCATATAGTCAAACTGTTAACCAAGATCTGTACATCCTACCACCTAAATATCTCTTAAATACGTCAACTATTCTCCATTTCTGTTATCAACACAGTAGTCTGTCAAAGTTATCATTAATTCTTGCTGGGGCTTGTGTTGCAGATGAATCTTTAACATATCTTCTCTGCTCTTGCCTCTTCTAATCACCCCCTCTAAACGGATCAGAGTAAGCTTTCAGAAACATCTAGATCTCATCATATCGCCCCTTCTAGCTCTTTGGTACATTAGAGAAAGGGTCTGAAAGACATGACCCTCCGGTCAAATCTAAACCATCTCCTGTTTTTGTAAATAAAGTTTTATTGGGACACAGCTACACTCATCTGTTTACATATTATCTATGGCTGCTTTCGCGTTACAGCAGAATTGAGTAGTGGCGAAAGAGACCGTTGTATCCTGTTAAACCAAAATCAGGGGCAGATGAACCAGTCAGCAATGTACCCACAGGCTTAAATTAAGCAAGGCACACATGGGCTTACCTGTATTTACTTACTAATCAATCTGTAGTGCACAATTTCACACCGATGTGGTGAAACCCACGTGAAGTTGTTCACTACAGAGCAGTAAGTAAGCACAAGTAAGCCCATGCATACCTTGCTTACTGAGTAATCCATCGTAAAATATTTGCTATCCGGCTTTTCACGGAAAAAGCTTGTTGTACATGTTAAGCACACATTAAGTGTGCAATAAATATTTAACGAATGACTTTATATAGTGTGGTCCAAATACACAAGTGGCTCTAATTGCTGTATGAACCCTAAGACTCTACATGACTGTAATTTTCCTTGTAGACAGAGACTTCATGTTCAGTTCAGACTTTGGGTTCTGTTCTGGCTTCAACCATGTGAAAAAAAGAATGATGGGGTTAACATCAACGATAAGAGAGCCCCCAATAGAGTATTTTGAAGTAGCTTTCAAGTGTGTACTCTTGATCACCAGCTTCTGTTAATCCGCCTCTCACTCAGACTCACTCACTTGCTGGCACCTAAAGGTTCTGATATTCCTTTTAAGTGAATGCTCTGTTAATACGTCAGATTTTCTAAAACAGCTTAACAATCTTCAAGGCAGTTTCATCATTAAGTAAATGTTTGTGTATATTCAGCATGTTCGCTTTTTGGTATGGTTGTAAGAGGTCCCTACCAAGTTGATGTCTCTACATCCAAAGCTTAGCAGACTTTTTCTAAATGCCCTGGCAATTGAAAGTGCACAGATATTCATAATAAAAGGATTGCTGATAAAATTGATTTTATACCGGTGAAGTAGATACCTATTTAATAGATGAAAGATCTTTTTTTTGTACTATGGTCAAGAAAAGTGTTATGATGAGTTGCCATCTTGGAATAACAGAGACCCAGGTTTTTACACTCATGCGAACAACAGATGGTTAAGTCCCTTTAGTTTTGGCTTACTTTATGATTATCATTACGTATACTGTTATTTGGAAACCCTGGTTGCGTAGTGGTTAAGTGCTACAGCTGCTAACCAAAGGGTCGGCAGTTCGAATCCTCCAGGCACTCCTTGGAAACCCTATGGGGCAGTTCTATTCTGTCCCATACAGTCGCTATGAGTAGGAATCGACTCGACGGCACTGGGTTTGGTTTGGTATACTGTTATTATCATTGCTGTATGCATACATCATCACATTATTGCATACATAATTATATTTAGCAGTTAAATTTTGAAGAATGCCTATCAATTCTTGAGAGTTCTTATATTTCATATTTATGAATCATTTTTAAGGAGATGTAATAGTCTTTGAAATATTAGTTATTTGAGGCTACCTGGTTCTGAAAAACATTTAACTAGTAAAAGGAGAGGGAATCCCTCAGGAAAGTGTAAGAAATTTTCAACTAACACAAAGCCCAGACCGATTTTTTAGATAACCAGTATTTTATTCAAGACATGCCTTCTGTGTGAATACTGTAAAGTGCTAATTCATTAAAGTAAAAGGCTATGGTTTTTTTTGCACTGTCTCCAGGCCTCTGCGGAAGACTAGGTAGAGAATATCCTAAAAAAAAAATAGATATTTATTCTATTTAAAGTTTGCCCGAAAGACAGTGCAATGCATGTGTGAGATACTAAGGCTGGTAGAATCCATGTGTATGCCTCTCTGTGTGTTTTCATGCAATTCCCAATGTAATTTCCATGAGATCATCACTGTTGACAGTCCTGAAGACCATACTGAGTTATCCTCTTTCCCTTGAATTCTTCTTTCTGAACAATTTTATATAAGCCTTCTTTTCTAATGTTTAATGATATCACTGGCTTCTCCCTTATCTTCTTGCTTTGGGAAGTCTTGCTTTTGGAAAGGGGGTGGTAAGTGTTCCGGGAGGTAGAACAGGACCAAAATGTTTAAATCAGGATGGTGAGAAAAGTTAATGAATTTGGCAGAATAATACATACACACTATATGTGTATTAATTTTCCCTCAAACTTTTGACTGTTCAGTGTTTCTGACAGTATCACGCATCATTCAAATTGACCTAAAGCCATGTTTCTCTGCCTTAAATTTTTTTTTTTTTTTCAGCACCAAGCTATGGAAAGAGTTCTTTTAGCTGCAGCAAATCTCCTCAGCAGTGCATTTGCCCTCACTGCTTGCAGGCATCCCATTGCTTATCAGGAGAACAGCTGAGTCTGGAAAAGAGAGAAGGGAGGCTTGAGAGACATCACATCAATGTCACAGGAAGGCGTTGATGTGACTTCTCTGTCCTCTGGGCTCATACATCCTATGAAACTTCAGATTTGAAAGACAAAAAGGATATCAGAGGGAACAGCATGAATTTGAAATGAGAAAGATCAGATAGAGGGAAAAAAAAAAAAAAACACTTCTTTATCCACTACCCGCCCCTCCCCCCAAATGGACTTGGGTTAAAGAAAAAGCCAGAATAGCACTGAGTTTTGAGCGGATATATACCAATTCAGTATACCCACATGGCATTAAAAATTCATTGGAAGGCTTTCATATGCAGCAAATAGCTATTTTCTGTTGATCATATATGTACAAGGCAATCTTTTTCTCAGATCAACCCATTGCCAAGTGATTAATCCCCTGTTTAATTACACATCTGTCTAATAGCAGAATACCATAAATAATTTTAGGAGACAATCCTTCGAAATTGCAGCTAGCTCAAAATTTTATAAATCGCTTGCCAAGGTCATTTATGATCCTGAATTTCTCTCTGCTTACTCCAGCCCACACAGTTATAAATCTCAAACATACACACACAGACTCCTCTCAAACTAATCCCGTATTTCAGTTACTTATATAGGCACATATCTGAATATCTCTCCCTTCAACGAAAAGTCAAACCCATTGACACTGAGTTAATTTCACCTCTTGGCTCCTGGCAACCTCATGTGTGACAGACTAGAACTGCTCCATAGGGTTTTCTTGGCTGTAATCTTCATAGAAGCAGATCACCAGGTTTTTCATTTGCAGCCATGCTGGGTGGGTTCAGAACACCAACCTTTAGGCTAGTAGTTAAGGACAAACCATTTGCTTCACCCAAGGACCTCATCCCTCCCTTACCAAAAACTAAAGCCTTTGCCGTCAAATGGATTCTGACTCATAGCGACCCCATAGGCAGAGCAGAGCAGCCCCATAGCGTTTCCAAGGAGCAGCTGGTGGATCCACACTGCTGACCTTTTGATTAGCAGCCAAGCTCTTAACCACTGCGCCACCAGGGCTACATCCCTCCCTTAGACACATAGCATACAAACTACTCCCACACAGCACTTAAAATGGTAGCGATTTTCAGATTGTATTAGCTTATTCTTAGCAAGTTCGCTCAGTGGCCTACGGGCATATTAATTTTGACCACCATCCCCCCAAAAAAGGTCAGTTAGACACTGGAGATATTGAATACTGCTATTCAAAGTTTAGTTTAGTTTTTTTTTTTCTCACCTATTATTTTCTAGACATACTGTTATATTAGTCACAATGTCAATAAGGTCAGCTGCTTATGAGTAAACATAATTAAATTATTTTAAAGTCAGACTATTTCATGGTGGGGTATTTTTCAGATCAGAGGCAGAGATACAAAGCAGTAAGTTTCCCAGAGCTTCCCTAAAGCACGTGTCATTAATTTAAAAAATTAATTCTTATCTCCCTACTTGTTGGTTTGATGTAACGGTGAAACATCTATGTGGAATTAAATTGTCCACTGTATGTTCTTAATGTGTTTTATTTTTGTTATTATTCCAGGGGAAAATGTGAAACAAATGTCGAAGCTGGGATTTGTTTCCTTGCTTCTTGCAGTAGAAAAAAATAGCTACTCAAAATCCGTTTTTGTACATTACAATGCACAGTTCTTAACAACCAATATGGGAAAAGAAAAAAAAAAAAGGTTATTCTAAAGCACGGATGGGATAAAGCAAATGGAAAGAAATTTCAGATCAGACTTTATCTAAAAATAAGAAATGCCTTTAACGGGTACTTTTTTTTGTTTGTTTTTCAAAATTAAAAAAAAATCTTTCCATTTACTAACACCCATCATGAATTTTCCTAAGTCCTTTCCTTGGAGTTTCTGTCTTTGAATAAAAGACCTCTTTTCTGAAACAACTTCAAGAGGATAAAAAGAGTATCTTGTATTTTGAAGTCCTCTAATTTCCAAGACAGCCTTTTATCACTGAGTTTCAATATCCATGTTGCTAGCACAGTGGTTAGGAGATTGGCTGCTAACCAAAAGGTGGGCAGTTTGAATCCACCGGCCGCTCCTTGGAAGCCCTGTGGGGCAGTTCTACTCTGTCCTATAGCATCAGAATCAACTCAAGGGCAACAGATTTTATTGAGTTTGCACAAACACGTGCACACACACATACATACCCAAACACAGATTCATAAAAATCACCTTAGTTTGTCTCCAAGGCTGATAATCCTTGTTTTCGTGTGTTAGATAGTAAATTTTGACATGTGAAGAATAGAGCACAATTTGTATTCAAAGCAACACATAGCATTCAATTTCAAGTGCTTAAATCAAGCTTGGTCTGCCTGCTAATGTAATTAACCACCTACCAATACATATTGATTCTCTCAGCTGTTGTTGTGGCTTTTCCTCCTTGTTTATATTTTGCAGAGATTTTACTAGAAACTTGGTCATTTGTTTATGTTTGCCATTCTGCTCAGCAACAAACACTTTTACAAAAGATGGACGATCACGAGTAATAAATTGGTTATTTTATTAATTCATTGAGCAAGCAATGATTGGGAGCTCTGGTGGAGCAGTGCTTAAGAGCGTGGCTGCTAACCAAGAGGTCAGCAGTTCAAATCCACCTGCCGCTCCTTGGAAACCCTATGAGGCAGTTCTACTCTGTCCTATAGGGTCGCTATGAGTCAGAATCGACTCTGATGGCAGCGGGTTTGGTTTTTTGGTTTGGTATAAGACAAGAGCTGTGCTGAATATGGTGTCTAGATATAGAACCAGAATTCATGTATTCTAGTGTCTTCCAATCTGGGCTGTGGGGGGGGGGAGCGGGCAGAACCATAAACAGTTAAGTAAAATATAACATGGAGTATGTTGTCATTCAAAAAAAAAAATACATTCGAAATCATTGAATCGGTCTATGTTTTGCTGTGTATATTCTCAACAACTGCAGCAAAAATAAAATCAATTAGAAAATACATTCAATAAGTTTACCTACAAAGAATCAGCAATTCCATTTTCACACATGCTCTCTTTATTTTTGGGAGTATTATTTTAATTTTAGAAACTAGAAAAAACAAGGTTTAGGGAGGATGGTTATCACCCAAAGTCACCCAAACTTTTCGTGGCTGGGTTGAGAGTAGAATTTCCTATCCCCGATTCCAGGACCAAGTCTTGGAACCCAGAGCAGAGATTACTTAATTAAGCCTGGTGAAGGCAAGAGTCAGAGAAACTTGAAGACATGCCAGCATAGCTGGTCCCAGAAGATGGAACAGCAATTGAAATGCCTGTATAGAAGGGGAATGACCATGATGGAAGAGGCCAAAGGAACAGAGTATGGAGCCATGAGGACCTATGGTGCATTTTCAAACTGCTGGCGCAGAGTAGACGCAGGACCCAGCAGGAGGTGCATGGCGAGATGAAAACAGAAAAGGCAGCTGGGATCAGAGTGGAAGGGGTCTTGAAATCTTCAGCAAGGCATTTTTTCTAAGGAATTTTCTCTGTTTTATCTAAGAAATGGTAACTGGCTGCAAAGTCCAACAAAATGAATTTTGTTAACAGTTTTTGACACAGCCTGTTTTGTAAGCATATTAAACAATGCTCAATTTAAACATCATGATTTCAAGCTACTTACTGAAGGAAAATATGATCACTTGGTGGAACTTTGTTAGGTGCCATTAAGTCAGTTCCAACTCATAGTGACCCTGCGTACAACAGAACGAAACACTGCCCGGTCCTGCGTCATCCTCACAATCGTTGTTATGCTTGAGCTCATTGTTAAAGCCACTGCCTATCAATCCAACCCATCAAGTGTCTCTAGTTTGGTATATTTTACCATTTCTAAAAATATTATCCGTTGTTTTTCTAGGGATCACTATTACTTTTGGACATTGCTACTTCATGCTTTGGACATACATAAAACATGTTCTTTTTGAGTTTCGTATCTGTGATACATTTAGTATTTGTAGTTAATCCACTTTATATAAGCTAAATTTTATCTCGTGTTTGGGATTTTTCATTCAACTCAGCAGTATTTATGATAAAAGTCACGTGATTCTAGCACTATATCTATGCCTAGTATGATAATATTTAGTGATACTGTGCACAGAAAAATCCAACTTTTATGAGCTGCGTGTTCACCACACACTAAATGTACAAAATCCATTGTGGTACATTACATGGAGTTTTGTCTGTGACTCAATCTGTGATTTGTTCACATCCTAAGAAATAACCCCAATTTGGGTCGTGTAGCTGAGTAATTACCTTTTGTGGGGTTCACCTCTCTATTTTTGTTTCTTATTTTGATTTGTCTCTCTTTGTTTTGTTATCCAGGCTTTCATAACTATTTATTTGGATCATTTTATTGTGGTTTAGATGACGTTTTACAGAGCAAATTAGTTTCCCATTCAACGATTTACACACAGCTTGTTTCGTGAGATTGCGATCCCCTCAATGTGTCAGCACTGTCCCACCTTCTTCCCTGGGTTCCTCATTTCCATTAGCCCAGCTTTTTTGTCCCTTCCTGCTTTCTCAACTATGTTTTTGGCCAAATGCTGACCTTTAGGTCTCATATGGTTGATTGTCCTGAGGTGCACCTTTCTCACAGGTGTTATCGGCAGTGTTTTGTTCTGTTGTGCATTGGGTCGCTATGAGTTAAATCAACTCAATTTTTTTTTTTTTTTTTTTATAGCGTAACAATCAAGCAACAGTTCAGAGCAGAGTCTGACAAACTATGGCTGCTGGTTAAACCTGGGCTGCCCTCTGTTTTTATAAATAAAGTTTTATTGAACAACCATGCCCATTCATATATATACATGAATATCTATGACTGCTTTTGCCATATACTGGCAGAGTTGAGTAGTTGATACAGAGACCATCTGGCCCATTGCCCTGGCTTATGATAATAAACTTTTAAGTGCAAACATTAGTCTGCATATTATAATATGTAACATTAAAGTTTTTGTTGCATTCATTCAACCCGTTTCTGAAATTAGAAAATAAACCAGTGGGTAATTCTAAAAAGTGTCATCAGCTTACAAATTTTCAGGTGACTTACTCTGAATCCTATAAAGAAAATATCTTTTTTTATAGAATAAAATGTTTTAAAATCTTTCTGATTTATAGAAATAGCACAGCCTTCTGTATCAGTAAATTTCCACTAATAAAGGTGCACCTTAAACACAAGCTATTGTGAACTTGTCAACTCTTCCACCTGACAATTTTACCAAATTACTAGAGGTTGCTTTTTAATAAAAGACAGTAGAATATCCAGTTGAGTATAACAAGGGTTTTTGGAGTTCCCTGCTGCTAGTTGATTCTATGCCCTAAAAATAGGAGCTCAAAACTGTGCAACAGAAAATAATTGCCAGGCTTTGGACTACTGATAAAACATAGGAACACTGTCAATTTCCATTTATCAGGTCATGTGTCAAAATGCTTGCTACTTGGTGCTGGAACATGAGTCGGGGGACTGACTGGATGGCAGCCAACAACAATAACAACAAAAAGAGGCCAGCTGCAGGCAGTTCTTTGTGCATAAATTGACATGCTTTCCACCATGTAACCATTTATTTTAGCCACTTCCGATTAGACCAGAAATGGGTGCCTGTGCCAATGGCTGCCATGCATAGATTAACCATTAATCTCTTATGAGAACTCTACCCAATAGGAATATTCTAAATTGAGTAGTACCCAACTATTGACCTAATCAGATATTTTCCTTGGGACAGCTAAGAACTAACTAGACAGAGGAAAGACAGACCAAAGAGTGGTAGAAAAGACTGAGTATAGATGTTGACAGAGAACCTTAGGAGTTGTTCACAGCAAATTAAAATAAAGAAACAGAGCAAGAAGGAGAAGAGAAGAGAAAGGCAGGGAAGGGAAGGGGAGGGGAGGGCAGGAAAGAGAAGGGAAGAGAAGGACAAAAAGTACAAACGGGTGAAGAAATAAAGACATCGAGTGAGAAGAATGACAGTGAATATGCTCAGTAGCAGACTACTGAGGATAACTGCTGGAGTTGGTGATGTGACACTGGAGGGGTGTGTGTGTGTGTGTGTCTGTGACACGGGAAGCATTCCAATTCTCCCTGACCGTATTTACCTATCTTCAAACATCTTTATAGGAAACTTTATCACCTGAGGTCAACATAACCGCAGATATCAGAATCTCACTAATGTGTATAGTCAGTTAATAATTTTCATAGTAAAATGCAGAGGCACAACAAAACAGCCCTATTTATGGTTTAACCCTTACAAAACCTTATTATTTTCTACTTTGATTTTTTTTTTTTTAATACCATGTGTTTTCATTATTGGAAGCATGCTGAGGCCTCGAATGTGTTTAAATTTTTGGTTGGAAAAATAGATTTTGAGAAATATTATTTGGGAGTACATGGGCCCACAAACCTCAGGGGGTTCATGTGTGTCAGGATTGGTGGGTGCCTGTATGTCCCACTGGTCATGGGTGGCAGGATTTATTGTGATGCACACACATACAAAAAAAAAAAAAACCCCGCCAGAGCTCCCTAACTATCATAAGGATACCATAAATATGCTTACAAGCCTTATCTAGCTCTACAAAAGCCAAAAGAGACATTTTTTTTAACCCAATCACACTTCCTGGATGCACTACTTCCCATTTAAGGCTGATACCCCAGCTATTTTGCTTCAATGAATGTTTCTTTTGCCTTTAATCGTTATACAGGTCCCCACTGGAGGGCAGCAAATACTTTTAGAGAGAAAAGTAGAGTCCCAAGAAACCTGAGAGCTGGACAAAGTGGGTGAAATACTGTATGTCACACAAATTGTGAAAAAGACAGTCTCAAACTCAAATGTCTCCTGAGATCAAGCGGGTTAGTAAGTGAGATAGTCTGGATATAGGAAGTGATAGGCGATGGTGAACAGAAGAAGACAATTTCTAATCAGCTCCAACTGCTGGTTGTGTCACAGGCATGTAGGGCCTGTGTTGCTAAATCTGATTTTTCAAGAGATACTAGAAATACCAATTTTATGTGAGTTCTCCTGTTTTTAAATGTTGGATCTTTTTTTTTTTTTTTAACAAAGAAACAGGATGAGCGGCAAAGAAATACGTGCAAGCCAGATTTGTTTTATGATGCTGGGTTTACAACTAACAAGCCTGCTTTTTGATAGCACTCTTGCAATGGCAGTCTGTTTCCACCATAATCAATAATGATGTTCTATGACTTTTTTTTCTTCCAAAAAATGACCTCGATCCTGGCTCATTTCATGAAATGGGATTTCACAGTGTTGTTCAGATTGTTCATTTTTTTCTGGAAACTTCCAGGGCCCATCTCTGCAAGATAGGCAGTGATGAGTTGTGACATGCATCCTGTGCATCAATTGTCAACCTGAATGACACAAAAATGAAAAGTTGTCATTTTGTACCAGAAACCTCTTTGCTTTATTTCCTGTTGTTTCAGCAATCCAAAGGGATGGTAATGTCTGGGTGTGAATCAGGGCTCTTTACTTTCTATCTAAGGATTTCATCTGAAAATAGGAAAATAGTTTACAGTATACTGTAACTATTAATCTTTATGTCACCTTCACCTATTCTGTTTTTCTTTTTCCTTATTCTACCTGAATTCTTCTTAACTCTGTACTGCTAGTGAGATAGTTTCCTGTGTTAATATCATTCTCTATGACCATTGCAGGTTTTTCTACTGTAACCATTATGATTTACTTTCTTTTTTAACTTGATACAAACAGAGGCAAAATAAAGTTTAAATAACATTTTATATACTTTCATTGGGTACTGTAACTACTTGTACGTGTTCCTGAGGAAAAGTTATTGATGTTGCTGTTCATTGCCATTGAGTCCATTCCAACTCATGATGTCCCTGTGTGTGCAGAGTAGAACTGCTTCATAGGGTTTTCAAGGCTGTGGCCTTTTGGAAGCAGATCAATAGGTCTTACTTCCTAGGCATTTCTAGGTGGGACTGAACTGCCAACTTTTTGGCTAGTATTCCAGTGCTTAACCATTTGAGCCACACGGGGACTCAAGGAAAAGTTAGTACTGGCTTAGTTTTGTTTTTAAATGCAAATATATAAACACGTTCAGCTTGTAATTCAATATCCAGGGAACTTTACTTTTCACCTTTTTATGGTGGGGTTCAAAAGTTTATGAACATTTATAAACTTTACTTGAAATTGTCTATGAAAGTGTTAAAAATTAACAGTAATGAGTGGATGAGGGGTAGTAAGGTCAAAGGTTTCAGATGGAGACTGGATTTTGTATATCTGCCATTCTACTAAGCTTTAGCTTTTGCAGAAGGTCATGATATATTCTCTCACAAACAACAGTCCTGACTGGTAAAAAAAAAAAAGTACCAGAGAAGGGGGCTGAAAATAATATCAGCAACAGAAAGACATTTACTAAAAAATAGGCACGATTATAAAATCAGTCACTTGAAACATTTATTGAACAACTGCTGCACGTACATGCGTGTATTGTGACATGGTCCAAAAGAGTAAGATGAGACTCTCGAACTAAAAAAATAAATAAAAAGTCGTAATATAAGGATATAAGGTGTGGGGGGGGGTAACAGTGGGAGCAGATTAAAATTTTCAGTGCCTTAAGTTCAGAGCATGTCATATACTATATTAAATCTCACCATGTTGTACACTCGATAATACCAGCGCTACCTAATGTTTGTTTGGAGTCCCTGAGTGGTTCAAATGGTTAATGGACTTGATTGCTAACTGAAAGGATGGAGGTTTGATTCCACCCAGAGGTGTCTAGTAAGGAAGGCTGGGTGATTTACTTCTGAAAACCGGCCATTAAGAACACTATGGAGCACAGTTCTACTCTGACACGTGGTGTTGTCATGAGTCAGAGCCAACTTGAACACAACATCATACTTTTTGCAAATAATGCGCCCACGTAAGTAATGTGTCCACACGTATAATGCTCACAGTGCACCTAGGGAAACAATGTGTGAGGGGAGTTGCAAGGTTCGCAAAAAACAAATTTATTTGCATTATTTGCATAAAAATACCCAAGTTTTTTGTTTTTTCCCTGCTTATAGCACATTCTCATTTGATTCTCACAACAACCTTTT
This sequence comes from Elephas maximus indicus, assembly GCF_024166365.1. NCBI lineage: Eukaryota > Metazoa > Chordata > Mammalia > Proboscidea > Elephantidae > Elephas > Elephas maximus. The sequence goes on along the minus strand of NC_064841.1, from coordinate 66,665,301 downwards.
TGATGTAAGAAGTGCCTATTCCATATTATACTCATTATACTCATAGGGGAAGCAAATTTCAAAGGTTTTGTGTATTTCCAAGCTTGCCCAGCTAGAAAAGGAAAGGACCAGAGATGGAGTTGAAGACTTTTTTGCACACCTGGTGCTCCTCCACAATGACCCTCAGGAATGGCCAACCCATGTATTCCTCACGACAAATATTTTTCATCAACACTTTGCAAATCCTTTACTTCATTTGGCTTATTGAGTGAACAAAAGAAAAAATAGCATCTACTTTCAAACACAGGCACGTATATGTACTTCTGCACAAATGTCAATACCAAATCAACGCTATAGCTGGTGTTTATGAAAAATATACAAACTGCAGGTGCTCTAAAGTTCTACAGCTAACTGTTCTGTAATCCTTTATCAGGTTTATTATAATGCCATCAAAGATTAAGTTGCATCAAAATAATATTGGGTTCTTGTTTAAAATACTTATTCCTGAGCATGAGACCAAAATTATTCAAAGTATCTGTGGTGGGTCCCAAAAATAAACCTTTTAACAGTTTCCCCAAAAGGCACATGAGGCACAAAGAAGTCTGAAAGCTAATGCTGGTTTACAGAATTTAGAAGCTTTGGGTGCAGGACGCCTATTTTATAAACTTACACTTTTCCAATTCTGGAAAAGAGGTAAATATTTTACAGAAAACAAGTAAGTCAGTAACCCTACCTAAGTTCTTGTTGCCATTACTCAAATGTAGTTGACTACTTTCTAGAAATAAGAAAGTTTGGTTTTTATGTGATTTGGGGGAAATTACAGGAAAATCAAGCAAACAAAACATTAGAATTAGACTTTCATCCAGGGAATAGGCTGACATGGTTGTAAGAGTAGATTGTAGAGATGGAGCCCAGAAGGCTGAATGAAAGGGTCCTTAAAAAAAAAAAAATCATTTAACATCTGCTGGAAACCCTGGTGGCATAGTGGCTAAGTGCTACGGCTGCTAACCAAGAGGTCAGCAGTTTGAATCCTCCAGGCTCTCCTTGGAAACTCTATGAGGCAGTTCTACCCTGTCCTGTAAGATCACTATGAGTCAGAATCGACTCGACAGCAGTGGGTTTGAAAGACCGAAGAATCAACTCAGTGGTACCGGATTTGTATTATTATTATTGTTATTATTGGTTTTGAAGGCCAAAGCAGAGGGTTAGAGGACCTCTAACAGTGTATATTACTTGTAGTACAGCAAAAAAAAAAAAAAAAAAAAGACAATTCATTGAAACATTAAGAGGAGAAGATTCTGAAAAATGTTTGATTATCAGAGAACAATAAATGGATTTCAATATACAGCTCTTAATTTTTTAATTTAATATGTATAAAATGTCATTGATAATATTTTTTTAATATAATCTTTAGGAAACAAATAATATCCACAAATGCTTCTATATGTTCTTTCCAAAAGTTAATCTCCCCATTCTAATTTTCCATGGGATTTTAATTTGCTATATTGGAAACCCTGGTGGCGTAGTGATTAAGGGCTACAGCTGCTAACCAAAAGGTTGGCAATTCGAATCTGCCAGGTGCTCTTTGGAAACTCTATGGGGCAGCTCTACTCTGTCCTCTAGGGTCACTATGAGTCAGAATGGACTCGATGGCAGTGGGTTTTTTGGTATGGTCCCTTGAATTTTAAAGTTTTGACTACTAATATGAATAGTCTTCATGATACAAGTAAAATTTGCAAAAGATTTTAAGAGAGGATCTGATTTGATGGACAGCAAGTTATGATTTGAGGCTGAAAATGAAGACAAAGTCTTACCAGACTAACCTAGAGATCAGAAAGTGGGGTGTGAGGGCCTCTGTGAAACTCTGAAAAGCTAGTAATGTTGGAAGTTGAAAGAAAATAAATCAAGAGAAAATAACATTTGGTACTTGTTGACATGTTGAGTGTCAGCAACAAGGGAGAGAGAAAGAACTCCCAATGGGCTCCAAAATGGCAAGGCAGAAGGGAAATGTGGATGATAACCCACTGCCATCGAGTAGATTCCGGCTCATAGCAACCTCGTTGGGTTCCCAAGACTGTAAATCTGTACTGAAGCAGACTGCCACATCTTCCTCCTGCAGAGCTGGTGGTGGTTTCGAACTGCTGACCTTTCAATTAGCAGTTGATCTCTTTAACCACTGTGCCAGATAGGAAGCATAAAAATTAGGTGAAATAGTTTCTTAAGGAAGAGAGCTGCATCCCGTAGGTAATCCTAGCTATGGAAACAATAGGATGAAAAAAATTCTGGGCAAGTTCAAATGCACCACAATGAAAAAGAAGTAGGAGTACCTGAAAACAGAGATACTGTGAGTCGTGGTGATTTAAAATGTGCTAAAAAAAAAAAAATTTTTTTTTTTTTTTTAGTGAATAAAGCCCTTAAAAGAGTGTGTATAGGGGGGAAAAAGGCAAACCAAATCACCAACCCTTCTATTGGAGATAAGAAAAGGCGCTTATAATGAATGTATAGAGTCAGAATATGTTTAGTCAAAAAAGGAAGGGCAGTAGGATTTCCCTTCAGTCAGGGAGCATCCTGGAGAAAAAAAAAAAGGCAAAGAAATATCCAAAACTATAGAGAGATGGGCCGTTGGTGCTTTCAGAACTGAAAAGCAAATCTCTACAGTTGACACTGCCAACACAAAATAAGGAATTACATGGGAAATACACTTCAAAAAACCCAATTAAATATCTGCAGTTCCTCCCCCTTCTGTTTTTGAAGTTGAGCACATTCAAAGTAAGCAAGGATGTCAAGCTTGTCATGTCCACGTCACATTAAAGGAATTGAGTAGATCTCTCTGATAATGACATGCTTTGGGTTCATAACACAGTAATTAATCAAGCCTTCAGTCTCCAGATCACTGCTTTTTTATTAAACTAGCAGATATTTGAGAATTTTCCTCAGTGCTTACACACATGTGTAGATTTCCTAGAGGGAAGATGGTGATTACAGTCCCCCAAATTGATTTTCCCATTCAGAGTTCTAATTACCAGTTAATTGCTCTAATCTGACAGCAGTGGCCCGGACGGGTAAATCAGAAGGCAGACATTTCAGCAAACTCCAATTAGCTGGGTGGCTTTCCCAAATTTGTGAGGCACTCCAGCACTGGTGTGCCTGTACCGCTATGCCATGCTACCACAGCCGCCCTGGTTTTAGAAGAAAGAAATAAAAAAGATAATTGGAAACAGTCAGGCAATTTCCGTGTGATTTAAACTTCTCAGTGGGCAGAGGCGAGCAATGGGGTAAAAACAAACACTAAACCCAATTACAATCCCACACACTGTGAGGTGACAACATAAGGGCACTGGAAACTGTGCCTGGACAACCACTGCTGAGGGGTGGAGGCTGTGAGCTGTCTGGGGAGGGTGATGGAATAGAGGACAGGACGTTTGCTACCAGGACTGATGTCCTCCTGGGAGGGGCAGCCAGTATTCAGGAAGTACAGAAGCAAGCAGTGCTATGCATTAAGGAAACGGTGCCTCTGAAGACATGGTCTGTTTCTTCAGTGGGTTGTAACCCAGTGGGGAGACTGATGAGTAATCTGACAATTAAAATGCAGTATGGTAAGCACTAGTATGGAGTCCCTGGATGACACAAACAGTTAAGCACTAGACTACTAGCAGAAAGATTGGCAGTTCAAACCTGCCCAGAGGCAATCTGCTTCTGAAAGGTCACAACCTTGAAAGCAGTTCTACTCAAGTCAAAGGCAACTAACAACAACAACAACATGAGAAACACTGTAATAAAGGTAAATGGAGAGAGTTATGGGAATATGTGGGAGACTGAGGTTGAGGTACAAAGACAGACGGTCATCCATTCACTTACACAATGATCATAAAAATGAACAGTAGTAGCTATCCAATATATTGGACAGTACTTGATGGTTTTCACAGCACATTCATATAGATTTTAACTTTCTTTGGTACCACAGTGTGAGACAGGGAAGCAGTGTGAGACAGGGAAAGTATTATTGGCTTACTTTTATAATATCTTCTTGGACAATCTATTGAAGGGCACACTAGTAATTAGTGACAAGGGCGGTGTCTTTTTTTGTTGTTATAATCCAGTGCTCTTTCCACACTGATTATTCTATGTTTTGAATAATCACTTGGGAAATAAAAAGCAGAGTTAACCTTGGAGTCTGCCTGTTAGACAGTACATAACATAGTATAATCGGGAAGACAAAACAGAGTGTAAGTGGAACAAAATTCAATAGAAACATGACTTGAATTATCAGTGTTGACCTCCCCAGCATTTTTCTCACAAAATCGAATGGCAAGCAGAAATAAGTTGGCGTTAGAGGGTCCCAGGCAGAGCTGGAGAAAAATGTAGAACAAAGCTCTAACTCACACACACACACACACACACACACAAAAGACCAGACTTACTAGCCTGACAGAGATTGGAGAAACCCTGAGCATATGGGTCCCAGACACCCTTTCAGCTCGGTAATGAAGTCACTCCCAAAGTTCACCCTTCAGTGAAAGATTAGACAGGCCCATAAAACAAAACGAGACTAAAGGGGCACACTAAACCAGGGGCAAGGACTTGAAGGCAGGAGGGGACAGGAAAGCTGGTAATAGAGAACCCAAGGTCGAGAAGAGAGAGTGTTGACATGCTGTGGGGTTGTTAACCAGTGTTTTAAAACAATATGTGTCCTAACAGTTTAATGAGAAGTTATTTTGTTCTGTAAACCTTCATCTAAGGTACAATTAAAATTTTAAAAAAAAAGTTGATTTTTTTTTTTTAAGTTTCTTAAAAGACATACCATCAGTGCTCCAGCAATCTGTATAATTGTTATTGAGTGTAATAGTTAGCAATCACAGGAATAAACCACAAAATCAAATGGTCAAGAACCAATGAAACTCTATATGCAAAGAAGACAAGCCTTTGCCTATGTGTAATTCTTGTCTCCTAAATAAAGCAGTAAAAAGACAGGTATCACCAGTTCACGATGATAGTTTAATTAATGCATACCAAGCATACTTAGTAAGCCCTGGTGGCACGGTGGCTAAAGTGCTCGGCTGCTAACTCACCAGCTGCTCAGTGGGAGAAAGGCGTTAGTAGTCTGCTTCCGTAAAGATTCACAGCCTTGGAAACCCTGTGGGAAGTTCTTCTCTGTCCTATAGGATCGCTATGAGTTGGAATCAACTTGACAGCAGTGAGTAACAGTGCTTCTATATTCTGTAAAGTGGGGTGCAAGGGCATGGTCTGACACCTTTGGTATCAGGATGTCAGATCAATGACACACACATTGATGGCAGTTATTAGCAGTCAGTAGTGTTCAGTTGGTGTAGAGTAAGAGTGACATCCAGTGGCTGGTTATATCGCCACTCCTGGATGGCAGGGAAGGTCATTAGGAGCACTGAGTAATCCATGTCCAGTACAGTTCTGTGATAGGTGATAATGAAGCTTGAGCAAAAGGTGTGACTGGCCTCTGGACTCCAGCATGGGAGTAGGGTTCTCATGGTGTTAATATTAGAGCAGAAGGGGCACGCTGATAGCAAAAAAGAAATACTATAAATTAACTTAATCATTAATATTCCCTACACTTAATTCTTAAGTTTTTACCACCTAGAAAAGACTCAGAGGAGATTTACGAATAAAGGAGAAAGCCCCCTTAACACGCATACTGCTATCAAGCCAGGTACCTTGATAAGGAGAACAGTGTTACAACACACATTGCTTCTTGGTTTAAAGACATACCTCCTTGCAGTGCACAGTTACTACATTAGCATCAAGAATGGCTTAAAGGGACATTTCAAGCTACAATATCTATAAATAAATTTCCCAGCACTCAGAAATAGTAATAACTTTACTTTTTAGTTTTTGACTGATCTCCTTTTTCTTTTAGCTTGGGAGGGAAACCAGTCTCTGAAACTTTGAATATTTAAATAGAGACTGTCATCATCTGCTAGGGTTGCTGACTCGCATTGCAAATGTGTCTTGACAAGGAGAGAGGGCATGCTCCCTGCTTTGAGTTGTTTATATATCTATATTTAATTTAAAACAACTAAAACTAAAGATACACCAGTGTCACACGCATGTACATATTTGCATGTGCATATTTTCATGGGGGGAGGTGTATGATCATATAGAGGATCTGTTGGCTGCACTTCTCATTCTGCTCAAATAGGAAGAATACGCAGATAGTGATGACGGGAACGGATGTATTTTGGCAAATTTGGGGCCTGTGAGTCCCTCTTTATGGAGAACAGTATGAGTAAAGCTAGAAGTAAGCCTGAGAGCTATCCATAAAATAGGTGGCCGAGATCCAGTCTAAACCTTTCATGCCCCCACTGGACTACTGGTACAGCCCACCAGATTATCTGCAACTCCTACCTCACAGCTCTAGGTCCCACAGACTGTATGTATGAATGTACAATGATTGAGTGATGCCTTCTTTCATTCCTACCAAAGCAAAGATAGAGTCTGTTTTTTCTATGTATACCCTGGCCTTTCACACACAGCAGTTATTTAGTAAATATATTCTTACCTCCAGAATCTAGAGGGAAAATCCACAAGTAGGAGAAAGGAAAGATGAGATAGGCAAATAGATTGGAAATGGGAAGGTCACAGGTATGCTCTGGTACTATTCAAGCACTGAAATGATTAAAGAATCTTCAGAACAACATCAATAAACATTAAGTAAGTTTACAAGCTAAAAGGAAAAAAGGCTACTGTTAGAGAGTAATCAAGAAATGTGCTCCACAGAGTACAGAAATGTGAGTGCTATTTCCTGCAATTGTGCAATGTAGTAACCCAGCCAGAAATGGTTTCATGAAGGTGGGACCTAAGATGCACCTTGGGGAATTTGAAAAATGGTGAGAAGAAGGGACTAAAGCCATTGCCATCAAGTTCATTCCGACTCATAGCAACCCTACATTCCAAGAAATGGGCAGAGTGTGGAAAAACTCATGGCAACCAAAATGAGCAGGATACATCTTGAAGACTTCCCTGAACTGGAGGATATTAAGGAATAATTGGGCCATATTGTAGATGGGTATATCCATGCTACAGTGTTTGAACTTTGAATTGTGGGCCGTGACTTTTGAGACAACTTCAAGGAATGTTAATTTGGTCATGGGGCCCTGATGGGGCCCTGATGGTGCCAATGGTTAAGTGTTCAGCTGCTAACTGAAAGGTCGGCAGTTCGAAGCCACCAGCTGCTCCTTGCAAACCCTATGGAGCAGTTCTACTCTGTCGTATAGGGTCGCTATGAGTTGGAATTGACTCAAAGGCAATGGGCAATTTAGTCATGATACGCAGAATGAATAGGGAGACACAAGAAAATGAGAGTTCAGTTAAGAAACTATTATAATAATCTGGGTTTTATTTCACATGAATGTGAAATATATTGACAATAAAAATAGTAAGATGAGATGAATGCAAAACATAGACAAATGTAAATAAGACTTGATAGGACCTAATGACTTCTGGAATTGACTCGATGGCAATTTTTTTTTTTTTAATGACTTTTGGGTTAAGTAGTCAAATACGGCCAATCCTAGTTCCTGGATGTGGTGACATTGGTAGAGAAAATTCATGGCAAGAAGGAGCTAGTTGGTGGCATGGAGAAATATTGACTTTGCTTAGAGACATTATGGCAAGAACCCAATGTGAGAATGTTCAATAGCATTAGGCCACAGAGGACTGGAGTTCAGATGGGAGGTCACTCATAGAAATGCAGGATTAAAGCTGTGAAGTTATCAAAAAAAAAAAAAAGGTCTTCTGTAAAGGAAAGACTATAAGTAGAAAGAACACATATCAAACTTTAACAACAACCACATTTCCAACGTAGTTGAAAAGAGAAGAATGATAGAAGTTACATTTTTATTGACTCAGTTGTCTGCTGGTTTAGTCTTCTGCTTATATAAATTATCATGTCATTATTTCTCTCCCATCCCAGCATCAGTTAGCTTGTTTAACCATTTAACTAAAAATTAATAAAGACTCTTATGATTCCTAAGCTTCTTTAAAATTATTTTACATCTGCATCGTATAGAGGCAAAATCACAAAAATTTGGCATCTAAAAGACCAGGACTCAAATCCTGGCAGTTACTTGGTATGCATATGCCCTTGGACAAGTTCCTTAAATTCTAAAATCTGAGACTTCAGGGTGATAGATACCCAATGATGTTTGATAATTAAATTCAATAATGCAGAAAAGAGACTATGTCAGGCCTCTGGCATATTCAGTCAGGGTTACTTCCCTAGTCCTCCCTACCTTTTTAGAAAATTCAGCATTAAAATTTAATATTTGTATATATCATTCACTCATTTATTTATTCATTAAGTCTCTGAGTTTATATCATGGTCGGGCACTTTTCCAGAAGCTGAGGATACAGCAGGAAAAAAAAAAAATAAAGTCTAGTCTTCTTGAGGCTATAGACTAGTGGGAGAGAGAGTAAAAAAGTAAACCAGTTAACTGAAAATATGTATAACACAATTTCAGGCAGTGATGAATTCTTTAAGACAACTAAAGCAGGATAAGAGAATGACAAGTTTTGTGTGGGGGTGGCTCTATTTTAGACGAGAGAACAAGACCTAAGCGAAATGAGACAGGAGAGAGAGCCACGGGACAACCGAGGAGAGAAAGCCTGCAGACTGCACTGCAAGGGTGATATCCATGGCAGTGAGATTGGCAAATGCCAGGAACAGCAAGATGGCAGGCCCATGTGGCTGGAGTGGCATGAACAAGGGGTAGCAGTTATTGGTGGCAGTAAGAAAACATAGGTCCTGTGAGCAATAGTAAAGAGTTTGTGTGTGTATATATACATATATATTTCCCCCTGAGATTTATGGGAACTTACTGGAAATTATAGAACCAATAGGTAACATCATCTACTTTGGAGGAGAGATGGAGTCCCTAAATTCAGTTAAATAAATGCTTACTAAACCTCTGCGTTGTGCTTTTCTGTGCCTCCCATTTCTTCCACTGCCCCATAATCTACCTATCAATGTTGTACTGAATTCTATTCTAGGTGAACCAGATCCTTATGCAGCAAAGATATTTCAAAGTCCAAAGGAGAAAAAAGTACAATTTTAAAGAGTTTAGGAAGAGAGATTTTAGAAAAATAGAAACTTCTAGTGCTCTATACCTTTTCCCTACACCATTTCAAATAGAAAAAAAAGAGAGAGAGACAGAGAATGCCACCATATGTCATTCGATACTGTTGGCATTGTTTAGACAAAGACACTGGTGAATACAAATCAACGGTGGAGGCTTGACTTTATGTTTAAGAACAAACGTAGCAAAGACTTTAAGTTGTAGATTGGCATCTACATAATTAATCCATTTAATAAAAATCTGAGAATTTTTTAGAAAAAAAAATTAGAACATATGATACTTTACAAATGTCTGCTAGAAAAAAAACACGAAATCAGCAGCAATAATTTCTGGCCACCAAGATACTGCAAACAACTACTTCCAAAGAGAGTAGCCGAGGAACCAAGGGTGACTTTATCACTATGTAGCTTGTAGTATTTTACACCTTGTTTCCCTTTAGCTAGTAATGGTAGTTCTAGCAAACAAACCACCAAACAATTTCTTAATAGTCATTTATTGTAACCCTACCGGCGATCTGCTTCCAAAAGGCCACAACCATGAAAGCCCTATGGAGTGCAGTTCTACTCTGCAACACATAGGGTTGCCTTGACTCAGAGTGGACTCAGTGGTAACTGGTTGGTTGGTTGGATCTTAAGGTTAAATAGTAGGTTTCGTACACTGCCTCCGTATCCTTCCATATATGAAAGCTGGTGCTCAAGGATGTTAAGCGACTTGCCCAATACCACTCAGTTAATAAGTACCTGGACCAAGACGGGAACTCAGTCAGATCCATCAGGCTCCAAAGCCTCTGCCCTTGATATCTTATCAGCAGAGTAGGGAGGTTTTTCAGAGTATTAAATACACTGAAAATAAAGAGAGATTACTTTTTTGCAATATATATATATATATATTTATATATATATAATTTGAGAAACATATAGCTCATGTAGTTAATCTCATGGCTCCTCCGTGATATTAGTTTCCTAGATAAGAAGGTTCTAGTTTCTCTTTTTGTAAATATGAGTGGAATCAAATTATCATTGAAGTACATTAAATAAAACAAATTACCATTGGATATTAAATGGGCATATTAAAATAATGATAATGACAGGAGTATTTTCAGTGGAATATTCAGATCAATAGTCTAAACCCAAAGTATTTATAACTTCAGGTTGTTGCTGTTGTTAGGTGCCATCGACTCGGTTCCAACTCATAGTGACCCTATGTACAACAACTGAACGAAACACTGCCCGGCCCTGCGCCATCCTCACAATCGTTGCTATGTTTGAGCCCATTGTTACAGCCACGGTGTCAGTTCATCTTGTTGAGGGTCTTCCTCTTTTTCTCTGACCATCTACTTTACCAAGCATGATGTCCTTTTCCAGGGACTGCTCCCTCGTGATAATATGTCCAAAGTACATGAGACAAAGTCTCCCTTCCTTGCTTCTGAGGAGCATTCTAGCTGTACTTCTTCCGAGACAGATTTGTTCATTCTTCTGGCAGTCCATAGTATATTCAATATTCTTCGCCAACACCATAATTCAAATGCATCGGTTCTTCGGTTTTCCTTATTCATTGTCTAGCTTTCACATGCATATGAGGTGATTAAAAATACCATGGCTTGGGTCAGGTTCACCTTAATCCTCAAAGTGACATCTTTGTTTTTTAACACTTTAAAAGGTCTTTTGCAGCAGATTTGCCCAATGCAATATGTCAGTTGATTTCTTGACTGCTACTTCCATGGGTGTTGATTGTGGATCCAAGTAAAAAGAAATCCTTGACAACTTCAATCTTTTTTCCGTTTATCACAATGTTGCTTATTGGTCCAGTTGTGAGGATTTTAGTTTTCTTTATGTTTTTGTGTAACCCATACTGAAGGCTGTAGTATTTGACCTTCATCAGTAAGTGCTTCAAGTTCTCTTCAATTTGATACTTATATGCCTTTTTTGTTCAGTGTTTTTAACTTTCTGAGAAACGTATTTCAAAATGTAGTTAAAATTAATTTAAGCATACTTTTTATCTAAAAAATATTGTTGAGATACATTTTTCCCTCAATACTATTTCTTTGGAAGGTTTATTAGTCACTGAAATAGATTAAAACAATGAGAGATGGGAACCTCTCTAAGGCATTGAGTATTTGGTTTGGTTCTGTTGTTCAATTTTAATGAAGCAATGTTCAGATTACTAAATTAGAAGGGACTTGTATTATTGTTAGTATGTACAAATGACACCATTGTCTGCCAGATATTTGGTTCCAGATGCACTTTCTGGTTTTTTCAAAGAATTCTTTAATAGCACATAAATATAAGAGGTTGGCACAGCTCACAGAGGTACTTCAGGATCAGGAGGCAAGGGGAAGTAGAAAAGGTGATTCTTTGACATCTTTTATGACTTTGTTTAGTCATTTATTTTTGTTAATTGACAGAGCTCACTAGAAATTGGGTAGAATATGAGTAATCCACAGTAAAAAAAAAACAAAAACAGTCGCTGTGGAATTGATTCTGACTCATGGCAACCTTATGTGCAACAGAGTAGAAAACTGTGATACACAGGGTTTTTAATGGCTGATTTTTAGGAAGTAGACCTTCTTCTGAGGTGCCTTGGGTGGACTCGAACCTCCAACCTTTTGGTTAGAAGCCAAGTATGTTAACTATTTATACCACCTAAGGACTCCAATCTGTAGTAGTTGGGTGTATTTATTATAACAGAAAAGTTCACAACTGGTCTCAGATATTTGGGAAGAAACAAAAAATATATCTTTAAGAAATTACTATCAGTATTTATCTCTAAACACACTTGTATTCACACATATATACGAGTATTCACAACCATATTCAAAACCCATAGTTCATTCTATAAAAACTTTATAGAAAGGGGGAAAATGTATGTGGACCAAACGAGTTAGATTTCATAGGTGGGGTAGATCTTGAACAGGGCTTTGAGGATGGTTCGCATTTGGTAATGGGGAGCTGGAGAGAAGCAGAAGGACATTATACTTGGTGAAGATAGCAGAGTAAAAGCAAGACACAGAGGCCAGTGAGCATATCATATTTGCAATGCAGCCAGAAGACCACCCTGACTGTTATGAAGAGGCTGCCTATAGGGAAGGCGCTGAAGTGTGTTGGCTACAAGGTAAGGCTAGTTGAGAAAGATTTAGACTTGCTTTAATAGGTGAACTGTTTATATAAGGAGAACCATGATGGAAGTGGTGGTGTTTAGTGTTGGTAAGAGACGGATAATAGGGTGGCTTAGCTGATGGCAAGGGACATCATGAAAACAGAAGAATGAGTGAGATTACAAAGGAAGGACCAACAAAATTGAACTGTATATGGGCACTAAATTAGTGGTGGTAGCTGGTGGTTGCTGGCAAGCCACCTCTGACTCATAGCAACCCCATGTGCAACTGACCGTAGTGTTTCCTGTTCCTGTACCATCTTCACAATTGTTGGCATGCTGGAGTCCATCGTTGGGGCTGCTGTGTATTTTGAGCGCCTTGCAACCTAGGGGGCTCGTTTTCCAGCACTACACTAGACAGAGTTCTGTTGGGATCCACAGGTTTTCTCTGGCTGCCTTTCAGAAGTAGATCACCAGGTCTTTCATCCGAGTCTGTCTTGGTCTGGAAGCTCCACTGAAATCTGTCCACCATGGTGACCCTGCTGGTATTTGAAATATCGATGGCAGAGCTGCCAGCATCACAGCAACATGCAAGCCACCGCAGTAAGACAAACTGACAGATGAACGATGGATGCTGGTACAGGCAGACAATTCCTACTGGATAGAATAACATATTACAACCATTTCTTTAGTAAATAACTTGGCATCTTGGACTTTCCTCTGCCTGATTTACCTAAACAAGCATCATAGACATTTGATCCATCAGCTACCCTCCCCAAGTAGCTCAAGGATATATACTTCCCTTCTCTTGTCTCATCACAGCCCTTCACGGCATGTGCATAGGTATTTCCCCTCTGGGGTTTAAAGGGAATTTGGGGTTTAGAGGAAGTTTAAAGTCTTTCTAACCTTGAGATTACATTAATGTTATTTTAGATTCAGAATTTTCTCCTGCACATAACAGATAATTCATGTAATTGAAAGAGATTTGAATCCCAGATGTTTGTGCATTTGTGATTGCAGACTTCCCTCGGGGAGTCATTCTGGTTGCAGCTAGAGACACAATGGAAAGGCAGCCTCAGAGCAAGCAACCAGCGTCAGTTAAATTCAGATGTCAAACCTGGCTCTTTGGTGACAGCCCTGGAGGGTAACATGGTTACGCTAGGTCTCACATCAGTTTCTGAGTGTTGCCAATTATGATATTACAAAGACTGCCTAACAAAGACTGGCATTGTAACAAATGACCACTCTCAATGACTGTCCCTCCTGTGCTCACTGGTGGCAGAACAGGCTCTTTTTTTAAGGAAGCAGATTTCCATGAATAGTAGTGAAATCTCAGGAGAAGAAAAAGAAAAAAGTTGCTGGAGAATTGACTCCAACCCACGGTGACCCTATGTGTGTCAAAGTGGAACTGTGCTCCATAGGGCTTTCAATGGCTGATTTTTTGGAAGTAGATAGCCAGGCCTTTCTTCCGAGGTGCCTCTGGATGGTCTCAAACCACCAATCTTTTTTTTTTTTATTGTGCTTTAAGTGAAAGTTTACAGTTCACGTCAGTTTCTCGTACAAAAACTTAAACACGTGGTTATGTGACCCTAGTTGCTCTCCTTGTAATGTGACAGCACATGCCCACTCTCCACCCTGTATTTCCCGTGTCCATTCAACCAGCTCGCTCCTGTCCCTCTTTGCCTTCTCATCTTGCCTCCAGACAGGAGCTGCCCACTTACTCTCATGTGTCTACTTGAGCTAAGAAGCACACTCTTCACCAGTATCACTTTATGTCTTATGGTCCAGTCTGATCTTTGTCTGAAGAGTTGGCTTCAGGAATGGTTTTAGTTTTGGGCTAACAGAGAGTCCAGGGACCATGTCCTCTGGGGTCCCTCCAGTCTCAGTCAGATCATTAGGTCTAATCTTTTTACTAGAATTTGAGTTCTGCACCCCACTTTTCTCCTGCTCCATCAGGGACTCTGTTGTGTTTCTGTCATGGCAGTCATTGTCAAACCACCAAATTTTGGTTAGCTGCAAAGCTTTTCTTAACCATTTGCACTACCCAGGAACTCCCTGTATAGGAGACCCAAACAACCCTTTGCCATGGAGTTGATACAGATTCACAGCAACCCTATAGTATGGAGTAGAACTGCCCCATAGGATTTCCAAGGAATAGCTGGTGGATTTGAACTGCTGACCTTTTGTTTGGCAGCTGATCTCTTAACCACTGTGCCAGCAGGGCTCCCTTAGTAGAAAAGGGGCTACAAAAGGGTGGCGGTCCTCTCCAGAAATTGAGGTGTTAGATATAGACATAAGACAAATACCATGAAAAGATTTTCCAGTGTTGGGTTGTTTTTAAGTGACAGACAAGTGGCCTGGACATTGTATAAATACTTTCCTTTCAGAAATAAAAATATTTGTTGACATGTTTGACACCTATGACAGCATCATCTGTTCAGCTTGTTGCTTTACTTAAGGTGATTGTTGAATATGATGACCCATAAATGAAACAATATATGCTTTTTTTTTTTTCAATCTATGCTTGTTTTTTTCTCCGAGCTTGGCTAACTTTCCGTGCCATTCTGCAGAGAGGAAGGGCTGGGCACACTCCCATGATTCCTCCAGGCAGCATTTGGACTCCTCCGAGTGTATAGGGTTGCTGTGAGTCAGAATCAACTTAATGGCAGTGGGTTCAGTTCGGTTGGGTGGAAAGTTTATAAAGGTTTGCAGTGGCCTGGGCATTGACATATATTGGGAACGGCTCGGAGGCTACTGTTCTGTTAGAGGCCGTTTTTACTTGACAACTCAGTCAGAGTAGCGCTGTGACTTTGGATAGCATGAGAATTACCAGTGGGACCCAGAAACGTAGCTTTATGACAGGTTGTGCATGATTAGGTTTTAACACAGGGATAGGATTTTGAAGAAACCTGGGTTTTGTTCAGTGGGCCGGGATTTTCCTCTGCCCTCCTCGCTTCCAATGACTATATGTGGAGCTGTGCCCTTCTTCTTCAAGGGGTCAGCTGGAAAGTTGCCTTTCGCCAGCTGAGATCTGAGACTGATCTGTATACATTGGAACGGGATTTTCTGCATTTTCCCTGAATGGCAAGCTTCAGAAGGAAATCAACTCTGATTAGTATCTGGGTGATTCCCACACACTGCCCTTGAGAAACTCATCCTAATAATTACAGCTTCAACTTAATGTAGCTGTAATAACACCAAGCAATTTTCATTTTGGTGTCTCACAAAGCTACCACCTTTCCAGAGCACGGTTCTAAATTTTAATATCTTCCCGTTCTAGCTGATTAAACAACAAATCCAGTTAAATAACAAGCTTTCACTCAGAGAGAGATGACGCAGAAAGAAATCTGCACTCTGATCGTCCCGCTTGTAATCATGGGACGTGCGGAAGGCCTGAGACAGATTTCCTGAGGACCTGTGTGTCGTTTTTCATCTATATTCAATGGGTCCTGTGAACAGGGAAACAGAACTGCAGGAGGTTGTCCCTGTGGGCTGGACCACTTTTTAATTTCAGAAAGTCATATAATGTTTTCATGAATTTTCCTTCATCTTTGAAAAATATTGCTGTGCGACACTATTTTACAATTACTCTTAGAAATGTAGCCTTTCTAACTGGGAAGCCAGTGCTTGTGGCCTGACCATTCCAGCTCATGTATATAACTGGTTCCGTAGTGACCCTACAGGACAGGGTAGAACTGCCCCATAGGGTTTTCAGGGAGCAGCTGGTGGATGCCAACTGCTGACCTTTTGGTAGCAGCCAAGCTTTTAACCACTGCACCACCAGGGCTCCATATAATTGTTAGCAATGAATAATTTTAAAGAGTAAGGATGTTTTTCCCCCTTGGCTCCATAACTATTAATATCAAATGAAAGGGCACACCGATATCAAGGGGAACATAGACTCCTTGCCTTCCCAATTTCATTTAACGTTACCTGTTGACTTCCAGGAAAGCCTCTGGCATAATTTCACATTTTCCCTAGTATCCTCATCCTCCCTTAAACTTCCACTCTTGGCTGTACTATCTCCCCAGGCCCAGGGAAATAACTCTAATTGCATCTGTTTTCTTTCCTGAAATGTGTTGCTTAAATGTAGGAGAAAACTACTTGGCAACCCTAACTTCTCATCCCTCCACCTCCCACAGTTTCTCAGTTCTTCACAAGAGTGTGTTTTCCCTGTATGCAGAATTTGGTACGGTTCCATCTTTAAAAATAGCAGCTATTTAAATGGGAAAAGCTTTCCCTTATATCATCGTTGAGCCAAATGTTTTTCTGAAAACATACATTCTGTATTTTCTAGCAGAGGAGATGGATTCTAAATGGATTCAGGATTTATCAAATCTCCGAGTTTTCTGTGGGTTGATGCATTTAACAACTAGGTTCACGTAAGCGTCAAAAAGAAAATATAGGAGTTAAGAAACTATCCTATATAAGTGCCGTATATATGTATGTGTGTGTATATATATATATGTAGCACTATATATATATGTAGCACAATATATGTATATAAAACAACAACAAAAAAAAACCAAACCCATTTCTGTTAAGTTAGTTCTACCTTATAGGGACTCTACATAACAGGGTTTCCAAGGAGCGGCTGGTGGATTCAAACTGCCGATCTTTTGGTTAGCAGCTGAGCTCTTAACCTGTGCAACACCCAAACCCATTGCCGCCCAGTCGATTCTGACTGATAGCAGCCCTATAGGACAAAGGAGAACTGTCCCATATGGTTTCCAAGGAGCACCTGGTGGATTTGAACTGCTGGCCTGTTAGTCAGCAGCCATAACTCTTAACCATTACACCACAAGGGTTTCCATGTATATATACATATATGTATAGACACACACGTGTGTGTGTGTGTGTGTGTGTATAGAGGAAATGATTTTGAACTCTTTTTCTATAATCTCTAACATACTAATTCTTCCTTTCAGTTTCTGTTCAGCTGCAAATTCTGTGAAACCTTGTTCATCTATGTCACTGGCAAAAATATCCTGAAGTGTTTAGTGTAAAATAAAGAGCCTACATTTGGCACAAGTTGCATGTTAGATTTCCTATTAGCTAAGTGACCTTGGGCAGATGACCTTCTCTCTGAAAGCAGGGGATTACTCATCCATGAAATGAAGGAATTGGGCTAGAGGATTACTTAGGGATTTCCCTCCGTTAAAAGTTTTATGATCCAATATGTTTTAAAACGTTGTGCTGAATTTTAAAATCTTCTTTCTTCTGCGTGCTAAGAGATGGAAATGCAGAATATACGTGGGTCTGAACTGATGGTCATTACCTCCACCCTCCCTTGATGGATAAAAGCAAATCAGCAAACGTTGGTCCAAAAGCCATACAAAATGGACAGCTGAGGGATAATAGTTTGCCAAACCTTGTGTTGATCTATGGCAATGTCTCCACAACTTCCAAGGAACCTCCTCTGCTATCTGTTTTTTCCCAAATATTTGGAAACCAGTCATCAATAGACTGATCATAAATAACTAAGACAGATCCCCTACTGGTGTAGTGGTTAACTGCTACGGCTGCTAACCAAAAGGGTGGCTGTTCAAATCCACTAGGCTCTCCTTGGAAACCCTATGGGGCAGTTCTACTCTGTCCTACAGGGTCACTATGAGTCGGAATTGACTCGATGGCAACAAATTTATTTTTTTTTAGGACAAATTATTTTTGTCTCCTGTATGTCCCCTTCTTTTCCTCTGTATAAAAATTATCTTTGATTCTACAAGAAGTTCCCTTCTCAGATATCTCCAGAAATTAACCTAATAAAAAGGAACCTTTAATTTTCTAACTCTAATGTTAAAATTTATTTTTGCCTTTAAGGTTGAGTAACTTGTGGGTTTTTCCCCCCCCTTAATATTGCTTCATTAGCTCATACTATGTATCTGTGTTATGAGGCCCAGGGTGGTTATAAAATTGTAATATGTGGTACAGTTTATTCCTGTCAATGTCTTAAACTTACCAATTAGAGAGAATTCATATTTAATTAGTAGGAAATGTCACCTACTTCCAACTAAGGGCAAATGAGAAGTAACTATAGAAACCAAAGCTTTTCTAATCTTCTGAGTAAAGAGAAAATAGAGTTTCTAGCCCCAAATTTTGTGAATCACCTCTTCTCTGTGGAAAGTTCTGTCCTGATAGCATAGCTTTAACACAGAGCATTCAGGACACACATTTATGTATGTAGCGCAATATTGGAAATATTTTATTTCTTCATTTAAAGATGTCTTTGTGTTAATTATATGAAACCGTGATGGCTGAACAGATAACAATGGATCAGCTTCCAGAATACACATTTAAGAAAATTCTTCTGGCACTTTTCAGTTTCTTAGTACTTTAAAGTCTTGTAGCCAGGCTGTTTTTCTCTGGCCTAATAATAAGCTTTCCTGGTTTCCTTATCAATACAACAATTCCAATGATGGCTTTTCTTTCTTGTGAATTTGTATGGCTGCTGTATTTGAGTATATGTGTATATATATGTCGCTTATCGCTTATGAGTCAGAATTGACTCGACGGCAGTGAGTTGAGTTTTTTACATATATGTATATATTCTTATTTACTGTATTTTTGAACTGTATCACAGGCAGGCAGCAAATAACATCTGTTGGGTAGCATTAGTGTTTTCAAAATGTATATGCAAAGTATGATGTGAATACGTAACAATTTGAGAGATTAATTATTTAAGTTGGTTCCCTTTAAGCTATGTATATTTTTATTTATTTTTTTACATTATTACCATGTGTTTTGAAAACAAAAGTTAAAACCAAATATGTGGAATCTCTACAGTTACACAAAACACAAGTTAAAAAGACTTTAGGGAGTTTTACCTAACAATGTTTTGTCAGCCCGTTCTCCATATCCACAGATCAGAGCGCTGAGTTACATATGATATACTGAGGACCAAATAAATATTCAAGCCAATAGCCCTGACTGAGTAAAAACTCAGGTATTTATTTGTCTAATATCCAAAATTCTTAATAACTATAATTTCGGTGGAGCTCTGTAGGATATGTTCAAAGTGTTTATTTTGGTGGCATTTGGTAAAATTGCTCCATGTAAGTTATAAGTATTTACGAATGTTTTTATCCTGATATTTAGCGGTAGTAAAAAAAAATCTCTCAGGTCAGTACTTGGGAAAAAATATATCATTTCTCACATTAAATAACTGAAACTTTGCAAGAGGCTAAATTAACTTTTCTTCCAGTATCTTAATAACCCCTTGCCACCAAGTAGATTCCAACTCAAAGTGACCCTATAGGACAGAGTAGAACTGCCCTATAGAGTTTCCAAGGAGCACCTGGTGGATTCGAACTGCCGACTTTTTGGTTAGCAGACATAGCTCTTAACCACTACACTACCAGGGTTTCCTGTGTCTTATTAACCGTGATGGATTTGCAGAGGCTTGGTTAAACACTCTTTGTACATTGAGAGAGAGATTGCTAAGGCATTGTTAATGAAATATACTACCAGCTGAAGGCCTGTAGAGGCTTGGGTATAAATTGGTTTCTTTCTAGCAATTGATAGCATATCATTGGAATCATTCAACATAGAGAAGTCTGGTATGAAGATCCATACTTATTTGAACCGGAAATCCTTCTGCAGCATAGGTATGGTAAGATATTTATGCATATCTAAAAAAAAACCTCTAAAATCCTGTAGATTATTGAACTCAACATTTAATATATTGGCAGTTTGAAAATACTGTTCAGGCACTTTTACCTTAATACGCATGTGGTTTTAAGTAAGTCTATGTCTATTCCTTACTGTTTATTGTATATTTCCCCAGTAAGTCTTTTAAGAGTCACTGTTTAATTCCCATAATGTTCCTAGAACACTGCAATATGTCTTTGTGCTGTTGATTGGATTGGTTGGAAATACAGTGTGTTCTGTCCATAATCTCCAAATCAATAGTTTTTTTTTTTTTTTTCTTTCTTTCTTTTTAAGCGTCAGGCTAAATAACTCACAATTACATTGATCCTGAGTTGTTTTAGCTTCTAATCTGGTGTTTTAGACTATTCAATTAAATAAGAATTACTTATCAGTATATGATTTCCATTTCTTTCTTGTTCTGTAGTTACAGGACCTTATACATAAAAACCATTAGAAGAGTATGCTTTGTCTTATTAAAGATTTAATTACTCTGGTGTCTAAGGTTAGGCAATAGGACCCACACCAGTATTTTAGGCTAAATTAAAAATTCCAACAGGCATTTGATTAGTCACTGAATAATTTAACCTGTCAGGTATTACCCTAATCTTTGTCTTATTAAGTCCTACTTATAAAACAAGGGAGCCCGGGTGGCACAGTAGTTAAGCATATGGCTGTTAACCAAAAGGTCAGCAGTTCAAACCCTCCAGCCGCTCCCTGGAAACCCTACGGGCCAGTTAGTTCTACTCTGTCCTATAGGATCACTATGAGTCAGAATCAACTCAACGGCAGTGAGTTTGGTTCTTCTTATTTTTGGTTTATAAAATAGTTCATATTCCAGTTAAAATATTTGAGTGCCTGTATATAAATTTGTACTAATATGTACTCTCATGTGCTAGAGATACAAACGTACAGCAAAGAGGAAGAAATTGCTAAGATTGCTAATTCTGAACGTATCAACATATATTAGCCTATAGCTAATGGTTTGAACAAAGGTATGGTCACTCGACGGCACTGGGTTTTTATGGTCATATCCAAACCATTCCTGCATGATTCTGCCAATTTAGGAAAATCCACAGGAATATAAATGTTGAGAGAAATGTACCTTTTAAAATGTTTTCTTCCTAATATTTCCTGTGACTATGGATCAGATTTTTATGCTTGATAAAGTCTATTGGAATATAATGTTTTTTAAGGATTATGGTTTTAAAAATAACAGATATTTTGTCTTATGTGTAGTTAGAAACTTCCCTGTTGACACCAAAATACTTACTTGTTGACCTATTATGTTAGGTGCCTTTGAATCAGTTCCGACTCCTAGTGACCCTATACACAACAGAACAAAACACTGCTCAGTCCTGCACCATCCTCCCAATTGTAATGCTTGAGCCCACTGTTGCAGCTACTGTGTCAATCCATCTCATTGAGGGTTTTCCTCTTTTTTGCTGATGCTGTACTTTACTAAGCATGATGTCCTTTTCCAGACACAGATCCCTCCCGATAATATGACCTATTATGGTTTCCTTTTATGAAAATTTTAGAAACAACAGTGCTTTCTTCTAAATTATATGAACCAAAACAACCAAAACCAAACCCATTACCTTCGAGTCGATTCTGACACATAGCTACTCTGTAGGACAGAGTAGAACTGCCCCATAGGGTTTCCAAGGAGCGACTGGTGGGTTTGAACAGTAATACACAAAGAGAGAAATTAGAAAAATATTTCAGGTTGTCAAAAATGTTCTAAACTCTGCATTCAAAAGCACTTCATTTGACCTGACATTATGTATGTGGCAAAACCCATAGGACGGTACAACACAAAGAGTGAACTCTAATGCAAACTATGGACTTGAGTTAATAATGTATCAATATTAGTTCATCAGTTGTAACATATGCACCACAGGAAGACAAGATGTTAATAAGGGGAGTCTGTGCAGCCCAGAGAAGGCATGTGGCAAGTCTCTGTCTTTTCTGCATAGTTTTTCTGTAAACCTAAAGTTGCTCTAAAAAATAAAGCCGATTAAAGTGTGAAAAAAGTATATCATTTGTATAAAAAGATAATTAAATTCAAATTCACACTTAAAAAATATATTTTTTAAAAACAATGCGATCTTTGTGGCAGAAGACATATAGTAGCAAAAATGGCAGTTTTTTTTCTTCTTATTCTGGAGAGATTTGCCCCATCAGAGTAGCATGGTGCTAATAGTTTTACTATTTTTTAAAAATTTCTCACCCCTTGATTTCTGCCACCCTGGGAGGGCCACTCCCACTACCCCCATCTCTTGATCTGCCTCTGCCCCTAAATCACTGAGATGTTGCTATTTTTCTCACCCAGGTCTCATTTCTTTCTTTCATTCTTTTTTTTCTTTTTACTTTTTCCACTTTCTATTATACTTACATTAGGGTAAAATATTGCATAAATTATAGCAGAGATCTAGTAAAATGTAACCACAAATTTAAAGCACATTCTTGGATTTTATTTGGATTAGCAATTTAGGGCCTTCAGGGAGTCATTTAGCATCTTTTGATTCAGCGTATCTATTTCTAGTAAAGCCTGATTCTCTACTGGTAGTTTTCAATCCTGGCTGCACTTCTGAAACCCTGGGGAGCTTAAAAAAAAAAAACTTATGACTTAGTATCACACCAGACCAATTAAATCAGAATCTCTGGGGACTGGAATTCTGGTATCAGTGTTTAAAGCATTTCCACAGGTGACCCTCAGATGCGGCAAAGGTGGCAAACCACTGCTCTATACAGAAGAACAGGCTGCTCCCTTATAAATATTAATCATAAATTTAATCATAGAGTGTACTAATTCATCATCACATAGTTGGCTGGAAAATTATTTGAAACAAGAGGATAAGTAAAAGCATTTGATAATTTAGGCTATTTGAGGAGAGCTGTTATTTATCTCTTGTCAACACAAATTGAGAGGTAAACAGTTAAAAGTTCCAGGACAGTGATAAATTATATTTATAGCTTAATAAAGTAAGGCATGAAAAGAGCCCTGGTGGTGCAGTAGTTAAGCACTCAGTTGCTAACCGAAAGGCCGGCAGTTAGAACCCACCAGCTGCTCCGCGGGAGAAAATGTGGCAGTCTGCTTCTGTAAAGATTACAGCCTTGAAAACCCTATGGAGATCTGTTTTCATATGTATTTCCTCCCACAAGCTTGTGAAATCTGAGCAGACAGGGTGAATGTCTTATTCAGGCCTGCATGTGAGCACCTATCACAGTCTCTGGCTCATGCAAGCCCTCCGTAAACACTACAAGAAAGAAGGAGATGAGAGAAAGCAAAGGACTCTTGGTCACTCACCTGAACTCAGCAGCAAGGCTGTGTAAACAGTCTCCATGAACTTCACCAGAACACTTACTCGTATCTTGCCTTTTGAGCTTCTCACAATTTTTTAAAAATATTGGTATTTCTTACGTGTATCCTCACAACTGGACTGATAAACAACATCATGGTAAATGGAGAAAAAATTAGAAAAGTTGCTAACAATTTTATTCTACTTGGAGCAATAATCCATGGCCATGGAAACAGCAGTCAAGGAATTAAAGGACATACTGCATTGGGCAAATCTTCTGCAAAAGACTTTTTAAAGTTTTACAAAGTAAAGATATCACTTCGATGACTAAGGTACATTTGACCCAAACCATGTTCTTTGCAATTGCCTATATGCATGTGAAAGTTGGCTAGTGAAGAAGGAAGACAGAAGAATAATTGATGCTTTAGAACTGTGGTGTTGGAGAAGAATACTGAATGTACCACGGACTGCCAGAAGAACAAAGACATCTTTCTTAGAAGAAATACAACCAGAATGCTCCTTAGAAGAGATGACAAGACCTCTGCCCCCTTATTTGGACTCAATGGACTCAAACATACCAATGATCATGCATATGGCACAGGACCAGGCAAAGTTTCATTCTGTTATGCATAAGGTCGCCATGAGTCAGAGCCAACTAGGCAGCAACTAACAATGACAACACGTAATTAAAGATCTCACACGTAAAAATGAAGCTCAGGGTCAATAACTGCTGAGGCCTGCTTTTCAAATTATTGAGCATCATAATTTTTAGAAGTGCCATCTCCATAGATGTATCCAAGAAATAAAAGGCTTCTCTCGATATATGCGAAAGGCCCTGGTGGCATAGTGGTTAAAGCGCTAGGCTGCTAACGGAAGGGTTGGCAGCTGGAACCCCCAGCTGCTCTGCAGGAGACAGACGTGGCAGTCTGCTTCCATAAAGATTTACAGCCTTGGAAACCCTATGAGGCAGTTTTACTCTGTCCTATAGCGTCGCTGTGAGTCAGAATTAACTCAATGGCAGTGGGTTCAGTATTTTCGGTTTTGGTGTATATATATACACACACACACACACACACACACACAAGGATATGTTTTCTATGCTGATCCTCCAATGTGGGCTTTAGTTTCACAACTTAGGAACCTTTTAAGTGAAATACTTCTCTGGTGAATAGAAATTCTATCCAGGGTAGAGAGGGAAGGTTTAACAAAGGCCAGTTCTAACATTTCCACCTAGTCAAGCAGTTTACCTAGATGTCCTACTGGAAGCTGTCAGTGTCCTCTTGCACAATTTGATAGTGACAGTAAGCATCTTATAACTACCGTGATCCTAGTCTATGATAGTAGTCCCAGTAGGCAACACTTTCAGTTGTTGGATCATGTCATTTAGAGACTACAACTTCAGCCTGGCAAGTCCTGTTTTTAATCACCACGTGCAGGGCATTATCGTGTTATTTCTCTTTTTTCCTTCATGTGAGTTTTTTAGTAGTCAACCAGATCATTAACTTAACTTTCTTACAACTGAAACAAAGCAGGGAGGAAAAATAAGAGAATCAGGAGAAAGTCCCCAGAAGCACAGTCATATCAGGCAGCCCACTGATTCAAGCCATTTATTGTTACTGCTTTCATACATAGATTGTAGAATAGATGAACCAAACCAAAATGGAACAATGAGCACCACTGGCTCACAAAATGCCAATTATCTATTGTTTGTACGGAACATCACTTTATGACAGACACATGAACAAACTAGATGGAGGAAATTACCACCGCTGAGTGTTTTCCAAATTACACTACTATCACTTTACCAGTTGGCATTGAGTTGATTTCAACTGATGGCAACCTCATGTACGTCAGTGTAGAACTGTGCTCTATAAAGTTTTCAGTGGCTGATTTTCAGAAGTAGAAAGGCAGGCCTTTCTTCCAAGGCTCCTCTGGGTGAACTCCAACAGTCAACCTTTCAGTAAGCAACCACAAGCTTAACTATTTGTGCCATACGTGGACTCCACTATTGCTTAGTACTATAATAAAATGTTAATCTTCATTCAAGTTCAAATTAAACTCCATGTAAACAGCTTAAAATACAGAATTATTTGCCTAAAACAAGTAAAGTTGAGATTGCTGGGAAATCATTAAATGCTTTGAAAAATATCCGCCTTCCTTTTCATCAGGACCCCGCCTTTCACCCATTTCCTTCCTAGATACTGACAATGTTTGGAAACACGTTTGGAAGGAGGCACGTGCTTCTGGGATCTCATGGGTAGAGGCCAGAAATACTGCTAAGCATCCTACAATGCAGCCTTCCACAATAAATAAATATCCGGTCCAAAAAAGTCAATAGACCCCAGGCTGAGAAACTCTGTTTTAGGATAAATAGGGAGAATGAAGAAGCTGGCTCTCAAACTAGTTGATCTCTTTTCACTGTTACTCACCCCTCTCTGTAA
This sequence comes from Elephas maximus indicus, assembly GCF_024166365.1. Classification (NCBI taxonomy): domain Eukaryota; kingdom Metazoa; phylum Chordata; class Mammalia; order Proboscidea; family Elephantidae; genus Elephas; species Elephas maximus. The sequence continues at coordinate 66,639,735 of NC_064841.1, read as the reverse complement.
CACTTGTGCCATAGAGGACTGTTCCCAAAAAGGAGCAGAAATGGGAATAGAAGACCAGTGAATTTCACCTCTCCATCATATCCAAGCTGCTCCACACCTCAGATAATCCAGAGCAGAGCTGCTGCAATTTGCTTGGCAGTTAACAAACACGTTTTCATCCATTATCACCTTGAATCTTCTCAATTCTTCAAGGCTGTAGGGCAGGGACTGAAATTACCATATGCAAATTAGAGAAGTGAGACTTTGGGACAGACCTACCTAGGGGAAGTGGGGCACGGTGGAAGCAATCCCTGGGTTCAGGCAACAAGAGGATGTATTAATAATAAAACCAACTAACATTTACTCTGCTTGTTATTGCCAATCTGGGCCAGTAATTCTAAACAATGACATTGATAAGACATTAGGCCCCATGGGGACCGACCTCTAGGAATGCCCCTCTGACCTTGGCCCGTAACTTACCCCAAATTAAAATTTGGTAGGAAATAGATGGAGACCCTGGATGGTGCAAACGGTTAACTCACTCGGCTGCTAACCAACAGATTGGAGGTTCGAATCTACCCAGAGGTGAATTGAAAGAAATGTCTGGTGATCTGCTTCTGAAAAATCAGCCGTTAAAAGCCCCATGGAGCGCAGGTTTACGCTGGCACACATGGGTTCATCACGTGTCGGGGTTGACTCGATGGCAGCTGGTTTTTGGTTAAAGGATAGATATGAGACCAGACTCCATATCTGATGTCTCTACGTGCAAAGCTTTTTCACCATCTCAGGTTAAATCTTATAATTAAAGTTTTATATACTTTTAGGGAAAGAAAAGTTAGCCCTTAAAATATTAAGTCCAATACATTGAGGAAATGAAACATTCATAGTGGTACAGTGGACCCAGCAGACTCAAGCAACCAGCAATCCAGAAAGTTCTCCCTGCCTTTTTACCGGCCTTTATCGCAACCGGAGATGATTGACTGGGGAATTGTATGGATCTTTTATTTTGTCACAGGTAAAATAATGTGTTATAATGGTAATCACAATTCCCTGCCATTATTCTATGCCTTTCATTTCCTCTCTTGTTTCTTACCTCTAGTTCTAACCCCACCACACACATTAGGCCAAATATATCCTCCCTCTATGCATTTTCCAAACTTCCAACATACCCAATACCCTATATTTGACTTTCCTTGTGAAGAGAAAGAGAAATGGCAGTTGGCAGTATGAAAGATAGCTCCTGACCTTTTCCTGATGGAACTGGAGGCTGGAAGCTGGAGTTGGGTGTGTGTTTGGCGAAGCACTGAAAGATATCCCCTATGGCTGTGTCAGCAGCCTGCCAAAATACGACTCGTTGACCAGCATGAAAATGCTCCTTAGGGAAAGAGGAAAAATATGACAAGGAGGGAGGTAGGATTTGACATGATACAGATTTGGGAAAATGAAATGTGACAATTGCTAATACCATGTAGTTCAATGCAAACTGGCACATTTCAGGTTCCCAGCAGGTATATAAGACTGAAGTGTGAAAAAGGGTGTTACATTTAAAATTATGTTGACTGCACCATGGTTAACTCCATTCAACTAGGGGAACATTGATAATAATAACTACGGGCCAGATGTTTCAGTTTAACCACATTTTTAAAAAAATTTGTTTACCCATGTTATATAATCACTCTTAAGAACTACAGCTGACTGAATAGGGGTTATATTTATCTCTGTTACCTAAGGTTATACCTCTTGTTAGTCTTTCAATAGACAGCTTGAAACAGATGAAGTGAAAAGGACAGCAATGCCTGTGCTTACTTTACTTGAAAAAAATGCCCCTAATCAAAGCTTGCTGAAAGTGAAGACTTGAAGTACTTACTGATGAAGATCAAAGACTACAGCCTTCAGTATGGATTACACCTCAACATTAAGGAAACCAGAATCCTCACAACTGCACCAATAAGCAACGTCATGATAAACAGAAAATACTGAAGTTGTCAAGGATTTCATTTTAGTTGGATCCATAGTCAACTCCCACGGAAGTAGCAGTCAAGAAATCAAAGGACACATCGCACTGGGAAGTCTGATGCAAAAGACCTCTTTAAAGTGTTAAAAAGCAAAGATGTCACTTTAAAGACTAAGGTGACCCAAGCCATGGTGTTTTCAATTGCCTCGTATGCACGCGAAAGCTGGACAATGAATAAGGAAGACCGATGAAGAATTGATGCCTTCGAATTATGGTGTTGGCAAAGAATATTGAATATACCGTGGACTACTAGAAGAACAAACAAGTCTGTTTTGGAAGAAGTAGAGCCAGAATGTTCCTTACAAGCAAGGATGGTGAGACTTAGTCTCACGTACTTGGATGTGTTATCAGAAGTAAGCATTCTCTTGAGAAGGACATCATGCTTGGTAAAGTAGAGGGTCAGAGAAAAAGAGGAAGATCCTCAACCAGATGGATTGACACAGCAGCTGAATCAATGGACACAAGCATAACAATGATTGTGAGGATGGCACAGGACTGGGCAGTGTTTCATTCTGTTGTACATAGGGCCACTCTGAGTCAGAACTGACTCAAGGGCACCTAACAACAACAACAAAAGCTAGTTTGGTGTAATAATTTAGTCAGTTTATTGTTCAGTATCTCAAACTCTGGATTTTCCACAATGAAAACTTTGTACTGCTGTGAGCAAATATCACCTGTTTGGCATTTGGGGTGTGCTCTTTCAAAACATGGCATAAACCGGAAACATTTAATGTGGTCTGTGTAACTTACCCATCTTTCAATTAGGCACACATCTCTACAAGCTTTTTCAAAACATGTGTAAGAATGCTATTAGGAATCAAACAAAATGGCCCTACCATTTGGTTTTTGGCTTCACCAGGTTTATCCAAGTCTTCCGTCTAGATAACAACCTCTGAAAGTGTTTCTTACACAGAACACTCAGTAATACTGTTTCATGTTTTGTGATCTGCAGGATCAAGCAGATTCCTCCAATTCTAACTCTTTGGCAGTATCTCTCTTGGTGATTCTTCTACTGGCGTATTTCCCTAAAGATGGGAGCCTTTAATTGGGATTCCAAGCCACTGGGTTATAAACTGATTACTTGCAGAGAAATGCTTAACATTTAGCTGCCAGTGAAGAGAGGGGCTTTTTCATTGGTGCGAACTTGACCGAGAAACCTAAATAAGCATTCATTTGCAAATTGTGTTCCTGCATGACTCAGAACATTAAAAAGACCCCTTTTTAGTGTCATAGCATGGTCAGGGAGATTCCAACTTTGACCTTTCCTCTGGCCGACCAAGTGACAGACATCAAAGTCACTTGGGTCTTTAAAACACCCCAAAGTACATCACAGGTTGTGATATTTTCCTTTAGAATTTTCTAGCTAGCTAGAAAATCTCTAGATATGTCATTATTCCTTTTGCTTCATTTTTAGCCTTTATTAGAGTTGGGAGTTTGGTTTGTGTTTTCCCCTGCATGTTCTATGATTAGTTTGAAGATTCAGGAAATGCATTATTTGAATAAAAAAGTTATTTCAATATAAATTAAGTGCAGAATCACACAGCATATGACGTATGTTCGTACTCTGAAGGCCACTGGCTTTATAACACTTATCAATAAATGCTCGTGGAGAGGAGTATGTCTTATTTATATTTTTGTCTGAATAATAAGATTACTATATTAGAATTTTATCTAAGGCCTAAATTCTTATTAGGGAGTTAGAAAGCCTAAGTGAAAAAATGCTATTTTTTATACCTCATGACAATAATTAATTCTACAAAGCACCAAGCATGTATACTTTGCTTTTTTTGAAATACTTCTTGATTTATTCAGCGATTGTTCATGAGTTATCTACTGTGTGGTAAGCACTGGTCTAGGCACGGAGGATACCACGGTGAATAGACCAAAGTCATTGCCCTTTTGAAGCTCACATTCTACAGAGAGGAAGCAGATAATAAGTAAACATAAGTACAATGGGTGTTGGCGAGAGAAAAATAAAGTAGTGTTAGCAAGGTTCGTCATGTCAGGGGTGAGAGGAGAGGGTGTCTTTTAGAAAAGGTGGTTCCAGCAACCCTCTCTAATACGAGGATATTTGAGCAGAGACATGAAAGAAAGTGAGGGAAGAGAACAAGCCTTGTGGAAGTGAGGGAGAGGAGCACTTCAGGCAGAGAAAGTCACAAATGCAAAGACCCTGTGGTGAGAAAGTTCTTGAGACGGATGAAGAATAGCAAAGAGGCCTTTCAGCTCAGGGGCCAGCATGGCTGGAGCCAAGTAAGTAAGGAGGATTTGGTGTGAGGTGAGAGTGAGGTCAGAGAATTAGCCAGGTTCTAGATCATCTAGTCCTTTATATTAATTCTTTCTGAAATGGAACTTAATGACTTTTTTTGGCCATTGAAGTAAAATCAAGCTTATAAAATAGTATTTCACAGAGATGGGTTATTATAATGCACTTGAAAAAAACACTAATATTTAAAGGTGAAAAATGAACTCATAGTCCCAGTGCCATCCATTCTGTTAAAATAAGTGTGTTTTACATCTGTCCATATTGAAATGATAGAGCCATCATAATGGAGCCTAAAGGTCACCTAACATAAAAAAGAAAACCCCTTCAAATGTGTAACCTCTCTTTTCTAACACTTTCAGAATACATGGTTTTCTCACTTTTAGTGATGAACTCATATCTTCCTTGACTCCCTGCAGCATCTTGGACAGCTATAGGTGACAGTTTTGCCTTGTATTAGGCCAGAATTTGTTACATGATAAGTTTTCTTCCTTGGCCTCTGTTGTTGAAGCCATGTGGAACCATATAAAACGTGAATAATCTCTTCTGTCTTGTGCTTCTGTCAGTTTCACGTCATCTATAGTCATCCTGGTGTCTCAGTGGTTAAGTGCTTGGCTGCTAACCAAAGGTTGGTGCTTCGAACCCACCAGCTGCCCCACAGGAGATAGATGTGGCATTCTGCTTCCATAAAGATTACAGCCTTGGAAACCCTGGGGTAGTTCTACTCTGTCCTGTAGGGTGGCTATGAGTTGGAATCAATTTGAAAACACCTGGTTTGGTGAGTAATGAAATAGATTTTGCAAGCTACCATTTGCAGATACCGTACTAAGCCTAAACATTCTCTCTGTAATCCAGGAGTTCATAATCCAGATTCAGAGATAAAACACACATGGTAGTAAACATGACACAGCTCACAGCATGGCCGGTCTTACTATAATGCAATCGTAGCACCATCCGCAGAAAAACACAGAGAACTGGCCGTTACAGTTGAGGCATTATAGAAAGATGCATTGAGTAGGTCGCATTTGATATGAGACTTGAAGGATTGTAATAGCTGAATTTAGAAGGAGTGGGAGGGTGTTTCAGGTGGAGTGAACACCGTGATGAGAAAGTGCGATATGCAGGGACTGAAGTGTGGGGTTGGGTAAAAGGAATTAAAGGAAGTGAATAATACCAGGCAATCAACCACATAATAGATGCTCAATAACTACCTGTTTAATAAGTATTTGAATGAATGCATGAATGGGCGTGATGGTTGGTTAAGGCAATTTCAGCGTATCACATGTCAGAAGAGATTTAGATTTTACACTTGAAGTGGCAGGGAGCTACTGATGGCTTTTGATCAAGACAACAGCATGAACAGCTTTTTGAGCCCCTGAAACAATTGAAAGCCTTTTACAAGAGCATTTTATTCTTATTTTTCTTTGGTTTTGTTGCCACTCTAATTCTCCCTGTGACTCTGAAAATTATCATCTAAATAGGCAATATTTGACAATAGGTGTTGATAGGGTGAAAATTAAGTCACCAAACAACTTGAGGTCTTAGAAAAATACCTCTTAAATAAAGGGCAGAAGCTACATAAGAAGCAGTGAACACAGATAAAGCCCCAAATAGATAGATTTTATGTCCCAGAGTCCAGGAACCAAAATGGCTACAAAGGATTTTGTAGGGATAGTCTTGCCTTTCATTCTCAAGTACTCATTCATATTTCACTCAGGTTTGTTTCTGTCAAAAATACTTCCATCTAACAACACTTTGTTACCCTGTTTTGTCTAAAATAGTGGATTTTCTCTTTACTGTCTAGTGCTGTACTTTGTGCAAAAAGAACCACTGGAGTCACCCCTATATTGGGTAGGCTCCGGGGTTGATATTAGATGAAGACGTTTGAGATTTCCCTGCCAGCTGGGAAATCCTTTTTCCTTTTAAAAGTTTATTAGGTTATTTAGCTGCCGCTTTTTTTTTAAGTTTAACTTATAAAAAGAGATGGAACCAGCCTCTGAAACTTCCAGGCTGATCCTTTCATTTATCTAAATTCCATTTCTACCTCTGTGGAAAAGGAATAGATAATAAATCTGATCCTTCCTCTATAATAATAGCTCCCACACAAGGGCATTTATTATAAAGATAACTAGGATAGAATCTTGAGGGCTGGAAAGTGCCGTAGAAATCACCGAGTCCTCCTCCTTAACTTTACAGCTGAGCAATCTGAGGCCCAAAAGATTATTTCCCCAAAGGTAACACCAGTAGAAAGGTACCATGTAAAACTGAAATAGGTGAGACCATCATTGATTGAATAATGTGAACATGCCTCTCCAACCTATGGATCATAGGTTAAGAATTATAGATATTCATTGGCAGGGTACTGGATACTCAGAGAATCTATCCAGATGCTGGATAACCGAATTTTGACAGGAACCAAGACAAGCACATTATAGCCATGTGTTTGCCACAGGAGAAGTCTACAAAGGACATTCCCACTGGCATCGTTTCTTCTAACCATTTGCTGCCCACAGATGGCATTATGGTCCCTGGCTCCCAGGGAATAGGACTTGGCTACACCAATCACGCTCTGATTTGCCACTGTAATCTCTACTCTAGCTCAGGCCCCCTAATACACTTGAACTAACGCTGGGTATGTGCCTCACTCCCTCAAGATTCAGACTCTCCCAGGTGAGAACATCTTATTGGCCAGATGCAGTGCTCTCACCGATGGGGCTGTGGGGATAGTCAGGGTGGTGGAGCCCTGCCTCTCGCCTATCTTGAGATTCTCCCTAAGTCAAAAATGTGTTTGGATACAGAGTACCCAAAATGAAAGTGCCCAGTATAACTCTGTGCACTTCTGCATGTAGCCCTGTTATTCATGCACTCAAAAAATACACCCAATCCTCACTTATTAACATGGGAGTTTCCAAAGACCAGGTCATTATACAAAAATCAGTGTTACGCAAAAATGGAGGATGACCACATCAGATCATAAAATGGAAGATGACTACATCATTACCAAATTACATCATTATATAACTGTCAAATTGTATCATTATATAACTGCCAAGCCACTGAGAATCATGGCCTAGCCAGGTTGACACATGACCCTAACCATCACAGCCAACATTACTCTCACCTCGCACCTTGGCATTTGTTATTGCTAGGCATACATCGTTAATGTCCAAAATAGTAGGATAGTAAATTTTTTACTACAGCCGTAAATGCAAACTGCCACATAATGAGATAGTCAATGAGTGAGGAGTAGGTGTAGCCATGAAGCTTGAGCATCATGTACTCAAGCAGCATGGATCAAAATTTGCATCCAAATAGGAGTCCTGATAGAAAAGGCGAAAACTTATTGCTGTTTTTCTCGGGCCAGAAGCAACTGAACACCTTGTTGAACATTTAAGTCAGAGTTTTTCAAAGCATGTTGGAATACTGCCTTTAATAAGAAGATAATACATCACCCCCCCAGCCCAGACCTGCTGTGTCTGAATATTTAGAATCATTAATCTTTAAAAAAAAAAAAAAACCAAATTCATTGCCATTGAGTTGATTTGATTCATAGTGACCCTATAGGACAGAGTTCTACAAAAGTTCTTCAAATCACTGACATTTTGGTTAGCGGCTGAGAGCTTAACCACTGCACCACTGGGGCTCCTTCATTAACCTATAAAACCAAAGTCAAACCTGATGCTGTTGAGTTGATAGTGACCCTATAGGACAGGGTAGAACTGCCCCTTAGGGTTTCCGAGGCTGTAAATCTTTACAGAAGCAGACTGCCACATTTTTCTCCCATGGAGAGGCTGGGGGGTTTGAACTGCTGATCTATGGGTTCACAGTCAAGTGCTTAACCACTGCGCCACCAAGGCTCCTTCATTAATCCATACTCAGGGTCAAATATCTGTGTTCCTGCAGGGTACTATATCCTTTCACTAACTCTCCTGACTTGTTGCCAACTACACAGAAAACTAGAAAGTTAGCTTCAGAAGTAGGGAAAAGTGTTAGTTTTAAACTTCTGGGTGTAAGGCCAACTGTTTAGTTACTATGTCTTTATGCTCTGCAAAGCAGAAAACTAAAATATATCAAGCTTCTATTGTATGCTCATTGGAAACCCTTGTGACATAGTGGTTATGTGCTATGGTTGCTAACCAAAAGACCAGCAGTTCAAATCCACCAGGCACTCCTTAGAAACTCTCTGGGGCAGTTCTACCCTGATCTATAGGTTCACTACGAGTTGGAATTGACTCAACGGCAATGGGTTCAATTTTCTGGTTTTATATGGTCGATGGGGACGTTGTGGTTCTGTGGTAGAATTCTTGGCTTCCCTGTGGGAGACCCAGGTCGATTCCTGGTCAGTTCACGCCGTGCACACCCACCACCCATCAGCCAGTGGAGGCTTGCCTGTTGCTATCTTGTTGCATAGGTTTCAGCAGAGCTTCCATACTAAGATGAACTAGGAATAAAGGCCTGGTGATCTTCTCCTGAAAAATCAGCCAGCGAAAACCCTATGGAGCACAATGGTCTGTGTGCAAGTTACCATGGGAATAGTGCAGAACCGGACAGCGTTTTGTTTTTTTGTTTTTTGTTTTTTTTTTGCGCATAGGTTTGCCATGAGTTGGCAAACTAAAAACAACAGCAACAATGTGGTTATCACATCCAGGCTGAGGCAATTGCTACGTTAACTTGGCGCAGTGGTTCTCGAAGTGTGGTCCCCAGGCAAACAACATCAGCATCACAAGGAAATTTGTTAGAAAGAGAAATGACACCCACTTCCCTTCTCCACCTGTCCCCAGGCCAGGTTTTAACTAGCTTTCTAGACGATTCTGATACATGCAGAAATTTGAGAACCACTGCTCTAAAGCTGCAGCTTCCTTTTCTGTAATAAAAAATTAGTAATTTATACCTCATAGTTATACTTCATGTTATTTTCCATTTTCATTCTAAAAATAAGACAACATACAAACGAAGCACTTAGCCCAAGGTAAGTGCTCAATAGTAAGACTCTCTTTGGGTCTCTATTTAATATTTTAGGGATGCTCTAATTTTGTAATTGCCTCATTTCAAGCGACTTCACAGATTGCCTATAATCTAAGCAGTCGTGTTGGAAGTTACAAATAAAGCTTATAGAATGAATCCAGATGGTGTCAAATTACCAAGTGAAATGTCAGTTTCTTTTTATCCCTCCATTTTAAATATTAGGACCAGGCTGTCTATATTTCTACTGTCATTTAAAGTCACTTTCTGACTTTTCACAGGTGCCTGTAACATAGCATTAATAGGTTTATGGGGGCTTTACATTTCTTAACCCCAAGTGGGGACTAGTTTCTTCAGACTAAGTACTATAATCTGTACCTCTTCATCTTTGACACCCAGATAAAAATCTCTGAAACCTGGACCTGTATTTCCTTTTCAAAATCAATCATTTTTACAACTCAGATGCCTTGGTAAGCCATTTGTCTGCTCTGTGGAATAAGGATTGAGATTGAAATACGTGGCAATCCCACTAGAGGGTGACCTTTATCTAAATCAGGGTGCAGATACACTGATGGTGTCCTCTGCAGCCACCTCAAGAGCAGCTTGTGTTGCTAGTTATTCAAGGTGAGGGAGGGACAGGCTGACAGGTGACTCTGAACTGTTCCCAGGTAATGCCTGGTGGGGGCATTGGAAACCAAGCTGTCACCTACTCTCAGTTTGTGTTCTATGGTAAAATCCTTATTAAATAAATGCAAGTCCCAATTTTTACATTTTCTGTTTTAAGCCTACTTCTCCCATGTTCTTTAAACATTGTTAAAAAAAAAAAAAAAAAAAAATCCTGAAATTTTGAGGAAACAGAAACCTTTCTTTTGTTGTTTTGTTTTTTTAAGGATGTAGGATTTTGTTCAGTTGCATTTTGTGCTTTAAAAGAAGACAGGTTCTTTGGATACCAAAGAATGAGAATGCTCAAGATATTCAGACTGTGATCAGAGGCTTGGTTTCCATCGAACCCTAGAAATTAATATTAAACACCAGATTTGGTTTCCCCTTTATAGATTAGATATAAGAAGTAAAATGTTTGTAAATGTTATCATAATAATTCTGCTAAAATCTCCCAAATGGACTTCAGAATTCAATGTTACTATAAAAATCATCTCAGTAAATATCTTCTTGTAGCATTTCAAATTAACATTTTGCCACACCATTAATGCAAATAGTATTTATCTATTCTGGATGTTTTATATACCTTTTTCTTTTCTAATTTGATTTTTAATTTTTTTTAATAAAAAATGAAAATCTTAGCTTAGGGTAGTGCCAATTCTATTAAGACATATGTAGATTTCATTAATATTTCCTTTTCTCAGAGTTTTAAAGTATCTGTAGAACACAGTTGTGTTACCAACCAAAAAAAATCAATTAGTCTCCTGCAAAACAAGACTGTGTTAATTAAACTCGGGTTCCCAGAGATAAATGATTTTCATTTTTCTCCACCTCTAAAAATAAGACAAATACTGTCTAATGAAATGTGTATCTGTTAAAACAGGAAAGGTTTTGTGTGGCATGAATCAGTCTAATTTGGTTCTTCAGTTGCATCTAAGTTTACAAGGAAAATTGCTTTTGGAAAAAGGTAAGTCTGTGATGGATGGGTGGTTTTCTCATGATTATGTTCTTGAAGCAACAGACCACAGACTGAACTGAAACCTTTCTTCCCAGAATAATAAGTCTGCTTTTCTCTCCTACTAAGATAGTATCTATGTACAATTGCATTCTATTCTTATATAAAATTGGGAAGAGCTACTCTGATAACATTTACAATTCTATTTCAGGAATTATTTGTATTGAACTGTTAGGTTTTGGACTGGGTATTTTTCAGGTAATTAGATAACCCCCATTTGAAAACTACAGAAGCCATGCTTGAAAATTACCTGTGGCTTTTTTTTATGTACAGGAAGCTATGGAGGTAAGCTTCCATTTGTAAACCAGAGTTAGGAGCTAGGAGAGGAGTATGCAATTAGTTCATGATGATGCCACTGAGACTTTCCCCCACTTGTCAACTCATCGTATGACTAATCTGCCTAATTGTCTGTCACCTGCTAAGACGTGACAGTTCCTGTGTGTATGGAAACAACTAGTCAGGCAGTGTCTTCAATGAACCAATTCTCTCTCCAATTTAAGAATAGATTGCCCTAATTTTTCTGAATTCCTTGAAAGTTTAACGCTTCATCAATGGATCCTTCACCAACTGTTTGGATTCCTCCTGTTTGAGGTAAAGATTAAGAGGCAACTGGCAGGCGTAGAGGAAGCTAGGAGGAAATAAATACCAGAGTTAAGAGGATGGGTACTATGGGAAGAGGATTGTGAAGTCTCGTTTTATTTTTGTGCATCTTGGTGAAAAAAGGGCAGATAAGGTTAAGTATTTTAAATACCTTTAGAAAATCTCCTCTGCTTTCTTAGTGAGCCAAACCGAGACAATAATAACGTCAATCACTTATGTTTCCGGACGTTTCTATGACTTCTGTATTATAAGTAGTAATGTTTGTAGAGTTTTCATTGCTATAGGTTTAACAGTTAAGTCCTCGACTATGAGACAAAAGACTGGCAGTTTGAACACATTAGAGTCACAGGCCTGAGGTCTTCCAAAAGGTCACAGCCTTGGAAACCCTATGGAGCAGTTCTACTCTGCAGTATTTGGGGGTGCCATGAGTGGGAATCGACTCGCCTGCAACTGACAGCAACTACAAAGTCTGTACATACAGATGTTTTATTTCTACCTGTTTTCTTCCAACAATGTTGATACGTCTCATGTAAAATCTTCCTGCAGAAGGATATCATTGCACCTAATTACCATTTCTCCTGGGAAGTGTATTCCACTCAGCATTTTAACTCTAGTTTATAGTTAAATGAGGAGAACTGGTTATTGATTTCCTCTAAGTGTAAGAACTATCATCTTCCTCTTCGTCATTATTAGTAGTGTTTTGGATTTTCAGAACCAAAATCACAGCACGGTCAGGTTATTTTTGTTTAAAACAAAAATTTATTTTTTATTTTTAGAATAAAGGAGTACTCTAATTATGTGGCTTAAAAACATTAACCAAAAAAAAAAAAAACCTGTTGCCATTGAGTCGATTCAAATGCATAGCGACCCTATAGGACAGGGTAGAATTGCCCCTTAAGGTTTCCAAGGAGTGGCTAGTGGACTCAAACTGCCAACCTTTTTGGTTAGCAGGTGAACACAACCACTGGGCCAACAAAGAACAAAAGAAAACAAAAACCAAACCCATTACCTTCGAGTCCATTCCAACTCATAGTGATCCTATAGTGGTGTAGTGGTTAACTGCTACGGCTGCTAACCAAAAGTTTGGCAGTTTCGATCTACCAGGCACTCCTTGAAAACTCTATGGGTCAGTTCTACTCTGTCCTATAGGGTTGCTGAGTCGGAATCGACTTGACAGCAATGAGTTTGGGTTTGTTTGTTTGTTTGTTTTCTACTTACTTATTTTGCCTAATATGTGGCTTCTGTGAAGGAGGAAGAGGTACACATGTGTGAATCACCTGCTACCAGGTATTTGCAGTTACACTCTCACCCTTTAGGTGGCAGCACCTAGACCAGTCCCTGCAAGCCCAAGCAATCTGTTGTTTTTAGTTGCCATCCTGTGGATTCTGAGTCACGGCAACCCCGTGTGTGCAGAGTAGAATGGCTCCATAGGGTTTTCAAGGCTGTGACCTTTTGGAAGAAGATCGCCAACCTGTTCTTCCCAGACACCTCTGGGGGGTTCAAACCACCAACCTTTTGTCTGGTAGTTGAGCACTCAACTGTTTGTGCCACCAGGAGGCACATAAGCTACCTCTAAGCTAAGATGGAAGTCCCTGGGCAGTGCAAATGGTTAACATACTCAGCTGCTAAGGGAAGGAGAGAGGTTTGAGTCCACCCAGAGGTACCTCGGAAGAAGGGCCTGGTAGTCTACTTCCAAAAAATCAGCCACTGAACCTCAGCCATTGAAAACCCTGTGGCACACAGTTCTACTGTGATGCATACCGGGTCCCCATGAGTCAGAATCGACTGGATAGCCACCGGTAATCATAAAACTTATCTTTAAATTGGGACATTTTCAAGAGTAAAATTAATCTGGTTGGGACAAAAGGCAAAATATAGCACTATTCCAGGCACAGTGGCATATGTGGTCACCTGGCTGTTACCAAGCTATATTCTCCAAACATGGACCTCCCTGTCACACTGTGTGACTGGCATTTGGAGGGGTATTTGTTGAGTTTTACTGTATGCCAGTTACTCTTCTATGTACTTGTGATGCACGATTGAATAAAATATTCTAGTACTCATGGAGGTGACATTCAAATGGAATATATATATATATGTACATACATATACATATATAACATTTGAATAGATTTCTTAAGAGAGAAAACGGGATTGGAGTATTCTGGGGAAGCAGGAGGCAGGTTGCAATATTAAATAGTGTGTTCAAACCAAAAAACCAAACACGTTGCCATTGAATTGATTCCAACTCATAGCAACCCTACAGGACAAATAGAACTGACCCCATGGAGTTTCCAAGGAGCAGTTTGTGGATTGGAACTGCTGACCTCTTGGTAAGCAGCTGAGCTCTTAACCACTATGCCACCAGGGCTTCAAAATAGGGTGTTAAAAGTAGGCCTATTGAGGTGAAATTTGAGCAAAGACTTGAAGGAGGTGGGGAGTAAGCGTCCAGCTTTCTGGGGGAAGAACATTCCAGGCAGGGAACAACTAGAGCAAAGACTCCCATGCGAGAGAGTGTCTTACGTGTTTGAAGAACACTGGGGAAACCAACATGGCTGACCAGAGCGAGTGAGGGGAAGAGTAGCTGGAACTGAGGTCAGAAAGGTGAGGGGAGGTGACCAAATCATGTAGAGCTCCACAGGCCACTTAAGGATCTTGACTTTTACTTTGAATGCCATGGGAGCCCTCATATCTTGTCCTATGTCCTCATACATAAAGCAGAGAGTGAAATAATGGCCGGCTAATTGTTTTTAATTATGATACCGAAGTTGAACGGTGTGGTGGAAACCTCACTGCATTTGTTTTTTCAGTAACAAATGTTTGATTTGGCCTCAAGTCCACCCTTTGCAAGTAGTGATTTCAAGATTTAATTTATGTTTTGCTGCAGAATGATGTTTATCTGTATTTACGCTCTACATTGACTTTCTGTAAACTGCCTTTTGCATTCCTAAGCTGGATACTGAGCAGAGGCTCACATGCTCCTTTGCTGGATTGATGATCTGCAATCAAGCCCTCAATGACAGAGGAAAGAAAAAAATAGATAGAAAAAAATATACTCTCAGAAAATAACCCAAATATATTTTTTACTTGACTTTGGAATGTCTACTCATTACCTGCAAAAAGGAGGGAAGGGCATAGCTACTGACTGTGTTTGCTAGACTGATATTATGAATTTGTTTTTCCGGAGTATTCCCCAGAAAATAGTGGGGGTGGAGGAGTGAAGACAGGGAGTCAACAGTCATTCCTTCTGAGTCAGAGAATCATAGATCTGAGCGGACTTTCGCATATGTTCCAGACCCAAAGTACTGAGAAGGTAAGGTGAAACACCAGGATGAGGGGCCAGTGAACTGTGGTCTGCTGCCCATTTTGTACAGCCTGTGAGCTCAGAATAGTTGCTACATCTTCAACTGATTGGAAAAATCCCAAGAAGAAAAAATATTTTGTGACACTTGAAAAAGTATATAGAATTCAAATTTCAGTGTCTGCAAATATAGTGTGCCCTCAAAAAAAAAAAAAATTTTTTTTTTTTTTTCAAGTTGATTCTGACTCACAGTGATCCTACAGAACAGGGTAGAACTGCCCCATAGGGTTTCCAAGACTGTAAATCTTTATAGAAGTAGACTGCCATGTCTTTCTCCCACCGAGCTGCTGGTGGGTTTGAACTGCCAAGCTTTCAGTTAGTAGCCAAGTGCTTTAACCACGGTGCCACCAGGGCTCCAGGCACACCTATTCTCTGAAGTATTGTCTATGGCTGCTTGTACAATACAATGAGAGTTAAATAATTCCACCAGACACCATGTGACCCACAGAGCCTAAATTATTTACCATCTGGCTTTTTAAGGAAATAGTTGACAACCCCTAAACTGGATGATCTGAGTGACTTCTCCTCATTTTTGATCTGCGTCTCTAACCTATTAGTTTATTGATACAGGAAACCCTGGTGGCATAGTGGTTAAGTGCTACGGCTGCTAAGCAAAAGGTCCGCAGTTTGAATCCACCAGGCACTCCTTGGAAACTATGGGGCAGTTCTACTCTGTCCTATAGGGTCGCTATGCGTCGGAATAGACTCGACGACAGTGGGGTTTGGATCTACTCTCCTAATGGAAGCCCTGGTGGTGTAGCGGTTAAGTGCCATGGCTGCTAAGCAAGAGGCCAGCAGTTCAAATCCACCAGGCACTTCTTGGAAACTCTATGGGGCAGTTCTACTCTGTCCTATAGGGTCACTATGAGTCCGAATCAACTTGATGGCGGTGGGTTTGGTTTTGGACACTCCTAATGAAATCTGTATATTGTATAATGACATTATCTTCCAACAAACATTGAAAAAAGAAAAATACGTGAATACCATGCGCTAATTAAATCGTATATTTTGAAATAGTATATCTAGGAACTGGTGAAAAGGAGAGTCCAGAAGTATTTCCATTGTTAAATGAGTTGAGCTCTATCAACTTCTACTCATTTATGTGACACTGGGATAACATATAACACATACTCTTAGGATCCACCTGGAGCCCTAGTGACACAGTGGTTAAGCGCTACAGCTGTCAACCAAAAGGTAGACAGTTCGAATCCACCAGCAGCTCCTTGGAAATCCTATGAGGCAGTTCTACTCTGTCCTATAGGGCTACTACGGGTTGAAATCAACTCAACTGCAACAGGTTTGGTTTTTGGTATCAGGATTCACCTAGTTAGAGAGATTTGTTAAATAGTAATTGCACAGACATAATTTTCAGCCATGAGAATATGTTTCATTTCCTTCAGTGAATGGCATTTTTCACAAGTTTTGTGAAAGTGTATGAGTGGCTCTAATTTTAACTTCATGACAGAATTCTTTCTGTATGTGTCTTTTATGTGACTAGAACTATGGATAATATCCAGAAAGAGTGATGCATCTCGTCAAATTGCACAGATTTTTTTTTTTTTTTTTTAGAATTGTCATCCTTTAAAGCACGAATAAGATATCCTTAAAGTTAAATCTTCAACAACAATACAAATTCACAAACCCCCAAATCCAAGGGGAGGAACAATATTTAGAAACAAAATACTTCAAGATTTTAAGTGGAGAAGGTGAAAATCAAATGGAAAATGAAATGTGCCACTAAAACTTCATTTACATAAATAAGTGGCAGGTTAGGTTTGGCTTAAAGACTGCAGTTTGCCTACTCTAATCCAGAAGCTCTGATTTTTCCTTCAGCAACACTGGAATTTCACATATTCTTGTGAAATTGTATGTATGTATCTTCCTGGTACATAACTGCTGAGAATTTCTACCGTGGAAAGACATTAATACAGGAGATTACCTGAATTGAAAGGGCAACATCCTTGTCCTCATTCCCAAATGCCCCTGCACCCTGATTCAGTTATCCAAGACCTTTATTTATTTATTTATTTATTCTGCACCATGATTTCTCCAGCTAAAGAGAGAGAGAGAGAGGAAAGGAAACAAAACAAAAACATGGATTAATGTCATTCACCCTCAAAATATGCATGCTTGTATATGGACTGTTAATTTATTTTAAAAAATGTTTTGCAACTTGCAGTTAGCTTTCATCTTTAAATAAAATTGCTAGTCCCTCTTAAATTTGTCATTCTGTATTATTATGGTTCAGTACAGTTATGTATCAGAAATTCTTCGGAAATCCTCCACACTGACAAACATGTGCTTGGCGACATAACGTTGATACCCCACTCAGGATAAACACAGAGATCTCTGTGTATTGTCTGCCGTCTGCCTACAGACACAGACTTCAATATTCATATTATTGGGAACATATTTTCCAATGTTAATTTGCAGAAAGGACAGGTATGCCTCTGGTTTACAAAGTGACAAAAGTCCTCATATGTACCTTGTTATACAGCAGCACTTCGTTATATATATTTACATAGACAAAAATATGCATATATTCCCCCAGTCCTAACCAATATGTTGAACACTCCTTGGATACTGCATGTTTTGGCAGTAAGGTGAGTTTGTATTCTTTTCTTCATCAACAGGCTCATGTAGGCTTTACTTGACCCGCGCTCTTGACTGTTCGCTGGACAATTGGAAGGAAAGAGTTGTCACTTAAAGACTTGGTAAAAAGCAAATGATTAGGCCTGTTCTAAATTTTTAAATGGTGAAACTAACCTTTTCTTACAGTTTGTTGCTATTTCCAAGTCTAAATGTTGCATTAGAACTTAACCTCTTTGGAAGTTGGAAGTGATGTTGTCTTCCTTCCTGAGTCCCTGACAACTATTGCAGTCTCTGCCACTTGATGGATGTCCATTAAATGCTCACTGAATGAATAACAAATAGTCCCTATGAGAGAGCTTGTTTCCCATCATCTGTCACGTACACTACCAGATTTCACTTTCTAAATTGCCTTTACCAGCAACAGCATCTTCCAAGTTTCTATCTTCTGCAAAAAAACAAACCTGTTGCTACTGAGTCGATTCCGACTCACACCAACCCTATAAAGGACAGAGTTAAAGTACTCCATAGGGTTTCCAAGGAGTGGCTGGTGGATTTGAACTGCTGACCTTTTGGTTAGCAGTTGAGCTCTTACCCACTGCACCACCAGGTCTCCATCGTCTGCAGGCACTCACTTATTTCTTATTTGAGATTCATTATCTGAGAGGTCAGAGCTTCTATAGCACGTGCTACAACATTAGCAGGCTTCAGTGGCATGAACGATGCCAAGATCTCACCTTGCTGCCGCAAAATACTTATGTACTGTGGGAACTTTAGTTAACAGAATAAACCTAGGAGGCAAAGTATAGACAGTCTACCCAGAGTGAAGATTGTATTTTCCTATCTAAAAGGACACGCTATTCCCCTGGCTCTTGTTTCTTGGTGGTATAAGGTCTCCCCCCCATCTTTCTGCTCACTTCTATCTTTTATACCTCAAAAGAGATTGACTCAAGATACAACCTAACTTGTAGATGGAGTTCTGCCTCATTAACGTAACTCTTTCTAATCCTCATTAACATCACAGAGGCAGGATCTACAACACATGGGAAAATCACATCAGATGGCAAAATGGTGGACAATCACATAATACTGGGACTCATGGCCTAGCCAAGTTGACACACATTTTTGGGGGACACAATTTAATCCATAACAATGATACTGGCAGTTTATATTCTTACTGTGAATGTTTAATACTTCAATAGAACATCAGTGCCCCTCAAACATCATCTAATTAATCCTCAACCATTTCGGTGTTGATGGGAACTGTGGCGGTGGCCATTCACAGAATCATTCAAATGTAATTTTTTTTTTTTTTTTTTACATTGCCTTACAGTCCGTCACCTTCTGTTTTGCAAGGTTAAAGTTTGACTTCCAATCTAATTTTCTGTCACATGTGCTATGTACTTAAAAGCAATATTAAGAATAGTATATTTAAAGGGGGGTTAATGATGATGAAAATATTGTGCTGATTAAGGGTAGGGTTGCACAGCCAATTATTGTAATTGCTGCCAATAAGTCATACAGCTGTAAAAAGTTGAATTGGCAAAAATGTGTGATAGATACATTTATAGCAAGGACCAAAAAAGAAAAAAAAAAAAAAAAAGTAGTTGCTCAGGCTGTTTGTGTACAGCCAAAAACTCCTGGGCTTGGTTTGTTGGTTTGGAGGTTTTGGGTCATGTATTTGTGGGACATCCTAGTTAATTGGCCTAATATCATGTTTAGTGCTTCTGTTCTACCTCCTAGTTCGATATGCAGTACCTGGGATCTTAAAATTTTGCAAGCGGCCGTCTAAGGCACAAAAATTGGTCTCTATTAGCCTGGAACAACAGAACAAGAAGGAGAGTCGGGAATAGGAGAATATGGAATATAGAATATGTGGCTAATTGCTTCCACAAACAACTCCATCCTTTGCCATGAGACCAAAAGGACTAGATGGAGCCTAGCTGCCATTACCGAACATTTTGATCAAAGAGACCATAGGAGAATCCTGATCAAAGTGGGAAAAATGCAGAACAGAATTTCAAATTTTTGTGGATTCTCAGACTTCCTGGAGCCATGGAGTTTGGACGAACCCCTGAAACTATTGCCCTGAGATAATCTTTAAGCCTTAAACCAAAAATATCCCCATAAGTCTGAAAACCAAGCAATAGGTTAGCTTAACTAGTAAAAAATGTCTGCCTTAAGCATGAGGCTCTTTTAAGAAGTATCTGTATGGGAACAAAATGACAACAGCAACTGGCAAGATTAGATAGGAACCTTAGGGGGCAGTGGACTTACGTTAATGGAGGAGAAAACTCAGAAAAGTCTGGTGAGAATGGTTGCACAACTCAAAGAGTATAATCAGTGTCACTAAATGGCACATGTAGAAACTGTTGAATTGGTGTATGTTTTGCTGTGTATATTCTCAACAATAACAAAATTAATAAAATTATATAAAAAAGAATAATATATTTAAATAAAGTGCTCTAACTTTTAAATAATTAAAACAATACAATTATGTATGTATGTATACATGATTGGGGAACAGTCTTTACATATATTTCAATTTTTAAGAAAGTATCATGAATAATTTGAATCCTTTTACTAATTTATGGTAAAAATATTTAATCATGTTGGTATGTTTCAATATTTATTTATTTATTTTTGCAAAGAACACCAAACTCCCAAATACAGGGAGAGCATAAACATTGCTCTCTTATGTCAGACCCATGTTTCTTTCACTAGAACATTCCATCTCTGATAACATCAAGGGGAAAGGAATCTATTGGGTAATGACAGCTGTCTTCTCTGCTACATCTTCAGAAGAATAGGGATGCATCCTCATTTAACTCTCACTTGGTAATTCAGGACGAATTTAACAACCACAAATGAAAAGGTGTTGATGGTTGTTGCATGTTCCATTTGTCACACCTTCTAGCAGAGAAAAAGAAATGCCTTACATTTACCTCTTTCCTGTTCCCAATTACAGAATCCCATGATTCATAAACAGATCTGAATTCACTCTATTCATCTCCCTCATGGTTATATGAATTCTGCTAGTCATTGTTAAAATTCCCTTCATCCTTACTGTTGTTAGATGTCTTTGAGTCCATCGTTGATTCATAGCGACCTCATGCGACAAAGTAGAACTGCCCTATAGAGTTTTCTTGGCTGTGACCTTTACAGAAGCAGATCTCCAGGACATTGTCCTACAGAGCCTCTGAATGTATTTAAACTGCCAATCTTTCAGTGAGCAGCCAAGTGCTTAAATGTTCACTACCAGGGTTCCTTCCTTCATCCTTAGTCTTCTAATAATAATGGTAATTGTTAACATTTGTTGTAGGCATGCTTTGCACCAAAAACTCTGGATTCTTTTCCAAACCAATAATCCCATGGGGGCAAGTATTTTGCTTTGGAGGTGGAATGGCTTCCCAAGATCGTTGTTCCTGAAAGGCCAAAGTGGGAAACAAAGCCAGGTCTATTTAGTTTCCAAATCCTTGATGCACTCCGCTTAGTGTCTGCTGTACTCAACCATCACTGGGTTTTCATCGTAGTTTTCTCTCGGGTTCGGCTGCCTTGCTGACTTTAATAAAACTGCATTTGTATTTATTGATCTCCTAATACCAAACCATTTCCTGATCTCTCAATTGATTTTGTTGTTTTTATCTGCATGCTTGAGGAGCACACAGTCCTCCAGGGACAGCCTCACTGAAGGCCATGTTACAAGGTCTGGTTACTCTTGCTAATTTGTTTCCAATTTTCCTCCTCCCAGGGCTGTCCTTTAGTTGGCCTTTTTAGTTGCAACAGCAAATTACATTGAATGGAAGAACTAATCTATGAAAGCAGACTCAAAAGTTTACATAGTTCATTCTGGAAAAAGAAATATGGCCAAAGTCTAAAGCGGCGGGATTCACCAATGGAATTTTTTTTTTCCCTACTGTGATAAAAGCAATAAAAGGCTTAGATGAATTAATGAGTGAAAACAAGCATCTTGGAGTCTACCTGCAACCCCTTGCCCTTGATATAGTGTCCCTGATATATTATTCTGAAAACCCTACCAACTTTACTCCTTTCAGCAATTTTGGGGGCCATTTTTTATGGGTTTAACTGGTTCACTGACTGGGACTAGAATAGATTCCTACCAAAATAAGCTTATGAGAATAACCCGTTACAAATTTTTTTGGTCTCAACTCAGAAGTCTATAATGATCATTTTCCTCTTATGTTTTACTGGTGATCTTGGAACCACTTCCTTTATTGACTAGGACTTTTTTTATATATATATTTCTGGATAAATCCATAAGAAATTTAAAAGGCTCCTGCCCAACCCCAAATTCTAGTCCTTCTTTCATCTTCATTTATCCTTCGACTGACAATATTTCCTCAAATGTGATTTGTCTTTGTTCTAGGATTGCACAAAGTTTTTTAAAGTAATCTGAAATTGGAAAACAAAACAAAAACAGACTTCTTAAGGAAAGAAAAGATAAACATCACATTAGTGAGAAGCACCCTATAGATATTTGAAATGAGAATGTTCTATAAAAGGACAGAAAGCACCATGTAAACTTATGTTTATACATTTAAGCTTTACTTTGCCCAAGAATAAAAAGCTGCAATATTTGACCTTTCAGAAGCAGCAGTGAACACAAACCAAATGTCAACTAGTTCCACAAGCCAGAAACCAACACATTATGTTTGACACTTCTTCTCCCTTAGCTGCCATATACAATCATGAAATACTGACTGTTTGACCTCCTAAGTATTTCTCCAACCTGCCATTTTCTCTCTATCTCCACCTCCATTGCTCTTGGCCAAAAGTCTCTTTTCTCTTGCCTGGTACTGCAGTAGACAACCTAGTATTCTTATATCCAAAATGGCACTCTTCTAACAGAGTGGGCTTCTAGCCCGTGTGGGCTTTCCGAAGGCTTATCTGATTGTGACAAATTCCTGCTTAAAAATATTTAATGTCTCCCCCCTACTTTTAGGGAATGATCAAAACCCTTCACATGACCACCTGGTTTGACTCAAGCCTAGCACCCAAATCTCAACTCCTACTGCCCTCTTCTTCACGTTTCACATTCTAGCCCTACTGTTTTATTTTGTCCTTCAAATACTCTGTCCGTGTCCCTGCCCCAGGGCCTTTGCACATGATATCCCTCTTTCTAGGAATATTCTTCACCCTGCTTAACCTAGTTAACTCACACTGCTGTTTCAGATTTCAGCTCAGAGTTGGATGTTTTTCCTGATCAACCAGGCTAAATCAGATTTGTCTGTTACATATTCTCATAGAAATAATTCTCTTTCTTATGAGAATTTATCTTATTTTCAACTATTCAGTATACTTGAGTTTTTCCCCACTCCTATGTCTGAAGATCAAGAACAGTGACTGGCAAAAACTAGGAGCTCACTAAATATTTATTGGATAAATGAATCCATGAATTTCAGGCACCATTTGTTGTTGTCAGGTGCCGTCAAGTCAGCTCTGACTCATAACCACCCTGTGTACAACAGAATGAAACACTGCCCAGTTCTGCGCCATCCTCACATTCGTTGCTATGTTTGAACCCAATGTTGCAGCCACTGGATCAATCCATCTTGTTGACAGTCTTCCTCTTTTTTTGCTGACCCTCTGCTTTCCCAAGTAGGATGTCCTTCTCCAAGGACTGGTCCCTCCTGATAACATGTCCACAGTACATGGGATGAAGTCTTGCCATCCTCGCCTCTAAGGAGCATTCTGGCTGTACTTCCTCCAAGTCAGATCTATCTGTTCTTCTAGCAGTCCACAGTATACTCAATATTATTTGCCATCAGCCATCATTAAGTAGGGAATAAATTGAAACTTGTTTCCTTGTGGGAAAACCTGGTGGCGTAGTGGTTAAGTGCTACGACTGCGAACCAAAGAGCCGGCAGTTCAAATCCACCAGGCGCTCCTTGGAAACTCTATGGGGCAGTTCTACTCCCTCCTATAGGGTCGCTGTGAGTCGGAATCAACTCGACGGCACTGGGTTTGGTTTTTTGGTTTTTGTTTCCTTGTGTTCACAGTGTTCAAATTTTCTTAACATCTGACATTTTTCAGTATCTGGGACAAAGTTTAGTATTTACAAAGGTAGATTTTCTTTATTAATCAATTTTAAATGATATAATTCATTGAATATCATAGTGTCATCCTTTCAACCAACAACACGGACAGTTAAAATTTGAAAATATAGCATGAAACAACTGAGTGCTCATTTGGAGAGAATTAAATTCATAGCAGAAGTGAACTCCGACGGTGTCAGCTTCCCCTAGAGTTACTTAGCCAATAGGTTTAGCCAATAGGTTGACATTTTCTGCTCCTTAGTTGCTCTTTTTCCCCAGAAAGTATTGCCTCTCTTCTTACTTCCCAGGCCTCTCTCTTTAGTGTCCAACATCTTTCCTTTTCATTAACCTTTAGAATGATTGAACAAGCTGTTACTTGAATCTGGAGAATCATGACCAAAGGGTTTCTAGCTAATAAACAAAATCAGGAGAACATAACCCTCAGGGTTTGATTTTAGTAGTAAGTGGCTTTTTTTTTTTTTTTTTCTGTTTTCTTGCACACATTCAGTGCTGCTGATTCTTATCAAATACATACTTCCCTCTTAGTCCAATAAGACGATTTATTTGGTTTGCTGGGGGGAGAAATAAACCCCTTTCATTTGGGTTTATGTCAGTATGTTTTCAACATTATTATCAATAATAAATATTTACTAAGTCACAGCAAGATGTAGGTGAAATATCACATAGATAGAAATGCAGTCATTTTAATTTATCACTTATTGTAACTTGTTTCCTCCTAAGACTTAAAATCATCACCTATAACATGAGGACAATGCTATTTGTCTTCTTAAAGTATTGTCAACAGCATTGTTGGATCAAACAAAAATAATATTTGTGAAAGCTCTTTGGAAATCCTGAAGTTTGATACATGTCATTATTACTGGATGAATATAGTATTCCAGGAGCACTGTAGAACCTATGTCTATAAAATGGTAGTAGTAGCGGTATCAGAACCTGTGTAACTTCAGGGGCGACAATACAAATCAAGATCAGCCCAAGGCGATCCCTAAGACGTGGAGCTTAGACGTACTTCCACTCTCCAACTTTTTTTTTTTTTTTTTTACCAATTCTGATACCAGCTGTCCCTCCCATGGCACTCTCTATTTCTTTTCTGGGTTTGATAATCCATTGCAATGGCCACACAGAACTCACAGACCATACTTACTGTTAAGTGGCTTATAAAGGAAGTAACAAGGTGCAACTTGGGATCAGGACCAATAGGCTACAACTCAGGATCAGGATCAGAAAGCATGTAGGAACAGCCTCCCTTCTTCAGTACAGCTCTCTCGGCTCCTCTCAGCTACGCAGGCCTCCTCTCAGCCCACTGAGGACAAGCTCCTCTTTGTCCCCTCAGGACTGGCTTCTCTTGAACCTGTTGTCTGTCACCAACAACTCAGTCCCAAAGCCCCTTCCAGGCCTGTCACTACAAGCTCTGCCACAGGGCCCATTCTGGGCCTCTTGCTGTCTTCAGCATTACAGCCCTTGACCTGTCCACATTACAGCCCTTTCAGGAGATTTCTTTCCTCCTCTCTCTCTCTACTTCTCTATTCTTTCTTCCTTTTGCTTCTTCCTGCTGCTTCTCTTCCTGCTTCTTTCTGTCTGAAGAATCTCTGTGGGGTTGCCTGCATATACACACAATTACTTGTCAATTTCAAGTCATAGCCCCTCCCAGCTGGGACCACAAACTGACCAATCCCTTCTCTGTAGGTCACAGACACTTCATTTGCATAGTAAGCTATAGCCACCTCATTTGCATAGTATATTGACCAATTCCTGCAAGGTACATACCATTCACAGGGCAGGCTGCAGCCCAGAGCTGGACCAAAAGTTTCAAATCACAAATTGTTTACAGCTTACCCAAGAAATGTCAATCAACCTGGGCAAAAGTAACAAACCTTCTGGAGCAGAAAACTAAGGCAAAGGTAAATTCCTCAGGACTTAGGGGAATAAGGCCCTCAAGTTGTTTTTCCAAAGATCCAATGCAAAAGGTCATATAAAGGAACTCATTTCACTGTAATGCCCATCATTTTCCTAAGGAAACTTTTTTTTTTAAAGGTTGGATAAACAGGCACTTTTGATCCATTGTTTTGTTTAGTTTGCTTTTTCTTTTCTACTAGTGAGTGGTTTTTAGTTGGGTATGATTTTATTAGAAAAAGTTGTCAACACATGTGCTTAATATAAAAAGTTTTATGGAAAATGGGGTTTAAAGAAAGTAGAAGAAGCTTGTAGATGCCGGTAGCAATAGGCCAAAGGAAAGCAGTAGATAGAAGGACAGTTACAGGAATATTACCAAAGAGTTAAGTGGAGGAAAAGACTGATGAGAACAATACATGTTCACTCATAGATTCTGGCAAATGAAAGTTGCAACTAAATATTTGTCAGTTCACGTGCAATTATTCAGGACATAATAGGCTGAGGAGTAAAAGTAAATGGGAGAATTCATTGATAAAGGAAGATAAAGCAACCAGACTAGGTTTTTGTAGAACACAGCAAGATACTGAATTGACACCCAGACACCCTTATAGATCAGTAATGAAATCATTTCTAAGGTTCACCCTTCGGCCAAAGATTA
Organism: Elephas maximus indicus; assembly: GCF_024166365.1. Taxonomy (NCBI): domain Eukaryota; kingdom Metazoa; phylum Chordata; class Mammalia; order Proboscidea; family Elephantidae; genus Elephas; species Elephas maximus. The sequence goes on along the minus strand of NC_064841.1, from coordinate 66,613,667 downwards.
GACAAGCCCATAAAACAAAATGAGATTAAATGGGCACACCTGCCCAGGAGCAAGGACGAGAAGGCAAGAGGGAACAGGAAAGCTGGTAATGGGGAACCCAAGGTCAAGAAGGGTAAAGTGTTAACATGTCCTGGGGTTGGCAACCAATGTCACGAAACAATATGTGTACTGGTTCTTTAATGAGAAACTAGTTTGCTCTGTAAACCTCCATCTAAAATACAATAAAAAAAAATTTTTTTTAAAAGATACTGAATTGATATATTCTAACTATATTAACTAAAACAAAAATAAGTTTTTGCACAGAAAATTCTGTTCTTGTTTTTTGGCTGACAAAAAATTCTAGTGCAATGAATTAAAAATGTCTGCCACCAGAAGTGAGAATTTCTTTGTCTAGTTGGATGTAAAAGAACCGAATAATTTCTGCAACATGAGCTCTATTCGTGAATGTCTTAGTTACACCTTCCACCTCCCCACTACCGCCATCACCACCACCATTGTCCCACGATCACTAAGAATACAAGTTTTTGTTCCTCTTATTTTTCCCCCAAATGCCTTGGAATCCCTTAATTATGTACTCTTATTTCTTGAATTATATCTCCCTTTATTTCTTTCTTTCATTTCTGATATATGGGATGTCTAAGTGTTTTTTTTTTTTTTTTTTAACAAAACTAATCCAGACAGACCAAGACATCAGGTCCACTACTATGCCAAATTCAACGCTGATAAGACGTTAGGGAAAATCATTAACTTAGGTTGTAGGATAAAATAGAAGTTAAGGATGATTCTTTTTGAAATCCTTTATACAAATGGACTTAATTTTTCTCCTCTCTCTTTTCTTGAGGTCGTTCATTAAAGGGTCAATTTTGTTCTGGAACTGTTTTAACTCTCCCTTGTGATTGCCATTGTTAAGTCACACTCTTCTCTTTGATTTCCTTTTAGGGCTGTGTTGTGTTGACAGGTGGTGTAACTAGTGGTTTAGCGCTCAGGCTCTAGACTTGGACAACCTGGGCTCAAAAACCTGCTCTGCCACTTACCGTTTATCTGCTTTCTCCTTCATGCCCTGCGTTCCAGTCTTACTGTTTTCTTTTTATCCTTCAAATACCCTGTCCCTGACCAATGTGTTTCTAGCCAGTTAAGCACAACCAGGAGAAAATAATCCAGCAAAATACATAACTTTAACATCATAGTGTTTTAAGAGGAGCTATATGAGATAATGCATGCAGAACATTTAGCCTTGTGACCAGCTTACACTGAAACATAAATAAATGTTAATTTTTACTAATTCTCTCAACTTAGCCCTCCTTTAATTAAATTTATATACACATCCAGCATTGTTTGTAATAGACCAGTGTTTCTCAGACTATCTATGGTGGACAGTATTTTTTTTTTTTAATTTGCAGTCATTTACAGAGAGAGATTTTCATGAAAGATAATAAAATTAAAATATTAGAAAAATAATGCAAAATACTGGCCCAGAGTTTGTATTTTTATGTTTTATATAAAAATACTCCTAAATTGTTGTCAGGGTTTGTAAATATTTATACTCATTGAGTGCCCTAGTTTCACTGCAGAGCAGAAATAAATAATTTGCATATATGTAGGAAGTCCCTGCGTGGTGCAAACAGTTAAGCACTTGACCACTAGCTGAAAGATTGGTGGTTTGAACCCACCCAGAGGCACGTCAGAAGACAGGCCTGGAGATCTGCTTCCGAAAGGTTACAGCCTTGGAAACCCTAAGAAGGAGTTCTACTCTGACACACATGGGCTCCCATGAGTCGAAAATGACTCGGCAACAAGTAACAACAACAATAACAACAACAACGTATATGTATAGGTTTGTATTTGTCTGAAATTTGACTTAATGTGACTATAACAAAGGTAAAAATCACTAACTGAATCTGAAAAACCCTTCAATAGAAGACGAGGCAACACTGACCATCTGATTCTGAGATATCACTTATCTCTACTTTGATGAAGTCTAAATTTGTCAAAGCAACTCCTTTCACGACACTGTGTGCCACTGTTGTCTGGTAATGTTATTTAATCTGATTGTCCAGAAAATTTTAAAATACTCATAGCAGCACTTTTTCTTGATTATATTAAATATATTCAGTTTGATTCCCTTTGTGCAAAGCACTATCCTTTTTAAGGTTTCCACGTAGGCAAAGTCCAATATAGTTAATATATGACTTTACATATGTTGGAGAAATGTACCCTTGGGAAGCTGATGTGCGATAGAATACTAGACCTGAGAGCATTTGATCTGATAGCTCAATTTTTACTTATGTCACTGGCCACCATGACAGCCTCATCCATTCCAACTCTTCCCACAGGGCTTAGTTAGAGCAATGAGTTGTGTTATTCTGGGGTGATTGTTGGCAACAGATGAAAACTGACCCTATTTCTGTTTTGTTCAAAAAAAAAAAAAAAACCAAACCCATTGTCGTCGAGTTGATTCATACGACTCGTAGCGACTGTTTTGTTCATCTGTGGGGAAAAATGGCGTGTGCAGGTTGAATGAAGGAGAGGAGAAATTCCTTTTGAGTACCTTTGTGTACCGATGTTTTCTTGTTTCTTTTTCAACTCTTTTAAGAATATGCTTTTTCTCTCTTTACCTTTTTTCCCTTGCAATTCTATTTGTTTCTTCTAAGAAGTATGTCAGGTCTGCCAGTCTGATTGTATACATCACTCGTTAATTTCCATCTGTATTGTTTTCCATAGATAGATAAAACAGTTCGGTTGCCATGGAATCAGTTCCTACTCATGGCGACCCCATGTGTATCAGAGTAGAACTATGCTCCACAGGGTTTTCAATGGCTGATTTTTCGTAAGTAGGTTGGTAGGCCTTTGTTCTGAGGCACCTCTGGGTGAACTCCAGCCTTGAACCTTTCAGTTAGTAGTTGAGTAGGTTAACTGTTTGTACCACCAAGAGACTCCATATATAGATAGAGATGTAAATAAAGACCAGCAATATGAGGCACGTATTTTCTGTGCTTCTGTTGAATAAGTAATTCAGTTGACTTAGTAATTATCTGTATTAGGTATCATTTTCCTTAATGATTCTGTCTAACATCCAACCACGAAACCTGATTATGCATACAGCCGTAAGTGTATATTGTTTGTGCATCTAGGCTCGCGTGGGGCTTGGTTAGGTGGCTTTGCAGGTCTTGGCAGGACTTGCTCACATGCCTGGAAATCGGCTAGCTTCAGTTGGGACAACTTGGCTCTTTCTCTTATGGAGGGCTAGCCCAGGCATGCACCCTTGGCAGTGGAGGAGGCACAAGAGAGCGGGCAAACCCAATTGCAGAAGCGAGGGTTCAGGCTCTACTTTCTTCTCCTTGGCTCCCAGTGGGCGGACACTGCAGGTTATTTGCTGAATGGGAGGGTGAAGAATTGGGCTGTTTTTGAAGTTGATCACGCTGTTTAAAAAAGTAAATCCTCTCAATTAAATAATGTGATGAGTAAGAACAGTTAAGTAATTATATTTTTCTTGATGAAAATAAACAGTTTGGCAGTTTATTTAACTCTTCTGTGCCTCAGTGTCTTAGTTATCCAGTGCTGCTATAACAGAAATACCACAAGTGGATGTCTTCAACAAATAGAAGTTTATTCTCTCACAGTCTAAAAGGCTAGAATTCTGAATTAAGGGTGCCAGCCCTAGGGGAAGACTTTCTCTCCCTGTCAGCTCTGGAGGAAGGTCCTTGTCATCAATCCTCCCCTGGTCTAGGAACGTCTGCTCACAGGAACCTTGGGTCCAAAAGACATGCTCTGCTCCTGGCGCTGCGTTCTTGGTGATATGAGGAGCCTCGTCTCTCTGCTTGCTTCTGTCTTTTATATCCCAAAACAGATTGACTCAAAATACCATATAATCTTGTAGATTGAGTCCTGCCTCATTAACATAACTGGTACTAATCCCACCTCATTAACATCATAGAGTTAAGATTTACAACACATAGTAAAATCATACCAGATCACAAAATGGTGGACAATCACACAATACTAGGAATCATGGATTAGTCATATTGACACACATTTTGGTGGGACACAGTTCAATCCACAACACTCAGCTTTTTTAAGTTCTAAAACAAGGATAATAATACTACTAAACTCATAGGAGTAAAACCAAAAACCAAACCTGTTGCCATCGAGTGGATTCCGACTCATAGCGACCCTATGCACAACAGAACGAAACACTGCCCGGTCCTGCGCCATCCTTACAATCATTGTTATGCTTGAGCTCATTGTTGCAGCCACTGTGTCAATCCACCTCGCTGAGGGTCTTCCTCTTTTGCACTGACCCTGCACTCTGCCAAGCATGATGTCCTTTTCCAGGGACTGATCCCTCCTGACAACATGTCCAAAGTATGTAAGACGCAGTCTCGCCATCCTTGCCTCTAAGGAGCATTCTGGTTGTACTTCCTCTAAGACATAGCAACCCTGTAGGACGGGCTAAAACTGCCCCATAGAGTTTCCAAGGAGTGGCTGGTGGATGCGAACTGCCGGGCTTTTGGTTAGCGTCAAGCCCTTAACATAGGAGTATAGTGAGGAGTAAATAGATTATGTAAAGAGCTCAGAATAGTGCCTGGTGTAGAAGTATGGACAATTTAATTTTATTAGGATTATTAATATTAGGTCAAGTCTTTCACTTTGAGTACTAACAAACATGAGGATGATATACGGTTGTATCAATACTGCCTTAAACTCATATTTTGTGATGTTTTTTGCCAATATTTATAGCACTGGCACCATCTGTTCGTGTTACAAGCATTATTATTTTAGGAATTTATACATGTCTGTATTCTAGAGAAAACAGACTTAACATTATAGAACCAGTTGGAACATACTTTTATTTATAATCTCAAAATTTCTTACTTTTAGATATGCTGTAAATACTTAAAATATGTTATTTGATTCCATTTGCTAAATTTAATGTTTTATATTAAGAAATGGTAGCAAGTTTTAATTCTGATTCAGTAGGTATGAGGCGGGGCCTGAGATTCTGCATTTCTAACAAATTCCCAAGTGACAAAGTTGCTACTACTCTGAAGTGAAGATATTCACATATATAATAAAGGTCTATGGACAGAGACTTGGTGGCACAAATCGTTAAGTGGTAGACTACTAACTGAAAGGTTGGTGGGTCAAACCCACCCAGAAGCTGCCAGAATTAAGGCCTGGCAATCTGCTTCTGAAAAGTCCCAGCCTTGAGAACGCTATGGAGTGCAGTTCTGCTCTGCACACATGGGGTCGCCATGAGTCAGAATCAAATTGACTGCAACTAATAACAATGACATAGAGATTTATATCACACACCCCCCAAAAAACCCAAACCCATTGCCATTGAGTTGATTCTGACTCATAGCGACCCTGTAGGACAGAGTAGAACCGCCCCATAGGGTTTCCAAGGAGCAGCTGGTGGATTCGAACTGCAGACCTTTTGGTTAGCAGTCGAATGCTTAACCATTGCACCACCAGGGCTCCTTATATCACACTATGTATATATATATATATACTCACACACACGCACAAACACACATATATATGCATATATATTTTATATCAGACAATATACACATATATAATATATATATACATATATACACATATATATATAAATATATATATGTGTATATATATAAAGAGAGAGAGAAAGAGGAGAATATTGAATATACCATGGACTGCCAAAAGAAGGAACAAATCTGTCTTGGAATAAGTACAGCAAGAATGCTCCTTAGAAGAGAGGATAGAGAGACCTTGTCTCACATACCTTGGACATGTTATTAGGAGGGCCCAATCCCTGGAGAAGGACGTCATGCTTGCTAGAGCAGAGGGTCAGTGAAAAAGAGGAAGACCCTCAACAAGATGGACTGACACAGTGGCTGCAACAATGGGCTCAAGCATAACAATGATGAGGATGGCACAGGACTGGGCAGTGTTTTGTCCTGTTGTACATAGGGTCACCGTGAGTTGGAATTGACTGGAAAGTACCTAACAGCAACAAACAGAGAGAGAGAGAGAGATTTCATACAGAGAGACAGTTTGAGATTATATAATCTCTAAAAGTCAAATAGTATCTTTAGGGAACAAAAAAAAAATGGATTTCATTTAGAATTTTGTTCCCCTGGAAGCTACTTAAGCAGTGACTTCTGGCCCTATAAATGTAAGTACTCATAGAGACTGCTTTGTTAGTGAGAATATTCTGAATTTCTTAGGGCCTGTAATCAAAGCAAAAGCTGCCTCTTGGTTACATATGTAATTGTACGTCAGTTTGAAATATAAGCACAAAGAAGTCACTAATTTTTTTTCTCCCTAATGGGTGTTAGTCACAGCCCAATATTATAAATATTTGATTACATGGAATTGAAGATAAATAAACTGCATTAGTCAACTTAATTTGCTGCTTTCGAGAGTTAACTACAAATTCTTTTCTGTTTCAAACTTCATGACCATAAAATCTTCTAAAAGCTCTGAATATTCTTTCCTTTGTATTTAATCTTAAGAGTGCTCTGCATTACACTGTAAAGAATTGGGTACTGTCAGAACAGTGTCATTAAATACTACAATTGACTTTAAAACTGCAGAAGGTAAAGGAAATTGGGATACGTCTCCACCGACATCAGGATAAACCCTTTAGTAGAGTGCATCTCCGAAAAGTAGAAAATGAGAAGAAAAAAAAAAAAAATTCATTGAGAATTCAGATTAAATGGATAATTAGAATTCCCATCTCATGGTAAATCTACTTAAGGTGAAACCTATTTAAAAAAATGAATAAATAACTATACTTTTCGTGGTACAATTAGCATTTGAATTTCACTTTTTGACTCTACTTATACTTTATACACATAGTTACAGCTTACTACTCAGTTCATAGTTTCTGTGTGTGTTTCATCTCTATTATCTAGGTTGATATTTGCAAGAAACCATTGTAATTTGTTCTTCCAAGCACCTGGCATCTGAGGCTTCTTCTTCCTCGCAGTTTAAACCTGAGGAGAAATAACTCTTACCAAGTACCAGTGTCAGGGTCATTGTTGGGCTATTGGTGTGAGGGGACTGAGTTTTTTCACAGTTCTAGTGTTGTCCGGTGAACACCCCAGGTTTTGCTCGGTGTGACTTGTTACAGCCAATAAACAAGAGGCCGAGGTGGGAGCAAGATGCCTTTATTTTGTTGTACAAGGAAAGGATCATTGGGGCTGTTGTCTCCAAGACTGCTCGCAGGCAGCTTGGGGAGGCGGACTTTTATGGAGAGCAGACAAGGAAATGCAAATTAACCACAAATATTCAGGACTGAACTTCTTGCAGATGTTCAGAGCTTGGGGATGACTACGCATTTTCTTTAGACAAGGGTTCAATCCCCAGGATGGAAGAAGAGGTTGGTTTTCTTTCATTAGGATGTTAGGTCTCTACCCAGAGGTGGCTTGAGCCCATCTATGGCCCATTCTATGATTATCTTGTCCAGGACAATTTTAGAAGAAAGTGCAGCTTATTCTGCTCCGTGTAGGAGGATAAGCCAGTGCAGGTGTCTCTCAGAAGGGTCAGGTTCTGAGGCTGCCTCCCTCACTGGAATACAAAGAGAAAGCAAACACACAAAAAACAGTTGCTGTCTAGTCGGTCTGACACTTGATGGCCTCATGTTTGTCAGAGTAGGGTTTTCAGTGGCTGATTTTTTGGAAACTGATCACTGGGCCTTACTGCTGAGAAGCCTCTGGGTGGGTTCGAACTGCCAAACTTTTTGAAGTGCTTAACCATTTGTACCACGCAGGGAGTCTGAGAGTTTAGTAAAATATTAATAGCTTTTAATTATCATGCTGTCTTGGAAGAAGTACAGCCAGAATACTCCTTAGAAGCAATGATGGGGAGACTGCGTCTTACATACTTCGGACATGTTGTCAGGAGGGATCAGTCCCTGGAGAAGGACATCATGCTTGGTAAAGTACAGGGTCAGCGGAAAAGAGGAAGCCCCTCGAAGAGATAGATTGACACAATGGCTGCAACAATGGGCTCAAGCGTAACAATGATTGTGAGCATGGCGCAGGACCGGGCAGTGTTTTGTTCTGTGGTACACAGGGTCACTTTGAGTAGAAACCGACTTGACGCCACCTAACAACAACAACAATTATAATGCATTTATCACGGGCTACTTGCTACTATGTATCTAATATAATTTCTCTTTTTATTTTGGAATTGCCTTGTATTACAAGAAATGTTGTAAATTTGTCAGAAAAGTCCCTTTTTGATGTTTTCCCCTTGAAACAGCGGTGGTGGTGGTACTGGGGATAGGCAAACTTGAAGACATTAACCAAATATAGTTTTCTTTTAGTCACAGATAACATAGATAAAGTTAAAGCAACACAACAGCTCATGGAGTGTGGGGACCACTACTTGCATATTCTTACGAGAAGCCTATGCTCCTAAGAGAACATAAAACCTTTTTAAAGGATGGAGTCTTAACATTCTGATTCAAATTGTGCACATTTGCATATATGTGGATATGTGCAATCCAAGTTTAATTTGGGAATATGTGGCTCTTTAGAAATTTGATATTGAATTAACCTTTCTCTAATTTCCTAGGTTCAAAAGTCCTCAAAATTTATGTTAGACCTGAGTCGGCAAACCTTTTGGGAAAGAAGCATATAGTAAACATATGAGGCTTGTGGGTCATACATTTTCTGTCTCAGTTGTCACCTCTGCCTTTGTAGTGTGAAGCAAAGACAATATGTAGATGAATGGAGGTGTCTGTTTTCCAATAAAACTTTATTTACAAAAACAGGTGGCAGCCATATTTGGCCCTCAGGTCATAGTTTGTTGACCACTGGGTTAGATTCTGAAGGTCACTTCTAGCTCTAAGTTATGATTCTTCTAAATTAGTTGAGCATCATAAATTAGCTAATTCAAAGGAGCCCTGGTGGCTCCGTGGTTAAGTGCTCAGCTACGAATCAAAAGATCAGGAGTTTGAACCCACGAGCTGCTCCTTAGGAGAAAGATGTGGTAGTCTGTTTCCATAAAGATTACAGCCTTGGAAAGAAAGTCTATAGGGGCAGTTCTACTCGGTCCTATAGGGTTGCTATGATTTGGAATCAAGTAGACAGGAAAATGGCTTTTTTCTTTTTCTGCTTTTTTTTGGGGGGGGGGGCATGGCTCTGGTGGTGCAGTGGCTAAGAACCATGGCTGCTAAACAAAAGGTCGGCAGTTCAAACCCACCAGCCGCTCCTTGGAAAGCCTATGGGGCAGTTCTCCTCTGTCCTATAGGGTCTTCATGAGTCAGAATCAACTCGATGGCAACTGGTTTCGTTTTGGTTTAATCCATGTGTTATAAGCCGTAGAACACTAGCCCTCTCTTCTCTTCACCTTCTCCTTTTACCCTGAGGCAGAAACCTATCTTTGTACACTCAAATGGTCCATCAGGGTATTTTCCCAGACAAAGATATTTCCCTCACAAGAGGAATTCTGCTGCTACTGTTAAGATAATAAGTATATCACAGATGGTGCTTTCCTCTCAAAAAAAAAAAAAAAAAAAAAAGACCACCGCAACATAAAAGGAGATATAAAATTTTTGTTTAATTGTTGAGTTTTTCGATTCTGCGATTTGATGATTTAGTTTTGGCATTGATGTAAATTAATATTTAAGCTTCTGCTAGAACTCAACTGCTGTTGATTTTCTTCCAGCACTGGTTGGTGGTGTTTCTAAATATAGGCATGCAAGATGAAGAAAAAGACACACCAGACTCCTTATCTACCTCACTGTGGAAGTTTCCAGGAGTTTTATTGGAAGACCAAATATAGATAAGCACTCTCATATTATCACTGCCAGCTTTAGAGTGTTTCACTGGTACAACCATCATGTTAGTAAACTGTGTCCAAAAAAAAAAACCTTGCCGTGTAGTGGATTCCCACTAAGGCAGACCCCACGTGTGTCAGAGAACTGTGCTTTATAAGGTTTGGTTTTTTATTAATTGAATTTTTTTAAATTGAGGTAGTTGTAGATTCACAGAGATCCCTTGTACCCTCTACCGCATTTCCCCCAACAGTAACATTTTGTGGGGGAAAAAAAAAAAAAACATTGCCGTCTAGTCAATTGCAACTCATAGCGACCCTACAGGACAGAGTATAACTGCCCCACAGCGTTTCCAAGGAGAGGCTTGTGGATTCCAACTGCCGACCTTCTGTTTAGCAGCTGTCAGCAGCTGTAGCTCTTAACCACTGCGCCACCATAGGTGAAATAAGGAGCCCTGGTGATGCAGTGGCTAAAGCACTCACCTGCTAACCAAAAGGTGGGCAGTTCAAACCTACCAGCAACTCTGCTCCAAAGCAGAAAAATGTGAAAGTCTGCTTCGGTAAAGATTTACAGCCTTGGAAACCCTATAGGGCGATTCTACTCTGTCCTGTAGAGTTGCTATGAGTCGGAATCAACTCCAGGCACTGAGTTTTGTTTGGTAGGCAAAATATCACAGCCAAGAGGTTGGCATTGATGCAGTCATCAATCTTATTCAGATTTCTCCGGTTTTACATGTACTGCTGTGTGAGTGTGTATATTTAGTGGGTTTGTGTGTCCACCACCACAGTCAAGGCAATGAACAGAGACAGATCCTTCTAATGAAGTCTTTCAGCAGTAAGCGTATCAGCAGATACAGTTCCCTGGCCAAGGGGAACCATTCCTCACATGTTCCATCTTGCATCTTGTGCTTCTCTCAATACACTTCTCACACTCTTTTATGTAATTGCTCAGTTATTGTGTATAATCCCCCCAAATTATATTCTCCATGGGAGCAAGGTCTCTCTGGTTTACAGTCATTACTATTCGATTTCAATTTCCCAGAGGCAACCATTTGCAACTTTCCGAGACGTTTCTTTGGGTATTTATGTTGAAACTTCTAAACAGTATACTTATAATGAATTTTTTTTTTTTTTTTTTATTCCATTGAGTCAATGTCAATTGACTCCTATTATGGTCAATGAGTATTTATCTTTCTTATATTCATAGAGCCTTTAATGGCTGACTTTTCGAAAGTAGGTGACCAGGCCTTTTTCCAGGGGCCTCTGAGTAGACTTGAACCTCTAACCTTTCGGTTAGCAGCTGAAGTGCACCAACCATTTGCACCACATAGGGACTGCTGGCCAACTATACATAAACCACAAAGCAGATTAGGGCTGCGTTGATAAGCTTCCTGCGGTTGGTTCTTTTCGTGGTTCTCTTGCCACTCAGTCTCCGTTGGAGACCTCGAACAGGAGAATCACAGGCCTCATCTGAGCTCCCTTTTCCACATAATATTGAAAACCAAGAACAAGTTTCCACCATTAAGAGATTTTACGTAGAACATTGAATTTCTTCCTTTGAAATATCAGACCTACCAAAGATCTAAGGTTGCATACTTTTTCGTAGTCATAATCTTTATTGAAATATACAATTCGAAATATTTCCTTGTGATTCCTCTCTATTCATTTTTTTTTTAATTAATAGACATCATTTTTAGAGTAGTTTTAGGTTTACAGAAAAATTGCACAGAAAGTAGAGAGAGTTTCTATACCCCTTCTTCCTCCTCACACAGTTGCTCCTATTATTAATGTCTTTCATTTAGAGTGGTGCATTTGTTATAGTTGATGAACGTATATTGATAGGTTACTGTTAACCAAAGTCCATAGTTACATTCAGGTTCACTCTTCATGTTGTATGTTTCTATGGGCTTGGACAAATTAAGGTTTTGGTTTTCACAGGGGAACCATGTGAGGAGCAGCTGCTCCTTCTACCATTGTTTCCATCACTCTTTGTTTCCCCACTGTGGAGCCTGGGGGTCAGAGCCATTTATTCTCATAACTGTGCCATGATTATGTCAACCTGCTTCACTCCTGTATAAAAGTCTTCATTATACAGCTCTGCTGTACCCATGATCCCTGGAGAGCTCGTCAATTTCCATTATTCCAAGTTCCACCTGTATGCTAATGACTTTGCAATCCAATCTGTCTCCCTAAAGCATATTGCAGGACTCGCACACAAAACTATGACCCTGTTAATTGTACAATTACTGTCAAGAACATCTTGTTTATGTTGGTCAATCGCACTTTTGTAATTGACTTCGTTAGAGTTCCAAGATGCAAATATGTTACAGGTGAGATGTCTTTAAGGTAAAGACTGAGAATGAATGACTTCTTCCACTCTAAGGGTCTTCATTCTCTTTCACATTGAACTTGGTTAATTTACTGTGGAGACAATACATTCCTAATTTTCTGATGTAAGCATCACACACCATGTCTTGTACGGTTTAGCAGTGGTCATCAGGTGAGAACGAGGGCCAGACTAGGTACAGACCTACAAAGCAAGGAGGTCCTGGCACCTGTTGATAAAGGTTGGATATCAGTGACCCCCTATTATCGTAAACCAGGCTCTGGGCAGACACCTTGTGCCTCAGTGGCTGGCACCAGCCTCTCTGACCTCCTCAGAATGATCTACCAGGTCAGTTCTTAGCAATCTTACTCCTAGCTCTCTGGAGATGGGTTTTAACTAGTAAATACTATGCTTGGATACCTTGGCCTGCCTTAGTAACAAGACAACTGACATTCTAATGTCTAATCTGTTTGTCCTAGAAGGTGAGTTTCAACCAATATGTTATATTTATTAGTCTCTTGGGAATAAGCCATATTTATAGCATTCCATTTCCTTATCTTTATCTCAGTTGTGTGAATATGCACCATTTTATCAGTCTTTCCTTTGAGGCATGACCTGGAGATGGACTCAGTGAGACTAACATTAATAGAGAACCAATAGGAGAATGTTTGGAGGAACAGAACACAGTGGAAGGCCAGCACATTTATTTGAATGAGATGGTATCCAAACCTGAGGTAGCAACACCTAGACGAAATGAGGGGGTAAATAAATTCCTTACAGTGGGATCTAAGTCTGTCTTTAACCTATTTTAATCTCAACATATTAATCAATGTATTAAATGAAAACATGTGCCATTAACAAAATCTCTTCACCTTGGAAAACTATTAACACTCAATGAATTAGATAGAGTTGATGGGCAACCTGAGGACATTGTATCTCACAAAAGACACCATTTCATAATTCAGTCTCGCTGGAAATATTTAAAGAAAGTTTGTACACACAATGATGTGTGTTGACACCCAAAATTTCTGATTACAGTTAGCATAAATTCAACTCTTAAAGGCTTTATTTTTTAACCCCTTAAAGCTCTGCATTATTCATAATGTGTACAGTAATTTTCTAAAACAAAACCAAAGTTATTATTTTGCCCAGTGATAAACTCCATTATGTTGAACTGAAAACACTGAGTTATATATACATATATATTTTAAAGGACAATGATATTTTTAAATGATCAATGGCAATAAAGCTCTCTTTTTTTTGAATTCATGTTTTAAGTATGCATAAGAGAGTAGGGTTTTGAGCTTAACTGAAACAGCTACAAAAAATAAAGTGATTTTCATGGTCTATAACTGGGAAAGTTGAATTTTTTAATTATTTTTTAATAGAGCGTGACCAGAAATGCTTATGTAGGTTGCACCTTATGAATTTATCAACAACCATAGTGTTATATGTATTATTATCCATTCTAAATAATACTTTTTAGCACTATAAAAAGTTATGTTTGAAAAGGTGCGGCAACATGATTGCTCAATAACCATATGATAGTAAGCTTGGTGCTATGCATTCGTCAGTGGTTAATGGAGGTTATGCCATTGAGCCTAATGGCATTCAACATGCTCTACTCTTTCCAAAAATGCTGGTGGTTTTCTGTCAAGGCAGCTTTTGATGTTTATTCCCAAGAGTTCCAATGGAGTATCAAACCCTTCAAACCATGGAATTAGGTAATGATTTTCAGCTCCTGTCACCATGACCTGCTAACTTGACACCTGGCCTCAGCTGGTTATACAACAAAAGTTCTGAGGGGCGAGCTTGTGTGCCAACTGATTGTTGCAACTTTAGTTTGGAATTTCAGTTTGTTTCTTTGTGGGTAAACTGTATCACCCTCTAATATCAGTAATTCATTTAATAACTGGCAACTGGTAAGGTATGCAGTTATGCCTACTTAAATATTTAAAATAGATGAAAAACTACCTTAAATGTATATACATATATATATATTTATTGTGAATACACATACTACTTTCATGTGATTTTTTTTATTATACTCTGCTTGAACTGTATTCTATTGAAGTGAAAACTATTTTGAGTTTGGTCATGCATTCCACTTTATTACTGAAGGACATCCATGCTTTTTGACTGTATATATTCTCCAAAGCAGCAGCTGTTTCTCTTCCTACTGTTCATTGCGGGGGGGGGGGGGGAGTGTGGATATTTACTGTGTATAGAAAAGACGTGTTTGATCATCTCTGCCAAAGGGCTGGCTCTTTGACAAATAGTGGCTGAGTTTCTGGACTAATGAATAGAAACCCACTGAAACTCTCATGGGAGCCCTGGTGGTGCTAACCAAAAAGTTGTCAGTTTGAACCCACCAGCCCCTCCTCCAGAGAAAGATGTGGCAATCTGCTTCTGTAAAGACTTACAACCTTGGACACCCTATGGGGCAGTTCTACTCTGTTCTACAGAGTCACTATGTGTCGGAATCCACTCACTGGCAATGGGTTTTGTTTGGTTTTGGTTTGAAGCTCTCATTCATTCCTTTTTCTTCTCATTCTTTTCTCTCCGCAGGAACTTTTTACCCCTGAATGCAAGTTTAAAGAATCTGTTTTTGAAAACTATTATGTAATCTACTCATCCATGCTGTACAGACAACAGGAATCTGGTAGAGCCTGGTTTTTGGGATTGAATAAGGAAGGGCAAGCTATGAAAGGAAACAGAGTAAAGAAAACGAAACCAGCAGCTCATTTTTTACCCAAGCCATTGGAAGGTGAGTGTTATATGTGCTCAATCCCTATCAGATTAATTACGTTTTATTTTTTCACATCGATAACTCTGCCATGGCTACAAGCGACTCTCGTGAGTGCTGGGAACGTCCTTTATCTTGATCTGGGTGGTGGTCACACAGAGATCTACTTAAGCTGTGCATTTAAGATTTGTGCCCTTTATGCCCTGAATAAATGTCATCTCTCCTCCTTCCCATCCCTCAAATTCTCACGGTCCCAACCCCTCTAGACTCTAAATAATTATAATTAATCAATTTAAACATTTTTAAAATCTGTGATTCTAAATATCTGAGAATGTAGGTATATCAATAAAAATAAGTTTGAATTTATGGATACAAGAGCATTTGCCAATTTTGATGTTATCTAGGTGAAAGTCATTCTCAAACTCATGCATTAGTATAATTAGAGAAAATAAGAACTCGATTTTAATGAACTTTGCTGTTTCATGTTATCAGTCAACCTGCATGTTTGTTTGCCCCAGAGTTGTGGCACTGCCTTCTTTACTAAAATAATGTAGCTACCTTCCCTTTTAAAGAATGAATGAAGCCTTCACACATGCTGTCACCAGATCCCCAGAGAGCACTTTAGAAACGTTTTGTTAATCAGAGACACTTGTACCTTTCTCCTTGATTATTCTGTCGGAAGTGTCATTTACTTTCATCAAAGTAACTTATTTTTTGAGAATTACAAAAAATTTCTTTTGAAACTTTTCAAGAGTGTTTTTTATTTGAATACTTTGCTTACTCTCTTATAGAAAATCAGATCTAAGGTAACTGAATAAACAGTTTTTCTAAGCTAGTTCAGACAGTTTGATTTTCGTTTTTTTATTCTTAAAGGAAACCTTAGCCATTAAGAGAAATGCCTCTTGGTTTTTATAACACATATTCTTCTATATAGGAATAAGATAATTTGAGGTTTCGACCACTCACTTCTTAATATCTGTGTGTGCATAATTCAGTTTCAGTTTGCTTTAGTTTGGAAAACCACTCTTGTTGGTTAACACCGTCTGTATAATTTCAATGATGCTGACTTACAAACACCCTAAGTTAAATTTCCCTCCAGAGCAATTCATTGAAACACAAACAGTTAGCCTCCAGGGCCTATCTAAGATAGAAAAAGTAATGCCGGAGTCTGAAATATGAGTGGAGTATTCTCATTATATGGTAGATTATAAAGAGAATTAGAGTAGAAAGAAGAAATTAGAGATTTTTCTCTGTTCTTCCAAATAACACATCCATGACTCGGTTTTATTACTTTAAATGAAGTTTAAGGCCACACACTCACATTCAAATGTAAACAAGTAATAAAAATCTAGGTTCGTAGCACCTCTAGCCAAGACCTTAGTTTATTTGTCAGCTTGCTTTGTCTCTTTCCATTTGTTTTTGTTTTGAATATAGACAGCTAAGAATTGGGTAACTTCCTAAAACCTTAGCTTAGCTCTTGGCTGCATGAATGTAATGAAAAAAAAAAAAAAGGATTATTAGCACTTCAGTATAACTTAACTGAGGCAAAATTTAGAAGTCAGCTATTTTTTATGTCCTGCAGGAAATATCCGAGACTCTAAAGGTGTGGTATAATGATATTACTTGGTATTTCATTTGTAAGTTGAACTGATTTGTGTGTGTGTGTAAGAAAGAGAGAAACAGTATTTTTCACCATTTTTTCAAACAATTGTCAAACAGAAGTACTCAAAAAACAAATAAAGGAGCACTCGAATGACCAAGATTATCATGTAGTATATTTGTCAGAGGAAATTTAATTTCAAACTTTCAAAGCCATAAACCAAAAAACCAAATTTGTTGCCTTCGAGTCAATTCTGACTGACAGTGACCCTATAGGACAGAGTAGGACTGCCCATAGGGTTTCCAAGGAGTGGCTGGTGGATCCAAACTGCCAACCTTTGGGTTAACATCCATGGCTATTAACCATTGTGTCACCAGGGCTCCTTCAAACCCCATAAAGGATGAAAATTGTATCATTGGAAATGTTAACATAAATTAGATACTTCATTAATTATTGATGTTCTATGTGAAAGTCATTCTCAAGACATTCCCTATAAGATACAGTCATTCCTCTTATAGCTTCACTGCATAGATAGTCAAGGTCAGTGTTTTGATGCTATTATTGTCTTCTAACTTAATTAGTAGTAGAGCGAGAGATGGGATCATACTTCAAAGATAATGAATTAATCCCTTTTACTATCTTGCCAAGTCATTTAATATAGCCCTGGTGTACTGGTTAAGTACTATGGCTGCTAACCAAAGGGTCGGCAGCTCAAATCTGCCAGGCGCTCCTTGGAAACTCTATAGGGCAGTTCTACTCTGTCCAATAGGGTCGCTATGACAGCACTGGGTTTGGTTTGGTTTTTTGGTACATGTAATCTTTCCAGTAAGTGCATTGCTGAAAAATCATGGGATGCCCTGATACAAAAGATCAAACTCTACCGCCTTGCACGTAGAGAATGCATCTGGTAGTTTAGCCTGAGTACACATAAGGACGCTTCATAAAATGTCGTAAACATTCAAAAGTCTAAAAAAGCATGTTGAACAGCTGTAATTCACTTGTATTTCTAATGGCAGATGACATTAACTCACTGGTTTTCCCCAAGCATCAGTCACTCTTAAATGTCCTTTTCAAGGATTTCCTAGTCATTTTCTAAAAAGCCAGACAAACTATTAGGATTGGTTATGTCACCAGGTATCATTCAGACAGTTCTTCACAGCTTACTCAGACACCAGCCCCAGTTGCCCCCCGGCTATTCTGTGCTTCTGCCTGATGTAACATCAATTATTAGGTTAGCAATAACATATCAGAAAATGAAACATAAAAAAAAAAAAAATGACACACAGCTGCCTTCAATTGTTTAATGATCTTTTTCCATGATTGCAAGATGGGATATCTAAACAGTGCTCTCCAGAAGGCCCAGGTTT
The DNA here is from genome assembly GCF_024166365.1 of Elephas maximus indicus. Lineage (NCBI taxonomy): Eukaryota > Metazoa > Chordata > Mammalia > Proboscidea > Elephantidae > Elephas > Elephas maximus. Next base: position 66,595,857 of record NC_064841.1, on the reverse strand, counting down.
AAAGGAAGCAGGCGTTTTTGTGCTATTCCTTTGTGTAGCTTTGACATGGACACTAATATGACCATATTGCCTTTCATCCATTACATGGAAAAATAATTGAATAATTTGCAGTGTAAACACCTAGTATCATAAAGTTTAATTGGAATGAGGGGTTCAAGTGTGGATATTAGTGTAGAGTGGAAGGGAAGCTTGAGTTTTCCTTGCTATTCAAAGAGAAACAGGTTAATTTCTTGTCATTCCCTGGTAGGGTTGTGTGTGTGTGTGTGTGTGTGTGTGTGTGTGTTCTATCACAGGACCACAAAGAGGCCATAGCTCCCATTGAAACCTTTCTTCCTGGACAAAAAATCCGTGCACATTCATGTACACCTATCACGTACCAGATAATGTAGAGAAAGTAATGTCTTCTCATCAGGAATTTACTTCAAATCTCAAAGCAATCTCAGAGATTCTCAAAACAGATTGCTTCACTTGAGGGGATATAGGAAGAGGCAAACTACTGATGTTTGTAAGTGCATTGTTGGGCCACTCGTGAGTCTACCAGACAACATTTCCTTTTCTCCTTTCTTCACACCTTTCTTTGTGTCTCTAGTTGCCATGTACCGAGAACCATCTTTGCATGATGTTGGAGAAACGGTCCCGAAGGCTGGCGTGACCCCAAGTAAAAGCACAAGCGTGTCTGCAATAATGAATGGAGGCAAACCAGTGAACAAGAGTAAGACAACATAGCCAGATCCTCACAGGTGTTGTGACTTATTCGTCCTGAGCACAGTTGAGTGATTTATCCCTATAAGACCTTCCTGCTCCCGTGGCTGAGGAGCAGCTGGAAGTAAGCAGATGCTTGCTCTTTGCTCTCTCAGAACTTCCTTGTCGCAAGTGGATAAATCTCAACCTGTTGCGCCCCCCACAGCAAGAAAACACCTGGATAACCAGCTAAACTCAGACCATGGAATGCCCTACCAGATATGGAATGCCTTTTTAATATCTTTTCTGTGACCGTGACACTTCATGTGAATGACATACTTCACAAGTACACTTGATACCTTCCTTGCCTGCTGACAGTTACCCATAATCCTTTTTGAGTCCTGTTTCAGCAAAATCCATGTGTTTCAGTTCGATTTTGTAGCACACCAATAATATTGAGTAATTTCTAGTTAGACGCTGTAAAACCTGTGCTATTACGGATTTCTCTTCTTCCCCGTTTTTACAGGGCTGCTCGCACCACTGTCTGTGACCTTTTGCAGGGATTGTGTTCCTCGAAATCTCAAACATTGCAGTTGGCTTGGTTCGGAGAGCAATCAGGGAATCAGGAAACCTTCTAAACCTATTATTACAAATTGCATCTATAAAGATTAAAATTGTTGTGTCTGGCTCACCCTATCAATTAAATACACATATACCCTCTATCCAAGTAGCAGATACTGTGCCCCCGAGGTTGGCATTGGCAGGGTGGGAAATGGGTCAAACACACCCTGTGGGAAGCTCTCTACGATTTGGGTTTGACATCCCCCTCTAGTTTCTTTGTGTGTGTGTGTGTGTGTGTTTTATACATATCACAAGCTTACTGGTAATGGTAACATTTGCCTTGCCCAGCGAGCAAGACCCACTGGTTTTTGGGAAAGTGGGTCCAAAGAACTCTGTAGGCCTTGTAGGCCTGATTAAGGTTCATTTTTCATCTACTAATTCTCATTATTTGGAAAAAAAGAAAAAGAAAAACATAATTACAACCTATATGAATTGCGCTACCTAAATCCATTTCAGATATAATCCTTCCTGTTTTTAATGAACTGAATTCAATGCCATCCCAGTTTTTGGCTGCGTCCCACTCATACTCAGCAGAGCACGGGCAAGGCGGCTGTTGTGTTCTTTTCTGCAGCAACAATGCAAACATTAGTTATAAATTAGACTTTAATATTTTTGGTGTTTAATGACAGGTTTTTAAACTGGACATACTAGGAAGAAATATTTTTTTTAGCTCAGCATGCTGAGTCTGGTACTGTGTATTTCACTGGTACATACCTCTAGCAGCCTTGTGGGGCCCGTCCCCGATGCCCAAAGGCTGAGTTAGAGGTGCCTTGCCATGCTCTCAGAATGCAGTCTGTTGAATTGTTCTAGATCAAAATAAAAGGCAAACCAACGCATTCAAACATCAGGGTTTTGGTCTGTTCAGTTTGTTTGCTTCTGTTTTATTTTGCTTCCTTCATTTCCTTTTCAATTTAATACTGTTGAACTCTGAGCTTAGTGAAGACCACTAAGAAAGGCCATGAATAGTTGACTGCACAGTGAAGATACCATGCAAAATGGTCAACATTGGAGACAGTTTCAAAAGGCTTAATACTAAACTGTTTGGAAATATATTTGTTAATTCTGTGTATACGTAATAAAATCCAATGTTTTCTTCTCAGAAGAGTTAAGACCAAACTGAACCTCATTTATGGAAACTGTATGTGGGATCAATGTACTGGCCTCTTGTTATTAATTCTGTGTGGGTCATGACCCAGCCGCCATTTTCCTCCATCTGCACTGTATTTCCTGGGAAATTACTTTGTCACTGCTTTCCTAAATCTCCATGGCAGCCCTTGCCCAGCATTTAAAAATTTTGGCCTGCTTAGCTGATTAAAGATTTAGTATAAATTTAACTGTTTATGCTTATTTCATTTTCATATTGGCTTCCACTTTAATAAATAAAAAGTTAGCATAAAGTTTGAGTAGATTTATTGCTGATAATACTAAATTACAAGTATACAAAATGGTTCTGTTGACAATTCTTCATTTCTTGTTACTCCATTTTAAAGCCTATTGTTTTTAACAGGATAAGTTCACATACATCAGATAAATTTTATTAGCCAGTTATTTAGAGACGATGTAACTCCCATAGTATGTGGAAAACATAAATAATTTAACTTGGGATTCTAATTAACCAGCTTATAGACACTGATTATCCCACTATACATATTACACACACACACACACACACACACACACACGCCCCTATCAAGTAACTCCACTTACTTGTTTTCAGTAATCAGCCCTAGTTGCTGGTTTCATTTCCCCCTGCAAACCGGCTTATTGGTTAAACTGAACACCAGATTTATTTTTGTAAATGTCTGCGATTTATGTAAATGCTCACCTCTGCTTTGTTTTTGTATGGGTTGTCGATAAGGGCATCTATCCCTTTGAAATGATGTCAAAATACTTCCTTCTAATATGTGTTTAGACATTTTGCAGAGGGGTCCTTGTTGTCTGTAATTCAGTTAGGTCATCTGTGTTATGTCTGGTCTCATTTGCTGCATGGAAAGAGGACAGCACTGTGGAATTGCATGTGGTAGGACCTGTGTAACAAGAGCTGTTGGTATGTATTGTTACATTTACACACATATATGCAAAGAGTTTGTCTGCATTGTATCGTTTCTGTGTCTAATATCATTCGTTGTATTCATAAATACAACATATTGAATAAAATATTTATATGAAGGCATATCGAAAAACATTAAACAACTTTATGTAACAAAATGGCATCGTGCCACCCACAGATAGAGAAGTGTCATGTAAATAAGTTGGTTAACTTAATTTCTCCCACTTTATCATGCCAAAGAAAATTTTAGCTCTTTGATGATACCTCTCTTGCTGTTTTTTGGGGATAAGACTTCATTTTTTTTTCTTCCCTCAAAAATTAAGTTTGCTGTTGTTAAGGAAGTGCAATCTATCACTATTGACATTCTGTATATCTGAGGGAGTTTATTTGTATTCACAGACCGTGTGTTTTGTACCTCCATGTACATATGTTAATTGTATTGAGTCTCTAGAATATCCCATTCTTTTCTGCATGCATATCTGGTATGGAAAGGTTATTTCTACTGATTTGCTATGGTAGTTGTTTGCTTCACCCAGTCCCTCAACAATGCTTGGGAATGTTAATTGTCCTGGTATTTCCAGTGATGTCATTTTTCTAATAAGTTTGCTTTCTAAAGATTTTGCTACGACAAGATTTGAAAAAAACGTAGAAGGGATGCAAATGATCCACCCTATGTAAAGAGTAAAATGAATCATTATTTCCTTATGAATCCTAGAGAATTTAAAGAGGCAGAAGAAAATCATTTGCTTGTCCTGAGTATTTCAGGGTGGGTGTGGCTTAAGGAGCTCCTGCTACAGTCCTTCTAATTGTTTGCCTCAAGGTCAGTAAGCAGAGGTTCTCTATCACAGCTGGCCACTTGCTTAATTAATGCCTAAGGCACTAAAACAGTCTGTTTTTCTGGGTGAACAAAATCGAATTTGGTTCTCTTAAAAACAAAACCATTTTCTTGTTCTTTAACTTAGACATGTATCACTTTACATAAACTTTTTCCCCCAATATCCCAAGCATCATTAATATTTGATACTTCCCCAGTAAGGAGCAACTTAAGAAATCCAGTTTAGAAAGAGGAGAAAATAATTAAAATTTCTTTTCAATTTTATTTCAGTACAAGGCTATAGCCAGGAAAAATACTTGCATTAAATACGGGATTGTTTTTCAAAATACAGTCAAAATTCAAAATCCAGAATGTGATTGTGTTACTTTGGAGTAAAACACATTTCATAGCTTAGCTTTCTTAGCTTACAAGATGACACAGAGAGCTCGTTGACTCTCTTGAATACCAAGTGGGTTTTCAAAGTTGGGATCACTGAATCTGCAAACAAGGGGTGAGGTGTGTTTTGTGTTGTTTGTTTGTTTTTTCTTTGTTTTCTATATCATTCAGTCTAATGATGTCTGCTGGCTGAGACTGTGTTTGCATTTGAGGTGGTGAAGGCCATTCCTTTCAGTGTGCTGCTGGAATCTAGATTAGCTCGAAGTCCACAAAGACAATGAGAGTTTAATGATTCTCCTCTCATGCCTTAGGACCTTAGCCAAATTTTATTCAAAGATCTTTGTTTGCCGGGTTCTTCAGTGTTGTTATGCCAAGCAAGCGGGATAGGACCAACACCACTTGTAAACTTGTTGCACCCTTTTCAAATGACATTAATCTCACTGGAACTTTCTAAAAGCATGGCCATGCCAATGATATTTGCATATTTCCCCACCATTACAAGTTTGTTCTTGCCCTGCCTTTCTTTATGGGGGGTTTCTCCTTGAGTAATAGAATCAAAAGTCAAAGTAAAACATCACCTCTAAGAAGTATAGAATTGATGCCTTTACATGTAATTATTTATTTTTACAATCTAAAATGTGTAAATGAAGTCCTCTCTTAATAGATTGATGTTTGGATCGCAAGTCAAGACCACGCGCACATACACGCACACAATATTCTAGCAGACACAAAGAAGTAGAATAAACTCTGTCGTTATAAGAGAGAATCCATTCAAATTGAGGTAGTCGTGGTATCGTGTGACTTAGGCGATGCTTCCCCGTAGGTTCTACAGTAGTTTAATGAACTTCAGAATATAGGCTGAGTATAATAGAATTTCGGCTTTGTCAAACAATTTGGATAAGACACATTTTCAACCTTATGATATAATAATTTCTCTAAGATCTAAACTCTTTTTTCTTAAAGTCATAAATGTTGAGGACGCTGTTGACACTTCTTATATGAGAATATAAAAAGAGCAGCACTCCTGTTATTGCTGCAGTTGTTAATGAATAGGAATTGCAACCTACAGAGAGTGGTAAGGAAAATAAGATACACCTGAAGCTATGTGATGAGACAGAAGGAATTATTAAGGGAACGTTCCAACAGAGCCAAGATTGGCAAACTACTGCCCAGCTCTTGGCCAAATCCAACCTACAGCCTGTTTTTGCATAGTCCAGATCTAAGAATATTTTTGTTTGTTTGTTTGAATATTTTAAAGTAGTAAAAAAAAAAAAAAAAAGGCAAACAAACAAACAAAAAACATGTGATAGAGATATTTGTGACCAAAGAATTTGAAAATATTTATGGTCTGGTCCTGCGTAGAAAGCTGAGCACTGTAATAAGGGAACCTGAATATCACATGTATTACGACAGGTGAGTAAGGTAATGAATTTCCACGTTTTTGCATCATTAATTAAGTCATCAAAGTTGCTACTGAACGAGTTATAATAGGTTGGTTTGAGACTTAAAATCTTTCAATAGAGAAAAGAGTTGAATCTAAATTATTTACATTTCCCTCATTTTACAAAACTGGTACTCGACATAGTAACACAGACACAGCTAACATGGTTGCACTCCTTAATCTCAGGATAGAGATAATTTTATAAACCTATTAAAAAATGAGAACATTGTGGGTAATTTTTAATGATTAGCCAATTAACACTATACAATAAGCATCAGTTAAATTTTCTCTTAAAATAATTTTCAATATTAAAATTATAAGTAACTCAGCAGACACTTTTTTACTTGTTTCTTGATGATTTGGCTTATGAAGTCCAAGCCATGACTCTCAAACATTTGCATTATTAAAATAGAGTTTCCAAATAAAAGGTTTCATCTTACACAGTACAGAAGTGATTTTGCTACCTTATTCTAGAATTTTACAGAATGTAACTCATATTTAGGAAAAAAAAAAAGAAAAAAGCCAAGAAACTTTTTTTTTTTTTAACTCTAAATGGTTTAAAGATTTCCCAAACCAATCTGTGTAAGTAGATGTAACTGTACATATGTAAGGGAAGCCCCAACTGTACATTTTCATAATTTGATGTGAATTTCATTAAAAAAAAAATTACACAAAGTAAAATTCCACCATTAAGAAAATAAAAATTTGGTTTCTACCACCGAGTGAATATTTGTAATTACTATTTAAGCCATTTCTAGAATTTTCTTTTTTTGTCCTCTCAGATTTTGAGATTGGTGCCGTTTTATCACAATGTCTCTTCTTGACTTCTTTGCTGACCCTGCTTTTCTAGTAAGTAATGTATCCCTTGAACAAAAGAGAGTCTTGTAAGGTAAATTAATGCATATTTCATGCCTGTCATATACCTAATTAGACAGCTTCTTTTCCAAAAGTCCAAGTTACCAGGGAGCCATTTAGTGAAAAATCTGATTTGTTTCACATGTAACTCCTGCCCAGTATAAAAAATATGATCCCTTCATTCCAGTAACCTAAAATGAATATCCCTGAACAGTCATTCATTTCCCTTTTTTTGTTAATGATGAGTAGGTAAATATATATTGACACGATGTGAATAACTTATGTCACTATTTATTAAAAATCTTAAATTGTACATTTTTCATAATTTCTTTCTTCATCTTAAGATTCTTCTTTTGTGAGGTTAAAGTGAGAGTTGACCAATGGATTAGTGGCTTAAAATGACCAGTTTTTTTTCCCTTCTAAAGAACCAGTGACCTGGTCTACCTCTGGCCCCCTGACATGACTGCTCATAGGCATTTGCCTTCACTGTTCCTCCTGCGGAAACTGTGTGACACGGAATTCTGGAAAAATTCCATCAGTGGCTTTATGTGGGATGTATCTTTCCCTCAGATTCTAATATGGTCCTTTTGCATGGAGATGTACGTTTCTAACAGCCATGTAATTCAGGGTTTCTCAATTTCAGAACTGTTGACATTTGGAGTCAGATAATCTTTGAGGCGGGGCTGTCCTGTACATAGCAGGATGCTTAGCAGCGTCCTTGGCCTCTATCCACTAGATGCCAGTAACACCGCCTCCCTCAGTGTAACAATCAAAACTATCTGCAAACATCCCCAAATGTCTTCTCTGGGGCAAACTTGCCTGCGTTGAGAACCACTGATGCAGTTATGGGGGGAAAATTCTCTCTAGTGTTAGTTGCGTTGGAATTTGCTCAGATTATTTCTAATGGGTACCCAGATTTCTTTGAGCCATTCAGAAATAGAAAAACATACAATAGTCTGTTTGACTTGTCCTAGTGGTGATTATACATGGCTTCCTTTGCATTTATATGTTCTAATGGTCTAAGGAAATGAAGAATCCAGTCCTCTCCCACGTGACTGTTAAGGATAGTCTGTGCCAAGCCAGATTTCACAAGCATTTCCATTCCATCCATCCCAGCATTCACAATTTCCACAGCTACATATTCCGTTCCCTGCAACAAAACGTACAGCGGGGTCATTATCACGACCTAAAAGCACCAGGTTACAATGTTATAATAAACCACAATGATCCATAATAAAAACCATTTCATTCATCTTCAACAAGTTTCTTATTGTGCAGAGGACTTAACCTTTCATTAAAAAGCTATGAGAAATTTGATCTTTTAAACAATTAATGGTATTTATTTGGTGCCACCATCTATATAAAACCAAACCCATTGCCTCTGAGTCAATTCTGACTCATAGCAACCCCAAAGGACAGAATAGAACTGCTCCATAGAGTTTCCAAGGAGCAGCTGGTGGATTCGAACTGCTGACCTTTTTAACAGCTGAGCTCTTAGTATCCATCAAATAGTTACCATCCTGTATTGTTACAGCTCAGCTCCAATGTTGTATTTTTGCTTTCTGTTAGAGAGCTAGTTATATCTGACTTATGAATAAATAGTGGAAAAAAAAACCCATAAAGCTGCTTAATATAATATAAGGCAAGCCAAGAAATCATCTAAAAGAGGGACCTAGTAAGGAGGGGCAGAAAATGAATGTCTAGCTTCATGACACAAATATCCATCTTTTATCTTAAGCTAGACGCCAGGAGAACAAGCACATATTTCTCTATTTCCCTTCTAACTTGTTCATACATTTTACAAGCAAATGTTAAAGCTCAATAACCTAGGATAACAGTACTTATTACCCTTCCAAGTCTGTTTCATAACCTCTGCACTCACACACCCCATTCCCTAAAAACAACCAACGCATCAGCCATCTTTGAACTATTGGCAATTAGGTCCAGTTTAAAGCGATATTCTATTCCCTGCACCATGCTGAAAGGAGAATGGTTATCAAGGTAATTCTTTCTTCTTTTTGCTATATATATCTTCATAGGTGTGACTTCTCAGGGGCAGAGGGAGGGCAAGAGAAACTCCTACATGGAAGTTTCCCAACAATCATACCATTCGACTTCACTCTTTTATATTCTTCTATTCCTGGGAATAACTGGTTTATTCCCAAATGCCCACCTCCCCTGACGTAGCCACTTCAGATGAAGCAGTGGGTCGTGATTACATAGAAGTTCTCCTGTCGTTCCATCCACAGCAGTATGTGGGAGATACAATTTGGCTTTATTGTAAACCGTGGCCTAGAAGGACGAACAGTGGATTAATACTGCACCTGTACAAAGGAGGCCATCATACTTGTCACAGTCCCTGTCATCGCAGTCGCAGAATTCCCCGGAAACATACCATTCCTGGGTGGAACAAATGCACTTTCCACAGTGACAAGCACCTGAAATCACAAAGAGTATTACTCACACACCCTGTATAACTACAGGTTTCAGTCTAGAATAGAATATGCTCCATGCACGGACAAAGGTAAGAGCTGTCTGAATAGCCGGCTGCTCAGAGTGGGGCTTCCCTTACTGTAATTCACAAAGGTTATCCGGGAAAGGCTTCGTTATAGATCTAGACAGTTGCAACTAGCCTTGAGCAAATGCCCCCTGGCCTAGTCTGGTGAAAATGTTAATGAGGGTGAAATGTACCTAATTCTTTAGATAGCCTTTCCAAAAGGAGTTACAAAAAATAAATGTATTTTTCCCTCAATTGAATTATGCTTTAAAAGTGTCTGCTATTTAAAGGAATCTAATAGTAAATTCCCCCATAGAACTGCCCCATAGAGTTTCCAAGGAGTGCCTGGTGGATTTGAACTGCCGACCTCTTGGTTAGCAGCTGTAGCACTTAACCACTATGCCACCAGGGTTTCCAATAGACTCAATGGCAGTGGGTTAATAGTAAATTCTATTAAGTGAGGATGCATCTTATAATGAAAATGACCTCTAAATTACTCTACTTGTAATTTTGGATTTTGGTTTACATGGTTTTCTTAAAGTAGGGACATGCCTGTATTGTGCCTAATTGTAGGGCTAAAAATGCACACACAATAAGGCATGCATGTTTCACTTATCAGACACCATCCTCATGAGCCCCTGTCATAATCAAACCCCCTCAAAATGTTCACCCTTTATGAGGTTCCAGGTTTGACCACCTTTCCCACTGTCTCCAGAATTTCTCCTCTTATTTCCTACCTAATTAAAAAACTTCCCCTTTGGGTATTAAAAATATGTTGGGTTACTGAGAAACAATTTTATTAACGATAGCCTTAAAAGGAAAGAAAATATGTTAATTAAAGCGTCTCACAAAGAGAAGAAAATCTTCTCAGTCTAAACATCTTTATATAACAGGTTATGAGTCCTCATGTGGCAAAATTACTTCTACAACTGCTGTAAAGAGAGCTGTGAAGGCTGATCACTTTACAAGTAAACACACATACACACAAAGGACTTCTTTGTGCCTACAGTTGCCTGTTCCTTCCTAGTATGCTTCCCTGTTTCTAAAAGATGGGTATCATTAATATTTTCAGGTCAAAACTCACTTTAGGAGAAAATGAGCAGACAAAATCTTTTGACACATTTAGCAAAATTTCAGATTTGATAAGTTCAAAATATATTAGGGGAGGGAAAGCAAGAAATAATCTGAACAACCGAGTGTTTAAAAATGGGTTAACATTCTGGGTGATCAATGTGATTAGGGAAAGGAAATTATAGTTGTTGGCATTTTATGAAAGGAATCATGTCAGTGTGTCCAAGCATTGACACCATGTAGTATTTCATATCATGGAAACTGCTATTGGCATTTTAGTTGCAAGAATTCCCAGTGGCTGAATTAATCTCTCACCATTCCTTATCATACTTCTCAAAGCAAGGGAAATATATTTACATGCTGAGAATTGTATTTCCAATTATTTTTAACTTCTTGCTTGACTATAGCATGATTGTACTCATTAGTGACTTATTTTCCTCAGCGTCTAGGCTGATTTTCATACTCTTGGGCAAAATCTAGACAAATGTCAGTTCTGATGAGTGAGAGAGCCTGGTGGCTTCTCAGCACCAGTGAGCTGGCCCTCCCAGGTCAGCTTACAGGGATGGTGGCTCCCTCTTGGTCTCAGCCAGGTGCAGAATTTCCTTATTTTACAAGTTTATTTATCCTAATTTTAAAGACTTTCAAATTTCCAGGCATCGAATTGTTCAACCCTCAACTGCTTGTTTAACAAGTGATCAGCAAGTATCTGCCAATGAAGAAAACTCGTGGTATGTCATTGACCATCAGAGAACTTGTCTCAGGAGGCATCCAACTTCGTGTTTTATTTCCATCACTAAAAAACAAACAAACCCATTTCGTCGAGTAGATTTCGACTCATAGCAACCCTATAAAACAGACAAGAACTGCCCCACAGAGTTTCCAAGGAGCATCTGGTGGATTCGAACTGCCAACCTTTTGGTTAGCAGCTGAACTCTTAACCACTATACCACCAGGGTTTCCATTTCCATCACTAGGTGAAGATTAATTATTTGAAGACTTTGTCCACTGTTAGCTGTTTGTAAAATAATTTCTCCTTTACGTTGCCATGTTATTTCTGCAACAACAGTGAATGGTTTTATATGTCAGCATACTCCATGATATTCAGGCATTACACCTAGAATAGTTTTTATTTATATTTTAAATTTTTTGTTACGATTCATAGAAAGATCTCACATTTCACCTTAAAACTTAACCCCTGGCTTTAGAATTGTTGCAGTAACTGCTCTCCCTCTGGACTGTTTAGCGTCAGACCATGGCAGAGAATTTTCCTAAGACTGGGAAGCTCACCTAAAAGTTAATATGGTACATATTAATAGACCATTTAGAGAGTCAATTCCAGTTCCCAAAGTTATTAGTAACTAAACATTTTGGAAAGAAAAATGACGATTGACTTTGTGCATACCATAAAACCCTAGCTTTCAAGTCATCTTTTTTTCCAGCTGTGCTGTTCTTTCCTGTTTGCCAATGCTCAGTGCATCTTAGAGACAGGAAATTCTTCTACTGCTTGTGATACTAGGAATGGCAGAGCTTGTAATAATAGCACAGTGTGACAGTTATTAGGACCTATTGTAGCACCTTCTTACAGAGAGCTCTGGCTATATTAATAAAAACCCAGGATCACATTGCCCTCTCAGGATGCAACACACTCAGGAAGGGGACTGTCAGATAGACATAGGCTGCAGGACTGTCAAAAGGTGAGCAATTGTTCAGCTCTGCTGACTGCGACCCACGCATGCTCCTGAGACTCAGTCCAGCCCAGGGAGCAGGGCCCGTCTTCACAGGAGCTTGAGGGCAGTAAGTCCATGATCATAGAAATATTAATCCATGCATTTTTCTTTCTCAGTATAAAGACCTTTAAGAACGCTTTGAATCCCTGCGATTCTTACTTGCTTCCATTCCTGGGGAATCAGCCACTTGTCCACAGAGCATCCTTATGACTTAAGAAGGGAAAAGAATAAAGTTCTTTTGGCATCAAAGATGAGAAAATGAAAGTACATACAGAGAGGATAAGGAAGTTGCCCAAGCCCCACAGGCAACAAACTGCACATTTAACCTAAGATTTTGACCTGCTTCGGTACACGCTTGCGTCCACCTCTCTGTGATGCCTCTCACAGTAAAAACACCCACATAGCTTTAAACATGAGTTGTTTTCTTCCTGCAGATCTGAGTAGACAGCCAGATTGGATGAGACGACTAGAACACTTGGCTAAGGCGAATTTCACAAAGCGAAATTCTGGCGCTTACTCTTCTCTTGGAGTGGTGGAGATGGCGTGTGTGTGTGTGTGTGTGCGCGTGTGTGTGTGTGTCAGTGTGTGCTGTGGACTTATTTGAATGATATGGGACCCAACAAGTACCATCGTGAGGGTTTAAGACCTTTAATGACGGGTGTGTCAAGCCACTGCCATGCAGCAGTGCCTTTAAAAAGTATTGGAGGTGATTACCTGGATATAGGTGGAAGTAATCAAGGCAAAAGGGTTATTGTATACTCTTCAATCCAAATAAATCCTCAGACAAACAAAGGCCTATGAATTACATCATGTGTTCTGTAAAGGTAGCTAAATGTAGAGCAGACCTGGACACTAAATTCGTCTCTTTTGGGTATTCACAAAAACAATTTGAACCTAAGGGCAAGGCTCCTTTGTCAGATGCCCCATTGATCACATCGGCATTTCTTTTCCACTCATCAAGCCTGGCAAAATGCTGCAACCCACATCCCAGCAGACAGTTTTCACTATTGTACCAACTACTCCATCTGTTATGAAGGTCGCAACAATGTATCTTGTTTTAAATTTTTCTATGGAGTGATTTATTGTCTTGGCTATAAATTTGTAAAGAAATAAAACGCTATTTCTTCATCGTCTCCTGAGGTGACGGCTTTATTCACAGCTCACGGGAAGCGCGTGTTTCAGACGAGTCTCTGTGTGGAAACACTTGGCTGTGTACAGGAGGCTAAGTGATGTGCCATGATGCTCTCAAAGCCCACTGCTCCCACTTGTCCCATAATCAGAGACAGAAAACACTCCCAATGTCCTTTATGATAATCCAGGTCAGGGGTTTGCACTGAAAAGCTTGAGAAAAAATTATAGGGAATTCTGATAAGACCATGAGACCTATCCCAAAATATATAATCCCAGTCAAATAATTTGGAACAGATTTCTTTTTTTGGTTATCGTGTTGAAGATTCTTATTCAACTTCGTGAGTTAATTTTCCTATGGGTCTCATGGTGAGGTTACTCTACACAGTAAGCAAGAGTAACCTTACCACACCCACTACCCCCTGTGCCTACGATAGATCACAGTTCCATTATCCCGGTCTTAGTCCCTTTCCGGAGTCCCGGTGGTGCAATGGTTAAGCGTTTGGCTGCTAACCAAAAGGTGGGCAGTTCGAATCCAACAGCTGCTCCTTGGAAACCCTATGGGGCAGTTCTACTCTGTCCTATAGGGTCTCTGTGGGTCAGAATCGACTCGACGGCAACAGATAGTCCCTTTCTTCATCTAAAACCGAGTACTGATATCTCCAGAATAAGATGAAGAAAGTAGCCAGCATCCAACTGCTGCCAACATTATGAATGCCCATTGCTAACGTGAGCACTAAAATGGGCAGCCTTACAGGGACCACAACAGAGAATCCCCAATGGAGCAGGAGAACAGTGAGAAGCAGACCTCAAATTCTCGTAAAAAGACCAGACTTAACAGCCTGACTGAGACTGGAGGGACCTCAGATGTCATGGTCCCTGGACCCTCTGTTAGCCCAAGACTGGAACCATTCCAGGAGCCAACTCTTCAAATAGGGATTGGACTGGACTCTAAGACAGAAAATGATACCGGTGAGGAGTGAGCTTCTTGGCTCATGTAGACACACGAGCCTATGTGGGCAGCTCCTGTCTGGGGGAAGATGAGAAGGCAGAAGGGGAAGGAGCTGGTTGAATGGACACAGGGAGCACAGGGTGGAGAGGAGGAGTGTGCTGTCACATTAGGGGGAGAGCAGCTAGGACTACGTAGCAAGGTGTGTAGAAGTTTTTGCATGAGAGATTGACTTGATTTGTATATTTTCAGTTAAAGCACACACAGACAAAAAAAGTGCAGCCTTGGGGGAGCTTTGACGTCCCCTTTTGAATTTAAAGACTCTAAAACTCTCCGCTTTGTACCCATTGAAGGATATACATACATATTTTAAGCCACATATGCTTTTTAATCCTTTACTGATGTCTGGATATGTATCTACCACCCAAAGCAAGCAATTTGAGAAAGCAGTCATTAGAGAGGTTTTGTTTGTTTTTATTCCAGAAAATGTCTTCTGGTCAATATTGAGTTAATCTTTTTTTTTTTTTTTTTTTAGTATGTTCTACATATATGATGCTGAAAAATGAGAATTTCTTCCCAGAATGGAATGTCTTTAATTAGAATGTGTGTTTCTTGACCCCAAAACTAATCTAGTGAGCATGGCTGTGTATGCTTGTCCTACACCCGCAACTAGACATGACTTAGTGAAACCCTGCTAATGGACCATTTTAATGGTTTGATGGGTTGTCTAATAAACACACACGTGCACACACACTGGCTGATCTTTAAAACAAGTATAAACAAGCACCATAATGTTTTAGTATAAACAGGTGATCTCATTGGATAGTTTCTATGCAAAGTTTATATCCTTACTGCAGTGATACTTCTATTATGGAAAAGCCAACCAAAAATACCTAATTTTTAAATCTCTGTGTTTGGAAATAGCTACCTAATGCTCATAAAATATATCTATATATAAAAAATACAATGCAGAAAAACAAATTGTTCTCAGCACAGTTTTTAAACTCAAGTCGCTCTCTGATCTGATGACATTTCTTTTCCTCCCTAGCACTTCCCCTCCCAGGTTAATTCCATCCCTACCTACTCTCCTGCTTTTCTGTATTGACCTCTTCCTCCCATTTCCTTCCCCTTGCCAGCCTTTGTCTCTCCTTTCTAGCCTCTTTTGCCTCCGTTTTTGGCTCTGCCAGCATAGCTTCAACCAAGAGCAGGTGTTTCTAGGCTCCAAGGCCCCCAGAGAACAGAACTGGTGTAAGGTTTGTTTGGGGCTTGGATTAAATTGAATGTAATGGAGGAACAAACAGGGAACAAACTGATTGCTCTAAACTTGTTTGAGTACCACCTGACCGCTGTAATTGCATTAGGTTGATGGCTTCTTTTTCTAAGTGCTGAAAACCCAAATCCCAAGCACACATTTTCTGGAAGCCAAGGACATGCTTGTCTGTTGAAATAGGTACGTCTGCACCAATTTCCAACCTTCCTCCAGCACCATATGTGGTTGCAGCTTCCATCAGCTTTTACCTTTGAAGTCCTGTCACAAAGCCTCTCTCACCCTGATAGCACTGACATTGAAGGACAGGTCAAGTAATATCTGTCATTTAGGGCCACATTACCCGTGGCACATCTTGATTCCAAGTCCTCCTTTGTGTACCCCAGTGTCACTGGTGAGGTTCTTTAGTGACACTAGTCTGTCTATCTGATTCACTTTGTCTTCCTCGAAAAGATATTTAAATGCTAATCCTGACCCAGGGCAGATGTCTAAGGATAGATGTAGCTTTAGCCAAGGATGTGGCTTGTCTGAAAAGAGGGGTCATCTGCCTACAAGGAAGCATGGAGGCTACTGAGCTGAAGAGGAGGGTGGAGAAACTCCCTAACACATAGTTCCATATAGGTCAGTGCCTGAGGATTCCGTGAGAAACCTGTGCACTTCCCGTGGGTTTCTGGGAACTAGTAAAGAAGAGCATGACGTCATCTTAGATGGCGCCATATGTACCATGGCAGCATGATTTTAAAAATCCCTTCAAGAAACTTATACCAAAAAATCAAAATCAAGATGTCCACAATTTAATCTAGAAATATTCTTTGCCCCTCAAAATAATTCAGGTTTGTGTGTGTGTGGCGGGAGGGGGGAAGGGTATTGGGAGGAGTTGTTTTTTTCTTGAATCTGTTTCTGTGGTAAATGTTTGATTAAGTGGGGGGCATCTAGTCAGTCAACTTGTAGGTTATAACCATTTTTCAGAATTTTTTTCATTAAATTTGTTTATATTAGATTATACATACACACTTGGAATATTGGTGATTTTTAGTGCAAAGGAAACTACACCAAAATTTGGGGATTTATATACTTTTTTCTTTTTAATGAAATGAAATACTTAGTCTCCTTTTAAGTCTTTTTAACACTCCAGCCCACCTCTTTCACACACATTTATTGACATAATTTACCCTCAGAAGTTCCAAAAGTGCTAGTTGCTGGCAGTCCAGTCAACTGTCATCGCTGCCATTCTGGGCCATGCTAGCTTGGAAGTGAACTCGGGAAGTATCTTCTTGCTTTTGAATTTTTTTTTTTTTTTTTTTGGTCCATTAAGTGCCCACTATATTATTATTGTCCTTTTTGTTTGTTTTCTTTTTACAAACATATTAAATTCTATTTCATTTAGCCACGATATTGCTCACAAGTGGCTGAGAATCTTTTTGCATGAAAGCCATCTCACGCATTTCATTTTCTTCGATCCTAAACGTCCTGTGGTTTATTTTCAAGCTTACAGTGTGGCACAGGCTGAGGAGGACACGCTTTTCATTCATGCACAGTGCAGTTTGGAAAAGAAGGCTGCTACTTGCTCCTCCACCAACCATGTGTCAGAGCAGGAATTCAGTCCAAGCTCCAGCAGAGATACTCACCCTTTCCCGAGCACAATATCCCATCTGCTGACTCACACAAACTCTTGCTTTGTTCTTCCGTTATGTTGCACTTCTGCGGATGCTGGCAGAGGGTCCCAAACCATCCTTTCTCGCAAACGCAGTGACCACAGGAACATCTTCCACGACCTGTGAAGCAGAAGGAGTGTAGGTGGGGGGTGAGAGAAGGAGATGGGTGAATAACCAACTGAATCAGAGTTTTTACAAAAGAAATATATAAACCCCAGGATCTTATTTTCTATCAGTTCTCTTTCTGCATAGTCAGTCTGGCATGTTAAGAACTTCACAGCAGAGCCCTACCTTCATGTAATAAATCTGCATGAAGTTAGCATAGGCAACGGACTCAAGAGAAAAAGAAACCTTAGAATAGAATTATACTACCCTTTCTTTTTTTTTTTTTCACAATAACAAATATTTCTTCATTTGCATTTTTATCAGTATGGAGTCAGCGCTATTCTTCACTGTACACGCCATGACATCCATGCTGATTTGCAAGGCTAGTCACGTTACCATTGCTTGCAGGGTTTATTGATTGCTCTCCTCTTGCTTCCTAATAAAAATAAAAGGTTAACTTCCATACCAATGACATCCAGCATCATATTACTTTACTCTCTACTCACTAACAAGAACAGATATGAGTGTAAGTAATGGCATCATTCAATTATTATTGTATAGAACTTTAAAACAGCATGAGGCTTGGCGAAACCTTTTGTTTTTCCTTCTGACATTGGCCCCTGGTTTTTGTGATCCCTGAAAATGGGTGTCAAAATCCATAACTCATAACAAATATTCCTGAATTGGAATGTTAAAGCACTTCTTCCATTAGTGAAAACACATGGTATCAAAAAATAATTCAAAGGAGAAAATAATTGTATCACCAAAGGTTATGTGTGCTGCATATATATCACATATATAATAAACCATATGGGGGGCTCAGTTAGAGATACGTCCTAGACATAACTAAACACGTCACAGCATTGGTTTACCAGATTTGGGACCATAGTCTTGCAGGACAACTCATTCAATTGGTGTAGTATCGTTCATAAAAATAAAGTTCTACATCCTAATTTGGTGACTAGCAGCTGGGATCTTAAAAGCTTGGGAGTGGTCGTCTAAGATTCAACTTGTGGTCTCTACTCATCTGGAACAAAAACCAATGAAGGAAACCAAAGACTCAAAGAAGAAACTGGTCCACAGGACTAATAGCCCACATAAACCACTGCCTCATCTAGTCTGAGACCAGAAGAACTAGATAGTACCCGGCTATCAGTACCGACTATTCTGACCAGGAGCTCTATAGAAGGTCTCTGATAGAAAGGGAGAAGAATGTAGAACAAAGCTCAAATTTCTTAAAAAGACCAAACTTACCGGACTAAGAGAGACTAGAGGAACCCGTGAGACTATTGCCCTAAGATACCCTTTAAACTTGGAACCGAAGCCATTCCCAATGGTCACCTTTCATCCAAATAATAGATTGGCTTATAAAATAAACAATATCACCCATGAATAGTGTGTTCCCTTAAATAATCAACTGTATGTGCCCAAACGGTCAACCTTTACCCTAAAACAAAGATGAGAAACTAAGGAGGGACAGGGAAGCTAGGCTAATGGAAACAAAGCAAAAAGAACGGAAATAATGAGAATATTGACACATTATAAAAAATGTAATGAATGTCATGGAACAAGTTGTGTAAACACTGTTAAGTGGGAACCTAATTTTCTATGTAAATTTCACCTAAAACACAATAAAATATTTAAAAAAGAAAAAAAACGATGTGGGGCAGTTCTACTGTGTCACATGGGATCCCTATGGGTTGAAATAAACTCAACAGCATCGAACAACAACAATGCTTATGGGAGGTCCCCAGGCGGCACAAAATATTTGTGCTAAACTACTAACTGAAAGATTGGCAGTTTGAATCTATGTAGTGGTGCTGTGAAAGAAAGTCCTGGGGATCTACTTCCTTAAGATTACAGTCGCTGAAAACCCTATGGAGTGCACATCTACGCTGGAACATGTTGGGGCTCCTCGAGTGAGGATTGACTCAAGGGCAATGATTTGGTTTGGGTTTAACGCTTCCAGAATGAGGTTTACCTCCTTTAGACTCCTGCAAAATAGCGTCTCAAACTACTTTTCCAAACTTTCTCCTTCTCTCCCCTTCTCCCCTTCACATACTTCCTGATCTATCCTAACTGATGATGTGCCCTGTATAAAAATTCTCCATGCCTTTCTGACTTCATGCCTTCCCGAGGTGGGAGTGTTCTACATGTCAAACAGCAGCCCTACCTGTCAAGTCCTGCTTAATTTTCAAAGCTCAGGGAAGTTGACTACATCGCTGCGAAGATTTCCTAATCTAAATTTCTATACTACTTTATTTTTAACCTCTACGGTGGAGCTTTTTTGGTCTTCCACCTTCTGATATGTAGTGATTCAAGTAAATCCATTACTTGACTGTGAATTCCTTAAAAGTAGGGATCACTTCAGGTTTACCATTGCAGCCTGCAGAGTGCCAAGCACACTGCCATACACATAGTGGGTCCTCAAAAGAAATACTTATAAATTGAGGTTATTTTTAACAAAATTCCTCTCTTATTACTTGTTCATAAATTCCACCTGAGAGCACTAAAATGTCATGAGTTATGTTGAAAAAAACTGAACCCTGGACATATTTACCGATCATCTGGCTTAATGAGCTGTTGCTCAAGGCGGATGGGTAGTTCTTGAGTTGTCTATTTTATTATTACTTTCTGTAGAGTGAATTTGGAGAATCGGTGCTCCCTGTGGAGTAGGAGTTCTCCCATGGAGTGGCTGGTGAGTTGGAACCATTGTCCTTTCGATTAGCAGCTGAGTGCTTAACCCCTGTGCCACCAGGTCAGTCTACTTCTGTAAAGATTACAGCCTTGGAAACCCTATGGGACAGTTCTACTCTGTCACATTGGGTCACTATGAGCCAAAATTGACCTGACAACACACAACAACAAGGACAGTATAGGCAACAGTGAGAGCACTACTGATGATGGTAGCCAGGAGAGGGCTCAGTGACACTAAGCGATAAGCAAGGGCCAGATTGCTTATGCTCTAGGACCAGAGCTTCTAGGGCAGCAGAAATGAAGGGGCGGAGCATGTGGCATGAATGGCACTCAGCCATTCCTGGAGTAACAACCTATGGAGTTAGGTAAGTGCCAATTACCTTAGCTAGTACAGTTAAGAACTCAGGGAAGAGGCTTGTGATTTTAAGAGGTCGCTTGGAGACATCTCTGTTATCCAGGAAAGGAGCCCTGATGGTGCAAATGATTAAAGGCTCACCTACAAATTGAAAGGTCAGCAGTTTGAATCCACATAGCGTCTTTGCAGGAGAAAGACCAGGCAATCTAATTCCATAAAGATTATAGCCAAGAAAATCCTATGGGGCAGATCTACTGTGTCACATGGAGTCACTATGAG
Source organism: Elephas maximus indicus (assembly GCF_024166365.1). NCBI lineage: Eukaryota > Metazoa > Chordata > Mammalia > Proboscidea > Elephantidae > Elephas > Elephas maximus. The sequence goes on along the minus strand of NC_064841.1, from coordinate 66,575,269 downwards.
TCGAAATTGATGTGACAGCACACAACAACAACAACATCAACAACAACAAGGGCTTAGCCTGAGTGAGTGGACTCAGGCCTCCCTCATCATCAGAAACCCAGCCATACTGGGGAGTCGCTGAATTCACTCTCAAGCTGTCTGATTTCCTTCAGATTGCAGCTCTGCCCTGAAGAACTCCCTGAAGAAATGTGAACTGATTGTGTAATTAAGAGGTGGTTCTTCATTATTTTTCTTGTGTTTTTAAATTGGACTCCTGGGCAGCTATTCCAGGAGCATAGAGGAAAGAAGAGAAGCACTAAATAGTCCAATTCTTATTCTCATCCTACATATATGGGGTGCAGGAGCGATGTCACTGTGTAAGCTTGTATTGTTGTTGTTTGCTGTCAAGTCAATTCCGACTCCTAACGACCCTATATGCCAGAGTATACACTGACCCATAGGGTTTCCTGGGCTATAATCTTTATGGGGGCAGATCGCCAGGTCTTTTCTCCTTGGAGCTGCTCGTGGGTTCAAACCACCAACTTTTTGGTTAGCAACCGAGTACTCAACCATTGCACCACCAGGGCTCCTTCTACCTTATCTACAAACCAAAAACAAAAAAAAAAAAATTTGTTGCCCTAGAGTTGATTCCAATTCATAGTGACCCTATGGGACAGAGTTGAACTGCTCCCATCGGATTTCCAAAGAGTGGCTGGTGGATTTGAACTGCTGACCTTTTGATTAACAGCCACGCTCTTAACCACTGTGCCACGATGGCTCCATACTTTACCTACAGCCTCTTATTTTTTCAGCTTTATATCATTCCCATGGGTTCGGCAGTCTTTCCTTCCATCTTCCTGTTTCCTCCACTTCGTTCTAAATACATTTGTGCTCCTGTCACTGTCATAGGATTCCTGCCACTGGCCCATAGCTCAGATCCTTCCCATTTAGACTCTAACCTTTCACTCTATCGATCACCTTCATTGCTTCAAATGTCATTCAAAGATTCCCTCCCTCAAAGCACCAGTTTTTATTTAGCCACTTTCTCTTCACGTTTTTTCCCCTTCTTTGGTTGCAATCTAGCTCAATTTACCTCTATTGAATATACAACTTTACCATTTTCCAGTGTAGCCCTCTTCTGGCTCTCTTTAATGCCATTCCCTAGTCATACTTTATATTCTGCACTGCGGTCTAAATCCTATATCCTCACTCCTTTTTCGCCCTTCATCTTCTCCCTTATCTCCTCCTCTGTGGTCTTTCCAAACAAGTCTCCCTAGGAAATGTCTGTCACTTTTTGGCCAATTCTTACATGGCAGGGTAACTCCTAAGGGCAACTGTAATGGCGCACTACACAACACCGTCTCTCTAAAGAAGGAATGGATACAGAATTCTTCTCTGCAGAGGCACTTCACTCCTAACTTTCACCCATTTCCCATCTAGTAGCAATAACCCATTCTCTGGACAAACTACCTAGACACGCTCTCTAATAAGTCAAGCCTATTATCTGTTGCCAGCAACAGCTTTTTCTCAGCATTCATCATAATCAGCCTCCTTATAACCTTTTCCTAGCAACCAAGTCCTTTAATTAGCAATTCTCCTCTATGGCCTCAAGAGCTAGTCTACTGCTGTCTCCTCTTTGAGCTCTTCATCCTCATCATTTCTTTATACTTCTCATTAAAATATGGCCTTTACGTCCCAAAGCTTGCATTAGACTAAAACAAACACACATGAGCCAAAATATAAATATACTTTATAGAATCTTAAAATGCACACACAAAAAAGAACAGGTCTTCAAGGCTGTCACTCTAGGAAAAGAATATGATTTTTTCATAGTGACTTGGTTAATATGAAATCCATGCATTTATAGGTCACACAGAATTTTTATTAACAGGAATATTTTGAGAGGGTCCATGAATGGTCCACATATGGACCCTCTATAACCATTGGAGCCCTGGCGACATAGTAGTTAAGAGCTACGGCTGCTAAGCAAAAGGTTGGCAATTCGAATCCACCAGCTGCTCCTTGAAATCCCTGTGGGGCAGTTCTACCCTGTCCTATAGGTTTGCTATGAGTCTAAATTGACTCAACTGTGACTTTTTTAAAAAAAAAATTTATAACCATTGAGCATGACTCATGAGTAAGTTAATTAAATGAAAAGTGCTCTTACTTCATACTGATCTTCTTTCTGCTAGTCACTTGTGTTATTCTCATTTTCAGGTTGTAATTTTTGGTGTAATCAGCACTGAACTGCTTAAAATTAAGTATTTAGTTCCAATCAACTTCAGGTACAATTACTTATTTATCCCAACCTACCAAAATTCATTTAATCATACTTAGTTTATTATTAGGATGATGGATAAACACCACTGGCTATTAATTCATGCACACCTGCTGGTTAGATAGCTTCTGGATGGTTTGGTTTTACTTGTTTGTTTGCAAAAACTCTCAGTCAGCTCCTGCTCAGGCATCAGGCACCTGCATCAATCTCTCAGGTCACACATTGGAAACACGGAGTTCTAGTCCATTCCACCATGTGCAGGACCAGAGAAACTATGACTCACGATCTGGTAGAGAACTGAGAACATTGCCTAAATTAATGACTTTCAGTTGTGTTCCCCTCTCAAGCCACTCCAGGGGAGGATATTAATGTGTTCTGCTCACTCGTATCGGTAAGATTAGTTCCCCACTGGCTGCCACCTGATGGTGAGAATAAGAGCTTTGGACAAACTTCTCAGAGATGTGGAAACACAGATATGTATGCTTCCAACTTTCTTTCAAAACACTTGGTAGCTAGTGTTTCTGGATGCCTGAGACATATGTACTCTTTTTTCTGGAGCTAACCACTTCAACCTCCTACTTCCCATTACATGTACAGGACATTCACAGGCTGCCCACCTGGCAGAGTACCAGGCATGTTGCATTCATTATGCTTCATTTACAAAGCTGAAAAGTGGGCATTGTTATTCTCATTGTCTGCTTGAGGGAACCAAAGCACAGAGACCCAATGACCTGCCCAAACTTCTACAACTAGGAAGAAATACAGCCAAGATTTAAATCTCAGTGTGTCTAAATCTACGATTCCTATTAAATCCATACTGCTGAAAAGAAGATGATTGTTTCTTTTACTCACTTACTTAAATATTTTATGAGCAAATGCAGAAAACTGCGCATGCACACACACATAAAAACACACTAAAGCAATTGAGAATACCATAGGATGTATGTAGACTTTCTCTAGACAAATTATCAAAATAACTAAAGAAAATTTATAAACCTTGATTTCAACAATAATAGAAATGTCCTACCCCTCAAAAAAACCTAGAAAGAAATACAGCAAATTGTCATCGGATACATTATTTTTGGGTGGTGGATTTATAGGTGATTTGTATTTTGCTCTTTATATTTTTTTCTGTATTCTTTTTAGTGTTTTATGTTTAACATGAAAACATTAGTTAAAAACATTTTATAAAGTTCTGATATCTAAATACGAGCAAAGTAAAAAAGATGGAGGTAAAATAATGTATATTATAAATGATAAATGAATAAGTAGCTTGAGAACTCAAAAAAAATCCTTACTGGGAACGGATTCAAGACAGTACACAATACTGGGGAAGTCAGAACAACTTGACCAGGGCAAAATCATAGAAGCTTCACAGATACATCTAAATGCCCTGAGAGACTGAGCTACCGGGCTGAGGGGTAGGGACCATGATCTTGGGGGACATCTAGCTCAATTGGCATAACATGGTCTATAAAGAAAATGTTCTACATCTGACTGTGTTGAGTAGCGACTGGGGTCTTAAAAGCCTGTGAGCGGCCATCTAAGATACATCTACTGGTCCCATTCCAGCTGGAGCAAAGGAGAATGAAGAAGATCAAAGACACAAGGGAAAGATTTGTCCAAAGGACTAGTGGACCACAACTACCACAACCTGCACCAGACCGAGCCCAGAACAACTAGATGATACCCAGTTACCACCACTGACTGCTTTGTCAGGGATCACAATAAAGGATCTTGGACACAGCAGGAGAAAAATGAAGAACAAAATTCAAATTCACACACACACAAAAAGACCACGCTTGCTGGTCTGACAGAAACGGAGAAACCCTGAGAGTATGGCCCCCGGGCACCCTTTTAACTCAGTGCTGAAGTCACTCCTGAGGTTCACCCTTCAGCCAAAGATTAAACAGGTCTACAGGGCCAACAACAACACACGTGGGGACATGCTTCATAGTTCGATCATGTATACGAGACTAATGGGCACACCCGCCCAAAAGCTAAGACGAGAAGGCAGGAAGGGATAGGAAAACTGGACAAATGGAGACAGAGACCTGAGGTGGAGAAGGGGAGAGTGCTGCCACATAGCAGGGCTGGCAACCAATGCCACAAAACAATTTGTGTGTTAACTGTTTAATGAGAAACTAATTTGCTCTGTAAACTTTTACCTAAATCACACACATACACACAAAGTAGCTAGAAAGAGCTGTGGATACAAGAAAATGAAGTAAACACATTTATTTGATATACACAATATGTTTCCACCTTTTGGCCTTTGCTCAACCTTTTCAAATCTCAACTGTTCTTCACATCCAGTTTCCACATATCCAAATACTATCTGTTTAAGGTCCAAGTCAAATTCAAATTGTAACTCCAACTTGAATTCTCTGATCCAAAAGTAAAAGAAAACTGGAATTGAACTCTCTCTCTATTTCTGTCTCTCTCTGTCTGTCATAAATTATTGTATCCCCAAACCCAGCATAACACTATGATACTGAAGAACTATATTGAATAAATACCTTTGAATAAATTACTAAATTATGAGAGCCACAATTAAGTTCAGAAGAAAGAGGGAGAGAGCAAAAGACAGAGGGACAGAGAGAGAGAGATAATATCCATGAGAACTGTACAGAGTTGAAGAACAAAGAGGCACATGTACACTTACATACAATGTCATTATACTATAACGAAGGTATTATAAAATGGAGGAATTAAAAGATAATTTCAGAAAGGCTCCCTAAAGTATTTAAATTGAGGTTGCATCTGCAAGAATGATTAGAGGTTGGTCAGAAGAAGAAGCAAAGATAAGGAATAGAATGTCAGGTAAAAGAAAAAAAAATCACAGGTACGCTTGATGTGGCAGAGGCATTAATGCCTCCTAGAAGCAGTCGTGGTGGCGTAGTGGTTAAGTGCTATGGCTGCTAACCAAACGGTTGGCAGTTTGAATCCGCAAGGCGCTCCTTGGAAACTCTATGGGGCAGTTCTACTCTGTCCTATAGAGTCGCTATGAGTCGGAACTGACTTGACGGCACTGGGTTTGGTTTTTGGTTTTAGAAGCAGTCCTTAGCCGATGACTAACAGGTATGTAAGAACAGTGTGTTTCTCACTGGCTCCCAGAGTTCCCAGGGAATGCAGCTCCAGCTGGCCACAGTAATAACTGGATTGATGACACAGTCTTACTGGCTGCCTTTCCTTCCCTGTCATGTTTTCCCACTCCCCACCAGTGTTTCTTTCACCTTTGAAATCAATCACTTGCATTGTAACCCTTGCCTTAGAGTCTTACTTTGCATCAAGTTTCCCTACGTTGAGTTCTGATCCCTGAGGCAGTTAGATTTCTCATTGTAAATCAAATAATTGGTATTCTGTTTTATACATTGGCCTTTTGTTAATTTGGTTAATGAAAGTCAGTTCCCCTGCTGCACAGGCATTCCTGGCTAGATGGGCAAAATAAAGTGTGAGCATGTGGAGCCGAGAATTTGCTGTCGTTGGGTGCCATCAAGCCAATTAGTCTTAAAAAATGCCACTTTATAAGACGCTGCCTCATTTATTCAGGTAACAATTGATTTAATCTAAGAGGAAAATATATAGGCTGTGTTTCTTTCTTTGGTTTTCTCCCCAAATTTGGAGAGAAAGAAAACTTCATGGGAAGGGAGGATATATGTAATTTAATGGGTTATATATAGATGTGGCAGCTTTCTACAAACTCAACCGTTTCAGTCAAGTCAACAAAGCATGAGGTTAACACTGCATGTCAGACATAATATGATAATGGTAACAAGAGCAGAGACATGTATATGGTACTTTCTAGGTAGGACATGGAACCAGGGATATCATTGCTGATGTCAGATGGATCCTGGCTGAAAGCAGAGAATACCAGAAGGATGTTTACCTGTGTTTTATTGACTATGCAAAGGCATTCGACTGTGTGGATCATAACAAACTATGGATAACATTGCGAAGAATGGGAATTCCAGAGCACTTAATTGTGCTCATGTGGAACCTTTACATAGATCAAGAGGCAGTTGTTCGGACAGAACAAGGGGATACTGATTGGTTTAAAGTCAGGAAAGGTGTGCGTCAGGATTGTATTTTTCACCATACCTATTCAATCTGTATGCTGAGCAAATAATCCGAGAAGCTAGACTATATGAAGAAGAACAGGGCATCAGGATTGGAGGAAGATTCATTAACAACCTCTGTTACGCAGATGACACAACTTTGCTTGCTGAAAGTGAAGAGGACTTGAAGCACTTACTAATGAAGATCAAAGACCACAGCCTTCAGTATGGATTGCACTCAACATAAAGGAAACAAAAATCCTCACAACTGGACCAATGAGCAACATCGTGATAAATGGAGAAAAGGTTGAAGTTGTCAAGGATTTCATTTTACTTGGATCCACAATCAACAGCCATGGAAGCAGCAGTCAAGAAATCAAAAGACACATTGCATTGGGCAACTCTGCTGCAAAGGACCTCTTCAAAGTGTTGAAGAACAAAGATGTCACCCTGAAGACTAAGGTGTGCCTGACCCAAGCCATGGTATTTTCAATTGCATCACATGCATGTGAAAGCTGGACAATGACTAAGAAAGACCAAAAAAGAAGTGACGCCTTTGAATTGTGGTATTGGCAAAGAATATTGACTATACCATGGACTGCCAAAAGAACGAACAAATCTGTCTTGGAAGAAGTGCAGCCAGAATGCTCCTTAGAGGCAAGGATGGAGAGTCTGCATCTTACACACTTTGGACATGTTGTCAGGAGAGATCAGTCCCTGGAGAAGGACATCATGCTTGGCAGAGTATAGGGTCAGCAAAATAGAGGAAGACCCTCAACGAGGTGGATTGACACAGTGGCTGCAACGATGAGCTCAAGCAAAACAACGATTGTAAGGTTGGCTTAGGACAGGGCAGTGTTTTGTTCTGTTGTGCATAGGGTCGCTATGAGTCAGAACTGACTCGACGGCACCTAACAACAACAACAGGTGCCAGGCAAGCTATATATATATATATATATTATTGTGAGAATTAAATGAATTAATATATGTAATAAACAAGCACACAAAAACCATAACTTATGGTATGGATTGAATTGTGTCCTCCGTAAAATATATCTTGAATTCCTGGCCCTCATACCTACCGATGTGGTCTTGTTTGGAAATAGTGTTTTGTTATGTTAATTCAATCTTCCTGGCAGTTGGGTGGATCCTAAACCTAATGACTTCTAAATTATAAAAAGACCAGAATAGACACAGAGACACATACTCAGGGGATGACAGAGGCCATGTGAAGATCGCCAAGAAACCAAGGAACACCCAAGGCTACCAATAAGAAAGGAATTGATATGGCCGAGACTCTGATTTGGACTTTCAGCCTCCAGAACTGTGAGAAATTAAATTTTTGTTCTTTAAAGACACCGCTTGTGGTATTTGTGTTAAAGCAGCACTAGGTAATTAAGACAATCTATTTAGATATTTCAGGTAACTCACCTGAACGAGAAAGGAGGATCGAAAGGAAAAATAATTCTGACATAACATGAAAAGATTTAGACATCCTCCTGGGGACAACTGTGGAATAGGGAAGGCTCTGTGAACTAAAAGCCAACATTCGAGTTCTGCATCTGCTGTTTTTTAATTATGGGACGTGTTGGGAGTTCTCGAACCCCTCAAATATCATTCCATTCTCCATTTGTAAAATGAAGAAATCAGGGACAATTTCTTAGGGCTGCTGTCCCAAGGACTGCATGAGGTAAAGCACCAGCCCAGCACTTACTAAAAAGGGCCTTTGCCCTTTGCTCATAGAGAAAGAAAAGAAGAAATGATTTTTTTTGTCAAATTGGGCATGTTTTATAGTTGGGTAGAGAGAGGACAGATAGATGGACACATATAGATGTTAGGTAGAAGTCAGAGGCAGTGCCCCCACTGTCCATAAGCAGTACATGTATTTTGATTTTTTTTTTTCCGATAATGGTGCTCAATTTCATTATGATAATTTTCTTGAAGGGATATGTTTAAATTATTTTAATATGGTCCCATCTCAAGTTCATCTCAATTGTACTGGAAACCTGGGAAGAACTGGAATCAGCGCATCCCGATCTGTACAGGAAGAAGTCTTTCCAGGACCGAAATAGAAGGATGTTGACCACATTCTCTCTCCCAGGTGAGGCTCAGGTAGACACTGCCAGGTGTCCACCTTTCTGCCCTCATTTTTCTGTTACCCTTCTTGACTATGCTCTAGCTGCCTCATTCTTTCTTTGGAGAGTTTAATACTTTCAGTAGACTCCTATTTGGGTCTGAGAGCCCTCATGGAAACTGAGTATAGCTCTCTCCTTATACTGTAGTTAAAATTAGGGTGCCTTCTTATTGCCTTTTTTTTTTTTTTTAGTTTCTGGGTGATACATTCCTGCAACAGTGTTTACAGGGAGAGTAATAAAAATCATTTCATATTATTCAGATGCAGCCAAAATCTCTTATTGTCTTTACAGTACTTGGTTTAGACACAACCATCTTTATAGATAAGTGGCACAGTGGTTAAAAGCTCAGCTGTTAACCAAAAGGCTGGCAGTTCAAATCCACCAACTGCTCCTTGGAAATCCTACTGGGCAGTTCTACTCTGTCCTATAGGGTTGCTTTGAGTCAGAATCGACTCCAAGGCAATAGGTTCGGTTTTCGGTATAATATACTTTTCTATATACCCCTGGTCTCCCAGCAATTAAGTGTTCAGCTGCGAACTGAACCCACCGGGTGGCTCTTGGGGAGAAAGACCTGGGGATCTGCTCTGGTAAAGATTACAGCCTAGACAACCCTATGGGGCAGTTCTACTCTGTCGCATGGAGTCACTATGAGTTCAAATCCACTCATCGGCACCTAACAACAACAACACACACCCCTAAATCAAGAGTTCAAGAAAATAAAATTTATTACAAACCTACCCTTATGCTGCTTACATGTTTAATTGCAAATTGCTTTTCATTTATCTTCCTTGCAACAACAAATTTCTAAAGAAAAAGATAGAGAAGCAGAATAAGAGAGGGAGGTGAAAGAATCCCAGTGACATGCAAGTGACATAATTGAGGCCGTGCGAACTGGTACCTCCACAGACCACGCCATCCAGGCCTTCACAGCGGCGATCGTCACACTCGCACGTCTTGCCGTACACCCTGCGATCTCCGGGAGGGTAGCACGTGCATCTGCCACATTCGCACTTACCTGAAAAGCATAAAAGAGAGAGTACACTCCTTGTGAGATGAGCAGACTCGGTAAGGCGTTCAGAGGAGCAGGCGAACAAGTATACAATTTAACCAAAGCCCCCCAGACCAGCTGTAGTCTGCGCCTGATGAATAGGTCGGCAAGTAACTTTGCCCACCTACCTCCTTAAGGTGAGCTGAATCCAAAAACCAATCCAAACTCGTTGCTGTGGAGTCGATTCCGACTCACAGCAACCCTATAGGGCAGAGTAGAACTGCCCACAGGGTTTCCAGGGAGCAGTTGATGGATTTGAACTGCCGACCTTAAGGTTAGCAGCCGAGCTCTTAACCACTGTGCCTCCAGGGGTGAACTGAAGGTCAAGCATAAGGAGATCAGGAGCCAAAATGACTGTTGCTGGCTCAAAAGTCCTTTATATTTTCTACTCTCTATTTTTGGTTTCATTCATCTTTGAAGAATAATTTAGTTGTTAAATTCTGTGAGTATCTCATATTCAGCTTATTTCGATGATACTATTTAACACAGTCACTGTGAGTCAGGACCAGCTCCACAGCAGTGCGTTTATTTAACATAACTGATTCAGTTTTATATATTTAACATAATTTACCATTATGTGGTGATTTTTTAAATATTTTTATTTCAGCTCTATCTGCCACATGAAAAAATGTTTGCGGATACATTCCCGGGTTATTTTTTCGGTGATTATTTGAAGTCGGTCTTATAGGTCATAGAACTAGTTTTAACGTGGAACATATGTCAAACACATGACCTAAATATCTTTATTATTCTTGACTTAGAATTAAGAAGCAAACTTTTCTTTTTGGGGGGGAATGAATTCGAGTGATAGTTTTGGAATCTCTTAACTATTATCATTATAACAACTTTCGTTGTTATTTCTTGAGCTGTAACAAAGTGTCAGACATTATAATTCCTTGCATTGTATCATTTTGTTTTCATAATACCACAGATTAGCTAGCATTATTGCTATTAAACTGAGACTTAACAGAGGCCACGTAACTTTCCATGGTGACCCAACTAGAAAAGAATAAAGTAAAAAGTCATTTCCATGCTCAGTTGTCTCAAAGTCTGTGCGCCTAACCACTGGATTATACTGCATCTTAATATACTCATAAAGGAGCATCCGGAGGTTCTACCAGAAAATAGATTCCTTTTGCTGGAGGAACTGGTACTGGTTTGCCAGAAATTCAGCTGGATGACAGTGCTCCGGGACATCTGTTATTCTCTGTCATTAGCCCAACCATCCTAATTATACAACCCACTGAAACGATCATAGCTGCTTCTGGGCTGACCTTGTCATGTTAGTCATTCTATGGCTGCACTTGTCTCTAGTTAAAGAAATTCAGAGTTGGTGGATGATGGAGGAAAGAGAAATTAGTATTTAGAATCATATAATTTCAGAGCTATAATTAAAGATAATCTAATGCAGTGACTCATAATCTTTTTTTTGGCGGAAGTGTTGGTGTGATGGTCCCTTTGAGAATCTAGTGAAAGTTAAAGCAATTGACAGTGTTGTTTGGCTGCCCATCCACAAAGCTTCCTTCCTACTTGGAGGGCATCCCAAGTTCAGCAGGAGGCAGAGGTCATCTCCACTATGGATACTTCCTTCCTACACCCTGGTGGTCAAAACTGGGACATACCGGATACTCTTGGCCATGACTTTCATTCTTGAGGGTGGAAAGCAAAGGCTCAGGGTCTGTGGCAGAGCGAAGGGTAATAGCGTGGTAGTGAGTGTCCACAAGTGGTGGAGCTCAGCACACAAGGGCTGGCGTTCAGAAGTGGTGGTAGCAGGGCCTGGTTCTGGTCAGTGTCTTGCTTCCCTGGGTTTCTGCGTTAACTGGATTGTCTGAGATTACATTCTGAGCCTAATATACTCTTCTAATATACTCTCTCTCTGCTCCAGTTAATCAAACTTACTTCTGTTGTTTGCAATCAAGAAACCTCATGGAGAACTAGTAGACCCCAGGTCCTTCTCTGGAAAATTATACCGACACACATTGACTTTTTATAAAAGTTCAGGAGGATTTGCCACTCTCCTCAAATTACTTAACTGATGAGGAAACTCAAGCATACTGAGGCTAAATGATTCACTTAAGGCCAGGTAAGTATATGTTAGCAGTGTTGGCATTAGAACTCTGACGTTCTCAGCCCTGATCATTTTCCGATGTGCATAAACACTCTACTTTCACCCTCATCTTGTGGAGATGTGTGAGTGTCCAGTAATGCAGGATGGGGGAAGAGGCGAGCTGTGGCCCATGGACTACTATGTAAAATCACTAACATCAATCACATGATTCCTGAGAGGCAATGCATTCCCAATTACAATGACAAAATCAATTTTTAAGTCATATTTATTTATTAATGGTGTAAAATATATGAACATCTTAAGAACTGATGCTTTTGAATTATGGTCTTGGCAAAGAATATTGAATATCCCATGGCACTGTCAAAAGAAAGAAAGAATCTGTCTTGGAAGAAATCTGTCAAGACATTTTCCTTGGAAGCAAGGATGGCGAGACTTCATCTCACGTACTTTGGACATGTTATCAGGAGGGACCTGTCCCTGGAGAAGGACATCATACTTGGTAAGGTAGAGGGTGAGCAAAAAAGAGGGAGACCCTCAACAAGATGGACTGACGCAGTGGCTGCAACAATGGGGTCAAACACAGCAACAATTGTGACGATGATGCAGGATTGGGCAGTGTTTAGTTCTGTTGTACACAGGGTCGCTATGAGTTGGGACCCACTCGATGGTACCTAACAACAACAAAAGTAAGTTTCTCTAATATGCATTATCACCTTGTGTGTCTCTTCAAATAGGATGAACTAAATTCTGGTACATGTGTTCACATATCTACATTTCATTGTTTGCATGTGTGTAGTGTCTGTCTTTTTTTTTTTTAGTGTCTGTCTTATATTTCTCCTTTAGACTTAGATAGCCAAATGTTAATGTTTTGTCCTACGAACATTTTGTTCCTCACTAGATAGTAATTCACTTATCTTCTTCAAATATTACATTACATGAACCATTTTGCAATTCTGTTTTTTCCCCCTGTGGCCATATATCTATTGGAGTTTTTTTTTTTTTTTCTAAATAGCACATTATTGACAATGGGCTCAAACAGCAATGATGGCAAGGATGGCACAGGACTGGGCAGAGTTTCTGGTTGTACAAAGGGTTGTTATGAGTTGGAATTGACTCCATGGCACCTAGCAACAACAACAACAACAAATAAGCTGAATTAATTTTATGAATATGACCCTAATCTAGTTTACAGGATATGGTGGCTTCTGATAAAAGGCCAAAAATATTCATCAGGGAAATCTAATTTATTGCAGATAGAGAGGCAAAGAAGAGTAAATTCTTCATTCAATCCACATTTTAAACTGCATTATTTTGCTGTTTCAGCTCATAACTTTAGTTCAATCACTACCAAGACATTTATCTGCCAGGTAAATTCCAGCCATCCTTCAAGGTATGAAGTCAATTTCACCAAAGCTGTGACACTTATACCGATCGTCCTCCTCAGTCACCTTCACCAATACAGCAGAATTAACCACGCTTCTCATGCGCCCTCATAATGGTTTGAATCAATAACTATTGAACAAATGCATTTAAAAAAATATGGCATTTATATGTTGTTGTTGTTGGGTGCCGTCAAGGCAATTCCCACTTAGAGCGATCCCATGTAACAGAGTAAAACTGCCCAGTAGGGTTTTCTTGGCCATAATCTTTACAGAAACAAATCTCCAAGTCTTTCTCCTGCAGACCCTCTGGGTAGATTCAAACCATCAAACTCTTGGTTTGTTAACCCAGTTCTTAACCATTGCACCACCAGGGCTCCTTGGCATTTGCATAATCAGGTGTAAAGAGTTTAAGTAAGCACATGGGGTCACTATGAGTTGAAATTTTCTCAACTGCAGCTTTTTTTTTTTTTTCATGAGCTTCAGTGGTAGAACTGGAATTTGGAATAGGATATCTCTCTATGGATGCAGGTGCATTTCCAATCGCCTAAACACCTTCATGGTTAAGAGCTACGGCTGCTAACCAAAAGGTCGGCAGTTTGGATCCACCAGCTGTTCCTTGGAAATGGTGTGGGGCAGTTCTACTCTGTCCTATAGGGTGGCTATGGCTGGAATCGAGTTGACGGCAATGGGTAGGGTAGGTAACAGGTAAATGCCTTCATTAGTCTTTCCCGCAGTTATACCAACTAAATATATCCCACAGAAAATTCATCGTCTTTCCCCACAGACCTACTCTTCTTCCTGGTCCCCTCATCTGGGAAACAATCACCACCATTCAATGTTACCAAATCTAATGTCATATTTGATTCTTTCCTTCCTTTACTGGTTTTCCTCTTTTAATTTGAAATTTCACAAAATCCATTTTCTTAAAACATATCTATATATATAGATACATAGATATATACACACACATATATAATGATGTAATTCCCTTGCCTAATCCTTCTCATGGCCCCATGCTACCTAAAAGAAGAGATCAAATTCTTCAGTAGACTTCTCCATGCTTGGTCCAACTCACCTCTCTAGGTATATAACCACTGCTCATTGTGCACTCTTGTTTCAGAGACTATTTATGGGCTTTATTTTTTCTCTCTGTTGTCCAGTCTACCACTTCTCTGTCTAGTAAAATTCTACTCATTGTTCAACACTCACCTTAAACCTAGTATCCTCCGTGAAGGCTTCTTTGCCACTCCTGTTCGTATGCCTGACAAAATTGCTCCCTTTCTCTGATCCCATTAGCACTGTGTTCACGGTACTACTAGAGCACTGGGCACAAATTCTGTGCCAGGTAAGTGCATTTCTGAGCCTCACCACTAATAGCGAGCTCTTCAGGGTTCAGACTGACAGTAAGCTTTGTATCCTTTTACCAGCCAGCAAAGTCCTCCATTAAAGTAATGGGAAGACACCGACATACAAATTTATTATCTTTTTTCCTTAACAAGAAATGTCCTTCCTCTATTAAAACTAAGTGCCATTATTGTTTCAATGGTTGTTTTAATATGATGACAATACAACTGTAGCTTCCTAAATGATCATCAGATTAATAGTCTCATAAGTAAGGAGCAAGAATGATTGAAGTCTGTATTTCTAGCCCTAGTATGTGCTATTTTATATAATAAAATGAGAGGAAAATATGTGCTATTTTATATAATAAAATGAGAGGAAAATATAAAGAACTAGATTAAAATTTGAAAAATTCAGATTCAATAACATCAAAGTATCAAAAGTATTTATTGAGCATCTGTTTTGTATAAGGCACTAGACGTGGGTGTGGTAGAATCATGCTAAACAAAAGACACGTAAGTCTGAAATATCTGTCACCCTACTTAGCTTAATCTCATTTCACTGATTATCAACCTTCTCCCCCAAAAGCTGAAGAATGATTCTATTTGCAAATGGTAAAAACTTATTTGTTTTGAGAAACGTTACTGAATTCTTTTCATGATAAAAAATTATTAATACTATAAAATTCAGAGCTCAACTATTTTAATGACTTCTTATATATAGACAGCTGAAAATTTACTAGAGCATTCTCTCATTCTGACCTTAAGCCCATTCCTCTATGTAAGTCTCTCAAACTTTTAAAAGCATTAAGAAAGGAAGCTTAACAAAATTTCAGAATGTTATGTATATATTTTTTGAACCACGTTACATAGGAGAAAAATAATTCTGGCAATAAAAATCCACTCTGGGTTTATCAAGTAATCTGATTTGCATATTTGTACCCATTCCAAACCAAAAACCCTAGGGTTTTTAAGGCTGTAAATCTTTATGGAAGCTTTCGCCCTCAGTGGCTGGTGGGTTCCAACCACCGATCTTTTGGTTAGCAGCCAATTCCCATCCTGAGGAACCCTCAGCCCTGAAGAATGGACTGCCTTCAAAAATCTTTTCAATGTAATATTTGAAAAATGTATCATGTGATTTTTTTTTCTCCTTTTAAATGGGCGGCATATGGGGGAGATTAAACATGAACAGCAATTAAAAGAAGGAGAAGCAGGCGGAGCTGCTCAATAAATATTAGATCTTAGTGTTGCTGTTTCTCAGGATCCTTGGTGGCGTAGTGGTTAAGTGTTCCGCTGAGGGCCAAAAGGTCGGCAGTTCGAATCCACCAGCCACTCCTTGGAAACCCTATGGGGCGGTTCTACTCTCTCCTACAGGGTCACTATGAGTTGGTAACTGCTCAGTGGCAACGGGTTTGTTTTGTTATTTATATTTTGATAATAAAACACATGTTGGGAGGCTTGAATTTCAATGACAAAAACTTCCATTTTTCCACACCGTGTCATCAGACACACCTGCCGGCACAACAGCCAGCAGGCACACGCTATGTGACTTTATTTTTTTCCACTTTTTAAAATGGTAAAAACCAGACTTGCATGCTTGACGGTTGGAGAGTAATTAGGGGCTCGCATAAAACAGAAGAGAGATCTGCGCTTTACTAACAGAGTCCTCCTTTGCCTAAAATAATAGGTTTACCATAGCAACCTGACTGCACTGGATAAAAAAAAAAAACTTTTTTTTTTTTTTGCCAAACGCATCTTCAGTCCCCTTGAAGTTTCTGTGAAAAGGCATTAAACACTTTTATGAATTATAACATGCTGCACCATTTCACCTAAGTACAAATATATACATAAATATGTATGAATATTGTGTGTGTGAAGACAAAGCCATCGTCCTTCAGACATTTGAGAGTTAAAAGGTAACTTGCACCTTCCATTTCAAAATGGTTGGTAAGACATGTTATATTCAAGCCACTTTGACAATAGAGATCAATTGCCAGCCGAGAAAGAGCCGTTCCTGACTTTTTTCAAATAAGGAAAAACGTCAGTCCTTCTGCTTGTGATTCCTTAGTACACAAGCTTTGAAGTAATCAGGAATAAGCTACATGAGGAAATTAGACATTTAAGCAAATTCTGTACTATTCTATTTTCTGTTGTCTGCCCTAGGGTGTCTAAAATTGAAAATGGGAGATGAGGGTCTCGAGGACTCACTCTCCTCTAAAGATTTTTCAAGGCATGGAGAAAAATATCAAGAAGGTCATTTAGACCTCCAAATTGGGGTTATCTTAATATTTCTCCCTTAAGGTACTTTTTAAAATAACGCCTAAAATTGTTGACGAAGCTCCTGATTCTTCGCTGACACAGCCCGGTGAGTTGGACAGTGGGCAGTGCACTGTGTCAGGAAAACGAATTTTTGGGTTTCTGCACACATTGTTGCTGTTTTTGTTAGTTGCCATCAAGTTGGCTCCTCCAACTCATGGCGACTCCATGCACAATGGAACAAAACGTGGCTCAGTCCTGTACCATCTTTACTATTTTTGAGACCACTGTTGTAGCCGGTGTGCATTTTGAGTGTCATTGAACCTAGGGGGCTCATCTCTCAGCACTAGATGGGACAATGTTCTCTTCTGATCCACAGGGCTTTCACTGGCTAATTTTCTAACGTAGATCAAAGGATTTACCCATAAATTCTACCATACCCTGTCCTGTACTTGCTATTGACTATTCTGACTCCATTTTGGAGCCCTGGTGGTGCAGTGGATAAGGGCTCAGCTGAAAACCAAAAGGTCAGCAGTTCGAATCTACCAGCTGTTCCTTGGAAACCCTATGGGGCAGTTCTACTCTGTCCCTATAGGGTTGCTACGAGTCGGAATCTGAGTTTGATTTTTTTTTTTTTTTTTTTGGCGGGGGAGGGTGGTACTCTATTTCAGGTCATAAACCAAAAATGAACTCATTGCCATAGAGTTGATTAAGACTCGTAAGTCATAAACAAGCACATGCAACTGTAAGTCACCATTTAAGATTCTCTGGGATAAATGCTAAAGGAAAGACACAGGCAATAAATAGTACTCACCAGTGAAAGAGAGCATCGTGGTTGAATTGATTATAGAGAATTGTTGTAAAGAAAGTGTTTCTTAAAGATGACTTTATTTGGGCAAAAAATGAGTAGGGTACAATCAGGCCCTAATCGTTTTTGAATTCTTGTCTTTTTAGCACTTAAAAAAATCCAGACGTGTGAGTGAATGTATCACTGCTTTAGTACATGTTTTAGGAGTGCTAATTAAACTTTTTAAAACAAGTGTGGACTTTCTCTCCAAATCAGGGGGAGTTAGCAAATTCATTTTACAAATTCAACCATGGAATCAATAGAAAAATACATATTTCTTATCACTAAAAAATTAAGAAAATATACCATACAGCAATATTTTCTACTGATAACTTATTTTTTTGTGGTTCTTTGTTTCTGCCTCTACCAATATTAACTTCCCCAAATCATAAAACATGGGGAAGAATATTGCATATATATGAGTCTATATTCACATGAAAACCAAACCAAACCCGTTGCCATTGAGTCAATTTTGACTCATAGCATCAATATATGTTCATGTGAATGTGGGGTAACGGACCATCATATAAGCATTTACTCACAAATGCTTCAGGGAAAAAAGCTCTTTGTACTCTTTTTGCATCTTCCTTCTCAGTTTGAAATTAATTTCATAATAAAAATATAATTTGAAAATATGTAAGTGAAACTCTTAACATAATTTAATCCATGTAGCTAATATTTTTTTAATAAGGTCTTACCAATAATCATACAGACACCGATCCATTCAGTTTCGGAACACATTCTTTAGCATAATACTCAGAATTTAAGCTAATTTTCAATAAGGTTTTATCAAACATGAAGAGCCTAGGAATTATGCAGCCGAAGATTCCAGAAACCCAATGAGTGTAAAGTTCACTGATGTAGTATAAAGTTTCAGCTTGCTTTAGCTATGCCATTTTACAGCACAGTTAGCAAAAACAGGATTAATAGGCAAAAGTAATAGAGAATCAGAGTTTAATATACTGTAATAAAAAACATTCTACCCATCAGAGCAGTTCAAAACAGAACATACTGCTATGATATGAAGTAAGTTACCATCGCTGAAGGAATTCAAGTCAAAGGAGTAGCCTTTCATAAGGTTCAAGAGTTTGTGCTCTGGAGTCAGAAAGACTGAAGACAGAATTCCACATTCCGTATCTACCACTTAACAAGCTCTACGATCTTGAGAAATAACTAAGCTTCTCTATTTCAAAATTTTCAAAATTGGGAATACCTACTTACCAACTGCCTTAACAGAGGTTGAAGTAGAAATCTATTTTTTAAGCATTGCTGTTTGCCTTTTCTGATTGCCAGTGTGATTTGTCTATGGCAGAGTATTTAAGCATTTAAAAAAATGAAGAAATATATAGCTGAAAGCTCAAAACGTGTCTATAAATAGAACATATAATTTATAATTTTATATTGTGTATATAATTAGAAGCATTATATATAATAGTTTTTTCACACCTAGTATGTTAAACCTAAGAAAACAAACCAGCTGCTGTCAAGTCGATCGCGTTTCATGGCAGCACCACGTATGTCTGACAGAGTAGACGTGTGGTCCATAGTGTTTTCAGCGGGGTTTACTTCAGAAATAAATCGTCAGACCTTTCTTCCAGGGAGTCCATGGGTGGGCTTGAACCATCAATTCTTCAGTGAGCAGTGAGCATGTTAACTGTTTGCACCACCCAGGGACTCCCATGTAATATGTTGCTCACTTTAATAAAACTTCCAGTTTCTTACTGTTTTTTTTTTTTTCCTTCACTGCCAACAGTGTGATCGAGATAACTTATGGTTTCTATATTAATTAATGTTATTTCCTTAAATAATATTTCATACCGAGATCATTTTTCAGCAAACTCCTATCACACATGAAAGCCCTATTTCCATTTTGATTTGAACCTTTGAAATAAACTTTAGATTAGCAAAAATTCTATTTGCTCTTAAGGCACCCAAAATTTGCGCACCAAAAATACTAGAGAAAAGAGAACTTTAGGGAACCAAGCTCTCCTTCTGCGCAAATTATACACTTGAAGCAATTCCCAAATCTTAAATTATTGGGGGCAAGAGGTTGAAAAGCGAAGCAGAAAGTGCTTTGTCTAAAGGAAAAATAAGCGAAGTAGAGCTTCTTGCTTTTTCATCCTGGTAGAGGCACAAAATTCAGAAGTCAGAGATCTTCAAGAAACAGAGTGCTGATAAACACCTTGAATTTTTACTTTCAAAATCATCTCTGTTCCTGACTGGATTTAGGTAGTCTGCCTTTACATATTGTATCTGCCAGAAGTAAAGTATATTCTCTCTTCAAGAAACATGATGGCATTGATGTAATTCTGTAATTTTTAATAAACAATGTTTATACTCAATAATAATTTAAAAAACTGGACAAAATGAAAAATGAAAGAGAGAGAAAGAAAAATGACAACAGAAAGAGATCTAAAAATGATACAGGCACCTAAACTGGAATTGTCAGCCTTGGACTTTACAATAACTATGACTAATATGTTCAAGAAACTATGCTACTATATGGAAAAATTCACCAGAGTATTGACACCTGTAAAAAAAATGTTAAATGGAAATCTGCTGGTGTGCACAATTCTATTCTTGTGACTACTGTATATTCTGAGGGAAGTAGCAATGTGGTGCCATTTTTCTGTGGTATGACAATAGACCAATGAGATCTTTAAACCAAAAAACCAAACCCAGTGCCGTCGAGTCGATTCTGACTCATAGCAACCCTATAGGACAGAGTGGAACTACCCCATAGAGTTTCCAAGGAGCGCCTGGCGGATTTGAACTGCCGACTCTTTGGTTAGCAGCTGTAGCTCTTAACCACTACACCACCAGGGTTTCCATGAGATCTTTATAGATAATTTATTGCAGATACTTTTCCATTAGGTTACATGCGGAATCTCTTGTTTTCCAAACATGGCACAGAAAAACCAGAATAAACCCATCACGGCTCCCTAACCATCATGTAGGAAAGCCATGATTATGCTTTCAAACATTAACTCACAGAAATAAAGGAAAAAAAGTTCAAAACTAACACATCCAGGAAGGATCGGCTAATAGGATGCTCAGACTTCACAACAATGAGGCTTCAACTTCGGTCTGCCACACTTTATGCATTTCAAAAGGGACTTGATGCTAAATGTATTAGAAGCAGAATAATGTCCTACCTGGAGCCCCGGTGGCACAGTGGTTAACAGCTCATCTGTTAACCAAAAGGTCAGCAGTTCGAATCCACCAGCCACTCCTCGAAAACCCTGTGGGGTAGTTCTACTCTGTCCTACAGAGTCACTATGAGTAGGAATCAACTCAACAGCACTGGATAATGTACCACCGTGAGGTTCAGAGGCATAAAAAGTGGTAATATTGTTCAACCAATACTAACTAAAGGATCAAGAGGAAGAGAAAGAGCACTCGAATCCTTGTAATTCTGTCTATATTAGCAATAGAAAAATGTCAGAAAACAAAGGCTTTCAAAACACAGATCCTTCATGCAAGCCCTCACAGCTCTCTCACTATAGAAAAAAAAAAAAAGATTTGTGGTGGCAAGATGTGATTGAAAATGTGAGTTTTAAGCAATTTTCACTTTTTGAAATAGTATGACAAAAAATCTCTTACAATGAAGCACATACTACATAGGCTACTGCTTCAAGCGGTATGAAGACCAAACATTAAATGGTACCTGATAGAAATTATTTGTTCCATTGCTGGGTTTACAGGAAGTAAAGGCATTCTCTGAGAAACCCAAAAACAAAAATAAGAGCTGAAACAAGAACAATATGCCATAAGATTGCATGAAAAGAGTCCTGACAGTAGAAGCCTATGCCATCATTTCAAGCGACGAAGGTGAAGAAGCCGCACCTAAAACCCCTTGAGTAATCTGGGGACCCTACAAATAGGGGAATGAGATCCCAGATCAGTAGTAACCTGTCAGAAACTAGCACAAATCCTTACTGAAGAAAAGTGTCCTTAATTATGACTTCAAGATTTTTCAGAGTTTAGGATTAATCTCATAATCAAAGACCAAAAAGCACACGCAAGGAAACAAACCACCATGAGTGAAAGCCAGCAAATAAAAACAATCTTTCAGCTCTCTGCACTTTAGACTGGATATTTTCTAACTAGCCATCTTGTCATTCTTTTATGAAAATATTTATTATAGACATTCTAATATCTGTATCTGATAATCTCAATAACTGGATCACTTATGCATATGTCCTGCGTTATATCTTATTTCCTTGATTGAATAACAGAAACGGCGGGGGGGGTACCAGATGAGTTGGAAATGACATTCTGAGGCACCACAAATACGAAAGTCACCTGACTGAGGCAGCCAGACAAGTGGGGGGGGGCATTTCTGCTGACACTTCCCAGCTATCCATGTCTATTCATCTTGAAATTGGGAGGGGGATGTAGCTTTGACATTTCCTCTGGGTGCTCAAATTGGGGGTGGGGGGGAGCAAGCAACTTAGAGATTGCCCCTGGGTGCTCCTTACCTTCCCTACGCCTCTGGACAGAAATTGTGTGTGAAAAGATTACAGATCTCTGGGAGATATTATTTTCCCAGGAGTGGTTCACCTATTGTAAGAAGAAAGAACAGTGTTTCTCAATCCCGGGCAATTTTCCTCCCCAGGGAACATTTTCCAGTGTCTGCAGACAGTTTTGGTTGTCAGGACTGGGAAGGGGAGGTACCTGCATCTAAAGGAGAGAAGGCAAGGATGTTACTAAACATCCATGACGCACAGGGCAATTCCCACAACAAAGAATTATTTAGCCTAAAGTGATAATAGCACTACTATTGAGAAACGTTGGAATAGAGTGAGGGCCAATCAGTCACTGAGGTGGCCTGAGACAGAGTTGCATTTATCTCTTGTTCAGCCTCCCTTCCCACCCAGCAGAAAGCCTAAGACTTTGGGGTGTTATATTCGGAATCTCCTTTGACCAATATTTTTATCCTTCCTTCCCCCTCAGACACACGCTTTGATTCCAAACACACTGGCATTTGCCCTCATGCATACGCATACACCCCTATGCATGTATATATGCTCACAGGCAATTACTTCATAAATCTTACTCTTCATTGTTTAAGACTGATAACCCACTCTAAGAAGCATCATCTGCTACTCCTTCAACTCCTAGCCTCAGTTACCAATTCAATCCTGGATTAGGTATCACTATGGTGTTTAAGATAGAACCCTGGGCCAGGACATAGTCTAACAAATATTGATTGATCTAAAAAGTATCTCAAGGTGTCTAGGTCTGTTTTATATACGTATACACACACACACACACATATTTTCTGATCTAGGCTGCCCAATTACATCTTGTATTCAATAATTTTGAGGTTGTTAGCACTTTTATTCTATTACCTGACTTTTATTCACTATATAATGTACACTCCATTATCCCATATATTTTAAAAAAAGTCACTTCCCTAGTGGTCACATCAAGATTTTTAACATATATTAAAATATCAAACCAGTTTGTGTGGCAAAATGGGACTGTTCCATAGGGTTATCAATGGCTGATTTTTGGAAGTAGATTGCCAGACCTTTCTTCCTAGGTGCCTTTAGGTGGATTCATACCTCCAAACTTTCAGTTAGCAGCTGAGAACATTAATCATCAATTGAGATGTTTCAACAAACAGATGCAGCATTGGAAGTGATCACTCATCATGCCAAGAAATTTGGAAGACAGCTACCTGGTCAATCAACTGGAAGAGATCCATATTTATGATTATTCACAAGAAAGGTGATCCAACCCAATGCAGAAATTATTGAACAATATCATTAATACCACATGCAAGCAAAATTTTGAGAAGATCACTCAAAAGTGGCTGCAGCAGTATATCAACAGGCAACTGCCAGAAATTCAGGCTGGATTCAGAAGAGGGCGTGGAACCAGGGATATCACTACTGATGTCAGATGGATCCTGGCTGAAAGCAGAGAATACCAGAAGGATGTTTACCTGTGTTTTATTGACTATGCAAAGGCGTTAGACTGTGTGGATCATAACAATTTATGTATAACATTGCGAAGAATGGGAATTGCAGAAAACTTAATTGTGCTCATGAGGAACCTGTACACAGATCAAGAGGCAGTTGTTTGGACAGAACAAGGGGATACAGAGTGGTTCAAAGTCAGGAAAAGTGTGCATCAGGGTTGTATCCTTTCACCATATCTATTTAATCTGTATGCTGAGCAAATAATTTGAGAAGCTGGACTGCATGAAGGAGAATGGGGCACCAGGATTGGAGGAAGAGCAGATGACACAACCTTGCTTGCTGAAAGTGAAGAGGATTTGAAGCACTTACTAACGAAGATCAAAGACCACAGACTTCAGTTTGGATTGCGCCTCAACATAAGGAAAACAGAAATCCTCACAACTGGACAATGAGCAACAACATGATAAACGAAGAAAAGATTGAAGTTGTCAAAGATTTCATTTTACTTGGATCCACAACCAACACCCATGGAAGCAGCAGTCAAGAAATCAAAAGACTCATTGCATTGGGCAAGTCTGCTGCAAAGAACCTCTTTAAAGTGTTGAAAAGCAGAGATGTCGCCTTGAAGACCAAGGTGCGACTGAGCCAATCTGTGGTATTTTCAATCGCATCGTATGCATGCGAAAGCTGGACAATGAATAAGGAAGGCTGAAGAAGAATTGACATCTTTGAATTGTGGTGTAGTGGAAGAATATTGAATATACCATGGACTGCCAAAAGAACGAACAAATCTGTCTTGGAAGAAGTACAACCAGAATGCTCCTTAGAAGCAAGGATGGTGAGACTGTGTCTTACATACTTTGGACATGTTGTCAGGAGGGATCAGTCCCTGGAGAAGGACATCATGCTTGATAAAGTAGAGGGTCAATGTAAAAAGGAAGACCCTCAACGAGGTGGATTGACACAGTGGCTGCAACAATGGGCTCAAGCATCACAAGGATGGTGCAGGACCAGACAGTGTTTCATTCTGTGGTACATACAATCGCTATGAGTTGGAACCAACTCGATGTCACCTAACAACAGGGACTCCTATAACATTTCTTTCTTTCTCTCTCACAATGTGTGTGTGTGTGTATGAAGATAAATAGATGTATGTGTACACACACCAACCCAAAAACCAATCCAACTGCCATCGAGTCGATTCCAACTCATAGTGATCCCATAGAGTTTCCAAGGCTGTAAGTCTCTATGGAAGCAGATTGACACATCTTTCTTCAGAGGAACTGAGGGTGGTTTCGAACTGCTGACCTTTCAGTTAGCAGTCAAATGCTTTAACCACTGTGACACCAGAAAACTAACAAATCCATTGCCGTAGAGTTGATTCCAATGCTTTGCAGAGTAGAACTGTGCTCCATTGTGTTTTCAATGAAGTAGGTCAGCGGGCCTTTCTTTTGCAGCACTGCTGGGTGGATTTGAACCACCAACTTTTTGTCTAGGAGCTACTATAGATTGAATTGTGTTCCCCAAAATATGTCTTATAAATCCTAACCTCTAGGCCTGTGATTATGACCTCATTTGGGAATGTGTTGCCTTTGTTATGTTAATGAGACAGGATTAATTTAAGATGTGTCTTAAATCAATCTCTCTTGATATAAAAGACATTAAACAAGCAGTGAGCAAGACTTGGGAGAAGATAGGGACCAAGCCACATGGAGATCTCCAAGGAACCAGGAATAAGCTGAAGAGACAAGGACCTTTCCTCAGAGCCAACGGAGAGAGAAAGTCTTCCTTCAGAGCCAGTGTGCTGTATTGGGACTTGTAGCCTCCTAAACTGTGAGAAAATAAATTTCTGTTTGCTAAGGCCATCACTTGCGGTGTTTCTGTTATAGCAGCACTAGGTGACCAAAATAGCAGTCAGGTGCAAACCTCTCAGGCCACCTAGGGACCTTAAACGCACACACGTGCCACACATGTACATGCACCAAAATTACTAAGTGGCTTTAACTTTTCAAAGTATGAGTTAACTGATTTTTTAAAAATGCATTTTATCAAGCAATACGTAAATAATCATAAAGCAATACCAATTCACCATAAATTAAAAAAAAAAAAACAGAGTTATAAGGCAGAAAATCCCCCGTTAAACTCAGCTCTAGAGACAATTGCTATTAATGTGTCAACAAATTTCCTTCTAGTCTTTTATCTCCATCTACTTTTGCATGTGTGAGTAAACACAATGTAATATATTTTTACCTAAAATTCTGACGTAAATATTTTAGTAAGGAGTACTTTGGAAATGATTCATTTTCATTAAGCTGTTTCTTCCAGCAACCCTCTTCATGACCTAAATGTGCTTGGACTTAATCCCAAAGAGGTATTCCTTTTTGAAAGGAGCAGATACACCTGGAACCAGCCAAAACCTCTGCTGTACACGTTTGAATTCCTCCTGCTGAGAGCATTTCAAGAGTAGATGAATTTACTTAAAGTTTGACAAATTGGCCATTGTCTCCCAGTGGAGGGAGAATACTGAATTAGCCACTAACATTAGTAGGACATCTCTAGGAGGAAAAAAAAAAAAAAAAATCCATCTTTCCACATTAGTCTTTTAGCATTGTACATGAACCCTCACAAATGATCTTCTTTTGTCTTGTGTCCTATCCAAGCCATAAGAGGAGCTGTAAGGGCCAGGGGAGCTGACCTGCTTTGCCACACTTCCTTCAGGATAGTTCTAATGCTAGGTCATTTCATAGAGGACCATTTGTTCTCTGCTTGTTAGTTTGTAGAGAAGACCATTAATATTCACCGACGTTGCAGTCTACCCACTGGGCAGAACACAGAGGGAGATGCCTAAAATCTAAATCAAACAGACGAGTCTTGGAAGACAGATGGCTCCAAGGGACAGACAGTTACCCTCTACTGTGAATATCAATTTCAACAGAAAGAAAGCTGACCTCAAAAGATTTTGTAGCTGGAAAGAAACCACTGTTATGGTTTGGGCTGCTTTAGCTTGTAATAGGAGTCATATATAATAAAATAAATCAAAATGAAAGTAACCAATAGTAATATGCAGAACGGGCTAAGAATCTATCATAAGATGCATTTTATTTTATTTTTTTTGTTTGATGAGGAGGCAAGTAGGATTCCAACCTTGGTGCACGCACCACAGTCAGACCATTTATAGGAGGTCTGCACGTCGTCAGATCAGTAGACAGAGGACGTGTTTGATAAAGGCTTAAACGATGAAGTTAAAATATTAACCAAAAAAATCACTTTATGAAGAAGAAAAATGAGAGATTTTATGCCACTCAAATTAACAACTGAAGCTATACTGAGTTATGAATAGTAAAAAAAGCTCACTGGTTTAATACCCCAAAGCAAGTAGCAATTATACTCACTTTTAAAATGAAATACACACTTCATCGTGTTTAAAGCCCAGTCAAGACATTTTCCTTTCTGCATTTGAGCTGGTCTTCTATTAGAAACAATACTGGGAACATGGTCTAATCAACTTAACCAATACTACTTTAGTTACGGTGTCCCTGGGTGGTACAAACAATGATTAATGTGATCGCTGCTAACTGAAAGGTCGGTGGTTGGCGTCCACCCAGAGGCATCTCGGAAGAAGGGCCTGGTGATCTACTTCTGAAAAATCATACATTGAAAACCCTGTGGAGCACAGTTCTACTATGACACACATGGGGTCGCCATGAATCACAATTGACTCCACGGTACTGGTTTTATTTAAGCTCAACAGCTGTCCAAATAGAGACCTAAGATATACCTTACTGAACAAAAAGAAAAAGATGTAAATAACAAGGTCATGAGAATAGGTAATGTAGACTGGAAACCGCAGTAAGGATGCTAAACTACTTTCAAAGAACTTGTTCAGGTAAGCATGAAGTTTACTTATTCATAGAAGAGAGGGAAATATTGCCAACTATTACCAAAAAAAAGTAGAACACAGGTGGGTTTTGAAAAATAAGGTGGTATATCATATTCTCTGGATATCTGGGCTTCCCACCTCATCTCTCCAGGGCACTGCCAGTTTTCACTTGTGACAATTGGTGGGAAAAAGCAAGGCCACCATACCAAGAACTTCACCACCTTAGTCAGCTCATCTGCTAGAAGGTGAGAGGTTGTAACCACCTGGTTTAACAACTGAGAAGCAAATGGATTTCAGAGGTAACAGTGGCTGTTTTAAAGGTTTAAACGTTTTATCGCTAAATAAAAGAGATAACATCTAGTGATTAGCTTAACAGAAAAGGGAGATGAAAGTTGAGTTTGCAGACATAGAAGTATTAATAAGAAGTAAAGGGGAGAAGAACTTAAAATAAAAACACGAGTATCTCCTTTCTTATGTATAAGTTTGCTCCCAGTTCCAATACTGTGCTTTCCCCGCATTATCAATGCTCTAATTATATTCGTATGAATAAGAAGAGAACACAACAGGGATTTGCATTTTCTGAGGATAAATTATTAGTGCATTAATTTGACTAAATTTATCTTGTCTAGCACCTCGCTTTTCACTACATTTAAATATGCATGTCTAGCAACTGCTTTTCACCATATGTCCACTCCTCCCACATAAGAAAATAAAGAGATAAGATAAACCAAACACCTATACTGTGTCATCAATCTATCCTCAAGGGATTACCTCCTCCTATTGGCAAGATCCCTGCCTCCACCAGCACCCTTTACTTTTCACCGGGTTCTTCATTCCTGGCATCAGCGTCCCCTCAGTCATCTTCAGAAAACCAAACCTTGAAGACCATACATTATCTAAAGGACATACATCACTCTTCTGTTCCACTCCTCATTTCCGTGTCTCCGCCTCCCCCTGCATACCTTCCTAACATCTATGGAATTTAATCTTCACTGCAAGTTCATCTATACTCATAAAAAACTCTTCTCTGAGCACTGCTTTTATCTTCTTGCTCTAACTGAAATCCAGCTGTTGCCCTGAGGACTCCCCTGGTCATTTCTTCTTGGTTTCCTTTTTGGGCTCTTCCACCAGACCTGTAGATCTTGCTTTGCTCCAACTTTCACCCTCAGCTTTGTCCACTCTCTCCCTGCGTGATCTTACCTAGTTCCAGAGCTTCAGACTCTATCTGCATGCTGAAGGCTACAGCTAACTCAGACTTCATCTTTTACTCCCAGATTTATGTATCCAATGTATTGCTGGAATACCAAAAAGCAACTCCAACTTAAGCTAAGCAAAAGAGAACTATTTATTCCCCCCAAGCTACCATCTAATCTGTTCCCCAAAACCTTCCCTTTCTATGCAAATGACCTGACTATACTCCTTGGTTCTCCTCTTTCACTCATATCTCAGATCCAAACATTTGTTAAAATAGATTCCAAATACGAATAATCCTACCATCTCCACTCCTCTCAGCCTATCCCACAAGCATCTCTTTGAGCTTCTGTTATGTCTCTTAATTAGTCTCCTTTTCTCCACTTTTGAATCCGTAGAGGCCCTCCATCACACAGCAGAGTGATCTTTCTAATGCCAAAAAAAAAAAACATCATATCACCTTCTCTGTCTTAAAATCTTCCAATGGATTTTATTAATTTAGAATAAAATCCAAACTTTTTTCTTTCAGTGAGCTTCAGGGCCTTCCATGGTCAGTCCTTTACCAAGCTCTACTCTCTTCTCCCTGCGTTCTTCACCCTCAATCTCTATGATCCAAAATCCTTGGTCTTTTTTGTCTCTTAGCCTACCGCTTCAGGTCCTTGTACTTAATGCTGCTTTTGCTCGTGTGCTAGCCAACCTCTAACCAAAACTACTAAAAGGCATAATAAAATGGCTGACATAAGGTCTGAATCGAAACTCCATTTTGTTACAAGCTCCTGCTTCTGCATTTCTAGAATACAGCCTTGACTTCTTCCCATTCATATGCATATGGCCTTGGGCCTCTGGCTGTGTGAAACCAGAAGACCCTGGCCCCCTATCAATCACCTTGTTTTACCACCCTGGCTCCTGCCCCAAGCCACTCTTAGCCAATAAAAGTGGGGGGCCAGGAACGCAGATTAGCCACTCTTAGTAAATAAGGTTTGGGGTCAGGGAAGTGACTGTGGGAGAACGAGTTTACTCAAGATGCTCCAGGAAGAAGGTAGTTGAAAATAGAATTGCTGATAAAGCACCCACCCTGTGGCTATAACCATGTGACCATCATGCACTATCACACATTTTTACTGTAAAAGCATACCTCTCCCTCCATACTTCAGAGCAACTTTGTATTCTCTATAGGGTTGCTGTCAAATTTGCAGCTTGTTTTATAACCCAACACATCTCTGTACTTTTATTTTAACAGAGAACACTTTCTTACTCTTTCACACTTATAATGATCTTGCCCTGTACTTTTACTTTCTGCCTCCTCAACTCAAATGTCACCTCAGAGAGGCCTTCTCTACCACCTGTGTTCATTTCATACCATATTGCCATAGTCCGTTATGCTCATAACACTAACCGATATGACGTATTGTCTTTAAATCTGTTTTCATGTTTTTGGAGCCCTCTTTTCCTGCAATGAAAATGTATGCTTCTTAAAACTTCTATCTATTTTGGACACCAGTATGCCTCAATGCCTAGAACACCACCTGGCACATAACATGTGCTTAATACATGTTTGTTGACTGATGTTTGTTGAGTATTTTGATAATATTTTAGGTGCCACATTTTTATTTATTCTCCAACTCGTTTGTCCATCCCAGAAATCTAATTTTGTTCTTCTTTTTTCTTAAAAGAGAAAAAAAATGGAATCTTATAAAGTCAATGACATCATGATATTGGCTTCTGTTACTTAATAACTCAAGTTTCCTCGTCTTTCATGATCACGATCACTATATTAAGATAATTGTGTTGTACCTAGCTCCTTCTCATGCTTTCTGTGTGTTCTGAAGGAACACTTTGTGAGCTTTCTTCTTCCTTTTCCCATCTAGAAATTGGTACATTTAAATAATTGTAATAAAGCACTTGTTAAAGGAGAAGACATTCGCTGAGACCTTCTTGTCTTTAGCACATCTCCATTTAGATTTTCCATATGTGGATTTTGGAGCTGGAATCCCTAGAAATTTCCTGAGACCATCATTCTGCCAGAAAGCAGTCTGGCTCTGCCACCCTAGTATAGACCATTCCAGACTATGACCATTCAACAAGTGTCCTGCCTAGTGCTCCTCTGTAAAAGATGAGAGCTAGCTATAACCATACCACACCTTGCATAACCACGGCTTTGCTTGTAGGTGGCTATTATGAATTGAATTGTGTCCCTCCCAAAATATGTGTTGTAAATCCTAACCTCTATGCCTGAGGTTATAATCCCATTTGGGAATGGGTTGTCTTTGTTGTGTTAATGAAACAGGATTAGTGTAGGGTGTGTCTTGAGTCAATTTTTTACAAAACATAAAAGGAGCAGGCTAAAGAAGCAGAGAAGAGGGAAGAAAGAGAATAAGATACTAGAAGGTCACCCAGGAGCAGAAGCTCAGAAGAGACAAGGACCTTCCTCCAGAGCCTACAGAGAAAGAAAGTCTTACCCTAGAGCTGGCACCCTGAAATTGGACTTCTAGCCTCTAAGTCTGTATGATAAAATAAATTTCTGTTTGTTAAAGTCATCTACTTGTGGTATTTCTGTTACAGCAGCACTAGATAACTAAGCCAGTGCCCAAAAAAATAAGAAACTGCAAAAGGAACAGATAAAATGGGTAGATTCTTCTTCCCTTTCTAAAAAAAAAAAAAAAAGTGCTTTGAATTAAGTTTTTAGAGAAGTTGTTAAAGGACAATTCAGTAGCTGTACTAATTCTTCCACGAGCTCAGTCATTCATTCACTCACTCATTCAACAAATATTTCCTGAGCATTCACTAGGTATCAAGTACTGTGCTCATTAGTGAATAATTACTAAGCGCTAGGCATTTTGCTGGCTACTTCCTGCCCATTGTGTGAATTTCTCTCCATCATGACCCTAAAAAGAAGATTCAGGATTTATCCCTGTTTTGCAGATGAGGCACACAGACTTTGAGGACTTAAGGGTTTTTTCAAAGTCACACAGCCAGTAAACAGCAAAGCCAGGATTTGATCCAATACCGGGCTTACTCAAAAAAAAAAAAAAATGTTTTAAATCACGACATAACGCTTATTTGGACAAAAGCCCAAAAGAGGTAATTAATATTATCAGTTAGCATAAATGTATCCCTTGTTTTTATATCAGGTACAAGATTTAAAAAAATAAAACACAAAAAACTTTTATCTTCTGCTCACAAACACATTTGCAAAATTTAATTTGCTCATTTTTAAAACAAACTAATACAATGCTACTTCTTAAAAGAAAAAATAAAGCGAATGCATTTATGCGATTAGCGTATATCTGGCAAAATGAAAACCCGTGGTGGGGGGTATCAATTACATTTACCTTAATCAAAAAGCTTTAGGTGTGAGGGTCTTCTGGGTAAATTGAGACCCGGTAGCAGCATGAAACTCACAGGCCAATGAGTTTTTAGAGAAAGAGACAACTCTCTGTCTTTTTCTTGCTCTCATTCTTACTCTCGCTCTCTCCTCAAGCATCTTACACTTTATCAGAAAGATGAGACAAATAAGCCTACATTTTACAACACATTATGATACAAAAAAGAAGCCTTGGTAGTGTAGTGCTTAAGCGCTTGGCTCCTACCCAAAAGGTCAGTGATTTGAATCCACAAGCCCCTCCTTGGGAGAAAGATGTAGCAATCTGCTTCTATAAAGATTTACAGCCTTGGAAACCCTATGGAGCAGTTCTACTCTGTCCTATCGGGTCACTATGGGTCAGAATGACTTGACGGCAACAGGTGTGCTTTACAATATGATAAATGCAACCATGGGAACACAGAGATCTGAGCTCCAGTCTTGACAGCTTCTTGAAAGAGATGACACCTGTGGTGAGTTCTGAAGTTAGCCTAAGTGAATGACGGGAAGAAAAGGAACCTGGATTTGTCCTACAGCCTTGGTAAACTTGAAGCTGGAGAATGAGAAACTCAAATATGAGCTTTGGCAAGATTACTCTGGTAGCATTGTAGAGAATACCTAAATTAGAGTACATA
This sequence comes from Elephas maximus indicus, assembly GCF_024166365.1. Lineage (NCBI taxonomy): Eukaryota > Metazoa > Chordata > Mammalia > Proboscidea > Elephantidae > Elephas > Elephas maximus. The sequence goes on along the minus strand of NC_064841.1, from coordinate 66,542,881 downwards.
AGACAGATAGTAGAGACACCGGTTTTTATGTGCTTGGAGTAATACAAGTGAGAAATGGTGACCTGTGCTCAGGTTATAGCTGAGGCATCTAGACGGCTGGACACTTCTCATTTGCCTGGAAAGGAAACTATCTGAAGAAGTATAACATTTCCGTAGGAAACATTTTCACTGCCCTGCTATTCCATTAAAGTATTTTTAAAACTCTATTTCTAATTCAAACTATAATCCAAAAACCTATTCATTCACTTATTTACATAGGGTCCATATTTAAATTGGTCTTATAATCTAATCAGGAAAGACAGAAATAAACAAGTAGAAAAGTAAGTATGTACTGTAATTTCTCACGGAAACAAGGCACCAATACAAGTTGCTGATTTCCACGCCTTCTCGTGCGCTTCCTTCCGCTAAGTAACATGAAGATTCCCTCGTGTTTGGAATGATTCACCAGTTCACAACAATTGTCTCATTTCAGAGTTCATCCCCCAAAAAAGTGAATCAGAGAAACAGATGTGTTTTAACATTTGAATTTCAACAAAAATTAAAAACTTGTGAACAACAAAAGTAAGCAGATGTTCAAAAGCCAACAAGACTCTAGAACTAAAACTATTCATTTCTTGATTCATATGTATTCTTTCTTTTCATCAATAGGGAAAAAATACGTTCATCATAATTTTAACTATGGCTCTTTTTTTTTCAATATTCAAAACCTGATGTTGTTGTCGTTCTTGCTATTAGTTGCTATCAAGTTGGTCCCAATCCATGTGGTGACCCCATGTGCAACAGAGTAAATGTTGCCTGGTCCTGTGCCGTCTTCATGATTGTTGGTATGCTTGAGTCCATTGTTGAGGCCACTGTGCATTTTGAGTTCCTCTCAACTTAGGGGGCTCACCTTCCAGCACTATGTTTGATAATATTCTATTGTGATCCACAGGATTTTCACTGGCTAATTTTCAGAAGTAGATTGCCTGGACTTTCTTCTTTCTCTGTCTTAATCTGTAAGCTCTCTGAAACCTATCTACCATGGGTAACCCTGCTAGTATTTGCAATACTGGTGGCATAGCTTCTGGCATCGTAGCAACATGCAGGCTCTCAAAGCACAGCAAACTGACAGACGGGCAGTGGAAAATCTTATGTAGGTGTCCTTTATTTGTAATGTACTCATTTTAAAATTTATTTATAAGACACATGCAGAGAAGTAGCTAAATGAAGGTACAGTGTGATTTTTCATAAAATAAACAAACATATGCAACAACTAAATGCTCCCCTGTGCCACCTCCCATCAACCCCGAAAGGTAGCCACTGATCCGCCTTCTATTACTGCAGATGTGGAGCCCTGCTGGTGCAGGGCTTAAGGGCTGGCTGCTAACAAAAGGTCAGCGATTCGAATCTACCAGCCACTCCTTGGAAACCGAACGGGACAGTTCTCCTCTGTCCTATAGGGTCTCTATGAGTCAGAATCGACTTGTCTGCAATGGGTATTACTATAGACCACTTCTTAATCCCTGCGCCACCAGGGTATATATAAAAACCAAACTAAACCTGTTGCCATTGAGTTGATTCTGACTCATAGTGACCCTAAGGGACAGAGTAGAACTGCCCCATAGGGTTTCCAAGGAGTGCCTGGTGGATTTGAACTGCCGGCCTTTTGGTTAGCAGACGTAGCTCCTAACCACTATGCCACCACAGTTTCCAGGGTATGTATATATGTATATAATCATGTCATCAGTGCAAAATAAGTTGTATTGCCTCTTCTCCAATCCTTAAGTCTTTTTATAATTTTCCTGCCTTTTTGTACTGAATAGGTTCACCAATACAATGATGAATATAAGTGGTGCTATTGAAGCCCTGGTGGCACAGTGGTTAAAGCTCATGGCTGCTAACCAAAAGGTCAGAAGTTCAAACCCACCAGCAGCTCCTCAGGAGAAAGATATGGAAGTCTGCTTCCCTGAAGATTTACAGCCTTGGAAGCCCTACAGAGCAGTTCTACTTTGCCCTATATGGTCACTATGAGTAAGAATTCACTCAGTGGCAGTGGGTTTGGTTTTTGGTAACAGATATTCCTGTCTTGTTCTCAATCATAGGTGAAAAACTTTAAACGTTTTATAATTAAATATAATATTTTCTGTAACTTTTTTGCTAGATATTTTTTTTCATCCTTTGTTGACTAATTCTTCTGTTTGACCAGTCTTCAATTAAACCCACCACTTGTTTCTCAATATTAGTTATTGCATTGTAATATTGATTCTAAATATGTTTTAAAATTCTCTACCTTGTCATCTCTTCTCTTAAACATAGATTACATATATGATTACATATATGATTCCAATATCTGCATCGCCTGTGGGTCTCTTTCTATTGCCTGTATTTTCTAATGGTCCTATTCCTCACCCCCGCCCCTTGGAAACTCTTTTTATTGAAAGAAGGACTTTTTAGAGGCTCTGGATGATATAATATTTCTCCTGAAACAATTTATTTTATTCTCCAGCAGGCATTAAAAATAGGGATAGATCTCCCTAATTCAATAAAGGATTGAGCTGACTCTAAGGGTGCAGTCTTTACTAGTTTTGATCTAACTGTGATTCACCATTTTGTCTCCCAAGCATTGTGAAGACTCTCTGAAGTTCTGATCAACTTGTTAGTTACTTTCTTCTTGGCTTCTTAGTCTCGAATTCTGCAAAAGTCATCAATTGGCAAATGGCTTGGGGAGAAAACTAGGACAAAGCATTTGGCTGACTTTTTTGCACATCTTATATCTCCAAGACCACAGCCCCTCCAGGCCTAGAAGGCTGGGCAGCTTCAACCTTCTATACTTTGTCTCCATACCTATATGAGTGCAGAAAGTTTACGACTTCTCTTCTTCTACTCAAGCCCTTTGCTGGATTTCTCACCCTCTCTTTCTCTGCACAAGAGAAAAATCAGTAATAACTTGAGGGGAAAGCATTGCACAGAATATCAGGACCACATCTAAATTAGCTTCTCTTTCCTGAGATGTTGGTCCCTCAAGCTTGTCTGCCTCAACAGCATTCTAGCGCCTTCAACTGAATTGTTTCGTGGGTATTTTATCCAGATTTTCTAACCGTCTTTAGGAATAGTATTGGCTACTAAAATGATGTCATCAGAGCCAAAAATAAAATCACTTATTAATTTTTTATAATGTGTTTATAGTGAATTTTTGCCATGCAAAACCTTATACTGGATTAAAAATAAATTATTGACAAATCTCATCTTTTTATCATAGAGGATTTTTAAAATGGAAAATATTAATTCGAGTTAATCTGTTTCTATTACTACTAAATTGCTTGCTTGGGGCTAATTGATTTCTCTAATTGTGGTAAATAAAGCCCTGAAAACTATTCTCATATCATGTGGCATTTATGCTATAATTTTTGTTAGAAATTGGTTTCAAATATTTCAGTAAATACTAGACATCAGGCTAACCAAGATATTTTAAAATATATATTCACTGCAAAAAAAAAATTAGAACATTAAAAAAAAAAAAAAGAAAGACAAAGTAATTCATAAGTCCAGCACCCAGTCCAGTAGTATCTTTATATTTTTGGCTATTCTATTCTTTATTTTAAACAGGCCATAAAAATACATAATATTAGCAAATTTATAATGCATTTTGAATCTTGCTTTTTTTATTTATTATGTCATGAGCATTTCTCCTGTCTTTTAATATTTTTTGAAACTTTTTTTTTTTTAATGTGGCTCAGCATTCTGTTGCATTTAACCATTTAATCACATTTTTAGATATTTTGGTTGTTCTCCTTTTTTCTGCTATTATGAATAAGATTGTAAGGACTATATATATGAAAATGTTTCCATTATTGATTATTTACTTTGGTTAATTTTTTATAATAAACATCTTGGGTTAATAGGATAGATTTTTAAGGCTATTTAATTCATGTAATTTGACAAAAATTACAGAAATTTTAAACCAAACCATGTTCCTCATAGAGAATCCTTAACACTACTGAGTGTCCTAAAAAATCATTTTTCAGTTTGGTTTGTAATAAAGGTTTAAATTTCCAATTTAATGGTATTTTTACCTATGTAATTCTGCCTTTTTTCCTTTTGATAAGATATTCGTTGAAGTCATTTTGCTAATCTTTTGTGTTATTTATATATTTCATATACTATTTAGGCTTTTTCACATTAAGAATGATGATTTTTTTTTTCTGAAATGCAACAGGAAAAGTAACTATGAAGAAGCACCAATTATCATAATAGAACTTTGCTCATAAAGAAACTCAGTGGAGTGGTAGAACATATGTAAAATTGGCACACTGCAACAAAGTGTATGTTGTCTTCAATATGGTGCTTAAAGTTTCCACTACTGTGATTGCAAGGAAACAGTAAAAGCCAATGGAAACACATCAATGTAATGGGGAGCTGAGGACAACAATGAGCAATTCTGAGCACACGTTCGTTGGTATTAACCATTATTAATTGCCCTCATTAAGCAGAGAACAACATTATATTGCTTCTGTAGCAAAATTAGACACTGTCTCTGGAGTCAGGTGGAAGAGAATTCATTTGGAGGGAAAAACTAACATGAAAAGCCAAATACTAGGCTTTTCCTCTCACTTTTTTTTTTTTAAGTTTCAGAAAATAAAAAGTGAAGAAACTATTCCAGCAAACAAAAGATAAGAAAAGAAAGATTCACTTATAAAGCGCACTTATCCAAACTCAGTGTCTATGCATGTGTCTATACATGTGTCAGGAAAGGCCATGCATCACTCCTGCATGAGGTGGTTGAAGGTACGAATCTTGAGGTAGCCATGCTATAGCCTACCTCTGAGCATCTTCATTTCTAAGTGCCTATGTTCTGATTCTCTGTCTTGCTTACAGGGATGCTGGCCTCCTCAAACCTAAAACCAGAGAAGGTTTTTGCAAAAAGCCTGCAAGATCAAGGATTGTTATACTTGAATTTGCTGACTGAAAGAGATAATTAACGAGAATGATGAAGCAGAATTCTATAACATTACTGTGGCAAAGGATGCTAGTTGCCTATCCAATATGTTTGTCTCATTTCTTACCGACAACACTCCTATTTTGTTCCTCTTCTCTATGTGCCCAAATACAAAGCTCTAGCCCCTTGTTCACTCACAGTTAGGCATGGCTTGAATCCTGTCTAATGAGGTGTGAGCCAGTGAGACATAAGCAAAAACCACTGGGTGGAGTCCTAAGAAGTCTCCTTTACAGAAAACGGACTCAGGTGGCAAGCACCTTTTTCTGCCCTTGGCATTTCACCTTCCTTTTTTCTGAAACACAGACATGGTTTCTGGAGTTCCAGAATATCTTATGAGAGCATGAGATCAAGGGTGTTCCCACCTTAGGAACCAAAAAGCCAAAATGAGCCTGGTCCCTAATGACATTGTGGACTTGCCATGCCATCCCTAAACTGCCTACCGCCAGACTTTTTTAAAATAAGACTTTCCTCCAAAAATTTTTAAGCCACTATTTGATTGTGTGTGTGTGTTGGGGGTAAAGCTGTTACTGTCAAGTTGATTTCGACTCACAGTGACCATATAGGAAGGAGTAGAACTGCCGCATAGGGTTTCCAAGGAGTGCCTGGTGGATCCGAACTGCCGACCTTTTGGTTAGCAGCCAAGCTCTTAACCGTTGAGCCACCAGGTCTCCATGTTGGGTGGGAGGTAGGTTTCTGTTAATTATAGCCAAGATGAATTGCCTACTGATACAAATCTCCACATACTCATTTAACTATCTGATCACTAGTTTCCTCTGTTCCCTCTCTATTTTAATTATACTCTTCTTCTACATAATATCCTTCCCTATGAAGCTGATTAAATATTCTCTCCAAGAATCTAGTTTTTAAGGCATCACATAAATTAGAAATCCATCTTAAATACAGTCTAATATTTCCATCAGGTACTTTGCATTATCTAACCTGTTCCTTTGTCAGTTGCTTAATTTACATAAATGAGTAAATAAAATACCTATTACTCGTCTAAAAAAAGAGTCACTAGGTTTTTATTAAACTAAAAATCAGAGACACGGTCAATTCAGGAATGAAAAAAAAAAAAAACATAGATTAGTGTTATAATCAGGACAATATCCAGAAGATACAATACAGTAATTGAGCCTTTTATAAACTATAAGCTTGTGTTTACCCACTACAACAAATGTACACATAAAGATGACTTTAATTTCCAGGTGTTTTCTAAATACATAAAAGAAATTTGAATCTTTACCAGATATATATATATATGTCTGGTATATATATGTATGAGTATACAGTAGATGTCAAACAATGACAGTTAATTAAATGCATTAAATAATAACCCATCAATCCATTCACTAATAAAGTGAGTACACACATACATACCTATAGATAGATAGCTATGGCTGCTTGAAACTCTATGGGGCAATTCTACTCTGTCCTATAGGGTCACTATGAGTCGGAATCGACTCAATGACAGCAGGTTTGGTTTTGATTTTTATGTACTTAGAACTATACTAGTTCTTTTTTCTTTGCGTAAATATACACAATCTATGTCAGACATTGCAGAACTCAAAAGATGAGGATATCGAAAGTTTCTACCATAGGCATTTTACATTCTAATTCGTAAGAAATATTTGCATATACCTATGAAACCACAAAGGAATAATTACACAGAGAACACAGGCATAAGATAATATACTGACTGACAAAAAAGATTCATGGCGAAGTCCAACAGTACCGATTTCAAAATCATTAGTCATAGTCCCTATGTATGAAATGTAGTAGCAAAATATACAGTAACACTGAATAAAATAAATAACAATGGATTGATTTTTCTTTCATTTGTTCATCAGCTAGTCACAGGGGCGCCATATTACTTGATGTACCACGTACTACTCTAGGCCCTGAGACCACAGAGGTAAATAAGAAAAGTCTGCCTCCTTCTGTAATTTCTCCTCTAATAGGCAAAACTGAATTCTGAACTACATACATCAATATATGATAGGATGTCAAGTAGTGAAAAATGCTATGAAAAAGAAATATATGCCAGGGTAATGAATACACAGTGAGGGGGGTTGGTATAATTTAGATTAAGTCAACTGGACCCCGTATTGTTCTCCTGAAGTGAAAATAATGTTCTCTGTGTAACAGGCTCCCTAATATTTTGATTCAACTTTAATCTGAGAAAACTTACATATGATTAGATCAAAAGTATTATTTTAAGTAGATTTAATACATTTTATTCTTTAAATTATGGCAACCGTGTAAGAAATTTAATCCTTAAACACCGGATGCTTTCTTCCCTAAAAGAAGACTTTTTCTCAAAAAGCCATAAAGTACACTGATTTTCTAGGGGTTGTTGTCTTTCTGAACTTTGATTCAAAAATTAGTGTGTAAAGTTTGGCTGGTAAGTATAGTTGTTTTCACTTGTGAATACAGGCAGGAAAGATTATAAGCTGTGAAGCATTTCCAAAACTTCTGTCCATGATGGAATGACAGGTCCACATGCTGTATTTAAAATCCAGCTGAATGGATAAAAATAGTGTTTAACTTTCATAGTCGTTATGAGCCAGAGTAGTTTATCGAACCCTTCGATCAGCAAAGGAAACAGGAGATGGGAAAAGGGTGAATGACTCCTTTCTTCATGTGCTGTCTACATGCTGCTATCCTGATAATTGGATGCTCCGAAGTTTAAATAAAATTGCATTAATGCATTTTAGAAAGAAGGCAATCACAAAATATTTCAAAACAAAAACAACATGCTGTAAAAGGCTGGAAGAATTCAAGTGATGTCTTGTCATTTTTGTTGCTAGGTGCCGTCAAGTCCATTTCCACTCACAGTGACCCTATGTATAACAGAACAAAACAGTGCACAGTCCTGCGCCATCCTCACAATCGTGCCTATGTTTAAGCCCATGGTTGCAGCCACTGTGTTAATCCATCTCATTGACGGTCTTCCTCTTTTTCGTTGACCCTCTACTTTACCAAGCACGATGTCTTTCTTCAGGGACTGGTCCCTCCTGATAACATGTCCAAAGTATGTAAGACAAAAGCTCCCCATTCTTGCTTCCAAGGAGATTTCTGGCTGTACTTCTTCCAAGATAGATTTGTTTGTTCTTCTGGCAGTTCATGGTATATTCAGTTAGAATATAATCTTGTAATAATGTACAGAGAACATGTATGAGATGCAGAAGAATAAAGACATAGTTAGATAAAATTAAAAATAAAAAGTAAGACATGAAAGCCTTTCTTATATCTGAAAATCCAAATTGAAACCCTGCATTTATTCATTGTAATAAAATAAGTCGTATTAAAATAAATCTTAAAAGGAAAGTTATCTAATTCCTTCTTAAGTATTTTTGAAAGCTTAGCAATTTCAGAAATACCTGCGTCTCTAGATTTTCACTTGATTGTAGTTCATATAAAAGAAGTCAGAGATGGCTCCCTCAATACCCAGTAACAATGAAAATTACTGTATTTTTGCTTACGGTGAGACATTTATCAGAAACTTCAAATATCATGGGTTCAAGCTATTTTATCCCATGAATCTCAAATCAAAATAAAAATTTGTCTTATGGACACATCGGCTAAGAGTTGAAATTACGGTACAGAAAATCTGAGATGTCTAAAATTTTTTTAAAAAGTTTCTTTTTTCCTTTTCTAGATAAGTTGTACGAAATAGAATATAATAGTCTCTTCCAAATGTAAACAGCTACTTTAGATCTTGGCTTCAGGAAGGGTGGATGTTCAGATGTTGGCTCCTGGTGGTGAGTGCTGGGGACCTCTGAAAGCAAGCCAGCCGCTGTAAAGCACATCACCTATTTGCATATAGCGCTGCGAGTATGTCCCTTCTTGTTTTTCCTAGTCTATTAGTTGTCTTTTTTTAACATCTGAAAAATTCATAATAAATGCAAACAGTTACGTAAAACATGCAACACTCTGATTCCATTCATTATTGAACAAGAAAATTACTTTTTCATTCAAACTACTGAAAGATACTAATTTCTATCTCATTTTGTATTTCATAATAATTATTCCAAACAATAGTTTTGTTTTGTTTTGTTTTTAGAAATAAGACAAATAAATGTTGAAAGCCTAACATGTGCTAAGCAGTGAGAGAGTTCATTTAATCCTCACATCGCACTTACAGGTGACTGGCCATTCTCTTTCCTTGTACTTTAAATATTGCCCTAAAGGGCAACAATGACTTACAATACACGTACAATGCAAAAATTGCAAATATGATGCTTTCACTTTTATATGGTGTTGGATTACATTCTATTCCTCCCACATTTTCTGTGAAATAATACCATGGACTTTCTTTGAAGAAGGGGAACTAAGTTTCCAAAGGGTTAGCAGTACACTATTATCAGAAATTCTCGAAATACCCTGAAATTGTGTATAATGACATGTAAAACCTTATTTGATATGGTCCTTCCTTTCTTCCACACGTACATTACAATTTGATAATATATTTTATGGTAGAGTTTATAACAATTTACTTTCAGGAAATAACTAAATGGGCAACACGAGTAAGTGAAGTTTTTGTTATCACATCACTAAGCATAATTAAGCAAAATCAACTCAACTCAGCCATGACTTCTAGCAGTGTTGGACAATGGGAAAGTATAGTTGTTCATTTCTAGAGAATATGTTTCTCTATAGCCAGATATGGGAAATCCCATGCAAACCAAAGGTAAAAAGTATTTGGTAGGCAGAGATGGGAATATTTCTGTCTGTATTGCAACAAGTATAACAATAATTGAAGGTTTTCAATTCCAAACATTTGGACTTGGCAGCTCCCTTTCATTGATTTGATTTCATAGCAAATGCACGCAAACACACACACATACACATAGGCTTACATGTATACCCGTCTTTATGCATGTACACAGAACACGTTGAACTGAAGTGAATTTTAAATTATTTTATTTGAGAATATCATCACCTATAAGTCATTGAAAATGCCTATGCGTATTGCAAACCCAAGTTTAGCAAACTATTCTTTAAATAACTTCTGATGCATCCTCCCATTTTGTTATTTTTATGAGAAATGCATAAAACTCTTCATGACTATGAAAAGGAAATTGTCTAATTAATTCACATGGAATTATCTCGACCTAGGAAACTCTGTGGGGCAGTTCTATTGTGCCCTATAGGGTCACTATAACTTGGAATAGACTCAAAGGCAACAGGCTTGATATTTAAGGTAGATCCAAACCTTAATACCACTGAGGAATTAATTACTTTCAGAACTAAGTGGATGTAGTTATTTAATTATAATTATTAAATTAATAGAAAATAAATCTGATTAAATTCCTTCATAAAACATCAGAGCCCTGGTGGCACAGTTGTTAAGAGCTCAGCTGCTAACCAAAAGGTCAGCAGTTCAAATTCACCAGCCACTCCTTGGAAACCCTATGGGACAGCTCTACTCTGTCCTGTAGGGTTGCTATGAATTGGAATTGACTCGACAGCAACTGGGGTTTTTTTTGTTGTTGTTCTCATAAAACACATTTAATATAATGAAGTGCAATAAAATTTATCAAAGCAGTACAACGAATTTAGACTCTCAAATGTATACCATGACATGATATTTCCAGTACAAGATACTGCAATATCAAGACTTGAAAATTTAGAGATATTGGAAAGCATTGCTGTATTGAGAATCATCATGACTGGTTTATTACACAGAAAAAGTGAGGACTGATTATTTTCTATAGTTTCTCCTTCCTACCTCTACAAAGCACAGACTGAAGCTATTTTTAAGTAATTTAATGCCTTTAAAAAATTCTACTCACTTAGGGCTAGAACTCAGTGTCTGTTAAGAAAGTCAATAATAAGTTCCAATTAATTTTTAAATGGTTTCACTTTATAAAAAAATACTCAAGGAATATAAGCAATATATTTACACACCTATAGTCTGTAAATGCTTAATTAGGCTTCTAATCAAATATAGAAAATCTATATTTATTGAGAGTACTATGTGCTAGTTAAGGAGCCCTGGTGGTACAGTGGTTAAGTGCTTGGCTGCTAACCAAAAAGATTGTGGTTGGAACCCACCCAGCAGCTCTGCTGGAAAAAAAACCTGGCTATCTGCTTCCATAAAGATCACAGCCAAGAAAAGGCTATGGAGCACTTCTACTCTGTTACATGGGGTCCCTATGAGGCAAAATCGACTTGACAGCACCCAACAACAACCTGTGATAGTTATTCCTGTTAGCCTCTGATTAAACAGCGTGCCATACAAGTTTCTGATTCATTCAGCTCGAAAACGAATCATAAGATTAAATGATAATAAATTAAGGTAAGTTTTCCACTAAACAGGTCTATGTTGGGTGATTAAAAGAGTGAACATGTACACTCTCTTATATACTTGCCACTGGATAACAAGAAAGTAACCCTTCTCCCTCTAAATAAAAACTTCTATAAAATGTTCGTGATGCTAAAAATTATATTCCTAGATTTAAATATTCTTCTATTCTGAATTGCCATTGGGAATCTTGGCTAAAATAAAGGGCAAGCTGAAAAGAGAAAAACATTCTGAAACTAAATATATATATATTAAAAAAAAAAACCCACTGGCGTCGAGTCGATTCCGACTCATAGCGACCCTATAGGATGTATATATATATGAATGGATAAAAGAATAAAATGGAGGGAAAAGTATGAAAATGTGGTCTCTTGCCCATTGAAAACGCTGTTCAATCACCTCAGGCAGGAAGTCGAAGTTGTTAACTCTTCCATGTATTATCTTTTCTAGTAGTTTGAAAAATATGTCCCTTGAAACACAGTTTTGTTTGTTGGTGTCAAGAGTTAGGTAAATAGTAATTGCTTCTCTCAGTTTCTTTGAGACACTGGCTCAATTATGCCAAAATCATGGCATGATGAATTAATACAAATGGTGAAGCATTCTACAGTCTAGATTTTCTTCAGTTCCATATCAGAGTGGAAAATTACTCTAAGAACTGTTCATAGTCTTTGGAGAGGCATAATATAACCAGCTTTGGGCATACATAATCATTACCTTCTATATGGTTGAAGTTTAATTAGTTATTAGAGCTAATTCAAATACACAAAGAAGAGCTGTACATTTAATGGTCTTTTACCTGAGTGCGTTCAAGTGAAGGAATGTGTCCTTGGTCCTGAATGTAACCATCAGTAAAATATTTATATAACAGCACCAATTGAAATGGGGCCACATTTCATACATGTATAACCCTTTGAGCAAATAACACAATTATATTCCCTTTAATAAGCATTCTTCCTGACTTTTACCCATACAATTATACAACATGGGAAAATTATTGTTGTGACTTATACCAGCAATTTGCTTATGACTAAATTGGAGTTTATTTCAAAGAGATCATATTCTTATTCATTCTGTTAAGATGGAAGTTATTTTTGGTTCTTTTGTTCAGTTTTATTTACCCAACTTTTAATGTGTATTTTATTTTCTTTTGTTTGTGTTTTAATTTTTGAGGGGGGGCTAGAGAATCAGGGGTAGGAATAGCCCAGTGATTAAATCTTTGTTCCATAGAATGCTTTGTGCAGCAAAAGCTAGAGAAACTCTTCTTTGCAGAGGCCGCAGAGATAATTTAGGCAACCAGTATTGTTTTAAAAAAGTTTATGTGAATATATAAAACAACCCAGAAAATTGTGCATTCTTGCTTTCTTTTGACTATATGATATACAAATTAACTTATTCTCAATATAGCAATTACGGTTAGAACACATTCATAAAGGCAGGCCAGCAGTGCAGGCAGGCAGGGCAGCAGGGCAGCAGGGCAGGCAGGCAGGCAGGCAGGGCAGCAGGGTAGGCAGGGCAGGCAGGCAGGGCAGCAGGGCAGGCAGGCAGGGCAGGTGGGCAGGGCAGGCAGGCAGGCAGGGCAGCAGGGCAGGCAGGCAGGCAGGGCAGCAGGGCAGGCAGGCAGGCAGGCAGGGCAGCAGGGTAGGCAGGGCAGGCAGGTAGGCAGAGCAGCAGGGCAGGCAGGCAGGGCAGCAGGGCAGGCAGGCAGGCAGGCAGGGCAGGCAGGCAGGCAGGCAGGGCAGCAGGGCAGGCAGGCAGGGCAGGCAGGCAGGCAGGGCAGCAGGGCAGGCAGGCAGGCAGGGCAGCAGGGCAGGCAGGCAGGCAGGCAGGGCAGGCAGGCAGGCAGGCAGGGCAGCAGGGCAGGCAGGCAGGGCAGGCAGGCAGGCAGGGCAGCAGGGCAGGCAGGCAGGCAGGGCAGCAGGGCAGGCAGGCAGGCAGGGCAGCAGGGCAGGCAGGCAGGGCAGGCAGGCAGGCAGGGCAGCAGGGCAGGCAGGCAGGCAGGGCAGCAGGGCAGGCAGGCAGGCAGGCAGGGCAGCAGGGTAGGCAGGGCAGGCAGGCAGGCAGAGCAGCAGGGCAGGCAGGGCAGCAGGGCAGGCAGGCAGGCAGGCAGGCAGGGCAGCAGGGCAGGCAGGCAGGCAGGGCAGCAGGGCAGGCAGGGCAGCAGGGCAGGCAGGCAGGCAGGGCAGCAGGGCAGGCAGGCAGGGCAGGCAGGCAGGGCAGGCAGGCAGGCAGGGCAGCAGGGCAGGCAGGCAGGCAGGCAGGGCAGCAGGGCAGGCAGGCAGGGCAGGTGGGCAGGGCAGGCAGGCAGGCAGGGCAGCAGGGCAGGCAGGCAGGCAGGGCAGCAGGGCAGGCAGGGCAGCAGGGCAGGCAGGCAGGCAGGGCAGGCAGGCAGGGCAGGCAGGCAGGCAGGGCAGCAGGGCAGGCAGGCAGGCAGGGCAGCAGGGCAGGCAGGCAGGCAGGCAGGGCAGCAGGGCAGGCAGGCAGGCAGGCAGGGCAGGCAGGCAGGCAGGCAGGGCAGCAGGGCAGGCAGGCAGGGCAGGCAGGCAGGCAGGGCAGCAGGGCAGGCAGGCAGGCAGGGCAGCAGGGCAGGCAGGCAGGCAGGCAGGGCAGGCAGGCAGGCAGGCAGGGCAGCAGGGCAGGCAGGCAGGGCAGGCAGGCAGGCAGGGCAGCAGGGCAGGCAGGCAGGCAGGGCAGCAGGGCAGGCAGGCAGGCAGGGCAGCAGGGCAGGCAGGCAGGGCAGGCAGGCAGGCAGGGCAGCAGGGCAGGCAGGCAGGCAGGGCAGCAGGGCAGGCAGGCAGGCAGGCAGGGCAGCAGGGTAGGCAGGGCAGGCAGGCAGGCAGAGCAGCAGGGCAGGCAGGGCAGCAGGGCAGGCAGGCAGGCAGGCAGGCAGGGCAGCAGGGCAGGCAGGCAGGCAGGGCAGCAGGGCAGGCAGGGCAGCAGGGCAGGCAGGCAGGCAGGGCAGCAGGGCAGGCAGGCAGGGCAGGCAGGCAGGGCAGGCAGGCAGGCAGGGCAGCAGGGCAGGCAGGCAGGCAGGCAGGGCAGCAGGGCAGGCAGGCAGGGCAGGTGGGCAGGGCAGGCAGGCAGGCAGGGCAGCAGGGCAGGCAGGCAGGCAGGGCAGCAGGGCAGGCAGGGCAGCAGGGCAGGCAGGCAGGCAGGGCAGCAGGGCAGGCAGGGCAGCAGGGCAGGCAGGCAGGCAGGCAGGCAGGGCAGCAGGGCAGGCAGGCAGGGCAGGCAGGCAGGGCAGGCAGGCAGGCAGGGCAGCAGGGCAGGCAGGCAGGCAGGCAGGGCAGCAGGGCAGGCAGGCAGGGCAGGCGGGCAGGGCAGGCAGGCAGGCAGGGCAGGCAGGCAGGGCAGGCAGGGCAGGCAGGGCAGGCAGGCAGGGCAGGCAGGGCAGCAGGGCAGGCAGGCAGGCAGGGCAGCAGGGCAGGCAGGGCAGCAGGGCAGGCAGGCAGGGCAGGCAGGCAGGGCAGCAGGGCAGGTGGGCAGGGCAGGCAGGCAGGGCAGCAGGGCAGGTGGGCAGGGCAGGCGGGCAGGGCAGCAGGGCAGGCAGGCAGGCAGGGCAGCAGGGCAGGCAGGGCAGCAGGGCAGGCAGGCAGGCAGGCAGGGCAGGTGGGCAGGTGGGCAGGGCAGGCAGGCAGGGCAGGTGGGCAGGGCAGGCAGGCAGGGCGGGCAGGCAGGCAGGGCAGGTGGGCAGGGCAGGTGGGCAGGCAAGAAACTGAACACTTCTCTGCAAAACTAATCGTTTAAAAGGAGTACAATAATGGGGAAAAAACAACATTTTACACCTCCATTTGAATGTAAGAAACCTAGCCTTCGTGCTATTATAGAACA
Organism: Elephas maximus indicus; assembly: GCF_024166365.1. Taxonomy (NCBI): domain Eukaryota; kingdom Metazoa; phylum Chordata; class Mammalia; order Proboscidea; family Elephantidae; genus Elephas; species Elephas maximus. The sequence goes on along the minus strand of NC_064841.1, from coordinate 66,527,771 downwards.
CTAAGTAAACCCCTAACCACAAAACTTGGATACAAAGGATTTTATCATCTCTCCTCTTATGACTTTCTGTTTTACTGCATCATTAATAAACAATCTGCCAATGATCCATCAAGTTGCGATATTGATTTCCTCAACTAAACACTTCTTAATTAGGCTAAGATTGTTTTTCCACTCACTCCCCCTATTGGAGTCTATCATCTTCCACTTTCACACATTAAAATCTTAGCTCATCAACTCCCAGAAACCTAAATAAATTGAATGCAGAGTTTTGCAGATTAGAAAATTTTAGCTGTAAGTTTTTGCTTTGAGTGGTTAAAAATATTTTTGACTTTGAATAGAAAAAAAACAATTCTGATAAAGAGAGAAGTTAAATTTTTGCTGTTTTCTATAGTTTTATTAAATCTGCCTGTTGATTAGGATATTGGGATTAAGCCAAAAAAACCAAACCCATTACCATCAAGTTGATTCCGACTCATAGCGAACTGCCCCATAGAGTTTCAAGGGAGCGCCTGGTGGATTGGAACTGCTGGTCTTTTGGTTAGCAGCCACAGCACTCAACCACTACCCCACCAGGGTTTCCATATTGGGATTAAAAAACCCATTGCTGTGGAGTCGATTCCGACTCATAGCGACCCTATAGGACAAAGTAGAATGTCCCATAGGGTTTCTAAGGAGTGGCTGGTAGATTTGAACTGCCGACCTTTTGGTTAGCAGCCGTAGCACGCCTTAGCTCTTAACCACTATACCACCAGGGTTTCTGTTTTGGGATTAGAAGGGTTAAATTAATAATATTTCTTTGTAAGTTTTATTCTCTTCATACATACATATATATATATATTGTTTACTGATATTTCAACACTGTGCATTACCATACCGTGGTACACCTGGACGAAATCTCTTAACAAAATTAGTGTGACTACCTGTAAGCCTTACTTTCTCCTCTATAATTTGAGAGAGTGTATCTAACTAGAGTACGTACCTAACAGGAGTACTGTGATGACTAAAACAAAATAGTACATGTAAGAAGCATAACACAATACCTGGCATCGAGTAGGAGGTTTCCAGTGTTCCCCAATTTTCTTTAGATTTTGTTACAATAAAACCCAAAGCAAACTCGTTGCCACTGAGTCAATTCCAACTCAGAGTGGACCCTATAGGACAGAGCAGAACTGCCCCATAGGGCTTCCAAGGCTGTAAGTATTTACAAAAGGAGACTGCCACATCTTTCTTCCAAAGAGTAGCTAGTGGTTTCCAACCGCCAACGTTTCGGTTAGCAGCTGAGCGCTTAACCATTGCACCACCAGGGTTCCTTTTGCTACAATAGTAACCCTGAAATCTCACTGACTTACAGTAACGGATATTTATTTCTTGCTCATGTGACATGCGGCTCCAACTTTGCGTATCTTTCTCATTCTGACTAAAGCAGCAGCAGCCACTATCTACCTGTGACATACCATTCTTATGGCAGAAGGGGAAGAGCAAGGGAGCTGAGAAACTACAAGAAGGCTCTCAAAGCTTCTACTCTGAACCATAATACTTATACTCCATTCCTATGTTGTTGGCCAAGACAAGTCACATGATTAAACTTAGTGTCAGGTGGAGAAATATATCCCTCAGCCCCTGTCCCCATACAGCAATGTAACTCACATGGCAGCATTTATGGACGGAATAATTGGGAACAGTAATAAAATTGCCACACCATCCCATTCCTTTCCATAAACCCACAATATAGTTTAATAACATATATCCATTTTGAAAAGCTTAAGGTGAGATGGTTCAGGAGATTGAAAACAGGACACAGCATGAACTTTCCCTGACCTAGTTCATCATTCTGTGGTCGCGTCTTCCCAGGCGAAGTTATGAAGACAGTTAATCTTGACTGAAGGTAGACACTTCCATTATGAGGAAGGGTGCCTTATACAAAGTTGCTTATACAAACTCGAGCAGTAGTCAGATCGATCCCCTACCCTGAGGCGCAAGACTCAGCAGGTACCCTCACCATACCCGAATACGCATGCCCTCTTTAAAATATAAATTATGAATTGAGTCATTCTTTCCCTTTCAACTATCACCTGAAGCAGACCCCATGAAATACCATTGTCCCATGGTTCTCGCCTCTCCCTAGACTAGCAACCTCCACGTCATTTGGGAACTTGTGATAAAATTCTCAGCTCCATGCCAGACCTAGTGAATCTAAAACTCCAAGTAATCCTGATACCCATTAAGGTTCGAGAACCACTGTTTTGGCAATTACAGCAATTATCAGATAAAAGCAATATTACCAGATAAAATTAAACTGAAGGCTAACCTTGGTCTGTGACTCAGGGGATTTTCTGTTCTAAACTGATGTTTTAGAAGAGGGGGAATCTTGCCTCCAAATTTGAAAACCTGACAGCCTGTTTTAAGAAAAGCTCAGATGAGGAAAGAAAATCTTTCCCCCCCAAAAAAAATATTATTATTATTTTTGATGAATGGTCATAAAATAAAAAACTAAAAATAAACCAGCAATTTTGAAGTCAGGACACTTGAAGATAAGCCCCTTAAGGATAAGAACTTTACCTGCTGTTCTCAGTATAAAGTATAGCATTTGGCACTTAAAACCAAAAAACTAAACCTGTTGCTGTCGAGTTGGTCCGACTCACAGTGACCCTACAGGACAGAATAGAGCAGGCTCATAGGGTTCCCAAGAAGTGGCTGGTAGATTCAAACTGCCAACCTTTTGGTTAGCAACCGTAGCTCTTAGCCACTGCGCTGCCAGTGCTCGTTTGCACTTAAACCAAAAAAGCAAACCCGTTGCCTTCCAGTCGATTCCAACTCATAGCAAGTCGTTTGGCACTTAGTGAGGAACTATTCAAACACATGCGCTGAGTGCCTGAATTGGTGATAAATAATGCGCCCTTACCCGAGAAAAAGTGTGTATGATCCTAGTAATGTAGCTCGTACTGCAAAGGGTCCTATGGGAGCAAGAACACGCCTAAGTTTGAACACCATTTGTCTTAATGAAGTTCAAAGTTTATCACCTTGGTCTAGTCAGGTACAATGTCTAAGTGGCAACTGATCCTTCTGAAAACCCTATTTAGATCACAGCATGGTTGTGTGAACTAAGTCACAGGACCTATGAATATTATAAAATAGTGATTGTTTTCCTCTGCTTGACTTCTTAAAATTTTATTGAGAGACATTTCACTTAAAGCAAAATACACGTATCTTAAGTGTGATGACATTTGACAAATGAATACATTAACCCAAGCAATACCTCTGTCAAGGCCGAGATGTGCTTATCTCCAGGAAATACCCTCATTTCCCTTTCCAATCAATTGCCACCACCACTGTTCTATATCCCTATTAACTGAGATTTTTAAAAACATTTTCCTAATGCTAAATCTATCATGTCCATATCACATATTAGTTTTTCCTTTTCTTGAACTTTATATAAACAGAAAAGGTATTCTTTTGTGTCCGATTCTCAAATTTCATCCGTATTACTGTATATATCACTAGTTTATTTTTATTGTTGAGTGGTTTCCCATTTTAAAGGGTTGTTAGGGGCCATTGAGTCAGTTCCAACTCATGGAGACCCCACGTAAAACAGAACGGAACCCTGCCCAGTCCTGCACCATCCTCACGATTGTTGCTATACTTGAAACCATTACTGTAGCCATTGTGTCCACCCATCTCATTGAAGGTCTTCCTCTTCTTCACTGACCCTCTACTTTACCAAGCATTATGTCCTTCTCCAGTTGCTGGTGCCTCCTGACAACATGCCTAAAGTACTTGAGATGAAATTTTGCCATCCTTGCTTCTAAGAATCATTCTGGCTGTACTTCTTCCAGGACAGATTTATTCATTCTTCTGGCAGTCCATGGTGTAGTCAATATTCTTCACTAATGCCATAATTCAAAGGCATCAATTCTCCTTAGGTCTTTCTTATTCATTGTATTTTATGAATAACCACAATTTACTTATCCATAAATATTTTTTCATACATCTGTGTCATTGCTGGGTTGTAGAATAGGTGTATATAAGTTTTCCAAAGCAGATGGTCCATTGCATACACCCCAACAGCAATGTATGAGTTGATTCCTATGATGTTTTCAGCCTGTAATTTTAGCTTTACCAGTGGTCATGCAAGATCCCTAGGTGGTGAAAAGCATTTGCTCTTGATTACTGAGTTAAAGGCCGGCGTTGTGACCCCACCCATTAGTACCATGGAAGAAAGACCTGGCAGTCTGCTTCCATAAAGACTACAGCGAAGAAAACCATATGGGACTCAGTTCTAGCCCACTGTAACAATTTGGCTTGCCATGAGTTGGTATCAAATATCCTGCAAGAAGTTTAGTTTCTCAGGTTTTAATTTACATTTCTCCGGTAATGATATCAAGCACCTTTTCACGTGTTAATTGGCTAAGCCCATGTCTTCTTTTGTAAAGTCTGATCAAGTCTTTACCCTATTTAATGACGTGGCTTATCCTTTGATTAGTGAATACTACTGAGTTTTATTACATTTATGTATTATTTTATTTTGGGTACAATTATTGTCAGATATATTTGTTCAGAATATTTTGTCCTATTTTTTGGCTTTCCTTTTTATTTTCCTAATAGTGTTTTCCAATAACTGGAAGTTTTGTTGCTGTTATTGTTTTTAATTTTGATGACCAATTTATCAACATTTCTTTTATGATTTATGCTTCGTGTGTCCTCTAAAAAACATTGGCCTAACTCGAGGCCACAAAAATAGCATCTCATGCTTTCTCTTAGAACTCTGTAGTTTTGTCTTTTACGTTTAGCTGTGGTATGGTAGAAAACCCCGGTGGCGTAGTGGTTAAGGGCTACAGCTGCTAACCAAAAGGTCAGCAGTTTGAACCCACCAGGCGCTCCTTGGAAACTCTATGGGGCAGTGCTACTCTGTCCTATACGGTCGCTATGAGTCACAATTGACTCAAAGGCAATGGGTTTTTGTTTTGGTGGTATGGTGTGTGGTGGGAGCCCATTCTTTTTCATACATTTATTTCGTGGCTCTGGCACCATTTGTCAAAAAGGCTTCCTTGGATTCCTTTGGTGATTATAGCTGTAGAGGTCCCATTCACTTTCATTTTTTTTTAAATATATTTTTGTATAAACATTTGTGCATATTCCATGTAGGTATTTAAAAATGAGGCATAATTTTTCTGATACCCCCCGCAAAAAGAAAAAAAAAAGCCATTGGCACTTTGCCATGCCACTCCCCACCAAGTTTTTGAGTTAGTAAATTTAGGCAAAGACATGATTTCACATCTTGTAATTAGTTTTTGTTTGTTTGTTTTTGAATTAGCTACTTTGATACCTTTAGCAGTCCTTTGCAATATTTCAAAGCGATTTCTGATAGCGGGACTTGCCTGGTAAATGAGTTTGCACTTCTCTTCTGCAGTTTCTCTGTGTGGGTGTCTGAAAACATGTCTCTAAAAACCTCATTTAATGATTTTCCTCTACGTGTCGTTTTTACATAACAAGAAAAAACACTTGGAATCTCTGCATCACATTGCTTTAGTTTGTAAAGAAGCAGCAACCAGATATAAAATCGTAATAATAAACTGAAGTTACAGTAAAGATGAGGACTAGTGGATAATTATGTCTGTCAAGGAGTTCTCATAGTAGATACAGATTATAAAGTGATAGATTGGGCCCATTTGTGGTCAGGTATGATTTCATAAAATGCTAGTCCTGTGAGGTGTTTCATGGGGAGAAAAGACCTGCTATCAAATAATTTTAGGAGCTATTGGGTAGGATAGAGTTAAAGAGCTTCCTCACTTCAAGATATATCAAACCCATTGCCATCGAGTGGATTCCAACTCTCATTGACCCTATAGGGCAGAGTAGAACCGCTCCACAGGGTTTCCAAGGAGCAGCTAGTGGATTCAAACTGCCAACCTTTCGGTTAACAGCTGAGCTCTTAACCCACTGGGCCTGCCTTTAAAAAGTTGATGGGCATGGTATATCTCTAAAAAGTAGGATAGAGTCATCAACAGAGGCCTTTCCAGTTGGAGGTAATAGTGACTTCAAACAAGCAAAAAGTCATGTTACATTAGAGAAAGAGCATTTTTCTGAAATGATTTTAACAGAAACACCAAAAAAAAAAAAATTATAGTCTTCATTGATTTCAATAAAAGATGTAGCTGTCATTAAAAAAAATATACAGACAGTGACAACTAAGACTATAAGGCAGCAGGGTGAGAAAGGGAGAACAAAGAACGTAGAAGTACGTTTGTAAAATTAAACCTACATTGAAAATAATGCTGAGCAGAATTGACAAGGGGGGTCTGATTAGTGATTTGGAATACAAACTTGACAGTAGTTCCAAAAATGCAAAGGAAATTTATGAAGCAAAATGGTTGAAAGGTGATGATAGAAGAGAGTTAAGTATCCAGTCTAAGAATGATGGGTCTTCCCTGGGAAGAATCAAGTACAACAGTGCCGGAAGTGATATCTAAGCATTTGTGAGATATTCTCCCAGATCTCAGGTTGAAGATAAAAACAATTTATCATGCTCATGGAAGAGCAATTAAAAGAGAGTCATATAATGACAAAATTCATATATACAGGTAGGGAATAAATGTAGATTGTCAACAAAGGATCACATTTATTACAATAAAAATGCCAGAAGAAAATGGAGCATTTAGAGACAAAATATTACCATTCAAGATATTCGTTCCCAGGGGTGAGTCGGTGTTCACGTTTGGGGGCCATGAAAAAAAAAAATTCAAGATTTCAAAAATATATTGACCAAATAAAATTATTTTAAAAATTTATTTCAAAATGCATAGCAGAGAAAACTATAAGATCTCAAAGATATGGAAAAAGTGGAAAGCAGGGTGAATTATAAGAACTACACTCATTACTTATAGTAGTACATCAAATTGACCATTTTAAACATGATTACACAGCTCAGTGAATGTGCCAAAAATAATGCTTGAGAAAGAAACATGATAAAATAGTCATAATTTATTTTACTTATCTAGTTCTACAAATCCAAAGTTACATTAAAAACTACCAGGGAATAGGAGATCGAAAGAGAACTTAAAAATGCTAAATCTTTCATATAAATAGATGGAAGACAAATGACACTCTTTAATTTGATAACCGTAAAAATAAACCCTGACAATGTTTTAAATAACATAAGGTAGCCATGAAGAGAAATAAAAGTATATATTTATTTGCAAAAAAATGGAGATTAAAACCTATAAAATGTGTTTCACACAGGAATTGAAAGAAAACACAGAGAATAAAAATGACTCAAAAAAAAAAAAGGCTAAGAGGAGTGGGCAGAAATGCAGTCAAATATGTCAGTAATGCTGACATACTCAGATAATTTAAACCCATCCTTTTACAGTAAAGAGTCACTGATTAGGTAAAAAGTAAACAATATCATAAATTCAAGTATGTGATACTCACAAGAGACACGTCTGACTCAAAATTATGAAGAATTAAAGTAAAAGTTTTGGCAAAGATTCATGAGGTTGATAGAAAACACAGGTGGAAACATAAATCTCAGACCCAGTAGAAATCAAGACAAAAAAACTAGAGGGTCATTTGATATTGTTTTATAATTTGAACCCTAATGAATATGAGAAGTCATGATTTTGCTTGTTCATATCATACAATATCAATTCATATGACATAAAAACTGTTAGAAACAAAACAAAAATGAGAAATTGATTATTGATATGGGAAAATTTATCATTCTTCTTTCCATCTTTGGTAAATTAAATCTAAACAGGATCCTATAGGATCTGGACAAAATAATCAATACCACTAATTCATTAAATATGTCAACTTGCCCTCAACTCTGATCAACTTTCTTTAAAGTATCCATAGAGCGTTTATCATAATTGATTATATACTTTATATACATCAAGCGATGACATTAAAAATATTCCAAAACTTGATTTCTACATACTATATTCTGTGATAATTATACCATAAAACTAGAAAGAAATAACAAAAATGTAAATGAAAGAAAAACTCTACAATTCAGACTACACTATGAGAAGCAGTGAAAAAGAAAGCAAATCGTAAAGCTTGACACAGAGATTAGTGAAACGGAATAGAAAATATTGCAGTTTAATGCTCAGTTAATCCAGTTGTTATCGTTAGGTGCTTTTAAGCTGGTTTTTCAAATCAGAGAGACTCCACCTGACAGAGTAGAACTGCCCCCTAGGGCTCTCTAGGCTGTAATCTTTAAGAAAGCAGATCGTCAGGTCCTTTCTCCCTTGGAGCTGGAGCGCTTAACCATTTGCAACACCAGGGCTCTAGCAAGTGTTTTATCCCTATTTACAGAAAAGACAAAAGAGGCTTAAGAAGGTTATGGCCTGTACAAAGTCACACAGCCTGTAAATGGCAGAACCAGGACTTCAAATCTTCTGACTCCTATTCTCAAGCAGTTTTCAAGACATCCCATCGTCTCTCTATTGAATAAACTGTGCTTAAAACTGGAAAGCATTTGGTTAGCCAATTCATTGATTCCAAAATACTTTCTGCATATTCAGGTTTTCTGGAAATAGGATAAATCTTAAAATAACTTCTTAAAAAATATAATTTGCTCTCATTGCCTTAGAATAGGCAAATGAACGTGAAAAGAAAATATCTACTGGTTAAATTTTCTTATCAATTGAATTACCAACTTTTGTAAGAATATGGGCCTGTTCAGTTAGATTTTAATTTAAATCCTAATCCATCCTTTGTATTTAAAATATCTTCTCAAAGCATTCGAACACAAAAAAGTCAGTGTACATTCGAAAGACGGTTGCTAGATAAGCAACGCAATTAAAGACAGTAGAAAGTGCCAGATTTCCTGGAGTAGATGATAGAGATATACAGTTAAGAGAAAGAGACATGACTGATTCTTCAAAAAGGAATCACTCAAGAATTAACATCAATCAGCTACAAACCAACTTTTAAAGCAAATTGCATATCTTGAATAAAATTGTCATTCATTTACCATTACATTTAAAAAAAAAAAATAGAAATGCCCACCAAACTGTTATTCTTTGCAGGGCTTGAAATTGTAAAGTGCTTTATAGATCAAAGATTTTGAGAAAAGCTATAGAAAACTGTGGGTCACGGTAATACATATGGGAAAATCACAACAAGGTTTCAGGAGAATTTGTAGATACAGTTTATAAAGGCTTAGATTAAACTTATATTTTGTTCCTGATGATTAAGGTGGATAAATATTTGCTATTTTTGATTTATTTTTTAAATGTGAACTTGTTATATACAGTTCCATTTCCTACTTCCAAATTTGTTACTCAGTACTGCCAATTATGCTTTAGCTTATAAAGTACATTTAGCATATAAAGTAGGCTTAATAATTGAGTGTCTTAAATCTAGGGAAGATGTTATGTGGGTATAACACCTTTTCCTGACCACCATGTTCACTTTCTACAGCTGCTAATCAGAAGGTCGGCAGTTCGAATCCACCAGGTGCTCCTTGGAAACTCTATGAGGTGGTTCTACTCTGTCCTATAGGGTCACTATGAGTCAGAATCGACTTGACAGCAATTGGGTTTTGTTTTGATTCATGGTCGCTTTCTAGACAGCTGTCATCTGAAAAAAAAATTGCTATCCATCCACTTCTACCTCTTTTCAAAATGTCTTAGGTATCTAGCGCTGCTATAACAGAAATACCACAAGTGGATGGCTTCAACAAACAGAAATTCATTCTCTCACAGCCTAGAAGGCTAGAAGTCCAAATTCAAGATGCCAGCTCCAGGGGAAGTCTTTCTCTCTCTGTTGGCTCTGGAAGAAGGTCCTTTTCATCCATCTTCCCTTGAACTAGAAGCTTCTCAGCACAGAGACCCAGGATCCAGGGATGTGTTCTTCTCCTGGCACTACTTTCTTGATCGTATGAGGTCCTCCTGTCTCTCTGCTGGCTTCTGTCTTTCATATCTCAAAAGAGATTGGTTTAAAACACAGTCTAATCTTGTAGATTGAGTTCTGTCTCATTAACATAGCTCACTAATCCTATCTCATTAACATTGTATCATAGAGACAGGAGTTACAACACACAGGAAAGTCACATCTGAAGACAATATGGTGGACAATCATACAATACTGGAAATCATGGCCTAGCCAAATTGATACACATATTTTTGGGTGCCATAATTTAATCCATGACACACAGTATCTGTTTGTGGTTACTTTATTTAGCATTCTAACTCAAATTTATTTTGTTCACTTATTTATCTTTTACTAAAAATGTCAGACATCATAGATAGAATCTGAGATGTAAGTTCCGTTGCTATTGAGTGTTCAAATATTTAAAATAAGCAACAAAAGTAGTGTTATGAAACATGGTAAAAATGTTGTTGTTGTTAGGTGCCATCGAGTCGGTCCTGACCCTAAGCACAGCAGAACGAAACACTGCCCGGTCCTGAGCCATCCTTACAATCATTGTTATGCTTGAGCTCATTGTTGCAGTCACTGTGTCAGTCCATCTCATTGAGGGTCTTTCTCCTTTCTGCTGACCCTGTACTCTACCAAGCATGATGTCCTTCTCCAGGGACTGATCCCTCCTGACAACATGTCCAAAGTATGTAAGACGCAGCCTCACCATCCTTGCCCTCTAAGGAGCATTCTAGTTGCACTTCTTCCAAGACAGATTTGTTTGTTCTTTTGGCAGTCCATGGTATATTCAATATTCTCCGCCAACATCACAATTCAAAGGCGTCAACTCTTCTTCAGTCTTCCTTATTCATTGTCCAGCTTTCACATGCATATGATGCGATTGAAAATACCATGGCTTGGGTCAGGCACACCTTAGTCTTCAGGGTGACATCTTTGCTCTTCAACACTTTGAAGAGGTCCTTTGCAGCAGATTTGCTCAATGCAATGATTCTTTTGATTTCTTGACTGCTGCTTCCATGGCTGTTGATTGTGGATCCAAATAAATGAAATCCTTGACAACTTTAATCTTTTCTCCGTTTATCATAATGATGGTAAAAATTAGCAGCCTTGTTTTTCAGGATTTGCATTTCCTGCATTTACCAGTACCTCCATCACGGTCGAGTCAATTCCGACTCACAGTGACCCTATAGGACAGCGTAGAACTGCCCCATAGGGTTTCCAAGGAGTGGCTGGTAGATTCTAACTGCCGACCTTTGAGTTAGCGGCCAGTTCTTGACCACTGAGCCACCAGGGCTCCATTACTGCTTTTAGCTTCTGATGTTTAAATCTATGCTGTTGTGTTCCTTTTAGGGTTGGTTCAAACTACTGAATTGAAATATTACCCAAGGAGAGAAAGTTAACCCAAGTGTATTTCCTGACTTACCTAATCAATACAATCTGTTTAATTAAATAAAAAAAAAAGCAACTTCCTTTTAACACATTAATTTATTAAATGCTTAAAAAACCAATGCTTTGTTTATTGCTTGTTGAGAAAGCACTTCAGAACTATAAAGGTTAAGTACAGTTACTAGTGTATTTAAGCTATAGATTTAAATTTCCTATTAAAAATTTACCATTTAGCATGGAAAGGACCCCATACTTTAGCCAGTAACCTGGCTTCACCATATATAAGCATAGGGCCCTCATTATGATCTTATAAATGTGTTTCTAATACGGGCAGAGGATACGGTCACCATGAGTCATAATCAACTTAAAGGCAGAGGGTGTGGTTTTCGGTTTATAGGATTAGAGCATGAAGTATAATGTCATGAGAAGGAATTATTTTTATTTTAAATATATGCTTGGGTACTTAGAAATCTCTTTTCCACATTTATTATTGCTATTTTCTTTTAGGATTTCACAGAGGCACTTCCTGGGGCCCCCTTCTGCCCTCTTGTCATTGAAACTAGCAACATCATGATAAAAGTCTCAACCTTTAGGCGCCACTGTAGTTTTCCAAACACCCTCCAAAGAAGCCATCCCCACCCACTCAGCTACTCAAAACTTTTACTATAAAAGCTTTACCAAAAACTTCTACATTAATAGAATCAAAATATGCTCAAAGCTGTATGAAGGAACAGTGCGGTCCTTATTAAATATTATATAAATATTACAGTGAATACAAATCACTTAGGGATCTTGCTAAAATGCAGATTCTGATAAAGTAGACCTGGGGCAAGTTCTGTGATTTTCTGTTTCCGTGTGTTCCCAGAGGATGCCGATCCTGCTTGTCCTAGAATCACACTTTGAAGAGCAAGGGTATAATGGTTAGGATGGCTGGTTTTGTTGTCCTCCCCAGCTGAGTCAAACCCCAGCATTTAGAGATGTGTGATCCTGCACAAGTCAATTTTTTGCCTAAATTCTAATTTCTTCATGGGTAAGAAGAGAATAAAAAACCAACCAACCAACCAACCAACAAACAAAACACACCAGTTGCCACTGAGTCGATTCCAACTCATGGTGACCCCAGGTGTGCAGAGTAGAACTGATCCATAGAGTTTTCAAACTGTGACCTTTCTGAAAAAGATTGCCAGGCCTTTCTTCCAAGGCTACTCTTAGTGGGTTTGAACCAACGTTTTGGTTAGTAGTTGTGTGCTTATTGTTTGTCCGACCCAATCTACCAGCTATTCTTAAAACTGTTATAGAACTAACGGGAAATTAATGCCAAATCCTTAGAAGAGTGTCTAACACGTAAATTCTCAATAAAATTTAGTGATTATTATTATTTGACTAAACACTAAACACAGAGTTGGCCCAGATGGGCACCTATAGTGCAGTGCAGTTATGTAACTATGTAGCCACTACATTTAGCCCTTAACCTACAGACGAAGCGATGTCAACCCTGAAATCAAATCTGTCATTCCGTATCTTACAGGATAGCTGACTTTTCACTGACAAAGCAAAGGCATATTATGTCTTCACTGGCAAGACTATAATTAATTGAGAATTCGAGAATGTATATAACCAAGAATCTGCCTCTTTACAACTAAGCCATTCTTTAATGGCTACTCGGTGTGCCAAGACTGTTAGCTAAGTCACTCTGGACACAGCAAGGCAATTGTCACTGGGCTAACTTCTGTCACTTTGTGACACCAGCTATCCATCAGGCAACACAGTGATTAAATCTACAGCATTTTATTTGGTAAAACAGGGAAAGCAATCTCAATAGCTGCAACTGTGTCACGGAAAAAGGTCTCTTGCTTTAAAAAAATAAATACACCGCCTTTGCCTCTGCATTTATCCATCAGCGGGGGACCATTAGGCAGTGACCACATTCTGTCCCAGAAGCGTTCTCTCTGAATAATCACCTGCTTTTTTTTTTTTTTTCATCTCACCATGGACTGCTTTACCTGCAGTAGCTCTTTTAATTTGCTATGTGGCAGGATTCACAGATTGCACCTTATGACTATAAAAAATACCTTTTTCCACCCCCTACAAAAATGAGGCTAAACGTGGTCACGTAGTGAACTGTACTAGGGCTCAGAAGCTTGCAGCCTACTGGCTGGGGAGGGTTTCCCTTCTCTTCCTGAACCACCTAGCAACAAAGGGAATCTGTGGGTGGTTCCAGCTGGCTGCAGCCACAAGACTGACTCCATCCAGAATTTGCAGAGAGAGGAAATCCTTGATGTTAGGCTCTCTCTCCTGATTCTCAATAAAGTCACTGATTTCAGAGGGATAAAATGCAGAGAAGCTGAGCGTGGCGGCGTGTGGGGACTGAACAAAGAGGAAGTACACATTCTCACCCAATATTTTTCCCTTTTACTTTATTTGACCTCTGCTTTGCTTGTGCTCTCAAACTAGGGCCAACCCCAGGTAAACCTATAATTCCTGAGTGCCCACCCACTCCCACCCACGGATACTTAATTTTCTTTGGAAGTTACAGACTACTTTAAAATGCTCTCAGGAGGCCACTTAAGGGCTCAGAGTAGGGCAAATAAAAAAAAAATTAAAGTTATTGGAGTCAAGAATTTAAGTGTTTACCTAGAGCAGAGTGGCTAACAGGGAGATGCCCTTCAAGAAGAAATGGTGTTTGCTTTTCCTAAAGGAAAGGTTCACACATTTGGACAAAAGCAGCAAGAAAAACCAGCAGAAACACGTTGTTCCAAATGAAATCATCAAGAGATCCTGGCTAAATAAAACACATGTATGTCACATTTGCCTGGTAGAAGCTGCCAATAGGGGTGGGCAAAACCTGATGGGGCCAGTTCCTTCTCACTCTCCGAGGTAACGTCTGAATATCTCTAAGAACTCTGGGAGTTCAGGGTCACCCTTTAAATCACTCTTCTGACTGAAATGAAAGAAATGATTATATTACTATTTTAAACGCAGGGGACATGTTTAGTCCATCTAATATAATGTTTAAGATCGATGTGGCAGTCTACTCCTGTAAAGATTTACAGCCTTGGAAGCCCTTTGGGGTGGTTCTACTCTATCCTAAGGGGTCGCTATGAGCCGGAATCAACTCGATGGTAATGGGTTTTTTTTTTTTTTTTTTTTTCGGTGGGGGGTAGTAGTTTTATGCAATGGGGCAGTTTAAATGAAATTTAAAACTGGCCTAGAAGTCTGTAGTGTGTACTCAAAAACATAATACTTCATTCCTTTGAAATGCTCTATGGTCAGATTATTCACTAGATGACCCTTCCTCAATGTAAAGGACAAAGATCATATGTTAAGTGTTCATTTTTAAAGTATGCCTTTCCTTTCAAATCCATGCTATGTCAAGGTTAGGTGTGATTGCAAGATATTTCTCCATATCTTTGGAACCACAATGACTCACAGGTAAACCCATGACCGGTCCTTGGACGAAAGTCAACAACAGCCCTGGGCTTTATAATTTTATAAAATCATCTTTACAGGCGTCTATATGGGAACCATACCCAAAGGAGCAACTACACACCCTTTTTTATAAAAATAATGGCATAACATTGTGCTATGTGGAATAAGAAATGAGAACTGTGCATTAGGTAGAAATAAAAAAATTCACTATAATGAAAATATGAGACTTGATTTCATTTCACAACCTTTTTTTTTTATTTTAGAGCAAACAATAGATAGTTATCATCGTTGGATAATTTAAAAGGTAACCTCTGAGCATTTCTTATAGGTTGTTGACCATATACGCAATGGTAGATCACTCTGTCACAGAATCAAGCCAAATTAATAAACCACAGGTCGCCTTATTGTATTAATTTTAAAGCTTTCTTGAAATTTGTGGCGAATTACTTTTAGTAGAAAAGATTAAAAAATACAATTTAAATGGAGAATAGCACCCATCTTAATAATGTTAAAGACTGTTCAGTGGGTTTTTAAGAAATTATTTATTATTAGTGAATTAAAATTGTGTTGATCTGTCTTCAAAATGTAAACCAAATCTGCTCCCAGAGAAAAAAAGAATAAATAATGGAAAATTCCAGTACTATCTCTACTTGACTTTCAAAATAGATCACAAGTACTCACATGCCAGCCTTATTCCAGATTAAATTTTCTTTTTTCCTTCCAGATTATTGTTAGGGAACTTGGAACTAATCCCATAGGATGGAGGTTATTAACTGAAATAAAGATATTCTACTCCTGGATATAGAAAAATGATCTGTAACTAAATATGAACCCATGTATAGGACCAGTTATTTCATTACCTGTAAATGACCATTTACTCAAAAGAAAAAGCATTTGATTGGTCTTTCCATTTATTAGCTTTCCATTTCACGGTCAATCGTTGTTCTTTAATCTGTGCTAAACACATGCTAGATTCTAGAAATACAAAGAAAGTCACCACTCTTAGAGTCAACAGTAAGAGGGACCAGCAGAAACAAATAATTATAGTAAAATATTGCATAACCAAAACTAAAAGTGTGCCCAGGTGTGGTTGTAGCATGGAAGGGCCAGTGATCACCTCTTTCTGGAAGGCTCAGGACAGGTGATGTTCAATTTCCCCATGTAGACAAGGTGCCAATGGATAGTTCAGGCAGAAAAAAAAGGACACACACAAGAACCTAGGCTAGAATAGTATCAATGGAAATAGAAACATCAGAAATTATCTAAAGACAAGCAGAGAGAAAGAGAAAGGTGTTGTTATTAGGTGTGTAGGGATAATCACGAAACCCCCATTATGAGGTTGAGAACTATACCAAACACTTAGCACAGTGCCTAGTACATAGAAAGCTCTCCTTAAAAGTTAGCTACCATTATTCATTAAATCTTCAATCTAACCTTAGAAGCAATCCATAAGAACCAATGTTCTCTTATATAGATAGATTTTTGCAGAAAGGGGAAGGTTAGTTCAGCCTCTAGTATGTACCTAAGCACTTTGCAGGCAAAGGAAACAAAAGAAACAGAAAACACAACGTCTGTCTGCAAAAGCCCTGCTTCTTTGTATACCATTGTCTTAAACGTATTAAAACACCTCCTCCCATTTCTTTTTGTTCTATCATATCACTTCTCTGAACCCAACCAGTCTTGGCCCTTGACCTTAGGGTACACATCTTCACTCAAACCCGTGCGGCCTCTGGTTTGTTTGCCTGTCTGATTCAGGCATTGGAGAGAAACCACCAGACTTTTCCACTTCCTTATTTCATTTATGCCCTCAACCCTTAATTTGTCATTGCCAACAGTCTCATTCCCTTTTGACTAAGATAAAGGACTGCCTCTTCCCAAGAGAAGTCTTAGAGAAGGATAAAAGAACTGAAAAAGCTTTCTTTTATGTATTATCTTCATATCAGTGGATTAAGACTCTGGAAATCTCCAGTCTCCAAAGTCTTGTGATGAGATGTCCAAGAGCACTTTAAAAGGTGGAATGAAGACTCTAGAATGTGGGAATCCTTTTCAATGAGTAGGCAAAGCTCATTTTAGGCTTAGTGTCTATCTGGGGTGGATCAGCTCCCTTATCCTCTTCCTCTTTTAAGTGAGAAAAAAAAAAAAAAAGAAGTCAAGAGGGCTCTGACTCTGAATTTCTATCACCAAAAATTTAGCTTTTAATGGACTATGAGACTAAAGTTCAAGGTCATGATTACACCTTGCTAGAAGAACTTGATATCTGCAGGGGCTCAGGTGAGAAGTGACATTCTCCATGACAAATAATAATGGCAATACTGAGATCACAGGCTATACACTCTTCCAGACCAAAAAATGTATTTGGGAGGTGATAATGTGACAAATATTTCTAACTCCAACCATGCCCAGGACATGGGAGAATGTCTAGGCTGGAGGCACTCACGTGCACAAAACTATCTATCTAAACAGATTCTTCCTCGTTAAATAGTTCAGAAGGATCTTTGTGATATCAGCATGGTGAAACAGAAAGCCGCCAAGCCACAAAGGTGCCAGCAGTCCTTTGAAGGAGCATAACAAACAGTTACTACAGATGGGCTGTGCCTTTCATAGTGATATAAAGAAGGTCTGAAGTCACAGCAACGGTTCCATCTTTGTAAATTAGTTGGTTATTATTATTATTACTATTATTAGTTTCTTTTTGAGAGAAAAGGGTAGGAAGTCCATGGCAGTCAGCACATAGAAACTCACTGCTCTCCGCTTTGCCCCAGCTACAGCCTCAAGTGTGGTTTTTCAGTAGAAGCTAATAAAGAGACAGAGGCACATTTGGCTTCTGCCCTCCTCCCCCCAGAGGAAATAAGACTTTTGTTGCTAGCTGCCCTGGAATCTACCCAGACTCATGGCCATCCCATGCACAACTGAAGGAAACAATGCTGCCCGGTCCTGCACCGTCTGCGTGTCTGGTTGTGAATCAGTCTATTGAGATCCAGAAGGTTTTCATTGGTTGGTTTTTGGAGGCCTTTTTCTTGGTTTATCTTAGTCTAAAAGTTCTGCTGAAACCTGTTTAGTTTCATGGCAACATACAGTCACCACTGACAGACAGGTGGTGGCTGTACTCGAGCTACATTGGCCAGGAATTGAACCTGGGTCTCCTGCACGGAAGGCAAGAATTCTGCCATTGAACCACAGATGCCTCCTAAACATTGATCATTAGTTGTCAGGTTTCTCCACTTGGGGGGTAGGGGTGGAAGTTGGTGGTAAACAGGAAGTAGGGGGAGCTTCCATGTCACTGAAGATACATTTCCTGTATTTTTTATGAGAATTTTAAAAAAATAATAATAATTTTAACTGCATTGATTAAGATCACTCTGTTTCCACTCCATCTTCCACTCGGTCACAATTCCCCTCATGCCAAGTGGCACTGGAGTGGCTCCAGGCATTTTCGAGATTCAGCAAGGGAAGTTGAATCAAGATACATTTACTTTGAGATTAGTGAAATATAGTCCCTTCCATGTATAGCTCATATTTGCCAACTTTTCAGGTGTAGAAAGGCTTCTACTAATGCTTCTATAGCCCTCTTGGGTTTGATGGTGTTGGGCCAGAAATTGAGTGGCAATATTGAATGTATTCTGTGATGAACTGTCCATATTTGGGAAGCTGAGAAGAAACTAGGCTTGTAATATATAGAGCCATTAACAACACATATAAAATTGAGTATAAAATTGTTGTTACTGTTGCTGTTAGGTGCTTTTGAGTTGGTTCTGACTCATAGAGACACCGCGTACAACAGAACTAAATGCTGCCCATCTCTGCGCCATCCTCAATTATTGTTGTTATGCTTGAGCCCATTGCTGCAGCCACTGTGTCAATCCATCTCATTCAGGGTCTTCCTCTTTTTCCCTGAACATTTACTTTACCAAGTATGATGTCCTTCTCCAGGGACTGATCTCTCCTGATAACATGTCCAAAGTCTGTGAGACGAAGTCTCGCCATCTTGGTTCTAATGAGCATTCTGGTTATATTTATTCCAAGACAGATTTGTTCCATCTTTTGGCAGTCCATGGTATATTAAACATTCTTTGCTAACATCATAGCTCAAAGTTGTCAATTCTTTCCTTCTGTCTTTCTTATTCATTGCTCAGCTTTTGCATGCATATGAGGCAATTGAAAATACCATGGCTTGGGTCAGGCACACCTTAGTCCTTAAAGTGACATCTTTGCTTTTTAACACTTGAAAGAGGTCTTTTGCAGCAGATTTGGCCAAAAAAAATTGTAGTTACATCATATCCTGAATTTTATAATGTTTGTGGTATTTGCTTAAAAATGTAATTTGCTTTGACTTATTTTTTCATATTAAATAAATATTTACCTTCATAGCTAATTTTGTGCTTGCAATATTGAATCTGTTTTATTAAAGAGGAGTCCCAAACTTTAAGCCTGCAAAATGTTGAGCTATTTATCGACGCTAGATAATGATGTACACACAGGACTACAATGCAGAATTACAATGTAGAAACAGGAAAAACATGGGGGTCATAATATAAAAGTCTTGTAATTGTGTTCTTGGGCCATTTAAATAGAACAATGAATTAAATGATAGAGTAATGATGCGTATTATACTTCTTCAAAACATCTGAATAGAGTATGCAGCTATTAAAAACATGTCCAAACTATGTTAAACATGGAATATATTATATGATCTCACACGTAAATGCAATAAGGAGGATGTAAAATTGTGCTTAAAAACTAGTTGCCATTATTTTAAAATATTGCAAGAGAGGCAGTTAACAAGAACGTTACACTTTGGTTAATCTCTATATATTTATTCCTGTAGTCGAAATACTAGCAGGAAAAACAAAGCTCTTTAATATTGCTCTTTTCAGATTGCTTGTAAAAATCCTTTAAACTTGCACATGAATACATAATTCACTCTGAAACAAATTCTGAGGTGTGTGCTGGTGACTATGCTAAAGAATATTTTCAAAGATCACTGTGTCAGCTTCCTATGTCTGCTATAGGAGTTTCCTATAACAAACTACTGTAACTTTAGTGTCTTAAAACAACAGAAATTTATTATTTTACATTTCTGGAGGTCAGAAGTCTTAAATGAGTTTCATCAGGTTAAAATCAAGATGTCAGCAGGGCTAAATTTGTTCTGGAGGCTCTAGGAGGGAATCTTGTCCTTATCTTTTCCAGCTTCTAGATGCTGCCTGCATTCCTTGGCTCGCAGCTCTCTTCCTTCATCTTCAAAGTCAGCAATGCCAGGTTGAATCCTTCTCACACGGAATCACTCTTGTGAATACATTGGGCCCATCCAAATAATCCAGGATAATCTCTTCATTTCCAGGTCAACTGATTAGGAACCTGAATTTCATCTGCAACCTTAATTCTCCCTTGTCATGTAGCCTAACATAGTTCCAAATTCCAAGGATCAGGACATGGACATCTTTGGGAGACCATTATTCTGCCTACCGCAATCATTAATCAATTGCCTTGTCTTTTGGTGCCATTCTTTAGCTATGAGTCTATAAATAAGCAATATACAATCCTCACTACACCAAGAACATAAAACATTCTCAAAAGCAATACCAACCTGAATGCAGCTATAGCCAGTAAAAGTTGTTTTATCTGCTCAGAAAAGCTCTTACAATCTCACATCTCACCAGCCAAGCCTTGACTCATGCTGGTTCAATTGTTGCATCCCATCACCCCTCTCTTTGGGCACAATGATGAGTTCGAAACTGACCGTTTGACCCAAACTAAGTCTTTTTTTTAAGCCAGTTGCAGAGTTTTTCCCTGGTTTTTTTTTTTTTTTTTCCTTTGAGCTGCCAAGGAAAGCAACTATTCTTTTTCTGTCAGGACTTGGTAAAAATGAGCTTTAGACAATACTAAATCCATGTTCCCCCTGCCTGGAGAAAAACCCATCTGCAGTAGGCAAGATTAAGACCAGCCTGCTGACCGAGGCAGAAATATGTGTGATGAGGGTGGTTGTGTATGTGTGTGAAAGAGGTAGAGAGAAACAGGGGAAAGAAAAAACAGAGAGAAAGAGACCGATGTGAGGTTGTTCAAGTCTCTGTTTCCATTCATCCCAAAGGCCATTTTTATCCCTTTCCCTCTTGGTTATGTGATCACATCAGTCTTCTGTTTGTTTCAGGTTTTTTACATTGGGTTTCTGTCATATGCATCCATAAGACTCCAACCAAAATAGATTTTGTGTAATTTTGTTATATGCTGAGCACTGAATATCAAAGGGATAAATAAACAACTAGAAAGCTAGAGTTCTTTCAGAACATAAAAACCAAAGAGCAGCTCTTTATATCGAACACTGGGGATCACTCTTAAGTGTTATCTGGTAGCAGTAATGCCACATCTTTTTGTTACTGAGAGTCTTTGATCTATGGTAGGCATCAGCCATGGTGTCTTGAAGACCTCCAATATGCATTGCCTACAGTGAACAAATAATTGCGAATGTTTTCAGTACACATCACATCCCCTAACATAGCCAGTTTATAAAATGGAAATAAAGCCCCTGGACTCACCCAGAAGCTAAAAGCAGTGTATGTGGAGAGAGAGGTAAAATGACAGCTACACAAATTATTCCTTTAAAGTAAATATTAGGGAGATCTTCCTTATCATCTTATATTGCCAGTGGAATTAACTGCACTGAGTCAATGAATATATGATGAACAAATAGTTATAAGCCCGCAAGCTAGACTGTGGGTCATTCAAGATAGCAATAACCTACAGTTATTGCTGCTTCATGACCTATCTACTCTAGTGTTTCTTCAGGCTATGTGCTCTGATTGAAATTTTATTTGACAAATTAGGTCCTAGCCCATCCCTCATAAGTGGAAATCAACTGGCTGGAAAAGGTGATAGATTCTGAGGGGAGGGGAGACACAATATTGGCAGAGTGTATGTGTCTCTCCATCCTAACAGGAAATTGATGTCTGTGAATAGTTCTTCCAGAGACCATACGAGTGAGGGATGGGATTAACACATGTGACCAGGGTTGAACAATGTCAGTGTATTAGCCTTGTTGTGCCCTTGAAGCAAGTATAAGACTTCAGGCTTCCCAACACATCCAGGATCTTTTTCACTAATAAGCACCTGAAGAAGGCAATTCCTCTGGATTTATCTCTTTATCTGGTACAGTCATCCAGAAGATTGCATCTAGAATCAAATATGAATTACACCACTGGGTCTTTGCTACTGCTACTGCTTCTTTTATAATTATAATAAATTACATACAGAAGAGTATAAGTTCTGCAATTCTTCCTCACCATTGCAATTACAGTTCAACAGTAACATTAATCATACCCAGACTTTAAGCAAATTAATTAAATGAAACAGTGTGAGAGACCTCTCCAAGTACCATAGCCTCTATATTTGCTTTAATTTTTTTTCATTAACATTCCATTTCAGCTCCATCAGTTACTATTGTGCAATATAAGGCCTTACGTAGGAAGAAATCCAGAGAAAGAAACTCCTGGCAAAGGGTTACTGTACTTGTAAAAGACTTTATATATGGCCTCAAAATATTTGCTGTTTCATCCTTGGGGTCATATAAAGCTTAAAAGGCTCACCACTGCACTGTGCCAAACCCTTTGGTGTTATTTACAAGTATCCACAGGGCATGAATACTTTGAAAGTCAAAGAAGCCAAAGTGATTTAGAAACTTAAATAAGGAGCCAACGAATCGTGATTTTCCTTCTTTACCCAAATAAAAGGCACCACATGAGAAATAAATACTTATGAAGAACCAAAGTCTCCTCAATCTTAACTGTTATATTCCAAATGAAATGATGACATAACTGAGGAATATATTATGCCTTACACCAAAGAGAAATTTGGTAGAAAACAGAGTATAGAACAATCATTGCGTTAGTCACGTAATTTTCATGGGGAGAAGTCAGCGCTCAGGTTCTCTAGTTAGCTTTCCAAAATCATATACAAACTCTGGAAAGAAAGTGAGTCAGAAATGAGAGGCAGGTAGCCCACGAGTGGTTGTTGTTGTTAGTTGCCATTGATTCAAGTCCAACTCTTGATGACTCCATGGTTGTAGAGTAGAACTGCTCCAGAGGGTTTCCAAGGCTGTGACCTTTGGGAATCGACTCAACAGCAGAAATACAAGCGGACGGCTTTAACAAACAAATTTATTTCTCACAGTTCAGGGGGCTACAAGTTTGAATTTACGGCATCAGCTCTAGGGGAATGATTTGTCTCCCTTTGGGCTCTGAGGGGAGGTTCTTGTCTCTTCATCTTCTGTTCCTTGGTGCTGTTCATGTGACATGGCATCTATCTTCCTCCCTCTGTGCTTCTTTGCTTCTGTGCCTAATCCGCTCTTTCTATATGTCAAAGGTGATTGGCTTAAGACACACTCTACACTGATACGGCCCCATTAACATCACAAAGAAAACCCTATTCACAAATGGAATCATATCTACAGGTATAACCTGTTAGCATGAAGCTGATTCAGACCCATAGTGACCCTGTAGGACAAAGTAGAACTGCACCCTAGGGTTTCCAAGGCTATAGATCTCTACTGAAGCAGACAGCCACATCTTTCTCCCACGGATCCGCTGGTAGGTTCGAGTTGCTGACCTTTCGGTTAGCAGCCAAGCACTTAACCACTGTGCTACCAAGGCTCCTTCATCCCCAGGTGTAGGAGTTAGGATTTAAAACATATATTTTAGGGACACACAATTTAACCTATAACAGTGTGTAATTCCAGATATTGGCTAATGGTCAGACCAGGTTGTTTTCCACCAGAATATCTGGTTTACTTTTTATAATGAATGAAATCAGATAAATGATTACTAGAGCCCATATTTCATCTTACACTGAGCATGTACTGTTTAATAGAAATAAATATATAAGTGTAATAACAAAATTGTCATAGTTGTCACACATTTCATTTTAAGCTTATTTAAAGGAAATGAGATCAAATTTCTGCCCAATTTTCTATTTTCTTTTCAAATATATTTTGACAATATTTGTTGTAGCCTTCATTAGGAAGTTTTCTTAGCCAAAGAATTTCACTGGTTTTCAATTTACTGTTTAAAAATTATGCAAAATATAATCAAAATTGCCTGTATATTTGAATCAACTCATATTTTGATACAAAATATTCTGTTGCCATAGATAAATAATTTAAATAAGATCATTGACTGGAACTGGTAAAATACATTCACTCTATCTTACTTCATAGTGAAATACTTTTCTGGACTATGAAATTAGAAAAATGTCAAGTAGTTCAAAAATACTATCTGGTTATTATTTTCCATTGACTTAATGTCTACCATCTTTCTTTTAAGAGATAGAAAATTATTAAATTAAAATTAGAGGTATATTCTTTTCCTCTGTCTGTCTAACATTAACACATTGCAAGAAGGAAGACAAGCTAAAATAAAGGGAAATAAGGAACATGGATGATTTTACCCACTAGACAGAGGAGACATTCTCTTTTCATGGTTCTTTTCAATTCTGTTTACAATTCCCTTCAAGGTATGCAAAGGATACCTTTAGCTGAGTAAATACTGCTTCGTCATATGACTGATAGATTTAATACTGGATTTAATCAGGAACTGCAGTAAGCCAGCAGTTTCGAGCACCGGGCTTCCTTCGGCCATCTCTTTGAGGACAAAATATGTCCCAAATAGAGAGGTCAAGTCCAACCACAACA
The DNA here is from genome assembly GCF_024166365.1 of Elephas maximus indicus. Classification (NCBI taxonomy): domain Eukaryota; kingdom Metazoa; phylum Chordata; class Mammalia; order Proboscidea; family Elephantidae; genus Elephas; species Elephas maximus. The sequence continues at coordinate 66,503,398 of NC_064841.1, read as the reverse complement.
TCAAGCATAGAGAAAAGATGCCATAGGTACCATATTCAATTCTTTGATGACCAAGATCCCACTCTTTTTTGTTTCAGTACTATTTTTAGTAAAGCGATAATAGGTAACATTTCCATTCCTGGGGTTTTGTGAAAATGTAGGATATATATATAATTTAAGACATTCTAATAAATTTTTCTGAGTACAAAGAAAGCAAAACATAAATGGGCTCCTATCTACCTGTTGTTAGTTACCATCAAGTTGATCCTGATTCATGGCCACCTCATGTGTACAGAGTAGAACTGCTTCATAGGGTTTTCAAGGTGGTGACCTTTCAGTAGCAGACCTGTCTTCCACAGCACCTCAGGGGGGAGGGGGATTCGAACTGTCAATCTTTTAGCTAGTAGTAGAACGCTTAACCATTTGAGCCACCCAGGGGCTCTTCCTATCTACCTAGACACCATATCGGTACTACTGGTCATTCAATAATAGTTTTGTTCTTAGGTGGCTTCGAGTCGGCTCCAAATCATAGCAACCCTATGTACAACAGAACAAAATATCACACCATTCTTACAATCATTGTTACCTTGAGCCCATTTTTACACCCACTGTCAATCCATCTCATTAAGGGCCTTCTTCTTTTATAGTGACCCTCTATTTTACCAAGCATGATGTCCCATCAAAGCCATAATAGTGAACCATGAGTTCAAGGCATGCCCAAAAGATTCATGGAAGACTCCCTGCGAGTATACAGGCTGATTTCTCATTACTGAATCTCTATAACATGACAAAGTTTAGGCTTTTGCTTCTGGTATGATTTACCAATGCACTTACAGTTCTCCCATTTGGTATATCATTTAAGAAGGACCATCCCTTCTGAATAAAGAAGAGTTTTTTCTTCATCTTATTTGGCTGTAGTCCATAAAATCCATGTGAGAAGCCAAAAGCTAACACATATCTCCAGGGTTCTCGAGCACTGACAGATGTAGTGGATCAACACCTGACCCTCAGGACAGAGGAAATCTGAACCTTACTTGCCTTCTCAAACTACTACCTGAAGAACACACTGGGTCCCCTTGCCACTGGAGAACTCGGTGTATTTCTCACCACTGCTAATTTGAACTAGATACCTAATTAGGACACAGATGATTTAAAAATATAATGAAAATCACAATAGGTGTTGTGGTGCTTAATTTAAAATGTTCAGACCCTCTCTCTGTTCCAAATAAAAAACATCTCTGTAAACAGGAATAAGAAAAGTAATAATTCACTTGTCCAAGAATCACACAGAGAATGAAACACATAGGTTAAAAAAATATGCATCATGGGAAACTGATACTCAAGAGCAAGAAAATTTAATGATGTGTTCTGGCAATAAAAGGAAAGAGAAGTTATGGCTTAAATTGAAAAATCTCCAGATGGTGGGAATGTGGCATGCTATTATTCTTTGAAAGAATATTTCTAGGTAAGGGAATTGAAGCAACTTGCTTAATTCATTAATTAGGCCATACTAATTGATAAAAATGAGGACATGGTTTCTATTTTCTAGAAGCTAATGTATTAAATTAGGCTTGATTTATCATTCTTGTTCATATCACACCCTCTCTTGTGGGGGTGTGTGGTTATGTGTGTTTAAGGAATTAAAACATATGCAATACTGTCTAGAACAAGTCTGATGAAAGAAAACCAAAGGTCACAGAGGACAGGAAACAAACAAACAAAAAAAAACTCATGGGATTGCAGTACCCAACAAAAAGATGACTTAGACACAAGGGCGAATGATGATCAAAGAACCAAATACTGTAAACATGGGCCTCTTAATAATAATCTCTGCAGATAAATCATTAGTTTTGATGATTATAGGAGATCCTGAAAGAAGTTTGAGAAATGGTAAAAATGTATAACACTAAGAGCAAAACATATCAAGAAGAGTTGACTAATTAAGTTATCACTCTTAGTGGGTGGATGAAATCCCTCTCATGCTCTGAGTAGGATGGTGTACTGGTACAATCCTTCTAGAGAAAAGAAATTGTTTGGGCAGTATTTCTTCAAAAGCTCTTAATCTACTTTATTCATTTAGATCTACACGGTCCATATCCAACAGTCATTACCAAAGTTTTGTGCAAAATATTCTGTTGCAAGAATGTAAATTTTGGCATTTAGCACTTGAAGAAAATAAGAGACAATACAGATGTCTGGTAAAGGAGGGATGGTTAAACTGTTTTGCTACAATCATACAATGGAATTCCAATGATCTCGCAGAAGAATATTTATAATAAGGAAATAGTCATTACATATTGTTCAGCAAATTGGCTTGTTAAAAGACCCAGGAAACTATCTAAAGCAAAACAGCTCTGGAGTCAGAGGGTCTGCATTAAAAGTTTATATTAAAATTTGCATCTCTAGCCCTTATTGTAATGCGCCCTGGTGGTGCAATGGTTAAGCAGTTGGCTGCTCACCGAACCACCAACTGCTCCCAGAAGAAAATACCTGGCAATCTGGTCCCCTGAACACTACAGCCTAGGAAACCCTATGGGGAAGTTCTGCTCTGTCCTACAGAATCACTGTGATTTGAAATCAACACAACATACAGCAGCACTTACTATGTAATCTGGCAAACTGTTCAGATTTCCAATTATTTTTTCCTTATAAGAGGAATAATTATACTTTTCATACCTCATTATATTTTTTGGAAACTACACAAATAATGCGTTTAATGTTCCCAGCATATTCCTTGCTAAATAAGTGTTAATAAATGCTACCAATAAGATAGCATAGCTGGACAATGAATCATGAAGACCGAAGAAAAACTGATGCCTTTGAACTATGGTGTTGGTGTAGAATATTGAATATACCATGGACTGCCAGAAGAACGAACAAATCTGTCTTGGAAGAAGTACAGCCAGAATGCTCCCTAGAAGCTGGATGGCAAGATTTCATCTCATCTACTTTGGACATGTTATCAGTAGGGACCAGTCCCTGGAGAAAGGCATCATGCTTGGTAAAGTAGAGGGTCAGTGAAAAAAAGGAAGACTCTCATCAAAATGGATTGACACAGTGGCTGCAGCAATGGGTTCAAGCATAACAATGATTGTGAGGATGGTGTAGGACCAGGCAGTGTTTTATTCTATAGTACATAAGGTCACCATGAGTTGGGACCAACTCTGTGGCACCTAACAACAGCAACAGAATAGCATAAAAAATATACATGTATATATCTTTTGATGTCTATTATTGATACTGCAGAGTCTCTCCCTGGTTGATCCAAACGGTTAAGCACTCAACTACAAGCCAAAAGGTTGGTGGTTTGGACCCACCCAGAGGTGCCTCAGAAGACAGGCCTGACAACCTGCTCCTGAACAGTCACAGCCTCGAATACCCTTTGGAGCAGTTCTACTCTGCACACATGGGGTCACCATGAGTCAGAATAGACTCTATGGCAAAAAACAGCACTTGATGCTGGTAAGGTGTACATGCAGTTATAAACCTCCGCTGTTAGTATGTTTATCTCTGTGGTGTTTACATGGCTTTATATGTGATGTTTGCTGTGTTTGTTTTGGTATAACTGCGTTCACTTAATTTTCTACATGGAGGAGCTTATCCATCAGGAGGTCTGTAGCAATAAGACACCTAAATAAATAAATAAAAACCTTAAAATCTCATTTACTTAAAAAATTTTCTCATTTATTTTATAGATCTTTGGGGAGTCAGCAGAGATATCTGCTAATCATTGTCACTCAGATACCTGGGCTACTGGATTAGCCACTGGGCAAACACTGAAAATCCCAAGCCAGGGGAAAAGAGAAAACTGCTTCTTCCTCAATCTCTGAAAGCTTCCGATCAGAAGCGACACACAATGTCTTTGCTAATATTTCATCTACAAAGTCACCCACGGGCCCAGGAAGGATCTCTTGTATATTCTGGTAAGCTGCTCAAAAATTTCCAACTTTTTTAAAAAGGGGCAATGATTACACTTCACCCTACCTCATTATGTTTTTGTGAAACTAATCTCAAAATATATTACTATATAAAAATTATTGCTACTAAAACTATAAACGATATGTTTAAGTCAAGAAGTATTTAGAACTAATGTGCAGCCTGTCATAAACCATTATAAGTTTTTGAGCAGAACGTTGATAGGAGAAAAGAGAAAGTACTTTTTTTTTTTTTTTTGGTATAGTAATTCTGTGTATTCCTTCCATCTTCCTTTGATGCTTCTTGCATCATTTAATATCTTCCTGTAGAATTCTTCAGTATTGAAACTCAAGTTTTGAGTTTTTTCTTCAGTTCTTTCAGTTTGAGAAATGCTGAGCATGTTCTTCCTTTTTGGTTTTCTATCTCCAGGTCTTTGCACATGTCTTCTCGAGCTGGCCCTTTGGAATCTTCTGTTCAGCTCTTTTACTTCATCATTTTTTCCTTTTGCTTTAGCTACTTGACCTTCAAGAGTAAGTTTCAGAGTCTATTCTTACATCCATTTAGGTCTTTTCTTTCTCTCCTGTATTTTTAATGATCTCTTGCTTTCTTCATGTATAGTGTCCCTGATGTCATTCCACAATTCGTCTGGTCTTCAGTCATTAGTGTTTAATAAGTCAAATCCATTCTTGAGATGGTCTCTAAATTCAGATGGGGTGTACTCAAGGTCAAACTTTGGCTCTCGTGGACTTGTTCTAATTTTCTTCAGTTTCAGCTTGAACTCGCATACAAGTAATTGATGGTCTGATCCACAGTCGGCCCCTCACCTTGTTCTGACTGAAGATATTGAGCTTTTCCATTGTCTCTTTCCACAGATGCAATTGATCTGATTCTTATGTATTTCATCTGGAGAAGTCCATGTGTATACTTGCTGTTTATGTTGGTGAAAAAAGGTATTTGCAATGAAGTCGTCGGTCCAGCAAAATTCAATCACATGATCTTCAGCATCATTTTTATCACCAAGGCCATATTTTCCAACTACCAACCCTTCTTGTTTCCAACTTTCGCTTTCCAATCACCAGTAATTTTCAGTGCATCCTGATTGCACGTTCTATCAATTTCACACTGCAGAAGTCGGCAAAAATCTTCAATTTCTTCATCTTTGGTCTTAGTGCTTGCTGTGTAAATTCAAATAATAGCCATATTAACTGGTCGTCCTTGTAGGCATGTGGATATTGTCTTATCACTGATAGCCTTGCACTTCAGGATAGATCTTGAAATGTTATTTTTGACAGTGAATGCAACACTATTTCTCTTCAAGCTGTCATTCCTGGCATAGTAAACCATAAGATTATCCAATTCAAAATGACCAATACTCGTCCATTTCAGCTCACTAATGCCTAGGATATTGATCTTTATGCATTTCATTTCATTTTTGACGATTTCCAATGATCTTAGCTTCATACTTCATACATTCCAGGTTCTGATTATTAATGGATGCTTGCAGCGGTTTCATCTCATTTTGAGCTGTGCCACATCACCTAATAAAGGTTCTAAAAGTTATAATGACTATATGGAACCCTGGTGGCTCAGTGGTTAAGATCTAGGGCTGCTAATCAAAAGGGTGGCAGTTCTAATCCACCAGCCAATCCTTGGAAAGCCTATGAGGCAGTTCTACTCTGTCCAGTAGGGTCGCTATAATTTGGACTCCACAGCAGCTGGTTATATAAGATGCATCTAATTAAATGAAAAGAAATTTATGTGGAATAAGGGAATCATAGGATTAATAGAAAACTTAAGAGCTCATCAAGTTATTCCTTTATTTTCAAAACGTAATCATCAAGCTCAGTCATCGCCAGCAGAAGCAAGTAATCTAATTTAATTTCTGCTGGGAAAAAGTCTTCCCCTGGCCCCTGAGTAACTTCAGTACAGACAATCCCTGGCGTTATGAATGAGATCCCTCCTTACGGTGTTTTTAAGGCGAATTTGTAGGTGAGTCGGAGCAGGTATATAGGGTTCTTATTTAGCCTTACTTTAGTGCAAGAAAAGCCTTGAAAGCCTTTGCAATGATTTAAAACCTGCATGTACAGCAGGTGAAGGTGATTATGACATAGAATTTTTTGTGAGTAGGGGTTGGTTCGGAAACCCTGGTGGCGTAGTGGTTAAGTGCTATGGCTGCTAACCAACAGGCCAGCAGTTCGAATCCACCTGGCGCTCCTTGGAAACTCTATGGGGCAGTTCTACTCTGCCCTATAGGGTCGCTATGAGTCGGAATCGACTCAATGGCAGCTGGTTTGGTTTTTGACTTTTTTTTTTTTTTTTTTTTTGGTTTAGGGGTTGGTTCAATCATTTTAAAGTGAGGGCAAATTTACATAACATTAAAGGGCGAGTGAGAGTTGTCCGTAAATAGACGTTTGTAACCCGGGGACTTACCATACTATGTTCTACTAGAATTTTTTTTTTTTTTCTTTACCCCAGCTGGTGAGCGGATGAGGCTCTCGGGCTTGGGAGCCGATGGGCCTTGTAATTGCTTTCCTCACTCATGTAACCACAGCTGCAGTTTCATTCATAAATTGCAAAGCTAATCCTTTAAAATGTTTCATATTGGCTATTTGCTTCAAAAAATTCCACGCCAATGAGTTTGCAGGTGTAGCTCTATGAGATAGGAAGGGTCTCTGATCATGGATCCCAGCACTGGACTGGCTGTCATAAATCCTTGATTTTCATTCTCAGATTTGTTACATTTTGTTATGGTTCCTTGGGAAATCACTTCACTCCTCAATACCTCTGTTTCCCTCCTAGGAAACTAGAAAAGCTTATTTTTTATTTCTAAAGTACTTCAAGAGGCTTAAAAGAATTTAAAAAGATAAAAAGTACAGTTCTGTACACAGATTCAATACTTTTTAATACAATAAACTTTAAATATATTTCATTTCTTAAAAAGGGTAGCTAGATAAATTAGTGAAACTTTATAGAGAGAAGACATAAATATGTGTTTGAAGAAGAGTAAACGTAGCCAGGATTTATTAAAAACTGATAGATGAAGTTCAAAATGATATTCTTGTACTTGTTCTATGCATTAAGCGATTTAGAAACAAACAGAAAACTATTGGTGAATGTATATACTTAAGGTTATTTTCTGTATTTGGGACATATTTTATATTTTTTCTTATTTTTTCCATTGTATAATTGTTACTTTTAACCCCATAAAATGAAAGTATTTGCAAAAAGAAGTGTACACTTTGTTTCACTCTTTGGTTTGAAATATTATGTACATATCCCTATCTGTTTCTATTCTATTTAATTCTACTAGCAACATCACCGTTGGAGGTTTTCAGGATTTTACAGAATGCTGGCTCCTTAATTTAAATAATGTTTTAAGACATAAGACTGCCTGTGCTTTATCACTTTGCTAAGATAATTGCAAATATCACTGTACCTAAACTTTCCTAAACTAAATATAACTGGAAAGGATTCTGGAGAACAAAAATCTATTTTGAGATAAAGTCTTTCTCTTTCCTTCCCAAGATTTTCCTTTCAGAATAGAATTTTCCCCAGTATTATAACAAACATTTTAAAAGAGAAACTGATTAGCATTCCTGTGTCCATTTTTTTCTTTCACATGGCCGGGAGAAAATACATAAAGCTTTTTGCAAATGTAAAATTGGACCTCTAAAATAATTTATTTTTTATATTAGATTCTAAGTGCAGGTAAATAACAATAAATTGAGGGATATTAATGTTTAATCTTTTGGAAAATGTTTGAGTATCAGAAAATACTTTTGCAGGCTTAGGGTTTTCAACATAAAGAAAAAACATATATAATCAAAAATACAGGAAAAGACAAACGATGATGAAGATGTGCAGAAACTGGAACCCTTATACGCTGCTGGCGAGGATGTAAAATGCCACAGTCAAATCTGAATAGAAAAACAGTAGAGAGAATCAATGAAACCAGGAGGTGGTTTTTTGAAATGATCAATAAAATTGTTAAACTTCTAGCAAGGCTGATGAAGGAAAAAAAAAAAAAAAGACAGAAGATGCAAATACCTAAAATCAGAAATAAAAGTGGCAACATTAAGACCAACCCTACAGAAATAAAAAGGATCATAAGAGAATATTATGAACAATTGTGTGCTGTGATGTTAATTTTATCTATCAACTAGGCTATGGTTCCCAGTTATTCGGCAAAACACTAGTGTAGTTGCTCTCCTGGAGTAGTTACCGGTTCTAGTACCAGTTGCCATCCAGTTGACTCTGACTCTTGGCAACCCTATGTGTGCAGTGTTCCACAGGATTTTCAATGGCTGATTTTCCAATAGTAAATTACCAGATCTTCCTTCCAAGGTGCCTCTGGGTGAATTCAAACCACCAAACTTTGGGGTAGCAGCTGAGCATGTTAACTGTTTGTGACACCCAGGAACTCCACAGAGGAGTTATATGTGGTTAAATCAGCTGGCCCTGGGTAGAACAGATACCCTTCTCTAATGTTATGTAATGTAATGCAGTCTAGTGTAGTGCAGGGTAATGTAATGTCATGTAAATCACCTTCAGTAATGTAACGTAAGTAACATAATGTAATTCAATGCAATATAATACAGTGTGTTTTTTTTTTTTTTTTTAATCAATCAATGATTTGACAAGGGAGATTCTCTGGGGTATGGTCTACCTCCAGACTATAAACAGACATTTTGGCAGAACTCTCACTTCACTCTGCACTCTCCGTAGCATGGCCTATGCACTTTGGGACTTGCCACCTCCCAGAAGTACAAGAGCCAATTTCTTGAAGTAAATCTCTCTCTGTGTGTGAGTAGATACAGAGAGAGAGATACATCTCATATGTTTTGTTTCTCTAGAGAATCCTGACTAAGATATATGCTAACAAATTAGACAACCTAGATTAAATGGACAAACTTCTAGAAATGCATAAACTGCCTATACTGACTCAAGAATAAATAAATAAATGATCTTTATAAACCCAGAGCATGCAAAGAGATTGATTCAATAATCAAAAACCTTCCAAAACAGAAAAACCCTGGACCAGATGACTTCACTGAGGAATTCAACTAAAAAAAAAAAATTTTTTTTTTTTAAGAATTCTACTAGACATTTAAAAATGAATTGACCCAAATGCTTCTTAAGCTTTCCCAAAAAATACAAGAGGAGGGAACATTTTCTAACTCATTATATGAGGCTTACATTACTCTGACACCAAAGCTAGACAAAGACACCACAAGAAAAAAAATATGACAGACCAATATCCCTTATGAACACAGATGGAGAAATCTTCAACAAAATACTAGCAAACCAAATGTAAAACTATCTTAAAGGGATTAATAACCATGATAACTGAGCTTTATCCCAGGAATGCAAGATTGGTTCAATCTTAGGAAATCAGACAGCGTAATGCACCACAGTAATATAACAAAGGAAAAGACATACATGATCATCTCAACTGGCACTGGATTTTAACAAAATCCAACATCCTTTCATGATATAAACACTCAACAAGCTAGGGATGGAAGGGAAATTTCTCATCATGATAAAGGACATGCATGAAAAAACAATAGCTAAGATCATAGTCAGTGGTGAAAGACTGAGAGCTTTCCCCATAAGATCAGGAACAGACAAGGATGCCCACTCTCCCCACTGCTATTCAATACTGTACTGGAAGTCCTAGCCAGAGCAACTAGTCAAGAAAAAGAAATAAAAGGTATACAAATTGGAAAGGGAGAAGTAAAAATTATCCCTTTTCACTGATGACATAATCCTTTGTATAGAAAGCCCCAAAGAATCCACAAGAAAGCTACTAGAGCTAAGTGGCAGAATACAAAGTCAACACACAAAAATCAGTTCAGTTTCTATACATTGGCAATGAGCCTTCTGAAAAGGAAATTAAGGAAATAACTCTGCTTCCAATAGCATTTAAAAGAATAAAATATGTAGGACTAAATTTAACCAAATAAATGAACTGCTTGCACACTGAAAACTATAAAACATTACTGAAAGAAATTAAGAAGTCCTAAAAAAATGGAAGGACAATCCATGTTCATGGATTGGAAGATTTAATATTAATACGCTGATAGTTTCTATATATTCAATGCAAAACACATTTCCTATCAAAATTTCAACAGCCTTCTTTACAGAAATGGAGAAGTCAATCTTCAAACTTATACGGAACTGTAATTTAGAATGGTATCTGAATGGCCTGGAATAAGCAAAGCAATCTTGAAAAAGAACAAAGTAGGAGGACCTACATTTCCTGATCTCAAAGCTTCCTATAAAGCAAGAGTACTGGTACTGGTACAATGATAGATATATAGACCAATGGCATAGGGTTGAGAGTTCAGAAATAAACCCACACATTTATGGTCAATCGATTTTTGACAAGGGTGTTAAGTCCATTGAAGGGAGAAAAACAGTCTCCTTAATAAATCTTGCTGGGACAACTGGATTTTCATCTGCAAAGAAATCTGTACCCATACCTCATACCATATACAGAAATCAATTCAAAAAGGATGAAAGACCTAAATGTAAGAACTAAAACCATAAACCTCTCAGAAGAAAATAGAGGTGTAATGTTTTAAGACTTGGTATTTAACAATGGATTCTTAGATCTGACACCAAAAACATAAGCAACAAAATAAAACTAGATAAATGGGGCTGAATCAAAATTTAAAACTTTTGTTCATTAAACCCCGTCCCTGTAAATTGGGGAACTATATATCTGATACTCACAGCAACCCTATAGGGCAGAGTAGAACTGCCCCATAGGGTTACCAAGGCTGTAATCTTTGTGGGAGAAGATTGCCACGTCTTTCTCCTGCAGAGGAGTTGGTAGCCATTCAGTTAGCCACTGAGTACTTAACAACTGTGCCACCACGTGTTGGCGAGGATGTGGAGAAATTGGAATCCTTATCCATTGCTAGTGGAATTGTAAAATGGTACAGCTGCTGTGGAAAGCAGTTTGGAGGTTTCTCAAGAAGTTAAACACAGACTCATCATATGATCCAGCAATTCCACTCCTAGGTGTATGCCCAAAAGAATTGAAAGCAGGAAAACAAGCACATGCGCACCAATATCCATTGCAGCATTGCTCACAACAGCCAAAAGATGGAAACAACTTAAATGCCTATCAACAAATGAGTGTATAAAAAAAAAAATGTGGTATACACATACAATGGAATGTTACTCTGCCATAAAGAGAAATGAACTCCTGGTACATGCTAAAACATGGATGGGCTTTGGAAACCTTATGCTGAGTGGAATAAGTCATTCACAGGAAGACAAATATTGTTAGATCCCACTCACATGAAATGTCCAGAATAGGCAAATGTACAGAGATCAAAGTTTATTAGTGGTTACCAGGAGTGGAAGGGTGGGGGAAACAAGGAGTCTGTTAATCTTCTGTGAAGGGTGATGAGAAAATTTGAAAATAGATACTGATGATAGTGGCACAACATAAGGAATATAATTAATGCCACTGAACTGTACGTGTAAAAAATATTGAAAAGATAAATTTCTTATTATATATAGATACTTACCACAACAAAAATTTTTTAAAATGGCACAGTCACCTTAAAAACGTTTGGTTTGGTTTTCCTCAAAAAGTTAAACATAGATTTACCATATGACTCAGTAGTTTCACAACTAAATATATATATAAAAAAATATATATATATATATACACATATATATCTGCAAGATAAATAAAAACATATGTCCACACAAAACTCATACAAGAATATTTACAACAGCATAATTTGTAATAGCTAAAAAACAGAAACCACACAGATGTCCATAGGTTTATGGAAGGACAAACAAATGTGGTGTAATCATGCAATGCGAGATTACTCAGCCACAAAAAGGAATGAAGTGGTGTACACTCTCCAACACGTGTGAATGTTAAAAATGTGAAAGAAGCCAGATAGAAAGTCGACATAGTGGATGGTTCCATTTATATAAAATACCCAGGATATACAAGCCCATAGGAGACAGAAAGTCCTTTAGTCATTGCCAGGAACTGGGGAAACGGGGAGTAACTGCTAAAAGCATAGGGTTTCTCTTTGGAATGATGAAAATATCCTGGAGTTAGTGGTAAAAGTGGAATTCCGTGAGTATACTAAATGCCACCGAGTTGTGCATTTCAAATGGTGAATTTTATGATACGCGAATTATATCTCAATTTAAAAAAAAAAAACTTTTTTTAAGGAGAAAACTACAACAAAAAGTGAAATTTCTGGTCTAACATTAAGCCAAAGGAAGTCTCTCTCTTTTTCCTCCTTAGTGCACGAGATTGGTAGTAACTTCAATTACTAGTTTCACCGGAAGCATATTTCATATTAACTTCGGTATTTTCATCTGAGAGGTGAAATTGTATTTCTTATTTTGATAAATCAAAAAGAATGGAATGAGCTTTCCTCTAGATGGATTCTTTCTCCTCCAATTTGTACTTATCTGGTACCAAGAACACACCTCGAGGCTACACGCCTTCAAAAAGCAACAAAAGCTTATTCACAGCTGCAGTGCAAAACCCAAACCAACCATCTCCTCTAAACAATGTTATTTGGTTTCAGAAATGTCAGTGGACAATCAGACAGCCTCATGCAGACAGATTTGATTACACATCTGAACTGTTAAAAAAAAATGAACTGAATGAATTGTAACAGACCTCAAAGGGAAAGGAGACGGTTAGAGTGAGTGTGTGAGTGAGAAAGTCGGTGAGTGAGTATGTGAGTGTAGGAGCGAGTGAGTGTGTGGGTGAGTGGGTGAGAATGTGTGTCAGTGAGTGAGTGAGTGAGCATAAGTGAGAGAGTGGGTGAGTGAGTGAGTGAGTGTGTGTGAGAGAATGTCAGTGAGTGGGTGGACGGGTGGGTGAGAGATTGAGTGAGCGAGTATGTGGATGAGTGGGTGAGAGTGTGTGTCAGTGAGTGACAGTGAGTGAGAGAGTGGGTGAGAGATTGAGTGAGTATGTGGATGAATGGGTGAGAGTGTGTGTCAGTGAGTGAGTGACAGTGAGTGAGAGAGTGGGTGAGTGAGTGAGTGTGTGGATGAGTGGGTGAGAGTGTGTGTCAGTGAGTGAGTGGGTGAGTGTAATGAATGAGTGAGTAAGAAGTGAGTGTATCAGGGAGTGAGTGAGAGATTGAGTGAGTGTGTGGATGAGTGGGTTAGAGTGTGTGTCAGTGAGTGAGTGGGTGAGTGGGTGGATGGGTCAGTGAGTGAGTGAGAGAGTGAGTGTGTCAGTGGGTGAGCAGGTAGATGGGTGGGTGAGTGAGTGACTAAGTCAGTGAGTGAGTCAGTGAGTAAATATGTGAGTGTGTGAATGAGTGAGAGATTGAGTGAGTGAGTGAGTGAGGCAAAGAACGAAAGAGAGTGAGATCATATTTCTTCACGTATTTTACTCAAGGTAAGTGGATTTAGCATATTATATTAGCATTAATAATTCATAATAATAATCTTACAAATATTAGTAATAACATATTATATTACTATATTACTCTGAAAAGGGTAATCTTCCCTTATTTAGGGATCTAAGTTCTTTTTTAAATAGATAGATATGAATAGAGCTCATTTAACTCACAGGACTAGGAGGTAATGACAAGGCCCCAGAGGCCTCACTTACCCCTTCCAGAGCAAGGCAGAGTCGAGCTTCCTTGGCACTTCTTGATGCTCTCCTCAGCTGACAGTGGGCAGGAACGTGGGTGTTCACACTTTTTCCCATACCACCCTACTTTGCAGTCACATCTTCCACAATTACACTGCCCATGGCCTTTATAATGAGAGTAGTAAGAAAAAAAATATATAAAGATAATGAAGTCAGGATTAGTTTTCATCCTAACAGTGAATGTCACAAATGAGTCAGGATCTTAATTAAAACAATATGAAACAATAAGGCAAAAGAGCATTTTTTTGCAGTTCTCAAATAACTGATTTATATTAATTGATCATGAAGGGTAAAGAAAATCAACATGCCCAGGTAAGACAAAAATTTTGGTAGAGTTATAAACTTCAATCTATCAAAATCCAGATGCATACAACTTTATCGATCTGCTGGGGCCTAAAAGGAGTATTTGGCATTTGATGGATTTGGCAATTAATTCGTGTGAAAGGGAGCCACAGGAAATGGAAAACAACTTATTTTGGAAACAAGATCGTCATCTTCTGGAGTTCCACTCATTTTATTTTAATTGGCTTATTTACTACACATGGTGAGATCAGCCTAGGGACCCTTAGCCTAAAACCAGTCACCTCTGTGGAGTTCACAATCCTTGAAGACCACTTTAGTATACAAAAAAGAGGTGAAGGAAGAGATTACATTTCTTTACACATGGACACAGAACCCATAAAGAATGGCGATGAGTCGTGGTATGGTACAGCAAAAGCACATCTAGATTATCGATAAAATAAGTGGGTTCACGCTCTGATTCTGCTACATACAGAGTTGGGCTGATCCAATGACCAGCATTTTGAGGTTTTCTTTATTTTTAAATGGGACAGTGATACTTGATTTAGTCATATTTATCCTAAAGTACATTCTACATCCTAAAATGCTATATAATGTGAGTTACCATTATTTTTATTCATTTGATGACACTATGTAACCAAGTAGGACTGTAAAGGAAAACATGATGATTTCAAAGGAGCTTCTCTTAGCTCCCAATACACATTCAGATGTTCATTACAGAAGCTGAATAAAGTGAAGAATTGAGAGAAGAATTTTAAAGGAAGTGGAATTTCACTTTTTATAAAACAAATCAAGTACAATACTAATGGATGAAAATCATGCCACCACTTGCCTTTGGCATGATATTTACATATGTCATGCAATATGGAAGTTGACCTTCAGTGAAAACCAGCCTGTTCTATTAATATTCTATGAGATTCTGTGGGAAGATGTCCATCTTCTGAAGTTGAAGGTATTAGATAAACTATATACGTTGAAGTTTTTTCATAATTTATTAATTTGGTTCTTTATGGGCAAATCATAAAACCATAGAAGGTGAAAGTGGAGTGAGATATTAGGGATCATTTGATCCAAATCTCTCAATTAACATTAAAATAAATTCAACGAACATTTCATAAGTACCAACTATGTAGTAGAGTCTAGTCAACAAGAAATGTATGTCATCATTAACTCCCAGAGCTCATCATTTTAAGAGAAAGTCTAATGATTAATAAATATGCATGACATGTGACTATGACCATTTAGACTTTCAAATATGATACTGTTTTATTATAATAGTTTATTATTAATAATAATTATGTATCAGAGATTATTGATTCTTATGACTTTTTGCCATTTTCTCAGCTTAAGTTCCTGCCTGTCTTCCCAACCTTCATTGGATATAGGGCAAAAGTTGCAAACAGAGTTATGTTGTAAATCCAACTGTGATGGATTGAATCGTGTCCCCCCAAACTGGCTAGGCCCATGATTCCCAGTGTTGTGTGGTTGTTCTTCATTTTGTGACCTGATGTAGTTATCCAATATGTTGTAAATCCTAGCCTCTATGATGTTAATGAGGCAGGTTAGAGGCAGTTGTGTTAATGAGGCAGGACACAATCCACAGGATTAGGTTGTGTCTCAAGTCAATCTCTTTTGAGATATAAAAGAGAGAAGTGAGCAGAGAGGAGAGGGAGCTCATTATCACCAAGCAAGAGGAGCCAGGAGCAGAGTGTGTCCTTTGGACTCAAGGTCCCTGTGCTGAGAAGCTCCTAGACCAACGGAAGATTGATGACAAGGACCTTACTCCAGACCTGACCTGGAGATGGCTCCATAAAGTAGGACCCCTAGCCTCCTAAACTATGAGAGAATACATTTTTGCTTGTTACAATCATCCACTTGGGTTATTTCTGTTACAGCAGTAGTAGATAACTAAGATAACATCCATAAGTAAAAGTTCTTAAAACACATTTAACTTTTAAAGTACTATCCATTCCATTGTTTTATAGGAGTCAGTGGATTTGAAATCCTTGGAGAAAGTGGTTTTATTTCAGGGAGAGTTAGATTTGCTATGAAGAAACTGGACAAAGTACAGGACATGCTGCCATTTATAGAAAACTGGCTGACACTTTTAACAATACAATTAAAAAAAATAGTTGGAATAAAGAGCGATAAAGGCTTTATTCATGAAAGTTTAAATGCTGTAAAAGTAAGAAGACACCATCCAGCAGCTGAGGATGCTAGGAAATCCCTAACTACCCCGACAAACACCACCTGCTGTGGTCCACCTGCATCCACATACAGTGACGTACACCTGTCCCTAAGGGATTTTTACCCTTAGGGACACAGAATGAGGCAGAAACCTTGGGGACAAAGGCAAATCCTGAGGAAGAGCACGAACTGAGGAGAGAAAGTTGTTAAATTGTATAAGTGGAATACATGTTTAAGAAAGGTCATTATCTTTTTTTCTGAGTTTCATTCACATGTCGATATAACTCAAAGAATTCACAGTGGAATACAATCCATGAAGACAGTCAGAAGTTGTTAGAGATTTTTAGAATTAGAATCTGATCCAATTAATACCAAAGCTAGTCATGATAATTGTGAAGGTCTTAATAAATTTTGAAAAAAAATGCAGATGCTCCAAACCTGGAAGAATAAATCTCTGTCAGTCTTTTATCTTTCTGCCTGTTCATCTTCTGTTTTCTAGTCATTCTATTTTTCCCAATTAGATTTTAATTCTCTAAGATTTTTCCCCTTATACCACTCTATTGTGATTTTAATTTTCTATCCCTTTACTATTTCTGTTCTCTTTTACAAACACTAGGGAGAATATACAACCTATAAGGTCTTGCACCACTATTTCCTGGGTACCTAAAGTACCATTATGAACATTCTAAAAGGTAAGTCCTATAAATCCATGCGTCACCTTCAGACATTGTCGATCCTAAGCAAAGTTGGGAAAAGCATACAACGTGTCCTCACTTTTGGCATTTTTGTGATGATCCCTGACTTCCTGGCTTTTCTGCCT
Source organism: Elephas maximus indicus (assembly GCF_024166365.1). Taxonomy (NCBI): domain Eukaryota; kingdom Metazoa; phylum Chordata; class Mammalia; order Proboscidea; family Elephantidae; genus Elephas; species Elephas maximus. The sequence continues at coordinate 66,486,536 of NC_064841.1, read as the reverse complement.
CAGTCTTGGACCTCACCCCTTGCTTTACTTAATCAATACATCCTTTCAGTAACTCATCTGTCTTCAGCTGCTTGCCCATTGGTACGATTTATGAGACAGTGTGATCTCTGCAATTGGCTGTGGGATGAAAGTCTTTTTCCCTAAATAAAAAGTATCGAAGTTGGAGAATTTTGCCTAGTTCATGATGATCACCCCTTCTCCTCAAATTTCCCGCTTGTGCACCTTCTGTACGGTGCCATCAAGAGTCAATATTAATTGAACAAGTTCAAGCTGAGGGGTGAAAGTCCGATTATAGAAAATATGACTAACATAATTAAGTAATCCACAAAGAATAAATTTCATGAGAGTCAGTGAATATTGATGAAACAGTGGCAATTAGGACATTGTTTTGAAGGTTTCGCTGTTCTTGGAAACTGTGAATGCACCAAACCAAATGTCCCAATGTTTATCATAGAAGAAGCAAAGTAAAAGTGATAGAAAGTAATAGAGAAAGGATTCTCTAATTCTATTCTGAAAAAAGAAAAAAAGAATAATACTATTGAGAGTTGTGTTACTGAATTTAAAAGTTAGCTAGAGACTGCCAGAACCCAAAACATAAACATAAATTTTGCTTGCTAGTCAGTAAAAAATTTTATCTACATCTTTTAAGAATTCAAAGTTACATGCTGTCAAAATATATTTCAGAGTATTACAGATCCAACTTTAAATGAAACTAACTCTTAGATGAAATCCTGTGTGACATTTAATCTGTGATGTTAGAAAGTGACTTAGAAATGCAAGTTGTTGATAGTTGAGGTATTGAACCTTTTAGAGAAGATAAACCAAACCAAACCCTTTGCTGTCAAGTTGATTCCAACTCTTAGTTACCCTATAAGACAGAGTAGAACTGCCCCCATAGGGTTTCCAAGGAGCAGCTGGAACTGCCTACCTTTTTGTTAGCAGCCAAGCTCTTAACCACTGTACTACCAGACATGGTCTCATAAAAAAGCCATAAAACAAGAAATTAGTAGATCTGCACTCTTGATCTAGATGTCCCACTGTTTCCCCTTCTTGGGCCTCTTCTCAATTCACTTTAAAACAAGACTACTAGATGATGTGAATTTTATCACATCAGCCTCAAATTCAGGGCTAAGTTTGCCAAATCCATGTATGTTTTAATATAGCAAGTATTCCCTTCAACTCTGTAGGCAGGAAATCATAAAGATAGAGATGAAAGATACAGAGTCTTGCTGTTGATCCCTGTTATCATCAGAAGAATTCAAATAAGGAAATTGCTCTCAAAAGACCTATGAGCATGCATTAAAATAAATAAATAAGTAACACACATAACAGTGCAAGAACAATATGCTTCCATTCTTGGTACTCGGTGTTGATATGATCCACCTGTCTATAAACATGATTGTTGCCCAGTGTCTACCATACGGTCAGGGAGGTTGGCAGAATGACCACACATTGAGTGGCATTATGGCCATGCTGGAAAAGTAAGAGTTATAAAAGCTCTTGAGTCATTATAGGAGAGGCTGTTGACACCAAAACTTTTTTTTTCTTTTTAATCATTGTGTTCTTTTGAGTTAAATGATTCCAACTCTAGAAACATCATCAGTGAGGACAAATGTAGCTGCATCCATTCCAGATAGATACTATTCTGCTGTAGGGTGTATTACTTCTTTTAAAATGATGGAAAAAAAAAAAAGTCCCTGAATTTGAATCTGATGTTTACAAGTAGCTGCTCAAAAATTAGCGTGAATATCAAAACAAATTTTATCAATAGGGAAGAGCTTTAAGGGAATAAACTGGATTTTTTTAGAGAGTAGTTGTCATTTTAATAAATACATCCATTTGATATATTGATTTTCTTTTCAAGATAATGCAAGCCTACTATATTTAATCATGTCCTTCAGTTTCTTTCTAATCCACAATAATAAATTTCCCCATATAACACGGTTGTGTCAAATGATTCAATCTCCATAACTAATGCAACTCTCTAAGCCAGGCCAATCCTATATTTTCATCATTTTGGCAGGTAGGACAAGTTAAAAGGCAGAGTTTAAGGTCATACTGGAGAGTACTTTTCCAGGTAAGAAATTTGGGAAAATAGACCAAAGTCATAAACAACTATCAGGAATAAAGGAGTCACTTCAGAATCAGGAAGCAAATTCAGTGGAGCAGCTCAGAGAATTAAAGTGACAAACTGAAAGCAGATCAATACAACTTTGGGACAGCTAGCCATGGCCCAATCATTTCAGCTGCATTTGAATTTTGTCAATAACATCATCTTTGAGGTGATGTATGTCTTTGCATGTGTATATGTATATTTGTGTGTATGAGTCTTGTTTGTGTCAGGACGGATACACACACACACTCACACACCCACACATACATGTACCATGTAGATGATGAAAAATACATAGGAATGAAAGAAGCAATTATTTTTTATTTGGAGGTACTTTCCATGTCCTTGTACACATGATGTAGTAGGCACAAAATATCCAATTTTGAATGCATTTTTGAATGGATGGACAGATGGATGGACAAATGGAGGGGGAATGGATGGATGGATGGATGGACAGACGGACGGATGGATAGATGGATGGATGAAGAATGAATTAATAAAATGTGAATGTCAATGGAAAGATCCAATTTAAACTAATCTATGCAGAGATTCTCTTGGATTTAAATAAGACAAATTCTCTCAGTATAGAAAGAATAGGAGCTAAAAATAAAACTACTTCCTACGAGATTTACTACACTCCACCCTTGCATAAAGCATTGGAGAATGTTGATGTATTTGGGTTACTTCCGTCTCACAAGACAAAGGTATTATTAGCATCCTCAATAATCAAATATATGGCACCCTTCCTACAGTGTAACTTAGACTGGCAATTAGGACAATTTTAAAGACTGAGAACTCCCTCAGCATAAAAGAGAAAATTCCACAGATTCCCTAAGAATGGAGAAACACTCCACGGGTTGATACCCATCCCAGATCATAGTAATGTTGACAGAAGCTTACAAAAGTAAGTTTTATTAGAATTTTAAGCATCCAGAGAACAGCTCTTCCTTACCGAAATAAAGTGAGATGGAATATTTTTCTTTGCATCACCATGAGCATTTGGACTACGTGAGTTTTTAGATGACACTTAATAGTAGTGTGAACTTTCTCATGTTGCTTAATTTCTCTGAACCTGTTTCCTCTGAATCTGTTAATGTGTAGATAATAATGTCTTTTTCCCTGAGCTAGTGTGAAAATATAATGGAATGAGTTGTGTGAAAACTTGGTAATGATCTAACATGGTAGGGTCTCTATTAATGTTTCTCCCTTCCTAAGTTTCTCATCCTAAGTTTGGGAGCCAGGTTGTGGAGGGCTGGCCACATGCAATTCACTTCAACCAACGTGTTTATTAAATCACAATTATCAAACCTGTGTCTTACTGATCAAACCACACTCTATTACCCTATCATTTTCCCCCACTCTTACCTGTCTATACCCACAGCATGAAAACTATGTATGAATGGGTTAAGTATTCTTTCCTAAACGCCTTTCATGGTAAAACCCACCAAACAACAAGCCAAATCTGTCCAATTCCAATCAATTAACTTTCTCTGAAACCTTATACGACAGGGAAGCACGAAAATATGAGGAAAATGGAAAACAGGACAGAAGGCAGAAAGGGGAGCAAGTAAAGTTGACAATTACATATTTCATGGAGGCTTCCAGAATTTCCTTCACCTGCCCAAGTGATAGTAATAACTCTAATCCTAGGTAACATGCAACAGGAATTTTAAACTTATAAAAGGATTGAAGTGTCATTACCCATCTTCACTCCACGCTCTCGCTCTTTCATAGTGAGACAGAACAGTACACAAATGCACACATGTGCGTGCAGGTACATGCATACGTGTGTGTGCGTGTATAGAAAAAGAGACATCACAGCTTATGATTTATAATACTAGAATATTAACTCGATTGCCTATACCGATTTTATAAGCTTGTTTACTCTGATCATGACAGGTACGCAAGTTTCGGACCGTGAATGATCACTACTATGGTGACTATTTTGAATTTGCAACCCTGCTGCCAAACCAGAATCGTGAATTTAGCATGGACTAGTGTACCTTATATAACAAAGTCACCATATAAGAAAGCCATTAACTTACGCTTTATATATATCTCGATTATTTCTTTTACGTTTTTATTTTACAATCCTGTGAATTCATATTTTATTGCACATACAATCTTAAAATGAGACTCTAAAATGGTGTTTCCTGAATCCCAGTATAGTTTTAATAACTCTAAATTCTCATGTTCAGCCCTAACCCTTCAGAATAATATATTCAACAATAGTAACTTTGATTTGCCATCGATCTTTTCTACTTGATACGTTTGCAAGCAAACTCAATAATGTCTTACTATATTCACCATTTCAGTAAATGGCACCAACATCTACCCAGACAACCAGAGTGGAAAACTGGTGACTATCAGATTCCCCTGCTCGAGACCATCATTTGAATCTCACTGTCTTTAGAATAAAATCTAGACAAAAACTCTTCCATTTCATGTTTCTCTAACTGGAACTTCTACCACACTCTTCCTTACTTGCACATTCTGGAATTATCAAGCTAATTCTTGTCCCCAGCACATATCATATGCCTCTAATGTCTCTGCGTGGAGTGCCTTGCTCATCTCTCTTGAAGTGCAAGGATACCCTTCGAGGTAGGACCCCAGGTGCATTGTGATCTGAGCTATACAGCACCACCTGCATGAGGTGCCTGGTCACCCTAATTCCAATGACCAACAAGCCCATCCTCCAACATTCTCTACCCTCTTCTCTGCCCCATTTTAATCTCTTGTATTATGGCTATGAAAAATACACAGCACTGACCTGTTATATGGAGCCTTGGTAGCGCAGTGGCTAAGAGTTTGGCTACTAACCAAAAGGTCAGCAGTTTGAATCCACTAGTCACTCCTTGGAAACCATATGGGGCATCAGGTTGGTTTGAACCTACTAGGTATTTTACTAATTTATTTTGTTTATTGTCTCTCCTGCACCACAAGGTTGGAAACTCATGAGGGCAGGGATTTTATTTTGTTCACTGCTATGCCCCCATGTCTTCCATTTCTAAACCAGTTAATTAAACAAGCTCATAAATACACACATCTCCCATACCATAAAAGAAAAAAATTTAAAAAAAAAAAAAAAAAATACCATAGTACGTTAAAATTGTGTGTTTATGTGGCAGTTTTCTTTGTTAAACGGTCAATTTCTTGAGGGTGGAACCTATGCTTTTTGATATTTTTATGCCCTGGGATTTCACACAGTGCCCTTGGCATAGTTGGTTCTCAGTGAATATTTGGTGTATTAAATCGCACTTTAAACAGATTTTTATTCAGTAAAATAATAACCTTTAAATTTTCTTGAATTCATAGACTTTGTTAACGCTTTGATTCTATGCCTTAATTCTGGGACTTTGGGCAAGTTACATAACTTTCCTGAGTCTCAGCATCCTCAGTTGTAAAATAACAGAAAATATATTTCCTTTTTCCAAGATTTTTATGAAGAAAAAAGGCAACAATCTAGAAAGTGCTTAGCACGGAGTCTGCTGTCTAGAACCCACTGATAGATGTTAGCTACTTTGTTATCATTGCTTTGATGATGATGATAATGAAGGACACTGGAAAATGTAACAAATAGTAGAAAATTCTGAAAAGGGCATTCCCCCAAGAAGACAGCCTTGACAAAATGTTTAAGGAATCCTCCCAAGTGTGAGGGATAATCAGAGAGGGAAACCCTCCTGGAGTGTGAAATTTTAGCAGCAGACTCCCCTTGGCTAGGCCAGAAAAGCCTTTGAAGCTGCATAGCCATAATGAAACAGGGCAGCTCTTTTATCTCCCTTTGCTGGCAAACTTTCAGGGGACCAGCGGAGCTTCCTATCTATCCAAGCGCCAGCCAAGCAGTCAATCTTAAAGAGAGGGATACGCATATGTCTCTGATGTCTGGATTGTCAAATATAACCAGACTGAAAATCCATAATTTCATTTCTACTAAAAGATGCTTTTTCAGTTAAATGTGACTGCCCCCCACCCCCAAAAGCCCCCGCTTTTAATCATTAGAAATTCTAGCAGGATGTATTTATTCTTTTGCATTTAGATTGTGAGGTCCATAAATTAAGGCTCATATTTGTCCCTTTCACCACTGGGTCCAATACTCCAGACATAGTTTAGACTCTGGCAAATAGTACTGTTCCACAAACATTTATGGAATAAATAATTCAATCCACTAATTGACAATCAATTCTAGACTAGATTTTTAAAATAACGCTAGTATAAATTCTATCAAGTATTGTTGTTAGCTGCCTGCCAACTCATGCAGACCCCGTGTACCATGGACCATTGTGATCCGCAAGGCTTTCGTTGGCTGTTTTTTCAGAGTAGATTGCCAAGCCTTCCTTCCTAGTCCATCTTGTCCCAGAAGCTCCCCTGAAACTTGCTCAGCATTATAGCAACACTCAAGTCTCTACTGACACATGGGAGGTAAATGTGCTTGAAGCGCATTGGCCAGGAAGTGGACCTGGGTCTCCTGCATGGAAGGTGAGAATTCTACCATGGAACCACCACCTACTGCATCCATGTATTAGAGCATAAAAATATCCCCAAGAATTGAATTATCCTAAGTTTTTTAATGTGGTTATATAGATGTCAATAATGGTAGCTATCCTATTCATTGTCATCAAGTCTTGTATTCTAGTTTTGTATTCTCAGAGTGGAGAGAGCTATTGGTTCTCCTCGTGAAAAATTAGATTAATTGTAAAAAAGTGGGTACACTTTCATGTCTAGTGTTTGCCAAATGTGTGAACTCTCTGATGCTTTCCCAAGTTACTAGTAGGAGTACAGTAAATATATAACACCTCCAAGTGCAGATTTACTTCTTTCTCTAGGGTTGCTATGAGTTGGAATTGACCCTACGGCAATGGCTTTAGTTTTTGGGGTACAGTTTCTGTGGATCCCTGGTGGCACAGTGGTTAGGGGTTCAGCTGCTAACCAAAAGGTCAGCAGTTCGAATCTACCAATTGCTCCTTGGAAACCCTATGGGACACAGTTCTATTCTGTCCTATAAAGGTCACTATGGGTCAGAATCAACTCAACAGTAATAGGTTTGGTTTTTTTGGTTTATAGTTTCTGTGAGAATCAGAATGAAACTTGGAATAGTCTTATTTAAAATTAGAAATTAGGATAGTACTTACCAGAACAGAAGTCGTCAGAATATCTGTCATAAACTGCTCTACAGTCCCTTTCATCACACTCACAGGTGTCTCCATGAATATCTCCCCAGTCCCCGGTGGGGTCAACATCATGGCAAGAACATTCACCACACACACAAATCCCTAGGTGGAAAAAAGGATTTTACATGGGTCTTGTCAAGAAAAATCATAGAAGAAAGCATCTTAAATGTCACTTTGTGTTTTCTGTTGCTTACTTTGGTTTTGGAGAATTCACATATTTAAATACAAAATATTCTATAAAGGAAAAACATCATCTAAAGTCGATAGTAGAGATTTCTGAAGAAATAAGCAAAAGTTATTATCTATGTCTATAATTATGCAAGACTGTGGGATGTGTCAATTAATACAAGAGACAATCGTTACCCTGAAAAAAAAGCTCACAATCTATTTGACGCAAGGAAAGTTAATGAAGGAAAAATGAGCAAACCATAAAAGTATAAGAACTACTACTTTGTAAACTGGGGCATAAATGCTGTGAATGTTTTGGTAAAGGAGGCTAAGTGTGAGCTGGAGCACTTAGGGATAGACCAGTCAGTCATGCAGAGAGGTGGGAGATAGAATGACTCAAGGAAAATCAAAAAAGCAAGAATAACAAAGTGGGAAAGGAAGAGGTATGGGGATCCTGAGGAGACCTCTATCACTGGAGCAGAAAGTTAAGGTTAAAAAAAAGCAGTTTTGCTAGATCAGATGAACCCAAGTTATAGAAGACCCTGGGGATCAGGCTGAGGGATCTATCTTTGGTCATTTGAAGATGTGAGCAGAGAAATGCCCAGTTATAAATCATATTTACCTTGTGTGGAGTATCAGTAATTGTCTTTAGGAGAACAAGTTAATCATTAAAATTAGGAATTAGGACAGCATTTACCTGAATTAGGGTAAAATAAGGTTAAGTCTCTTTCTCACTCTTATACCAAAATAAATGTCAGTTAAAGATTTAAGTGCATCAAATAAACTACCAAATAAGAAAGACATGCCTTTTTATTCAAAACCCACAAGCAGAATTACTAAAAGGAAAAGAAGCAGGTTTAACTACATAAAGATCTAAATGTTGGGTTGGGAACAAAATGTCATAAACAAATGACTACAAAAGCTGGAACAAATAGTTCCCATGTATGTAAAAGACAAAGAGTAACTTCCACAAATATATTAAAAATTCTTACAAAATTAATGTATAAAGGACAGATATGCCAAAAGCAAAACAGATAAAAGCAAAAAACGCCAAGAGGGAATTCTGCAGAGAAATAATCACGGTAAATACTCATGAAAAACGTTACCATTGAACCCACTATTGTTAAGGAGTAGGGGAGGATCATAAAACAACAATACTGAGTTAGAATGATTTGGGATGACAGGTTGGTAGAGGTGAAAAAGCCTGCTCGTATCCAGAGTTGATGAGGGTGCGGGATGAGGGGTACTCTCCTACACTCTAAGTAAAGGATAAACTGGTAACACCTTTCTGGGTGGCTATTTCACAATACGCACTTTTTAAAATGGCTTTATTATTCGGCCTAGCGGTCCACTTCAATGAATTAATCCAAAAGAAAGGAAAAGTACACCAATGTACATGTTCAGGAATTTAAATGTGGTGGCATTCATGTTACTGAACAATTAAAACGAACCTAAATACCAATCAATGGGGAATTACTGCAGTAATAGGATATGCGTGGTATGGACTTCCACACAACCATTAAAAGTAATAATTACATTTTAGCTTTGTGGACTCAGAAAGATTTCCAAAATATTTCTTTCCTGTCTGGCTATAAATGTGGCACATTTTACTCTCTTCGGTTAATTGCTAAAAGGATAGAACCGGTTGTGTGTTAAGTCTCTCCACGTGAACATTATCTATTCGAATGTATCATTCATTTATGTTGTTGTTGTATGTTGTCAAGTCAATTCCAACTCATTTTCAGCTAAGTAGATTTTTATAATTTTATGTAAGGAAGTATGACCATTTACTTATGCCATCAGATAGGCAAAGTCCAGCATAAAGAAGGGGATATTGATAACTATTTTCAGGGAATTTTTTTAAGCGTTTGAAGCTGTGTCATTTGTTACAAACAGTTAGTAAACTTGCTTTAAATCATATTTAGCAATATACCCCTTTCTCACTTATTGACATTGTTAGGTTCCAAAGACTAGGTTGTTAATGCAAAAATTGGTGTTACATGAAAATGGAGGATGACCACATTGGATCACAAAATGGGGGATGACTAGATCATTACATAACTGCCAAGCTACTGGGAATCATGGCCCAGTCTAGTTGACACATAACCTTAACCATCCCAGACAGCGTTACTCTTGCCTCCCACCTTGGCATTTGTTACTGACAGATGTACTTCATTAACGCACAAAATAGTTGGATAGTAGATTTTTTACTATTGTCATAAATGCAAAATGTCAGATAACAAGGCAGTCAATGAGTGAGGACTAGGTGTACCAGTATGTTTTTTAAACTCGTGTCTAAGGTCAGTCTAAATTCCATAGGGCTGTGTGTTGTCTTTTTTTTGTGAAGAAAAATATTAAACTTGATGCCTAGTTTTTATATTAACTGTGTCCAGTATCACATTTTTATCATAGCATATAGAAGTTAAATGAGCCTACATCAATTCTGTGTCTCAACCAAGCCTTCAATTTACCCATAATTAAGACAGGAGAGTTTTTTGGATGCTCTCTGGATGATTACATGCTCAAGCTATAGACGGTTCTGTTAGTCAAGAGACATTTAACAGAAGTATCTACAAGAATTGCCTTTTAGCAGTATTGTGCTATTTCTGGGTGGCTGCCAAAGAAATTATGGTTCCTGTGTTAACTATTTGTTCAGTGAAGCTAAAAGAATGACAGCAACTTTCTTATCTCTGTGTTTTCTTCTCAATAAAAAACAAGAAAGATTGTTTTTTATAGTAAATATTGATTTATATCAAAGTAAATGACTTTAAAAGATGACTTCCTCCCACAGGAAAGGAAATACAGAGGAAAGAGATAGCATTAACAATTAAGAGCTTTGTTTTCCTCTCAGTTACGTAGTAAGACACATGAATGACACACCTCGGTTACTGCAGATTCTGCCATCTGGAGAAGTGCATCTTCGCTTGCTCTCCCAGGGGGTGATGTCACACTGGAATTCGCATTTATCTCCATGCCAACCAGCCTCACAGTAACAGTTTCCACAGTAACACTTTCCATGGCCTTTACCCAAAATGAATTTTATACAGGGAGGGGAAAAAAAGCAACTTTTAACGGCAGAGTTAACTTTCTATCTCTTTCTGAACATCTTCATCTTTTGAAATAACATAATTGTTCCACATTCCTTGCTTAAAATAATCAAATTACATAGTTTTGCCCTCCAAACACCATGGTTGTGTCTATACTTACCTAATCACACAAGGAAAGAAAACAAAAAGGGTCCTTTAACTTGACCTAGCCAGGTAATTGATTAATGTAAGAGTATTTAAAAATAAACATCATGAAAGACTGAAAGTATATTACTTTGGAATCTCAAATGTGTGCCTCAAACTCAAATATACATAAACATTCACTCTAAGGGCATTTCTTGAATGAGCCATAAAAACATTTCACTCAAAACCAACTATTGAGAAACCAATAGTGCATATTTACTTGGATGTACATTATTAATGACTGAATAATTTATTTCTACCAAAAGAAATATTTCATTTTTCCACTCAACTGTGTCCCACAAGCTATTGTGTTCTAAAAAAAAACCTGCTGCCATTGAGTCGATTCCGACTCATAGCGATCCTATACGGCAGAGTAGAACTGCCCCATAGAGTTTCCAAGGAGTGCCTGGTGGATTTGAACTGCTAACCTTTTGGTTAGCAGCTGATTGTGTTCTACCACATGGAAAACAGATTTTCAACCAAATCAATGTTTACTACTCATTTAGAGTCATAAAGCTCAGTGGACCATTGGCCTCACAATCAAGCTCCTGTCCTAATTGCTAAGGGGATGCAAATGATGGGTTAGAGTGCCCCAAGAGGCTACTGTATACTATGCCTCATCATATGCAATGATTACAATGATATTAACCAATGATGATAAGCCTACATTCCTGACCTCCAAATTCTTTTCATATTTATGAAATAATCAGTAATGAATTAGGGTGTTACTAAGAAATCATTTATAGAAGGGTGAGTAAGGAAACAAAAATTAGGTAAAGATATGTTTGCAAGTAACTCACTGCCAAACCCATTCCTGTCGGGTCGATTCCAACTCATGGCAACCCTAGAGGACAGAGTAGAACTGCCATCTCAGTGAGGAAAATTAAACAAATATACACATAGCTCCGGTGAAAATATTTTAACATCAGGATAATTGAAATAACATATAAGCTTGAGGACAATAAATAACCCACAATAAATACAATTCTTTGCTTAGGGTAAATCGGCAGACCAAGGACGTTCCCTTTTCTATCGCTTCACTGATGGACTGCAGAATAATCTCTCCACAGATTTGGTTTATGTTAATAACAAGTGTAAAGATCTACAGTCCTCGGCAATGTCACCCCAGAGGACATTTTCTGGAGTGCTGGTGGTATTCCGTCAGAGAATTTGCACCATGAAATTGCTTAAGCCTTTAACAAATGGAAATAGCAAATTGAAAGGTCTGGAGTTAAACATTTCCTGTTGTGTTGCTGAAGTTAAATGTTTATAATCACACGTGCAAATAGACTTAGCTTTGGTTGTATGCATCTGAATCCTTTTTCTGTAAAGCATCTTCCCTTCCTTCTTTTTGATCTGTAATGATCGTATAGGAGACATCAAGAGGACTTGAAGCACACTTTCTGTGGGTGGATTTATCTCAGCATTCTAATTATTTTGGACTGAGCCCTTTCAGAGATTTGTATCTGAGCAGCTACAGCTAACTTAGGCCACTGACTTCAAAAATGAGGCAGAGGTTTTTTGTGTTTGTTTTCTACTGATAGGTAGCACAGCAACAGAGGCAACAGGGGAAAAAAGAGTCTGAGATAAGAGCATCTGAGTGGCCACAGAAGCCCTGTTGGCGCAGTGGTTAAGTGTTCAGCTGCTAACTAAAAGGTTGGTGGTTTAAACCCACCAGCTGCTCCATGGGGGAAAGATGTGGCAGTCTGCTTCCTTAAAGATTTACAGCCTTGGAAATCCTATGGGGCAGTTCTACTCTATCCAATGGGCTCACCATGAGTCAGCATAGGCTTGATGGCAGTGGGTATTTTTTTGGATGGCCACAGCAATCAACCCTACAGAAATGTAAACTGAGACAAGCTTGTCTTATGTCAGTGACACTTTCTCTAGGGTCTTCTGGTTCTTCTAGCCCCATTTGCCCCCAATCCTTCCAGGTCAAATAGTCTTCTATTCCATCCCACAAGCAGGACAAGAGTCAATGAAATCCTATCGGAGATGAGTAAAAAAAGCAATTGCTGATTAGCAAAGAGGTGAGGCCAGAGGTAACCAGGCTAAATACATTTAACAATTGCAGAGAAGAATTGAACTGAGTGAAGTGACTGGCATCACTTTCTACTTCCCATTCCCTGTTCCAGCCTAGCCAGCCCACGGAAACTCTGAGATCAGGCTTGCAGAGTTAGGTGAACTGAAGAGGTAGAAACCGGAGGTGAGAAGAAAGGGCTCTTCTCATGGGAGCAATATAAACTCCTGGGCAATGAAGCTCTTCTATATGGTGAGGAGTCAGGAGCACAGTCTTTGGGGTGAGACAGACCTAGGTCTAACTACCACTTTCATCCATAACTGCTAAATGACCCTGGATAAGCCATCTAATTTATCCAAGCACCAGTTTCCACATCTGTCTGTGTGGATAAAAATAATTCTTACCCTAGAATGATGCTGTAAAACTTAACATAATAAATGTAAAGTACTTATTGTAGTGCTTGGCTCAACCAAGCATACAATTGGTATAACACACAAACTGAGTAATGGTGGCACACAGAAAAGGTCATGAAAAAGTACTACGGGGCTAAATTCTAGCCTAGCAATCTGATTGGCCATGGATGCCCCCAATAGGACATAGGATTATGAACTATCTAAAGGTTTATGTTTTAGAAAGGGAAAGAAAATGAAGTTAAAACACAGAATTGAGAGATTAGGAGAAAAGAGACAAAATAAACGCAGCTAAAACCCCATTTTTTTTTTTTTTAAATGGGCAAGAAATATCAAGAACCTCTGGGAAGATTTCAGAGCTAGGCAGTTGGCCTGTTGCCATAATTGCAGGATTCCCTGGGTTATGAAGTCCAACCTAAGAACAACCTGTAGTTACAAACCAACCCCTTTCAATCCTATTACATTTAAAATAGAGGTATATGTGCATACAATGGTTTGCAATAACAAACAGATGCTGCCTCCCAGCATGCAACAAAACATTATTAGTAGTATTCCTGTATTATTATGTTGAAAATGTTTTAGTGTATCTGGAATTGTTTCTTTAAAGTTATTTGTGCATAAAAATGTACACTATATACCATATGCTAAGATAAACATTTGGCTAACTTACATTAGATACTAACCATACCTAACTCTTCCCACTTACTTACAAATTTGATTTAAAGACAGATTTAGGAGTGTAACTTGCTTGTAATCTGGGGACTGCTGCCATTGGGCTCGCCTCTGGGGACAATCTGGTTTTGCATTTAAAAAGTACCAGTCTCTTCTGAATGCCCTAGTCCAACTCCTTATACGGAGTGTTTTCCAAATAAATATAGGTACTAAATTGCTATTCTCAGTGCAGAAATTTATGTGGAGATAAAAGTAAAATGGAACAAGTGAAAAAAAAATGGGTGGTTTTATAAATTTCTGAATAGTTAATATACATACCTCCACATATTTCTTCCGTTTCATCATCTATGCATTCTCTGTCGTCACACTCACAAAATTTACCATAAACAAGTCCATGTCCATCTGAATTATCACACTTACACCTGCCACAGTGACATGTGCCTAAACCGTTAAAACAAAGAAAAGAGTGTTGGCTATATGTGAAAAAATCATAATTAATACATTTCATCCTATCTCTTTCAAGATGGTAGGCAATTCAAATCAATCAATTTAATATTCCAATTATGTACTTCTGTGGGTGGGATGAGATGATGAGATAGAGAACAAGACGTTCTTAAGGTTATTACGGGATAGTGATATTTTTATAGCAATAATACAGCTATTATTATGGACCTCTAACAATTTCATGAATGTAAACATGACCTCCCCAAGAACAGAGCTACTTTGCACATACCAATTCAATCAATGCCTGAATCAATATCTTCTGATTACACCTGGGGTCTGGACTGAACTAAAGCAGAGAAGTCTAATCTTTGGCAAGGACAATGAACTTGCTTATCTTCCTCAACAGTATTTGTTCAATATTTTGCACAGTATTTGGGCATAAAATAATCATTTGTGGAATTAATTCATTAACAGATGCATAAATAAAAAAAAACTTCGATGCCCTCTGAAAATTTCACATTCCCATTGTTAACCCGAGACACATATTCTTGTGAAAATGGGACAAGAAAAGGAATTTTCTTCGGCATAGTTTCCTGGGACCTCAGCATAACCCCAAGGCAATCTGGCATGCTACAGAAGCACTGAGTCATCTGGTCTACAACACACCACATACCCTGCCAAGAATAAGGATGTGATTACATTCCCTGAGAGTAATTTCACTGACGGTAAAATAGCATTTAAACAACATTGAGAGGTACAATGTCCATGTGAGGAACTTATTTTTTAATACTTATCTTTCATTTTTTAATAAATTATTGCAGCAATCAACATACACTAATTGGGACTCTACTATTCACCAGTCACCACAGTGTGCTCTGGAAATCCATTAGGGAATACAGTCAGCCGTAATCCTGCTCTCAGAGTTCTATATGAGAAGCCAATGTGATAAAATAAATGGAGAAGTGCAAAGTATTGGAGAAGTATACAGCAAGGGGATTTAATTTGAGACCTAGAGGCCAATAGAGTCCCAGAGGAAGTTGCTTTTAAGCTGACACCTGAAAGTCCAGTTTAAAAAAAAAAAAAAAAAGCTAAGTAAAGTGAGATGAAGAGGCTCACTTCCAGCAAAAGGCAACAGCAAAGACCGTGTGGTGAGAGAGGAAATGAGAAGGAAAAACACTTAACTGGGCTGAGGTATAGAAAACAACATGGAAAGGCGCATGAAACGAGCTCACGTAAGGCAACTGAAGGAGGTTCATTGAGGTCTTATAGGTTGTGTCAAAGATATCAAATTTTAACCCAAGAATAATAAGAGGACATAGCAATGCTGTCAACAATGGGTCATGTGATCAGATACGCAGTTTTACAAAATTACTCTGGTTGCCATTTGGAGAATGAACTGCAATGAAGCAAAAATGAATACAGGGGATGAGTTAGGAGGCTATTACATTTGTTTGCAGGATAGAAGATAGAGGCTGAACCAGGGTGGTGGCAGTGAACTTAGAAAGAAGCAAATACACTTGAAGAATATTTTCAGGAGATAGAGTAGACAGGGCTTGATTACTGAGGAGGTGTCAAGGGCAAAGGATGAGGAGGAACCAAAGATGATCTTGATTTTTGGCTTGAAACCACTGGTTATTGGCAATTTTGTATGTGATGTACTGGAAAGAACCTATATTTTGGACTAAGATAGACTCTTAGTTGAATGCAGGTTTTAATCCTCTGTAGTCATGTTTTTGAGGTCATTACTTACACCTTTAATTTTCAGATTTCTTATTTGCGTAGAACCGGAAAGCCTAAAAACAGTCATGTGTCTAGTATATCGTAGGCTTTCAGGAAAGTTTGCGTTCTTCTTTCTCTTCCATTAAGGTACTAAATATACTAGTCATTTATTCCAAAATATTTTCACCAGTCTCACTTTATATTTATGAAGCCTAACAAGATTCTTGTTTTCATACTCTCTGCATGAGTTTGTTAGCCAGGCCACTTGCAATTTGCTGTTAGCTGTAAGAGTTTCTCTCTCATCCAAAAAAAAAAAAAATTGCCATAGAGTTGATTCCAACTCCTGGCGACACTCTAGGACAGAGTAGAACTGCACCTTAGGGTTTCCTAGAAGCAGCTGTTGGATTCAAACTGCTGACCTTTTGGTTAGCAGCTGAGCTGTCTTTCTCTCTCACAGTCACATCAAAACAGTGAGTTTGTAAAATTCGAATTTGATACTTGTCTACTTTGAAAATACTCATGTGAATTTACTTTTATTAAATTTCACTTTCTTGTGCTTTGCCCCTAAAAATTACCTTAATTTATAAAAGTTTATTTGAAATCTAAAGCTATAATCACCTCATTTCATTTTTTCACTAACCATCACCTGTTTTTCATTGCCACATTTATCCATTCTTTCTTTCAACCACCCACATGATCAGTCATTAGATTTTCTAGTTATCTATTATGTTATTGACAAAGTACTAGGTGCTATAGGTGATAATAAGCTGAATAAAAATTATGTAAATCCCAGACGAGATAGAAATAGATGACCAAACATACATACATATGTATGTATATATGTATGTGTGTATAGATATATATGTACACACACTCCCCCATGTGTCTGTCAGTTTGTCATACTGTGGGGGCTTGTGTGTTACTGTGATGCTGGAAGCTATGCCACCGGTATTCAGATACCAGCAGGGTCACCCATGGAGAACAGGTTTCAGCTGAGCTTCTAGACTAAGACAAGCTAGGAAGAAGGACCCGGCAGTTTACTTCTAAAAAGCTCTAGCCAATGAAAACCTTATGAATAGCAGCAGAACATTTGGCTGATATAGTGCTGGAAGATGAGGCCCCCAGGTTGGAAGGCATTCAAAAGATGTCTGGGGAAGAGCTGCCTCCTCAAAGTAGAGTCGACCTTAATGACGTGGACGGAGTAAAGCTTTCGGGACCTTCATTTGCTGATGTGGCACGAGTCAAAATGAGAAGAAACAGCTGCAAACATCCATTAATAATTGGAACCTGGAAGGTACAAAGTATGAATCTAGGAAAACTGGAAATAATGAAAAATGAAATAGAACACATAAACATCGATATCCTAGGCATTAATGAGCTGAAATGGACTGGTATTGGCCATTTTGAATCGGACAATCATATAGTCTACTATGCCAGGAATGACAACTGGAAGAGGAATGGTGTTGCATTCATTCATCGTCAAAAAGAACGTTTCAAGATCTATCCTGAAGTACAATGCTGTCAGTGATAGGATAATATCCATAGGCCTACAAGGAAGACCAGTTAATATTACTATTATTCAAATTTACGAACCAACCACTAGGGCCAAAGATGAAGAAATAGAAGATTTTTATCAGCTGCTGCAGTCTGAAATTGATCAAACATGCCATCAAGATGCATTGATAATTACTGGCGATTGGAATGTGAAAGCTGGAAACAAAGAAGGATCAGTAGTTGGAAAATATGGCCTTGGTAATAGAAACAATGCCGGAGATCAAATGATAGAATTTTGCAAGACCAACGACTTCTTCATTGCAAATACCTTCTTTCACCAACATAAACGGTGACTATACACATGGACCTTGTCAGATGGAACACACAGAAATCAAATTGACTACATCTGTGGAAAGAGACAATGGAAAAGCTCAATATCATCAGTCAGAACAAGGACAGGGGCCGACTGTGGAACAGACCATCAATTGCTCATATGCAAGTTCAAGCTGAAACTGAAGAAAATCACAGCAAGTCCATGAGAGCCAAATATGACCTTGAGCATATCTCACCTCAATTTAGAAACCATCTCAAGAATAGATTTGATGCATTGAACACTAGTGACTGAAAACCAGACGAGTTATGGGATGACATCAAGGACATCATCCATGAAGAAAGCAAGAGGTCACTGAAAAGACAGGAAAGAAAGAAAAGACCAGGATGGATGTCAGAGGAGACTCTGAAACTTACTCTTGAGCATTGAGCAGCTAAAGCAAAAGGAAGAATTGATGAAGTCAAAGAACTGAACAGAAGATTTCAAAGGGCCTCTCGAGAAGACAAAGTAAAGTATTATAATGGCATGCGCAAAGAGCTGGAGATGGAACACCAAAAGAGAACACACTCAGCGTTTCTCAAGCTGAAAGAACTGAAGAAAAAATTCAAGCCTCAAGATGCAATAGTGAAGGATTCCATGGGGAAAATATTAAATGATGCAGGAAGCATCAAAAGAAGATGGAAGGAATACACAGAGTCATTATACCAAAAAGAATTAGTTGACATTCAATCATTTCAAGAGGTGGCATATGATCAGGAACTGATGGTACTGAAGGAAGAAGTCCAAGCTGCTCTGAAGGCACTGGTGAAAAACAAGGCTCCAGGAATTGATGGAATATTAATTGAGATGTTTCAACAAACAGATGTAGCCCTGGAGGTATTCCCTCGTCTGTGCCAGGAAATATGGAAGACAGCTTCCTGGCCAACTGACTGGAAAAGATCCATATTTATGCCTATTCCCAAGAAAGGCGATCCAACTGAATGTGGAAATTATAGAACAATATCATTAATATCACACGCAAGCAAAATTTTGCTGAAGATCATTCAAAAATGGCTGCAGCAGTATATCGACAGGGAACTGCCAGAAATTCAGGCCGGTTTCAGAAGAGGACATGGAACCAGGGATACCATTGCTGATGTCAGATGGATCCTGGCTGAAAGCAAATACCAGAAGGATGTTTACCTGTGTTTTATTGACTATACAAAGGCATTCGACTGTGTGGATCTTAACAAGTTATGGATAACACTGCAAAGAATGGGAATTCCAGAACACTTAATTGCACTCATGAGGAACCTTTACATAGATCAAGAGGCAGTTGTTCGGACAGAACAAGGGGATACTAAGTGGTCTAAAGTCAGGAAAGGTGTGCGTCAGGGTTGTATTCTTTCACCATACCTATTTAATCTGTATGCTGAGCAAATAATCCAAGAAGCTGGACTGTATGAAGAAGAATGGGGCATCAGGATTGGAGGAAGACTCATTAACAACCTGCGTTATGCAGATGACACAACCTTGCTTGCTGAAAGTAAAGAGGACTTGAAGCACTTACTCATGAAGATCAAAGACCACAGCCTTCAGTGTGGATTGCACTCAACATAAAGAAAACAAAAATCCTCAAAACTGCACCAATGAGCAACATCATGATAAACAGAGAAAAGACTGAAGTTGTCAAGGATTTCATTTTACTTGGACCCATAATCAACACCCATGGAAGCAGCAGTCAAGAAATCAAAAGAATCATTGCATTGGGCAAATCTGCTGCAAAGGACCTCTTCAAAGTGTTGAAGAGCAAAGATGTCACCCTGAAGACTAAGGTGCGCCTGACCTAAACCATGGTATTTTCAATCATATCATATGCATGTGAAAGCTGGACAATGAATAAGGAAAATCAAAGAAGAGTTGATGCCTTTGAATTGTGGTGTTGTCAAAGAATATTGACTATACCATGGACTGCCAAAAGAACAAACAAATCTGTCTTGGAAGAAAAGCTGCCAGAATGCTCCTTTGAGGCAAGGATGGCAAGACTGCGTCTTACGTACTTTGGACATGTTGTCAGGAGGGATCAGTCCCTGGAGAAGGACATCATGCTTGGCAGAACACAGGGTCAGTGGAAAAAAAGGAGACCCTCAACAAGGTGGACTGACAGAGTGGTTGCAACAATGAGCTCAAGCATAACAACGATTGCAAGGATGGCGCAGGACCGGGCAGTGTTTTGTTCTGTTCTACATAAGGTCGCTATGAGTCAGAATCAACTCAATGGCACCTAACAACAACAACACAATGTACACACACGCATATATTCAAATATGTACATTCAAATATATTCTAATACATATTGAAATATGTATATTCATAGTATATATACCAGATGTTGCGAAGGCATTTGTGATGATAGGTTTGTGACAAAATCTACATAGAAAGTATAAACCTCAGTCTGGCTCTGTGGAAGAGGAAAGGCACAGAAGAGTAAACGTTTGAGCTAGCACTTGGTCCTATCCTACGGATAGGATCCCAACAAATGTAGACAGAGAAATGCTTTTGATGTCAACTAAGAGCCTGAGGTAAAAAAAAAAAAAAAGTACTGATGAAAATTGCAGAATCTGGCTTGAGTTTGGAGGAAAGACTAGGTTGACGCAAGGTAATAGAAGATCAAGCACGTTGTTTATGGGTTTTAGATTTTCCCTCTTAGAATACCAGGAGAGGGGTGTAATGTGGTCAGGGCTATGTATCTAGTAGTTGTTTTCGGGAAGGATGGAAAGGAACTGCCTCTGTCTCTGAATTCTACTACTTTTCACTGACATCCCCCACAGGCAGCCTCATTCCCATCCACACATCTGAACCATTCCTATGTGATGTGGGAAGTTTATCAACAGCTCAGAGACTTCCTATTTCACCCATCAAGTAGAATTCACAACTCAGCCTCCCAGATACAGCATATGGACGCCCAGGCAAAAGTGCCAGACTCCTGTGTTGATGCTGAGTCATACTGCCTCTCTCTTGGCTGCCTGTTAACTCAGGCTCTAGGACTGGTCTTCTGCTTTACTCTACATATTTTATCTTTTTTAGCTCTGACCTTTCATTCTGCCAAGTAGAGCTGCCTCTCTCTAGGATTACTTCCCTGACTTGAACACCAGTCTACAACCCTGAGCAATGACAACTGAGCTTCACCTCACTCCGAACACTGTGACTCATCTCTCTGGGTCCCCCACAGAGTTGGCTTCTGGAACTCTCTTATTCTCCAGCTCCATCTCATCCAGCCCTTCAGCCTTACCTCCACCCCATTTATCTCCACTTCCCCTTCTACTCCAAGTTGCTTCCAGCAGGCTCCATTGTGATAAGAAAAAAAGGAAAGATTAGAGACAGGACTCACGGACAAATGTAATTTTTTTGAAGTGGTCTTGAATTAGTTTGGTGGTAGTAGAATTAAAAGAAAAGCAGGTGAGAAAGATGTTGTCAAAGTGAAATTGAAAGATTTAGATCTTGAGAAGAGAGTAAAACAGAAAAACATTAAATGTGACACTGAGTATTAATTTACTCTTTGACCCAGCAATCTCACTTTTAGTCATTTGCCGTGAATGTGTTGTTGTTGTTAGGTGCCGTCACGTTGGTTCTAATTCATAATGACCCCTATGTACAACAGAATGAAACACTGCCCAGTCCTGCACCATCCTCAGTGATCGTTGTTATGCTCGAGCCCATTGTTGTAGCCACTGTGTTAATCCATTTTGTTGAAGGTCTTCCTATTTTTCACTGGCCCTCTACCAAGTATGATGTCCTTCTCCAGAGACTGATCCTTCCTGATAACATGTTCAAAGTATGTGAGACATAGTCTTGCCATCCTTCCTTCTAAGGAGCCTTCTGGTTGTACTTCTTCCAAGATAGATTTGTTCATTCTTTTGGTAGTCCATGGTATATTCCATATTCTTTGCCAACACAATTCAAAGGCGTCAAGTCTTCTTTATTCATAGTCCAGCTTTTGCATACATATGAGGCAATTGAAAACAGCATGGCTTGGGTCAGGTGCATCTTAGTCTTCAAGGTGACATCTTTGTTTTTAACATTTGAAAGAGGTCTTTTGCAGCAGATTTGCCCAGTGCAATGTGTCTTTTGATTTCATGACTGCTGCTTCCATGGGTGTTGATTATGGATCCAAGTAAAATGACATCCTTGACAACTTCAATCTTTTCTCTGTTTATCATGATGTTGCTTATTGGTCCAGTTGTAAGGATTTTTGTTTTATGTTGAGGTGCGATCCATATTGAAGGCTGTGATCTTTGATCTTCATGAGTAAGTGCTTCAAGTCCTCTTCATTTTCAGCAAGCAGAGTTGCGTCATCTCCATATCCCAGGTTGTTAATGAGTCTTCCTCCAATCCTGATGCCCCCTTCTTCTTCATATAGTCCAGATTCTCAGAATACTTGTTCAGCATACAGACTGAATAAGTATGGTGAAACGATACAACCCTGACGCATAACTTTCCTGACTTTTGACCACTTAGTATCCCCTTGTTCTGTCCGAACAACTGCCTCTTGATCTATGTAAAGGTTCCTCACGAGCACAATTAAGTGTTCTGGAATGCCCGTTCTTTGCAATGTTATACATAACTTGTTATGATCCACGTTGTTGAATGCCTTTGTATAGTCAATACAACACAGGTAAACATCTTTCTGGTATTCTCTGCTTTCAGCCAGGATCCATCTGACAACAGCAATGATATCCCTGGGTTTACATCCTCTTCTGGATCCGGCTTGAATTTCTGGCAGTTCCCTGTCGATATACTGCTGCAGCCGCTTTTGAATGATATTCAGCAGAATTTTACTTACGTGTGATATTAATGACATTGATAATTTCCACATTCATTTGGATCTCCTTTCTTGGGAATAGGCATAAATATGAATCTCTTCCAGCCAGTTGGTCAGGTAGCTGTCTTCCAAATTTCTTAGCATAGATGAGTGAGCACTTCCAGCGCTGCATCCGTTTGTTGAGATGTCAATTCCTGGAGCCTTGTTTTTCCCCAATGGCTTCAGTGCAGCTTGGACTTCTTCCTTCAGTACCATTGGTTCCTGATCATATGCTACCTCCTGAAATGGTTGAACATCGACCAATTCTTTTTGGTATAGTGACTGTACTCCTTCTGTCTTCTTTTAATGCTTCTTGCGTCGTTTAATATTTTCCCCATAGAATCCTTCAATACTGCAACTCTAGGCTTGAATTTTTTCTTCAGTTCTCTCAGTTTGAGAAATGCCTAGCTTGTTCTTCCCTTTTGGTTTTCTAACTCCAGGCCTTTGCACATATCATTATAATACTTTACTTTGTCTTCCCAAGCCACCCTTTGAAATCTTCTGTTCAGCTCTTTTACTTCATCATTTTTTCCATTTGCTTTTGCTACTTGATGTTCAAGAGCAAATTTCAGAGTCTCTTCTGTCATCCATTTAGGTCTTTTCTTTCTTTCCTGTCTTTTTAATGACCTCTTGCTTTCTTCATGTATGATGTCCTTAATGTCATTCCACAACTCATCTGGTCTTCAGTCATTAGACTTCAATGCATCAAATTTATTCTTGAGGTGGTCTCTAAATTCAGGTGGGATGTGGCCAAGGTCATACTTTGGCTCTCATGGACTTGTTCTAATTTTCTTCAGTTTCAACTTGAACTTACAGGTGAGCAATTGATGATTTATTTCATAGTTGGCCCCTGGCCTTATTCTGACTGATGATATTGAGCTTTTCCACTGTCTCTTTCCACAGATGTAGCCAATTTGATTCCTGTGTATTCCATCTGGTGAGGTCCACATGTATAGTCACCATTTATATGGGTTAAAAGAGGTATTTGCAATGAAGAAGTCATTGGTCTTGCAAAACTCAATCATGTGATCTCTGGCACTGTTTCTATCACCAAGGCCATATTTTTCAACTACCAGTTCCTCTTCTTTGTCTCCAACTTTTGCATTCCAATCACCAGTAATTATCAATGCATCCTGACTGCATGTTTGATCAATTTCAGACTGTAGAAGTTGGTAAAAATCTTCAATTTCTTCATCTTTGGCATTAGTGCTTGGTGTGTAAATTTGAATAATAGCCATATTAACTGATCTTCCTTGACAGCATTGTACTTCAGGATAGATCTTGAATTTTTGTTTTTGTTTTTTTGACAACGGATGCAATACCATTCCTTTTCAATTTGTTGTTCCCAGCATAGTAGACCGTATGCTTGTCCAATTCAAAATGGCAATTACCAGTCCATTTCAGCTCATGAATGGCTAGGATATCAACGTTTATGCATTCCACTTCATTTTTGACAGTTTCCAATTTTCCTAGAATATAGAACTCCAATAGTATGAAAATATGTATGCACCAGGTCATTCACAGGATCATTAGTTGTAATTTCAAAATATTGGAAGCTGCCTAAATGTCCAAACATATGAGATTGGTTGAATAAACTATGTTAAATGCATACAATCAAATACTATACAGCTGAAAAAAGTATCATGAAGATTTTTATGAACTGATTTGGAGTAAATTTCAAGAGATATTGTTGAGAAGTGAAAACAAAGTATAAAAGACTAAGTATAACATGCTTACATTTTCTGTAGGAAAAAATGAAAAATAACAGTACATATATTTATTTATCTTATAAAAATATAACACAGACAGACAAAGGAGAAAGCAATAAGGAAAGTTACCTACAAGGTATGAGGGGAAACAAGATGGAAAGCATAAGGAAAAGAGTCAATCTCTGATGACGCTTCTTTTGAATAGTTTTGTCTTTTGGAAACAAGCTAATGTTCTATATATTATAAGATAAAACTAAATCCTTGAGGCCAAGAGGAGAAGAAAAAAAACTAAAACTAAAAGCAATCTGAAACAATAAGTTCAATTGTATTTTGAATGATTATCATAACCCCGTTAAAGGGGGTGAGGGTAGGGGGAAGAAATCCAAGTAAATTATGAGCACAGCAATTGACTATATATATTATACAATCTTCTTTGTTTATAATTTATTATTCTTTTAAAAAATACCTGAATTTGATTTGCAAATCAATCCCTCCACCTGTCCTTCCATTCATCCATCCAGCCTTGCATCCATTGATTCATTCAAAAACAGAAATTTTAAGAAACAAACAACACAGAATTGCAGTCTTATTACTGAAAGAAATTTGAGAAGAGTGAATTTTCAAGATGAAAGAGGTTGTATGCGTGTGTGTGTTTTCTTTTGATTTGGTGGATATTATAAACGGAGGTACAGAAATCTTGAAAGGAAAGACTGAAGAACTAGAGGCGGGAGGATATCAGCAAACACGGAAAGTCACTAACTGCTAACACCATATGTCATGGTCCCTGGCTAATCCATTCACATCTCTTTGGATATGGCCCTGGTTTCTATTAGCAAAACTTCCTCACTGAACTTAACCTACATGGAGCAATTTGTTGCAATCAAAGGCTCTGTGATAAGGTCCTGGCTGTGATTGCAGATGGCCCTGCCAACAACGCCAACTTCAGGACGGAAGATCTGCACTCATGTAGTCAGAGCCTCATCTTCAGCATTTAGAGCAATGGCGCATGACCCTGGCTGTACATTAGAATCACTTGGAGAGCCTTAAAACCCACTAAATTCCAGGTCACACCTGAAAACAATTGAATTAGGTCTTCTGCAGGTGCAATGGGCGGTGATACTGTATAAATCTCCTCTTCAGATTTTCATGTTCAACCAGGACTGAGATAAACTGACTTTGAGCCTCCACATGCCGAAATGTTAAAACGGGATTTAATTATAGTAATGCTGACTAAATACCATTGAAAACACAACTCCAGCTGTTTTGTTTTATATGGTTTTGGTAATCAATGCTTAACAGCTTTTCTGTAAGCATCTAAGAAATGTTTTTAAGTGACTTCTATGAGATATAAAAATATTTTGGCCAAACCAAAAATCAGTCAGTTAGGATGCTCTTCACTGAGTTATGCATCCCAGTGAGTTTGAAACTTCTATCAAACTAAAAAGGCTTTGGTTCTGTTTGACGGTAAGGTATAAATTCAAAGACCCTTGATCTGTAACAGAAAATAATTAAGTCAGTGCATAGAAACCCTTTCTAAAAGATTTAATCCAGCATTCAACAGCACGTTTCACAATTTACATAAAACGTTGTCGGGTGTTGTTTCCAGTGAATATCCTGAGTGAAGCATGCGTTAGGAACAGCTGGAGAGTAACAAACTTGCCAGTCTCAGCAAGATGACGTTTTATTTTCTATTGATTTATCTGAATTTCATTTCTAAAAAAATACTCAAATTCAGCCTCACTCAGAGGTTTAGCATTTCTCCAAGCCTACACATTTCCATTAAAAAGCGAAATTTGAATATTTCACTAAAGAATTTTCATATAAGGAGAACCCTTTCTTTCCTAAAGTGTATTTATTTTGTTGTTGTTGTTGAGAACACACACATTGAATACACACCAATTCGACAGTTTCTACGTGTACAATTCAGTGACATTGATTACATCCTTTGAGTTGTGCAACCACTCTTATCCCCCCTTTCTGAGTTGCTCTTCCCCTGTTAACATCAATTCTCTGCCCCTAAGGTTCCTGTATAATCTTTTGAGTTGCTGTGGTCAATTTGATCCCATATAGATGGTTCTTAAAAGAGTATGATGCTCAAAGAAAACATGTTTTACTAGTTGACCTAAACTAAACTATTGTTTGGTTTTAAGAAGACTTTAGGGAATATTTTTGGTTTAAGGTTTACAGATTATCTCAGGGCAATAGTTTCTGGGGATCTTCCAGCCCCCATGGCTCCAGGAAGTCTGGATTCCATTAGAACTTGATATTCTATTCTACATTTTCCCCCTTTTGACTGGGATTCTTCAAAGGAGTCTTTGACCAAAATGTCCCATAATGGCAGCTAGACACCATCCAGTTCTTTGGGTCTCATGGCAGAGGAGGCAGTTGTTCATGAAGGCAATTAGCCACACATTTCACATCCTCATAACGAGAGAATTCTTACCTGCATTAGAGCAGATGATATCTTGAGAGTTCTTACACATTTGGTTACTTCGTTTCTTGGTCAGGTCACATTTGTTTGGGTACTGGCAAGCTTCCCCAGACCATCCTTCATCACATTTGCACCTGCCACAGTCACATTTACCATGGCCTAAGGATTTAACAACATTCAGTTAGACTCCAATTGTTTTTCAAAAGAGACCATTATTGTAACTAAAGTGCTAAGAGTGACATTATTCTGCACTCAGCTGTAATAAATTCTCGATACAAGTGTATTACACTGGCTGAGGGATAATGCTATTACATACAGTATAATTGAGTATGAATATTTTATTTCAACAATCAATTTTTGATAAATCATTCTAAAAAATTAAATTAGTTCATAAAGACAGTATGGTAGATAACCAACCACAAACTAATGAGCCACAATGGTCCAAAAATTTAACACTAAGGATAAAAAGAAAATCCACCCAGATCTCAGCATTTAGATGACAAAAACCCTGTAAAATTTATTTCTACTTAACTCTATTTTGCAACACATAAAGCCATAAATCCAGAGTAAGGAAATTTACATAAAATTCTCTAAGGTAAATAATGGCCTTAATTTATTTGAATTAAATATGTAATGGAATTTTATTGATGTTTTAAATATTATCTCAGTATAAAATTGACTTAAAAAATAAGCACATACTTTGTTTCTTGTTGAGGAACTTTGATTCAAGAGTCAAAAGGATAACAGCCATATCCTGGTTAATGCAAGGGCACTCATCTACTCCGTCAGCGTGATATGCTCCAGTTAAAATACATTAATGCACAATGCAGGAAAATTTGGTGCTTTTTATTTTTAAATTAAAACCAACTGCTTCAAATGGAAATGCAGACTTTATCAGTATGGGGGAAAAAAAAAACTTGACAAAAATGGGTTTGGTTTAGTCATTTACATGTACCAGTAAAAAAAAAAAAGTACAATTTTTTTTGCCAAATATGGAAAAAAAAAAGATGAAGAGAACAACACTTACTCCCTCCTGTACTTTACCGATATTTTATATAAACTGCTAAAATAAACTACCAAAATGAATGTGCCCATTGTATTAGCTACACTTCTTTGACTTCAAGTACTTTTGAAGTCTTAAAGAGGTAAAAAGTAGTTTATATATACTTGGAGATAGACACTTGAGTCCATATATACTTGGAGATAGATAGATGATAGATACATGATAGATATAAAGTATGACTATGGAGATAAAAGGACACCCAGTGGCTTGGGGTTAAAGTGTTCATCTGCTAACCAAAGTTCAGCAGTTCCAACCCACCAGCTACTCTGCAGGAGAAAGATGTGGCAGTCGCGTCAATAAAAATGTACAGCCTTGGAAACTCTATGGGGCAGTTCTACTCTGTCCTATAGAGACGCTATGAATCAGAATCCACTCAGCGGCAGTGGGTGGGTGGGAGGCACAAAACGATTAAGCACTTACCTGCTAACTGAAATGTTGGTGGTTGGAACCTACCCAGAAACTCCGCAGGAGAAAGACCTGGCGACCTGGTCACATAAAGATTACAGCCAAGAAAGCCCTATGAGGCAGTTCTACTCTGTGACATGGAGTCACTATGAAGTCGAAATCAACTCTAAGGCACCCAACAACAAGAAATAGATGGAGACAGAGATAGAAATGACAGAGAGAGAGAGGACTAGAGATAGAAGTACCTCATGGAGATCTTGCTTATTGTTAAACAACTTGTCACGCAACCCCAGTACCTACAGCTGTGTTTTCTGTGGTGTGCCAAGAGTTGGGTAGTAAGAGTGGAAAGCCCCGGATGCAGGCAAAAATGACTTACATTGGCTGTAAAAATTTTAAAACAATAATAAAACTGACAAAAAGACCTCTTCTTTTTTTTTTTTTTTTAACATGTACCAGCAATTTTAAACAATGTTAATAATAAAATACTCCTCCCTTTCAAAAAAATCTTCATTGGTTTATGTTCCAAACAATTGTTACAGTTTAGATCGAGCTTTAATGTTGTACAGAGGGTCACTGAAAGCTGGAACCAACTAGATGGCACCTAACAACAACAACCACCATGATGTATAAAACCTCAAATTAGCACACCCATTGCTGTGAGTTGAAACCGACTCATAGCAACCGTAGAGGACAGAGTAGAACCGCCTTATAGGGTTTCCGAGGAGCACCTGGTGGATTCGAACAGCCAACCTTTTATTTAGCAACCGTAGCACTTAACCGTTATGCCACCAGGGTTTAGTTTTATTATTTGTTAATAAACATTGTATGCTAATGAAAAATAATTCAGGGAACCCCAAGTTGTAGACAGTACCAGTTGCCTCAAGTTGACTCCAACTCGCGACACTCCGTGTGTGTCAGATTAGAACTGTGGTCCACAGGGTTTTCCATGTCTTATTTTTTGAAAGTGGATCACGAGGTCTTTCTTTTGAGGCATCTCTGGGTGGACTTGAACCCCCAAACTTTTGCTTAGTAACGGAGTGCTTTAATCGTTTTGCCACCCAGGGATTCCCCCAGTTATAAAGTAACCCCAACGTACGCAGGCTCAGCCGCTCACGTCTTTTTTTATTCTGAAATAATTTTAGTCTTATAGAAGAGTCACAAAAACAGTACAGAGTTCTTACCTACCCTTAACCCAGCTTCCCTGAACGTTAACTTTTTACATGACCGCAGTTACCAAAACCAAAAGTAAATAAGTAAATAACATTGGTTTAATATTATTAGCTAAACTACAGACTTTGTGTTGATCTCACCAATTTTTCCACTAATATCCTTTTGGATCTGGCTTCTTTCACTTAGCAAAATGGATTTAAAATCCACCTGTGTTGTATGAATTAATAGTTCATTCTTTTTATCACCGATTAGTATGCCATCATACATATATGTACCTGAGCTTTTTATCCACTTACAGGTTAAAGGACTTGTGAGTGTTTGCAGTTTTGGGTAATTATGAATAAAGCTGTTATAAACATTTTAATGCAGTTGTTACGTGGACATAAGCTTTCATTTATCTTGAATGAATGTACTGGAATGGAATTGTTGGATCATATGGGAGTATATGTTTAACTTTAGTAAAGCTTTGCCAAATTGTTTGCCAAAGTGATTGTGTCATATTGTATTCCACCAGCAATATATGAAAGATCCAATTGTTCCTCTTGGTATTGTCATTTTCCTTCCTTCCTCCCTTCCTTCCTGCCTGCCTGCCTTCCTTCTTTTCCTCCTTCCTTACTTCTTCCCCCTCCTTCCTTCCTTCCTTCCTTCCTTCCTTCCTTCCTTCCTTCCTTCCTTCCTTCCTTCCTTCCTTCCTTCCTTCCTTCCTTCCTTCCTTCCTTCCTTCCTTCCTTCCTTCCTTCCTTCCTTCCTTCCTTCCTTCCTTCCTTCCTTCCTTCCTTCCTTCCTTCCTTCCTTCCTTCCTTCCTTCCTTCCTTTTTTCTTTTCTATAGGGGCACAATGAGTTGAAATCAACTTGACAGCAATGAGTTTGGTTTTTTGGTCTGGAATAGGTTTATAGTGGTAGCTCATTGTTGTTTTAATTTGTATTTCCCAAACGACTACTGGTATTGAGTATTCTTTCATATGCTTATTTGCAATCCATATGTTTTCTTTCTTTTTTTTAAATTGTACTTTGGATGAAGGCTGACAGAACAAACTAGGCTCTCATTAAACAGCTAGTACACATATTGTTTTATGACATTGGTTAACATCCCCATGACATGTCAACACTCTCTGTTCTTGAACTTGGGTTCCCTATGACCAGCTTTCCTGCCCTCTCTTGCCTCCTAGTCCTTGCCCCTGGGCTGGTGTGACCCTCTAGTCTCGTTTTATTTTATGGGGCTGTCTAATCTTGGATGAAAGGTGAACATCTGGAGTGACTTCGTTTCTTAGCTAAAAGTGTGTTTGGGGGCGGTACTCTTGGGATTTCTCCAGTCTCTGTCAGGCCAGCTAGTCTGGTCTTTCTTTTTGAGTTAGAGTTTTTTTCTACATTTTTCTCCAGCTCTGTCTGGTATCTTGTATTGTGATTCCTGTCAGAGCAGTCAGAGGTGGTAGCCAGGCACCATCTAGTTGTGCTGGACTCAGTCTGGTGGAGGCCGTGGTAGTTGTGGTCTATTAGTCCTTTTGACTAATTTTTCCGTTGTGTCTTTAGTTTTCTTCATTATCCCTTGCTCCAGACAGGGTGGGGCCAGGGCAACATCTTAGATGGCTGCTCACAGGCTTTTAAGACCCCAGACGCTACTCACCAAAATTAAATGTAGAACATTTTCTACATTTACATGTTATGCCAATTGAGCTAGATGCTCCGCAAGGTCACGGTCCCCACAGCCCTCATCCCAGTAATTCAGTCCCTCAGGGAGTTTGGATGTGTCTATGGAGCTTCCGTGGCCTTGCCTTGTACTAGTTGTGCTGGCTTCCCCAGTATTGTGTACTGTCTTACCCTTCACCAAAGTTACCACTTATCTATTGTCTAGTTAGTGTTTTTCCATCCCCACCCCTCCTCTCCCTCGTAATCATTAAGGATTGTTTCTTTTTGTGTATAAACCTTTTCAAGAGTTTTAATTGTAGCTACATACTGTAAATTTCATACAATATTTGTCCTTTTGTGATTGGCTTATTTCACTCAGCACAATGCCCTCCAGATTCATCCATGTTGTGAGATGCTTTGCAGATTCATCGTTGTTCTTTATCGTTGTGCAGTACTCCATTGTTTGTATATACCACAGTTTGTTTATCCATTCATCTGCTGATGGGCATCTAGGTTGTGTCCATCTTTTTGCTATTGTGAACAATGATGCAATGAACATAGATGTGCATATGTCTTTTTGTGTGATGGCTCTTATTTCTCTATGATATATTCCTAGGAGTGGGACTGCTGGATCATATGGTATTTCTAGCTTTCTAAGGAAGCACCATCTCATTTTCCAAAATGGTTGTACCATTTTACATTCCCACCAGCACCGCATAAGAGTTCTAATCTCCCGGCAGCCTCTCCAACATTTATTATTTTCTGGTTTTTTTGATTCATGCCAGTAATGCCAGGGTGAGATGGTATCTCATTGTCATTTTGATTTGCATTTCTCTAATGGCTAGAGATCATAAGCATTTCCTCAGGTGTCTGTTAGCTGCTTGATTGTCTTCTTTGGTGAAGTGTTGGTCCATTTCCTTTGCCTATTTTTCAATTAGATTATTTGTCTTTTTGTTGTAGAAGTGTTGGATTTTCCTGTAGAGATAAGACCTTTGTCTGATTTTTAATAGCTCAAAATTTTTTCCCAGTCTGTAGGTTCTCTTTTTACTCTTTTGGTCAAGTCTTTTGATGAGCATAAGTGTTCAATTTTTAGAAGATCCCAGTTATCTAGTTTATCTTCTGGAGTTTGTGTGTTGTTGGTTATGGTTTGTATCCTGTTAATGTATGTATTAGGGCCTCTAGCGTTGGTCTTATTTTTTCTTCTATGATCTTTATAGTTTTTGCCTTTATATTTAGGTCTTTGAATTAATATTTGCGTATGGTGTGAGATATATGTCCTGTTTCCTTGTTTTGTAGATGGACATCCAATTTTGCCAGCACTGTTTGTTAAAAAGACTGTCTTTTCCCCATTTGATGGACTTTGGGCACTTGTCAAAGATGGGATGATCATAGGAGGATGGATTTACATCTGGGTTCTCAATTCTGTTCCATTGGTCAATGTATCTGTTGTTGTACCAGTACCAGGCTGTTTTGACTACAGTAGCTGTATAGTAGGCCCTGAGGTCAGGTAGTGTGAGTCTTCCTACTTTCTTCCTCTTCTTTGATAGTGCTTTACTTATCCAAGGCCTCTTCCCTTTCCATATAATGATTAGTTTTTCCATCTCTCTAAAGAATGTTGTTGCTATTTGGATCTGGATTGCATTGTATTTGTAAATCACCTTGGGTAAAATTGTCATTTTCACAATGTTGAGTCTACTTATCCATGAGCATCGTCTGTTTTTCCATTTATGTAGATCTCTTTTGATTTCTTGCAGTAGTGTTTTGTAGTTTTCTTTGTATAGGTCTTTTACATCCCTGGTTAGATTTATTCCTAAGTATTTTATTTTTTTAGGGGCTATAAATGGTATTATTTTCCTGATTTTCTTTTCATTGTTCTCTTTATTGGCATATAAGAATACAACTGATTTTTGTATGTTTATCTTGTATCCTGCCACTCTGCTGAATCTATTAATTCCAGTAGTTTTCTCGTGGAGTCTTTTGGATTTTCTATGTATAGTATCATGTCATCTGCAAATAGGGATAATTTTACTTCCAACTTACCAATTTGGATGCCCTTTATTTCTTTTTATTGCCTTATTGCTCTAGCTAGGACTTCCAGTACAATGTTAAATAGGAGTGGTGATAAAGGGCATCCTTGCCTTGTTCCTGTTCTCAAGGGGAATGTTTTCAGCCTCTCTCCATTAAGAATGATGTTGACTGTTGGTTTTGTATAGATGCCCTTTGTTATGTTGAGGAATTTACTTTCTATACCTACTTTATTGAGAGTTTTTCTCATGAATGAGTGTTGGACTTTGTTGAATGCATTTTCTGCATCAAATGAGAAGATCATGTGATTTTTTTCATTTATTTATGTGGTGAAATACCTTGACTGATTTTCTAATGTTAAACCATCCTTGAATAACTGGTATGAATCCTACTTGGTTATGGTGTATATATATATATATATATATATATATATTTTATGATGCTGAATTCTATTGGCTAGAATTTCGTTGAGTATTTTTGCATCTGTATTCATGAGAGATATTGGTCTGTAACTTTTTTTTTGTGGAGTCTTTGCCTGGTTTTGGTATCAGGGTTAGGCTGGCTTCAAAGAATGAATTCAGAAGTATCCCTCCCTTTTCTATTGTTCTGAAATAGCTTGAGTAGTACTGATGTAAGCTCTTCTCTGAATGCTTGGTAGAATTCTCCAGTGAAGCCATCTGGGCCAGGGCTTTTTTTTTTGGGGAGTTTTTTGTTTTTGTTTTTTGATAACCTTTTGAATTGCTTCTCTTGTTGTGGGTCTGTTCAGGTTTTTTATATCATTTTGTGTGGGCAGGTAGTGTTTCTAGAAATCTGTCCATTTCATCTAGGTTTTCAAATTTGTTGTTGTATAGTTTTTCATAGTATTCCGTTATGATTCTTTTTATTTCAGTTGAGCCTGTTGTAATGTCCCCCATTTCTTTTATTATTTGGGTTATTTGCATCCTCTCCTGTTTTTCTTTTGTCAATAAGGCCAGTGGTTTGTCGATTTTGTTGATCGTTTTGAAGAACCAACTTTTGGTTTTGTTGATTCTTTCTATTGTTTTTACATTCTCTATTTATTTCCTCTCTGATCTTTATTATTTCCTTTCTTCTGGTGGCTATGGGCTTCTTTTGCTGTTCTCTTTCTATTTGTTTGAATTGTGTAGCTAATGTTTTGATTTTGTCCCTTTCTTCTTTTTTGATGTGTGCATCTATTACTATAAATTGACCTCTGAGCGCTGTCTTTGCTGTATCCCAAAGGTTTTGGTATGATGTGTTTTCATTCTCATTTAATTCTAGGAATTTTTTTTCCACCTTTGATTTCTTCTTTTACCCAATGGATTTTAAGCAGGGTGTTATTTAGTTTCCATGTAAGTGATTTTTTTCCTTGGTCTTCCTGTTGTTAATGTCTACTTTGATGGTATTGTGGTCAGAGAAGATACTTTCTATTTTCTCAGTGATGTATTAACTTTATGAAATTATTATGCACACAGACATGTACTCACATGTTTACATATGCACACATGCACACACACACACACAAACCCTAGCTTGGTGAGTCACCTATGTGTCACTACAGATTCTGCCACAGTGAGATTTGTGATCTTCAGCAGACTCTTTAATTTTTTAAAATTTCTTCCACATTTTTCATCTGCTAAATGAAATATGTATATAAGCTCTTTTTTATAAGCTCAGTATTTTCAAGAGATGCAAGTTATGTCTCTTTAAGGTGGTGTTAATAGAATCCTCAACCCCACCCAGTTTCATACACTTACCCCCCAAATGCCAGTCCTCCCTTCCCTATGATAGTCCATGATAATAAGAGTATATGCTATATTTCTGATGTCTTGAGAAGGGAAAGAGAGAGAGGGAAAAACAATGGATAAGATGATGGATGTTCTTAGTTCACTTTGCCTCTTCTGGCTTCCAGTTCTAAGATTCTATTTATCAGAAATCTTTGCAAGAATTCTTTTACCTTTTTTTGCAATAAAGGGAGACCTCATTTCTTTTAAGTTTCTGCCTTGGCCTTTTGTCCTCTCCTGGGGTATTCAAGTGTGTCTGTCACTATCAAGTACAGCCAATGACAGAAGCCACTTAAGCTATAGCTATCTCATATCCACCAATAATATTTTTTAGTCAGTGGAAATGAATTTAATCAAACTAGAATCTGAGAATCTTAGACTGTTATAACCAGAATAGGAGATCTGAGACTATACAGTGAAATCGTCCCAGCTTTATGAAAAAAGAAATGAAGCTTGACACTCACTCTTACCTTCTGCCTCACTATTGATAAATATACATGCCAAGGAATCTGGGTAAATAGAGATATAGATGCCGTATGTGTGTGTGTATGCGTGCCTATATATGTGTGTAAATGCCTGGTGATCTACTTCCAAAAGATCACAACCACTGAAAACTTTTTGGAGCACAGTTCTACTCTGAAACACATGGGACCTCCATGAGTTGGTATTGACCCAATGGCAACAAAAAATAACAACAACATAAGTATATATGTGTGTGAAAACATGTATGTTTTATATGTAAGTACATGCATACATGAGACTTAGCAACATTATAAACTTTGTCTTTTTATATGATAACCTAAAGTGATAGCACTGGATGCTGAAATAATATTTAGCATTCCTCACAATTTGCAAGTTTGCTTTGGGCAAATCTGCTGCAAAAGATCTCTTTAAAGTGTTAAAAAGTAAAGATGTCACTTTGAGGACTAAGTTGTGCCTGACCCAAGCCATCATATTTCAATTGCCTCTTGTGTATGCAAAAGTTGGTTAATGACTAAGGAAGACTGAAGAAGAATTGATGCCTTTGAATTATGGTGTTGGTGAAGAGTATTGAATATACCATGGACTGCCAGAAGAACAAACAAATCTGTCTTGGAAGAAGAATAGCCAGAATGGTCCTTAGAAGCAAGGATGGTGATACTTCGCCTCACGTACTTGGACATGTTGTGAGGACCAGTCCCTGGAAAAGGACATCATGCTTGATAAAGCATAGGTCAGCCAAAAAGAAGACCCTCAATAAGATTGAGTGACACAGTGGCTGCAACAATGACCTGAAACATAACAGTGATTGTGAGGATGGTGCAGGACTAGGCAATGTTTTGCTCTGTTGTACATAGCATCGCTATGAGTTGGAACTGACCCGATGGCTCCTAACAACAACAACAACAACATTCTCCCCAAACTTAAGTTTTTTTTTTCCAGAACTTTTTGTATGTGTGTATTTAACAAAAAAAAAAAATTTTTTTTCTTTATTTAACACAAATGTTAATAATATTCTTCCAACCATCTTCCGAAAGTTTTAACCTTCTCCATCTCAAGCTCTATTGGTTGCCTATAGAGCAAAATCTGCATACATCCTCATCCCTGTCTCCTCCACAAGGCAGTATCAGGCAGGGCCTCAGAGTGTGGACTCCAGTGACAGACTGCCTGGGTTCTAATCCTGCTTTCACGACTTGCTGGCTGAGTAACTTCAGGCACATTTTAAATCTCTCATTATCTCAGCTTCTCCATCTGTAAAATGGAGATAATAAGAGTGCCTATCTTATAGGGCTGTTATGAGGGTGGAATGAGTTCATACTCATAAAGCACTTAGAACAGTGTCGGTCAATAAAATGTGAGCTCTTAACATCTGCACTGAAAGTACTTGGAGAGCAGGTTGCCCTAACACAACAGTCCTGATAATCACAATCCTAAACTGGAGAGGTGCTTCTGCAGAATGGAAAAAAAAAAAAAAATAGATGTTAGGTACAAACTCTGAGTCATGTTTCTCCTTCTCTCATATTGCACAGAAAAAACAAAACTAATCAAATAGTAACAGCACACCTGGGTTACAGTTATGTGAAATCTTCCAGGAGAAAGTACACATTTCACAACAATAAATAGGCAAACCCACTAACAAATTAATAAAATGACTAATTGTGGCTGAATAATAGTTTAAAGATGTGAAAGGGCTAAGCAATGCATGTTTATACTCAAATGCATGTATATACATTATATATATAATCTGTATATTATATATATAATAAATACAAACACGTGTGTGTGTGTTTGTATCAGTGCATTTGTGTTTGTGTGTTGATTACTTTTTAGGGTTCTTAAAATCCCCCCATATTCACAGTAGACCTTAGTATCTCCTGCACTTAGAAAAGCAACAAAAACGCAAGAAAAAGAAAAGATTCAGTTTTCTTTGTTTTTCAGCTTCAAAGCAAAGGTCCTGATATAAACTAGTGGTTTCTAAAATACAAAGCTCATCATTCAGGGAGTCCGCAAGAAGTTATTTGGGGTGCTAGAATTAAATACTAGAATTAATATTTACACTTATTTTCATTTTATCTTTAAAAATGGTTACTTTGTATGTTTTATCTGTGAAATATATAAATATTAAACACATGTATAGACATTATAAGCGAATGTACATATGTATGGTTTAATTCAATTTTTGATGTGATAAAAAAAATTTGAGACAGCTGATTCAGCAATTAGACTTGCAAGTTAGAGCAAAGAATCTATTTCTTAAGCTTGGTGGTGGATATACAATATCCATTATTTTGCTTTTCTTTATTCCGTATGATAACTGTCATTAGCTGCCCTCAGGTCAGCCCCCACCTCATGGCAACCCCATGTACAATAGAAAGAAATGCTGCCATCCCCATGGTAAGCTGCAATTCAGATTATTGTGATCCACAGTGTTTTCACTGGCTGATTTTCAAAAGTAGACCAGCAGGTCTTTCTTCCTTGTCTGTCTTAGTCTGGAAGCTCTGCTGAAGCCTGTTCAGTAACATAGCTACACACCAGCCTCCACTGACAAGCAGGAGTAAAGAAGCACCAGCAATGCTCTTGTGAGCAATTAGTTCCCAAAGACCACAGGGCTTATAATCCATATAATAGACCAGTGGTAGCTGTGCGTGAGATGCATGGGCCAGGACTCGAACCTGGATGTCTCGTATGGAAGGTGAGAATTCTACCACTGAACCAACCATGCCTTCTTTGACAGTATTTCACTCAAAAAATATAAAATGAAGAACACTCATGTTAGAAGGCACATTCCTATAAGAAATAATACTAAAGGATGTTGGTTTGGGACTTCAGCGACAGTCAGGTAACAATACAGTCCTTCCTGACTGATACTCATAAGATACCACATATGCATACTATGAGCGAGAATGGTGCAAAGTGAGAGAATGCCTGGATCATATCAACCTGCACAACCCAGAGGTCTATGAAGAAATGGATAGAATGTAGTTAATAAATATTTGAATGATGAGGACACTATTAGTCATAAGACTATAAGCTGACCCAGTACAAGAGATGGAGAGCAGAGCTGTGGATTGTGTGGCTCTCTGGGAAAGGGCCCTGTCCCCTGCCCCACCCCAGAAGGTCTAGAGTCTGGACAGTGACGTAGGCTTGGAGATCCAACCTCCATATCCCGAGAAGTACCTCAGATTTTCTCTGGGCAGGTTTGGAACAGTTTCAGTAGGATACAAATGGCCTCAAATACCTGACACAGCCCACCCAGTGTCCCACGAAACTTGGCATAGGAGAGCAATCACAATTTTTTGGAGAAAGAAAGCCATTACAGAAAAGGACTTGTGGTTAGAAAAGGTAGATGACCTACAAGCAACGCCAACCACAGACCAAATTGGTAATACAGGTTGTCTTTGTAAATGGCCGCAGGCATAGGAGACAGCAACTAGAGAAACTACAGACAAATGGGTGTAAGGGAGTACAGCAATGCTCTTGTGAGCAATCAGCTCCCAAAGACCACATGGCTTCACCATCCTTATTGTCTCAGCTCTAGAAAAAAAATACCATATTGAGTGAGTATTCCCAGCACGGAATTGAATAAGATCGCTCTCATCAGTGGAATGAGAGCGAGCTCGGGCTACAGTGTAAAGGGAGTACCAGAAAAACAGAAGCATACCATTTGGTGTATCTGAGTTTGTGGTTTGTGAAAGTAATTGTCACCCATCTACCTACTGACCTATTCCACGCATTATAATCCATATGCTTGGGAGATGGCTGCATGACGGGTGGGTAAAGTTTCCATGCATCTTTGGTAAAAAAAAAAAAATTGAATCTGACTGTTCTACCTAGTATACCCAAGAAAGTTATATTAGAAGGCAAAAATCTCTTATATATGTACCTAGATCTCTTTTTTACTTGTGTCTAAAGTCAACAGAAAAAAAAAAAAAATTCAATAGAAATTCCCCGTGTAGTGAAACAGAGGACCTGGGCAATCACTGAGAAATAGGTTAAATGTCTCTCTGTAGCTCATCTTTCTAATCATTGTATTTCCGATTCCTCCATTCCCCAAACCTTGTTTTCTAGACAGCCAGACCAATTTCTTTGTCTGAAAACCATGCCAGGCCACTCCTGTAAATTCCATTGCATTACTAAATTACAGTGAGCTAAAAAAAAAAAAAAAAAACAACTTTTTTTTTTATGGAAGGGCTCCCCCACACAAAGCTTACAAAATAGGTCCACACAATGGACTTTTTATATATACAGAGAGAACTTTCATTATTCTTTATTTTCACTTCAATAAACTCAAAAATGAAAACCAAAGATTATCTATGATCGCCTTATGATCTACAAATGTTATGATCCAGTCGTTCTTTGCAATGTTACTTTCTCCCCATCTAACTGAAAAAGCTCAGATGGCAACAGTTATTTTTTTTTTTTTTGTTTCCTTCTCACTTAGTTCAAAAATTGACAAACATTTATACTTTGAGTTAACTTTATTGTAAATTCTCTGATTGTAGTGGCTTCCCCCCGCCCCACACCCATTAACTCAATAACTCCCTAGGATGCCTCTTCTCTAAGTTGTTTTCAAGTGAATAGTTAATAAAAGTTGTTGACAGTTTGGTTCACTTGACTAAAAAATAAAGCCATTCTCTTGCAAGCAGGGAAAAGGACTCTAAGTCGTGACTTTGTCTCCAACACAAAAGCCAGTGCTCAGAAAAATATTAGCAGTTGGCGTGGAGACTACATGGATCTCATTACTATTCATTAAAAAACAAAAAAACAATGACTACTGATTTATAAAGTGTTTTCCAAAATTCAAAAAAGCAATTCATAGACAAGGTAAAAAAAATATATATATATATATGTATACGAGTTGCTACTTTTGAGTTCCTTAAGTAAAAAATCTGGATCAGTAGAGTGGAAAATTAAATTAAGAATAAAACCATAGGGCAAGCAATATATATACATATATATATTAGAATATAATGCACTGTCACTAAGTTCTAATACATCAGCCTCATTTCTTGAAGAGTAAAAACCTGGACACAGCTCCCTCAGCAAATAGAGACCTGCCATCAAGTCAATTCTGCCAACCTTTTGGTGAGCAGATGTAGCTCTTAACCACTGCGTCACCAGGGCTCCGAGGACCTCGTAGTAACCATGTGTTTTGGTGAAGGGATGGCCATCTACACGTAAGTGTGCATTAAGGTAAAATTGTCATCAACTAAATCAGGAGCTCTGATGGCATAGCGGTTAAAGAGTTTGGCTGCTAACCAAAAAGTTGGCAGTTCAAGTCCACCAGCCACTCTTTGGAAACCCCGTGGGGCAGTACTACTCTGTCCTATAGGGTCACTATGAGTCAGAATCAACTTGATGGCAATGGGTTTTTTGTGCATTTACTTTTGTTGTTTGGTATATTATCAACTGTATTTTATTAACTATATTGTATAAACTACTTTTTATCAACTTTATTATATCAACTATATCAACATATATGTTAACCATATATGTTAACCAGAATCAGGGCTTTAAAATATTTTCTTTTCTACTGTATCTTTTTTTTTTTTTTGAATTTCAAAAGAAGACTTCAAAAATACCAAGCTTACAAGTTAGCCTGGCACAGTTTCATAGATTCTAGCAGAAAATCCTTGATTCAGAATCAAAGGATTTTATTACTCACAGCAAGAGCAGTAACAATGATATCAATTTGTACCAGTTAGTTACCTGAACCCAGGTTTCCCCAGGACAACATGATGGGGGTCAGGTGGTTTGCCCATGCAGTGGATTGGGTTACAAAAGAAGAACCCCAAGTATAGGGAACCTGACTCTTTTATAATAGGCAGTAAGCATGCTGAAGGAGCTCTAGTTGCACAGTGGTTAAGCACTCATCTGCTAACCTAAAGGTTGCTGGTTCAAACCCACTAGCTGCTCCATGGGAGAATGACATGGCCATCAGCTTCCATAAAGATTTACTGCTTGGGAAACCCCATAGGGCAGATCTATTCTGTCCTACGGGACTGTTATGTGTCGGAATCATGATTGGTTATAGATTGGACCATTGTGATCCATAGGGTTCTCATTGAATGATTTTCATAAGCAGACTACCAGGCCTTTCTTCCTAGTCCATGTTAGCCCGGAAGCTCTGCTGAAACCTGTTCAGCCTCACAGCAACACACAAGCCTCCATGAGGTGCATTGGCCAAGAACCAAATCCCAGTCTCCCACATGGAAGCGGAGACTTCTACCACTGATCTACCACTGTCCCCTTACTTCATTATACTAGACTATAAACAAGCTCCCATTGGCTCAGAGGGATACATGTCTGTGTTCCAAGGCTGTTCTCTACAACAAACATCCATGAGAGTATAGTCTAGAACAAAATCAGTCAGTGCTTCTGTTTTCAAGAAGTACAAAAACACAAGAAACTCATGAAGAATTGTCTCTTAATATCTATTCATATCAATATATTAGTCCACAGATTCATTTTACTCCTTTTAATTGACAAAATAATATTTCATTGTCTAGAGCCTCAATAATATAGAATTTCTTTATTGATGTGCTTTTCTGTTTTATTTTTTGATCACTTGACATTTCGGACAATATTCTCGTAAGTACTCTTCCTTACCCATGCCTCTTTGTGAAGAAATGTGAATGCATCTGTAGGAAAAGTGGAATATTGGGTCAAAGGGTACACATATCATTACAATTTTAATAGATAGAGACAGATTTGTTTCCAAAACTATATTAAATTCGCGCCCACCTGCAACGTGTGAAGATACACTTGCCAACACAGAACCCTCAATTTTATCAAATAATCTGTGTCGATCTGAGCATTGAAAATTATATTGAGTTTTTTTCACTGACATTTAGTCAGTTATAGATGAGGTGGAGCACCTTGTCATTTTTTATACATCATTTTGGTTTCCATTTCTTAGAATTTTCTGTTTATCAATTTTGCCTATTTTTCTATGGAGTTGTTGGCCATTTCATGATCTTGACGAGCATTAGAAAGAAAAGCCAGTCTTGTCTGCCATTATATTGCAAATATTTTTCCTAGTGTGTAATGTATTTTTGACTTTGTAAAAGTTATTTTTCCATGAAAAATTTTAACTATATAGAATCAAAATTATTTATTTTTTCTTTTATACATTCTGAGTTTTGTGACATATATAAAGCTTATCATACACCTAAATCTTATATGATCAAATTTTCTCATGCTTTCTTCTTGAATGTCTGTTTTTTGCTCATAAATCTCAAATTCTTTTGGTGTAAGAAGTGAAGCGATTGTCCACATTTATTTTTTCCATATTTTTCCATATGACTAAACAGGTTTTGCAACATCATTAAAAAATGCTTTATTTGCTTCCCATTGCTTTAAAACGCCACCTTTATTAAATGTTACATTCCTGGATATGTGTATTTTTTTCAACCCTGTATACATATTTTTACACAAATAATGTGCACCTTCTAAGTTTGTTTGCCAACCTGACCCTCCCCTCTGAGATATTTTTGCAAGTGCGCTATGCTAATTTTTTTTTTTTTCTTTTACAGCAACATGTTAAAAAAAAAATTAACATAGTGGAGCTTACAAAAATACCTTGGGGAGGGAAGGTGCAGTTGGCAAACAAATATAGAAGGTGCACATTATTTTCCTAAAAATACAGTAATCCTATATTGATATCTCAGTTTATTCACGTGAGAATGCCAAGCTGTTTAAATGCTTGAGTGTAATAATGTATTTTTAAAATAG
Source organism: Elephas maximus indicus (assembly GCF_024166365.1). Classification (NCBI taxonomy): domain Eukaryota; kingdom Metazoa; phylum Chordata; class Mammalia; order Proboscidea; family Elephantidae; genus Elephas; species Elephas maximus. Next base: position 66,443,502 of record NC_064841.1, on the reverse strand, counting down.
TTTGTATTTTATATTCCTTGTTTTCAGTATTTACTTTTAGACTCATTCAATTCCAAATTGGAACCTTCTGGAAACTTTAATTTTTTTATGGAAAATTCACAGATATGTGAATAATAAATAATGCATAACATAAAAGCAGAGTCAATCTTTCAGTTTGAAAAACTGACTACTGAATTTTCTTATAACTTATAAAAATAATTTTCAGAGAGTTGTTTTGTTTTAGGTCTATAATAACACTGGCACCAAAGTTAATGATAGTTTATTTTCTTTCCATTTTTAAACCATTTTTCTTATGTTTAGTTATTTGGTTTCTGTGTGCAAAATAATATTTAAAATGGCACCAAGAATGGATATATGTTCTTATTCCTCACTTAAAGTGCATTAAACCTAACGCTGCTTTTTGGGGACCTATTTTTTTATGATACATGTTATTTTCGTATACAGAGAGTATTCACCTATTCTAATTTACTGTCATCTTTTAAGTCATAAATGGTTTTTAAATTTTATCAAATGATCTTTCAACCTTTGTAGAATGATTGCATTTTTTTTTCTATATTGGCCTATCAATATGATAAATTATATTAAACGATACTGAGATTAATCCAACTCGGCCTTCCTTGAGCTCTAGTGGAGCAGTGGTTGAGAGCTCAGCTGCTGACTGGGGGAGTTTGTGATTCGAATCACCAGCCACTCCTTGAAAACCATCTGGGACAGTTCTATTCTGTCCTGCTATGAGTCAAAATACGTTCGAAGACAACGGGTTTGGTTTTTCATTGGCATCCTTGAAAGACATCATAGGTAATGGTATAAACCGTTGCCGTGGAATCAATTCAGACGCATAGCGACCCTATAGGACAAAATAGAAGGGCCCCATAGCACTTCCAAAGAGCGATTGGTGGATTCGAACTGCAGACCTTTGGTTAGCGGCCAAGATCTCACCCAAGGTAATGATATTATATCTTTAAATACATTTTTGCTTGCAATTGCTAATGTATTATTTAATTTTTTTAATTGGGTGAGTTTCCTACGAAGTTTGATAATACTGTATTTGTCTGGATTTGGCGTCAATGTTGTGCAGATTTTAAAAATTAATTTGGAAAAATTTCCTTCTCTTTCTACATTTCAAAAGAATTTAAGAAAACAGTAGATTTATCCTCAAAAATCTTATAAAATTTATCTTTGAAACACTTCGTGTCCCTTCATAAGCATTTGGGAGTAGTGGGAGTTTAAAATAATTTAAAATTTTAACTACGGTTAATGGGCCGATTCGGAGTTTTGTGTTATCTCTTCTTGTGTTCCTACTGGGAAATATTGCCAGAAAATTATCCATTCTGTCTCGGCTTTAAACCCTGTTTGTATACAGATTATTTTATTCAATGCTATCGGACCATTTTTATGTACATAAAGCAATGTTGAGAGAAAAACTTGTCTCCTCAAATATTTTTACTAATAAACAAGAAAGAACATAAAGAAGTTAAACTTTCAGGTCATAAAAACAAGCAAAGTCAGAAAACAATTCTTAGGAAAACATAAGGAATAATTTATTAAGGATGAAAGCAGGAATTAATAAATTAGAAAATAATAACACAAAGAAGTGAGACTAATAAATCTTATAGCTAGTAAATGGAACAAATATTAGTACTATAATAAAGATAAAAAGAAGCCAGATAGATGTTCACAAAACTAGCAGGAAAATGCAAGAAAAAATAGCAACAAATTCTAAGAAAAGTAAATAAACCATTAAATAAGTACATAAAAAATATTCAGTATTTTGATTATTTTTGTAGTTTTGGTAGGTTTCAATTCTGGTTTGATTTTATTTTTGCTGGAGAATTTTAAGAGAGATTTCTTTTACCTATATTTTTATTTTGTTGTCTAGTTTGATTACGGCAGATGGATATTGGCTAAAAGCAGAGGATACCAGAAAGATGTTTACCTCTGATTTATCGACTATGCAAGGACATTCGACTGTGTGAATCATAACAAATTATGGATAACATTGCAAAGAATGGGAATTCTAGAACACTTAACTGTGCTCATGAGGAACTTGTACATAGACAAAGAGGCAGCCGTGTGAACACAACCAGGGGATACTGTGTGACTTAAAATCAGGAAAGGTGTGAGTCAGGGTTGTACCCTTTCACCATACTCATGTAATCTGTATGCTGAGCAAACAGTCCGAGAAGCTGGTCTACATGAAGAAGAACGAGGCATCAGGTTTGGAGGAAGACTCATTAACAACCTGCAATCTGCAGAAAAGGAAGAGGCCTTGAAGCACTTACTGATGAAAAACAAAGACTACAGCCTTCAGTATGGATTACGCCTCAATACAAGGAAAACAAAAATCCTCACAACTAGACCAATAAGCGACATCATCATAAATGGGGAAAAGATTGAAGTTGTCAAGGATTTCATTTTACTTGGATCCGCAATCAGCATCCATGGAAGCAGCGGTCAAGAAATCAAGCCACATACAGCAGTCCCCTCTCCTTATCCGCAGTTTTGGTTTCCAAGGTTTCAGTTACCTGTGGTCAGCTCAGTTGGAAAATATTAAATGAGTACCTTGAAGAAATCTCTTGCGGTCCTTCTCCCTCCTGCCCGGGGACCACATTCACATGCTTTTTATTATTGTATATTGTTAAAATTGTTTTATTTTATTATTAGTTATTGGTGTGGATCTCTTTCTGTGCCTAATTTATAAATTAAACTTGATCATAGGTGTGTATGCATAGGACAAAACATAGTATATATAGGGTTTGGTACTATCTGCAGTTTCAGGCATCCACAGGGGTCTTGGAAGCTATCTCCCACAGATAACGGGGAGGGGGGCTGTTGTATTGCCCTGGGTAAAACTGCTGCAAAAGACCTCTTGAACGTGTTGAAAAGCAAGGATGGCACTTGGAGGACTAAGGTGTGCTTGACCCAAGCCATGGTATTTTCAGTAGCCTCATATGCATGCGAAAGCTGGACAACGAGTACCTTTGAATTATGGTGTTGACGAAGAATATTGAATACACGTTGGACTGCCAGAAGAACAGACAAGTCTGTCTTGGAAGAAGTACAGCCAGAATGCTCCTTAGAAGTAAGGATGGTGAGACTTTGTCTCATGAACTTTGAACATGTTATCAGGAGGGACCAGTCCCTGGTGAAGGACATCATGTTTGGTAAAGTAAAAAAAAAAAAGTAGAGGGCCAGCAAAAAAGAGGAAGACCCTCACCGGGATGGACTGACACAGCGGCTGCAACAGCAATGAACTCACACATAGTAGACATTGTGAGGTTGGTGTAGGACCAGGCAGTGTTTCATTCTATTGTGCATAGTGTCGCTATGAGCTGGAAGCAACCAAACGGCACCTACCAATAACAGTTTGATCATTATTTTAATTTTAAAATTTTACAGAACTACTGATTCTACCACGTTATTTGAGAATTGGCTTTTCTTTCAAATTTTTATACTGTTGTTTTCTTACCACACTTGCTAGCATCGCCACTAAAACACCAAGTAGAGGTGGGGTTGTGAACATTCTCATCTCATTTCTGGTATGAAACAATTTTCTATTTCTTCTTGAGATAGCTTGATAAGTTATATATCTGGGAAATTAATAGGTTCATCTAAATAGTCAAGTTTGCTGGAGAAAGACTGCTCACTGTGTTTTTAAAATTACGCTGGTTTTATAAGCCACTTTTGTCTCCCAGTGTTTACTAATATCCTGAATTTTATTTTTATGATTTCTTTGCTCTTCTTAATAGCTTTATTTCATTTGCAGGTATGCATAAAAACTGTGTAACTTCATTTTCTAACTTTTAGGAAGGAATAATACTGTAAGGACTCTGTCACTCTGTCACTCAATGTTATATTGTATATTGGTATATTTTACTCAATATTATGTTTTTAAGAGTCATCCATTTTGTCACATGTATTTTATTCATTTTCACTTTTACATAAAATCACTTTGTATGATTATTTTTTAAAAAGTATTTTTTCTTCTGCTGCTGGATTTTGGGGTTGTTTCCAGTAGTTACCAATATCAAGGAGGCAACTATGAACAGCAGTAATATTCAAAATATTTGACAACTAAGAGTGACCATTCCAAAATATGCTAGCCCCTAGCTGCTTCCTGCTATGCTTTGCCACAGGCTTTAGTTGTTAGATTATGGAGATGTCCTTCCCTCAGGGAAGAGACTTCAGTAAAGACAGAAGCTGAAGGATCTTGGGAGATCTGAGGCAGCCATCTTTTTTCCAACATCTAGAGAAGTATTAAGAGGCCCTGGTGGTGCAATGATTCAGCTCTCTACTGCTAACTGGAAGGCCAGCAGTTCAAACCCACCCAGAGACTCTGAGGGAGAAAAGAACTGGAGATCTGCTTCAGTAAATGTTGCGGCTTAGGAAATCCTATGGGGCAGTTCTACTCTGACTCAATGACACACAACAGAGAAGTATTTCATGTTAACAACTCATATAACTTAATCAGTGCATACCAGATGACTATTACCCTGACTATAAGCCTTATAGGGTCACTATGAGTTGGAATTGGCTGGATGGCAATGGGTTTTTTTTGTTTTGTTTTGTTTTTAATAAACCTTATTTTTTTTATAAACCTTATTGAACATACTCAAGAATTTCTCTCCTCTGATTTATTTCTCTGTACACCATTCTATAACTAGAATGTTAGTTTAATGAAAACTAAGGTAGTCTTGTCTTGTTCACTACTATATCTCGCTGTTCATCGACGGTGCCTATCTATTACTTCCTTGACAAAAACTTTTCCTTTAGTAGTTTTTCCAGGAAGTGCTTACGTACAGTATGTTCTTTCAGTTCTTGCGTGTCTGGAAATACCATTCATTTGCTTAAATTATGAATGACAGCTGGTGTATAAATTTCCCTGGGAAAGTTGTTATGTTTGGCCTGATTCCCCCATGGGATTTTTTCTTTATCTTTCAAGTCCAAAAGCATTATCCCATTGTATTTTACTGTTGGTCGGTCTGTATTATATTCTGAAACATGTTATGCCCTTTATATAAAGTATTCATGTTTTCAGTAAATAATCTTGAATTATATCTTTGAAAATCATCCTGCTATATGTTTTCTGTTCTCTTCTCTACATAGTACACCAAGTATGTTTATATTGGATCTTCTTTCTCCTTCTTTTCTTTCTCCTTCATACACCCTTTTCTCTCTAATCATTGGTATGGCATTTGGCTATTTTTCATTTCGTTTTTCTTAACATCCTCAGCCTGCGTCTCTTGTTTCTGATTTGTCTAAGGATTTTCTGTTCTTCTTTTCTCTACATTCATTCTTGAGAAAAAACTTGAGATGGTATTTATTATTTATTTGCATTTCTCTCCCAAACACCGTCAGTCTAGTTTAACTTTTTAGAGGCAGCGCAGCATAAAGCTTAACATCAGACTCTAGAGCCCTACTACTGATGGACAAATCCTCATTATGCTATTTTGTTATGTAAACTTGAACTCAATCTGTCTATATATCTCAGAATGTCTACCCTACCCATTCAAAAAAAAAACTGTCAAGCAAATTCTGATTCAGGGAGATGCTATAAGACAGAGCAGAATTGCCCATAGTGTTTCCAAGGCTCTAATCTTAATGGAAACAGACTGCCATGTCTTTCTCTATAGAGCCACTGGTGGGTTTGAACCATTGACGTTTTAATTAACAGTCGAGCACTTAACCACTGTGCCACAAGGGCCCCTTACATCTCAGCGTTCACATCTGTCAAATGGAAACAATAATAGTATTTACATCATAGGGTTATTCTAATGATTAAATTAGGTGATAAAGTGCTTAAGATGGCATATGTCAAATAACTGCAGAGGTATTTGTTAAATTCTTAAAAATAATAATTTCTCTATGTTTTCTTATAATTTCCACATTTAAAACTTGTACCTATCCTTTGAGTTTTTATTTCCTGGAAGCATTATATCCATTAGCTGTTTATAAATAACTCTTTCTTTATAATTTCATAACATGAACAATTATACGTATTTATCAGGTCCATAGTAAGACCTTTCAAGTGAGGATTCCTTATCTGAGCTTTGTTTCGTTCATGTTCTGAGTTTTTTCTTGTTTTATTTTTTTTTTTCCCAAAGATCTCATGCTGGTTTCTTAATTATTATTCATCATTGAATGAAAGACATTTTTCCTAGACCTGTTATGTTTGAAAAAGTAACGTGGATAGAGGCCAGAGAAGTAAGCTTCCTGGTGATATTACTTTGCACACATGTGGAAATATTTTTAGTATTTATTTCCAAAGGATAACTTGATGCATAAATTTTACATGAATGTATACGTTTAATAAATGTGGTCTTAGTGTTTCTAAAATGATGGTAAGCAATTTTCATTATTTCCATCAACACTGTGAGTCAGTGGTTCTTCTTAACTTGTTATGTTTATGTTTTCATCTCTGTCTGAAATATATCCCCCCTTTTTTTTTCAACTGGGAGAAGACCCTCCTTCTGGCTCCCATTATACCATGTGCATATTCATTACTACACTAATCCATAATTATTGCTTTATATGGCTCTTTCTCCCACTAAACTCTTACTTTCTTTAAGACCAGGACTGTATCATCTTAATTTTGTACTTTGGCTCCCAGCCCATTTTCTGACACATACTAATTGCCAGAAAAAAAATCTTTTTTGAGAAATATATTTTAAAAAAATGAAGACAACTTAAAACTGCTTGCAAATCAGCACACCACTGGTAACTAGTTAAAGTAGACTATGAATTCTGTTCTCTCTACAAATCATATTTTTTCACTGTAACTTTCTTCAGTTGTATCATTATAAACTAAATGACTCAGGTCTAGGTCGAAAACCTGCTATACATACTTGAAATTATAATTATCTTTCAAATAACTCTTATTCATCCTAATACTGGTAAAATTATGGTGTATGGTTTTCATAGACATTAATAATTATAAGCTTCAATTCATGTAGGATTTAAAGCTGGGTCCAAATATAGTTTATATATATGCAACCAAAGTTTGACATAGGATTAATAAACCCTCATGAAAGTGTGGCATAGTCTTTTTCAAATAACCTTCAACTAGCCATTTGTAGATAATTATGACTAAAACTCAATTTCTCCTCACGAAAACAATCTAATAGAATGCTTCGTTTCTTTTTTAATGAAGATATAGACTGCATTTACAGCCCATTCAAAGGTTAAAAAGCCTGGTAGTTGATTATAGTAATTTGAATAGTTTGTGGTCCACATGACAGCATTAATTCTCTGAGAAAAGAGAGAAATGTTTTTTTCTTTATGTGAAACATCTGCATCTTTCAAAATTAATAGCTTTGTTTCATTGTGCTTATTGAATCAACTCAGAGTCTAGGAAATTCAGTGGGAATCACATAGCACAGTATGTTGAGTAAAATAACTCTCCCAGTCTTCAAAGTTTATACTTTTATTTTACCTGATTTTTGCCAAAGCCAGACTGTCGGCAACAGCATCCCCAAATCACCACATGTTATCAGTCCTAATGGCTGAGCTCAAAGCTCAACTTTGAAATGTCATGTTTTCCTAAAGATTAAGTTGCATATAAAATTATTTTAATAGAGTAGTAAACCTGACTTGGGGAAGAGCTAACATTGCTCTGAAAAGAAATAATTATAGTCTCGTCTTCTGATTATTTGGCAGGCAGCATCCTTTTAAATACAGGACTATCACCGTCTTCCAAATTCCCATGTTTAAGGACAAGAGAATAAACTGGGATCCAAATTGAAAATCTTCTTCAGGAAGCTAAAACACAGAACTAACCATGAGAAATATCTGCATCCTAAAAGAAGGTAAGCCTATTGTCCATGTCTGATTTATAGTCCTAAAGGCCATGTGAAAAATATTCAGCTTGAACTTTTAGTAGGATGGTTATTAGGAAAGGCTTTGAATTGGGAAATTAAAGTGTAATCTTGCAAGGAAAATGTTTTTTGTAGTTCTCTCTACCTAAGTTCCAAAGAATCAAATTGTCTTCAAAAAGCTTAAACACCGCATAAACCAGAGACTACATCAGCCTGAGACCAGAACTAGATGGTGCTCGGCTACCACCCCTGACTGCCCTGACAGGCAACACAACAGAGATTCCCTGATAGAGCAGGAGAATAGTGGGTTGCAGACCCCAAATTCTTGTAAAAAAGACCAGATTTAATGGTCTGACGGAGAGTAAAGGGACCCCAGAAGTCATGGTCCCTGGACCCTTTGTTAGCCCAAGACTGGAACCATTCCCAAAGCCAGCTCGTCAGACAGGGATTGGATTGGACAATAAAACAGAAAATGATACTAGTGAGGAGTGAGCTTCTTGGCTCAAGTAGACAGATGAGACTATGTGGGCAGCTCCTGTCTGGAGACTAGACAAGAAGGCAGAGGGGCGCAGGAGCTGGTTGAATGGACACAGGGAATACAGGAAGGAGAGGAGGAGTGTGCTGTCTCATTAGGGGGAGAGCAGCTAGGAGTACATAGCAAGTGTGTATAAGTTTTGTATGAGAGACTGACTTGATTTGTAAACTTTCACTTAAAGCACAATTAAAAAAAAAAAAAAGCTTAAACACATCCTAGGACTTTTTTGTTGCTGTCCATGGTGGTAGTGGTGGTAAAGACTGTAACAACCTGTATCAGCATGTTTTCAGCTCTGGGTGGATCTTTGGTGCTCAGGAGATCTTCAACTTATTTTAAAGGATGAGTCTGGACCTAGATAAAGGTTAGATAAAATTTTCACAGAGACAAGCTCTGAGTTGACCGACTCTAACAAGTCAAAAGAAATTCAGGAGATTTCTCTAGTCATGATTTTTTTTTAATAGTTCCAATATGCTTTGAAATTTTCAGAAGAAGGTTGCCAGGGCTTTCTTCCTAGTCTGTCTTAGACTGGAAGCTCAGCAGAAACCTGTCCACCCTGGGTGATCCTGCTGGTAGTTGAAATACCAGTGGCATAGCTTCCAGCAACACAACAACACACAAGCCACCACAGTAGGACAAAATGACAGACTGCTGGTGGGGTCCCAATCACACAGATGGGCTGTAAAAGACTGGGCACAATGTAGCTGAGTCCCAATGACAGCAGAGAAAGAAAAGACTGGTGTGATCTCTATCCAGAGTCCAGTCAGGAAAGCAGAGTCCAGTCAGGAAAGCAAAGTCCAGGTGGAGTAAAAACGATGATGATTCTGTAAAAGAAACTGCTAAATGCAAGAGGATCACTACAAATGAAGCTCCCACGTGAAAATGAAGTAACAGAATGGAGCACTGGAGTGAGGATAACCTTTGGCAAGTGCTCCATCTGCCCTTGATGTAATACCAACAGAACAACTTTCATTACATTATTTTATTTCACCCAGGATCAATTTCACAATATGGCCTCCCACCTGTAATCATAATTGCTGTTGGAAATATCACACATATGTGCAGATTGGTGTGACATGAAATCATGAATTCACAGGTTCTCAACACTGTCTGCAACAATGGGCTCAAGCATAACAACAGTTGCTAGGATGGTGCAGGACCGGGCAGTGTCTCGTTCTGTTGTACATATAGGGTCACTATGAGTCGGAACTGACTCGATGGCACTTAACAACAAGAATAAAACACTATCTACCCTTTGCTCTCAAGTCAATTCCAACTCATAATAACCCTATAGGACAGACGAGAACTGCCCCATAAGGTCTCCAGGGCTATGAATCTTTACAGAAGCAGACAGCCTCATTGTATTAGTCATCTAGTGCTGTTGTAACAGAAATACCACAAGTGGATGGTTTAACCAAGAGAAGTTTATTCTCTCACAGTCCAGTAGGCTAGAAGTCCGAATTCAGGGTGCCAGCTCTAGGCAAAGGCTTTCTCTCTCTGTTGACTCTGAAGGAAGGTCTTTGTCATTAGTCTTCCCTTGGTTTGGGAGTATCTCAGCAAAGGAACCTCAGGTCCAAAGGATACGCTCTGGTCCCAGCACTGCTTTCTTGGTGTTAAGAGGTCTCCTGTCTCTCTGCTAACTTCTCTCTTTTATAATATATCTCAAAAGAGATTGGCTTAAGACACTATCTAATCTAGTAGACCTCATCAATATAACTGCCGCTAATCTATCTCACTGGAAACCCTGGTGACATGGTGGTTAAGAGCTACGGTTGCTAACCAGAGGTCAGCAGTTGGAATCCACGAGGTGCTCCTTGGAAACCCTATGAGGCAGCCCTACTCTGTCCTTTAGGGTCACTATGAGATGGAATTTATTTGAAGGCAATGGATTTGGTTTTGGTTTGGCTAATCCATCTCATTACATGATGGTGACAGAATTTATAACACATAGGAAATCACATCAGATGACAAAATGGTAGACAATCATACAATACTGGGAATCAGGACCTAGCCAAGTTGACGGATATTTTTGGGAGATACGATTCAATCCATGACACTCATCTTTCTCCCACAGAGCAACTGGTGGGTTTAATCGATGACCTTTCAATTAGGGGCCAAGCACTTAACCACTGCACCACCAGGGCTCCTTCAACACTGTCTAATAAACCTTTATTGTCTTTTTTATTTTTTTAACTCCATACCTCTGTCACCTTTGTGACCTTTGTGAGGCTTTTCCATCCTCTTCCTAATCTTCCTTCCTTCTAGTCCTAATAGATGGCCTGGCTTTCTACTTCTTTTGACACTTATGACTGCCACTTCTCTGCACCTATGTTTCCCACGGCCTTTACATTTCAGAACATACGGTATGCACCTGTCATCGTCTTACTGGTGGTTTTTGGATCTTGGATTCCAACTTCTGTCTCCCCCTGGAACTAAGTCCACCTTTCTCCTATACTTTCAAACTCTTCTATCTTATGGTGTTTTGCCATCAACCTAAAATATGCCCAATTATTTTCTCTCTAAAAGAACAAAAGCAAATATGAAAATTAAAAGAAACAAAATTCTTTGTCATTCCTGAGATCCATGAACCTATTTCTCTTTTTATCCTTTTCTTCCTTGGGGATTTTTTGGGGGGAAATAAATAAAATAAATATGGCCTATGCCTACTGTCTGTCCATTTTCTCCACTGGTAGAGAGTTGAGCAATAGACCCCAACTCTTGCTCCCGCTACTCTACTATATGACTGTTTCTAAACTTACCAATGACATCTCTGTTGCAGACACAATAGTCTATACTTAGATAACTTGACTTTGCTGAATTTTGATTCTCATGACTGGTCATTTTTTGTTTGAATAACTATCTTTGTCTTCCCTGATAGGGAATACCCTCCTGTCTCTGATTATTTCTTCAGTATTGTCTTCAGGGCCTCTCATCTTCGACTTGGTAGGTAAGTGAAGATTTGAACAACTGGCACTTTCCTATTTCACTAAATTTAACGTTATTAATAGAATCCTTAAACTTCTTTTTTCAAGTTGTCCAAAATGGCAGTCAAATCGATTTTTTACTATAAAATATTTTATGAATCATATTAGGAATGCACTGTCCTTAACCCTTAGCCAAGATATTTGCCAAAATCTCTTATTAGGCTTGTTGTTGTTAGGTGTCCTGGAGCCAGTTCCAGCTCCTAGCAACCCTATGTACAACAGAACAAAACACTGCCCAGTCCCGTCCTAGCCTCATAATCGTTGTTATGCTTGAGCCCATTGTTGCAGCCACTGTGTCAATCCATCTCACTGAGGGTCTTCCTCTCTTTATCTGACCCTCTACTTTACCAAGTATGGTGTCCTTCTCCAGGAACTGGTCCCTCCTGATAACATATCCAAAGTAAGTAAGACAAAGTCTTGCCATTGTCTCTTCTAATGAGCATTCTGGCTATACTTCTGAAACAGATTTGTGCATTCTTCTGGCATTCCATGGTATATTCAATACTCTTTACCAACACCACAATTCAAAAGTATCAATTCTTCTTTGGTCTTCCTTACTCGTTATCCACCTTTCACATGTACACGCAGCAATTGAAAACACCATGGCTTTGGGTCAGGCGCACCTTAGTCCTTAAAGTGACATCTAATAGCGCCTTTGCTATTAGACTTGGGCTTTGGAAATTAGAATATCCAAATGCTTTTTGTGATCATTTTCTCTGGTATCTCTGAACATTGATCGCTTTACGCTGTAACTTAACTTCATACCAGATGAGTATGACAGCATAAGTAATAGGAACAAGACTTGATGTTTGGATTTACTTTTAACATCTCATCAAAAAATTGTAATCAATACTTTTAACATTTATTTAGCATCAAGCATATGGAATAAGCCAAGGTTTGAAGGACTGATGTTTCTCAACTGAATGAGTAAAACAGCAAATGCATCCATGGAAACAAGAAATCATGCAACGGTCTAAGTATGCTTCTAAAAACAGAAAGCATCTTGTGCAAGCACTGCTCAGAGCTTTGTTTTGGGACACTGCTTCAGATGCCAGGCTTGTAAAGGAGATAAGGCATTACCTGAATCAGTGACTCTGAGAGAGGAAGGAACGCTTAGTAACGTTGGGGCAATATCACAATCCGCAGTAGCCTACACTGACAGAGCTGCGTCTGTGCTCTCCCGCTGACCTCAGTTGAAAGTCAGTGTCCCTTAGAATGGCAACTGTGCAGCAAGATCACTGAAGAAACAATCAGATGACAGTACTGAAGATTAACATAATTATTATAATTAAATGTTCAGTAAATTTTCATTTTTAGTATTGTAATCCTGGATGTTTGGTCTATAATTATGGCATTCAGCTTTGGCCTCAACTTAGCCAAATGTTTATTTATTTATTTTGTGCTTTAGGTGAAAGCTTATACCTCAAGTTAATTTCTCATACAAAAATTTATACACATATTGCTTTGTGACAGTAGTTGCAATCCCTAAAATGTGACAGCATGCTCCCCTTCTCCACCCTGGGTTTCCTGTGTCCATCCAACCATCTCCTGTCCCTTCCTACCTTCTCATCCTGCCTCTGGATGGGAGCCTCCCATTTGGTCTCATGTATCTGCCTGAACTAAGAAGTACACTCTTCACAGGCATTATTTTATGTTTTATAGTCCAGTCTAATCTTTCTCTGGAGAGTGGGCTTCGGGAATGGTTTTTGTTCTGGGTTAACAGAGGATCTGGGGTCCATAGCTTCAGGGATTCCTCCAGTCTTGGTCAGACCATCAAGTCTGATTTTTTACGTGAATTTGAGTTCTGCTCCACACTTTTCTCCTGCTCCCTCAGGAATTCTCTATTGTGTCCCCTGTCAGGGAAGTCATTGGTGGTAGCTGGGCACCATCTAGTTCTTCCGGTCTCAGGCTGTTGGAGACTCTGGTTTATGTGGCCCTTTTGTCTCTTGGGCTAATATTTTCCTTGTGTCTTCGGTGTTCTTCATTCTCTTTTGCTCCAAGTGGGTTGGGACCAATTGATGCATCTTAGATGGCCATTAGTAAGCTTTTAAGACCCCAGATGCCACTCACCAAAGTGGAATGCAGAATATTTTCTTAATAAACTTTGTTATGTCAATTGACCTAGCTGAATCCTGCAACCATGGTTCCCAGACCCCAGCCTCAGCTACTCTGCCCCTCAAAGTGTTTGGTTGTGTCCAGGGAGCTTCTTAACTTTTGGTTTAGTCCAGCTTTGTTGACTTCCCCTGTATTGTATTGATTTTAACACAGTGCCGTTGGGCACATGTTACCTCAATTATCTTTACAGTTAATTTTCCTTTTAATAGGTAAAAGTTTGCTTTTAACATTAACATATTAAATGGGTTATATATTAAATCATGGAGCCCTGAAGAGTTGCTATGAGTCAGAATCGACTGGAGGACAGTGGGTTTGATTTGTTTGGTGTATATTAAATCATGCTAGTATGGAAATGAAACCTTTATTTTCTTTTCCAAAAAATCCTGTAGCAACCTAATTACATGTCTTTAAATAATCATGCAATAAAATTGGACTTCATATTAAGAGTTCTGCTTCTAGGCTCCCACAGATAGTTATAATCATCCTTATGATCTTGAAATGCTATTACTTAGATTCATTACTTTAGTCAATCTTTTCAGTTTATCAAAAAATGCTATGGTAAACAAAATATTTTTCAAGGTAATGGTTTAAAATTATTTTGCATCTGTATATTCTCACTTTATAACTTCATGTTCAGGGAAGAATTTCATTTGTTCAGCTCCTTCCTTTTATTCTCTAATTTTTAGTGCCTATAAGTGAAGAAGACTTTGCCAGGAGAAACACTGTTCAGAAAATCTTCAAAAGAGTTACCCTGTATAATCTATGGAGCTTGAAATTCTGAGAGAGAGAAAGGTTAATATGCAATTAGCATCTAAATATACCGATGCTGAATTTCAAAAATATGCATTAATATATATTTGGAAATCTGCTAAGAGATATTAAGCAGAACAATTGCCAACTTGATGATTTTTAATTTGCAATGAACAGATGCACCACTTGTCAGATAAGGTACTGAATATGTACTCTATATGTGTTCTTAAAATAGAAATTATCTTCTTAAATAATTTCTGCAAATGATTTTTTGTGCTTATTTACTTTTTTGTTGTTAAAAGTTATCCAAATCATTAAATGAACAAAAAATTAATGCCTCTTTAAATAAACAGCCTACTTTCAAGGGCTAATTAGAAAATAATAAAGTTTTTTTTTTTTTAATAGAGATGCATACCTTATTTTAAGATGTATATCTTATCCATCTAAATGATTGAGAAGAAAGTAAAAAGTAAGAAACCTTCAAAAAGGTCCAAATTTCTAAAAATAAGAAAACCTAACATCTATATTGCTTAATATATAAGGTAGATTATCAACAAAAATATGAAGTAAATGAGTCTGGCATGTTCCAGGCACCAGCAGCCCCTGTTGCTCACCACACATTAGTCTTCCGATTCTATGCAAATCTGGCCCCTGATTCTAATTTCACACCATATTGCTAAAGGCTAATTTTCATCCCTCACAGAGTAGTGCTTTAAAATAGCACAGTATCTTACCACAAAAAGTAGGAGGACCAGGATATATGCTTAACAAGTAAATAAGTGAATGAATATTAGTGAGCATCAAAAGCTTATACCAAACATCAAGCTGCAACAAGGAAGTGTTGGAAATATCAGAGCTATAAAAGCATACTACGCAAGAAGAGGCATATTTTTCCTAATCAGTGACTTTGTTAATCACATGAAGTAATATTGAAGAACTCTGCTTTGAACCAACCTGTGTAAAATTAAAAAATCAAGAATTAAAATTAAATATATAATTTACAAACTGTAGTTGAATTTAATATACCCTGCCATCATTTAAAATGTATCCCATACTCCTCCAAACATTTTGAATATCAGCAGAATTTTCTTGTCATGCATCTTCCTAGAATGAATTGGAACTCCTGTAGCAGCTCTGTTACTAAAAAAGAAAGGGGCAGAAAAGAGAGAGAGAAAAAAAGGAAGGAAGGAGGGGGGAGGGAGGGAGGTGGGGAGAGAAGGAAAGAAGGGAGGGAGGGAAGAGAAAGAGAGGAAGAGAGAGAGAGAAAGAAAGAGGAAGGAAAGAAAGAAGAAATGAACAAATATACCTCCAGGGCCCTTTCAAACTTGTGACTTTGTTTTTCTTGGTCATTTTTTACATTAGCCCGGGTCCAACAAACACCAAACAAATGTGTGGCTTGTCCTTTGAGAACTTAGGGTTGTTGATCAATCCAAGAAGAGTTAAGTAGGGACTGTTACTGCTCAGATGCAACATATTCCAAGACTGTGGTTTTGGATCAGTGACCCACCCTAAAGGGTCAGGAGCACATCAGTATAGCCAATAGGGACCTTAACTAACTTGCCAAAGAATTCCTCCACAACCTTAGTGAAATCAAGCAACACACCACGAAGAGTCTTCATGTTATGCTGATTCACAGACTAAAGACTAAACTAGACTCCATTCTCTGTAAAAAAAAAAAAAAAAAAAAAATTGTAAATTGAAAGCTATATGAGAAAATTACCAGACATACTTAAATAATTTTAAATGAAATTAAAAAATGTCACAATATGAAATAAAAGTAACCCTAATTTCTATTACAAGAAAAATGCCCAGAAAGTGCACACCAGTATTGACAAATTTTGCCTTCATCCCTGGTTTTCACATGTCCTCCACCAAAAGGGAAGGAGCAGAAACTAGGAAAGAATGGCAGAGACAATCTTGGGGGAGAATCTACCAAATCAAAATCCTATGGGTTAGTAGGGGCTTGGGGAGAAGTACATCTTGATACACGGAATCCCATTATGTTTGGCAATTAAGCAGGAAGACAATTACTAATATTCTTGCAATTGCTATTAAGAGTACGAATACTAGTAGTTATTGCTATATTATATTTTACCAAAAAAAGAACTGCAAATGCCATTTGATTTTCTAGCTATACATTGTGTTAATATTTAGGTGTTACATAGCATCTTCCTTCACTTTGTCCTTCGTTTAGTCACCGTTCTACACTAAGACTTGTTCTAGTCTAGTCTTATCATTGTAGTAAGACTTGCTTGACACAAGGAAGTATATACTTAATGCCCACCACCAGCACTTGAATCAATTTCTTTCTAGTCATTTTGATTGTCTGAAGTTTATTCTTTACTAGTTACCTCAAGAAGTGTTCCTGGGAAAAATATTACCTACATTCTTGCATACAGATAACAGTTTTTACCTTTCATATTGGAAAACCAGTTTTGTTGGAAATAAAACTCTTGGATCACTTTCTTCCTTGATTATCTTAACTATTTTTTTTTATGCCACTTTATTTTCTTCTGGAGTAAAGCATTGCTGCCAAAAATTCTGATGATAATCTAATTTTCTTTGCCTTCTAAGTCACTTATTGTTTTTCCTAGATGCCCAAAGCATTTTTTTTTTTCCTTTTCTTGAAAAATATCAATAGTTTTAGTAAAACACATCTTGATTTTGGTTGACCTGAGCCAACATCTCAGATACTTGGTATGCTATTTCAATATACAGCTTTAAACTTTTTTAGTCTTTTTTTGTTTTTTCACTTCAGAAATGTTTCATTGGATTATAGTATTCAGTATCTGTTCTGTCTGTTGGTTTGGCTTTCTTCTTCAGAGACTCTTATTACTCATATGTCAAAACTTCTAGGCTCATCTCCAGTATTTATCAGTTTGTCTTAGCTCTTTCTTCATTAACTTCCTTTTCAAAATTTTCCTACTTTTCACCTGTGGGTTCTCCATGGTATTATTACCCATATTTTCATTTGCTCTTGCAATGCTTCTACTTCAGCCTTCATTTCTGAAATGACCGTTTCTTTCATTTCTAGTCTCTATGTTCTAACACCTAATTCCTGATTTTTTTCTAATTTGGTTTCCTGATGTTATTCCATGACTTGCATTACTTCTTTAATGGCTTTCTAACCTTCAGATGATAGAGATAGATAGTTTTGAAATAGAAGGCTAAAGTTTTGGTGTGTTTGTGTCATAGTGGTTAAAACACTCCGCTGCTAACCAGAAGCTCAGCAATTAACACACTAGCTGATCTGCGGGAGAAAGACGTGGCAGCCTGCTCCTGCAAAGACTACAGCCTGGAACACCCTATTGGGGCTCTGTCCTATAGAGTCACTATAAGTTGGAAATACTTGAAGACAGTGGGTTTAGGGGCATTGTTTGCCTCCTTATTCTCTCATCATATAAAACCTCACTGTGAGATTTGACCTCAATATTTTTCTACTGTTTATTTTTATAGAAAATTTGTTTCTCAGGGTATCTTTTCTACCTTTAAAGAGCTTCCTTTTCTGCTGTTTTCATTTTTGAGAACTACTTAATGGTATTAGAGAATGATCATGATATAAATTTAATATCTAAAAATCAACAAATCACTTCTAAACAAACCAGCGGCCAAAATAAGAAACCTCAAAGAAATTAGACGCTATTTTAAGATGGATTATAATAAAAACACACAGAAGGGAATTCTAAAATCAACAATCTAACACTTAACCTTAGGCAACTAGAAAAAGAAGAGCACAAAGTAGGGATCATGAAGATATTAATAAATAAAAAGGCTGGAATTAATGAAATAAAACAAACCATAGCAAAAATGAATAAAATCAAAAGCTGGTTCTTTGGAAAAATCAATAAAATTTATAAACAACAATGTACATGGATGAAGAAAATAGAGAGAATACAGCAATTACCAATCTCAAGAATTCCGGTGGGCGCCACTGCAGATGCCTCAGATACTAAAAGGACAGTAAGACAATAGGATGAACAATCAGTGCCAATAATTTAAAATGTAAATGGATATGCTTGTTAGAAGACAGAAATTATAAGAAACTGACAAAGGAAGAAATAAAAAATCATAGTAACCCTTCATCTGATAAAGATATTGAATTTTTAATTAAAATCTTCTCCCAAAACAAAATGAAGAACACCAGGACCAAATAGCTTCACTGATGAATTCTATTAAAGATTTAAAAAATAAATAAGAATCCTCAACTCACTCTTGCTGATGATAGAGGAGGAAAGAATACTTAACAACTCGTTTTACAAGGTTAGTAACACTGAGGCCAATGTAAAAGATGCTACATGCAAAGAAAACTACTCCATGAAAAAATTAGAAAACCGAATCTATGCTTAAAAAAATAATATCATGACCAACTGAGGTTTATCAGAAAGGAAATTGATTTTAAAACTCTTCGTGGATGATGAGGAAATTTTACTTTAGACTGGGTATTAGATGATATTAGGAAATTTTTGTCATTGTTTCTCAGGTAAGGGTATGGTATCATGATATTATAAGAGAATGCTGTTTTTTTAGTAGACGCAAATGGAGGTATTTAGGGGTAGAGTGACATGATGTCTGAAACTTACCTTCAAATGATTCAGAAAAAATATATATAGATGACAGGTAGATAAGTAGATATAATTACAATAGGAAAATGCTAACAATTGTTGAATTTAGGGACTTAATAAATTCTGTCTATTGTACTTTTTAATGTTCTGTATATTTTAAATTTTTTATAATAAAAAGTTGAAAATATCACTAGGAGCACAGGTTCAGGGAAAACAGAAATGAAATAACATAAAATATAATTTTAAAAAGGAGAAGTATAAAAAAATCAAAGGAAAATGGCTAAGAGGACACTTGGAGTTGCTGAAGAAGACAGCCACAATAGAACATAAATATTTAAGCAATAATTCAAGAAAATTTTGGAATTAAGATTTTGAAAACAGACACCATACACTTGAGAAAACTGATCCATAATGGTCAGCACTAATATATCCTGAAAAATTATTGGGATTAAAAATAAATGTAGGTTCTTTGGGCATTCAGTCAAAATGACCAAGTTAACTTAGGAGGAAAAGAAAATCAGGTAGACCTTCAACTTCTTAACAGCAACATTCAATGTCAGAAAAGAGTAGAGCAACACATACAAGATACTCAAGGAAAGAGTGTGTAAGCCAAGTATAATACAAGTATAAAGGCAACAGACAATGATTGGGGCTACACAATAATACTAAGATTATCACTAATATTAACTCCTCCTGAAGCTGATGGACTTTATCCAGCAAAGTGTTGATTGGGGAAGCTTCAGCCAGTGGACCAATGGTGTTTTTTGTGATTTCTTTTGGCTCTCTCTTGGCACCATGTTTCCTTCCGAGCTTTCCATTGTGACCTGTTAGCAAGCATCCCATCCCAGATGTCACATTTCTCCTGGTTTCCCTCTTGGACAAATATGCCAGCTTCTGCAGTCCTTTTCACTCATCTGTCTTAGATTCTAAACCGTTCACAACATCAGGAGCTTGCTCCAGTGCTTACAAAGACCAGGAGATGTTTTGATAACCCATGGCATTCAGGTTCTACAGATTCAAAGAAATATGACTCCTACACTGATTGTCTAGATTTCAAAATGAAAAGAACCCCAGAAGCTATCCTTTTGCTCCATAGGGCTTGTCAAAACAGTTTCAAACGAAATGTTTGTGTTTGAAGGAAGGGCAGTCCAAAGCCAAGTGAGGCAGGCCACTTGATATGGATCAATTAAAATAAGGATGATATTTTTTAAAGAGTAAAAATAAACTATCACATCAGAAATACACACACACACACGTACGTACACACACAAATGAAAGCATAATATTCATAATTGATACAGATTTGGAAAAAAATACAGAGAAGGTAGTCTTAACATATTGTATTAGTCAGGTTCTCCAGAGAAGAAGAACTAAGAATATAAAGATAGAGATAAAAGATAGATCAATTTTAAGGAACTGGCTCACACAGTTGTGGAGGCTGGCAAGTCCAGAATCTGTAGGTGTCAGGATGGAAACTGACATTCTTTTTTCCAAAATCTGTAGGCCAGGTGGTGACCTGGAAACTCCTGCAAGATATTTATGTTACAGTCTTGAAGCAGAATCTTTCTTTCTCAGGAAGACCTCCAATTCTGTTCTTAAGGCCCTTGGGTGATTGGATGAGGCCCATCCACAATATGGAAGGTAATCTGCTCTATTCAAGGTCAACTGATTTAAATGTTAATCTCATGTAAATACCTTCACAGTAACATCTAAAATAGTGTTTGGCCGAACAACTGGGCACCAGAATATAGACCAAAAAAAATAGACAAGATGACATAAAATTAACCCTCACAACACACCATATATCAAAATATAAAGCTATATAAACAATAAAAAAAAAAAAAAGCTGTGTTCATTGGCAAAAGAATGGACAAGTAGACCTATGAAACAGAGAGGAGTCCAAAAAAAGGACCCACATGTAAATGTGAATTTACCGTATGATAAGGATATCATTCCAAATTAGAGCAGACGGATAAGATCCTTATTACATTCTGGAGAAAAATTAGGTTATATATCCACCTCACACATTTTTTTTTTCTTTTTAATTGTATTGTGCTTTAGGTGAAAGCTTACAGCTCAACTTAGTTTCCCATTCAAAAATTTACATACATATTGTTTTGTGACATTGGTTGCAATCCCCACAATGTGACAGCGCTCTTCCCCTTTCCACCCCCCTTTCCCAGGGTCCATTCATCCAGTTCCTGTCTATTCCTGCCTTCTCATCTCCCTTTTGGGCAGGAGTTCCCCATTTGGTCTTATAATATATTTGGTGGAAAAAAGAAGTACTTTCCTCATGTGTGTCATTGTTTGTTTCATAGACCTGTCTAAAATTTGTCTGAAAAGTGGGCTTTGAGAGTGGTTTCAGTTCTGGGTTAGCAGAGTGTCTGGGGGCCATAGCCTCTGGGTTCTTCCAGTCTCACACATTTCATAAGGTAAAAAATTCTTATAAATTAATAATGCCAATTTTAAGAGCACAGTGGGCAATGGGTATGAATAGGCAATAAACAGGTGGAAAAACACTTTACTTCATCTCTACTGCATTAATATTAGGTGAAATGAAAATAAAACAGCTGGGTATCATTTTTAAATATAAAGTTACCAAAATTTTTTAAGTTCAATAACTTCAAGATTTGGTGAGAGTTTGGAAAAATGAGTACTTTTATACACTGATGGCGACTGTCAAATTGATATTAGTACTTTGGAGGGCAATTTAACGAAGTATTTCAAAATTTAGATGGATTCTATTCCTTGATATCCTTGAGAAATACTGCCCTAAATGCACAGAGAAGTACCTATAAATCATGTATAAGGATGTCGATTGTATGACAAACTATATTCTCAATAATAAATACACACAGGTTTTTTTTTTAACTTTATATGCCACAAAATATAACAAAGTCATCCTTTAACCTACCACATATAATACTTAACCAAGTTCTTTTAGATCTCCCTTCAAAATATGTCCCAAATCTATTTACTTTTCAACTTTCCCATGACTACCTTTGTCATTCCTTCCTCTATCATCTCTCCTGTTAATCATTTCAACAGTCCCCCAAATAACCAGTTGCCATCAAGTCAATTCCAATTCATGGAGACCCTGTGTGTGTCAGAGTAGAACTGTACTCCATAGGGTTTTCAATTGCTGATTTTTTGGAAGTAGATCACGGAGCTTTTCTTTGGAGGCATCTTTGGGTGAATGTGGACCTCCAACTTTTGATTAGCAGCCAACCATGTGAACCATTTGCACCACCCACGGACTTTGCCCCTCAAATAGTCTCCTTTCATCCTCCTCTCTCACCTCACAGAATCCACTCTCTATACAGAAGCCAAACTGATAGCTTTAAAACAAATCAGATTACATTATAACACACTCTTGCCTAAAAATCTTTTAATGGCCTTCCATTATTCTTCCATTATTATATAGGGTCGCCATGAGTTCAAGTCTAATAAGGTGGGCAGGAAAGAGGTTAAAAAAAAAAAAAAAAGGAGCTTAAGAAAATATAGGTTTGAAGCAATTTCATTTTAATTACAATGAGTAGATGATCCTAACTGACTTTCATATGATACCTGTATTTTTCCCCAACAAAATAAAACCAAAAAATGGATTTAACCAATTATAATGAATAACCAATTAAGCATTATGAACAATGCTTGAATGAAAGGGAATCAAAACCAAACAATAAAAATTTATTAACCAGAACAGTACTATTATAAAGAAGATTGTCACATAATGTATCACTATTTCTAAGGAGCTTGGTGGCACAGTGGTTAAATGCTCAGCTGCTAACTGAAAGATAGGTGGTTCAAACCCACTCGATGCTCCACAAGAGAAAAGACCTGGAGATCTGCTCCCTTAAAAATTGTTGTTGTTGTTGTGTGCTGTCGAGTCGATTTTGACTCACACGGCCTAGGAAACCCTATGAGACACTTCTACTCTGTCCTGTAGGGTCTCTACAAAACAGAATCAAATCAACAATGACATCAGTCATTCTAGTCTCAAAATGTGACATCCTAATGTTGAACATAAAGTTTATATATGAACGTATTTCAGCTCAATAACAGGAGAAGCTTTCTTGTAGCCAAAATGGTTAACAATGTATTGGGCACTCTATGCAGAAAGCTTTAATTCTCTATTATCAGAGGTATTCAGGAGAGATTGAAAAACCACTTTAAAAAGAAATTGCAGTGAAATTCTAGTTACAGGTAAATCCATTCATTCATTCTTTAACTCAACAAATAAATGGGGTACCTAGTCTGTGCCAAGGATTGTGTTAGCTACTATGAAAGCAGTGATGAGCCCAACAGTTGTGATTCCTGTCTTCATACTTATCTCTAGTAGGGGGGACAGATATTAACCAAATAATTCCACACAAAAAATGTCAACTCATGATAACTATATAAAAAAAAGTCAGTTGGCCTAATGATCATCAATATCCTTTCCAAACACGAGTTGGTTTTATTTCATTTTTTGACCGTTCTTGCTCTAGTTATCAACTACTGTTGTCACAGTTTAAGTTTTTTATCCAAGAATAACTTCAAAAAGGGAGAGTAAGAATACACTCAGTTTTGCAATCTCTTTCTCACATACACATGAAGAATTGCATTCTTTTCTTTATTAAGTAAGTCATGATTGGGCAATATGAAATGTTTAAATATAATATGAAGCCTACCCTTGAAAGTATTGTCATTTGAAAGATGGACTACACTTCTAATTGGCAGAATTTCTATCATGGGAGCAATTATCCCTTCTATAAAACTTCTTCAGAACATGTTGTTTATTCCATAGTGTAGAGCAGAACAGGAGGAGAATAAATAAATAAATGAAATGAGATATATGTTTTCATAATCTCATTAGGAAGGCATAGATTAATCACACTGAACTTCAGTAAAAATTGTTCACTCTCTCTTGGCCACATGAGACCAGAGAGTGACAACTCATTTGGCCATAGACCATAATTCCTTCAACAATCACATTTTGCCACATCCAGCGCAACAGACTTGGTTCGAAAAGCAATGAGTAAAGCACTTGGGGAAGTTTATCATGGTCCACGCAGCAATTGCTCATCAAAGTGTGGAATGGCTGGCCTTCCCACAAGCTGGTCCTGAATCACAGGAAGTGATACACACTGGTTCTGGAGCAGAACTGAGCGTTACTATGATGGAGCAAGACCTGAGCTTATGACTTCATTCTCTCTTAGAGTCACTGACCTAACAACTGTCTGGTGGTCAGCCATTTTAACCACAAAGTATTTTCAAGAGAATAAAAATAAGCAGAGCCAAACGTGAGCAACACACACTCCTCTAGTGAATGGGCAAAGTGTTTAGTTTGTGTCATTTTGGAAGTCACCTGTATTAATAATAAACCCCGTCAAAAAACAAAACCTGTTGCCATCCAGTTGTTTCTGACTCATGACAACCCCATGTATTACAGAGTAGGGCTGCTCCGTAGGGCTTTCTTCTTTAGAGAAGCAGATCACCAGGCTTTTCTTCCAGAGCTGCTGGGTGGGTTCAAACCACCAATCTTTAGGTTGGTAGTCAAGTGCAAACCATTTGTGCCACCCAGGGACCCTGCTTTAATAACAAGTCTACGGTTTTCTAACATGAAAAACAGTCTTGGATTACCATTAATACACAGCAGAAGATTCACTATTAATAAAGGTGCACAGTATTTTTGTCAAAATGTGCTATCTAGATAGTAAAACCTCATTAATTTGACATTCAGTTAGCAAAAACACTTTCGGCTTCCAATACAGTGGGTGGTAAGCTGCGTGCTCCAGGACACCTTCTATGCCAACTTCACTGGCCAAAAATGCAGAGAATCAAGCTTTCACAAAAAAGACCTGAAATGGTTTGCCAAAGAGAGGAAGTCATGGGCAGAATGAAAAGAGCTACTTTGTTCGCTATCCAGCCCTGGCCTTCTCTTCTTATAAACAGGTAATTTTGGGTCATTCACTTTCCTAAGAAATCAAGTTCTTAAAAATCAATTTCCTAAGAAATCTTGGATCCAGGACCAAGTATTTATTTCAAAGACAAAGCTAAGATGTGTAATAACTTTCATTCGATAGAACAGGTATGTTCTAGGAAAGGTGGCTAAAGAGTACTCACTCTTCAAAGCAGCATTCTTTCCATTTAATTTACATTTTGAATTTGCCCAAAAGGAAGAAAAATATCTGAGGTGAAATCTCCGGATGAGAAAGGAATGTGCATTAGAGAAATCTAGAAATGTCTGCCCGCTGGCACAATTTTGACTGCTGGCAGCTGGATACCAACGAATATCTTTCCCTTTGAAGACATTGCTTCATTTTCCTAACTCTAAGACTTTATGCCTTGAACACTCTTTACTCTTGCTCTTTGGCACTTGTCTGCCTAGATTTCAAAAAAAAAAAAAAGGAAAGACCTCCTTTATCCAGGTGTATCCTGTGTCCAGGTCCTCAAATCTGGCTTTTCACTATTTTTATAAAATGTAAGCACTCTGAGTGCAAGGAACCTGACCTGTTCCTGGCAACTTGTTCCCTGTGTCAATGGGACATAGTCAGTACTATGACGTAGGGCCATTAACCAGTAACCACAGTGTGCAAGGGTTGTATTAAGCAAGGTATGCACAAACTTAATTGTGTTTACTTGCTTATCTATGGTGAGCAATTTCACATGGGTTTCACCACATCTTTGACGTGACAGGGGACAGGTGAACTTGTGACTACAGATTGGTGGGAAGGCAGAATTGGGCCCATGTACTCCTCGCTTATTGGGTAATTCAGCCCTGCTACCACATAGTTGATATTGACTGAATAAACCTCTGTTGCTATCTGACTTAAGGACCTCATCACCTTTTACTGTTGTTGCTGCTGCTGCTGCTCTAAAAGCTGGTTGACTGGTCTCCCTGGTCTTACTCTCTCTGCCTCCCATAAAGCAGTTGTTGGTGTTAATCTTCCTAACTCATCATGCTGATCAAGTTATATCATGGCTCAGAAGGCACCAAAGACTTCTCAGTGCTGAACTCAAATTCCTCCATGATATGTGATATGTGTTAGAAATAAGAGAAATCATAAACTCCAGTGCCGGGGCAAGGGAGAAGGGAGGTAAATTGGATGGAATAGCAGGAGGATCTTTTTTATGTTTGCGTGTGTGTGTGTGTGTGTGTGGTTTGCCAGCTGTAAAGTAAAGGAAACTAATATAGAGGATTGATATAATCAGGACAATGTTTTGGTTGTGATCTTGCTCAGTGGTTGATTATCCAATAGGCAAGATAAGCACTGTACTTACCCTGCTTACCAGATCATCTCTAGTGAACAATTTCACATTTTTTTCACCACATCAAAGACTCTGCTTCTGGGTACAGCTGGCATCTGTCTTTCTCCCAACACCATAGCACCTTCCTACAGAATCCAATTTTTGACAGGGGCAGATGACCCAGTAAGCAAGGTAAGCACAAGCTTCACCACATGGGCTTCACCGCATCAAAAATTGTTCGCTACAGATGATCTGGTAAGCAAAGCAAGCACCACGCTTACCTTGCCTATTGGATCATTGGCCCCTGATCTTGCTTGATTAATGTATTAGCAAAAGGGATAAAGATGCTCTCCTGTGTTCCCCTGGAGATCAGGAGAAGGAAGAAGAAGGCCTTCTTGATGCTGTCCTGGGTCGAGGATCAACCAGCCTTTTTCAAGGTCTTCTCATTTGGCTCTGAGGCTCTACTACATCATCTGCCTCCCACCCTGTGCTCCTCTGACTTCATTTTCTAATAGTCTCCTCCTCACTCACTCCATTCCAGCTACACTGGTCTCTGTATTGTTCCTGGAATACAAGGGCAACATCTTTTGCATCTGCAGTTCCTTCCATTTAAAAGCTCTTCTACCAGTTATCCATGTCTTTGATGTCTTCACTCAAGTGCTACCTTCTCAGTGGGCCTTCCTGGCCACCTGTTTAAAGTTACAGCTCTCCCCAACTCAATAATCGCTAGCCTTCTTCCCCACCTAATTATTCAGCAGTATTTATCACCATCTAACATTCTTTCTCAATTCTTTTCTTGCTATTGTCTGTTTCCCATAATAGAATGAAATTGCACGAGAACTTTTTTTTTTTTTTCAATCAGTCTTATGTGCTGCTATATCCCCAGCTTCTAGAACAGTACCTGGAAATGAATGAATAAATGACATCATGATTGAGTGAATGGATGAGCGCTAACTTCCCAATAGTATCTCAGTCTCTATGTCACCAAACACAGCTCCTATATTAGCAAAGCTCTGTTCTAATGAGTCTACCCAAAGTTTGTAAACATGCCACACATTTTTCCATTCCAGTATCTTTTATCATCCTTTATTTGGTTGTCCTTTCTTATTTTTTTGTTTGTCAAAATCCTGTCTTTGAAATGGCATTCTGATTTAAGGCAGGAGTTCGCCGCCAAAGGATTATGCCGTAGAAGTTTTAAAATAAATGCGTTGACCACCTCCTCTTTCTACTCTTCACCGCTTCCCTCCCAAGCCCTCACCACCAATGTGTTTGCTTGGCCACAAACATGCTGCCTTCCCTTCCCCATCCCTGTGCTTTTGTGACTTACCCAACAGTCCTCTCGCTTCACTCTTCTTGCTTTGGCGTCTAGCAAATCACTTGCATTCTTAGTTTAAACTTGCTCATTTTTCCTGCCATTTGCTAAATCCGTTGGTTCCAGCCAGCCTGCCATGCGGTGTCTCTCATATCCTGCTAGCATTCCCCATGGAACCATAGAATGTCCTGAGCAGAAGAGTGGCTATCCTTTAAGAATATAATCACCAGTCATCTCCCCCAAGTAGCTATGAAAATAGTGGAAGACGGAAGTTGATACATGATGTGGCAAAAGAGAAATAGGCATTTTCCTTGCCAAAATGTTGCTTCTTTAATTTTTATACCCTAAAACATCTGATTTCCTCTCCCCGCTTGTGACTACCGCAACCATATGAGGGACTTGGGCTAAAACATTCAAATTGCAATATTAAGCAAAAAATGCTGCCCTCTAAAAAGCACTGCTAATGGTTGTTAAAAATGGAAAGCACAACACTGAAAAATAATTTCATCCTGAGCTTTGATCATACTAAACCACCGACAGGCTGATTCTAATCTATTACTGAGATAGCTCATACCGACCGGTTCTAAGGAAGTCCACAAACATTACATTTTCCATAAAATCTGCAAGTTCTTTCATATTATTTTTTGAGAGGCAATATGACAGTGCAGAAACAGAAGTAGACAGAATTAGAAACATGAATGTGAGTGTAAATTCTATAGTATTGGCAGCAAATTCCTTTGTCTCTAGATTTTTCTTTATCTCTACTAATATAAGCTTAATATTTCAACTCCTGCCTTAAAAAACACATACATACTCATACATGGGAAATTGCTCCATAGTAATAAACTACTGTATATGTACATGGCATTAGTAACACCACGTGGTACATTAACAAATAAACACATGACAACACATCAGGCTGTGATCTAGAAATGAGGGCCTCCTTTCATCCTATTTGCTAAGTGGACAAACCACCACCATCATCATCACCAACCATGACCATAATCACATCGTCATCAACAGTTTATTATTTAATTCTGGAATTCTACTAGATGATTTACATAGGCTGTCTCCTCGCTTATCTTCAGAATTATCGTATCAAAACCATTATTGGGAAAGAAAAACTCAATTTTTTACCCAGATAAATATTAGGAATTGAACTTTAGTTCATTTAAACCCAGATCTCACATTCTTTCCCTTTACCCAAAAAAAAAAAAAAAGGAAAGGTTAGCCTGAACTGTTCACAGTAGCCACTAGCTACATGTGATGGTTTAAATTTAAATAAATTAAAATGAAATAAAATTTAAACTTCATTTCCTCCTTTGCACTAGACACATGTCTAATGCTCCTTAAGCTGCCATAGTGGATGGTGCTGACAAAGAATATTTCCATCACGGCATACAGTTCTTTTGGGCACCACTGGGTTAGACCATGGGGCCTTTAGCACAGTACCCTGTATCACTTGACACGGATATCAGGAAACTTTTTGTGGAATCCTAGGTACCATCTATCACATTACCCTCAAAAGGTTTATTTCCCAAATATTCCCAAGCTCCCTTTAACATCCATTATGAATTTGGACATAATTATTTTTAGTGCATGCCATTAATTTTATTTTCTAAGTTTACTACCAGTTACAAAAAGAGTATTTTAGTGTGTCTGTGTTGGGGGGGGAGAAGTGTGTAATATTTACAATAATCATTATCAAACATCAAGAACTGTCTTGAATTTTCATACATAGCAAGTCCTAACTGCCACTAACTAGCTGGGTCGACTTGGACAAGTGATTTGAGCAGCTTCCTCATCTGTAGAATAGAGACAGAGAAGCAAATACCCCATGAGGTTATCAGATTAACCAGACAATGCTAAAAAAAAAAAAAAAAACCAAACCCAGTGCCGTTGAGTCGATTCCAACTCATAGAGACTCTATAGGACAGAGTAGAACTTCCCCATAGAGTTTCCAAGGAGTGCCTGGCAGATTCGAACTTCCGACCCTTTGGTTAGCAGCTGTAGCACTTAACCACTACGCCACCAGGGTTTCCAAGACAATGCTAGTAAAGTACTAATGCTTGTAAGGTGTCTTACACATAATAAGCAAACCATGAATGTACATTATTGTTTTAATAATAGTACTGTAAACAACTATTATTATTTGACTTTGACTTTGTAAGCTAAAATCATATTTTCTTAAGCCCAAATCTACACAGACCTGGAGGATCTCTGTCTGAGTTAGACAAGCCGAGCAGTTGTACTCAGTAAAGGAACTAATCAATAAACTATTCTTGTCCCTTCAAATCGGCTTCTAATGTTCATGGAAATGAAATAATTAACCCAAATCAATAACCAAGAAGTGGCTCTGAATGACAGGAGAGGAAGCGCTAACAGGATTAACACAATTCTGCCATGTCACACTGGATGGAACACCAGTTGATATAATTTTTTTTCCCAACTGATGTAATTTTAAAGGTGATTCATACTGCTTAGACAGATGACAAATGCACCTGAGGACGACAAAGACAAATTAGATTCACCCATCAGAACAATTTAGAGTTTAACATTTATGATAATACACTTTAATCAAATGATCTTATGCTCAAAGGGTCACTTCAAGTCAAGAGGCATAATTCTGCTTCCCTATAAACAAAAAAGGAATGTATTGACTTCCTAAAAAAAAAAGGAGACTTTGGGTTTGTTGACTAGAAACCTCAGTTTGAGGACTGATTTCTTTCTAAAATTTTCCTTGCACATCACACTAAGTCTCTTAGAAACAGTGAACACATGGCTATTCTTCCCAGTGTGGGAAAGGTCAGAGAAAAGAAGATGTTGAGTGGCAGTCTTCTGTAAAGACTTCTGTTTTGGAAACCCTATGGAGCAGTTCTACTCTGTCTTATAGGGTCACTACGAGTCAGAATCAACTTGGCAACAATGATTCAGGTAATTGTAATAGGTAGCCAAGACTGAGAACCAATACTCTAAGATAAAGTTTATATTTTGTTATTTTTTCCAAGACTAAAAAAGAGTTCTCAAAATCCTGAGAGTGGGGGCAGGGGAGAAGATATGGATTAAGAGTTTGAGAAAGCAAGGTCTCTGGGTACCATTAGTGGCTTTAGGGACAGATAGAGGTTTCAAGAGCTAGGTGATGCAAGTTCTCTCCATGGCCACTGTCTCTCTGTGGTGGGAATTCAGTTCTTGGTCTTTTGCCTGAAATGTAAATATCAAGTATTGCTAGGCACAGAAAGAGACAAGACAAGATTGGCATATCCTCAAGTAGTTTCTTTCTTCTCATACCCAGGACTAGTGAGGAGAAAAGCCACATTTCTCCCTGGTGACCAACCAGGTTTAATGTCACCTTGGCTTTAAGAATATTGGCCTTATGAGCCTTTGCAAATAAACGTCAGGAGAAGCTTTTGAGCCAAAGTTTATTTTATGCCAGTTTCACTTCACATAGGCTAGATAGGGAAAAACTTTCTTTCTAAATGGTAAGTGCATACAATTTGAATAGTATCTAAATATACTGAATTTCAGAATTGAAGAAATTAATCAAGAAGCCCAGGATTCTAAGTAACTTTTTGTTAAATTCTTTGAGCCTATTAATTAAAATATTTCCCACTATTTTTATACTGAAATAGTATAAACCTAGAAAGAGTATGACAATTGGCAAAGACATTCTGAAAATAAATTTATCTAACCCAGAAATTTTTCTTGATTTTTAATTCACAGATTTCCATGAGAAACATAAAATATATTCCAATTAGTTTATGGTCTCTATTGATACACTTGTTTTTTATATTGATACACAGTTGCTATCAAAAAAAATTTTTTTTAAACCTTGTCATTTGTTTGCACATATTTTGCACTAGAGTTTAGGGGTGATCCTAAAATGCAATTAATTACTAATTGCAATATCTATGGATTACCCTGAGCAGAAACGGAGAGCAAATGCCTTATGGGCATCGTCAAATCAGAACTTGAGTGAATCATGGGTACTAGGTGAACCTGATCTGTTACTATGTGGTTCTGAATACGAAGAACTTTAAAGGATATAAAAACATATAACTTCTCACATTGATAAGGCAATTGTAACTCATAGAAATAAATTCTAAAATGTTAACATTGTGGAATTTCAAAGTGTGCCTAACAAAAAGGTTTTCATATTTTTAAATTATACAAGGAATGGCCATCATGCCCTCTCTACCAGGAATAGACTCGTTTGTTTTGTTCACTCGGAACTATACAGATTCCACACAAATAAGAGAGGCCACTTGAAAGTTATTTTATTTGCTCATGATCAGGGTCAAGTTTGGTCATAGAGGCCTCCTCCTCCTGCCCGGCCTCCAATTTACATGAACTGCCGAACAGATTTTATACTCTGATAGTTTTATTCCAGTGTTTCACTTCAGGCATTGTCTTAGTTAACTAGTGCTGCTATAATAGAAATACCAGAAGTGGATGGCTTCAACAAAGAGAAATTTATTATCTCCAAATTCAGGGTGCCAGCTCCAGGGGAAAGCTTTGTGTCTCTATCGATTCTGGAGCAAGGTCCTAGTCATCAACTTTCCCTTGGTCTGGGAGCTTCTTCACACAGGAACCCCAGGTCCAAATGAGACTCTCTGCTCCCGGTGCTGCTCTCTTGGCGGTATGAGGTCCCCACGTCTCTCTGCTTGCTTCTCTCTTTTATATGTCAAAAAAGATTGGCTTAAGACACAGTCTAATCTTGTAGATCTCATCAACATAACTGCTGCTAATTCAGCTCATTAACATCACAGTGACAGGATTTACAACACATAGGAAAATCACATCAGATGACAAAATGGTGGACAGCCACACAATACTAGGAGTCATGGCCTAGCCAAGTTAACACATATTTTGGGGGGACACAATTTAATCCACAACAGACGTGGTAATCTAAGCCTAAAACTCAGAGTGATTTTTAATTAACATTGTCTTATGGAGATGCCATAACCCTTGGGATCAAGTAGGATTCAAACGGAGAGAGCTTGCATTGAGAAATATAATTTTAAAAGCACATGTCAAAAAAGAATTCATAATGTTGCTTTAAATCTATTTCAATAAATACAAGATAAATCAAATGTAGCTCTATTTTTACTCACTTTTTCTAAGAGAAGGCACAATGATTCTTAGACCAGAAGAACATAATGGATAAAAAGGGGAACAGATTGTTTTATTTTCTTCTGTAACACAATATTTCAGTCTTACAGTCAAAAAGACAGCATCTAGGTGTGGGTGGTATAATTGAGTTAATCACTCCCTCCATGTTGTTATTCTCTTTGATGCACATTTAAGTGCAGAGAGAGTAAGTAATGAATTCTAAATTTAAAAAAAGTAATCGAAACAGGTAGAATGGTTAAACACCATTTTCCGTTACTGCTGATAAACGAGTTATGATTTAAAAGCACATCACAGAGAAGATCAACCGGGTGATTCATTTGGAACATTTCACCTGGATTCAAAGAGTTCCTAAAATTTGGTTTTTGGAGTTTGTTCTTCTTAGAATTATAACATTTTCATTAAAGGCTGACCCTACCCTCTTTCTAATGACAGAAACGTGACTGAAGACACAGCCATGAGCAGTCGCTGGGTTGTCAAAGCCAGACAAATTATCATCAATATTAGAAAAGAGAAAAACCGTGGGTGCCTCTGCTCCTTCTAGAAACTCTAAGAGCTACACACTGGCGTGCCTCAGCTTGTGGGACTGGTTTGCACTAACCCAACTCCACAAGAACCAGTGGAAAGACCCACAAAAGAAACAATCCTTTGGTTCCATTCCAGTGGAAATATCCATAGCTCATGACATCAGTCTTCTCACCACCAAAGCCTACCTAAAGGAACTCCATGATGTTGTACTCTAAAGTTTTGCTGTAATATCAGAACCTGGGCTAACAGAATCACTAGAGTTTTATTTCAAGGTTATCTCTATAGCTAACTTGTGATAAAAATAAGTAAATAAGATAACAAAAACTGCACTCCAATGTCTAGAAACAGGTATATTTTACATCATTCATAAGTAGATAATATATATCCAACTTGACTAATTTCAATATTTTAATAATGGAGTTACTATTAAGTTTTATAAATCTATACCATAACCTCCAGAAACAAGAAGCAAAATCAACCACCTGATCTAAATTTCTTTGTTTTAATGAGTGTTTAGGTCTCTAGTTTGGCTCTTCAAACAATTTTACGGTGTTAATGAAAGTGTTTAGTTTCTCTAGTTTGGTTATTCAGAGAATTCTGTATGGGGACGCAAGTGGGTTTGGAACACCCTCTCCCCCTGGACACTGCATCATAAATTCCTACAGGAATTTTTATTTGATGGTGAACTTTATGTTAGCTGCACGTTGTTTTTGTAGTTAGATGGAAGGAATATGGGAGCCCTCTGGTGGCCAATATTATAGTGCTTGTAGCATAACCAGGATTCCCTTCGTCTTGGGGCAGGCATTAGGAACAAAGGTGGATGGAAAGAAGTGAAGTCACCCAAGTTCCCATAAACGATGGTGTGCATACACCACACCCAAATGTCTTCTTCTTTTTAAAAGAATATTTCCAGCGACTGTTTCCGGCTGAAGGTTAGCCTTCCATTTAAAAGGTACACTAAATGAATTGAAATTCAGATATTAAGTAGGGGGTGATTTTGACAACAGGCAGAAAAAAAAAAAAAGGAAATTTCATAATATTAACAGATATAATTATTACTAGACATAATTAGTTTGTATTTAAATTTATCATCACTTATAATTCTCTAATAAGTAACGATAAATTTAAAAAAAAAAAAAAAACTGGCATCCCTGGGTAGCAAAAACAGGTTAGCTGCTAACCAGAAGTTGATGGTTCAGGTCTACCGAGAGACACCCGGAAGAAAGATCTGTTGATCTCCTCTGGAAAAATCAGCCACTGAAAACCCCACGGAGCACACCTCTACTCTGACACACATGGGGTCTCTGTGAGGCATACCCAACTGGACAGCAACTGTTTTTTTTTTTTTTGTATAAATTTTTGATTTGTTAATATTGCTCACTAAACAAATGACATCAAGAGAAGAAATGAGAAACTTTAGAAAATAAATTAACTCTTAAAAATGATTCCTGATTATAAAATAATTAGATGTAATTTATTAAATAGCACCTTGGTGACTCAGCAGTTAAGAGGTTGGCTGCTAAGCAAAAGATTGACAATTTGAATCCACTGGCCACTCCTTGGAAACCCTATGGGGCGATTCTGTTTTGTCTTAAAGGGTTGCAGTGAGTCAGAATCAACTTGGTGGCACCGGGTTTGGTTTTTTGGTGGCCTATAACATTTAATGCACTTCTAAAAGTGATTAGTTATTTTCGAAGGAGCTATTCACTGGATAATTTTAAGTCATGATTATTTAATGATAAAATTCAGCATGTTTTTAACAGAGGCTGACATTTTGACTGCTTCTAGAGGCAGGTTTCCTTTTTATCTTCAAGTCAGCAATAAATGCATACCAAGTTATTCATTTGTAAAAACCAATCAACACATTTCCTCACACAAGGCAAGAAGACAGGTATGTGTAGGATGGAATACTTAGATATAGGTTATTTTACCTCCAGTTTTAGAATGTGTCCTCATTTATACATCATAACATGAAAGCATAGGATGTGTGTGAAATGTTAGAAATTTTTCAAATCTCACAATAAAAAGCGGTAATTAATAGTGCAGAAAATAGCATAATTTAGGGCATTAATTTCATGTTATTGAATGTAAATCCCATTAGATTAGACAAATAGATGTTATATACATATATATATGTGCACAAAGCAATCCTTCATTCCCAGTTATTTCAGAAAAATAAATTGTATATTATTCATTGTAAAGTTGTGCTTTAAGATCGGAAAATCTTCTACATAAGCTACTTTCCAAGATCATTTAAATCTAGAATATTATTAGTACAAAATAATTACTGCAGATGTGAATAATAAATTCTTATTAAGAATTCATTACTTGTAGGTCAGTTTTGGAACTTAATTTCACAGGGTCAAGGGTTCTCTATCAATCTGAAGTATAATTACGAGTGACCTTATTCAAAGCTTGAGACTTACAAATACAAGAGGATTATAAGGGTACAGAAAATCTAACCATTATCCAACTGCTACCTTTGGTTAATAAAAACCATTTTGATGAATATGTGATTTTGCTTTTAAAATTGTAACACTCTACAAAGATATAATAAGAAAATAGGTGAAATTTATGGCATTTTATCTTATCCTCCTCACACATCTGTCAGTTTGTCATACTGTGATGGCTCTCGTGTTGCTGTGATGATGGAAGCTATGCCACCAGTATTTCAAATACCAGCAGGGTTACCCATGGTGGAAAGGTATCAGCAGAGGTTCCAAACCACGATGGCTAGGAAGAAGGACCTGGCAGTCTACTTCTGAAAAAATTGGCCAGTGAAAACCTTATGAATACCAGCATAACTTTGTCTGGTATAGTGCCGGAAGATGAGCCCCTCAGGTTGGAAGGCACTCAAAATACAACTGGGGAAGAGCTGCCTCGTCAAAGTAGAGTGGGACCTTAATGAAGTAGATGCAGAAAAGCTTTCCAGACCTTCATTTGCTGATGTGGCACAACTCAAAATGAGGAGAAATGCCTAAAAACATCCATTAATAATCAGAACATGGAATGCATGAAGAATAAATCTAGGAAAATTGGAAGTCATAAAAAAAATGGAACACATATAGATATCCTAGGCATTAGTGAGCTGAAATGGACTGGTATTGGCCATTTTGAATGAGAAAATCCTATGGTCTACTATGAATAACAAATTGGAGAGGAATGGCATCTCATTCATTATCAAAAAGAACCTTCGAAGATCTATCCTAAACTACAATGCTGTCAGTGATAGGATAATATCCATACGCCTACAAGGAAGACCAGTTAATAGGGCTATTATACAAATTTATGCACCAACAACTAATGGGAAAGTTGAGGGCATCTTACTTATTCAATCTGTATACTGAGCAAATAATCTGAAAAGCTGGAGTATATTAAGAAGAACGTGGCATCGGGATTGGAGGAAGACTCATTAACAACCTGCGATATGCAGATGGCACAACCTTGCTTACAGAAAGGGAAGAGGACTTGGAGCACTTACTGTTGAAGATTAAAGACCACAGCCTTCAGTATGGATTACACCTCAAGCGAAAGAAAACAAAAATCCTTACAACTAGACCAACGAACAACATCACGATAAATGGAGAAAATATTGAAGTTGTCAAGGGTTTTATTTTACTTGGATCCACAACCAACACCCGTGGAAGTAGTGATCAGGAATTCAAATGACTTGATGCATTGGGCAAATCGCAAATGAGACTCCAGGTATCCCACAACATTCGGAGCAGAGAAGGGGTACTCTAGGCAAAGGAAACTGCCTTTTCCTGCAATGCTTCTGGCTTTCAAAACAAAGGACCATACAACCCCTGGGAATGATTCTTATGCACACTCACAATCTAGAAGTGATATCCCCACAATCCTAGAGCCCAGAGGAAATACTCATGTATGATTTGTATCCGGTGATGATTAAAAGCTCCATGCTCAGTCGAAGTTGTGTATCAATTTGTTCACTTCTCAAGGAAAATAAACATGAAACATGAATCTCACAAGGGACTATGTCTAGTATCCACAACTCTAAACTTGAAACTGTACAAGCTGTAAAAGACCTCTTTAAAGTGTTGGAAAACAAAGATGTCACTTTGAGGACTAAGGTGCACCTGACCCAAGCCATCATATTTTCTGTTGTCTCATATACATGCAAAAGCTGGACAATGAAAAAGGAAGACTGAAGAAGAATTGATGTCTTTGAATAATAGTGCTGCCAAAGAATGTTGAATGTATATACGTGGACTGCCAGAAGAAGGAACAAGTCTGTCTTGGAAGAAGTATAGCCAGAGTGCTCCTTGGAAGTGAGGATGGCAAGACTTCATCTCAGGTACTTTGGACATGTTATCAAGAGGGACCAGTCCCTGGAGAAGGATATCATGCTTGGTAAAGTAGAAGGCCAGCGAAAAAAAAGGAAGACCCTCTATGAGATGGATTGACACAGTGGCTGCAACAATGGGTTCAAACATAGCAACATCTGTGAGGATGGCTCAGGATTGGGCAGAGTTTCATTCTGTTGTATATGGGGTTGTTACAAGTCGGAACCAACTTGCCATCACCTAACAACAACAACAAATTTGAAACTGTACAAGCTTGAAACAGAAATTCTTCAGAGATAAGTCATAAGGAGAAAGAGGAAACAGAAATTTCTTGATTGCTAGTGTCTCTCGTTGGTGGAGACTCAAAACGGACTAGGAAAGAGGAATGCAATCTGAAAGCAGCAACTCTGACAAGGCAGAAATGAGAGGAGGAGAACTGAGTCACCTGGCCAAAGGCAAAGTACACATAACTTGTGAAAAACGAATTATCAAATACAATGGCAAGTGGAAAAGGGATATCCCCAAGGGCTGGGATGTGAAGTGACTTAAACGAGACTAGACAAAACAACAGGAGTGGTAGAATTGTAGGGAAACTCCAAACTCATAGGGCTAAGTGTTACCATGAGTCAGAACCGAAGCCTAACCCATTGCCATCTAGTCCATTCAACTCATAGCGACCTTGTAGGACAGAGTAGAACTGCCTCATTGGGTTGTCAAGGAGTAGCTGGTGGATTCAAACTGCCTACTTTTTGGTTAGCAAGCTCTTAACCACCGTGCCAGCAGGGTTCCACCATGAGTCAGAAAAAAAAAAAAGGAGGGGGGGTATTATTTCAGTAAAATCCCTTTGGTGTTTTTTATGAACATCTTTAAAAAATAGTCTCAACTCCTCTCCTGAGGTGAGATGAAATGGCAGAAAGGAACAGGAGCTGGTTGAATGGACATGGGAAATCCAGGGTGGAAAGGAGGAGTGTGCTGTCATAGAGAGAACAACTAGGGCCCCATAGCAATGTGTGTATAAATTTTCGCATGAGAAACTAACTTGGGCTGTCAACTTTCACTTAAAGCTCAATAATAAAAAAACAAATGATTAAAAAAAATGTTTTGGAACCAGGTAGAGGTGGTGGTTATACAACATTATAATGTACTAAACGCTACTGAATTGTTGACTTTAAAAATATTTAATTTTATGTTATGTGAATTTCACTTCAATAAAAAAAATTAAGAGAAGAAATAGTATGCAAAAGAAAGAATTAGAAGGAGTGCTATACCAGTTTCTCAGGCATAAAAATAATTCCAAATTACAATGACAATATTTAGAATGACTCTCAAACTAAAAGAGGAATCACATTTTGGTGTGTCTGAGACAGGGTTTACAACTGGTTCCTTGAGCTCAAACCCCTGCTGAGGAACTGCATTTCTAACAGGTTTCCAGAAAGGTATACATAAGAATCACCTATCCCCAGAGTCCATTCTGGTTCCCCCTGGTCTGGGAGAAGGAAATTTCCTTTCCCTTAATTGACACCTTCAAGAAGAGTACCTGAATTCGTTTGTTTATTGTGGTGTAACAAATGACCACATGTTTAGAAAAACAACACTCGTTATGTCACAGTTTCTGTAGGCCAGAGGTCTGGGCACAGCCTAGCTGGGCCCTTTGAACAGGGTCTCACAGAGCTGACATCAACATGTATGTCTGGCCACATTCTCACCCTGAGGCTTGAATAGGGGAGGCCCCGCTAACAAGTCTCTACAGGCTGTTGACAGAATTCAGCTCCTTGTGGCTGTGGGATTTATGGCAGCTTGCTTGGTCAAAGGAAAGAGAACCTCTCTGATGTTTTGAGCCCCGAACTTCAGGGAAGGTCTGTTCCCTCCTTTCAAAGGCTCACTCAATGCACCTCACGTATAGCCACCTCCCTCTATCAGTGAAGACGCATAGTGCTATGATGCCGAACAGGTTTCAATGGAACTCCCAGACTGACAGACTAGGAAGAGAGGCCTGGTGATCTACTTCTGAAAATCAGCCATTGAAAACCCTATAGAGCACAGCGGTCTGACCCACAGGGCCCAGGAAGCACAGGGCCCGGAAATGTTTTGCTCTGTTGTACATAGGGTACTCATGAATCACCGGTCAACTCCACAGCAGATCATAACAACAACCTCCTCATGGTAAACTCCATTCTGATTAATTCAAAGGCAACTGACGAGGGACTAATTGCATCTACAGAACCCCTTTGGTTTTGCCATATAAGTTAACAGAATCGTTGGAGTGACACTGCATCACTTTTGCCACATTCTACCAGTTAGAAGCAAGTCCCAGGTCCCACTCCACTCAGGAGGGGGGAGGAATTATATAAGGGGGTGGGTCATTAAGAGTCACTTTAGGGTGTGTCTGCGCTCGTTTACTCTTCACGTAGGAATTCATTTATAATCCCTAAGTAGATGGACCCATAGTCTTCTTTGGAAACCCTGCTGGCATAGTGATTAAGAGCTACAGCTGCTAACCAAAAGGTTGGCAGTTCGAATCCACCAGATGCTCCTTGGAAACCCTATGCAGCAGTTGTAGTCTGACCTTTAAGTCTGCTGTGAGTCGGAATCAACTTGATGGCAATGGGTTTGGTATGGTTTATAGTCTTCTGCAAATTACAATAATCCCTCATTCTACTCCTGGAATTTTTCAAACTAGAAGAGAATGATTGTTACAAGTAAAAACCAACAAATGAGGAAAACTAAGAAACCAGCACCTGTTTGCTTTTGTCAGATGCCTGTGTGACCCCATGCGCAACTATACAACAGGATAGGACAGCTGTGATCCACAGGGTTTCTGTTGGCTGGTGGTATTCTTTGTTCTTTTAAGGTCACTGCATGATCTATGTCTAGGCAGGCCTAGTATTAAATTTAGCTAGACATTATACTAAGCAATCAGAGTTTAAAATATTGGTGATTTGAATTTTGATCTGAAGTTAGCGTCACGAAATTTGAGAAGATGCATTGTCAAAGGAATTAGCATAATGGGCTTCAGTTAATAGGTTTGTACTTTAAGGAATTGCAGGAATGCATGCTATTTTCATTTGCTCTCGACATCATGAGAAAGAGTGGCTTTGCTCATTGCTAAAACCAAATTTTCCCCCTTCGTCCTTGCCTATGGGCAGCTATTAAGTCCTTGCTACAAACCTTACCATCAAATAATAATAATACTATCTGATAATAATTACTGTTGAAACAGCCATAACGTTGTGCTAGACGAACCGAGGTTGATGGCAGTATTCTTTTTAGAATATGATTACAATGTTCAATTGTGTTTGTGAATAAAGCTAAAACGAGGGATGGGTGTTTGAATGTGAATTTCAGTCTTATTTCATGCTGGTACAAGAATGCATAGATATATAAGCTTTCATTTTTATGGGTTTTTTTTTTTTTTTTTGGCTTTGATTCGTGTTTTGTTCCTTAGGCAATGGTTTCTATTACTAATATGGGCTAGTTTCAAATTTTAGAAAAAAAGAAGAGCCCTAACAAAATACAATAGGTTAAAATAAATTTGCCAAAGGAAGTATTTCAAAGAGTTTAAATACTGAAAATGTCAAGCTATGAAAAACACTGTATTTACCTGATCTCTTTTTTTTTTTCTGGATGAAGTCTTTCTCAGCAATGAAATAAATCACGAAGGAAAGAATCAACTGATTTGAGTACACACAAATTTAAAACTTCTAGCTTACAACACAACAATTTAAATTCTATTTTAAAAATATGACCAGGGATGAATATTCATAATAAGCTACACTGGAACTTGACAAATATTTACAAAGAAAAAAAAAAAAACTCTAAGCTTCAGTAGGAAATGATTTGCAAAGATTTAAACATGAAAAACTGAAATCCACTCATGATAAGATGGACATCCTAGGGCATTGCTAATAGGGAAGTAAACAGAAATTAAAAAAAAAAAAAAAAAAACCCCAGACCCATTGACCTCGAGTGGATTCTGACTCATAGCAACCCGATAGGACAGAGTAGAACTGCCCCGTGGGGTTTCCAAGGAGCAGCTGGTAGATTCGAACCACCGACCTTTTGGTTAGCAGCCTGGCTCTTAACCACTGTACCATCAGGGCTCCAAATGGATGTTGAGTTAATTTCAACTCACAGTGACCCTATAGGGCAGAGTAGAACTGCCCCATAGAGTTTCCAAGGAGCACCTGGTGGATTTGAACTTCTAACGTTTTGGTTAGCAGATGTAGCTCTTAACCACTATGCCTCCAAGGTTTATAGCATCTTAAAAAAAGCAATTTGGCACTATGCCAGGTGTCCCATGTCCTTCAATCCAATAACTCCATTTCTATTAATCTATCCCAAGGAAATGTCAGATATGTAGACAAAGATTTTTGTGCTCATTGCTGTTCTTATGCCGGTAGATTGGGAAGAAACTAAACGTACAACTTTGGTGAACTGATCACATAACAAATATGTATGAAATATGAAGGGACCTGGCACAGTGCTTGGTTCTGTGGATACGGGAGTGACTGAAACAGATGAAGTTCTTGTTCTCATTGAGCTTACATTCTAGTGGAGGAAACAGCAACGAGACATAAATTTAAAAAATAACAGATCATTGGAAATGTTACAAAAAATAAATAAACTGGATGTTTGGATACAGGAACTGAGCGAGGCAATGTTTGAGTCAGTGGGCAGACAAGGCCCTTCTATGGAGTTGACTTTGAACTGAGACTTCAACTATGTCAATAAGTCAGTAGTGTGAAGAGCAGCAGAAAAGGCTTTCCAGACAAAAGAAATAAGAGTACTAAGACCAATATGCAGAAGAGTTGGGTGTGTTAAAACTACATTTCCCAGACTCCCTTGCAACTGGTGTTCCACATATGGCCCAAGTTTCACCAAGCAAATTCAGACAAAGTATAGGATCAATGTGAAGTGATTTCCAAAAGCTCAATCCAGAATCTCTTCCTTCAGTTCAGCCAACGGTCCTGTGAGTTTCCTATGCCTATTTCTCCTTATAACACCAAACCAAACCCGTTCCATCTAGTCAATTTCAACTCATAGAATAGATCTGCCCCATCAGTTTTCCAGGGCGGTAATTTTTATGGAAGCAGACTGCCACATCTTTCTCCTGGGGAGTGGCTAGTGCGTTCCAACCACCAACCTTTTAGTTAGCAGCCTAGCATTTAACCACCACACCACTGGGGCTCCAAACTCACACTAACAAAGAAATCATTGCCGTTGAGTTGATTCTGACTCACGACGAACTTACAGGATAGAGTAGAACTGCCCCATAGGGTTTCCTAAGTTGTAATCTTTATGGAAGCAGACTGCCACATCTTTCTCCTTTGGAGAGGCTGGTTGGTTCACACCACCGACCTTTCAGTTAGCAGCCAGATGTTTAAAACACTTCACCATGAGGGCTCCCTGTTAAAACACCAGCTAGAGTCATGTATAGGAATGATGCTGCAGTATAACATCAGTTATGCAAAAATGTATACAAAGAAAACCAGAGCTTCTGGTGGGAGAAGTGGAAAATAGATTCCCAGATGCTCCAACTGCAACACAGACTAATGACAAACCAATATCTTCCTGAAGGTTTCATGAGGGTACAAGGATTACATTACGTGGGAAGATGTTACTGGGGCTTAATGAGGGAAGGCCCACTTAATACCATCCTTCTTTCCTCCAAATGTTTTAGTTAGTTGTTGTGGAGTCAGCTCCAACTCATGGCGACCTTATGTACGACAGAATGAAACATTACCTGGTCCTGTGCCATCTTCAGAATCGTTGGTATGCTAGAGTCCATACTCAAAGTTGCAGCTACTGTGTATTCTGAGTGCCTTCTCAACCTATAGGGCCGCTATGAGTCAAAATCGACTAGATGACAATGGGTTTCCAACCTAAGTGACTCATCATTTAGCACAATATTCTGTGTGACCCACTGGGTTTACTTTGGCTAATTTTTGGAAGTAGATCACCAGGCCTTTTTTTCTTAGCTCTGTTGAAACCTATCTACCATGGGTTACCCCACTGGTATTTGAAATACTGGTGGCATACCTTCTAACATCATAGCAACATGCAAGCCACCACAATACAACAAACAGAGGAGGATGGAGCCCAGAGTTACTTCCTTTATTTCCTCTTCCCCAACCCAGGCAATCTCCTCTCTCTCCCAGGTCTTTCCCAGTGTCTTTATATATATCCTTTCCTCATCCAGTAAAGTTTAGCTCTTCCAATTATATCTTTGAATCCATCATCTCTACTGAACAAATGGCTCTCTTTAAAAGTCACTCGCCTTAGAAATTGGAGGCACTTCATTTTTTCATGTCACAGCAGACCATCCCAACCAGTTCAAAGCCAAAAGAGATCTCAGTGGAAAAGTGTCCTACATGTCATACAAGTCAAAGACATTCAGAAATCAAATGCAAAACATAGGCAAAAAAAAAGACTTTTTAGTTGAAGAAAATTTTATCTCAGTCAGGAAGTCTCTTCTGTGTTCCCTAGAGAGTCAGGAACCATTCCCAGTTGGAGATGTTTTGTGGGTCATGCATGGACTGGGTGGCCAGAGGGTACAGAAGCACATTCTGACACTGCCTATCTCCCCTATCTATGAACCTGCTATTTCGCCCTAATCACGGGGCACATCTGCTAAGCATCCCAGTACCTTTCTGTAAGTGGCCTTTCAATGTTGCTATGAAAAAAATG
The DNA here is from genome assembly GCF_024166365.1 of Elephas maximus indicus. Classification (NCBI taxonomy): domain Eukaryota; kingdom Metazoa; phylum Chordata; class Mammalia; order Proboscidea; family Elephantidae; genus Elephas; species Elephas maximus. The sequence continues at coordinate 66,399,557 of NC_064841.1, read as the reverse complement.
ACTACGATCAAAACCTCACTGCTATTCTTCTACATATGACTCTAGAAAATCATCCCGAATGAATAAAGTGGAGAAAGTCTGGCATTGCGGTTGACATATTTTAGTTTTGTCTCTAATAACCAAACAAGTTGAACTTTTCTCCTGTAACTTCAATGTCACAGAAACAATAAAAGTGAAAAGATATGCCTCCAGGTATTTTGTCCTGAATCAAGCCAAGGACTGAAATCCAACACATCAGGGATGTCTTGTTGAGCTCAGCAGTGCGCTATTACATTTTAGGACATCTGAAGTATTCTCCAATGTCCATAGGTCAGCCCCACATTGAGCACATGGCAGTAGGCCTATCATCAAAAGAATATTCACTTGGTGGGAAAATCCACCACTTCAGAAGTAGCTGAGTCTCTTGCTAATAGCGCTTCCTCTTATGTCTCTTCTGCACTGTCATCCTGGGACTGACAGGCAGTCCAAAAAAGAAACTCAGACACTGGTGCTACACGGCTGAAGCACGTTTCAAATCTATAGTCTTAGTCCCAGCAATTCCAGTGTCTTTTCTGCTGTCAGGTTAGTAGTTCATCAGTTAGTTCAAGCAACGGCATCGTTGCTTCTGTGAGTGTTAACAAGCAGGAAGAGCACGCTAAAGTCAGTTACCGATGGTTCTTAAGGCCAAGAGAAAGCCCTAAGGTTAGACTTTTTGTTGGCATCACAAATGGTTATGGTAGGTAACAGAAAATTAAAAATATGTGTCAGCACCGGTTATCACTATGAGTCGAGAATCCAGAGGCAATGCCCACTTTACTTTGTTCTTTCTACATGAACTGTATCCCATTTTATAATAATTATCTGTTTCATATTTAAAATAAAATGCATGAATAAAAATATTTTGTGCCTTACTTTTTTTTTTTTTTTAATTGACTACGACCTTTTTTTAAATCATCTTTTACTATAAATCTCCTCTCTGGGCAAAGAAGCGAGGTCATTTCCCTAATCACCAAAGCCTACTCATCAAGGCAAAGGTCAGGACAGAAATGCCATCTTAAGCACCCAGAGGTCTGACTTTTTCTCCTTGGGCATGAAAATGTGTATCAAACATTTCATAACACCTTGTGACCTAATATATCAAAAAAACCAAATCCTTTGCCGTCGAATCAATTCTAACTCATAGCAACCCTATGGACAGAGTAGAACTGTCCCATAGGGTTTCCAGGTAGCGGCTGGTGAATTTGAAAAGCCGACTTTTTGATTCGCAGCTGAGGTCTTAACCACTGCGCCACCAGAGCTCCTAATACAGATGCTAAGAAATCAGTATCCAATGTGATTCATAGGGTTGAGCACTTATCAATTAAAAACAAAAAGAATGTAGGTTTACAATATGATCCAGAAATCATGCTCCTCCGTATTTATCCAAATGAGTTTAAAATGCCTGTCCACATAAAAACCTGCACAGGAATGTTTATAGAAGAATGTTAATATTTGACAACTGGGAGCAGCCAAGATGTCCTTCAGTAGGTGAGTGGACAAACAAACTGTGGTGCATACATACAATGGAGTATTATTCAGCAATGAAAAGAAATGAGCTATCAAGCTACTCAAAGACATGGAGGGATCCTAAATGGGTATTTCTAAATGAAAAAAGCCAATCTGAAAAAGCTATATATTGTATGATTCCAACCATATGATATTCTGGAAAAGGCAAAGCTACAGATACAATAAAAATACCAGTGATAGCCAGGGGTTCAAGGGGAAGGCACAGGATGAAGAGAGGGAGTCCAGGGCATTGAAAGTATTCTGCACGACACTGTAACAATGGATACATGACATGCATTTGTAAAAACCCGTATAATTATACAACACAAAGAGTGAATCTAATGTAAACTAAGGACATCAGTTAATTCAAGTTTATCAACATTGGCCCATCAGTTGTAACAAATGTAAGGCATTAATAATGGGAGAAATCACGTACAGGAGGGGAGAAGGGATATATAGGAACCCCAATGGCTACTGCACAATTTTTCTGTATGCCTAAAACCATCCTAAAAATAAAGTATATTAATTTTTTTCAAAAGATTGAAATCAACACAGTGGAAAAGCACTAAATCATAATCTATCCAATTCAAAACTATGTATATAACTAGGCATCTCATTTATCAACAGAGATGTTAGACACATGGCATAACTCCATCCATTGCCTTGCTAAATGGAGGGATAACACTATTTTGACTTTAGAATTAGCATATTTTCAATTTAGCTTCAAAAACTACTTGGTGTTTGTTGATACTGATGTTTAATACATTGGTTCTGTTTGTCAAGCCACTACTGAACCCAGTGTGACTTCTAAGGCTAGGTAATAGAGCTCATTATGGCATCCGCTATTCACTCCTTAGACCATCTGCTTTGTAGGAAGATAGCTACCACACTGTGAGGAGACTCCACATAACAAGGAACTGAGGCCTCCTACCAACAGCCAGCACCAATTCACTCTGCTGGTGTGTGAGCCATCTTGGAAATGGGCTCTCCAGCCCCAGGCAGCCTTCAAATGACTAAGCTCAGGCCTATTAAGTTGGCTACAGCCTCAGGAAAGACCCTGAGCTGGAACAACCCAGTTGAGACACTCCTGAATTCCTGACCCACATAATCTGCGACATGATAAATGTTTATCATTGCTTTAAGTCACTAAGAGGTAACTTGTAATGCAGCAATAGATAACTAAAAGTGCATACAAAATTCATTTGTCAGGAAAGTAAACCTAAAAAGTCATAAGCCCTCTAACAAGGAAAATTCTATACAAATTCAATCTGGCATTAAAAATATATTTGGTACTCTGACAGGGATCACAATAGAGGGTCCCAGACAGAGGTGGAGAAAAATGTAAAACAAAATTGTAACTCACAAAAAAAGACCAGACTTGCTGGCCTGACAAAGACTGGAGAAATCCCGAGAGTATGGCCACCAGATACCCTTTTAGCTCAGTAATGAAGTCAATCCCAAGCTTCATCCTTCAACCAAAGATTGATGTTGTTGTTGTTAAGTGCATCAAGTCGGTTCCGACTCATAGCGACCCTATGCACAACAGAACGAAACACTGCCTGGTCCTGAGCCATCCTTACAATCATTGTTATGCTTGAGCTCATTGTTGCAGCCACTGTGTCAATCCACCTCGTTGAGGGTCTTCCTCTTTTGCACTGACCCTGCACTCTGCCAAGCATGATGTCCTTCTCCGGGGACTGATCCTTCCTGACAACATGTCCAAAGTATGTAAGACGCAGTCTTGCCATCCTTGCTTCCAAGGAGCATTCTGGCAGCACTTCTTCCAAGACAAATTTGTTTGTTCTTTTGGCAGTCCATGGTATATTCAATATTTTTCGCCAACACCACAATTCAAAGGCCTCAATTCTTCTTCGGTCTTCCTTATTCATTGTCCAGCTTTCACATGCACATGATGCTATTGAAAATACCATGGCTTGCTTGGGTCAGGCGCACCTTAGTCTTCAGGGTGACATCTTTGCTCTTCAACACTTTGAAGAGGTCCATTGCAGCAGAGTTACCCAATGCAATGAGTCTTTTGATTTCTTGACTGCTGCTTCCATAGCTGTTGATTGTGGATCCAAGTAAAAGGAAATCCTTGACAACTTCAATCTTTTCTCCCTTTATCATGATGTTGCTCATTGGTCCAGTTGTGAGGATTTTTGTTTTCTTTATGTTGAGGTGCAATCCATACTGAAGGCTGTGGTCTTTGATCTTCATTAGTAAGTGCTTCAAGTCCTCTTCACTTTCAGCAAGCAAAGTTGTGTCATCTGCATAATGCAGGTTGTTAATGAGTCTTCCTCCAATCCTGATGTCCCGTTCTTCTTCATATAGTCCAGTTTCTCAGATTATTTGCTCAGCATACAGATTGAATAGGTATGGTGAAAGAATACAACCCTGAAGCACACCTTTCCTGACTTTAAATAGTCCCATAAAACAAAATGATAATGTCTATTTCCAGAGAAAGGGTTGAGGAGGTCAGCTGGCAATCCTCTTATCAGACTGGGGTTTCCTATGCTTGGTCTTCCTCAGTTGTTACGTAAACCCCCCTGTGGGCAACATTCACCTGGGCTCACACTGCAATGGCTCCATAGAACTTGCGGACCAAGAAGAACTGACATGAATATGAAGCTTATGTTGCCTGCTGTGCCATAAATAATAAAGTCCTTTATCTCTGAACCAGGAATCTTATGTCTTCTATCAACATCCATGAAACTGTGGTAGGCTATTGTTGACTTGCAAGGAAGGTAAAAAATTTTAGACTCTTTGAAGTTCTTGACACTGTTAATATTTTGTCACCAATGTATTCCTACCACCGAGTACAGAGCATGACATACACTAAGGCACTCAATAAAGACTGCATAAAACAATAAATATCATTGATTTTGCAATTTTTTTCCCTAAATCCTCCAGGTGAAGTTAGCCACAACCTGTTCAGGGTCTCCAGGACATACCCAACAACTTTCTGTCAAATATTTAATCCTTTCTATTATAAATATTTATTTGCTTGTTTATGTCTTCTGCTAAACTACAAGCTCTTCAAAGCCATAGACTTCTAGTACAAAACAGGCATGCGAAAAAGTATAAATGAAATTGGTGAAAATGTCATTTATATGCACACTCCTACCAGAGGAATCTTCGTGTTCTTTTCAAAGCCAAATGACCTGAACAGAAGTACAATTTAGACAATTCTATTGACAATCCATCTAACAGTATAGACGTTCCATTCAAACACATTTTCTTTGTTTGATTGTACTCACTGTTAATCTTGGCCTTTTGTGAAGGTCTCAGCCTTAAATGTTTATAATAAATAAGTAGGCAAGCTCAAGAGTTAGTAAGAGCTTAAATCCCAGCATGGACACACAAAATGCCTCAGTATTAAACACTTCATGGAGAGATGACCTGCTGAACACTCTATTTTGCCCTCACCTTCTTCCACTTACATAGAATTATCCCTAATTTGTACAAAAAGGCTGTTTGATGCTGTTTCTTCCTTTGACATTACGTGAAGATGTCATTTTCTCCAAGTATAGTGCAATGCACATTACAGAAATTTGTCAGGCATGTTTTCTCTTAAACATAGACAAGACGGAGGAGGCAGGTACCAAAGTGAGTTAAATTAACGAGTCCACCAGACAGCCATTATTTGCCATGCACTATTTTGGTTTCTTTAAATTACCTTCTTGTAAACTAGGTTCATGAAGCTTCTGGCCAATGTAGAATGTTCATGCAACATTTCTGGTTTCATTATTGACTTTATTAATACTTTCCTCTCACTCAAAATGTACACATAGGATGCATTTCAATATCTAAAACATATTGGTGAAAATGTTAATTGGAAACACGAGTGACTCAAGATAATAGCATTTTGATGTTCATGATTAATACTTTGAAATAGATATTTAAGGAAATTGGCAGAACAGTTACTCAATTACTCAATGAATTTTACTTGTATATAGTATTACAATGCACTCTTACTATCATATTTATCTCCAAACAAACCTGGGATGCTGTACAAAATAGTAATGACGAACTTGGGTTGGGAGCCAGATTGCCATCTTCAAACCCCTCCTGGAATTGTGACTCTGTGAGAGAGCGGAATCCCTTCCCACTCACTTTGTGTCCCCCAGTAGCACATGAAAAACACAGAAGGGATGAACAGTTTTATTTAAAAAACAGGCTTTTTATTAATTAAAAAAAAAAATGGATCTGTCTGAACCAGTGTTTTTGCCAACCTTCCTGAAAATATGTGTTTATAAAGAAAAACATTGTTAATAACTATTCCAATATTTAGCCAAATATGGTTTCTTTTGTTTTTAAAAATTGTCTTTATCTTTCACAGATTGAAGGGCATATCAATATTTCCATCACAAACTGATTTTTTTATATGAGCCTTGCTTTACCAGGTCACGTTAGCCTAAGACGACCATCAAGGCTAAAGTAATGATTTCAGGAGTATTTATGAATACCCAGACTTGAATACTCACCATCGTCCCATGGTCACCCACTCCTAGTATATCATGTGTTGCTGTGAATTTGTTGATTGCTCTGATGCCCAAAGTGTCTATTCTGTCATCTTTAACAGTAAAAGAGGACAGTCTCCGCACACTTCTCAGTCATTAATCATGTCCCCACAGCTTTAGCTATCACGATTAAAAGAGGATTTTTTTTTCCCACCAAGAACTAAACCTAGACAAAGAAACCAATTGTCTCAGTTTTTAATAGTTTCTCATTTCTCAAGAAATTAGAGATGTGTTTCCCTAGGAGCTGTGACGGAGGTCATTTCAGATATGCCCATCAGTGTCACATTCAAAGGCAGATTTTCTACTTATCAGGAACAAATACTTCGCAACGATTCATCTCCAAGGTGAGTTCCTGACCACCTGGAAGTCCTTCTTTGATTGCAGTTCCCAAGTTGGGAACATGATATATTTTCCTTCTTTGTCTTAGAATATTATCTTCCAATCTCTGAGGCTTGACTATCAGCTCAAATTCTTGTCAATATTTCTTCCACAAGGTTGCGCAGTGCCTTCTGAGGAGTGGAAATCTGGTGAACCCATATTGTATCCCCTCGTCTGAAGTGGACCTGTGGTGGAAGCAACCTTAATGTCTGACCCTGACTACAAAGGGTCTTCAGAACAATAGGTTCACAGATTTGGAAAAATGCAGGTGGCTCAGTGCACGATCATATTTCTTCTGGTTTCCCAAACCTTTCTGCCAGAATCCTGATTTTTGCCTTCCTAAGTTTCACAGTATAGTAAAACCCAGGAGACTTTAAAATCGAGTATCCCACATTTCTTTTACAAAATATGACATCTGGTTGATTGAAAATAGCACTTGCTTCAAATTTCGTGCCAGTTTGAACAAATCACTATCATATTAACACTGTTTCATTGTGTATGCAGAAGATAAGCTCCCCAAAGCACTGCGTTTGGATCGGGGGAAGAAATTGTTAGAGCATGCAGTCTATGGATGGGGAGGTATAATGGAAAAAGACTGAAGAACAACCCAACTCATCTTGTCTCATCCTCTCTGCTCTCCAAGGGAATGGTTGGTGGAGAAAAAGAAGCATGCCAAATCATCTTTTTTTCTCTTACATCTCAAGCACTAATAATCTGTAACCAGGCACATGCAAATTTAGGGGAAGGACAACCACCGACATTTTTACTAGTGACATTTCCTATTCATTTTGTGTGTTGCTCATACTAACTCATAAGCACTGTAGAAACGAAGACTCTGATTTATTCATATTTGTCTCTCTTAATCACCAACATAAGACACTGAATGTGGAAAGTTATCCCTAAAAATTTATTTAATTGTTAAATATGTGAACGAGTCTGTTTATACCCAGGGATCCAGAAAAGCCATACAACAAGCAGTTTTTGAGAATGAATGTGCAGGCCAAGAGTGTCGAGTTTATTTAGAACTAGGTTTTGCGTAAAAGAGCCCTGGTAGTGCAATAGTTAAGGGCTTGGCTACTAACCAAAAGGTTGGTGGTTTAAGCCCACCAGCTTCTACACAGGAGAAAGATCTGGTGATCTGCTCCCATAAAAATTATAGCCATGGGGCAGTTCCACTCTGTCACGTGGGGTCGTTATGAGTTGAAATTGCTCAATGGCACACAACAACATTTTGGGTACCTAAGACGACAGTCTAAGGTGGAAGAGGAAAGGCTGATGTATACCAGATTCTCCATAAATATTTGTTGAGTAACTGAATAAATGTGTACCAATATAATGATGACTTTTGAAGGTAGAGATTGGGCTCAAAATTGGAACGGGTTTCTAGCACTGTTGGCATATTTTTATTTAAACTGACCAAGTAATACATAAAAGTTTAACCTCCTAAAGGCTATGTATGTTTTTTTGTGGTTTTCTTAATCTGAGTATGATTTTACAATACAGAGGTGTTTTTAATGGATGAAGAAACCTAGTTTACATAAAACATAAAAGACTGTTAACAGCTTAAAGTGTTTATCTCTCCTTTTTTTTTATATAAGGCTCAAACTGTCAAAGACCATCGGGTTTTGTTTTTTCTTAAGTATTTATTTACTCCTGTGAAGCCTGTCCCATTCCTAACTGAGGATGTCTCATTGGGGGCCAATGCACATTTTCACTTTGTTTTGCCCATACTCCATTTGCTTCCACTAACTCGGCCAACTAAGCCAATCACCCTTTTTGGTCAGGCAGATCGATGAAGCCCTTGGGGTACAGGATACATGCAGAGCAAGCAGAGTGTAACTACGTTCCATTTGGCCTTCTTGTCCTCAGTTTCCCTATCTTTATGTCAAGGAGTTTCCAGATATTAGGTCATGAGTTGCTGGTTAGGCAGCATGTGCCCCAAAAGCCATAGTTTGCTCATCAGTGGCCCAAAAGCTATCCATAGGAGAGACCTTGGGAGAAATCCTGACCTCATGGGAGCAACTCAATATAAGGAATCATACAACATACATTGTGAAAGGAACAAATCCTACTGGTGGATAGAGCCTGAGGTCCTGTAGTGCTTACAGATCTTTCAACTAGAAATTGTAAGGGATCTTATGGGTTATTGTGGGCATTCAGACTCTTCGGAACACTGTAGTTTCCTCAGTGGGTAATATGCAGTCATTTTTCTTTGCATAAGATTTGACGTTGGCCTACTGCAATGTATTTCAAATGGTTAGTGTCAAGCAGTTGGAGTCTGTCAATGGAAAAGCTTTTTCTCAAAATGGAGCCATTAGGAGAGTGACAGGGACTGCATGCCGTGTCTCATCTCATCAGGCCACGGAGAACTAAAGAATAAGCTGGCAAAGCAAGGCTGGCAGCACTCACAGTGATGGTAGGGCCAACCTGACAACTCACCACACCACTGTTAGGTAACTGTTTCTGTGAGTGTTCAGTGGAGGGGTAAGATTCAGGGGGTCTTGGGAAGGCTGGGCTGTCACAGAAAGACCGGGAATGGTGGAAGGGCTCCCTAGTACCTCCCTGCTTCATTCATTCTTCCCTCCAGAGGAGCAATTGGATCTAGGCTATTTGAATTCACCTAAAACAGATTCCAGAACCTACAACATAGGCCAGGCATGACATGGGCAGTTATAACAGGCCAAGCTAAGCAGTTGGCAATCCCATCTTGGGAAGGCAGGCTGTGGGACAGAAATGGGGCTGAACAGAGCTGACATCAAGCCAAAGAGCAGGAGACAAGTGGTAAGTCACAAGTCAATCTAAACCTTGCACCCTCCTGTGAACTAAAGCAGGAGATACTCAGTAATAATCATAATAATACCTGCTAAGATATACAGCACTTTGCTGTTTAGAAAATAGCTTTTGAATATTATTTTATTTACTGGCAAGAGGAACCTGGAAGAGCGATTAGGTTAGGTAAATTTTGAGCACTTCATCTGGGTAATGCAGTTGAGTTAGGATTCCAAGCTTTATTTGCTTTTGGCCTGAAGGAGCCCAAGGCATTGCTGGCCTAGGTACTGGAGTCGATTTTGAAGGTTCACAGAAGAAATACACTTGTGTCCAAGAAGTTTACATTATTATTTGCTTGGAAAATCACCTGTTTGAAGGCTGCAAAATGCTATTCCTCACCAGGAAGCTCCTCTGCCCCTACCTACTGATTTATTTAAAAGACAAGAGTGAGGAAATTGCAACTGAGTGTTTACTAATCACCCCGACTTTGGGAAAGGGGAGATACCCTTTCCAACAGGTAAAGCTGCTCAAGTTCTACCTACTTCTGAGAGATTCAGAAGGATTAATTAGCAAATGCTTGTTAAATTCTATGTAATTTGTAAGAATAATAATCTCAGAAGGATTTTGTGGTAGTTGGTTAATATTCAGAAAAACGTTAAGCTCCTTAAAGAAAAGATTCATACAAATATAATAATATGACACAATGAAACTCATTGACAAAGAGCAACATGACATTTTTAACTTGGCAATGCTTTCATTGCATCCTTACAAATGAAACTTCCCTTTCCAATATTGGTCAGGAGGAATTTCACTCTGTTAAACCCACTGTTAGAAACTGGAATCCGGTGGGTTCTGTTCATAACTATTCATGGAAACAGTTTCTTAAAAGATACTTTATAATAGATTTTGTTAGATGTTATACTGGCTAGTTGTGACTTCCAGGCAATGATCAAAAATTATCGTAGCCATGATGAATCCAATAAAGAGCATATTGAATTTACTATATTTATTTGTGTTGTTTTATCCTGAAACACCACGGAAAATGTGAGCACTTGGTGGGCCACATTTGGTCAGCAGAAATGGCGCCTGTAACCCAAAGACATAGTAGGAGATGGCATCCAAGAAAAGACTAGTAACAGAGAGACCAAGGTCAGCCAGTGGCATACCAGGAAAGCCAGTCTGAAAGGAAGGAGGTCTAAGAGCTAACGGAGGAAAGGGGAAACAGAAGAAGCTAAGAATGCATCCAGGTTTACCTTCTCTCTGAGGGGTGGATTAGGAGACATAGGCATCTAAGCCTTGATCCACCTCCCATTTATTTTTCTCTTTTTCCCAATTATTGTTATGAAAAATTTCAAGCATATAGAAATTCTTTTGCTTTTTAAAGCCAGGCTCATCCATTTCTATGGGGCATCTGATTAGAATTAGGGGAATCAGTTGGCAAACTCTGTTCATTTATATGTGACTCACATTAAGAGGAAGGAGCCATGGTGGAGCAATGGTTAAGCATGCAGCTGCTAACCAAAAGGTTGGCGGTTCGAACCCACCCAGTAGCTCTGTGAGAGAAAGACCTGGCATCCTGCTCCCGTAAAGATTACAGCCTAGGAAATCCTATGTGGCAGTTCTACTCTGTCAGAACTATGAGTTTGCTGTGAGTCAGAATCGACTTGATGGCACCTAGCAACAACAACAACAACACATTAAGAGAAGAGGGAAAATGTGAGAAATTTACTGTACAAGCCAGAAGAGGTAACTCTAGACCTCTTGTTCTCTTTATCTATTTGTAAAACTGAGTCAGGGCACTTTAAATGACAGAGGGAATAAATGAGCACAAAGAAAAGAATATTTGGGTACTAGCAGTCGTCTTAGTCTTCTTTCGTTCCCCAGATCAAACCATTAAAAAAAAAAAAAAAGAGTTGTCATGCCTTCCATTGTAAAGAAAGCGTGATTGCATCAATGCTGCTAATACAAGAATTGTTGCATCTACTGTCTCTGTATAATTGCAATGACAAAGACATGAGGTAGGGGTTGACAGAGTTAGAAGTGGGGACCAAAGCAGCAATATCCTTTCTTTAATAAAAAAAATAGGTGAGATAAATACCATAATAAAAGGATATGGGATAACAAAGAACACAGATACCTGTACACCAATATTCACTGTACCATTACTCGCAATCACCAAAACGTGAGATACATGCTCAGGGATGGATGAACCTTGAAAGCCTTACGGTGGTGAAATAAGTCAGACACAAAATGACAAACACTGATCTGAAATATCTAGAATAGGCGAGTGCATAGGGATAAAATTTATTAGTGGTTACCAGAGACTGGGGAGAGGGGAGAATGATGAGTTATTGCTTATGGGGTCCTGAGTTTCTGTTTGAGGTGATAAAAACTCTTGGAAATATCTAGTGGTGATGGTTATACAACATAGTGAATGTAATTGATGCCAGTTAACTGTACGCTATACTTAAAAAAGGTTAAAATGGCAAATTTTTTGTTAAATACATTTTACCACCATATTATTAAAAGAAAAAAAAACTATGCAGAAATAAAAGGATATGGGGTAAATATAGAAGTGGTCTGAAGTTCCTTTTGCAAGTAGCAAACAACTGGACAATGCAAAGCAAGATATGCTTCGGGAAGACATTTGGGACCAGGGTGAAACCCCCATCTGTGGTTTTTCATGCTACTGGGGCTCAGGGTGGTAGGATTGGAGGTTTAATAAGGTGAATCATACATTATACCCATGAATACAAGTATTGCTATTGTTGTTAGGTGCCATTGAGTTTACTTTGATTCATAGAAACCCCACATGACAAAGTAGAACTGCCCTATGGGGTTTTCTAGGCTGTAATCTTTATAGGAACAGATCACCAGGACATTCTCCTACAGGGCCACTGAGTTCAAGCCACCAACTTTTTGGTCAGCAGCTGAGTGTTTAGCCACTGTGCCACCGGGGCTCCTTGTATACAAGTATAAAAAAATATACACCGCAATAAATTATTTATGTTACTTGCATATTTTTTTTAACTGAATGATGTTTTGCCTCCCTTTAGCTAATCCTAAGAAAAGGCCTTGAGGAGCCAAAATTACTTGAATCCTAAATGAATTACACTAAATACTATAGCCCCTAGCCACAAATCTTGCCAAGTAGCACCCCTTACCAAATGTCCTGGGTAACCAAATCAATTTATAAAAAAGTATTTCACAGGTATTAAATTGCACACTAAAGAATGATTGTAATCTGTACCTCAATAGGAAAATGCCATAGATTTCCACCCTATGACACACCATTACAGAATATATTTCAACCGTCTTGGATATGCATCCTATCTGAGAAGCCGAAAAATAAAAAGCCTGCTCACATCTGCAAAGGTAATACACTGAACAGGGCAACCTGCAACAGACTTCTCATTAGTATATGTGGAAAATAAGACCAGCCACCAGAATTCCAAAGGAAATGCAAGTTGAAAGTGGAGACAGCTCTCAAAGGAAGTCATATGAGGTCTCAGGTAGAGAACAGTTTGTTCTGTACCGAACTGAAAGGGAAAAAAGCAACAACATTTTTAACTGAAGGGTCAAGTACATTAAACTAGAAAGTGAATATCAGGAACACCAAATCATACAATTGAACGGAAAACTTGACTGACTGAAATCCTTCCACAGAACAAGACACTACTGTTAGAAAAACATTCCCTTCACAAGTTGGCATCAAAATCCCCCCACCCCTGCTGGGGCTGTGAAAGCATTAAATCTTAGAGAGAGAACACTCATTTTTGAAAGCTAAGGCAGAGCATTTTGTACCTGCCTGAAAGAAAAAAAAAGAAAAAAGACCTCAGCTGAATTACTTAGAGAAAAGAGACACATTCTGTTTCTCTCAAGGACTCCTTAGCATCCAACTCAATTTCAAGGTAATCTTCTCTAGAGACCACTTGATCAGCACCCAAAGGGACTGTCCTTAAGGAGAGCTATGTGGTCACACGGGGAGTAGGAACACAGCATGGTTGTAGCTCAGGAGGACAAGTACCAGGCCACACAGGGGATGGGGTACCTTTGCTGAGGACTTCCATGAGCCCAATTTAAATTAAAACACACCAAGCAGAATCAGTTTTCTTTTATACCCAGCTTCAACTTTCCACTTGTCTGCTCATTACATAGAACTTTCAGAGAATCAATGCCTTCTTTTAAATGTCCTGGCCCAACCAAACAGGAAAAAACTGATACCACAATTCTTTGAGCATGAGGTAAAAAAACCCAACCCCGTGCCGTCGAGTCGATTCCAACTCATAGTGACCCTATAGGACGGAGTAGAACTGCCCTATGGAGTTTCCAAGGAGCGCCTGGCAGATTTGAACTGCCTACCCTTTGGTTAGCAGCCATGGCACTTAACAACTACAACACCAGAGTTTCCGAGCATGAGTTAGGTACTGTGAAATAGGTAGAAAGGGAAAGAACATGTCTTTTCCATGTGCCTGAAACATAATCTATCCTAAAGCTGGCTTGTCACCTGCTGCCTGTGAGACTGGGACAAAGTTTCCTAAAGTCTCTAAGCCTTAGATTCTTCACCTAAAGTTTAGAGATTTAAAAAAATTTTTTTTTTTTTTACCTAAAAAGAATATTGTGAGGAGTAAAATAATTCTTTCGAAGAACTTATCATAGGCCTGGCACAACTGCTCCAGTTGTTCTCAAGTGATTCCCACTCATGGTTACCCCATGTGTGTCAGAATAGAACTGTGTTCCATGGTGTTTTCAATGGCTGCTTTTTCAGAAATAGATTATCCGACATCTCTTCTGAGGCACCCCTGTGTGGACTTGAACCTCCAACTGTTCAGTCAGCTGCCAAGCATGTTAACCATCTGTACCACTTAGGGATTTCTGTACAATTGGAGTGGTCGACTAATACTAGTTATAATAAACCAAAAAAAAAAAAAAAAAAAACCACTGGCATTGAGTCAATTCTGACTCATAGCAACCAGAGGATTTCCAAGGCTGTAAATCTCCATGGAAGCAGACTGCCACATCTTTCTCCTGAAGAACTGCTGGTGGTTCAGAACAGTCGACCTTTCTGTCAGCAAATGAGTGCCTTAACCACCTCATCACCAAGGCTGCTTTCGTTATTATAATGAATATTATTGCTTATATGCCAGGTAAGCTTACTTAAAGAGCCAGAAGTCTATTTTAGATGGCCTCAATTCTAGCTTTCCCCCCCTGTCCGCTGACATTAGAACCCACTTCCCTTTCCTATTGGGAAGGAGGCTCCAGAGCCATTCTCAATGGCTCAGTGCCCTGGTGCTGGCCTGGCTTTCTAGATCTCCTCTGGCCCAGGGTGACCCATGTGCCCTGTATGCCAATCCCCCAGGCTGGTCACAGGCTCTTGTATCTTATATCTTGCTTCTTTAATTCCTCCATGCCTATTTCTGGTTTTAAGAACACCGATGATCAGTATAGGGTAAGAAGCTGCTGCCCTTCACTGGATGAGAGTAGAGGATATAAAGGAGGACCAACCCACCTTGGAGTCAGAAGAAGGAAGGAGATATCAGTTTTGTGGAAATTAATATTCAATCCATGGCAACAGGTTTGGTTTCTTTTTGTATAATAGTCTGCAAGATATGTGAGTATTTGCTATTATGATGACTATATTGGTAAGAAAATGATGGTGAGGAGGGAAGTACAAAGGAAAATGAAAGGCCATTGATACTGATTATAGGATATTGGAATATTTTCAACAAAACAAGAAAAGGAAAGGCTTAAAGGTAGATTTGTTCGCTGTAGAGGTGATGCTAATTACAACCATTTGTTGTGAGCCACTTATCATTCATGCCTAATTGTCATCCAGCACAAGTATAATCATGTGTGTTATTAAATATTAGAATCAGAGAATCAGAATTTTAAGACTTGGAGGGGCCTTAGAGGTCACTAAGTCCAAGGCACTCCTTTTACTGAGGGGAGGTTTGATATGTGAGAAGTTAGATGATTTACTGGGTCACGGAGCTGAGCTGTGGCAGAGCAGACTCTACCCCAGGCCTCCTTACTCCAGCCCAGGGCTCGGTCACTGCTGGTGGCTGGCTGGCCTAGGAGCTTACCCAGCTTTGTGGTAAATTGGATTTGAATAGAATGCAAAATTCTATACTGAGAACTATCTGGTGTTTTCCAACAGAAATGAGTTTTGAACCCCAATTCTAATATGTTAATTTTCAGATATTAGCAAATCCTTCAAGACGAAATGTCCTGTGGGAGGTAATAATTCTGAAGTAATTCAGACTACTAAAATATAAATTTGGGAATTATTTGTACATCAGAAAGTTGTGAAAACTGAAGCTGGTGGGAAATTTAAAGAGTATTAAGAAAAAAAAACATAAGACAAGTAAAGCTTTTGAAAATGTCCTGCTAAATATGAATAACAGCAAAGAAGGTATGGGATTCCCATTTTTATCTTTTTAAAGCTATCAATGCTTTTGCTTAGAATCATTATGTCCATTTTTCACTCTTGAGATTAAGGAGAGCTACGCCAGTTGTCTGAACTGCATAAACTTATATTCCCAGATGAAAAGCTTGTTCCTAATCCTGTTCAAGACAGACACCATGTAACGTCAGACACCTCCCTGGTGGCTCAAATCAAACCAGTAACCAGTTGCTGTTAAGTCAGAGTAGAACTGTGCTCCACAGGGTTTTCAATGACTGATCTCCAGGCCTTTCTTCTAAGTCACCTATGGGTGGAATAGAATTTCCAACCTTTCATTAGCAGCCGAGCACATGTACCCTTAAGACGCCTTTCATCCTTTTCTGCCTTCCCTACCCAGGCCAATCTTACTTGAGAAAGGCCCTTTATGCAGTACAATTGCAGAAATGTTTAAAATCACTTAGTCAAAAAATCTTCCCTCTGCTAGTTACCTCTTTGGGCAACGAAGTGTGTACCCAGAACATTCCTATACAATTAGCAACGCCTTGGTTCAGGAATAGCATCCGTTGCATGGACTAAGTCCTGAGAGGGTGGAACTAGGACAAGTACATTTGGTGAGAGGAGTAAAGTGGAATATAGTGAGGAATAGAAAATTATGCCTGGAGATCAGGTCACAATTTTTTTTTAGTTTCTTGGGCTAAATAGGGTATTATTTGTAAGGGGGCTGGGAAGCAAATGTGTGCTATTCCGTGGTTATGCCAACGGATGGCTTAGTTCCTAACATTTCCATCACTTCAATAGCATAGCTTTCTAAGAAATGGACACTGGAGGCTTTTGTCCCTGTCACTATCCCTGCTATTTATATATTCCACGGCACCTTTAAGGTCAAAGGTCTTTCTAAACAATTTACCTGAAATAAATAGGTAACAATACCATAAGTGTTGGAAATAGTCAGCACCTTCAATGCTGCCACTGATCAATTTATGGACCTGGAGGCCCTATTGAGAGGGACTCAGAAACCCTCCCTGATTGATTAAAATATATCATGTAACTGTCATCCCTCTTCAACTAATGCTTTCCTATTTTCTGATGTCATGATCACTCTATTATCATCATGTTGTATTATGAAAACAATATCAATTTACAGAAAGTTTTAAAAGTAGAAAAAGCACTTATAATTTCACCAAACTACACTGTTAGTATCTTATAGAATTTTTCATTTTTGTCTATATGCATGCATACTTTTTACATTGTTGAAATTAAAGTGCACATATAACAGTGTTTTGGCTTTTTAAACTGGGCTATGTTATATTTCCATATACTAAGTGTTCATACTTATCATCTTAATGGCTGTAAATTACCACACTAAATTAAAGTGTCATAACTTATTTTATACTACTGGATAAAGAGTTTCCCTACAACTGTTTGCTCTTATAGGCAACAATGCACTAAACATCTTCCATATTATTTCCTTAAGATAGATTCTAGAAGAGGTTTTATTGGCTCTAAGGCTAGAACTTTTTATGTAGGAAACTATATATGGAACATACGTACTGTAATAATATAAAACATAACATAATATGTAATTCTATACACTCACTCCTCACTTGTAGGCATGATTAGGTTCCAAAGACCAGGTAAGTATGTGAAAATCGATATTATATGAAAATGGAGGATGACCACATCAGATCACAAAATGAGGATGACTACACCATTCCATGGCTATCAAATTACATCATTACGTAACTGCCAAACCACTGAGACTCATGGCCCAACCAAGCTGACACATAACTTTAAACATCACAGCCAGTGTTTCCCTCACCTTGCACTTTGCCAGACATACATCATTAATGTGCAAAACAGTCCGATAGTAGATTTTTTACTTTCGTGGTTAATGAGAGATGTCAGATAACAAGACAGTCGACAAGTGCCGAGTAGGTGTGTTTATTTGCATAGCGGTACATTTGCATCTTTCTATCTCTAGCTAGCTAGCTAGCTATCTCTCTATCTAGCTATTTATCCAGAGAGAGTTGTATAGTTATATATTCTGACTGAAGCATTACATTTGTTAGCCCCTTTCAAATTTCTACTGGAAAACAATTTTTGTAACTTTTAAAAGAACAGTATATTAATAATTCATATATGATCTCTGAAGAATAAACAAATGATCACCAAAAACTTCAGTATTATAGTTGATCTAGAACTTGAAAGCACATTCCATCTGAAATATCAACTAATATCCCTATTTGGAGAAAGCCACATTATCTCTGTGGATTTCAGTTTTCTTACTAACACACACACACACACACATACAGAGAGAGAGAGAGAGAGAGAGAATTTCTAAATCCTCTGCTTGCTTTATGGTTCTCTATTAGTATGCATTATTATTTTATGACACCCAAAACAGACACATGCTGTATATCTTCTCATTATAGATGGCACATAAACCGTGTGTTCCCCAAAATGGCTGAGCTATAAGCTATTTAAGTAAATGATATTGAAAGGATAAACCTAAATATGTGCTCTCGGGTTAAGTACAAAGAAATATAATTAGTTTAAACGTGTATATAAATCTAGCCTGGCAAATCCCTTGAATGAATCTGAAATGAGAAACTAGCAACAGATGGCAACATACTTAGCACGAATCCAATTTTTTCTGTAACCTTGAAATACTGAAAGGTCCCAAAAGAAGAAAAATCAGATAAGTTCTTAGCAGGGATTGTCCTCAAGACAGATGAAGCTAATGGACTCGTGTCAAACGAAAGAAAATGAGATCGATGTTCTTGTGCTTTGGTCCCACAGGCACAAGGACATGTTGCTACCTGGTATCTAGAATAAATTCTCAGGCGAATGGGAGAACAGATGTGGAATACATATTGGCAGAATGAACAGGTGATTGGGGCTGAACTCACATAGCACTCGGAAAGTGAGTGGTCGTGTGGTGTGAAAATAACTCCTGGACAAAGAGGGTATTGACTCCGATGTCATCCCCCCTCCCCCCAAATCAGAATCACTCTAAACATGTGATTGAGAAAAGTAAGTTTTGGTCAAAGACTCTCAAAATACAGTTTACTGCAATACTGACAATCATAATAAAGAGTGCATGACATGAGTGATATTATAATCATTTCACAGGGAATAGTTTTCTTTATTGCAATAGGTAGATGAAAATGTTGGTATCTTAAAGGTTCTCCATCCTTCATTGGGTTATCCTTCATTAGATGCATCATCCTTCAGCAAATTTCCACTCAGAAGTGGGGGATGATTAGAGAGTTCAGCTGGTCCTTTATTTATGAAGCACTAGGGTTTTCTACTTTGTTGTATAGGGTCACTATGAGTCAGAATTGACTCAACAGCAGGGTTTTTATTTTTTAGGTTTTCTTGGAAACCCTGGTGGCATAGTGGTTAAGAGTTTGGCTGCTAACCATAAAGGTTGGCAGTTTGAATCCACCAGGGTTTTCTCAGTTCTAAATATGAACTCCTACAGGAACAATTTTGAAAATTCTAAGGATGGTTCGAAATCTGCTCATCCCACAAAGTCTGTAATTTCCACTTCCCCTTCCACCAGTTAGCATCCATTCATTCATTTATTTATTTATTAAAACAGTAAACTTAAAAAAAAGAACTACTATGTGCTCAGCAAGGGGCACATTTCTGATTTAGTCCTAGAAAATGCCTGTGTAAAGAGGTTGTTGTTTTCTTCAACAAGGCAGTTTGAGGTGTCTCCATTTGTACTTGGAGGGTGAAAAGGAGTGATGGTGTTTAGGATTATTGCAGAAGAAATGAGAAGAGAAAGGGTTCATATTCAACCTCTGAAATTCAAGAACACAACAAGACAATGTGCTGGAAAGGAAGTGAGGATCTGTCAAAAGTGAGGATTTTCTAAATTCCTTTGGTGACCACCATTTAACGTATCAGCATCTGAGGGCGGCGAATTCAATCCTCGTGTTTTACACAATAGAATTCTCAAGAACACAATAAGAAAAACAAAATCTCATCCTTCACACTCTGAGGGATTCTGGGAAAAGAAAGGTGGAAACAGAGAACGGGAGGCAGAAGGGGATCTGCAGACAGACATGTGCCCTGATCACCCTTCTCAGAGCCAGCTTTGTCCCACATAATCCTGCCCAGTCCCAGCCTTCCTACTGATTCAGTAGAAGCTGCCTAACTTATCTGAGCAGTAAATTAGCTTCTACTGTAAATTACAAAATGGCCCTAGAACTACAAAAAAGTGTGTCAGCTCCATTGAACCAAATGGATTTCTGGACTCTAAAAGCAACCCCGTTTATTCCATTTCCTTTTTCTTGAAAAATAGCAAAGTATTGTATGACCTCATTATATAAAAAGACAAAGCAAAGCAAATGCATAGAGAACAAAGTTTATTAGTGGTTACCTGGGCTGGGTGGGAGGGAGAGGAAAATGGGGGTTAAGGGTGATGGAAATATTGCTTTGATTAAGGGGAGGGTTGCACAGCAGATTATTATAATTGCTGTCAATAAGTTTTACACCAGTAAAAAGTTGAATTGGCAAAAGTGTGTGTTAGATATGTTTATAGCAACAACAACAAAATAAAAAGAGTAGCGGTTGAGGCTGCTTATGTATAACTAAAAACCTCATGGGATTTGGTTTCTTGGTTTGGAGGTTTAGGTTCATGGTTTCATGGGACATTCCACTTAATTGACCAAATAACGTGTTTACTGCCTCTGTTGTACCTCCTAGCTTGATGTGTATGTAGTGCTTGGGATCTTAAAAGCTTGCAACAATTGGTCTCTATTCACCTGAAACAACAGGGGAAGAAGGAGACTCAGGAATAAGAGGAGAATGTGGAATGTGTGGCTAATTGCCTCCATGAACAACTGCCTCCTTTGCCATGAGACTAAAAGAACTGGATGGTGCTTGGCTACCACTACTGAACATTTTGATCAAAGATTCCATAGCAGAATCTTGATCAAAAGGGGGAAAACTGTAAAACAGAACTTTCAATTCTCATAGATTCCAGACTTCCTGGAGCCATGAAGCTTGGATGAACCCCCAAAACTATTGCTCTGAGATAATCTTTAAACCTTAAACTAAAAATATCCCTTGAAGTCTTCTTAAAACCAAATAATAGTTTAGCTTAGCTAACAAAAAAAAAATGTCTGCTTGAGCATAATGCTCTCTTAAGAACTATCCATATGGAATCAAATTGACAACAACAACTTGAAAGATTAGATAGAAACCTTAGGGGGCAGTGAATTTATTTAACAGAGGGAGAACAATTCAGAAAAAGAGGGTGAGAATGGTTGCACAACTCAAAGAATGTAATCAATTGTCACTAAAAGGTACACGTAGAAACTGTTGAATTGGTGTATGGTTTGCTGGTTGACAAAATAAATAAAATTACATAAACAAAAAAACAAAATCGCCTCCTAAATGAATAACTATAGAAAAACTATAGAAGCAGGACCACAAATACTGTCCTAAATTTGAAGCTTTTAAACTTCAAAAAGAAGGAGCTGTGTACATTCTAGATTTTTCTGTAAGAAAAAATGTCCATCCAGGTGATTCAGACTTTGTCATTTTATAAATCAGTTTACAACCAAATGAGACATTTAAAATCAGGAAAGTCATGTGTGCCACAAGAAAATGGCAATGCATTATGAAGGAACAATTGTTAGAATTTGGGTTGAGACACAGGCCCACTACCACAATTTACCTAATCTTAAGACCCAGTCAACTGTAGCAGTCTTAATAAAACTGTATAAATATTCTCATAATTAGAAAGTGGGTTAATTTGGAAGCTATCAGCCAAGAAATATGGAAAACAGCTTCCTGGCCAACTGACTGGAAGAGATCCATATTTATGCCTATTCCCAAGAAAGGTGATCCAACCGAATGTGGAAATTATAGAACAATATCATTAATATCACACGCAAGTAAAATTTTGCTGAAGATCATTCAAAAGCAGCTGCAGCAATATATCAACAGGGAACTGCCAGAAATTCAGGCCGGTTTCAGAAGAGAATGTGGAACCAGAGTATCACTGATGATGTCAAATGGATCCTGGCTGAAAGCAGAGAATACCAGAAGGATATTTACCTGTGTTTTATTGACTATGCAAAGGCATTTGACTGTGTGGATCATAACAAATTATAGATAACATTGCGAAGAATGGGAATTCCAGAACACTTAATTGTGCTCACGAGGAACCTGTACATAGATCAAGAGGCAGTTGTTCAGACAGAACAAGGGAATACTGATTGGTTCAAAGTCAGGAAACGTGTGCGTCAGGGTTGTATTCTTTCACCATACCTATTCAATCTGTATGCTGAGCAAATAATCTGAGAAGCTGGACTATATGAAGAAGAATGGGGCATCAGGATTGGAGGAAGACTCATTAACAACCTGCATTATGCAGATGACACAACCTTGCTTGCTGAAAGTGAAGAGGACTTGAAGCACTTACTAATGAAGATCAAAGACCACAGCCTTCAGTATGGATTGCACCTCAACATAAAGAAAACAAAAATCCTCACAACTGGACCAATGAGCAACATCATGATAAACGGAGAAAAGATTGAAGTTGTCAAGGATTTCATTTTACTTGGATCCACAATCAACAGCCATGGAGGCAGCAGTCAAGAAATCAAAAGACGCATTGCATTGGGTAAATCTGCCGCAAAGGACCTCTTTGGGGTGTTGAAGAGCAAAGATGTCACCTTGAAGACTAAGGTGCACCTGACCCAAGCCATGGTATTTTCAATCGCATCATATGCATGCGAAAGCTGGACAATGAATAAGGAAAACGCAAGAAGAATTGACACCTTTGAATTGTGGTGTTGGCGAAGAATATTGAATTACCATGGACAGCCAAAAGAACAAACAAATCTGTCTTAGAGGAAGTACAACCAGAATTCTCCTTAGAGGCAAGGATGGTGAGACTGTGTCTTACATACTTTGGACATGCTGTCAGGAGGGATCAGTCCCTGGAGCAGGACATCATGCTTGGCAGAGTACAGGGTCAGTGGAAAAGAGTAAGACCCTCAATGAGGTGGATTGACCTAGTGGCTGCAACAATGAGCTCAAGCATAAGAACGATTGTAAGGATGGCTCAAGACTGGGCAGTGTTCTGTTCTGTTGTGCATAGGGTCGCTATGAGTCGGAACCAACTCAACGGCACCTAACAACAACAACAAATCAGCCAGAATGCTCTCCATAAGCAAGAAAGATGGCGAGACTACATCTCACATACTTTGGACGTGTTGTCAGGAGGGATCAGTCCCTGGAGAAGGACATCATGGTTGGTAAAGTAGAGGGTCAGCAAAAAAAGAGAAGGGCCCTCAACGAGATGGATTGACACAGTGGCTGCAACAAGAGGCTTAAGCATAACAATGATTGTGAGGATGGCACAGGAGCAGGCAGTGTTTCATTCTATTGTACATAGGGTCACTATGAGTTAGAACTAACTTGACGACACCTAACAACAACAACAAGTTTATAGTAAGGGCACTGGTGGCACCTAACAAGAACAACAACATCAGCTTTGTAAGGTAAGAGGCTGCCATGAGGTGGTCTCAGGAGAGATTCAGAAGGAGAAGGGTGCTAGAACTTGGCCATGACAAACTCCATCATCTGATGACTTGAAAGAGGGGAATGGCTGCAAAAAAGAACAACACATTATATTCACAATTATTAATCAGAGACAGACAACCAGGCAGGGTTTTATTAATGACAAAACTCACAAACATGTAACACACAATAATTTTGTTGTTATTGTTGTTAGTTTCCATCAAATTGGGCTCCAGCTCATGGCAACCTTGTGTGTAACCAAAGGAAACTTTGGGCAGTCCCGCACCATCCTCATGATTGTTGGTATGCTCAAGTTCACTGCTGTGGCCACTGTATATTTTGAGCATCTTCCAAGGTAGGGGGTTCATTTTCCAACACTATATCAAATAATATTCTGCTGTGATCCATAGAGTTTTTAGTGACTAATTTTTGGAAGTAGATTGCCAAATCTTTCTGCCTAGTCTATCTTAGTCTGAAAGCTCTGCTGAAACCTGTCCACCACGGGTGACCCTAGTAGTTTTTGAAATACTGGTGGTATAGCTTCCAGCAACACAGCAACATGCAAGCCACCACAGTATGACAAACTGATAGGTAGGTAGTGGCAGAGTAATTTACACAGTTATAAATTGGAGAAACATAAGCACTTAAAAATTATATAGTAGAAAAGTCATTAGAATATTTTTTTTCAATTATTACTATAGATTTTGGGGGCCCTGGTGGTGCAGTGGTTAAGAGTTTGGCTGCTAACCAACAGGTCAGCAGTTCAAATCCACCGCTGGTCCTTGGAAACCCTATGGGGCAATTCTACTCTGTCCTGTAGGATCGCTATGAGTCAAAATCGACTCAATGGCAATGGGTTCGGCTTTATAGACTTTTCATCCAAGTGGTCCACCCAAAAACCTAAAATATCTTACACATGCAATATGCCTACATGCCACTTATTAACAATGAAGTATGAGAAAGAAATGTTAAAGGATCTTTACTAAATGCCTTTTTTTTTTTTTTTGCTTTTAGGTAGCACTGTACTGGAACACTTGGGAATTCTCAGCTCATCCACAGAAAATGTTTCTTCGGTGATTATCTTAGGCCGGGTTGTCTAGACGAGCAAAACAAGTGAAGTGCATGTAAATAAATATAGACAGAGATTTATCTCAAGGAAATGGCTCATGTAGTTGTGGAGTCTTGCAGGTCTGAATTCCATGGGTCAGGCAACAGGCTGGAAGCTTCTCTAACTCACGTGGTTGCAGAGGCTGACGAGCCCAAAATTGGCAGGTCAGGCAGAAGGCTGCTGGCTCACAAGTTTGCAGAAGTTGGTGAACCCCAAGATCTGCAGGTCAGGCAGCAGGCTTCTGGCTCTTGTCCCAAGAACCAGTGGTCAGAGGATGACGGGTCAGATGCAGGATCCAGAGTGCTAAAGCTTTACCAGAACATCCATATGTATATTGGATGTCTCATCCCCAAGGAAACTCCCTTTTCAACTGATCAGCTGCTCAACCAGATCACAGAGTTGGGGATGACTTCATCAGATCACAAAACGGAGGACGATTATTACATCATTACATAACTGCCAAACCATCACAGTGATGATTTCTCTAATGACTGAGAAACTTTACTCCGTCTCTCTGCAAGCCTGTTAGGCTAAAATTTGAAGTGAGGAGATAAACAGAGCCAGAGCCATTACATTTGGCTTAGTCTTCATTTTTGAGACTCAGTCTATTTTGTGAATGCATTTATTTATACTTTAGCCTCTTCTCCATACCTTCCTTTTACAATTTCTTACCCTTTTGATACTATAAAACCCCAGAGAGAATCTCCTTCTTCTTCTTCAAGACCTAGCTCAACTCATACCTCCCTATGACAATCCCAGGCAGAATTATTTTTTTTTTTTCTCACTGAGTGGGTACAATATATTACTTACACCTCTGTTCATAGCATTATTTCAGTCAGTCTTGTCTTCATTGGCTTCAGGGTTGGACTGTGCCTTATTGCTTAACAGACTCTGTTCATAGTAGCTGCTCATGAAGTGTCAACTAACTAAATCCAAAGAAAAACACACTTTATCCTTATTGAATATTCTCAGCCCCTCATGTAACCTCTTGTGACAGTCAAAAATTGAAAAAAAATTTTTTTTCACTTGCTCTAAAAGCTAGCAATCCTCACACAAAGATTATTAGTTCATTTCTCAATGGTTTGTGTATTTTCACCAATGACTCAGACAAACTGAATGCTTTTTTTATCAGTGTGCATCAATATTTCAGTGCCCTTTGATATCAATGACCTCATCACCAGCTGTACATTGCATTTTTGCCTCTAGTGTAGGGAAACTTTTTTTTCTTAAAGTTCACTACCTTCTTTCTTTCAGAATGTAGCTGTAAGGACATATCAAAATCTCTACTTTTTTGACACCAAACTACTGGGAAAAAATGAAAGTCCTACTTGGCACTTCTTTGACATCAAACTGTAAAGAGCAATGAAATTAATTCAATTCTGTTCCATTTCTGTTCTGACTCCAGCTGTACATGCAGCACTTCTTCCTTCGACCATAACCATCCCGAGCTAGAACAGACCTCAGAAGCAAAGGGCACAGTTTTCCAGACTGTTATGTCTGTCCGCAGCCTCAGATACCAGCCACAAGTCTGGGAGTCTCCATGACATCCTCACTTCTGACCAACTGGCTGCAAATTGAAGGGTTCCCTCTACCCCCTCAGGATACCACCATAAGTCAGGTGTTCCCAGACCCCTTCACTTCCGACCTGCTAGATCTCATTGCTGTCTTGAGTTTGACAATTTGCCAGAATGACTCACCAAATTCATGGAAAGGAGTGTACTTACGGATTACAAGTTTTATTACACTAAAAAGGATACAAATGAAGAGGCAC
Organism: Elephas maximus indicus; assembly: GCF_024166365.1. Lineage (NCBI taxonomy): Eukaryota > Metazoa > Chordata > Mammalia > Proboscidea > Elephantidae > Elephas > Elephas maximus. The sequence goes on along the minus strand of NC_064841.1, from coordinate 66,373,539 downwards.
ATAGGGTGAGATCTGAGAGGATTCCCAGCACAGAGCTTTCAAGTTCCCAAAAGAGATCACTACCCTCCCACGTGCATCAATGTCTTTCACCAACCAGGAAGCCCATGAAACTTCCATGTCCAGAACCTTTATTAGGTCTTCATTAAGTAGTGATGATTGTTTGAATCAGCCCGCGTCCCCTGAGGTCAGCTCACATCGGGAGGTGGTGTTTCTGGCTTGACTAACCCCCACCTGAGTCGTCTCATTAGTGTAAACCCTCACTATGGTCTGGAGCCTTCATCAAGGACAATTTAATCGCTGGGGAAATTCCAAGATTTTAGTGGTTATCTGGCAGGAACCAAAGATGGAGATGAAATGTTTTGGGTAAAGATAATGTAAACCGTACAAGCTTATCAAATGTTTCTGAAAAACCTGATGCTCTGATATTATTTACATTCATACTTTTTAGAAAACTAATTTTCTACTATAGATACTATGATCTAGACTTGCATTTATACAGAATTATTCTGCACGTTGTCATTCAAACAGCATTTCATTTAACACAGTTTCCGATTTTGGTCATTCCCTGTGATAGGTCACCTAACATGATTTTATTTAATCTTCATGAGGACACTATGAGATGATTCTCATTTACCAACAAGAAATAGGCTTAAAAGAGGTTAAACAATTTGTTCAATGTTGTACAGTCACTTCAAGGCAGACAAGATTCCATGTATCCAATATTTTTCAAACTCTGAATCCCGTATATATTCAATTGCACCATCTGGTCTTTCTGCATCACATGCCAAGACATTGAAAGGGAATTAAAATATATTGATCACCTTCTATATGCCATGTGTTAATAGATGGCATATATTTACTGGGTGGAAGCTGGAAAAAACTACCAAATCAAAGCTGTAGATAATTATGTTTCAAAAAGAGTAGAATTGATCCCTACTTTGAAACATACTATTTGTTGTTGTTTTTTAAAAACCACCTGGATCAGCCATCCATCCATCTCTCCATGTGCTCATCCATCCACCTATCCTTTGTTTTACTTACTTATATTCTTGGAATAAACCAGAGTGCAGATGTTTTAGGCTAAGTAGCTAAGTGTTCTCTTCAGTAAATTGTTACATATAGTTAAATACAAGTTGGTCTACAATATGTTTTTCTTTGTGTATTTGTGTTTGGTTCATTGGTTGATTTTGTCAGAATGAAATGTTTCTTTTCCTTATTTGGAATTAGATTGTTTATAATAATTGTTTTCTCATGCCATGCATTTGAGCATTAACTGAAGATCTGGGTTTGTGAGGGAATGAAGTAGGAGGGAAAAGGTTTGCCCTTCACTATACACCTGAGCAACAACTGTTAAAAAATGAACTAGAATTGAAACAGACTATGAAACCTCTACCTGGACTGGAGTGCTTTTGTCCTACAAATGTTATTATTTCAGACTGAATAACTAATACTTAAAGAATGTTGCCTAAGGCATGGTATTCCAGGCAGTCTCCCATTCAAGTACTAACCAGGCCTGACTCTGCTTAGCTTCTGAGACCAGACGAGGTCAGGTGCTTTCAGGGTGGTATGGCTTGACTTGATGGCAGTGGGTTTGGGTTTGCTTTAGGGAATGTAGGTTTATTGTGCTGGTTCCAGAGGGTGAGATCATAACTCAAGAAAACCCTAAAAATTTGAAAGTTTCCATCACCCAAGGAAGAAGTAAAGGCCAGGACAGGAAGTGAGGACTCTCAAAGCAGATTAAGATCCATGAATATACCATATTTTTGAGCAAATAATGCACACCTTCTGCATTTATTTGCCAACCATGCCTTCCCCCGGGAGGTATTTTTGTGAGCATAGCTATATCAGTTTTTTTTTTTTTTTTACATGTTGCTGTAAAAATATTAGCATATTTCACTTACAAAAATACCTTATGGGGGGACGGCAAGGTTGGCAAACAAACGTAGAAGGCACACATTATTTTCATAAAAATACAGTATTTTATATGTGTATTTTTCAAATGCAAAACAAGTAATAGACTATCAAGTGACAGAAGTTATTACTAATAGCTACAGAAACCAAGAGATGTAACAATACAGTTAAACTTTATTCCATGGTTCTGTATACTTACATTTATTTGGCAAATGCTTTATATACCATTTAGTACACAAGTATGTTACACATATTAAATAACTTAATATTCACAAAAACCCTACAAGGCAGATAGGATTATACAGAGTGCTTAAAACCTCAAGGCTGCAATTCTGACCCAACCCTTTTGTCTCCAGAGGTCACATCCTTACCTATTACAAGCTACTCCCTCATATAGGACTTGCAGTGCCTTGGTGGCACAATGGTTAAGAAATTGGCTGGTAACCAAAACGTCAGCAGTTCAAATCTACCAGCTGCTCCAATAGAAATCCTATTGGGCAGTTCTAGTCTGTCCTATAGGGTCACTGTGAGTCAGAATCGACTTGACGGCAATGGGTTTGGTTTTTGGTTTATAAGGCATGTACATCAGTTTGTTGTTCTTTAAGTTAAAGTATATTCAAAAACACTGTAGGAATTGTGTGTGTGTGTGTGTGTTTACACACATATTACTTTTGTTTGTTTTCTTTTTTGCTTTTTTGATAATGTTTATAATCACTCTTCCAACTTTTAATTGATCTCTTGTGTAAATCTAGATTTTCAAGCTACAGACCTACTGTGAGACAGACATGAGCCAAGACTCCATTAATAACCCGACCCCCATATGCCCCCATTCTGACTGGTGGGCCACAGTGACGTTTTGAGTCTCCTGGAATTGATGTGAGTTCAGATCCAGTAGCCAGTAATCCCTGAAAAGTCTGATTATTTCCTTTTCCCCAATGAACAGTCACTCTTGTAAAAGGCCATAGATCTCTTTGGAGGAGGCTAGGAGAGAGATGAACAGTATACATTTTGGGCAGTGTATTCAAACCCCTCCTCAAGGGGACTTCACCCTCCCTTCATTCAAGAGGTCGTGGGTCTTTAAATTCGCTCAAGTCTGGGAATTGTTGAGGGACCGTGACTCCCTATCCTGGTGATTCAAGTTAAACTGTTGTTCACCCGACCAGAATTTATCCGTTTGTACAAACCAAGTAAGTATTTAGCAGATTTCCTCTCTATTTCACCGCTAGGGACACCATGCCTAAGTAGCCAATGCCGTAAGTCCAGAAGAGTCAGACTATTCTGATTATTGTTCTCACTCCACTGTCCATTACTGTAACCATGCGCAGCTTGTGTTTGTCGATTTAGTGCCACCACTTCGCCCTGACTACCATGGAGTCTAGTCAGCCTCATTGTAGTTAAAAACCCACTGCCATCGAGTCAATTTCGACTCATAGGAACCCTATAGGACAGAGTACAACTGCCCCATAGAGTTCCCAAGGAGCACCTGGTGGATTCAAACTGCCAACTTCTTGGTTAGCAGCTGTAGCACTTAACCACTACGCAACCAGGGTTTCCTCATTGCAGTTAGATGTCTTAATCCAGTTAGGGCAATTCCTACTGTCATATCTGATTTATATAAAATAGCAATCACAGACATCTTCAAGGATGCTGGAGCTCCCTTCACAAATTTGTTTCTCAGGTGTGGTAAAAGGTGTGGCCTCTGGCATTCCATGTGTGGGTCTGTGGGTCTAACCTGATAAATCCACTCTAGCGTGCCAATTTCCCTAAGACTTTGGATACCTTCTTCTACACTATACTAAGGCAGGTGTGGTACTTTAACTTGATTTAGTGTAGGCCACCATGTAATCCATGCTTCAGCAACCCAACCAAATAAACTATTAGATCCTTTCCTAACTTCTCGAGCTGAAACATTGAATGAAGAGTCTGTGCTTCATGGACCCATATCAATAAACTCAGACTGATCCATGTTTATGTTCCTTGCACCATTCTCCCACATCCTTAATAGCCATGCCCACACATAGTCCCCAGTTTTCTCTTTGTACATATTAGAAAAGTCAAGCAGTTCTTTCAGAGTTTCTTTCTCCTGATTCTCCTCCTGGGTCACACTTTATACTTCACCTTTTGGGGCTCACTGGGACTTAAGTCTCATTATAGGTCTAGAAGCCAGAATCAGTAGTGTGGAATTGTTTTGAGAACATCCAGCATTGTCCTGTAAAGCATCTGCCTCAGGTGATGCCCCAGGCAATGCCTCAGGCAAAGACTCTTCCGAGGCAGCTGGGCTAGGGCTAATCTCATTAGACAGGAGTGGGGGGCTAATGGTTTTTCTGGGCAGGGTGGCGTAGCAGACAAATGAGGTAATTTCTTCAGAAGTGAGTGGTTCTGTTGGCAGGAGTGGTTCAATGGAATTTAGGGGCTCAGTGTCTCCAGCTTCCTGATTATCTTCCCATATGTCCCCATCCCAAGTTTTAGGATCCCATTTCTTCCCAATCAATGCCCTTAGTTTAACTTCAGACACCTCTTGAGGTTAGCAATTGAGCCGCATTGTAATTCAGCCACTCTTACAATAAGGCTCTGGTTTTTGGCAATATCAGTTCTGTTACTACAATAAGGCTTTATCTCAAAGCACAGGTGGAAACCTTGAGGTCATTTATGTGGCATTTGAGCTTTGACTCTGAAGCCCTGAGCATACCTCTTTCTTTCACCAGTTTGTCTAGCGAGAGTAGGACCAACCAACCAGCTTCCTTACACTTCTGATTCTGACAAAGTTGTAGAAAGATATCACACATGTGTTCACCCAGAAACTCACCTTTCACCGCTTCCTGATCTATTGGCAATGATATTCCGTGTATTTGAATTGTCACCTCACACCATGAATTAACACTGCTCCCTTTACTGCTGGAAGCAGAGTCATCAACATCTTGAAGACTAACCAGACTTGAGAACCAATTTAGAAAACTCATCCTTACAATTTTGTTTCTCTGGAATCACTCTTGGTGCCAAATGTCTTAGACTGGTTCTCTAGAGAAGCAAAACCAGTAAAACGTATAAATATAGAGAGAGAGGGAGATTTATACCAAGGAAAAGGCCCACAAGGTTGTAGAAGCTGGAATGTCCCAAGTCTGTGGATCAGGATAGAGGCTTCTTTTGATTCATGTAGCTACAGGGGCTGGCAAACCCAAGATCAGTAGGTCGGAGAGCAGGGCTCTTGCTCACTGGCTGTGAAGAACATTGAATGCCAAGCTCAGCAGGTAAGCAGCTAGGTCAAGTCCCAAGAACCAGAGGTCAGACAAACAGGAGACAACTGGAGGATACAGAGCAGGCAAAAGCCAGAATGGTATGCCGATATTTGGATGCAGGCCACAAGCCCAAGGAAACTCCTTTTCAACTGATTGGCTACTCACAGCAGATCCCACCATGGGGGCGATCACATGTAAATACTGAGAATCAAGGCCCAGCCAAATTGACACACAAACTTAACCATCACAGCCTTCCTAGGCACCGTTTGGGCCCAGAGGGTTAATCCTTCTGACCTTAATGAACTGTGAAGAAAAACAAACCATAAGTAGAGACTGGATATATATCTATAAGCTGTCCACATTCAGCTTTCTGAAAAGTATTAGAATTACTTACTTTAGACTACAGCTTTACCAATATGCCTGAAGGATAAAAATCTCTTGGGACACTTATTTAATATACACATGAATGAAATAAATGAGGACTCCGTGGGTGGTGCAAATGGTTTAACTTGCTTGGTTGCTAACAAAAAAGGTTGAAGGTTCGCATCCAAGCAGATGGGCCTCAGAAGAAAGCCTGGTGATCTGCTTCCAAAAAATCAGCCATTGAAAACCCTATGGAGCACAGGTCTACTCAGACACACTTAGGGTCAGCCACGAGTCGGAGTCAACTCCATGGCAACCAGTGAATAGAATGAATGTCTCAAGAGAAGGGGCTTAGAAAACTATATCTCAGAAAAATATGCCACAGGTAATTAGTTATTATGATCATTCGAGCTTGGAAAACAGTGCTCTAGGTCGTCAAGTAATGTTGTGAGGTGCCTTCAGGTCGATTCCAACTCATAGCCACCCTACGTACAACAGAACAAAACACTGCCTGGTCCTGCACCATCTTCGCAATCATTGTTATGCTCAAGTCCGTTGTTGTGGCCATGGTGTCAATTCATCATCGCATTGAGGGTCTAACTTTATTTAGCCCTAATGTAACTTAACTATACACAAAATACATTTCTTTTGAACAATCAGCTCTGTCAAAAACATAATTATAAGTGAAAATTTTATCTACATTTTCACAGGCAACATTTCAATAATTACAACTGTATTTTAAAACATGGTAATTTTCTCTTTTTAATGGCCTTGATGCAAACCTCCAATGTAGGCTTTGTATTTCCAACAAGAGTGTTGATAAAGTGGCAGCTTTGGAGAAGGCACAGTATTATTTTAGGTCATAGTACAAGGACAAGCTGTTATCCACAGGCTCCATATAATTTCCTGTGCTCTTCAAGCATCTCCCAGCCACTGACCTGACATGGCTTAAAATTAGCTTGAGCAATTTGGCAGATCAAAACACCTGCCTTCAAGCTATGACTACACAATTCTCTTGAAAACGTAATATGCTTGGGAAATATGCTAAACCTGGGCATTTTTACCTAATAAAGATATAATAAGAATAAATGAGATAGGTTATCAAAATCACTTCAGTAGATAGTAACTATGAAACAGAGTCAAGGCTTATGAAGAAATGTCATAAAGAAAATTTCGTTATTAAAAATACTGACCTTAAGAATGTATTAGTTACATAATTTTAGATTTTTTTCCCAAATGACTGATGTAGTTTATAAAGCAATAATAAAACAACTGACATTTGAAATCTACAGTGTAGTCATTGTTTGCGTGTAAAATTTTCCTGAGCAGAACGTGGAATATCGGATGTGCGCTTAGGTATCCTATGTTGTTAAACAAGCACTGATTGAATAAATGAATAGTAATATGGCCTGGTGGAGCCATGGTGATGCAGTGGTTAAGAGTTTGGCTGCTAACCAAAAGGCTGGCAGTTCAAATCCACCAGCCGCTCCTTAAAAACCCTATGGAGCAGTTCTATTCTGTCCTATAGGGTCACTATGAGTCAGAATCAACTCGATGGCAATGGGTTTGGTTTTAATATGGTCATAGACAATACCTATTAGTATTAATGATTAAAATCATCAATGATTAAAATTTACAGTAGTACAAATTACATTTAAATAATATCATAAAGTTTTAAAGCTGGAAGGGGCCTAGATTTTAAAATACAATACCCATGCTAGAGATCTGCATTGCTGAATATTTTCCCCCATTAAAATAGCCTTTAATTCCCCAGTAACCTAATATCTTGTTTTTTCTCTTATGTCTTGCCACTTCTTGTTGTCTTCTTTGCAGTCACATTTTTCTCCCTCTGACCATCTCTTTTAAAGAGATTTAAATAAAAGAAAGAAAATGCACCTTATATTTATCCATGTAGTTATTATTTCTAGTGATTTTTGTTTCTTGGTGTAGATCTTTATTTCCATCTGGTATTTTTTCCCTCTGCCTAAAGGACTACCTTCCACTTTCCTTATACAGCGAGTCTGCTGGTGATGAATTCTTTCAGCTTCTGTACACCTAAAAAACTTTTATTTCACCTTTTTTTTTTTTTTTTAAAGATACGTCACTGGGTATAGAATACTAGGTTCACAGTTTTGTTTTGTTTTTTACTTCAATACTTTAAAGATGTTGCACCACTGACTACTGGCTTACATGTTTCTCACAAAGAGAGACCCACTGTGATCCTTGTTTTTATTCCTCTGTATGTCTTTATTATTATTATATATTGTACTTTAGATGAAGGTTTGTAGAACAAACTAGCTTCTCATTAAACAGTTAGTACACATACTGTTTTATGACATTGGTTAGCAACCCACATGTCAACACTCCCTTCTTGACCTTGGGTTCCCCATTACCAGCTTTCCTGTCCCCTCCTGCCTTCTAGTTCTTGCCCCTGGGCTGGTGTTGCCCCTTTAGTCTCATTTGGTTTTATGGGCCTGTCTAATTTTTGGATGAAGGGTAAACCTCAGGAATAACTTCATTATTGAGCTAAAAGGATGTCCAGGGACCATATTCTCAGGGGTTTTTCAGTCTCCATCAGGCCAGTAAATCTGGTCTTTCTTGTGAATTAGAATTTTATTCTACATTTTCTCCGGCTCTGTCTGGGCCCTCTATTATGATCCTTGTCAGAGTATTCAGTGTTGTTAGCCAGGTACCATCTAGTTGTACCGGACTAAGTCTGGTGGAGGCCGTGGTAGTTGTGGTCCATTACTGGACTAATCTTTCCCTTGTGTCTTTAGTTTTCTTCATTCTGCCTTGCTCCCAAAGGGGTGAGACCAGTGGAATAGCTTAGATGGTCACTCACAGGCTTTTAAGACCTCAGACCCTACTCACCAAAGTAGAACGTAGAATATTTTCTTTATAAACTAAGTTATGCCAACTGAGCTAGATGTTCCCTGAGACCATGGTCCCCTCAGCCCTCAGCCCAGAAATTCGGTCCTTCAGGTAGTTTGGATGTGTTTATTATGCTACCATGACCTTGCCTTATACATGTTGTGCTGACTGCCTCAGTATTGTGTACTGTCTTACCCTTCACCAAAGTTACAACTTATCTATTGTCTATTTAGTGTTTTTCCATCCCCACTCTTCCCCTCCCCTGTAACCATCAAAGACCGTTTCTTTTTGTCTGTAAATTTTTCATGAGTTTTTATAGTAGTGGTCTCATACAATATTTGTCCCTTTGTGATTGACTTATTTCACACAGCATAATGCCCTCCATATTCACCCATGTTGTGAGATGCTTCACAGATTCATCATTGTTCTTTATCGTTGAGTAGTGCTCCATTGTGTGTATATAGTACGTCTTTTTTCTTTGGATGTTTGTAAGATTTTCTCTTTATAACAGGTTTTGAACAATTTGATTATAATATATTTCTGCCTATTTATAATATATTTATGCCTATTCCCAAGAAAGGTGATCCAACCGAATGTGGAAATTATAGAACAATATCATTAATATCACACGCAAGCAAAATCTTGCTGAAGATCATTCAAAAACGGCTGCAGCAGTATATCGACAGGGAACTGCCAGAAATTCAGACCAGTTTCAGAAGAGGACATGGAACCAGGGATATCATTGCTGATGTCAGATGGATCCTGGCTGAAAGCAGAGAATACCAGAAGGGTGTTTACCTGTGTTTTATTGACTATGCAAGGGCATTTGACTCTGTGTATCATAACAAATTATGGATAACATTACAAAGAATGGGAATTCCAGAACACTTACTTGTGCTCACGAGGAACCTGTACATAGATCAAGAGGTGGTTGTTCAGACAGAAGAAGGGGATACTGATTGATTTAAAGTAGGAAAGGTGTGCGTCAGGGTTGTATTCTTTCACCATATCTATTCAATCTGTATGCTGAACAAATAATCCGAGAAGCTGGACTCTGTGAAGAAGGGCGGGGCATCAGGATTGGAGGGAGACTTATTAACAACCTGCATTATGCAGATGACACAACCTTGCTTGCTGAAAGTGAAAAGGACTTGAAGCACTTATTAATGAAGATCAAAGACCACAGCCTTCAGTATGGATTGCACCTCAACATAAAGAAAACAAAAATCCTCACGACTGGACCAATGAACAACATCATGATACACAGAGAAAAGATTGAAGTTGTCAAGGATCTCATTTTACTTGGACCCACAATCAACAGCCATGGAAGCAGCAGTCAAGAAACCAAAAGACACATTGCATTGGGCAAACCTGCTGCAAAGGACCTCTTTGGGGTGTTGAAGAGCAAAGATGTCACCTTGAAGACTAAGGTGCACCTGACCCAAGCCATGGTATGTGAAAGCTGGACAATGAATAAGGAAGACCGAAGAAGAATTGACACCTCTGAATTGTGGTGTTGGCAAAGAATGTTGAATATATCATGGTCTGCCAAAAGAATGAACAAATCTGTCTTGGAAGAAGTACAACCAGAATGCTCCTTAGAAGCAAGGATGGCGAGACTGCATCTTACATACTTTGGACATGTTGTCAGGAGAGATCAGTCCCTGGAGCAGTACATTATGCTTGGCAGAGTACAGGGTCAGCGGAAAAGAGGAAGACCATCAATGAGGTGGATTGACACAGTGGCTGCAACAATGAGCTCAAGCATAACAATGATTGTAAGGATGGTGCAATGTTTGCTTCTGTTGTGTGTAGGGTGGGTATGAGCTGGAACTAACTCAACGGCACCTAACAACAATAACTGTATGTCTTCATATTCTTTGATTATGGCTCATTGAGCTTCTTGGGTTTGTGAGCATACAGTTTTCATCAAATTTGAAAAGATTTCAGCTATTATTTCTCCAGATAAGTTATCTGCTGCTCCCTCCTTTAGGGGCTTCAGTTATACATACATTAAGTCATTTGAAGTTTTCCCACAATTCATTGGTGTGTTAATCATTTAAAAAAAAATATCTGTTTTTCATTTGGATGACTTCAATGCTTTGTCTTAAAGTTCAATATTCTTTTCTTCTGCAATGTGAATCTGTTACTAATACCACACAGCATGTTTTATCTCAAAATTGTAGTTTTCATGTCTAGAAATTCAATTTAAGTCAAGAAGCAACACTGCAAGAGAAAATGGCTGAGAACTTTCAGGAATTACAGAAACTATGACTTTTCAGGAGCCCTGGTGGTACAGTGGTTAAGTGATACGGCTACTAACAAAAAAGTCGGCCATTCAAATCCACCAGCTGCTCCTTGGAAAACCCTGTGGATCAGTTCTACTCCGTCCTCTAGGGTCACTATGGGTTGGAATCAACTCGATAGCAACTGGTTTGGTGTTTGCATTTTTTATGACTCTTCAGATAGGAAGAAAAATATAGTTCCTGGTCGGATAAGTAAAACCAAGTCCATAACAAGGAATATGTCAGTGAAACTAGAGAACATTGTCATTTAGTCTAGCTATTTTAATTCCCTTTATGCTTTCCTGGAATATTGGAGAAGTAAGAGTTTTTTTGCTTGTGGATTTTTACTTATCTATTTAGGTCATGAAAAGAAAAATAAGTTCCAGAAAAATACTGGAAGTAAATTAGCTAAAATATTACCTCTGTGTGATGGGTAATATTAGTGTTTCAAAATATCTGTATTCTTTTTGGTATTTTCCAGTTTTCAACAATAAGCAATATATATCTAATAAAAGTAGGAAAGAAAGAAAAATTCACTAGAAGACCAGTGACTGAAGAAAAGATTCATGACAGAGCTAATTAGAATCTAAACCCAGTGGTACTGTTTCTCCCATTCAGGAACGTCTCCTGTTTCTGAAGCCCTGCAGTGTGGAAAAAATGATAATCTAATTTTGGCTACACTTCCTTTTTAAAAGGAAGGGAGCTAAGAGCACAGAAAGAATTTATAAAATGAACAGCAGGTGGTATTTACACCGAGGATTTCTCTTACCTGTATTTCTATGCTCCTACTTCTTCAAGCCATCAATTTAAATAGTTAGTGACCTTTTAATTATCCTGATAATGATGAAGCCATTCCACTTAAAGAAGTACTCGATAACAATAAGACTCAACTTCAAAACAAAGAAATAAGAAAATGTTCTTGTTCATATCCACCCCCCGCAAAAAGGAAGGAGGTAGAATATCAGAGCACAGAAGCTATGCCATTTTCTCTTATCCTTGTTCAAACATCAAGCCTTTCCTCACCAGTCCAAATATCTTCAGTATGATATTGTCATCAAGGTTGGGGAATTAAGATTTCTCTTTAGGTACTGGAAAGATGCAAAAATTGGAGTACGCGTTTGTGTGAAAGTAAACATGATTCTTACTCTTCAGGAAAATGATTGAATTCTAGAGCATCTTAGAAATAAGATTTTTTTTTTTTTTTTCTCAGTAAATTCAGTGAGATGACATTTGGACTGAAGTTCTCTCCTGGAATGAGTGAATCTTCATTAACTTTTTGACACATGCGATGGATAGCCAGTGTAGCTGTTCTACTGCCCAAAATCCTCTTGCTTGCTCCCAGCAACATCCCCAGGTGAAGTGGCTTCAACCATAGGGTCTATCTATAGGTGGGTCACACGACTAGGCTAAGCCAAAGACAGCATCCCATTTACTTAGCATTGTGATTGGCTCAGAGATAGAGACACTCCCTAAGTCAGGCTACTCAGGAACATCAAGTCTCAGTTCAAAGGGAAATGATGTATCTTATATCTTGTCCACCAGACAAGGTGCTGTAAAGATGGGTATCTAAAACTATCATTAGCCATCAGGTGAAGCCTGGGAATGATGCTAGCACAGAGGTAGCAGAGCCCGCATTTACCTGCCGGTGATAATTCTTTGAAGTCCTGGTGGCCCAGTGGTTAAGTGTTTGGCTGCAAACCAAAAGGCTGGCAGTTTGAATCTACCAGCCACTCCTTGGAAACACCGTGGGGCATCCTACTCTGTCCTATAGGGTCACTATGAGTCAGGCTTGATGGCAACAGGTTTGATATTTTTGGTTTGATAATCCTTTGAGTTCTAATTTGAGTTGCACCACAAGATAGATTTAGCCCTAGACCAGTGTTTCTCAAATTTTTCTATGTTGAAAAGTAATCTGGAGGGCTTGTTATTAATGCACAGATTGTTGAGCCCCACTGCCAAGAGTGTCTGACTCCGTAGGTTTGGGGTCCAAAAAAAGAACCAAACCTGCATCCATTTGCATTTCTAGTGAGTCTCCCAGTTGATACCCAATATGGTGGCACAGTGGCTAAGAGCTCAAACTGCTAACCAAAAAGTTGACTGTTCAAATCTACCAGCCGCTCCTTGGAAACCCTCTGGGGCATCCCACTCTGTCCTATAGGGTTGCTACGAGTCGGAATCAACTACACAGCAACTTTTTTTTTTATTCCTAAATATCGGAATCTACTGTATGGCAATGGGTTTTTGGTGTTTATCTTAAATATTTCAATTAAGTTAGTCAATAAATTGCATTTTTTTTCTTAAGTGTGTTTAAATTGGGCTTTCTATCATTTGAACCCAAAAAGAGTTCTGCCTGATAAACCTATGAGTATCTGCAATACACTTCTCTCCCAAATGAGCCTAAATTACTCCACCTTATTAACGTTTAGACATTAAAATATATATTAAAAAAAATCATGGGGAAAATACTACACAACATAACAGATTTCATAGTACATTTAAAGGTTTTTTGTTTTTTTGTGCTTCATACTATGCTAGAGTTAAATTTAGCAGCATCTTGTAAAACCAAATATTGAAGCCATATGAAAAAGTTATTTAACACTCAGATTTATTTACTACATATAAGAATGTTGTTGGTTGTTGCTGTTCACCATCAAGCTGATTCTGACTCATAACAGCAGTCATGGATTGAATTGTGTCCCCCCAAAATGTGTGTCAACTTGGTTAAGTCATGATTCCCAGTATTGTGTGATTGTCCACCATTTTGTCATCTGATGTGATTTTCCTGTGTTGTAAAACCTACCTCGATGATGTTAATGAGGCAGGAATAGAGGCAGTTATGCTAATGAGGCAGGACTCAATCTACAAGATTAGGTTGTGTTTTAAGTCAATCTCTTTTGAGATAATAAAAGAAAGAAGCAAGCAGAGAGACATGGGGACCTCATACCACCAAGAAACCAGAGCCAGGAGAATAGTGCACCCTTTGGACCCACGGTCCCTGTGCTGAGGAGCTCCTCAACCAGGGCAAGATTGATGACAAGGACCTTCCTCCAGAGCCAACAGGAAGAGAAAGCCTTCCCCTGGAGCTGACACACTGAATTTGGACTTTTAGCCTACTGGACTGTAAGAGAGTAAATTTCTCTTTGTTAAAACCATACAGTTATGGTAATTTTGTTATAGCAGCACTAGGTAACTAAGATTACAACCCTATATGACAGAGCAGAACTGCCCTATAGGGATTCCTAGGGTGTAATCTTTATGGGAGCAGATCACCGGATCTTTTTTCTCTCAAAAAGAAAAGACTTTTCAATTAGCAGGTGAGCATTTAGCCATTGGACCACCGGGGCTTCTTATAAAAGGAGTAGGGTTTCCATGTTTTTATGCTGGATTTTTTTCTTGATTAAATTGGAGCTATTTTTACATAATAAATATAATTAATAAGACAAAGATCTTATTTTACTTTGGATACAGTAAAAATAACTTCATACTCAGAGTTTCAACTAGTGTTTATTTAACATACAACCTATAATTTCTCTTCTCATTCATCTTTATCAACACCAGTATTAAATAGCCTAAAGGGTCAAAGCGCCTCAGACACCCATAGATAAAGATATCTTTATCTGAATAAGATATTTTTCTGAATAAAACTTATGTCAATGGAGTATTTTAGAGGAAATACGTTGAGCTCAGGAGTCTCACCTGAAAGTGTTTTCCACTATAAATACGTGCTCGTTATGTGATCAATTCACAGCCTTTGAGGGGTTGGTGATTGCTTGGCCACTCTGCACCAGCTTCAGACAAGCATTGTTTTAACAGCTGCTCCTCATCTCTGTGCCCTCAAAAGCATTTCCTTCTCAATTTCCTATTTATGGCCCCAACATATACCCGCCTCAGGTGGGAAATATTCAAGATATTTAACCAGGAGTGAGGAAAAATAACCATTGCTAAGCACCAGAGCCGGGAGGGGATTGCCAAGTATGCAGTAATTCAACCCTTTAATTCTGAAACAAGAAGAAGCCCAAGTGTTTCTGGGGGGGATAGAGGACAAGTGGATTTCAGAACTTGCAGTATTTGAAAACCAGTATGACTCCAATGGTCTATAGTTACCTAATAGTAGCCTTGCCCCCACCTTCCCAATCCCACCCATATGTCTTGTCAATTCCAATGTCAAAACAATGTACCTAACACCATTCTTTCTCTTTTCTTGCTATGGCCACCAACATAATTCAGGATATTATTAGCTTTCATCATTGGCTATTAAAATAACCTTATCATTATTCTTCCCATTTAAAGGTTTTTCTGTGTTTATCCTGCAGATCAATGCCCCAGAGATTTCCATCTTGACAAGCAAAGTATCTGCTCAAAAGCTTGCCTTGACTCATCATTGTCTGCCAAGTTTTGCCCACTGCCATTTGGAATTGAAAGGCTCCCTATGAGCTGTTCCCATTTATCTCTGCAGGCTTCTCTTTGATTATCCCCCTGAAAGAACTCATTGATCTACACAGACAATATTAGTATCCAGGCTGCCCTACCTTAAAACTTTGCTATTTTTCCCCCTCTGGCTGTGATGACATTCTTCCCATACCCACTGGTGAATAGCTTACTCATCTTCAAAACAAAGTTCAAATTCCTCATCTGTGAGACACCTTTCACCCATCTGCTTTAAGAGTTTCAATTTTTAAAGACTGTGACTGTTTTGTAAGGATACCCTTTCTAACAAACCCTGGTGGCAGAATCGACTCGAGGGCACTGGGTTTACCCTTTCAAATAATTATAAGCATATTTTTGCCAAAAACATTTCTAGTCCTGTGGACTTCCAACCAAACAGAGCATTCTTTGACTTTCAAAGCCAATCAAACTGTGTGGAAAACTAGTTCTTAAAGAATCTACAGTTCCTAACTAGAGATGGGAAATCATATTCTGTATTAAATTAAGGAACGATAGTACAGTGTTGTCAATTAGTTTACAATGGCTGATTGGCCAGTTAGTGGTTGTATTCACAGCTAATGAAATTTATAGCTATTTACACTCTCCTTTCTTTTTAAGTAGGTGAATTCTAGTGTTCTTTGAAAACCTGAAAAACAGAAACCTGAATAATACCAAATATGTTGACCGATTCCAACAACTTTTTGAAGTTCTCAGAAGACAAAAGAAATTCCAAAAGTAGCTTATTCCAGGAACCAAAGACATTATGCTACATAAAATGTTCTACTAAGGTAGAAAAAAGTGTGAAAATTAAAGCAAGCAATTTAACAGAAAAGTAGATAAATGGCTTAGCGGATATGCATATGAAAACAGGTAACTACTGAATCTGACTAGTGACGTGTTTTTGTAGTTTTTATTTTCATCGAACCACTCTATGTTTTATGGGATTTGTAGCATGCATTCACACTAAGATCAGTTGGAAAGTGCTGTAAAATGAGAGACTGGGCATATAAGTACAGTGGGAACAGCACCTTCCCTTTGACTCATAGGATATTAAGCATATATTTAGGGAATTAATTTCTATGAAATTGATATGAATGCCCTCATTAGACACATTTTTGCATTTTCTTATTTTCTTGCTCCTTTATAAAAATTCTAAAGGTGCTAGTGTAATTTACTATGCAGTCAATTTTTATAATTGGCGTGCAGGACCTGGCAACATTCCATTCTGCTATACATAAAACGATCACGAGTTGAAACCACCTGGATGGCAACTAACAACAATAATCAATATACTTATGCTTAAAAAAAAAAGGAAACATATTTACTTCCCATTAAAATTAAATATACTACAGCCACATCAGTCAACTAATTTATCTGAGGATCCACCATATTTGAAAATCTATGTTCAATTCTGTGGTCCATTTTTATGGCCATTCTGACAATTGTGATTTCAACTCACAGCGACCCCATAAGACTGAGTAGAATTGCCCTATGGAGTTTGGTAGATTTGAACTGCCAACTTTTTGGTTAGCAGCGGAGCTCTTAACCAGAAGGAATGGTTACTACCAGCTTTTCACTCACACCTGCCGTGCCACCTACAAGTGTACAAGATAGGGCAGAGTATTTTTCCACAGCACAGGTATTGGGCTTGGCCACGTGATTCCTTTCAGCCAATGGTAATGCTTTTAGAGGTGAGACTGGCAAGACTTTGGCTCACTTATTTTGGACATATTATCAAGAAAGACCAGTTGATAGAAAAGAACAAGGTCTTGGCTAAAGTAGAGGGTCAGCAAAAATGAGAGAAACACTCAATGGAATGGATTGACACAACAGGCACAACCATGAAATCAAACATACCAATGATCATGAAGATGGCGCAGAACAGGGCAACCTTTCACTCTATTATACATAAGGTTGCCATGAGTCAGAGCCGGCTTGATGGTAAATAACAACAAAAACGTACAAACATAAAGTGCAGGTCACCAGTTCTTAGTGAAAGCCTTAAGAAGCATCAAGTATTTCCCCTCATTCTCTCGTGCTCTTGTGATCTGCCATAACAAAAGAGTACTCCATAACCTCTGGAATAAGGATAACGTGGAGCAGACCTGAACTTGTCTGTAGCCTCGGATCCATCTTTGACCAACTGACCCACATGGCCAGGAATGAGAAAGCAATACTGGTTTTGTTTTTTAAGCCGCTGACTTTTGTTATTGTTTGTAATGCAACATTACTGCAGCAATAAGAAGACAGTCCTCACAGGCAACATTAGAGAAAATAAGATACCATTTGTTATGGATTGAATTGTGTCCCCCTAAAACCTGTGCTGAAATCTTAACTCCTGTACCTGTGATTTAAATAAAATACATATGAATACGTTCCCTGTTTGGAAGTAAGGGAGTTTTCTTTTGTTATATTAATGAAGTCATAGCAGAGAAGGGTGGGTCCTAAACCTAATCTCTTCTGCGTGGTGTCTTGTAAAGAGGAAAATAAGAGAGAGACACACACACAGGAGGAAGAGGCCATGTGAGGAACGATCTCCAAACCAAACAACGTGTGGGGCTACCAACAAGTGGGGACACTCCCCTGGAGCTAGTGCTCTGATTTGAATTTCTAGCCTCCAAAAGTGTGAGACAATAAATTTGTGTCCTTTAAAGCCACACTCTTTGTGGTATTTTTTATAGAAGCCCTAGGAAACGAAGACAACGTTCCTGCCCTTGAGGAATATAATTGGAGTAATATGGGAATGGCCTGGTAATAATAATGCTATTGATAGCAGTAATAACAGTAGCTGCTATCAGGCACTGACTATATGTCAGGGATTTTTCTGAGTCCTTATACTCACAATAATCCTATGAGTAGGGGAAACAAAGGCACTAGGAACTTAATTAACTTGCCCTAGATCACAGAGTTCATAACTGGCAGAGTCAAGGTTTAAACACAGGTAGTCCTTCTCTTGAGCTCTTTTTCTCATTTACCTCACTCTTAAGCCTCCCTCACATTCACACTTTAAAACAAGTGTTTTCGAATTGCTGATTTAAAATTGCAGATAAAGGATTTAATATTTGTTGGGTAGTCCTTACTTGGTGGCACTGTGCTAAATGGCTTAACTCAATACCAGAGAGGCAGACTGCACAGTTTTTGATGCCAGTCAATACGTGATCCTAAACATTTCATTCAAACTTTCTTGCTGTTGAGTCATTTTTGGCTCATAGTGACCCAATAGAGGCACACAGCAAATCCTGAATCATGTTAGTTATATCATCATTATCATATTTCATCTTCATAATAACCCTATGGGATGCATGTGATTATGTATAATTTTTAAAAATGTCTTTCTAAATAAGGAATTTGTTCTCTAGACCATTGCTAGTCTTCCCCAAATATCCCACTCACATCATTAATTAGTTGTTCTTCAAAGTTATGGTTGTCTTGTTAGGTTGACTAGTTGACTCCTTCCATATAAAGGGCAGCAGAGACCCTTACATATTTGATAATAACACATGGGGGGTATTAATATTGAGATGCACACAAATATTATTTTATTATTCTTGAATAGAATGTTCTGCAGATAGTTTGGGAATGAAGGACAAACATCAAGTCTACTTTACAGAACATTAATGCCTAAATTACAATACTATAGATGCATTGAATACTCAATAAATAATATATCATGAAAGTGAAAGTTCTTAAAATGTTCAAGGAAAGTAGAGATTTCAGGGTAAGCTGAAGGTAACAGGACTTTTCTCTTTAGTGGTCTCTCTCGGAAAGCAAGCTTTGTTCCTCCCCCTCCCCACTACCGCCGCCTCCACCGCTCCCTTGCTGACACTGCAGTCACTGGATTCAGCTCCTGCAGCCTTCTGATGGCTCGATCTCCCTGCTACCAAGTCTGGACTCAACCATCACACCCTGCCCTCCTTTAGACATCCTTTGGGAGATGCTTAAGAAGCATTTGCTGAGTTTAACTTCACTGAGGCTCAGAGAAGTTAAGGGACTTGCCCAAAATAAGTGGGAAAAGTAGAGAAAGAACAAAAGGTATTTTCCCTCCAATTCCCAGGCACTTTTGAGAGCAGTGTGCCCCTACATTTCCATCCTATCCAAACATGCTTACTTAACTTTCCCAAAGAAAGATGATTAAATTCAACAAATGCTCTATTGATAACAGGCCAGTGCACTGCCACACATAGGTCTTAAAACTGGTATATCAGCAGGTCAATTTGAAGTACAGAAGTAGAATTTGAGGCATCCCAAGCAGGATGACAAGTGACACATACAGGATATCAGAAGCCTTCATATCATGACCCAGAGGTTGACATGTCCACATCCATCTCCAAAGCATAAAGCAAACCCTGGTGATGATGCAGTTAAAGACTGTTGAGTTTTCTATGGGCAACTTTCTTCCCTCTCTTTGTATTTCTGTTGATTCTCCTTGCTTTGATCTCAGAAGAGCTATATAAACATTAAAATTGCATATAGCTGAATTTTTGGATTTCATTTTATGAATAAATTATGAGTTCTATTTTATAAAAAATATTTTATAAAAGCAAAGGAGAATCTCTAATGTGACCATTCATAATAGCCAAAATATGCAAAACACACAAAATAACATCAATCCATGGAATTACAAATACAGAGTTTTATCTACCCTACCCACCTTTTCTTTCACTTTTATAGACAAGGAAAATCAAAGACCATGGAAGATGTTCTCTAATCAATGCTACAAAATGATTCTTCTTATTTTGTATTACCAAAAACTAAAACCAAACCTTTTGCCACTGAGTCAATTCCAATTCATAGTGACCCTATAGGACAGAGTAGAAATGCCCCATAGGATCTCCAAGGCTGTAAATCTTTACGGAAGCAGACTGCCACATCCTTCTTCCACTGAGCAGCTGGTAGATTCAAATGGCCGTCCTTTTAGTTAGCAGCCCAACATTTGTTCAGTACACCACCAGGGCCCTTTTATTTGGATTATACAAAAGAAGAACCAAATCCATCGCCGTCCAGTCAATTTCAAATCAGCAACCCTATAGGACAGAGTAGAACCGCCCTATAGGGTTTCCAAGGAACAGCTGGTGGATTCGAACTGCTGACCTTTTGGTTAGCAGCCGAGCCCTTAACCGCTACCAGGGCTCCACTTGAATTATAGTTGATGCCAATGCAATCACTCCAAGCAATTCAATTATAGCTCAGAGAACTGCTCTTTCTTGGTATGACAATTAATTTTGCCCTAGAGGTTGCTGTTATCTGGACTTCTTTTGACATTAAATGAACAAGGTATTCTAGTATTTGGGCTTCATGTGCACTAACTTTGATATAAGACAGAAATGAGAGTCAAAATCTGATTTTCTAAGATAAAATCAACAGAAATTCGATTTTAAAATATAAAAAGGAAGGTCCTGAAAATTATGTTCTCATTTTAGTACTCTAAATTCATCAAAAATATCTTCCTTCAATATGTGGTTTCAGGGCAATGTTAATAATATGTTTGAAGAGAAGTCTGCTATTGACTTTTGGGGCATGTTTCTCGTTTCTTCTTAGGGTTACTTAATATGCTAATTGGAGAATAATAATTTTTCCTACCTCTTCAAAGTAATTTTGAGAATTGAATGAATTTATATGTATGAAAACACTTCGCCACCAAAGCACTCAGATGTAAGTATATATCCTTCCATTATTCTTTTGTATTACTAACACAGCATTAATTTCAAGGCTCAAATCTATCCAAGCAGACAATCGCAAGAAGTCTATCCAGTCCCTAGCTAAGAAATAAACCATTTTCTTTCTTAAATTATTTTTGTATCAAGAATGTTTTTGGAGCTGATGTAACTAATGTGTTGACTCAAGAAAAAAAAAGACAAAAAAACTGGTCCATAATTTGTCTTTTGTATTTTAGAGGAAACAGCTTAAATGATTAAGCCATTTTGTCTAGAAAAAAAAAAAAACCAGTTTTGTCTAACTTTTTCACACAGCAGAAAATGATAGCTTTGAAAGAGCAATGATGACCAAGCGGGAAAGACATTGACCAGGTTTTGATTTTATTTTGGCTTCTTACATTTTCCCCCATCGACTAAATCACAAATTTACAATTCATGCCTTTCTTATAATAGAACTCTAGGAAATACCAAAAGCTCACTGACCTAATGCATTACTTATTTATTTTTTAGGCTTCCTTTCCTCTAGGAAGTATCCAGGTAAAATAATAGACTTGAAACTAGGGTGGCTAACTATTCACCTGGAATAATTTGGTGTTTGGACTAGTCACTATGTAAAAACAATTACAACGGATAAGGCTCTTGGCACAGGAACTTGTTAGATCACATAAGCTAGAACTGGGGTGACACAAGGTCAAGCTAGTCAGCTCCCTTACAAAGGTCTTATTTTTCTTTCCCTTCATAAAGCCATCACTCTTCCACCCAGCCTTAAGGAAGATGATTTAGAGTAGACCAACGAATGAGTTCTATTGCAACATATAGTTTCTTATTTGCCAGGAAATGTGATTCTTGAAAAGACAAAGCACTCTTTTCCAAAGAAAATGAGATTTGCAACTTTTTGCAGCTCTCTATCTTTATCCATTTAAGAGTTAATGAGAAAGAGCCTGAGAATTTACCCGTGCAGAAACTTAAAAAATGTCCCGGTCATTCCCCCTGGTACTCCCAGACCCAGCAGTACTAGACTTCTCCACCTCCTCAGACATTACTCTTGTCCTTAAATCCCAGACCAGGCTTAGAATCTAAATTTTCCAAAGGACAAAGTCTTTGAGTCACCTAGGTCCCTATCTGAAAACTCACCTGATTAAAGTTTTCCTTTGCCAAGATCATTAATGTATGAAGACACTTTTATTAACACCTCTGAGTGGCTAGTGATTCCCTCACCTGACCCTGGGAACCCACCTACTCTAGTGGAAGGGTCTGTGTGTATGTGCAAGAGACAGTGTGCTAGAGAGCAGTACGTATGTATATGAATGTGTGTAAATTTTAAATTGGAGTTTGAAAATACTGTTTAAAGTTCTCCTATATTAAAAAAACAAAACACACAACAAACAATAACAGAAACTGGAAAAAACTAGAATGTTGGCTAATGGGCAAATGGTAGAATAAAGTAATGCAACCATACTACTGAATATCACATACCTATTAAATTTCTGGAAACCCTGTTATCCCAGTGGTTAAGAATTAGGCTGCTAACCAAAAGGTCCACAGTTTGAATCCATCATGTGCTCCTTGGAAACTCTATGGGGCGGTTATACTCTGTCCTATAGGGTCACTACCAGTCTGAATCGACTCAACGGCAATAGTTTTTTTGGTTTTATTAAAATTCTGTCTTGGAGGAAGTACGGCCAGAATGCTCCTTAGAAGTAAGGACAGCGAGACTTCATCTTACATACTTTGGACATGTTATCAAGAGGGACCCGGCCCTGAAGAAGGACATCATGCTTGGTAATGTAGAGGGTCAACAAAAGAGAGGAAGATTCTCAACAAGTTGGACTGATACAGGGCTCAAGCATAGCAAGAGTTGTGAGGTGGTGCAGGACTGGGCAGTGTTTTGAAATTGACTCGATGCTTTTTTTTTGTTGTTGTTGTTATTTTACTGTGTTTTAGGTGAAAATTTACAGAGCAAATTAGGTTCCCATTTAACAATTTTTATACAAATTATTCTGTGACATTGGTTACAGTTTTCACAATGTGTCAGTATTCTCATTATTTCCATTCCGTTTGTTCTCTTTCCATTGCTCTAGCTTCCCTTCCCCTCCTTGCCTCCTCATCTTTGCTTTTGGGTAAATGCTGACAGCTTGGTCTCATATAGTTGGTTGTTTAAGGGAGCACATTACTCGCAGGTGTCATAAGCTGATATATTATTGGGCTGAAAGGTGATCTCCAGAAATGGCTTCAGTTCCAAGTTTAAAGGATGTCTCAGGGCTATTGTCTCGGGGGTTTCTCTAGTCTCTATTGGTCCAGTTATTCTGGACTTTTTTAGGAATTTCAATTTCGTTTGGGTTTTTTTCTCCCATTCTATCTGGGACCTTCTGTTATGTCCCTGGCCAGAATGGTGGGTACTGATACCTGGGCACCATTTAGTTCAACTGATCTCAGGTTAGAAGAGCAGTGGTTTGCATGGGCTATTAGTCCTATTAGCCTTTGAGTCTCTGGTTTCCTTCATTTTCTTTTGCTCCAAATGAGTAGAAACCAATAGTTGTATCTGGATAGCTGCTCACAAGCTTTTAAGACTTCAGACACTACTCACCAAACTAGGTACAACATTATCTTTATGAACTATGTTATGCTAGTTGACTAAGTTGTTCCATAAGGCAATGGTCCGAAGCCTTTTATCGCAGTAAAACACTCTGTGAGTTGTTTGGATGTCTAGGAAGTCTCCGTAACTGTGCCCCCTATGTGCTTTATACAGATAGACATGCAGCACACACAGACAGGTACATACATATGCCTACAGATACACCTATACATACATGCGTATTTACTCACATATGCCTTCCTACACATATATGCATACATACCTACCCATGTAATCATATACATACATATTTTTTATTGTTATCCCTGTTGTTGCAAAGTTGTACGTTATAGCATTTACTGAAATTGTCCCTTTTTCTTGTGTACTTCTTAGTGTTTTCATTTACCTTGGTCAAGTTGTGCAGACTTCATCCATAGTTGGTATTGCCTCTCCCATCACCAAAAACAAGTGTCTACTATCTAGAAAGTGATTTCCCCTTTCTCCTTCTCTCCTCCCTGGTAACCATTAAAGAACATTGTTTTCTGTGTGTGTACCTATTCTTAACTATTTATAATAGGGGGACCATACAATATTTGTCCTTTTGTGATCGACTTATTTGACTCAGTATAATGTCCTCCAGGTTCATCCATGCTATGTTTTGTGGACTCCTCATTATTCTTTATACCCATTACCCATTGCCATTGAGTTGATTCTGGCTCATAGTAACCCTATAGAAAAGAGCAGAACTGCCTCACAGGGTTTCCGAGGAGATTCTGGTGGATTCGAACTATAGACCTTTTGGTTATCGGCTGAGCTCTTAAAACTTGCACCACCAGGGCTGCATTTATAGTTGTGTAGTATTCCATTATATGTATTACCCAAATTGATTTATCCACTTACGCATTGATGGTCACTTAGCTAGTTTCCATCTTTTGCTATTGTGAGTGATCATGCAGTGAATATAGGTCTGCATTAAAAAAAAACCAAACCAAACCCACTGCCATCAAGTTGATTCCAACTCATAGCGACCCTATAGGACAGAGCAGAACTGCCCCATAGGGTTTCCAAGGAGCGCCTGGCGGATTTGAACTGCTGATCTCTTGGTTAGCAGCCATAGCACTTAACCACTATGCCATCAGGGTTTCCATAGGTCTGCATAGCCATGACATATTCTTAAGCAAAAAAAAAAAAAAGCAAGAGAGAGAGAGGGAGAAAGAACAAAAAGACCTGTGTGTGTGTGTGTGTGTGTGTGTGTGTGTGTGTACCTTTATATATGCGTGGGAAAATATGAACGTATACACCCTCAATTTATTAACTCCAAGGACTTTGACTACAACTGAAACTAAAGAGATAGTCAAATATACTGACTTACTTGGTCTCCACTACATGTGCTTATATATCTAAGGAATATATTTGGCCTAAGTGGAAGGGAGAATAATAATTTAAATAATTGTAGAGGCCCTGTCGTTCCAGTCAGTGAGCAGAAGCCTGAGTGCGTGTGAAATGGGTTTGTAAAAGCGATGTCACCTCAGCAGCCTGAGGTGCCTCAGGCATATCTCCTAGTGTGTTTATCTCATTCTGTTAAATGCCTTCAAAAGAGCAAGCCAGCTCGTACTTACCCAATACCACGCAAAAAAAAAATAAATAAAACCAAAAGCTTTCCATCCATGGACTAAACACTGGCTGTGCTACACTGAGAGACAGTATCATGACCTCAAATGTGGGCGCTTCCTGGGAGATTTGTTAGGGTAATACTTACACTTCGAATGTCTGACTAGGTGTTGATTTCGAATCTTTTACATAAAATGCAACGGCACAGTACAGATCTTCTTCGTACATATCTGTGTTGTTTGACTCTTTGCAGCAAATGTGCATTATTTTTAATATTTCAAATATTTAAATAAATTTTAAATTTCAAAATATTTAAATACAGAAAATATTTTCGTATTCTCTCTAGTAATTTAATTTCTGGTGACCAGATTTTATACGATGGAATCACCAGCTTATCAAAATAATAACTCCTTAAAAGTTGCTAAGTAAAAAGCTAGTATATGCTGAAAATAAAAACAGATACAGGAAAGGTACATCCATATCTGATCATATAGTTAATAGTAAATAAATTTAAAGAAAAGTATGCCTTTATTCCTTAGAATCATCCCATTAGAGATTCAATGTTTAATAACAACAGTAACAATAGCTGCCATTTAGAGTGATGACTTTGTGCTACCCATTCTACTAGGGGTTTCAAGTGTATTAGCTTACTTAAACTTTGCAATAGTCCTTCCCTGAGTGCTAATTATACCCAATTTTACAGATGAACAAACGGAGTCTTGCAGAGTTTACCCAATGTGCAGAAATCCACATAGCTGGCAAACTGGTTAGGAGCCCAACTTGATTGGGCTCAAGAGCCTAAGCTCTTAAATACTGTAAATATTTTATTCTTTGCCTTTTTATAATAGACCTGACATTTTAAAATAAAATCATTGTTTCAATTAGGATTAGAGTTAGCCACCAATTAGAGAAAACCCCAAAATAACAGTGGCTTTAAAAAAAAAAAAAAAAATTTTTTTTTTTTAAACAATATAAAATAATATTACTCTCATGCGAAAAAGCATGCCAAATTCAGGTAATCCGGGATTGGTGTAGCGGTTCCACAGTATCTCCAAGAAGCCAGATTGTTCATTCTCATGGGTGGCTTCTAGCTTCACGTTCGCTTAATGATTCAAAAGGGTTGCTGGAGCTCCAGGTGTGTCCTAGTCAGCAAGGAGAGTAGATGGGTAAAGGGCAGTGCTTCCAGTGGCCCTCTTAGTCCCCACAACACCTCCAGTTGCATCGATTTTGGCAGAATTTCATCATGTGTCCACAGTTAAGTCTAAGTGAGGGTTGAAAACTGAGGTCTTTATCCTGGATAGTAAGATACTCAAATTAGAATAAATAAATAAATAAGCAAGAGTCAGTGACAACAGCAGAGGAAGGATGTCCAAAAATTCTTGCCTCCATAAAAGGCACGAAAAGCATGCAAAAATGATCAGAATCAAACTTTTCAGAAATCTAGAAAGTAACCAAAGGTTTGCGGCAACCAAGGGCGGTTTTATTCAAGAAACATGGCTGAATCTCAGTAAAAGCATCCAGCTTTGTGGCATTTATCTTGCCCTACTCCCATCCTCTGCTTTCCAGGTCCATGGTAGCCTTGAAAGGAACAACTGGTTTTTGCAGTGAAATCTAAAGCCTGACAGACACTGAGGGAGCAGAAGAGGGTGAGACTTTTGAAAGCCTCATTTTCAAAGGATTGTTGTTATTTGACCTGTCTGGTGGTTTCCTAGAAAACACCACTTGCAAGACTGCTTATATTTGACCCGAATTGGAGTTCATTCAATGAGAAAAGCCTTTTCCCTAGGGGAAGTTTGTAAAAAATAATTCTACTCAAAAGTTTAGCTTCACAGCCGCCTGTGGCAGAAGTTAACAATTGTGGCCAAAAAAAAAAATTGTGTTATTGTTAGCTGCCTGACAGTCAGTTTCAACTCGAGGCAACCTGATGTGTAATAGAATAAAACATTGTCTGGTCCTGTGCCATCTTCAGGACGTTTGAGTCCATTGTTGTGGCTATCATGTCAATTCATCTCATTAATGGTTCCTCTCATTTTAGCTGACCCTCTACTTTATCAGACACGCTGTCCTTTTCTAGTGATCAGTTATTCCTGATGACATGTCCAAAGCAAGGTAGCCAAAGTCTCACCTCTGAGCAGCATTCTGGTTGTATCTCTTTTGAGATTGATTTCCTAATTCTTGCAGTAAATGATACATTCAATATTCTCTGCCAACATCACAATTCGAATGCACCAATTCTCCTTCTCCCTTCATTTTTCATTATCTAGCTTCCACATGCACATGCATTGATTGAAAAGACCAGGGATTCAGTCAGACACACTTTAGTCATAAAAGTAAAATATTTGTTTTTTAAAACTTTAAAGAAGCCTTTTGTAACAGATTTTCCCAGTGGAATGTGTAGTTTCCTTTCTTGGCTGCTGCTTCCATTGACATTGCTTATTGATCCAAGTAGACTGAAATCCTCAGTAACTTCATTTTTTTTTTTCTTTATTTATCATGATGCTGTTTATCAGTCCAGTTGTGAGAATTTTTGCTTTCTTCCCATTCAGACATAATCATACTAACAGGCATAGTCTTTAAACTTCACCAGTAACTGCTTCAAGGTGGCAACAAATAGATTAATCAATAAGCTTAAAAGGAAAAGCTGGAAAATAAGATGTTATAAATATGTTGCCATCGAGTCAACTCCAACTCATGGTGATCCAGTATGTTTCAGAGTAGAACTGGACTCTATAGGGTTTTCCATGTCTACATTCTTGAGGAAGTAGATCTTTCTTCCAAGAAAGCTCCAATATATTCCTGGGAAGGTAGAAGTTCACCTGAATGCATAGTGCTCTGTGCATACCCAGGAGAGAAGTGAAAAGGCCCTAAGCTTTCACCTCTGTCTGACATTGATGTTCTGTGTAAACAGGAGTTAAAGGTAAAGCAGAATTGAAACTTCCTGCCTAAATGTTGATGACATGCCCCAACAAGGACACAGAATACTTTGGCAAAGACTGGGAGCGTTATTGGCTTGAAGAGTTTAAGAATGGAGACGTTTAGTCATTAGTTAACCCCTAAAGTAACCAAGCAGAGACCAGTAGCCACCCATGACAAAGAATACAGAATTTACAGAATTGGTTTAGAAAAATCACTAAACAAAGAAACAACAAAAATTACAACAAATAGCAACAGCAACAAACATTGAGGGTAGAAGAGAATCTGATTTCTAGAGTTGTCACATTATATTTAAAATGCCCAGTTTTCAACAACAACAACAACAAAAAAAATGAGGCATGAGAAGAAAGAAGAAAGCATGGCCCATATGGAGAAAAAGTAATCAATAGAAATTGTCCTTGAGGCAGTCTAAATGTTTGACTTACAAGACAAAAACTTTAAATCAGCTATTTTAAACATATTCAAA
The DNA here is from genome assembly GCF_024166365.1 of Elephas maximus indicus. NCBI lineage: Eukaryota > Metazoa > Chordata > Mammalia > Proboscidea > Elephantidae > Elephas > Elephas maximus. The sequence continues at coordinate 66,345,208 of NC_064841.1, read as the reverse complement.
GAACTAAAAGAAACCGTGCCAAAAGAACAAAAGGGAAGTATAAGGATGATGTCTCAGAAAATAGAGGATATTAGTAAAGTAATAGGCATTTTAGGAATTTAAAAAAGAATCAAATAAAAATTCTGGAGTAGAAATATATAGTAACTGAAATGAAAAAGCTATTAGAGGGGCTCAACAGCAGATTTGAGCAGATAGAAGAAATGATTAGAGAAGATAGATTATTTGAGATTATCTAGTGTGAGCAACAGAAAGTAAGAATGAAGAATAAAGACACCATTAGAGACCTGTGGGACACTTAGATGTACCAACATACAGAAATCGGGAGTCTCAGAAGAAGAATGAAAGGTGTGGAAAGATATTTCAAGGAATAATTGTTAAAACTTCCCAAATTGATGAAAAACGGTAACCTACACACCCAAAAATCTCACCAAACTCCAAGGAGCATAGTCTTAAAGAGATCCACACACAAATACATCATAATCAAACTTTCAAAAGACAAAGAGATAATAATTAAAGCAGCAAGAGAGAACATACTCATTGTGATGGTTAGTGTTATGTGTCAACTTGGCAAGGCTATGATTCTCAGTGGTTGGCAGACACTAGGTGTTCTTCTATAATGTAATTACTTTCCATTATGTGATCTGATCTAATCAGCCAATCGGTTGAAAGGGGAGTCTCCTTAGAGGTGTGGTCTGCTTCTATGTATAAATGAGCTTTCTGGCAAAGCTCATTCTGTCTCTCTTGACCCTGCACTCTTCTTGTTGACTGACATCCAGTTCCTAAGATGTAAGCCTGTAGAAGTCTCCATCCTGCCAAATGACGTGCAGATTTTGTATTTGCTAGTCCCTGCAACCCTGTGAGCCAGCCTGCCATCTGACCCAAGGACTCGGGACTTGCCATCACCTATAATTGCATGAGCCATTTTCTTGAAGTAAATCATATGGTTTTGCTCCTGTAAAGAATCCAGAATAAGGCACTCATCATGTACAGGGACCCTCAATAACATTAACAGCTGATTTTTCACCAGAAACCATAAAGGCCAAAAGGCAGTGGGATGACATATTCAAAGTGCTGAAAGAAAAGAATGTCAAACAATAATTCTACATCCAACAAAACTATCCTTCAAAAAAAGACAGGGAAATTAAGATATTTACAGATAAACAAAATCTGAGAGAATTTGTCACTACCAGACCTGCCCTACAAGAAATACTAATGAGAATCCTTCAAGCTGACATAAAGGAACACTACACAGTAACTTGAATCCACATGAAAAAATAAAGAGCACCGGTAAAGGTAGCTGCACAGATAAATATAAAGGGCAGTATAAATGTAGTTTTGTTTATAACTCTTCTTTGTTCTTATCAGATTTGAAAGACAACTGCATTAAGCAATTATTATAAACCTGTTTTGATGGGCACACAATGTACAAAGATGTGATTTGTATAATAATAACAGCACAGGGGAGGGATAGCACAATATAGGAATAAAATTTTTATGTATCATTGAAACAGTTGGTGTTACTTAATCTAATTAACTAATTAATCTAATAACTATAATTAGATTGTAATAAATTAAGATGTTAAACACACACACACAAAAAAAACCTCAAAAACATAGCTAAAAAATATAAGTTAATTGAAATGGCATACTAGAAAATATCTATTTAACACAAAAGAAGGCGGTAATAGAGAAATTGAGACAAAAAAGGTATAAAACATAAAAAATAGCAAAATAGCAGACAAAAATCCTACATTTTAGTAATTACATTAAATGTAAATGGATTGAAAGGCAGAAATTGCCAGAATGGATAAAAAACATGATCCAAACTACATTCTGTCTACCTGAAACCCTCTTAAGATTCAAAGACACAAACAGGGTAAAAGAGAAAGGATAGACAAAATATATATCATGCAACAGTGACCAAAAGAGAGCTGCAGTGGCTACACTATATCAGACAAAATAGAGTTGAAGATAAAATTGTTACTACACACAAAGAAAGCCATGTATAATATAAGGTTCAGTCCAGTAATAAGACATAACAAATACAAATATACACGCATCTGAGTCATCGCCTGCGGCATCGCCTGACACATATGCCTTACAAGACATGCTGAATGTTCTCAGAACACTTCTCCATCAGAACACATCTCCATCATCTATTTTTGCTTCTAGACCTATAACTAGACCTAAGTCTCAGTGAGGCCCAAAAGGTGAAGTACAAAGTATGACCCAGGAAGAGGTATGCTACACTCCAAAAGAACTGCTTGACTTTTCCAATACATACAAACAGAAATCTGGGGAATATGTATGCTAATGTCTATTAAGGGGTGGAAATGGGGGTGATACCACTCACTATTATCCCTAGTAACACGTTAAAAAATTTCAGCTTCCTAACCCTGCAGCCCTATGCTCTGCAGGTCTAGAGGTCTTAATTCCTAAGGGAAAAATGCTCCCACCTGGAAACACATTACAGATTCCGTTGAACTGTAAGTTAAGAATGTCACCCAGTCACTTTGGGCTCTTCATGTCTCTGAATTAACAAGCAAAGAAGGGAGTTACCATACTGGCTGGCATGATTAGTCCTGATTACCAAGAGGAAATTGGATTGATATTACATAATGGAGGTAAAAAAGAAGAGTATGTCTGGAATGCAGGAGATCCCTTAGGGCATCTCGTAGTACTACCATGCCCTGTGATTAAAGCCAATGGAAAACTACAGGACCCAATTCCAACACAATTACTAATGGCCCAGACCCTTCCCGAATGAAGGTTTGGGCCACTCCACCAGACAAAGAACCAATACCAGTTGAGGTGCTTGCTGAGGATAAAGGAAATACGGAATGGGTGGTGGAAGAAGGTAGTTCTAAATACCAGCTATGACCATGTGATCAGTTGCAGAAATGAGGACTGTAGTTGTTATGAGTAGTTTTGCCTTGCATGTGTGCATCAAATGTTTTTGTTTTCTTCACTTATAAAATATAAGACGTAAATGAGGCTAGTGCATTTTCAGTTGTACGTGTGTTAGCTGTATCATGTTACATGTAAGCTTGACTTCATAATGTCTTTATTTAGAGATTATATATGGTCTAAGGAGATGTGTACAGATGCCAAGTTGACAAAGGTGGACTGTGATGGTTAAGATTGTGTGTCAACTTGGCTGGGCCATGATTCTCAGTGGTTTGGCAGTTATGATATAGTTGGGCACTTATGTAATGATGTAATTTGGGAGCTTTGTAATGATGCAATCAACTTCATGAGGAGATCTGCTACAAGCAGGCAATCAGTTGAAAAGCCGTTTCCTTGGGGGTGTAGCCTGTCTCCAGTATATAAATGAATGTCCAAGCAAGGTTTTTGCTTTGGATTCTGCATCCAGGTCATCATCATCTGACCTCAAGTTCTTGGGACTTCAGCTAGCAGCTTACCTCCTGATCATGGGATTAGTCAGCCTCTGCAGCCTGTGAGCCAGTGGCCTAGTGTCTTACCTGCCAGTCTTGGGATTCCTTGGCCTCTAGAGCTTGTGAGCCAGGAGCCTGCTCCCTAACCTCCCACCTGACCTGCCAATCTTGGGTTCCTTTATCAGCCCCTGCAGCTACATGAGTCAGTAGAAGCCTCCAGCCTGATGCCCGGCCCATGGACTTGGGACTTGCCAGCCTCAACAACCACATGAGGCATTTCCTTGAGATAAATCTCTCTCTTTCTCTCTCTCTATATACGTATATTTATATGTACGCTTCACTGTTTTTGCTTCTCTAGAGAACCCAGCCTAAGACAGGGAGGATGTGGAGGAATTGCTAACCCTCATACATCTCCACATCTCCACATACATCTCCACAGTTTGCCAGTTCTTCAAAAAGTTAAACATGAGTTAGCACAAAACCTATTTATCCCAATCCTAGATACATACCCAAGAGATCTGAAAGCATACGTCCGTACCGAACTTGTATATACATGTTCTAGTAGCATTATTCATAATAGCCCAAAGTGAAACAACCCAGGTACCCATCAGCTGCTGAACAGATAAACAAATTGTGGTATACCATCCATATGGTAGGATATTATTTGGCCACGAAATGGAATGAAGTATTGATACATGACAAAACTTGAATGAACCTTGGAAATATTATGCTAAGTGAAATAAGAGACAAACAGGCCACATATTGTATGATTCTATTTATATGAACTATTTTTTTTTTATTCAAACTAGGGAAAACCTGGTGGCGTAGAGGTTAAGTGCTACAGCTGCTAACCAAAGGGTAGGCAGTTAGAATCCACCAGGCGCTCCTTGGAAACTCTATGGGGCAGTTCTACGCTGTTCTCTAGGGTTGCTATGAGTGGGAATCAACTCGACGGCACTGGGTTTGGTTTTTTTTTTTGTATCCAAACTAGACAAATCCATAGAGACAGAAAGTAGTGGTTGCCAGGGACTGGGGCAATGGGATGTGACTGCTAATGCGTTTCTTCTGGAGGTTATAAAAATGTTTTAGAATCAGACGGTGGTGTGATTGAATAATCTTGTGAATATACTATAAACCACTGAACTGTACACTTTAAAATGGTAGATTTCATAGTCTGTGAATTATATAATTAAAAAAAAAATCAGGGTTGCCTTAAAAATAAGGGAATAAAAAGGATATTTGGCGGCAACTAGTAGTAGTAGTCTGCCACAACCACATTCACGCTTTCATACAAATTTATAATTTTATGATCTTTGAGCATTTTTCAATTTACGCTCTTATGTATAGATGTCCCCTTTGGACATGTTGTCAGGACGGATCAGTCTCTGGAGAAGGACTTCATGCTTGGTAAAGTTCAGGGTCAGCGGAAAAAAGGAAGACCCTCACCTAGATGGATTGACACAGTGGCTGCTACAATGGGCTCAAGCATAACAACGATTCTTAAGGATGGCACAGGACCAGGTAGTGTTTCGTTCTATGGTACATAGGGTTGCTATGAGTCCGAACTGACTCAACAGCACCTAACAACGACAAAAACATGTACACATAAAGTAGCACAACGTTTACATAGTGAATAAACTACTGTTGTACTTCAACTGCCTTTTAGTAAACTTCTAATTCCAACTTCCGTTATCAAATTTCAGAGGTGCCATGATCAGAACTGACATATTGAACGTCCTAGCTGTACAGCTGAAAAACAACACATTTAGATTCAATGACTGTTATTCAACCAATTGGCAAATTCTTATCTAGCATATACCATGGGCAAACCCCTCTCCTAGGCTCTGAGTATAATCCAAAGTCATGGTCATCTTACTGCCAGAGGAATTAACTACCTCTAGATTGCCTATAGGGACTCAAGCAATCAATAAACATATATTCTGTAGACTTTGCAGAGCATAGTGTTAAATACTTTTCAAATTTCCAGAATTTTTTTTTTTTTTTTTTTTTATGGTGCCAGCATTCAAAGACTGTTCAAGATACTTGGGAACCCAAGAAACACTTGAGACAGAGTGATCACTTGTGTGGCTGATATCAGACCAGAGAGGAGAGGGCACGTCAGGTGAGAAGTGGAAAGCAGAGTGGCCTTACCGGTAAAAGACACTTAGTGGCACGAACAGTTAATGTGCTCGGCTGCTACCTCAAAGACTGGATGTTGGAGTTCACCCGGAGATGCCTCAGAAGAAAGGCCTGGTGACCTGTTCCAAAAATCAGCCATTAAAAACCCTAGGGAGCACAGTTCTACTCTGACACACACGGGGTTGCCATGAGTCGGAGTCAACGCCAAGGCAACCGCTGGTGCCAGCAAAGGGGAAAACTGGATCCGAGAGGTTTCTACCGGCGAAGCCGATTTAAAACCAAAGTTTAGCTTTGGTACTCATATACCCTCAACATATGTTAGTGAAGTGAACTGAAGAATGGAGTACAGAAAAATCTTTGAAGAGATTTTGAAAAATCATTGATAGTCGAAAACAATGTCATTTAAGTAGGGTTTCCTGAGTAGTGGTACATAGGATGAACTGATGAGAAAACAGCCTGAAGCCCGAAAAGCAGTAAGTGCTGAACTAGCGGTCCCAGTCTGGGGAATGAAGGCCGTGGCAACAGAACTGGATTTAACAGAAAATTAAATAAAAACTTTAATAAAATTGGCTGAACACAAGACAAAATGAAAAGGACGAGTGAAATCTGGCTGCAGTTCCACCGGGTGACTCAGAGAATGCTAAAAATTAAAAAAAAAGGAAAACACTCATTGCCGTCGAGTAGATTCCAACTCACAGAGACCCTGTAAGACGGAGTAGAACTGCCCCACAGGGTCTCCAGGGCTATAATCCTTGCGTAAGCGGACTGCCACAGCTTTCTCCCCTGGAGTGGCTGGTGGGTTTGAACCGCCAACCTTTCAGACCGCAGGAGAGCGCTTAACCTCCGTGCCACCAGAGCTTCTCTAGGAGCATGCTAAGGCCTCCAAACTTTCTTAGCCATTCTGACTTCCTATTTTTACCTTCCTGGTTTGTTTGTCGACCGTTTGCCAGGAACATCACTGCTTCAGCTCTCACAAGTGTGACTGTTCTCATCCTTTGCCCTCCAGGCTGTCACCGCCATTCTTAAATACTAACCTGTGTGTCTACTCAACATCAGCATTTATGCTATAGCTACACTGCCGGTGATATAATAGCAATTTAGGCAAGCTGAATCTCATCTGTCCACTCTAATATTTACCGAGCCCATACAAGGTACCAATTACTTTTCTAATTTCCCGAACCTCATCTTACCCTTTGAAAAAGTCAGGAGAATAATTATCGTGTCAAATATAAATGAGTAAATGTAGGCTGGGGTGGATGTTTTGTTATTTGCCAAGAATACCTAATAAGTGGAAAAGTGTATAATAGGGCCTATTTTTTTCATTCCGCTAATCCAGTCATCGTGCCATTAATGCAAGCTGCTTCTTCACTTAGAGAGTCCTAAATCTAGACAGATCTAAAGCTGACTCATTTCAGTGTTTGATGTCCTTGTTTCTTCCTGTTGAGATGTGGCTAGCAGATTCAGAAGAACTGAGCAAAGAATCAAATTTCTGTAATAAACAGTAGAATTTATTGTCAGATGTGAAACAAGAAGACATCACTGCCTTGGGGATATAGAGCACCCACGGTTAGCTTTATATTTCTAAGACCGTGTCTCCCGGAAAGTAGCTAGAAGAAAAGCCTGAGTGATTCTTGTCTCCAGCTCTAGACTCAAGGATTTAGTATGCACCATGGAGCTTTGAGAAGTTTCCAAATTTTCTACAATGTGCATGTAGCATAAAAAAAAAAAAAAAAAGATATTAGTGACAATAGTAGCACTATTAATTAGGAGAATTGGAAATGAAGCTATTTTCTGTTTTCTGTCTTTCAACAAAGTCCTAGCAGTACATTAGAGAACCCCTTCACCAAATATTAATTGTGATTCAAAAGTGATTTCCAACAGTCTAATAACCTTTAGTTGAATGGTTAAGACAGGCTGTTAAAAAAAAAAAAAAAGGCTGTTAGGAGTCACCCAAATAATTTCTCATTGTCTTGATGGCATTTATTGAAGAGACAGTTACAGAATTCCCCAGTGAGATATTGATTTGTAGAAGGTTTACCCATGTAGTTACAATCCCAATGTAGCTTTCATAGGAATAGTATTAGCGTTGCAAAGATCTGAATGTGGGATGGAAGGCCCTCTGTAAATGGCAGCATATCAGAAAGTTAGGTTATATATGTGTGTCTCTGTGTATACCATTTACACACACGCGTGCATTTATATGCATACACACATATACATAAAAAAATGTAATATGTGTGCATATATTAATATATTCATATATATATGTGTGTAAGTTAAGGTTGTAAATGTATTATTTTAAGTTTGCTATACACATTATTGTTGTTGTTGCAAATACATAAGTTTTCAATATACTTTATTGTGTTGTTGGGTGTCACTGAATAGATTAGCAATCCCGTGTGAAAGAGTAGAACTGCCCCATAGGGTTTTCGTGGCTATAATCTTTATGGGAGCACATTGCCAGCTCTTTCTCCCATGGAGCCACTGGATGGGTTCAAACTACCAATAGCAGAGTGCTTAACTGTTACGCCACCAGGGTTCCTTGTATGTATGGATACATATATGAGTATGTGTGTGTGTGTGTGTTTATATGCTTATAAGTGCATATTTTTGTGCCTGTATAGACATTCAGTTAAGCACTTAACTACTTACCGAAAGGTTGGATGTTCCAACTCACCTATAGGTGCCTTGAAGAAAGGCCTGGAGATCTACTGCCAAAAGCTCACAGCTTTGTAAACCTTAAAAGTTCTACCCTGTCGCATGAGGTCACTATAAGTTGGAATTGACTCAGTAGCAAATGGTTTGTTTAGGTTATGGTATAGGCAATCAGAATATTATGCGTATGAAGAGAACCTCCTCAAGATTTGTTATTTATGAATATATACATACTTACAAAGGTGTATGTATATATGTCTGTGTGTATATATATAAATATATATATATATATATATACACAGAATGGGCTCAAGCATAACAATGATTGTGAAGATGGCATAGGATCAGGCAGTGTTTCGTTCTAATAGGGTAGCTATGGGTTGAAACCGACTGGGTGGCACCTAACAACAATAATATATATTTGTTGTTGGTGCCATCGAGTTGATTCTGACACATAGTGATCCCATGTGACAGAGTAGAACTGCCCCATAAGATTTTGATGACCATGGATTAGCAAGACACAAGATGACAGAAATAATAGGTAAAGTCCTTGCCAAGTTTTAACAGAATTTGGGAGTGAAATGATAGAGAGAAATGGTGTCAAGAAAGAGAGTTTCAAAGAGGAGAGAGGAGGAGTGGCTGGAGCTCATGACAAAGTAGCTGGGAGTTTTAAGATCAAGAACAACTACGATGAAACCTTAAGCTGTTTGCATTCCTGTGATTAAACATTCCCACCCCTAATGTCCCCCAAAACATTCAGTAAAGTTACTGTGGATTTAAACACTTTGAGAAAGTCAGCTATTTTGTTTTTGTATGTTGCTGCTTTTTGTATTTTTGTGTATTGAAGAAGTGGGTTCGGTTCCACACAGATACCAACAATTTGGAGGAGATTTTTTTTTTTTTTTTTTTTAGGGGAGCAGCCTCAGAAACAGACACCTCAGTGCAGGTAAGAGTCAGAAGCAGAAATGCACTGAGAGTGTAAACCCCTGGAAAGTCACAGAAATATTGGGGTTTCCAATATGAAAAAGAATGGGAATTCTAGATTCAAGGACTAATTGCACAGTATTGAGAGAAGGGTTATGGAACCTTCCATCCAATCAACTATGATGGTATGAATCAGGGTGAAGATTGCAGGGACAGGAAAACAAAAGTCAGGATCCTGAGACAAAGACAGAAACCAGGGCCAGAAAGAAACTTAGATCTCCAGGGAGTTGGAGTATGATATAGTGAGTTGCTAGGTCTCCTCCTTAAGTTGGCCAGTGATGAAAGCTCAGCTAGCCTTGGTACTTTGGAGCAGACAACTCACCTGAGGTAGAGTAGTTCTGAAGGCTCTCTGAGAATCAAAGAAGAAAATGAGACATTGATTTGTTCCCACAGGAAGACATACTTGGAAGGAAAACAGCTTTTTGGGGAGTAAACATCTTAGGACCAGGTATTAAACTAGAGGAGAGCCACGACTGATAGAAATAAGCATAATAATTTCTATGATTTCCTAACAATTCATACGTGTTTGCCACTATTATTACCCTCATTTGATACTATTATTGTCCCTATTTTCTGGTAAGGAAACAGAAGTTGCAAGTGTTCGCATACTTGCCCATAGCTCCACAGTTGACAAGTGATAATAACAGGGTTGAACTCAGGCAACTCAACTGCTGGGCTGTAAGGCCCTCTACTCATGATCTGGACCAGAAAACCTGTTGTCGCCTGTCAGCAGTGGTGAGGGAGAGACTGCTGTTGTTAGCTGCTGTCAGATCATTCCCCAATTCTTGTTGACCCCATGCTCAATGGAATCGGACCTTTGTCATCCATACAGTTTTCGTTAGCTGATATTTTGGAAATAGATCACCACTATTTCTTCTTAGTTTGTCTTAGTCTGGAAGTTGTGCTGAAACCTGTTCAGAGTCATGGCAACACTCAAGCCTCCACTGATAGAAGGGTGGTAGCTCTGCTTGAGGTACATTGGCCAGGAATCGAACCTGGGTCTCCTACCGGGAAGGCAAGAATTATACCACTGAACCACAAATGTCTCATGGGAAAGACTTGGACCTAGAAAATTAGATCATGTAGATAACCTCTGAAAAAAAGGAAAAAACTCAGCACTTGCATCCTGAATGGAGAATAAGGACAGCCTGTAATTAAGACAGTTGGAAACTCACTCCCTTGCCGTTAACACATAATGGCGTCCATAGTCAGAATGATGAATGGTCCTCAAAGATGTTCATGCCCTAGTGCCCAGAACCTGTAAATATGTTACCTTATATGGTGCAAGGAACTTTGCATATGTGGTTGACTTTCCTTGAGATAGGAAGTTTATTCTGGATTACCTGGGTGGATCCTATCAAATCACATAAGCCTTAAAAGTAGAGCACCTGAGGGGGCGGAGCCAAGATGGCGGACTAGGCAGACGCTACCTTGGATCCCTCTTACAACAAAGACACGGAAAAACAAGTGAATCAATCACATACATAACAATCTACGAACCCTGAAAAACAAACACAGATTTAGAGACAGAGAACGAACTAATACGGGGAAGCAGCGATTGTTTCCAGAGCCTGGAGCCAGCGTACCAGTCAGGTACGGCACAAGCACAGAGAGCGGCTCCACCCCCCTGAACTAACCCCGGGAGGGGGACCAGCCGGTTCCACGGGCGACGTGGGACGCAGCCGGTAGGAGAAGTCCCCGGGAGGCAGTGACTGGCCTTGGAGCAGAAAGAGCAGCATCCGAGCCGGGGAACCGTCCCACAGGGATTTGGACTGGACGCAGGTACGGCATAAACACGGAGAGTTGCTCCACCCCCCTGACTAACCCCGGGAAGGGGACCAGCCGGGTCGTGAGGGCGGCGCGGGACGCAGCCGGTAGGAGAAGTCCCTGGGAGGCAGCGACTGGTATTGGAGCGGGGAGAACAGCGTCCCAGCTGGGACACTCGGTCATGGCACAAGCACGGGGATCTGCTCCACCCATCTGAACTAACCCCGGGAGGAGGCCCAACTGGTTCTCGGGGGCAGCAAGGCCACGCGGCTGGAGGGACGAGAAGTCCCCGGGAGGCAGCGACTGATTTTGGAGTAGAGAATGCACCGTCCCAGTAGGGGAGCCTTGACACTGGGCGTGGGGCTGGAAGCGGAGGATCTGAGCGTGACTCCAGCGGGCCAGACCCCCCGGGGGCAATCTCCACACAGCCAGCACACATAGGCGACGCGCCCGAGGGAATCTCAGATATAATAGTCATTCCAAGCAAGACAAGCAACTCTGGCTATATTCTGAGGTGCTACTCTCCTATCTCTCTATTCCCTCCCCCACCCTCCCCAGGCGGCTTCATTAACATCTGAATAGCCTGAGCCAGAGGGAGAACTCTGATAGGGATCTGACTGCATTTTTTTTTTAGCGGATTTTCTGGAAAAACTAGTTTCCCAGTGATGGCTTGGAGACAACAATCCATATCAAACCACTTAAAGAGGCAGACCATGACAGCTTCTCCAACCCCCCAAACAAAAGAATCAAAATCTTTCCCAAATGAAAATACAATCTTGGAATTATCAGATACAGAATATAAAAAACTAATTTACAGAATGCTTAATGATATCACAAATGAAATTAGGATAACTGCAGAAAAAGCCAAGGAACACACTGATAAAACTGTTGAAGAACTCCAAAAGATTATTCAAGAACATAGTGGAAAAATTAATAAGTTGCAAGAATCCATAGAGAGACAACATGTAGAAATCCAAAAGATTAACAATAAAATAACAGAATTAGACAACGCACTAGGAAGTCAGAGGAGCAGACTCGAGCAATTAGAATGCAGACTGGGACATCTGGAGGACCAGGGAATCGACACCAACATAGCTGAAAAAAAATCAGATAAAAGAATTAAAAAAAATGAAGAAACCCTAAGAATTATGTGGGACTCTATCAAGAAGGATAACCTGCGGGTGATTGGAGTCCCAGAACAGGGAGGGGGGACAGAAAACACAGAGAAAATAGTTGAAGAACTCCTGACAGAAAACTTCCCTGACATCATGAAAGACGAAAGGATTATCTATCCAAGATGCTCATCGAACCCCATTTAAGATTGATCCAAAAAGAAAAACACCAAGACATATTATCATCAAACTCACCAAAACCAAAGATAAACAGAAAATTTTAAAAGCAGCCAGGGAGAAAAGAAAGGTTTCCTTCAAGGGAGAATCAGTAAGAATATGTTCTGACTACTCAGCAGAAACCATGCAGGCAAGAAGGGAATGGGACGACATATACAGAACACTGAAGGAGAAAAACTGCCAGCCAAGGATCATATATCCAGCAAAACTCTCTCTGAAATATGAAGGCGAAATTAAGATATTTACAGACAAACACAAGTTTAGAGAATTTGCAAAAACCAAACCAAAGCTACAAGAAATACTAAAGGATATTGTTTGGTCAGAGAACCAATAATATCAGATATCAGCACAACACAAGGTCACAAAACAGAACGTCCCCCTATCAACTCAAATAGGGAAATCACAAAAACAAACAAATTAAGATTAATTAAAAAAAAAAATACACATAACAGGGAATCATGGAAGTCAATAGGTAAAAGATCACAATAATCAAAAAGAGGGACTAAATACAGGAGGCATTGAACGGCCATATGAAGAGTGATACAAGGCGATATAGAACAATACAAGTTAGGTTTTTACTTAGAAAAATAGGGGTAAATAATAAGGTAACCCCAAAAAGGTATAACAACTCTATAACTCAAGATAAAAACCAAGAAAAACGTAACGACTCAACTAACATAAAGTCAAGCACTATGAAAATGAGGATCTCACAATTTACTAAGAAAAACGCCTCAGCACAAAAAAGTATGTGGAAAAATGAAATTGTCAACAACACACATAAAAAGGCATCAAAATGACAGCACTAAAAACTTATTTATCTTATAATTACCCTGAATGTAAATGGACTAAATGCACCAATAAAGAGACAGAGAGTCACAGACTGGATAAAGAAACACGATCCATCTATATGCTGCCTACAAGAGACACACTTTAGACTTAGAGACACAAACAAACTAAAACTCAAAGGATGGAAAAAAGTATATCAAGCAAACAATAAGCAAAAAAGAAGAGGAGTAGCAATATTAATTTCTGACAAAATAGACTTTAGACTTAAATCCACCACAAAAGATAAAGAAGGACACTATATAATGATAAAAGGGACAATTGATGAGGAAGACATAACCATATTAAATATTTATGCACCCAATGACATGGCTGCAAGATACATAAAACAAATTTTAACAGAATTGAAAAGCGAGATAGATACCTCCACAATTATAGTAGGAGACTTCAACACACCACTTTCGGAGAAGGACAGGACATCCAGTAAGAAGCTCAACAGAGACACGGAAGATCTAATTACAACAATCAACCAACTTGACCTCATTGACTTATACAGAACTCTCCACCCAACTGCTGCAAAGTATACTTTTTTTTCTAGCACACATGGAACATTCTCTAGAATAGACCACATATTAGGTCATAAAACAAACCTTTGCAGAGTCCAAAACATCGAAATATTACAAAGCATCTTCTCAGACCACAAGGCAATAAAACTAGAGATCAATAACAGAAAAACTAGGGAAAAGAAATCAAATACTTGGAAAATGAACAACACCCTTCTGAAAAAAGACTGGGTTATAGAAGACATTAAGGAGGGAATAAGGAAATTCATAGAAAGCAACGAGAATGAAAATACTTCCTATCAAAACCTCTGGGACACAGCAAAAGCAGTGCTCAGAGGCGAATTTATATCAATAAATGCACACATACAAAAAGAAGAAAGAGCCAAAAGCAGAGAACTGTCCCTACAACTTGAACAAATAGAAACTGAGCAACAAAAGAATCCATCAGGCACCAGAAGAAAACAAATAATAAAAATTAGAGCTGAACTAAATGAATTAGAGAACAGAAAAACAATTGAAAGAATTAACAAAGCCAAAAGCTGGTTCTTTGAAAAAATTAACAAAATCGATAAACCATTGGCTAGACTGACAAAAGAAATACAGGAAAGGAAACAAATAACCCGAATAAGAAATGAGAAGGACCACATCACTACAGAACCAAATGAAATTAAAAGAATCATTTCAGATTATTATGAAAAATTGTACTCTAACAAATTTGAAAACCTAGAAGAAAGGGATGAATTCCTGGAAAAACACTACCTACCTAAACTAATACATTCAGAAGTAGAACAACTAAATAGACCCATAACAAAAAAAGAGATTGAAACGGTAATCAAAAAACTCCCAACAAAAAAAAGCCCTGGCCCGGACGGCTTCACTGCAGAGTTCTACCAAACTTTCAGAGAAGAGTTAACACCACTACTACTAAAGGTATTCCAAAGCATAGAAAATGACGGAATACTACCCAACTCATTCTATGAAGCCACCATCTCCCTGATACCAAAACCAGGTAAAGACATTACAAAAAAAGAAAATTATAGACCTATATCCCTCATGAACATTGATGCAAAAATCCTCAACAAAATTCTATCCAATAGAATCCAACAACACATCAAAAAAATAATTCACCCTGATCAAGTGGGATTTATACCAGGTATGCAAGGCTGGTTTAATATCAGAAAAACCATTAATGTAATCCATCACATAAATAAAACAAAAGACAAAAACCGCATGATCTTATCAATTGATGCAGAAAAGGCATTTGACAAAGTCCAACACCCATTCATGATAAAAACTCTCACCAAAATAGGAATTGAAGGAAAATTCTTCAACATAATAAAGGGCATCTATGCAAAGCCAACAGCCAATATCACTCTAAATGGAGAGAACCTGAAAGCATTTCCCTTGAGAACGGGAACCAGACAAGGATGCCCTTTATCACTGCTCTTATTCAACATCGTGTTGGAAGTCTTAGCCAGGGCAATTAGGCTAGACAAAGAAATAAAAGGTATCCGGATTGGCAAGGAAGAAGTAAAGTTATCACTATTTGCAGATGACATGATTATATACACAGAAAACCCTAAGGAATCCTCCAGAAAACTACTGAAACTAATAGAAGAGTTTGGCAGAGTCTCAGGTTATAAAATAAACATACAAAAATCACTTGGATTCCTCTACATCAACAAAAAGAACACCGAAGAGGAAATCACCAAATCAATACCATTCACAGTAGCCCCCAAGAAGTTAAGATACTTAGGAATAAATCTTACCAAGGATGTAAAAGACCTATCCAAAGAAAACTACAAAGCTCTACTACAAGAAATTCAAAAGGACATACTTAAGTGGAAAAACATACCCTGCTCATGGATAGGAAGACTTAACATAGTAAAAATGTCTATTCTACCAAAAGCCATCTATACATTTAACGCACTTTCGATCCAAATTCCAATGTCATATTTTAAGGGGATAGACAAACAAATCACCAATTTCATATGGAAGGGAAAGAAGCCCCGGATAAGCAAAGCACTACTGAAAAAGAAGAAGAAAGTGGGAGGCCTCACCTTACCTGACTTCAGAACCTATTATACAGCCACAGTAGTCAAAACAGCCTGGTATTGGTACAACAACAGACACATAGATCAATGGAACAGAATTGAGAACCCAGACATAGATCCATCCACGTATGAGCAGCTGATATTTGACAAAGGACCAGTGTCAATTAACTGGGGAAAAGATAGCCTTTTTAACAAATGGTGCTGGCATAACTGGATATCCATTTGCAAAAAAATGAAACAGGACCCATACCTCACACCATGCACAAAAACTAACTCCAAGTGGATCAAAGACCTAAACATAAAGACTAAAACGATAAAGATCATGGAAGAAAAAATTGGGACAACCCTAGGAGCCCTAATACAAGGTATAAACAGAATACAAAAGATTACCAAAAATGATGACGAGAAACCCGATAACTGGGAGCTCCTAAAAATCAAACACCTATGCTCATCTAAAGACTTCTCCAAAAGAGTAAAAAGACCACCTACAGACTGGGAAAGAATTTTCAGCTATGACATCTCCGACCAGCGCCTGATCTCTAAAATCTACATGATTCTGTCAAAACTCAACCACAAAAAGACAAACAACCCAATCAAGAAGTGGGCAAAGGATATGAACACACATTTCACTAAAGAAGATATTCAGGCAGCCAACAGATACATGAGAAAATGCTCTCGATCATTAGCCGTTAGAGAAATGCAAATTAAAACTACGATGAGATTCCATCTCACACCAGCAAGGCTGGCATTAATCCAAAAAACACAAAATAATAAATGTTGGAGAGGCTACGGAGAGATTGGAACTCTCATACACTGCTGGTGGGAATGTAAAATGGTACAACCACTTTGGAAATCTATCTGGCGTTATCTTAAACAGTTAGAAATAGAACTACCATACAACCCAGAAATCCCACTCCTTGGAATATACGCTAGAGATACAAGAGCCTTCATACAAACAGATACATGCACACCCATGTTTATTGCAGCTCTGTTTACAATAGCAAAAAGCTGGAAGCAACCACGGTGTCCATCAACGGATGAATGGGTAAATAAATTGTGGTATATTCACACAATGGAATACTACGCATCGATAAAGAACAGTGACGAATCTCTGAAACATTTCATAACATGGAGGAACCTGGAAGGCATTATGCTGAGCGAAATGAGTCAGAGGCAAAAGGACAAATATTGTATAAGACCACTATTATAAGATCTTGAGAAATAGTAAACCTGAGAAGAACACATACTTTTGTGGTTACGAGGGGGGGAGGGAGGGAGGGTGGGAGAGGGTTTTTTATTGATTAATCAGTAGATAAGAACTGCTTTAGGTGAAGGGAAAGACAACACTCAATACATGGGAGGTCAGCTCAATTGGACTGGACCAAAAACAAAGAAGTTTCCGGGATAAAATGAATGTTTCAAAGGTCAGCGGAGCAAGTGCGGGGGTCTGGGGAACACGGTTTGCGGGGACTTCTAAGTCAATTGGCAAAATAATTCTATTATGAAATCATTCTGCATCCCACTTTGAAATGTGGCGTCTGGGGTCTTAAATGCTAACAAGCGGCCATCTAAGATGCAGCAATTGGTCTCAACCCACCTGGAGCAAAGGAAAATGAAGAACACCAAGGCCACACGACAACTAAGAGCCCAAGAGACAGAAAGGGCCACATGAACCAGAGACCTACATCATCCTGAGACCAGAAGAACTAGTTGGTGCCCGGCCACAATCGATGACTGCCCTGACAGGGAGCACAGCAGAGGACCCCTGAGGGAGCAGGAGATCAGTGGGATGCAGACCCCAAATTCTCATAAAAAGACCAAACTTAATGGTCTGACTGAGACTGGAGGAATCCCCGGCGGCCATGGTCCCCAGACCTTCAGTTGACACAGGACAGGAACCGAAGACAACTCATCAGAAATGAAAGGGACTGGTCAGCGGGTGGGAGAGAGACGCTGATGAAGAGTGAGCTAATTATATCAGGTGGACACTTGAGATTGTGTTGGCAACTCTTGTCTGGAGGGGGGATGGGAGGATAGAGAGAGAGGGAAGCCGGCAAAATTGTCAAGAAAGGAGAGACTGAAAGGGCTGACTCAAGAGGGGGAGAGCAAGTGGGAGTAGGGAGTGAGATGTATGTAAACTTATATGTGACAGACTGATTGGATTTGTAAACGTTCACTTGAAGCTTAATAAAAGTTATTAAAAAAAAAAAAAAAAGTAGAGCACCTTTCCAGGATGTGATCAAAGAGACATGATATGAGGATGGAGGAAAGTCAGAAAGACGGCAGCATGAGAAAGATTTGACACCCTGTTTCTGGTTCGCAGATGTAGGGGGCTACGTGCAAGGACTAGAGAGAGACTTCTAGGGGCTAAGGAAGAGCCAAGCAGACAGTCAGCTAGGAAATAGGGACCTCAGTTCTACAACCACATGGGACTGAATAGTGTCAACAGCAAATGAGCAGGAAAGAGATTCTCTCCTAGAGCCTCCAGAAAGGAACATCACCTGCTGGCGCCTTGGCCTGAGGAGAGCTGTGTTGGACTTCTGACGTACAAAACTGCAAGATACTAAATTTATGTTGTTCAAGTCACAGATTTGTGGTAATTTGTCATAGCAGCAATAGAAAATCAATGGAATGGCAGATTATGGAATTTAGTAAAATGCCGTGTCTTCACTACTCCTTAGGGAACTCCTCAGAGAAGAAGCCACGTGGGGATCTCTACTCGTGCACCTGAAGGCCCTGAGCATGGTGAGTGCCAAGGTCAGATTTAACAATTTTTGTCTGTGACCCAGAGAGCGGAGCAGCTGTTGGGGAGAGGTGGGGAGTTGATGCTAATAGACCTGGACATCAGTTTTAGCATCGTACCTCAAAATATATTGAAGATGTTTGAGAATCCCTTTGAAGAGGTTTATGCTTTACAAATTTAAAACTTGTGACACAAATAAATTTGTTCCCATATGTTCCCTTCTCTCTTCGGGGAAATTTTACTTAAAAAATTAGCTACCGAACTTGTCACATTTATAGCATTTGATTGAAGCACCAAAATGTCATAAATATGCTCTTCTAGATTTTCAAGGTGCTGAGATCACCTTGTCCTAGTCCAAGGTATTTGGTCTCTAGAGTACAGCCTCCAGGCTATATCAGAATGAAGCAGTAAACGGGGGGGGGGGGGGGGGGCGGGAATATGGTGCCCGGGTCCGGCACTTTCTTTGAGGGTGAGAAGAAACCTTTAACTCTCATATGTGACTTGAGTGAGACAAGGTGCATTTATCCAAATTGGATGAATCTAAGAGGGTAGAGAACTTCGCTCAAAAAAAGAGGCTTCCACAGAATGGAAGAACCAGTGGTGGAGAACTCCTGAATGTGTTCAAAACTACAACACATGTTAAGCCAACGATAAAAACACATTAAACAGGCAACGTGGAAACAACAGTCTATCCGTTCAACACATTAGTTTACCGGAGAAAGAGGTTAAAGAGCTAATAATGTTATGCACTTGGTGCCCTTAATTCAGGGGCATGAATGGAATACTGAAAAACAAAAAACAAGGCTGGCAACTACCAATAGGGAGCTAACCCACTGCCATCAAGTTGGTACCAATAGGGGGCTTAGACAGAGTTAAAAAAAAAGGGGGAAGACAGGATAAGGTTTTACAAGAAGGAAGAACAGGCAGAAAACAGAAAATGACTAAGAAAGAAAAAAAAAAAAAACAGTGATTCCACAAAATATGCTTGGTGAGAAATTATTCAACTATGTAAGAAAAATGTCATCGTGGGGAAAAAGCAGGTCAAACAGCCCTAAGACAGACTAAAAAGTGCCAGAAAATACAATTCTCGGGAATAATGGTATTTAATTCCCAAACTATTGCCACACTATTAGTACAAAAGTCAAATATTTTCAAGGAAAAAAATTACTAATATTTACATATTAGGCATATTTTAATGTATTTTAACTTTTTAATATTGCTTGTGTTTATATAAACTAATGCTTGTATGAATCTCTTATATATTCTGAATAAATATGTAGTTATATAAACTATACAAATATTACGTATATTTATAGATAAGCGTATATTATTCTGAATAACATCATGCTCTGTGCCAGACTGTTTACATTCATAAGGGTGGTGTTCCAGAAAAAAACACTAAGTTCCAGAGAAATCAAGTGACTGGCTCAACATCTTATCCCAAGTTAACAATACAGATTAGATTCCCATCAGGCCCAAATCTATCTGCCTTTAAAGCCAGGCTCATTCTCTGAGCAACAGCGCTTCATTTGACACCAATTCTGGATAAAAATAATTGCTTTTTTTCTTTAATAATGAGTTTAAGTCATTGATTAAGTGTTGCCTGTTCCTTCCTCCGGAGTTCCTTATTCTTTCAGCAGTTCTGTCACTTTCCTAGTTCCTCAGACTTATAAACTCAGCATCAATTTTAATTTATCATTTTACTCTGTCCCACAGGGTACTCAGTAACAATATTGATTCCAGTTTTAAATGGTCTTTAAAATTCATTATATTTCTATCCTTACTACATCTCCTCTGTATTATATTTAAACAGCATCTGAGCTAAGTTCCTCTCCATCAAGTCTCACTCTACCAGTCGGCCATGTCCTTGGCCGCCATATTACTTTCATTAATCAGAGCACTACCCACCATATCCAGGTTCAAACACTCCCTGACTGTTAGGTGCTGTTTAACTGAGCACAAAACTCTCATTCAGGTTCAAAGCCCTCCACAACAGGGCCAATTATAGCTCCCAGCGTAACTTCTACTATTTTCCACACAGCACTAAATTCCAGCCGAATCAGCCCTTTTATCCCTCACTCTTCCAAAAAAAAACATACCCGCATGCTTTTCTGCCTCTAAACCTTTGCTTGAGTTTTTCTTCACCCAGAATTACAGCAGTTGACCTTTTGAATTAAAAAAAAAAAAAAAAAATTCCTGTACTTAAAAACCTATGTCAAACACTACTTCTTTTTCAAGAACTTTTGACCACAATATTTAATCTTTGCCTTGAATTTTTTGGAAATGCATTATAACCCAAACCAAACCCATTGCCATCTAGTTGATTCCTATTCATAGCAACCCTGTGGGACAGAGTAAAACTGCCCCATTGGATTTCCAAGGAGCTGCTAGTGGATTTGAACTGCTGACCTTTTGGTTAGCAGCCAAACACTTAACCATTGCACCACCGCCATTGCATTATAGGTATTTGGTATTTCTCTTAACCTCCCTACTCAATTCAGCTGTCATATATTACTCATCTTTATGTATCCTTCAACAGCAAACAGAGTCTTGCAAATGTACAATACTTTATAAGTTTTTGCTAAATTGAATTCAGTGAACTCTTCCCAATTACTAAAACTGAAACTCTTGTAAGTCATATATTTCAAAGTGATTAGAAAAGATCTTTAAATAAAAACCAGCACCATTTTTAAGTGTAATATAACTGTTTTAAGAGGTTACCCAGGGATGACTTAAAAATGTCAACTGAAAGTTTCTCATGCAACCAAACATTCTGCTATTCTCAAGGACGTTTTTCTCCTTATTAGAACCTTATACCCACAGGAACAATCATTGGGTCAGACCTTCATGTTTATAGAGGTCTGTAGAAGAATCATATGCCATAAACAAGTAGACACCAGACGAAATAGACCACTTGATATTGTGAACTTAATCACTTCCAACCAGTTCAAACTAAAATAAGTATGTTTCTTATGATTCACAGTTGAAGAATCCCAGTGGACTTAACTTTAGAAGGGCATACTGTGTCTAATACAGCTGCTCTGAGGCTGGGCCAAAATAGCTATCCTTGATCGACCTTTTGGGCTCTGAATCAATAGCAGGCCCAGACTGCATTAGGAATTCTAAAGTGCTTTTACTGCATCAAATGCCCAGACAAATACAAAGCTATCTACCTATCTACCTACCTACCTATCTACCTACCTACCTACCTATCTACCTATCTACCTACCTATCTACCCCAAAACACCCATTGCCATCAAGTTGATTCTGACTCACTGCAACTCTATAGGCAGAGTAGAACTGTCTCATAGGGTTTCCAAGGAGCCACTGGTAGGGCCAGTGGATTCAAACTGTCGACCTTTTGGTTAGCAGCTGAACATTTAACCACTGCGCCACCAGGGCTCCTCTATCTGTCCATATATATATATCTTTTATGACTCAATATAATAATATTGTTATATACATATATCAACATATATTGAGCTCTTGCTTTGAACCAGACCCTATTCTAAGTGTTTTACATATACTAAATCTCACAATTCTGTGAGGTCACTACTGTTATTATTCCCCTTTTACGGATGAAGAAATAAAGGCTCAGGATGCTTAACTAATTGCCCTCAAGTTTATACAGCTATTAAGTGCTGGGCTGGGATTTGAATCCTGGAAAACTTCCAACAGACCCTAGGCTTTTAACCATGGTATGACGCACAACCAGAGCAAGATTTTGCTCTCTTTGTGAAAGTCGAGAGGTCTCTGAAAGTTACCCTGTTTCTGGGAGGGACCTATATGGGGTTTATCAAATAGGTAAAGGCCCAAGTGTTTTCATTCATACACAAGAGGATAGACAACCTGCTATGTTCCCATCTTACTAGCTGTAAAATTGGAAGTATTTCTTGAAAAGAAAATTGACCAGCTAAACTTGAAGCAGAGAACGAGTAGGCAAGCTGGCAAGGTGGCCCAATCTGCTGTGTGTGGTGAGTCTCCCCAGTGGCCTGGCAAACACGGGCAGAGCATTTGCAGGGGCTGAGTTCTGTACAGCAATGCTGTAAAGTAGGCCCCAACTGGCAACAGTCCCCAAGGCGAGAAATGGAAAATGAACGTAATTATTTCATTCCACCTTGAAGTAATGAGAAGTGTTTCACCTTCTTCAGAAATGCCCACAGGATGAAACAAATCCATCCATGAGTCAGAGCTGCCCGGTGTATAAGGGAGGAAGGAATCCAGTGATGAAGATGTTATGAGTAGACAACAAATCACTTCTATGGAAGGAAAAAAGAAGCAGCGCACTATGTACCATAGCAGGAGCCCTGGTGGTGCCGTGGTTAAAGCACTTGGCTGCTAACCAAAAGGCTGGCGATACGAACACCCCAGTGGTTCCGTGGAAGAAAAGACCTGGCAATCTTCTCCTGTAAAGATGACAGCCTAGGAAACCTTATGGGGCAGTGCTACTCTGTCACATAGGGTTGTTAGGAGTCAGAATCAACTCAACGGCACACAACAATTTATACCAAGCATTGGTTTGGGCTCTTCCGTACGGTAGTTTTAGCCAGTGATGCTCATAGCTAGTTTCACTTGTTGAAGGCGGCATCTCACCTCTTGCTTTTCCAATTGAAATAACAACAAAGCCCTGAAAAAAATGTGTTAAGAACTCATGATATTGAAGAGGCCTTGCCAGAGGCAAGAGAAGCCAGAAAAGCCAGATAACAGTTGGATTTGGAATGAAATATTAGACGACACGTAGCTTTCATTCCAAAGGACTACCCTTAATAATACTGAAGCTTCTGGGATTAAGTCAAAATATGAAATCGTGGCACATAATGTCTTTAAAGGGTTGAGGGGCAGTCTTCACGGATAAACAAACCACATAGAAGCACCTGAGCCCCTCCAAACAACCTATATGACTACTTTTTCCACGGTCAAACAGCTTGCATATTAACTATCCTCACTCTATGTTCCTGTTTTCTCGATGCCAAGGAAAAAACCTTTTTGCTATAAACTCATTCTTGATCTTTCTGTGTTAGTATGGGGTATCTTATTCTTAGCTCCATTGTGGGCAAAATGAGTCGCTATTTTTTTCCTACACATTTGCCAAACTGTGGTTGGAACGCATTTGTGTTCTCCTTTGACTAACGGAGTTCCTGCATCGATCAGAATGTGCTAACTGAAGCCCGTGGCCTTAAGTAAATGACATGTTTATGTGAAACCGGTAAAGAGGTTAGGGGTGTTCCCTCTGAAGAAATATTTTGACCCTCTCCAATAAGAGAGCCCAAATCATTCCTTAAAAATGTGCAAGGGAAATGAATTTATTTTCACTCCACCCTTACAAAAATACCAAGTCACACTGCAGCTCATGACTTCAAGCAGCTAAAACAATACAAAAGCAATCTCTTCTAAGTGAATACGTGGCTGTTTATTGTTTCCTGGTTACATTTTTCTGATTTACGCCTATCTGTGTCCGAAGTGTGAAAGGCAAATCCAAATTCAAAGACGCAACCTATCTCTCTTGCATTTGGGGAAATAATATCCCACCCTCTCCCATCCCCCTGTTTCCTAGGTAAAAATAAAATACAGGCTACAATATGTAAATATTATGATTAACATTCTTGATTGGGGTGTGAGAGTCCAGCAAAGTAATTCCATTTATGAAGAAATTGGAAAGTTTAGTCCCTAATAGGGAGCTCAAATAGAAGTGAGATTAATAATTAAGCAAATGAATGCTATCAATATTATCCATTTGCGTTTGGACCCTAGGGGGAAGAAAAGTATAATAAATAATTCCAGAACTGACTAGAAAAAAAGTAAGATCCTTGTCGATTGCCATGACTTTCTATCTGATCTCCAGCTAAAGAGAAGCCCTTTCCCATCCCTCACTCCCAGGTGACATGGCAGGAGTGTCAGGAACCGAGTGCCTACTGCCATTCCCACGGGTGCTGGTTTACACCTGCCTGCATCTATTACAAGACAGGAGACAGTGCCTCGCCCTTACCTGCACAGGTCTTCCCATCATAGGTCTCACACACCCACTCGTGGCACTCACAGAGGGGCCCGAAGTACATGCCTGGCTCGGTCACGTGGCAGATGCAGACTCCGCAGTCACACCGGCCCCGGCCGTGACACAGGGCGCTCCCCGGGGGCTGCCCGGGTGCCCGGCAGCGGCGCTCTGACTCTGCCCGTGACAGCCTGCAGGCCGCACCAGACCAGCTTCTGCATGGGGCGACAAACGTCAAATATTGAAGGCAAGGACACTGCACCCACTGCTCTGAACCCCAGGGTTCCACCCCTATTGCCACCGCAACTAGGCAGTTAGAACCCCTTGGATAGAAAGTCTGAGTTCCCTCACCTCTCTGGGGCCCAAGCTGCCTCTAGAAAGGACTGTTTTCCCAGGCAACAGGCACCACCCACCTGTGCCACATGAGAAATGATCGTGACCCAAAATGTCTATAAGCAGTGAACTGTTGTAAGGTGCCACCAAGTTGATTTCAACTCAGAGTGACCCCATGTGACAGAGTGGAACTACCACATGGGGTTTTCTAGGCTCTAATCTTTATGGGATGGAGTCTTGGTGGTAAAGCCGTTCAGGGCTCGGCTGATACTTGAGAGATCCTTGGAAAGTCAGTGGTTCAACCTATCAGCCGCTCTGTGGGAGAAAGACATGGCAGTCTGCTTCCATGAAGATTTACAGCCTTGGAAATGCTATGAGCAATTCTACTTTGTCCTATAGGTTAGCCATGAGTCAAAACTGACCTCACAGCAATAGGTCTGGTAGGGTTTTGTTTGGTTTACTCTTTAGGGTAGCAGGTTCCCAGGTTTTTCTCCCATAGAGCCTCTGGGTGGGTTTGAACCTCCACCCTTTGGGTTAGCAGCTGAGAGCTTAATCATTGCACCATCAGAGCTCCTTAAGTAGTGACCTGCTTACCTGGAAATAAGACCACCTTTTAGGTGGGCAGAGGTGATCCAGCCCTGCCCCTTGGTGATTTGTCACTGAATCATATATGTGCATTTAAATTAAATACAAGTTAATCCAAAATATGACACTTGGCTGACTTATCTTTTCAATTCACTTAAAAAATGTCCCACTGCTACTCGTGGCCAGGGGCCAGTTATATTATGAAAAACAAGAGGCAAATACTACATAGAAAGAGCTGTGCAAATTGTGGTAGCATAGGACATATTTTTTTTTTTCTTTCATTAAGAAGTACTTATAAACTAGACTTTGAAAAAGTTTAGCTATTGTGAAGTAATTCAAAGTCTCTTTCAAAATGTAATACAGACCCATTTTGATGCTGTTGCAAAGGAGAAATAAGGAGCCGGAATCAACAGGACGGCAACAGGTTGGGGGTTTTTGGGGGGTTACGATAAGAACTTACAAGTACACATAAAGCCACCTTCAACTCCTGGTAGTAACTCCTGACATGTATTTGCATAGGAGGAAATTATATATTTATTCAATCATTAAATTCTCCTGAAGAGAAAGTTAAAGGACAGAGCTTAAGCAACACATAGTGTAGATATAAGGAAAGGGATAAGAACAGGTTGAAAATGCTTTATCCTGGTTCCAACTTAATAGCTACTTTTGGCTCACAGCAGTCATCCTTCAAGTATGAGCCCTGTCACGCGCAGCAACTGTTGGGCACGTCTGTCTTAAAAACTAACAAACCAAACTTACCTCAGAGATGGCGAGAAGCTTTGAGGCACAGCTGACAACCCAGCGAAGAGAAGGGAGGACGCCAGCAGCAAGAAGTTCCTGAAGCCTGGGGGACGCATGCTGAGCTCTGGGGCTGAGGAGGGCCGAGCTGTGTTTCTGCAAGGTGGGGCTGAGGAGGGAGGTGGTGGGAAGCAGGGGTGCCACTCTCAGATGGCCAGGCAGACAGACCTACAGACACCCAGGCTTGCAGGTCCAGAGCTCTGCTCAGAGCTGCAAGTGCTTTGATGAGCTGCCTGCTAGGATTTGGGCAGCGGCACCGCTCTGGGCGGGGTGCTGGTGCCAAACCCCTCCAGTGGAGAGTCTAGGCAGAGAAGTAATTAGAAACAGTTGTACAAGCAGATGGTTTATTTTGACATCAGAAAGTATCCTGTTCACAGATTTGAGAAAATTCGTTTCTTTCTTCAAGTACAGCCCCAGAAATATTTGATGAGAGACTGATTGGGGGAATTGATATTAAAAGAAAAAAAAATTTTTTTTTTTCATTATTAAAGGCAGCATTAAATAAACCCCAAAAGGAAAGGGGACAGGGACAGCCATGACAGTCCTTGCTAATTCCGTGACAGTGGGTAAGGAATAACTGTCACCACGTGCTTCTTAAGAAAGTCCACCATTTGGGATAGGAGTTGTGGGGGGCAAGCAAACCTGGCAAATATAAAATTTTCTATTACTTTTTCCTTTTTTATTTCCCTCATGTTTTTAACTATGGTCCTTATATCTCTTAAGTTTTTAAAAAGCATGTCATGGTTCTCGTTGCTCAGGCCAATAGCTTATCACACTACATTTTTTCCTTGACTTGGACAGTTTTAAATTGTAGTTGTCCTAAATTCAACCCACTCTCCCCCAAGTATGAAATATGAGGAAAAGGAGAAGCATTTTCTATCAAAATAAACTGTTTACAGCGTAAATTGCCCTGAGAAATAATCGGTGTCACTTTTTAAGCACCTACATGTGCCGGTCATTAGTATGTTTTATCTGTAATTGTGACATAGGGTTGTCATGAGTCTGAATCAACTTGACGGCAATAGGTTTGGTTTTTCGTTTCATTTGTTCATTTAATGAAAGTGAGTTGAAAGACCATCCCTAACATTTGCCAGCTGAGGCAAGAGGGTAGATGAAGGTCCTCTAAACAAAGCCCACCTATTTTCTCTTCCTACCCCAGTCTCTATCTCTAGCAGGAGGGACTTTTTGTGGTGTACATCTGCATGGCCACCTCAGCCCACACACCTAAGCCTCTTCCAAGTGGTTGACCCTTTGTCCACCCTTGGGCCCATTTGTGTACACACTGGTAGGGGGTCTTCCATTGAGACAACAGACTAGGGACAGGTGCTCACAGGCTGGGAATGGTATTAGAAAATGTCTGAGCAGAGAAATTCAGGGTCCTGGGTACCCAGAGTGTGTTTTGGAAGGAAGGACGTAGGCTCTGGGCTGGCAGGTTCTGTGAATCCAGTGAATTATCCAACCTGTGGGGAGGGGTATGACTGGAGGAGGGCAAGAAAAAGAAACCCTAAACCAGTAGTTCCACTGCTATTCGTAAAGTTTTCCCTGGCTAATTTTTTTTCAGGAGTGGACTGCCAGGTCATTCTTCCTAGTCCACCTTAGCCTGAAACCTATCCACCATAGGTGACCCTGCTGGTACTTGAATACTGGTGGCATGGCTTCCAGCATCACAGCAACATACAAGCCCTCACAGCACAACAAACTGACAGATACAGTGCTGGAAGATGAACCCCTCAGGTTGGAAGGCACTCAAGAGACAACTGGGGAAAAGCTGCCACCTCAAAGCAGAATCAAACTTAATGACTTGGGTGGAGTCAAGCTTTCAGGGCCTTCATTTGTTGACGTGGCACTACTCAAAATGAGAAGAAACAGCTGCAAACATCCATTAATAATCAAAAAGTGGACTGTCCAAAGTATGAAGCTAGGAAAATTGAGAATCATCAAAAATGAAATGGAATGCATAAACACCGATATCCTAGGCATTAGTGAGCTGAAATGGACTGGTATTGGCCATTATGAATTGGACGATCATATAGTCTACTATTTTTATAATTTTTTTATATAGTCTACTATGCAGGGAATGACTAATTGAAGAGGAATGGCATTGCATTCATCAGCAAAAAGAACATTTCAAGATCTATTCTGAAGTACAACGCTGTCAGCGGTAGGATAATATCCATATGCCCACAAGGAAGACCAGTTAATATGACTATTATTCAAATCTACACACCAATCCTTCAGGCCAAAGATAAAGAAATTAAACATTTTTACAAACTTCTGCAGTCTGAAATTGATCAAACATACAATCAGGATGCACTGATAATTACTGGTGATTGGAATGCAAAAGCTGGAAACAAAGAAGGAGGATCAGTAGTTGGAAAATATGGCCTTGGTGATAGAAATGATGCCAGAGACTGCATGTAGAATTTTGCAAGACCAATGACTTCTTCATTGCAAATACCTTTTTTCAACCACATAAATGGAGACTATACACGTGGACCTCACCAGATGAAATATACAAGAATCAAATCAACTACATCTGTGGGAAGAGACAATGGAGAAGCTCAATATCATCAGTCAGAACAAGGCCAGGGGCATACTGCAGAACAGACCATCAATTGCCCATATGCAAGTTCAAGTAGAAGCTAAAGAAAATTAGAACAAGTTCAAACATGCCAAAGCATGACCTTAAGTATGTCACGCCTGAATTTAGAGACCAACTTAAGAATAGATTTGACACACTGAATGCTAATAAGCAAAAACCAGGTGAGTTGTGGAATGACATCAAGGACAGGAAAGAAAGAAAAGACCAAAATGGATATCAGAAGAGAGTCTGAAACTTGCTTTTGAACTTTGAGTAGCTAAAGCAAATCGAAGAAATAAAGAAGTAAAAGAGCAAAACAAGATTTCAAAGAGCGGCTCACGAAGGCAAAGTAAAGTATTATAGTGACATTGCAAAGACCTGGAGATGGAGAACCGAAAGGGAAGAATGCTCCAGGCATTTCTCAAGCTGAGAGAACTGAAGAAAAAAAATTCTAGCCTTGAGTTGCAATAGTGAAGGATTCTATGGGCAAAATACTGAAAAATGCACGAAGCATCAAAAAAAGATGGAAGGAATACACAGAGTCACTGTGCCAAAAAGAACTGGTCAACGTTTAACCATTTCAGGAGGTAGGGCATGATCAAGAACCAAAGGTGCTGAAGAAAGAAATCCAAGCTGCACTGAAGGTATTGGTGAGAAACAAGGCACCAGGAATTGACAGAATACCAACTTTTTCAACGAATGGATGCAGTGCTGAAAGTGCTCACTCATCTATGCCAAGAAATTTGGAAGACAGCTACCTGGCCAACCAACTGGAAGAAATCCATATTTACGACTATTCCAAAGAAAGGTGATCCAACTGAATGTGGAAATTCTCAAATAATATCACAGGAAAATAAAATTTTGCTGAAGATTGTTCAAAAGCAGTTGCAACAGTCCATCAACAGAACTGCCAGGAATTCAAGCTGGATTCAGAGGAGGACCTGGAACCAGGGATATCATTGCTGATGTCAGATGGATCATGGCTAAAAGCAGAGAATACCAGAAAGATGTTTGTGGTTTATTAACTATGCAAAGATATTCAACTGTGTGGATCGTAACAAATTAAGGGTAACTTTGCAAAGAATGGGACTTCCAGAACACTTAATTGGGCTCATGCAAAACGAGTATATAGACCAAGAAGCAGTTGTTCAAACAGAACATGGGATATCCTTTCACCATGTTTATTCAATCTGCATACTAAGTAAATAATCCAAGAAGATGAGCTATATAAAGAAGACCACAGCATCAGGATTGGGGGAAGACTCGTTAACAACCTGTGATACGCAAATAGCAAAGCCTTGCTTGCTGAAAGTGAAGGGGACTTGAAGCACTTATTGATGAAGATTAAAGACAATAGCCACAGTATGGATTACACCTCAACATAAAGAAAACAAAAACCCTCACAACTGGACCAATAAGCAACATAATGATAAACAGAGAAAAGATTGACGTTGTCAAGAATTTCATTTTACTTGGACCCACAATCAATGTCTATGGGAGCACTGGTGGAGCAATGCTTAAACACTTGGCTGTTAACCAAAAGGTTGGAGGTTCGAACCCAACCAGTGGCCCCATAGGAGAAAGCCCTGGCAATCCGCTCCTCTAAAGATCGTTGTTGTTGTTGTTAGGTACCATGGAGTCAGTTATGACTCATAGCTACTCTGTGTACAACAGAACAAAACACTGCCAGGTCCTGTGCCATCCTTGCAATCGTTGTTATGCTTGAGCCTATTGTTGAAGCCACTATGTCAATCCATCTCACTGACGGTCTTCCTCTTTTTCACTGACCCTCTACTTTACCAAGCAT
This sequence comes from Elephas maximus indicus, assembly GCF_024166365.1. Taxonomy (NCBI): domain Eukaryota; kingdom Metazoa; phylum Chordata; class Mammalia; order Proboscidea; family Elephantidae; genus Elephas; species Elephas maximus. The sequence continues at coordinate 66,314,683 of NC_064841.1, read as the reverse complement.
GATGTCCTTCTCCAGGGATTGGTCCCTCCTGATAACATGTGCAAAGTATGTGAGACTAAGTCTCACCATTATTGCTTCCAAGGAGCATTCAGTTGTACTTCCTCCAAGACAGATTTGTCCATTCTTTTGGCAGTCCATTGTATATTTAATATTCTACTCCAACACCACAATTCTAAGGTGTCAATTCTTCGGTCTTCTTTATTCATCGTCCAGCTTTCACATGCATAGGAGGCTATTGGAAATATCATAGCTTAGATCAGGTGCACCTTAGTCTTCAAGGTGACACCTTTGCTCTTCAACACTTTAAAGAGGTCTTTTGCAGAAGATTTGCCCAATACAATGCGTCTTCTGATTTCTTGACTACTGCTTCCATGGGTGTTGATTGTGGATCCAAGTAAAAGGAAATCCTTGACAACTTCAATCTTTTCCCCATTTATCATGATGTTGCTTATTGGTCCAGTTGTGAGGATTTTTGTTTTCTTTATGTTGAGGTGTCATCCATACTGAAGGCTGTGGTCTTTGATCTTCATTAGTAAGTGCTTCAAGTCCTCTTCACTTGTTAATAAGTCTTCCTCCAATTCTGATGTCCCTTTCTTCTTCATATAGTCCAGATTCTCGGATTATTTGCTCAGCATACGGATTGAATAAGTATGGAGAAAGGATACAACCCTGACGCACCCTTTTCCTGACTTTAAACCACTCAGTATCCCCTTGTGCTGTTTGAATAGTGCCTCTTGATCTATGTACAGTTTCCTCATGAGCACAATTTAGTGTTCTGGAATTCCCATTCTTTGCAATGTTATCCTTAATTTGTTATGATCCACACAGTCAAATGCCTTTGCATAGTGAATAAAACACAGGTAAACATCTTTCTGGTATTCTCTGCTTTCAGCCAGGATCCATCTGACATCAGCAATGATATCCCTGGTTCTGTATCCTCTTCTGAATCCAGCCTGAATTTCTGGTAGTTCCTTGTCAATATACTGCTGCAGCTGCTTCTGAATGATCTTCGACAAAATTTTACCTGCTTGTGTGTGCCTTAGTTATCTAGTGCTGCCGAAACAGAAATACCACAGGTGGGTGGCTTTAACAAAGAGAAATTTATTTTCTAACAGTCTAAAGTCCAAATTCAGGGCATTGGCTCCAGGGAGGGGCTTTCTCTCTCTGTCTGCGCTGGTGGAAGGTCCTTGTCCTCAATCTTCCCATGGCTGAGGAGCTTCTTAGGCACAGGGACCCCGGGTCCAAAGGACACGCTCTGCTCCTGGTGCTGTTTTCTTGCTTCCCTTTCCTTTCTTAACTCTTGAGAGATAAAAGGTGGTGCAAGCCATACCCTAGGGAAACTCCCTTTACTTTGGATCATGGATCTGACGTGAGTAAGGGTGGTATTACAATTCCACCCTAATCCTTTAACATAAAATTGTAATCACAAAATGGAGGACAACCACAGAATACTGGGAATCATGGCCTAACCAACCTGACACATACTTTTTGGGGGACACAATTCAATCCATGACAGTGTAATATTAATGATATTGTTTGATAATTTCCACATTTGATGGGATCACCTTTCTTGGCAATAGGCATAAATATAGATCTCTTCCAGTCAGTTGGCCAGATAGCTGTCTTCCAAATTTCTTGGCATAGGTGAGTGAGTACTTTCAGCGCTGCATCTGTTTGTTGAAAAATCTCTATTGGTATTTTATCAGTTCCTGGAGCCTTGTTTTTGCCAATGCCTTCAGTGCAGCTTGGACTGTAAATGTTACCACAACCAAAAGCCAAGCCTGTTGCCATTAAGTCAACTCATAGTGACCATGTAGGGCAGAGTAGAACTGTCCCACAGGGTTTCCAAGGCTGCCACATCTTTCTCCAGTGGAGCAGCTGGTGGGTACAGCCTAGAAAACCACACGGGGCAGTTCTATTCTGTTACATGGGCTCATTATGAGTCACAATTGACTCAACAGCACCTAGCAACAACACCAGCAAGTACTCAATGAGGGATATTGTCATTAAGAGTGTAGAGCTCTGAAGTAATTATAGTTTGTACCAGGCGACTGAAGGCATTTAAATGTTCAGATCGTTATGTCACTGTGACTCCAAAATAATGCCCCTGGTATGTTGAAGTTCTTATATTGCAGCTGATTAGTGACTCAGTGGAAAGTCTTGGCTCTACAGAAATTCTGTCAAAATAAAAAGAATAATGGAAAATGTTCCCCTTTTAGCAAACTTTGTTTTTTTTTTTTTTCTACCTAAGTACTAAATGAAGCCCTCCCTGTCTCCCAGTTTGCAGAGCCTCAAAGATGCAAATTCTAACTTGGGAGGCTGTGAGGCCCAACTGCTGTGTGGAATGTCCTGAGTTTCTCACTTCACTGACCCTGAAGCCCCCAAGCTGGCTCTGGGGATGAAACTGTGGTCTGGATACACTGTGGAACGTGCCTGTGAATTGGGAGCCAAACTCAAAATATCTGAAAATATTTTAAACCTTGAACATAGCCTTTGAGTTCCCTGGTCACAAAATTACAAAATTTCAGGGTTCAAAGGGATTTTTTTTTTCATTGTACTTTAGATGAAGTTTTGCAGAACAAATTACTTTCTCATTAAACAATTAATACACATTGTTTTGTAACATTGGTTGCCCACCCTGTGCTGTATCAACACTCCCCGTCTCATCCTTCGGTTCCCCATTTCTATTAGTCTAGGTTTCCTGTCCTTTCCTGGCTTCTCCTCCTTTTCCCCGGGCTCTGGGCTGGTGTGCCCATTTAGTCTCGTATATGTAGTTGAGTTACATTTATTATTGTTTGTTTTATGGGCCTGTCTAATCTTCGGTTGAAGGGTAAACCTCAGGAGTGACCTCAGTACTGAGTTAAAAGGGTCTCAAGAGGCCATGCTTTCAGGGTGTCTCCAGTCTCTGTCAGACCAGTAAGTCTGGTCTCGAAGGGCTTTTTTAAAGGTCCCTCAATTTCAAAATTAAATTTGATGACAGTGCACAACATACTGCCAAATAATATCTAGACTAAATAAGAAAACAAAAATTGAAGGAGAACATAAGCCTTTCTGAGAGTCACTCTGAAGTTTTTACCTCTTGCTTCCAGGTTTAATCCTAACCCAAAAAACCAAACCCATTGCCGTCAAGTCGATTCCAACTCATAGCAACCCTATAGGACAGTGTAGAACTGCTCCCATAGAGTTTCCAAGGACTGCCTGGTGGATTTGAACTGCCAGCCTTTTGGTTAGCTGTCATAGCACTTAACCACTACACCACCAGGGTTCCCTGTTTAAACCTAGGGACCCTTTAAAATTATATCCTGACCACTCGCCTTGCTTCAAATACTTGTTAATATAACATGTGTGTATTCCCCAGTACTACTATCTACCCACAAACCCCCCTAAGTAATTCTACACTTCTCCAAGATAAACATCATTTCCTTCATTTATTGCTCATGTATCATACTTTTTACACAAATAATGCATACCTGCTATGTTTGTTTGCCAGCCTCTCTCTCCCCCTGCAAGGTATTTTCATTTATTTACAGCAACATGTAAAAAAAAAAATTGGCATAGTGGCTCTTGCAATAATACCTTGCAGGGAGGGTAGGGTGGGAGGGAACGGTTGACAAGCAAACCTAGAAGACACACGTTATTTGCCTAAAAATATAGTGTTATAACTTCAAGCCTTTAATATCCTGATTTCCTGAGTGTTTTTGCTTTGCCTACGTTGGATGCCCTCTGTAAAGCGTGATATAAACAAATGAGACCACTGAAGTAGGTGTGATCTAGCATGTGTAGAACAAATGGGTACTTTCATCAACCTTGTTTTATACACTATATTTTATATTTCTACTAATAAAACTGAAGATCACATTAGCTTTTTTGACTGTCACATTATCCCAATCACTTTCTTCTACAAACGTATCTTTTTCCCAAACACAAGCCTAGTGTTTATCTTTGTTAAATTTCATCCAGACTCAGCTGTTTTATCCAGTTAAAATCATCATGGATACTGGTTTCATGTTTCTCTGACCTTTCCAGCTCCCAAAAGTACGTACGGTGAGTTCACCTTCCATGTGTTTATCCAAATAATATAGTTGAAATAAATTAGGCTAAGGACCAAGCTTAGAAGACACCTTTATTCAAGATGATATCTGTCCCTTAGTCAACACGTATTGAATAGGTAATTCAACCAGTTGCCAAAGTATTGAGTTGTCTGATATCAGCCTATTTATTTAAAACCCCATTGCTGTCAAAGTCAGTTCTGACTCATAGCTTCCCTATAGAGTTTCCAAGGAGTACCTGGGGGATTCAAATGTCGACATTCTGGTTAGCAGCGGTAGCATTTAACCACTATGCCACCAGTGTTTCCATGGAGGGCTTTAGAAGGTAGTTTTTCAAGGAAAAAAAAAAAATGGACCTAATGGATTTGGCATGACAAATTTGGCCAAGTAGAAGCTCTAGGGTAACAGGACGATTTAGCCATAGGTATTTGGAAACCCTGGTGGTGTAGTGATTAAGAGTTCATGCTGCTAACCAAAGGGTTGGCAGTTTAAATCCACCAAGTGCTCCTTGAAAACTTTATGAGGCAGTTCTACTCTGTCCTATAGGGTCATTATGAATCAGAATCAACTTGACGGCAATGGGTTTGGTTTATATAGAAAAATCTAGCAAATGAAAAAATAATTAAAATTGGAAAAAACAGAAAGTTGTACATAGTACACATCTGCGGATAATAGCGAGTAATATTTATATTTTATGGTAATATGTATTCTTAATGTTGATTTAGCTAAGTAATATAACTGAATCAGGAAACTGGGGGACAGGGAGTATAATGGTAATTTAAGAGAGCTAAATCCTCCTCTATGGTAAATTGACTGCAAGCAATATAAACACATGAAGGTAAGAGCCAGGAAAAAAAAAAAAAAAAAACCTACAGATTGAAAGCTCTTGCCTCAGGGTAACCACAGTGGGGAGTTGGAGGAATGAGACAGGAAACTTCAACATAAGCCTATTAGTAGTACATTGCGTGGCTTTTTAAACTATTTGCAAGGACCATATTCATTAGAACCTGTTAAAAAGCTATTAATCATATGTACTACAAGGCCACGGGGCGATGGGGAAGAATCATTTCTTGGGGCAAGGAGCTTCTGTTCACCAACGTCAGCCTTTTATGGGCAAAGCACTATCCCCGACTTCGCTCCAGGCTGAGTCTTCTTTCTACCCTACCTAACAGTCTCTCATCAGTACGCATTAATTAATAAACTCACTCTGCATATATTTCAATTTTATACGGACTGGAATTTATGCATAAGATAGTCAATATCCCAAAATGTGTGTAGATAATGATTAGAAATCTCAGTTTCTAAATCTCTTCTCTGTTTCTGCAGTCATGTATTTTTACTTATCATCCCGAAGTTCTTTCTGGGCTGCACTCTCTAAATATGACTTGTTTAGATTTGTTTCTTCTTTCCTTTTCCTTTAAAGTACAGTGCTAGTCTTCAGAGGCTTGCTTTGTGAGTGTGGGTACTAGCCCAGTAAGCTAATAAACATTATTATTTTGAACTTCCGTGTTCTGATTCTGTGGTCTCTTTCTGGCCTTCTCCGGGAACTAGCCTGAGGGTGCAGGAAGGTAGACATCAACTGAGAAAACAACAGTTCTCTTGCCCATCAAAAAATGAGCATGGCAAAAGGATTCCCAGCCTAGGGGAACGGCATAGATTATCATTCCTAATAGTTTTGTTTGTTTGGTTCTTTGTTTTTTAACACTGCCTTGGCTGACCAACACAAGCCACTTTGTTCATTCAGTAGGATGTTTTGGTGCTATCAACAGTACCCAGTGGTTCCAACCAAAGGGAAAAAGGAGAGTTGTTAAGTCTCTCCTCTGCAAACTCATTGCCAAGTGCTTTGTCCCAAGGAAAGCAAGACTCAGAGCTAATATAGTGAAGAGGATAGACGTTTATCAGCAAATACACAAAAATGGTCACGCAACCTGCCTACTTGGGAAAGCAATCTCTCTCTGCCTTCAGGTACACCAGCCTGAGCTTCTGTGTAATTGCTTCTCTCTGAATCCTCTGAAGCATATTCAGCAGCATTCTTACCATCCACAGGATTGCAAAGTCTAACCTTCAGGTCAGGGCCCTTAGTGAGGAGAACCAGGCCCTGTGGGTCCCGGGCCGTCCATCTCAACAATGGCTTCACTGCTGGTTGTCTGGTTGTTAGAGCTCCACTGCAAGCTAATCACTTGTCTTAAATACAAGTTCCACCAAATGAAAACCCCTTCTGATATTTGTAAGGCTAATGAAGCACCTCTAAGGTATGACTGCAGTTAAGGGTTATTATATTTACACATGTGTTACACCATACATACTGAAGCAATTCTACATAAACCATCACAAATATAATACGCTATTTGGCTAAAGTAGTTTCAAATGCATATATATACCCCTTTTCTGAAGTGATTTCTGTTTCCCAATTCCTCCCTCTCACCCATTATTTTACCAACATTGCCTCAGACCGAGGTACACTATGCTCTGACTATGATTATCTTTAGAAAAGGGAGGGCATTCCAGTCCAGTTCAATCCTAGTTACTGCCTCGTAACTTCTTTCTGCACATTTAAGGCTGTTATCTTTACACAATGTTTCCCTTTCTTTCTTCCTTCCTCCCTCTTTTCCCCTTCCTTTCTTACTGTTTCCCTCCCTTCCTCCCTTCTTCCTTCCTTCCTCCCTCCCCTCTTCTTCCCTACTCCTTCCCTTCCTTCCATCTTTCTTTCCTTCCTTCTTTCCTCTCTCCCACCCTCCCTCCCTTTCTTTTTTCCTTTCTTCCTCCCTCCCACCCACTCTTCTTGCCTCTATTTCGTTTCTCTACAGCTTACTTTTTTTTTACAGCTTACTATTAATTACTTACTTCTTGAGGGTTAGCCCTACATGATCTGGCTTCTGTCTATTCCTCTAACTTCATCTCACATTACTTCTTCTCTCGCTTACTACACACCTACCATTCACTTTCTTTTTATTTCTAGCACGTTCCTAGAACACTATAAGTTTGCTCCCAACTCTAGGTCTTTGCACCTGTATTCTCTTTGCCAGAGTCCCTCTTCCTGCTCTGGGACTTACTGGCTTCTTCTCAAAGTCACCTCCTTAAAGAACCCTTCCCTGGCCACACAATCCAAAGTCACTCCCCTGCCTCAGGCACTCTTTACCTCATTATTCTGTTTTAGTTTTTTGGTAACACTTGGCAGGATCTGAAATTACTTTTTCCACTTATTAATTTACTTGTATGTGATCTACCACTCCCCACGTTAAAGGTTAGCATCATGACAGCTAGGACCACCTTTTCTGTCTTGTTCTTTGCTGTAACTCTAGGACCTCCAACAGTGCCTGACACAGAATAATATCTCAACAAACATTTGCTAAGAGAATGAATGAATGAATGCCTTTTTAAGTTTGATACACCTTTCATTATTTCAAGAACTTGAACTACAGGGAGTATTTCAAGTTTAACAGAGGGAAGAAATAAGAAACAATAAAGAGTTGAATTTAGAGAACTAAAATATAAAAATCAGCAAAAAAAGTATATTTTTTATGAAAATTCAAGAAGGCTCATCTAGAATCAAATCATCAGTAGCACTTATTGAGCCCACCATATATGTATGGCATTGAATCCAGTTGTTACTATCACTTAGAATCAAGTTTGAAGTAAAAAAATCTTAATTTCACTCAAAACCCACTTGGATTGTGTTTTCAGCTAAAGTGCTTTCCAAGTTTTCAAGGAGAAAAAGGTACACCAAAGCTTTCAGGAAGGCTAAATGTTCCCATGCAGCAATAAAAAAATAAAATAAGTTCACATGTCCAAGAAAAAGAATTTTTCAGCTGGGCCAGGGCTGTGAGATGAAAAAGGTGTTTACTTAACATCTTTTCCAGACTTTATAACAGAACTAGAAGACATTTATTTTCCTCCCACATAGTAAAAACACCTGGAAATATTAGAAGTTTCTGGAAGGACAAGTGTTCTTTCACTCTTCTGAGTGATTTTGCAGCTCTATTTGCTGCTGAAAGGAGCCCTGTGGCACACTGGTTAAGCGCTTAGCTGCTGACAGAAAGGTTGATGGTTTGAACCCAGCAACTGCTCCTCAGGAGGAAGGACGTGGCGATCTGCTCCTGTGAAGATCATGACCTAGGGAACCCTATGGAACAATTCTACTCTGTCTCACGGGGTCACTATGAGTTGGAATCTACTCAACAGCACACAACAACAATAGTTGATGCTGACAGGAAATTTTAGGGAAAAAAAATCTCAAAGTCATTTTCATTAACTTCAGAGAAAAATAAATTTATCACTTGCATATTGTTTTTTCACATCTAATAGACTTTTGGAAGCCCTGGTGGCATACTGGTTAAGTGTTACTGCTGCTAACTGAAAGGTCAGCTGTTCCAATCCACCAGGCTCCCCTTGAAAACTCTATAGGGCAGTTCTACTCTGTCCTATAGGGTTGCTATGAGTTGGAATTGACTGGATGGCAATGGGTTGGTTTTTAAACAGACTTTTAATTTTTACATTAGTGCTCGGCTGTTAATCAAATGATAACAACTGGGAGAACACAATCAGCAGACAAGTGGATGGAAGACGGAACTGATGATTTAGAGATGGGTCTCAGGGGCTGACTTTGTCACTGGTGGCTGCATGACCTTGGCCAGGTCACTTAACCTGCTCAATTTCAGTTTCGGAAGGGAAGACTGATTCCAATTCTAAAATTCTAAGGTTACATGTGTATACTTCTGGAGATCTATCTGACCTCTCCCAGTTATAAAGAGGAAATAGGGCTGTGTAGGAGCCCTGGTGGCACAGTGGTTAAGAGCTCAGCTGCTAATCAAAAGGTTGGCAGTTTGAATCCACCAGCCGCTCCTTGGAAACCCTATAGGGCAGTTCTACCCTGTCCTATAGGGCCACCATGAATAAATTGACTCATCGGCTACGGGTTTGGTTTGGTTTTAGGGCTATATATGTACAGGTATATATGTGTATTTTTGTAACTACATATGCATGTATGATGAGGATGGAAATGGTGGGAAATAGTGTTCAGCCTTTTGGTAACAAGCATTCTTACATAGCACAAGTCTCTGGAAGTTAAAAAGATATTTCATCCACATGTATTTTTTATTTGAACTCTGACCCAAGGCGTTGCTGATTACAAAGCCTGGTCTACTGAAGCTGCGTTCAGGAGCTACCAGCCATTCCGCCTTCTCCACAGGGTAGCACTCCGAGGATTTTTGTGCAGTGTATATACTGCCCTGTTTTAGAACATCTGTTCGCTATTGTTTCCACTACATTCTTTATTATTCCCACTATGAGCAGGAACCATTTAATAGAAATCAAAAAGAAGAGGTTATCTCAGAGAAGAGAGAGGCTTGGTAAGTGGCATTCCAGTGCCCTTGTCAGTAGTCCTGGTCCTGGGTGTGTCGTCTGAGAAACTGATAGTATTACGAGAACAGCAATAACAGTATGTGAACTCATACAGAGAAGAACACTTTCCCATAATACAGGTAGTCTTCAACGTATGGCGGGGTTCTATTCCACGGCTCTGTCATAAATTGGTTCTGGCATAAGTGAATACCTCTTTTTTTTTTTTTTTAGGTTTTCATTATTATTACCTGTTATTATCAGTATTTTTATAAATCGTAAAATTCAATATCTGTGAGTGAACATCTGTGAATGTTAACATCAGCAAATTACGTGTTGCAACACTGTATGTAGTACGTATTACTAACGAAAAGAGGTACCAAAAAAAAAAGCGACAGCCACATGACCGTTCACTCTAACTCAAATACATTGCAAGTCAGGGACTACCTGTAATGTACAACTTATGAAAATAAAACTATAGGCACAAAATCATTATATTAACTTTGATGTAATTTGTTTGACTAGGCAACTGGACATTATCTTAGTGTGATTAAAATTGTCAACAAAACTTATTTTCCTAAACAATGAAGAAATTCAATCTTATAGAAAATTTTATTTGATATAAGCCTGGTAATCAATCAAGCTGGATAAATTACTGTAAATGAGATATGAATTAAAATGCTTTACAGAAGAAAAAAAAAAAACAGTAGCCTTCAAGTCGACTCATAGCCACCCCATATGTGTCAAAGTAGAACAGTTTCCAATGGCTGATTTTTTGGAAGTGTATCACCAGGCCCTTGTTCACAGGCACCTCTGGGTGGACTTAAACCTCCAGCTTTTCAGTTTGCAGATTAGACTGTTAACCTTTTGCACCACCCAGGCACTCTTGCTGCAGGGAAAAGAGAGGATAAATGAGGGACTGGACCAGTAACCCAAAAGAAAAATAACTGAGTGAGAACTGGAAATTATGATAAACCAGTTCTTGAAGAGACTGCAAGTTATCTCGTTTGTGAGGAGCTCAGTCAACTGCCATTTTCCTTCCACCTTCTGCGTTTTCCTCTTGACCACCGCAACACCATAAATTATATTTGCCTTTAAAGTTCAGCTTGAAATGGTCAAACAACTTGTTCTTTTGGTTAATTCAGTCCCCAAATCAGTTACTTTGTAGAGTCAAATGAACTAATAAATACACTTGGGAGTGTCTTAGTATACCAAAAGAGTGTTTAACGTAATGGGGAAATCAGGTTAAATGTTTTCTAATTGTCATCATATTTTTAATTAACTCTCTTTCTACTATCATTTCCAATTGATTAGATATAACGTAAATAAAAAAGAATGACAGCATATACTTCTTTCAGTTAATGATAAAACTATAAAATGGAACAAGAAGATATTAATTAAATGATATAACTTGAATATTTTACGTTCATTGTGTTAGTTCTTCCAAAGCCTTCTTTGCAATGATTTAAGTATCTAAAGTTCTTTAAGATTGGTGAAGTTAACAAATAACTAGAAAATCAAGTTCTTTTCCTTTCATTGAGAGCTTACAATGTGCTAGTCACTTTCCGTATGACCTATCATCAATTCCAAGACACTGTCCAATGTAAGGTTCATTATCATTTTATGTACCACTGAGAAAGAAATGTGACGTATGTCCTTAGCTGTTAGACTTTTTATTTTGTATTTATTGAAATAGATCTTTTAGACTTACTTAGAACTATATTTTTTATCTTCTCTCTCTATTGTGTGGAAACCCTGGTGGCATAGTGGTTAAAAGTTACCAAAAGGTCAGCAGATCGAATCCACCAGGTGCTCCTTGGAAACTCTGTAGGGCAGCTCTACGCTGTCCTATAGGGTCGCTATGAGTCGGAATCGACTGAATGGTAAAGGGTTTTTGGGGTTTTTTTTGTTTCCTGTATTGTATAAATAAAAAGAAAAGCAGAACTCAAATAAATTGGCTAATACAATCCTAAAACTTTGTTATGGGATCCAACTATTCACTTTCAACTCAGAATTGTATGTCTGTGTAGTTCATACAATAACATCCTTTTCGACATTACGTGTTGGCCATGCAGTGTTACCTAAAACGACTTATTAAAAAAGCAAAATTTCTTTGGTACTCAGTTCTTTGCATATTTATGTAGCAAGCCAGCTTATGGTTCTAGTTCTTAGAATTTTACTAAATTCGTCTTATTGACTATTACCTATACCCACTCACCCCTATGCATCTGTCAGTTTGTCATACTGTGGAAGCTTGTGTGTTGCTGTGATACTGAAAAATATTATAATGAAATGTGCAAAGACCTGGAGATAGAAAACCAAAAGGGAAGGACGTACTGAGCATTTCGCAAACTGAAAGAACTGAAGAAAAAATTCAAGCTTTGAGTTGCAATACCGAAGGATTCTGTGGGGAAAATATAAAATGACACAGGAAGCATCAAAAGAAGATGGAAGGCATACACAGTCATTATAGCAAAAAGAATTGGTTGATGTTCAACCGTGTCAGGAGGTAGCATATAATCAATGGTACTGAAGGATGAAGTCCATGCTGCACTGAAGGCACTGGCAAAAACAAGGCTCCAGGAATTGATGGAATACCAACTGAGATGTTTCAACAAATGGATACAGCACTGGAAGTGTTCACTCGTCTATGCCAAGAAATTTAGAAGATAGCTACCTGACCAACCGACTGGAAGAGATCCATATTTATGCCATTCCCAAGAAAGGTGATCCAATCAAATGCAGAAAATATCGAGCAATGTCATTAATATCACATGCAAGTAAAATTTTGCTGAAGATCATTCAAAACCTTTTGCAGCAGTACATAGAGAGGGAACTGCTAGAAATTCAAGCCAAATTCAGGAGAGGATGTGGAATCAGGGATATCATTGCTGATGTCAGATGGATCCTGGCTGAAAGCAGAGAATATCAGAAAGATGTGTTTTATTGACTGTGCAAAGCCATTGACTGTGTGAATCATAACAAATTATGGATAACATTGCAAAGAATAGGAATTCCAGAACACTTAATTTTGCTCATGAGGAACCTGTACATAGATCAAGAGACAGTTGTCCACACAGAACAAGGGGATACTGCGTGGCTTAAAGTCAGGAAAGATGTGAGTCAGGGTTGTACCTTTTCACCATCTCAATTCAATCTATATACTGAGCAAATAATCTGAGAAGTGGAATATATGAAGAAGAAAGGTGCATCAGAATTGGAGGAAGACTCATTAACAACCTGCGTTATGCAGATGACACAACCTTGCTTGCTGAAAGTGAAGAGAACTTGAAGCACTTACTGATAAAAATCAAAGACTACAGCCTTCAGTATGTATTACACCTCAACTTTATAGAGAAAGCAAAAATCCTCACAACTGGGCCAATAAGCAACATCATGAAAAATGGAGAAAAGATTAAGGCTGTCAAGGATTTCATTTTACTTGTTTCCACAATCAACACCTATGGAAAAAACAGCCAAGAAATCAAAAGACACATTGCATTGGGCAAATTTGCCACAAAAGATCTCTTTAAAGTGTTGAAAACCAAAGATGTCACCTTGAGGACTAAGGTGTGCCTGATGCAAGCCATGGGTGTTGTTAGTCACCCCCTTATGTATTTGAAAGCTGGGCAATGAATAAGGAAGACTGAAGAAAAATTGATACCTTTGAATTGTGGCATTGGTGAAGAATATTGTATATACCACCGACTACCAAAAGAACAAAGAAATCTGTCTTGGAAGAAGTACAACCAGAATGCTCCTTAGAATCTAGGATGGCGAGACTATGTCTCACGTACTTTGGACATGTTATCAGGAGGGATCAGTTCCTAGAGAAGGACAGCATGCTTGGTAAAGTAGTGTCAGCAGAAAAGAGGAAGACCCTCAACGAGATGGATTGACACAGTGGCTACAACAATGGGCTTAAGCACAAAAGTGATTGTGAGGATGGCACAGGACCAGGCAGTGTTTGGTTCTGTTGTACATAGGGTCGCTATGAGTCTGAACCAACTCAACGGCACCTAACAACAGCAATATACCCACTCGTAACACCTACTTGGTTCTGAGGTTACTCTGAAGCTGTCCCTGGGATTTTCTTTCAAGCCACTGATGTCACTTTTACAAGTTCTAAATTTCGAGCTTTCGAAAAAACCAAATCAAACCCACTGCCATCGAATTGATTCCGACTCATAGTGACGCTATAGGACTGAGTAGAACTGCCCTGTAGTTTCCAAGGAGTACCTGGCAGATTTGAACTGCCGACCTTTTGGTTAGCAGCCTTAGCCCTTAACCACTACGCAACCAGTGTTTCGGTGGTTGTATATCATCATGGCTGTCTTGGCCAACAGAGATTTCAAGAGGCCAACAATTGTTATTGGTCCAACTTCAGATTGGTCAAAAAGATATACAAAATATTTGCCTCTTAAAATCAGCAAAATGTAATATTTCATCTCATTTAGCCCATGAAACAACTTATGAGGTGGAAATAGGTTGCTCATAAAAGCCAGGCAAATAAAGCAAGAAAATAATGCTAGTGTGTGCATTGGTGGTTTGGTTCTAAAATTCTCGCCTTCCATACAGAAGACTTGGGTTCAATCCCCAGCCTTATGCACAGCCACCACCCTCCAGTCAGTGAAAGCATGCATGTTGCTATGATGCTGAACAAGTTTCAGCAAAACTTCCAGACTAAGACAAACTAGGAAGAAAGTCCTAGCTATCAGCTTCCGAAAATCAGCCAACGAAAATCGTATGGATCACAACGGTCCAATCTGGTGCAGGACTGGGCAGAGTTTCATTCTGTTGTGCATGGGATCTCAGTGAATTGGCGGCTGACTCAATGGCAGCTAACAATAACAGCTAGTAAATAATGCTAGTAAATTACAGGGAAGGTATTTGTGCACAAAATCAGTTGTTTCCTTTGGAACAAAACTGTCCTTAGATCAATAGTTGAAGATGTTAAAGTTTACCTCCAACCTTCCACTTTCCCTTTCAGTTACTTCTTTCTCCTTCCTTGCACTCGTTCTTAGGTAACTTAGTTTTCCTGATCCAGCTTGATGGACTGAATCATTCCCATGCTCTTCTTTTAGCAATATGTACCTGCCAGGAATCATTCAGTTAGTCATTTAAAAAGCATTTATTGTACATTTATTAAAGGCTTTCAAGAATGATACCAAGCTTGAGATATCAGGAAAAAAAAAAAAATACCCACAAGGAGTTCAGACCTGAGAAGTATTTCTCACTTTCTCTAATATTTCTCATGATTACACAGTTGGTTCCTATTTTATTCCTACAGTGAAGGATGTTGTCTCCCATGCTATCACAATTTCTGACATTTTGCATTTAGTCATGAGTGTAAAAATGGAGATATACCATTTAAAACATCCTTCAAGAAAGGACTTATTAACCAGCTAGAAGGAATGCATTTGGCTGAAGACCAGCAGCTGTTGGCCCCCTGAAAGACTGTCTCAGCTTATTACCCAAGGACGTATTATTCTCAGTTGCCCCCAGCTATGACCGAACTAGACAGTGGTACAAGGGCCCAACTGTTTCTGCCCAACATGGTATCCTTTAATGGGCAATCTCTGCTCAGAAGCTTCCCATTGGGCTGGCACAGAGACAATGTCAGGTTGGCATAGTAGTCTGGTTACTCCCCCTCTCCAACTTTCTTTACTCTTTTCTCTTTCCCATGTGTCACTCCTCAATAAACCTTCTGTACTACTAACTCCATCTTAACACATGCATCCTAGAGAACCCAATCTATAGCAGCTTGCTTTTTCATCCACTTGAAAAGCCTTCTCCCTTTATTTCCCCTCAGTTAAATCTTCCACACTTAGAAAGACCTATTTTAGTTCAATGCCACCCACAATCTGTTCAGTTTCCTCCAGTCCATATTGCTAATCATGACAATCTCAACTTATTAGTGGACTAATAGTCACAGTCATTTAACTACTTCTTGCATAGTACTGTAACTGATTTATATATGTTGGTTGTATTTTTTCAATATCTTGAAGGCATCTACTAAAATAACAAGTTCTCTCAGGTTCCTTTTCACAATTTCTGTTGGAATAGGTGGCGTTACTCTACTGTACTTTCAAAGACCATCACTGCAAATGTTCTTCAGGGCACGGCCCTCAAGCTACTGGGATCATTTTGTCAACATATACAAAGACTTAAAAGCACCTAGATGTTTATCTACTTCTTCATACTCCTACTTCTTCCCTTTACCCTCTTGAGATAATTAATTGTTGGGTGAAAGTCCTGCACCTTTGCCATAGGTTGACAAAACTCTAGGATGGCCAAACCCCAGCATTCCCCTACATAACCAAGTTAAATCCTACTGTCTTGGGGTCTCGTGCCTAAAATACTACAATTGCTTGCTTAATTTCTCCCTTTCTCTCTCCTGCTTCCTCCACCCCCATCTTGTTCTACCCTGGGAGCAATTCTTTTAAGATCCATTGCACAGAAATATTCATCTCAGGATCTGCTTCTAGGGAATTCAAATAAGATAATATATCATCTATGTCTTGGTATCTTAGCACTGTCATAACAAAATACCACAAGTGGGTGGCTTTAAAGAACAGAAATTTTTCTCACACTTAGTTCTGGACGTCAGAAGCCCAAATTCAGGGTGCCAGCAGGGTTATGCTTTCTCTCTGTAGGCTCTAGGGAATTCTCTCTTTTAGCTTCTGTAGCCCTGGGTGTTTCTGTGTTGTTTGGCTTATGCGGGGAACCTTGATGCTGCCTTCTGTCTGTGTGTGGCTCTGCTTCCATGTCTGTCCCTCTTTTATAAGATATCACTCAGAAGGGATGAGAATTAGGACCCACCCTACTATAGTATGACTTCCTTAATTTAACTGAAAACATCTGCCAAGAAAACCCTATTCCTTTAAGCAAGGCCACATTCACCTGTGCTGGGGCTGGGACTTCAATATATCTTTTGGAGGAACACAATTCAATCTATAACAATATATTTTCTGTGTACTACAGCACCTAGTATTATGCGAGATACATTAATTTAAACCATATGCAATTGCTGTTATTCAGCTGTTTTCACCTGGTCCACCTAATAATTGTTGCTCAATACTGAGTGACTGACCATGAAGAAATGAATTACTTGATTTGGAGAAAAGGTAGATTAGGCTACTTTCAGCAACCGCCTTTGTAGAAAAAATTTTTTTAATGTCGTATATGCATAGTAATAATATATAGGCATAAACCCTTTACCGTTGAGTCGATTCAGACTCATAGCAACCCTCTAGGACAGAATAGAACTGCCCCATAGAGTTTCCTGCTGTAGCACTTAACCACTATGCCACCAGGGTTTCCTATATAGGCATATGCACAAATATATGGCGGAAATCATGATGAATAATCATCTTACTTCCGCTGATAATGTAGCAAGGCAGAATAGGCTTAAATCCAAGAAATGAAGATTTCTGGTGACTATTAAGATAAATGCATATACTCGTGGATCACAGGAAGGAATTACCAAGGCTTTTTCTAACAAGAAAATTATTGATTTATACTGCAAATTTGGTTGCGAAGATTTATTACACCAATTACTTGACATGATTTAAGCACAACGAGATCATGTCCGTAATTTTTATTTTGTTATATGTTGTTCTGAAACTTAGAGTTAAAACATTTTTATAAAATTATATTCACTGAAGATTTTTATATAAGAAAGACAACAATGTTTTTGAAATAATTTAGTTAGCATCCTGCCCAGAAGTAGATGATGAATCCAGTGGCTTCTTAGAGTTTTTCCAGACCTACAATGTGAGACTGTTTTGAAGACTAACGTGAACGTACTTACTCAACCTCATCTTCTATTTTATTTTTTCACAAATATAGAAAACTTCAGTTCCCTGGTAGTTTAGTAATTAGGCATCATCATGGCTGTGTTTTGAGACTGATTTCTAGTCAGGCAATGGAAAGTTTTTAGTTTTTAATATAAAAATATCTGTCTCACTAAAAATACCCATTGCCTCAAAAAAAAAGGGAGTGTTATTCAAAGAAAGGATTTGAATCTTAAACAGTTAGATTTGTGAACTAACTGGTATTTAGTTATTTCATTTAACAAATACTGATTGAACATCTGAGCAAAAAGTAGGACAAGGCAAAATAGGGGCTGCAAAGGTATGTGGGACTAAGTTATTTTTTAAAGACCCTAAAATCTAAATAAGAAGGTACATGTTTGTGAATAACTACCATAAAAGCGAGTATTGAAACAAGAATAGGCCAGATTTGTTAATGGCAAAATATTAATGCAGATTAATGTATCAGGTGAATATATTTCCCACATCTTTTATAATTTTCCTTCAAGTACTTGTACTTCTAAAGGAATAATCTTGTGTGTCAGACTGTTAGATTCCAGCTATAAACATTTCAAAACCAACATTCCAGGTTATCTGTGGGTGTTAATAAAGTCAAATAGCTTTGGAGAGAAACCACTATGCATATTTCTAAAAGGTTCTTTTCACTTACTGGATATTGTTCCAAAAAGTGAAGTCTTTTTTTTTTTTTTTTTTTGCTTGATGACACAATTTCTCATTTCACATCTCAGTCTGTAGGTATCTTCCGTGAGGAGGAGGGCTGTTGAGCTTCAAAGAATCTGCGTTTCCACAAGATTCGCTGATTTCACAAAGTCATAGGAATCTGGTTTTAGCTTCATCGATTGTGTTTTTTTTAGTTCAAACCTTTACAGATGTTCTAATACCCACAGAAATAGTGTTATATGGGATTAATGAACTGTCACGGGAAGCCTTGCTACGATGGTGCTGAGCTTCAAGATAGTGTGTTACTCACCAGGCTAAACTACAACCTTGGAAAAAAACAGTTGCGTGGTCACTACTTTTACTCAAGCAGTTGAGCAAGGCTACGAAATAAAAAATCGCATGTCTATCCGGGATAAAATGAAAGCTTCAAAGGTCAGCAGAGCAGGGGCGGGGGTCTGGGGAACTTGGTTTGAGGGGACTTCTAAGTCAATGGGCAAAATAATTCTATTATGAAAACATTCTGCATCCCACTTTGAATTGTGGCGCCTGGGGTCCTAAATGCCAACAAGCGGCCATCTAAGATGCATCAATTGGTCTCAACCCACCTGGAGCAAAGGCAAAGGAAGAACACCAAGGTCACACAACAACTAAGAACCCAAGAGACAGAAAGGGCCACATGAACCAGAGACCTACATTATCCTGAGACCAGAAGAACTAGTTGGTGCCTGGCCACAATCGATGTCTGCCCTGTCAGGAGCACAACAGACAACTCCTGAGGGAGCAGGAGACCAATGGGATACAGACCCCAAATTCTCATGAAAAGACCATACTTAATGGTATGACTGCGACTAGAGGAATCCTGGAGGCAATGCTCCCCAGACCTTCTGATGGCACAGGACAGGAACCATCCCCGAAGACAACTCATCAGACATGATAAGGACTGGTCAGCGGCGGGGAGAGAGATGCTGTTGAAGAGTGAGCTAATTAAATCAGGTGGACACTGGAGAGTGTGTTGGTAACTCTTGACTAGAGGGGGGATGGGAAGGTAGAGAGAGAGGGAAGATGGCAAAATTGGCACGAAACGAGAGACTGAAAGGGCTGACTCAATAGGGGGAGAGCAAGTGGGAGAAGGGAGTAAGATGTATGTAAACTTACATGTGACAGACTGAATGGAATGGTAAATGTTCACTTGAAGCTTAATAAAAATTAATTTATAAAAATAAAAAATAAGTAAATCACATGTCTGACTTTAAATTCATGATCAAAGATCTCAAGAGGGCCTTTCAGATTGCCAGTAATTACATTATATTCTCTTAAACTCCTAGTTGACGATTTCATAATCTTTTTTTTTTTTCTTGGATCTCCTACTTCTCCTTCCCCAATCCTCACCCTCCTTCCTATTTCACTGAAATCTATTAGGAGATAATTTTCACAAATGCAGGTCACCAAAACCGCCCACCACCCTGCATCTAGAATCTTCTTGCCTATTAACATGGACAAGTAGATGAATCACTACATCTCATCCCCACTTTTCTACTCAGGACAATGCTCTAACTATTCTCCCCTTTCTTTCCTGCATCATCTAGTTTTCCTTATCCACTGGATCCAGATAAAAAATGTGCTCTTATGTCTCCTATCTTAAAAATAAAATTGTCGTTGATCCACTTTTCCCTTCAGTTCCCACACCATTTATAGCAAAATTCCTCTCAATTCTCATTTCCTTGACCTCTAAATATTGGTGTGCCCTAGCCTCTCAGTCTTGGACTGCTTCTCTTTTACGTTACATATAGATGAGTGACCTCCTAGGTGATTCACCCAGTCTGTTGGCTTTAAATACCATCTCTATGCTGAAATAAGTATGGGGAAATGTATTTCAGCACAGAGATGGCATTTCGTTTTTAGTGTTTAGTATTTCGTATTTAGTGTTTTGTTCTGTTGTACATAGGGTTGCTGAGTGGGAACGGATTCGATGGCACCTAGCAACAACAACAATATGCTGAAAACTCCCAAATGTATGGGTCTCTGTTCCCCCAAATCAGAAAATCACACACACAGACACACACACACACAGAGAAAAACATGTACTCAGAGTCTTCTCTTGCATGTATAACGGACATAAAATTTTACATGTCCAAAACCAAGGTCTTGTTATTCCCCTACCTTAAACCTAAACCTGTTCCTCCCACAGTTTCCATCTCAATAAATGGCAAATTGATTCTTTCAGAGGCTCAGGCACAGAGTCTCAGGGTTATCTTTGACTTCTCTATTTTTCTCACAGCCCACATTCTATCCATCAGTGAAGCCCGTCAGGTCTACCTTCAAAAAATAGAATGTGAGTGCATCTCACTACCTCTAGTGCTATCAGTCCAACCTGAGCCAACGTTTTCTCTTGGCTGGACTGCAAAAGCTACCTAACCAGATTCCCTTGCTTCTGCTCTTATCCCCCATGTCTGTTCTTAACAACGTAGCAAAAAAAAATTATAATTAAATTATAGAATTCCTTTGCTCAAAATCTTTTAATTGCTTGGAGAAATAGAAAAGCCAAAGTATTTTATAGGACCCACAATCCTGTATATGACCTGCACCCCACCTTCTCACCTCTGTTTCATCTCATACTCCTCTTTCCCTTGCTCATTCTGCTACCACCATATTGAGCTCTTTGCTCTTCCTCAGAAGTGCTGGGCACACTCTCACTTCAAGGCCTTTGAACTGTATGTTCTCTACACCCAAAATGTTCTTCCCCCAAATGTATGCAGCCTCCCTCTCTTTAAATGCTTATGAAGTCCTTTATTTCCCTTAAAAACACATAAACATGACTAAAAAGTTTTCTACCATTAATACTGTAGACCGAGGGTATTTATTTAAGCTTATGTGAGCTTCTAAATCTCATTTGTATCAACTGGTTCAAGGAGTGTTTCCCAATGCGGGTAATTACAGACCTAATAAAAGGTGACATCCACATTAGTTCACAAAACAGTAAGTCTTCAGGCAGAGAAATTTTAGATTTATTTCAGTAGGTCATCAACAGCCTCAAGCAGTCCAGGTTCTTCCTCTCATTTTGTTCCATCATCATCAGGCTGTTGACCAGTCTCAGGCTTGTCCCTTCATGGTTGCAAGTTGGCTGCAGATGGCTATGATTCCAAGACTCATCAACTCATATGACTCACCCTGAATATTCTCAAGGAGTAAAGCATACCTTCCAGTTATGTTCCTTTTTAAGAGTTAAAAACAATTTCTCCAAAGCTCCCAGCAGTCTTCCTCACAAGTGTAATTGGTCAGCAATATGTCACATGCTTTTATCTAAAGCAACTATTTGGATATGAGAATGGAATTAGCATGTCTGTTCATTGGCGCTAGTATTGGCTCTTGGCCTGAGCACAGGACCAAGAGGAGAGGGAACTAAACCAAAATTTTGTCAGTACAGGAGCAGAGATAGGGACAAAGGGTTTAGTTAGGCAACTATGTCTGCTAAGCTGTGTTTAGAAGAAATATTCCTAGAAATGGCAAGAACATTTCCTAGGAAATTTTGGGTACGAATGACTTCAAAGCCTATGGATTTGTCAGGACCAGATTACTTTTCTTTCACAAACAAAACATTTCTCCAACTTTCTATTCG
This sequence comes from Elephas maximus indicus, assembly GCF_024166365.1. Classification (NCBI taxonomy): domain Eukaryota; kingdom Metazoa; phylum Chordata; class Mammalia; order Proboscidea; family Elephantidae; genus Elephas; species Elephas maximus. The sequence goes on along the minus strand of NC_064841.1, from coordinate 66,293,186 downwards.
ATAGCACTCAACAAAGACTTGGTGAGTGCTACCTTTTGCCAGTTCCCTTCTAGGTACTGAGGATAAAGAAATAAATACAACAGGTCTTAATGCTTACCCTCAAGGAGCTGATGTAAAAGTAAGCTGACAATGCTTTTGCCCTCATGTTTACCTTTGATAATCTTTATATATAAAAAACCAAAAACCTGTTGTCATCGAGTCAATTCTGACTCATAGCAACCCTATAGGACAGGGTAGAACTGTCCCACAGGGTTTCCAAGGAGTGCCTGGTGGATTCAAACTGCTGACCTTTTGGTTAGCAGTCATAGCACTTAACCACTACACCACCAGGGTTTCCAATCTTTATATATAACAGGATTGAAATTCCCAAGAAAATTTCATCTATGGAAACATTTTACCTTCACTCCCTCTCTGATGCCCATTGACTGAATTGATGATGGACAAGAAGAAGGGAAACCTATTCTGTCAGTCATTCTATATTGCCCAAATGCATAAAATCCTGAGGTAAGTGTGATTTTGGAGATATCATTTTACTAAAAGTATGGCAAAACTAGAATAATTCAAGAGAAAAAGTATTTTTTCCTCTATGTATCACATTCAACTTGGAAAATCACAGCAATTCATATGATTCCAGGAAAAACTAAATACCTATAGAATATATAAGAATTCAGCTACACAAGATAAATTACAAAACCAGATACTTTTTTCTATGTAAAACCAATAACACATTTGGATGTATAATGTAGAAAATCATAAAGCCGATGGTTTTCCAATCCAAATATTTAAAATTCCTAGGAATAGCTTCTACATGAAATGTATGAAATCTTTATTAAGGAAAATACAGGAACTTAACGAGTACTATCAAAGTAGAGATCTTCGAAAAGAGAGCTGTGCTGTCTTCCTGGATGGAATGATTGAATACTACAAAGATGACAGTTACTCTTGAAGTAACTTAAATGCTTAATGGAATGCCATTCGAAATCTTAATGTGTTACATTTTTGGACAGCATAAAATGATTCTGAAATTAATTTGCAGAAATAATTATAATACAGCTTTGAAAAAAAATTTTAATGGGAGATGGCAAGTAGACTTTCCCTTCCAACTACTTAAGCATGTTTTCAAGGTAGAATTCTTACCATAGAATAGATTTTGAGCAAGAACAGACATTTGCATCATACCACAGAGTGGCGGCTCAAAATCAGACCTAAATAAAATGAAACAAAACCTAGGTCTTCACTTGATACCAGACCTTAAATTCTAGATGAAGCAAAGATAGAGATTTAGATATATAGACATACTGATAGGTAGATAGTAGAAGAGCAATGTGAAAAAACCACAAAGGAAAAGACTAAGAGAGTTTATTGTACTTTGTATACATTACAAACAAAAGTAAAAATTTTACAGAACTGGGGAAATATGTTTCTTTAATTTTTATTGTGCTTTAAGTGAAAGTTTACAAATCAAGTCAGTTCAAGTCAGTCTCTCACACAAAAATCTACACCTTGCTACATACTTCTAATTGCTCTCCCCCTAATGAGGTGCCCCGCTCCCTCCCTCCACTCTTTTTGTGTCCATTTTGCCAGCTTTTAATCCCCTCTACCCTCTCGTCTCCCCTCCAGGGAGGAGATGCCAACATAATATCAACTGTCCACCTGATTCAAGAAGCTCACTTCTTACCAGCATCCCTCTTCAACCCATAGTTCAGTCCAAACCTTGTCTGAAGAGTTGGCTTTGGGAATGGTTCCTGCTCTGGGCCAAGAGAAGGTCTGGGGGCCATGACCACTGGGGTCCTTCTAGTCTCAGTTAGACCATTAAGTCTAGTCTTTTTTATGAGAATTTGGGGTCTGCATCCCACTGCTCTCCTGCTCCCCTAGGGGTTCTCTGTTGTGTTCCCTGTCAGGGCAATCATTGGTTGTAGCCGGGCACCATCTAGCTCTTCTGGTCTCAGGCTGATGTAGTCTCTGGTTTATGTGGCCCTTTCTGTCTCTTAGGCTCCTAATTACCTTGTGTCCTTGGTGTTCTTCATTTTTCTTTGATCCAGGTAGATTGATACCAATTGATGCCTCTTAGATGGCCACTTGCTAGTATTTAAGACCCCAGAACTGGGGAAATATTTTTTAAATTTATGAAAAAATAGTGATTCCCAATTTAAAAGAGCTCGTGCCAATTGATAAGAAAATATTAATTCCTTGATAAAAATGAGTAATAGGAAAAGACAAATCATAAAATAGAATATACATTAAAATACACCTTAAAAGTGCAAGTTCACTAGTGATTCAAGAAATGTAAAATAAAACAATGGGATATGACTTTTCACTATTTGAATTGGAAAAGACTTTGTAGATAATTATTTTGGGGAGGGTGGATGAAACAGGCTCCCCAGTGTACTACTTAAACACACACACACACACACACACACTTGCCATCCAGCCAATACTTCTGACTCATGGGAATCCTATGTGTGGCAGAGTACAACCGTGCTCCATAACGTTTTAAATGATTAATTTTTCAGAAGTAGAATGCCAGTTTCTTCTAAGGTGCCTCTGGGTGGACTCGAACCTCCAACTTTTCAGCTAGGGACAAGTGTGTTTACCATTGGCACCAGCCAGGGGCTCCAGTGCACTGCTAGTGGACATGTAAACTGACACATTTCTGGAAAGCAATCTACACATATCTGATTGTGCAGGCTTTGCTCTACACAAAGACACCTAAACAAGGGGGTAAGTGGAGGCTAAAATCCAGACCTCGCTCTGTTCGCCCCAAGCCATGATCCCTAACACACAATGAGTCATCTTCACACACAGAAGCCATACATAGCAGTGGTAACGCCATCTAAAAATGCAGTTTATTCAGAGAAATTCAATTTGTTTTCCCAAAAGATTCGGTTGCCCATGTTAGCCTGCAGAACTAAGTAATCAGGTTTAAAATGTCATTGTACTTAAAAATTTCATTGTCTTGGTGCAGCTGTCATTTTGTGAATTAAGTAGTCCAGGGTTGGTAACGTTATTAAATTACATCCTTGGAGAGTACAACAGGGTTTATTAAAACCATGCCTATCTAGCCTCCATTTTGTAACCCTAGTGACAATTAAGTTATCATTTGTTTCCAAAGTGTTTAAAAAAGATTAACCCTAACAACAACAACAACAACAACAAAGCTATGTCCATGACCAAAATTTTTGAAACTACTAGAGGAGGGCTTAGAAGATCCTTAATGGCAAGGGTCAGATGGGTTTGTTCAGTGCACCGATCGCAATGAAGGCTAAGGAGCTGTAGGGCTTGGTATAAGAAAGTCATTGTCCATGCCCAGCTTTTCATTGACTCTACACAGGGAGACACAGTAAAGGGTGTGTATAAAACTTTGGCTGTAAATTATAAACTACATTGGAAAAGGAGCCGACACTTCTATTTAGAAGATTTCAACATTATGACACTAATGTTTGAAAGCACACATACTGTACTAATTTTGCAGGAAACACTGTCCTGGATACATTATAAACATAGCTCTGTGAATTAGCAGAGTCAAAGTAGAATCTAGATGTCTTGAATTCAAATTCTGTGATAATGTCCCCAGGCTTTGTGAAGAAGCAACTTTTAGGGAATAAGGTCACTTTTGAGTGCCACGTCAGAAAACTACACATTTAAAAATGTTTTCCACTGAACTGACTTGTTTTCCCTAAATGCAAATGTTTTGTTTCAGATGACTGCTGCGTTCACCATCCTGACTGATAATGACTACTAATCAACTATTCATAAGATTTTATCTTGAAGGAAAAAGGTATCAAACCTTGTTTTCGTCAAGACATAAAGTAGCTGTTATCGCAAAGAAAATGATTTTTTCTAGTTGTCTGTTTGTTATAGTTGTCAGTTTGTACTTTCACTGGAGATCATAATTAAGATGAACCTAAATGTCTTTTGAAGACAAATCAAGTCACTTAGGTGGCAAGTCTTACGCTCAGCAAAGGTACGTGCCCCGCCATGGATGCCCGTACCAAACAGCATTTTATTTCCAGGACAATAGGATTAGAAAATACCATTTCTCTCTCTTTCATTTCAGAAAGATCTTAGTTGTTTATATCAATAAAAGACAAAGCTACAACTAAGTTAAAATTACTGAGGTCCAAAACACTTCAATTTTACTTTACAATGTGCCATATTATTCACTTTTCTTTTAAGTACCTTTTTTGTCACTAATAGGAAATAAGTTTGCATGAACTAAGCATATTTTGGTTGAACAAGTTGGTGGAGATAATTTTGTCATACATTGCTTTTTGAGAGAGAAACCAGCAGCGAAAAAAGGTAGATTAACCTCAACAGAGCAATATCTATTGACTGCTGAGTTCTCAAAAGCAGAAATGTATTTCAGTGATAGCGGAATTTTATATTCAATGTGAAATAAAACAAACACTAACCTAGAATTCACTCAATCAAGATAAAATTATATTTCAAGGTTTGGTAATTAACATTTTCAGAAAAATTAAACCATGAAACTGTTTGCCACCGGTAGGTTTTCACTAAAGGCAATTCAGGCGGAAATATAACTGGTCAAAATAATCTAGTTAAAACACAAATTATGTACAATCAGATGCATAACAAAAATTAGGATACAAAAAGTTTGAAAGTAAAAGGTTTAAATGTAAAAAAAAGGGAAAGGAAGAAGTTTAAAGGAAAAGACTAGAAAGTAAAATTTTAAAAGAATGAAAAATATGTAACAGAAGAGCACAGGTGTAGCTATATTAATATCACTTTAAAACAAAAAGCATCACTATAGATAAAGTCACTTTGGAATGACAAAAGTTTTATTTCATCAGGAAAATTTAGCAATATCCAATTTGTATGCATCTTTGTAACATAGCCTCATATTATATAAGGCAAAATTGACAGAAATAAACAGACCCTCAATCATCGTGGGATATTTTAGCACAACTCTTTCAGAAACTGATAAATCAAACAAACAAAATTGAGTAAACATGGAAATGTTTGAACTACATGAACAACTGTACTAAATAATGTCAGCAATGCAAGATACATATTCTTTTCAAATCTACATGAAATAGTAATAGAGATGATGCTATCCTGGACCAGAAAACATGACTCAATAGATCTCAAAGACTGATATACTTTAGAACATGTTCTCTGATCCTAATAAAATTGAAATAGAAGATAATAACAAAATAGTAAAATTTTTAAAAATCATCACGTTTAGAAATTAAGAAATAGCTCTAACACGCTTTGCTCGTTTTCCCGCTCTGCTCCACTGCACCCCAGAAGAGGCTGGAGGTGGTGAGAGATGGGTGAGGCTAAGTTGGGATTTTGTGGGGTCTGGAAGCGGGGAACTGGGTTCCAGTTTTTATTTGTTTGGTGTTTTGAACTGAACCCAAGAGAAACTTCCATGCCCTCCCAGTCCCTGGGTCCACCTGGAGGAAGAACAGAGGTGGATCTGGGTAATGAGTGCGCTGCCTGCCTCCCCAGGAGCCCACTAAGCCACTGCCTCTCCCATGGGCCCCGCAAGGACACCCACCATGCTGGTGGGGCCAGCCCCCTCCTTGCTGTCCCACCCCAAGTTAGTTAGGGGTCCATGCTCCTGGCCCTGCAGCTGTCAACACTTTCTTTTACTCATTCTATCTTTTATTTCATTTGTTTCTAATAACCTAAAAACTGGTGGAGTAGTTTTCCAGGTTGGGGCCATATCTAAATGAAAGTCCTCAGTAGGTGTTGAAAGAAAGAGGGAGGGGAGATCCGTAAGCCTCCACCCAGGAGGATGTCCGGCCTTGGGGGTTGGAAATGCCCACGCCCTTGTGGGCAGTCCTGCTTGGGCAGCCTGGGCCCTGGAGATGGATGGGCAGAGAAGGGGCTGATGTGGGGCAGTGGCCCAGTGAACAAGGTGGAGCACTGGGTGCTGGTCACTGTGGAATGGTTGTGTTGGCATTGTGTATGTATGCTGCTTCTCTTCTAACCAACAGGCTGGTTTTGGCATCTCTGTCTTGTTCCCCGGGATCTGGTGGGGCATACAAGTCCAGGGTTGGGGGAATAGTGGAAGGCCAAGGACTTCAAAATCCTCCAGGCCTGCACTTGTAGGCTTGGGACACTCAGGTCCTCACTAGGGGAGCCAGAGGTGTCCAGAACTCACATGGATAGTGGGGAATCCTGTTTGGAAATTTAAAATAAAGGCATGAGACTGAGGCTAGCCTACAGAAGGTTGTCCCAGCTCAACCTGGTCTGGAAGGGCTGCAGTGATAGGAAATCCCAGGAATTGCATTGACATGGAAATTCTTATTGCACTAGTATTTTTTGTATTAAAGTTTGCATGGTTTCTAATAAAGGATTAAAACATAACAGTTTGTAGTGAAATGGCCTGGGAGTGCCCACAGGCTTCTCCTGGAAGAGTACTTCCCCTGAGGTGCAGATTTGCCTCTGAGGTGGCCCGCCTCTCGGCCTCAACTTCTCTGCTCCTGGCATCCCTTGGAGCTGGAGAAGGCAAGGGTCTTTGCTTAGGTTCATATGTTGTCTCTGTGTACAGGGAGGACATCCCTGGGCCTGGCAGTTTCTTCTCATTTCCTAGAATTACCCTTGGGGAGGTTTGACACTGCATCTGCAGCTTCCCAGCATGTCCTGAGAAGTTGGAGTTGGCGGTGTCTTGTGGAAAAGTGCTCTCAGAGCCAGGAGAAAGGCTTTCCTCCCCAGAGACTGTTTGCAGATTTCTTCTACTCTGCCAGCGATGGGAAGGCACCAGGGCTTTGACAGCAGGAGGAAGCAGTTGGGGAAGCGGGTAGTCAGGAGACACAGCAGGGGCAGCAGTGCAGCTGTAAAGGTTCTGGGTACACGACGGTGATTGGACAATAGGGTCCTTCCACTGGCTTAGCCAAAGCTAGAGTGGAGGCAGTGACCCGAGTGGAACGTTCTCTAGGAATCTGCTCACAGCTCCATTGAAAGGTCCCATGATCCAGAGAACCTGAGAAGTCTATCCTGCCAGGAGGGGAGGGCGCCCGTGTGACAAGTGCCAAGCTGCAGCCCTTTGGGGTGGATATTTCTATATTTACTTATGGCCATCACCCTCAAGGATCTGTGATCCCGTTGTAAACAATTAAAGACTAAAGCTGTGTGATGTTCCACCAAGTGGAAAAAAAAAAGAAAGAAACATAGTTCTATATGACACATGATTGAAAAGCAGAATGGAAATGTGAAAATATTTTGAACTGAACAATAATATGCTGTATGTCAACTTTGTGAGATGTCAATAAACAAAAACTAGAGAGAATTTCTTAGCATTAAATACAAATATTAAAAACCAAAAAAAGGCAATGATCAATGAGCTAAGAATATATCTAATGAAGTTATTAAAGCAATAGGAGAATAATCTCAAAAAGTAAAAAAAAAAAAGATTATATAAGAACAGTAGTCAGCAAAATAAAAGAAATGCACAAAGAGGATCAGCAAATCCAGAAATTGGTTCTTTGAAAAGAAGAGTAAATCAACAAATCTCTGGCAAGATCAAAAGCAAAAAGAAAAAACGTCCAAATAATATCAGAAACAGGAAAAGGAGCCCTAATTTAGAGATGCTGGAAGCATTAAAAAGCTAAGGAGAGGATGTTATGATCAACTTTATGAAACCCTGGTGGCGTAGTCGTTAAGTGCTGTGGTTGCTAACCAAAGGGTCGCAGTTCAAATCCACCAGGTGCTCCTTGGAAACTCTATGGGGCAGTTCTACTCTGTCCTGTAGGGTCGCTATGAGTCAGAATCGACTCGACCGCAGTGGGTTTGGTTTTATGGCAATAATTTTGAAAAGCTAGGAGAAGCAAAAAGAGTCTTAGAAAAGTACTATGTACAAAATCTGACTCCAGAAGAAGCACAAAATCTCAATAATGCTCAAATCATTAAAGAAGTTGATTTAATAACAAAAATCTTTCCATACACAAGAAATAATTGGCCCCAGCTGACTTCATTTTCTAGCTTTACAAACTATTAAGGAACAAATTATTTCAATTTTACATAGTCTTCCAAAGAATAAAAAGGGAATGTTCCCACTTCATTTTATAAAACTATTATGCCCTTGAGACTAAAATCTGTCTCATAAAATCAGACATTATGAGGATGATGTGGGGTGGGGATTGGGGTGGGGGGAGTGGAATGGTCAGCGTTCGGCTATACACGTGCAAATCCTAAATAAAGTATTTACAAAATGACTGCAGCGATATGTAAAAAATTAATAAGACAGCACAACCAACAATTTCTGTAGGAATTGTTCAAAGGGAACCTAATTTTCTGTGTAAACTTTCATGGAAAACACAACAAAATATTATTAAAAAAATAATATCAATAACGATACCATGCCCAGGTTGATTTTTCCCCAGGAATGTTTAACATCAGAAAGTTGTCAGTCACACAATTAATAGTAAGAAGGATAAATATCACGTTTATCTCAACTGATGCAGAGAAGTGTATTTTTAAAAAAAAACAAAAGTCATTTAAGATTAAAAAAAAACTCTTAGTAAATTAGGAATAGAAGTAACCTTATCTAATAAAGTTTATTGACCAAAAAACCTATAGCAAATGCTATACTTAGTGATTAATGATTGGATGCTTTCCCTATGAGATTCAGAACAACATCTGTGTCCAAATTCACCAAAGTCCCTGGCCAGCACGGAAAAACAAGGGAAAGAAAAAAAAGCATCCATTAAGAAAGGGAAAGGAAAACTGCTATTTTCAGAGTAAGAATAATTAGGTATGTAGAAAATCTAAAAAGAGTCTACATTAATTTTTTTAGAATTTGCAAGGCTAATATTTAGCAAGATTACTGGAAACAAAAACAACTCCTTAGAAAATGAACTACAGAATATAAAGTTGTCTTAGATTTGTTTCCGAGAAGCAGAGCCTGAGACAAGGATTAGGTGCACAGGATTTATTGAAGGAGTATTCTGGAGAGAAAGAGAGTGAGGAAACCAGGATAGGACAGGGAAAGGGAAAGAAGGATGTGGTCTCGGATGGAGTCCGCTCCAGCCCAGACTTACGAGGAGCTCTGAAACATGAATTATATCACAGAGTTGGTCCACATTGAGTCAAGAGGGCCAGCTTTACATACAACCACGTCCACTTAACCCTGGCTGCAGACTGCATCATGGGTGAGGGTGAGGTTATACCTTCCTAAGTGAAGCAAAAGTCATTCTGAAGAGGACAATTTTCTGAAGAAGGGCCAGTTATGAGAAGTTAGTAGTAATCTTTATAGCAGCTGGGAAATGGGTGTCCTAGACTATTAAGGAGGATACAGTGTGTGTGGCATGAGCAGTGCTGAGCACAGTACACCCTTTGTTTCTCAGGTGCTACTCAGTTCATTCCATCCAGGCATTCTGGTTAATTTCCAAATCTGGTCATTTTACAAGAGGAGCGTTGGTGAGATGAACGACAACCCTCTTTGCTACACTTGGGCCCAAGTCTGTAAGTGATACTCATCACCTCTCTTCTCTGTCAACCATTCTAGATTCCCTTGCCCTCAGCTAGCACTTCTACCTTTCTGAGTGGCTTGCCTTGTGGGAGGACCCAGCACATCAACCCAAGTGGCTATGAGCCCCTGGTATTGATGAACATATTAAGATATTTTATACAACAAATGAGATCTTTGAGGGTACTTTCAGAACTGGGTTCTGGAAGATTTACTTGTAGCTGATAGCAGCTTTTATCAAATCGTCAGAATCTGCTCCATTTTGTTGCTGAGTGATTTATTTGAAATGTGACCTTAGTTTTCAGAAGTCCTCTGGTTCCTTTGGGTGATTGGCTCAGCTGCCATTCAGCACAAAGAGACCTCTGTTTTGCTCCCAGAAAGACTGTTTAATTGGTATTTCTTTTTACCCTTGATTTCACAGTCTTTTTTCCTTCTTCTTCTTCTAAACCCAGGTTTCCTCTGAAATAAAATGTGAGCTAGGAAAAAATTCCAATTAATCTTTAATATATGTAAGTGTGAAGACCATACTTCCTTCTACAACATATTATTTGTTTGTTCTCTGTTCCCCCTCCCCCTATATCAAAAAAAAAAAAAAAAATCATAGGCAGTGTATTTTCCATAAAAGGAATCAATTCTTGTTCTAATATGTTTCTGCCTAGCTTAAGAGTTTCTGTCTTTTTGGGTTTAATATCATCTTTTTTTTCCATGCTTTTACCCTACCTTCATTTATTTGCTGTTGAAGGTTATGCTGAGCCTATCTCCTATCTGCGGCTAATTTCGCTGCAAGTAGGAACTACTGTGAACATAAACTGCCCTATGACAACCTTGCAAAGACCTCACATTGATTCTTCAGCTGGTCTTTTACCCCATAGATGCACTGGCACGGTTTTGGTGCTTCACATAACAAAACTAGAACTTAAACCATGTGTAAGGATTCCAGAGCTAGCCGAGTGTCCATATGATGATGTCCAGAACTGGTCCCAGGTCCATATGGCAATGAAAGTACACAGGACTTGCAGCAGAGGGAAGGGAGTGGGCAAGTCCACTCTGGTCTATTAGGAAATGGATGCCTGTGAATATGTACCAACTGCTGGTATCCTGCTGCTCAAAGGTGTTTTTTTTTTTTTTTTTTTAATCAAGACAGATTTTCCATAGTTTCATGTCTCGCTCCGGACATACTTAACCAAAATCTTCATGGAAACATTTAAGATGCCCAGATTACCCTTATTATCAAAGGAAGTTGGTAAGCATTGCCTTAAGGGAAAAGTAAGATGTGAGACATTTTCCGAAATCATCTAATGCTTATATTAGAATAGAGCAAGCCACAGTGGAAGTGTTTGTGGTCACCTGAAAATGCTGACTCATGAGAAGACAAGGAATTAGTGAAGTTTTCCATCCAGAATATTGCCTGCATGTGATGACCACCAAACCAAAAGATCTTTCCTCATTGGAAACTTAGCACATTTGTTTCCTTCTCAAGATCTGAGACAGGATGAAGTAAGGTGAAGGAGGCCTTTGGGGGCGCATGGCTAAGTGCTTTTTCCTCTTGGTATCTCTTCCCTTTCCCCAGAGACAAGCAATCATTTTATGCTTCTCACTGTGGAGGTCCAGGAAGCAAACAGTGTTAAACCTACCCCAAGCTTTCCATTATCAAAATGTGTCTCTTCTGCATAGAATGAATTTTGTATATGCCAATCTGTGTTAGTGGATTAGCGAGCCCTAGAGTGCCCTGTTTAACCTGTTTATATTTTTTAAATGGGTCTTCTGGACCTTTCTTTTTCTTCCCCCAAATATCTCTTAACAGGGAAAGTTCGAGCACATCGATATTTGGCACTAAGTGGGCCATATGTTAGCCCTAAGATCACACAATAAAAGCAAGTATGTACAGATTAAAACTAATTTTAAGAGTCTCAAAAAATTTGGAGAGTTTTGGGTAGTTACCAAAGTGTAATTCACCTGTAAATCTAATCTAACAGAATCCACAGTAGAACTCAGTACATATATATTCTCATAGAGTATGTAGCATTTCCCTCATGGTTTTTATAATTTTCTCTTTTAGCATTGTTATTGTTTACTCAGTAATGCACTATGGTGTCAAACAGGATACTAACTTAAGTGAAAATAACCAAGAAGAACAGATAAATTAGAGAGAAACAAAAGCCCTGTTTTCATAAAATTCTTACTGTCTTACATTCCATAGTTACTTCCATTCTGAAGGACTTGTCAGTTTATGAACACAACTTTCTCTAGGCCATATTTTACTGGCTTGGTTGTACATTGGCCTGGTTTTACTCTATTTTGTGAAGTCATCTTTGTAGCTGGACAGTTTTCTCTCTGTTTAACAACATCCCTTCCTCAATCTCACATTGTTTAATACAGATTTAACTGTATGGGATCATGCACTTAAAAGTCTTCTGGGGCCTGTTGCTGAAGCTGACTGAGGGGGAATGGAGCAAATGGTAGGCCGGTTTAAAGGAGGCGGCCATTATACCTCCAGCTCTTCGCCTCGCAGAAACGCAGGCCTGACCTAAATTAAGAATCTCCTGTTTTTCAAATGTTGATAATTGATCTTGAGTTTTCAAAAATACTTTCAAGCCAAAGAAAACACACCTTTGAATTACTAGATTATAGCAATGATTATAACTCCAGAGCCTGTTGGTCCTGAAAAGATGCTTGACCATACCTGGGCCCTCCTCCCTAATTTTAGTGATAAGAAAGTAGATGGGATGATGAGCAGGTAGAAGGGGTAATGTGATTTTGGGACATAATTATCTGCCATTTGGGATGACTGTCTACACCCACGTACAATGAGTTCCTACAGATTCCAGGAGGAATGTGTACTGAGCTTCTCCAAGGCTGCTTCCTTGAAGCTCATGGATTCACAAAGACTGTGTCTCCACCAGCCATGGGTTTGTTTGGCTCTTATGCATGAGTTTTAGATGCTTTAAAGTTAATTCAGACTTTGACAGAAAAGAGTCTGAAATAAATACCTGTTTGGTAAGGGCTGGTGCTGAGATGAGTGAAAACAGCGTATTTTAATTGCTGCCTTTATCACTTTAGTCAAAGCTTTGTAAATATCTTGATCCTCAAATATTTCTCTCTAACTGGTGATTCTAACTTGATGGATTCCAAAGGATGATATGCAACCATATTTCATTTAAGATACAAATCAAAATAAACTAGTATTTAAATCGAACAATGAAAAGCAGTGCCTTAAGATGATTAAATAGTTTTCCTAAAGAAATTGGCATATAACTATTATTTAAATGACTTTCCATTTTGTGTCATGAAGAATATTTCCATGTAGTTTCATCGTTTGTTTAAAACTTAGCTTTTTATGAAATTGGTCTTCTAGAAATCTTCCAAATCTGAAGAAAAAAAAAAATCATCAAGTTGTATATTTCATGAAATGCCAGTTATTTTTCAATTTCCTACAAATGACCTAAAGTATTAATAGGGGAATGGATTGTGAATAGTTGGATTTAAAATGATAACAATTAAAAATCCAGAGCCAGAAAATACATTTTCAAAGATGTTTTAGTGTGTGTGTGTTTTTGCTTTTATTCCTTGGAAGGTAACATTTTGTGACAGAAAATAGTTTTTTGGTTGGAGGTTCTGATTTCACTTTTAAAGGAAGCTCATTTAGTTTTCCCTCACCATTTATGTATATGTCTGTGTAAAAGATCTCTAAATCACCGTCAAGGGTTCTTCGGTGGTTTTAACACCTGACTATAGGGCAAGACACCAATCCCACAGTAAATCTTTCTGAGCATGCGACTGTGAGGTTGTCCACTGGGCCTAAGGATAGTGCAGGGAGCCCAGATTTCTTGAAACCTGCTCCATCAGAAGCCCCAGGAAACACTAGTTGCAGCTTTCTGTGGGATTATGAATTGGTGGCACAGTTGCTAGCCAAAACGTCGGCAGTTCGAATCCACTAAGCCGCTACTTGGAAACCCTATGGAGGAGTTCTACTCTGAGTCGGAATCCGCGGGTTTGCTTTGGTTGGTTTGGGTAGCGTCAGTTTGTGAATGGACATTCAGCCTCATCCACAGAAAAAACATTTTAATGGAAAATTTAAACATATTTAGACGACTATTTATCATTAGTGTGATGTTTTCACTATTTAGCAATTTCATCCTCAGGACGAAACTAGTGCACATCTTCAGATACTGCGTACAGTAACACAAGATCGCGCACAGGCGCGCGCGCACACGGAGGGTTTGATTGCATCCAGGCAGCGGCATTGCTTGGATCCCACGTCTGCCCGACTCCAGTGCACACGGCTGCATCTTGTGAACACGGCAGAGACCACGAGCTCGCGCCCATAATAGATCCCAGCTGTGGCTGTGAGACTGATTGCCCGTGGCAGCCAGCGAGAAGGAACCTGCTGGTACCGGCCCTCCAGGTCCCCACCAACTGCAGAGCAGCCTCGTCTCTGGTTTCCTCCCTTCAACTCACAGCATCATCGCAGCTCCTGCAGCACAGCCAACTCAAAAATATATAAAATAATAAAATAAAGTAAACCCTTAAAATTCTCGATCCCAAGCACCCCGCAGCCGCCCCAGTGCTAGCACTGTAGCCCTATTAATTACTAAAATTCAAGCAGAGCCGCGGTCCCTGGCCGGGGTCGAGCGCGCGATGACGGCAGCTGACATAGGTAAGGTGCCCGCGCCTCCGCCGGGGTGTGGGGGCCGCGCCTTTGACCGAGCCTGCCCGCCACGCTTGTCCCGCCCCGCCGCCCGAGGCCGCCGCCGCCGCACCCCGCGGTCACCGTGACCGTTCTCAGCGTTAGGGTTACAGGTTGGTTATTGCCGCTGCGCCCGGGGAGGCCGCGGTTCGCCGGGCCGCGGTGCTCAGCGCAGGAGGCCCGGGGCGCGCTTTGGCTCGCCTCTCGCCGGGGTTGGGCCGAGGGAGGCGAGAGGGGGGCGCGAAAGGCGCTGGGGGAGAGGGCCCGGCGCGTGCGAGGGGAAGGGGCGCCACCACCTCGTCGCAGGGCAGAAGGGGGCTCGCCCCCAGGCGGGGAAGGGGCGCCGGGGCCCGCCTTGCGCCCTCCCCTCCCCTGCCGGGCGCGTGGTTTGGCGCCTGCAGCCAGATGCACTTTTCCTGGCCTTTGAAGCGGGCAGGATGCTGGAAGTCGGGGTCGGCCAGATCTCCGGCCTGCTGCCCCCTCCTCCTGGCATCCAGCAGGTGTTGGGGGGCTTGCAGGTGGTTAGTTGGGAATGAGGTGGCTGCACATCACGGTAGCTGCTGCACTGACCCCTCCGCACCCAGCCTGCAGCTTGGGTGAACCTCAGGGCAGACAGGCAGGTGTTGGGGGGGTGGGGGGGAGTCCGCTCCAGCAGGTTTCCAGAAGGATTATGGCCTTGCCTCCTCCTCCCATCCATTCCCGTGCTGCTACGGATTGCTGTTTGCTTAATATCCCTCATTTTATTAATTGGCCTTCTGCGCGGCTATCATTAGGGTGGCTGCCACACAGCAGGTCAGAGCGCTGCTCTCCCAGAGCAACACCATTTTGCCACTGAACCTTCAAGAGACCGACTGGAATGTATCGACCTGAACTCCGAGCAAGGGGTTATGTCTCTGACTCCCATCTCCTCTTTTAGGATAGTGTAGTAACTCTGAACTCAGATCTGGATAGGTTCTTGAAATACTACAGGATGAATCAGTTTCACGCATTATTTTTTAGGGACTATTTTATTAAGGTTGTGTAGAAGACACACACGGATTCAGTCCTCGAGGGTCTTACTAGCCCTTAATCTGTATTTGTCTGGTCATCAAACTAGGCCCGTATTTCGTTGGTGGTGACGCGCCAGTGACTGTTATGTATAAAAAGGCTATGATTGATACAGAAGACCACTAATATGAGTCAGAAATTAACAAAAATTGGCTTTTTAAAAAAAATTATGATTGATGTTTTCATAGCTGTAATATGGCTTGAAATTGAGAAAGGAGTCGGTGGACTATGGCAGTTACTCTGAGCAGGAACACTGGATTTATGAGTTGAGGGATTAAATTTCAACAGTTTTAAATAAAAATCGTGGCTTCCCTAACCTCCACAACAACGACCAAAATGTATTTCCCAACTGGCTTTCATTTTGTGGACCTTTGTGTGCTGTCTCAGGTCGCTCTAGGGTCACTACGAGTCGGAATGGACTCGACGGCAACGGGTTTGGTTTGTTTTTTTCTGTACTGTGGCTGGGTGGGTAAGAGCTTGGCGGCTAACCAAAATGTCGACAGTTCGAATCCATTAGGCACTCCTTGGAAGCCGTATGCGGCAGTTCTACTCTGTCCTATAGGGTTACTGTGAGTTGCAATCGCCCCTACAGCATCAGGTTTGGTTTTTTGGTTTGTAGTGTACTTTGACCCAGCCACTGCTAAAACCGGATAAAATGAAGGGGAAAAAATTAGGCTTTTAGTTTGAACAGCTCATTGGGCCTTCTTAATATTTTAGAAGACTTGACAACCGGACAGAACTGAGGTGCCGTCACACTATGTGACCATGCTTTAGTCTCTGTAACAAGTTATTTCTTGTGAAAGGGTGGTAATATAGGTTTAACTCTGGGTCTGACTTCCAAGATATTCAAGAAAGGACAAACACACACACACACACAAAAAAAGTCTTCAAAATATTGTGATTTGCTTGCAGTCTAGAGAATAGAGAATTGAAGGTCTCAGTAGCATTTCCTTCTTCTTGGGGCATGACTTTTTTTGAAATGTGTTCCATTTGCTTCTGTTCTCTTTCCTGAGTACGTTGTGAGTGTACGCGTGTGGGTATGTGTGCATGCAAGTGCTTATTTATCATTTGCCCTAATACTGCTGAAATAATTTGGGATTTTTCCTGGCTATATATATATTTATCCCAAGGAAAGATTCACATGTAGACGTCAAGTTTGTGAAGAAAAATTCGCATCCACACACACCATTGTATCCTAATATAAATCAGGCACTACGCCAGGAGTTGGAAGTTCAGGGCAGAAAAGGGTTGGACCTAGAATCTCAGAATTTGTCAGGAAAGACAAATATAAAACCAATTGCATACACAGCAAGATGAATATTTATTTTGTGTATTTTCCCTAAAACTTTCAGGAATGAAAATCTTCTACTTCCCAACTAGTGTTGCTTCAAGTCTTCCTGTTTGGGGGTAATGCAAGAACAAGAACAGCAAAAAAACAGTGGCCTTTGAGTCAATTCTGGCTCGTGGCGACCCCATGCGTGTCAGAGTAGAACTGTATGCCACAGAGTTTTCATTGTCGGATTTTTCCAGAAGTAGTTCATATCAGGTCTTTCTTTCGAGGTGCCTCTGGGTGGATTTGAACCACCAGTCTTTCAGGTAACAGCCCAGCACATTAACCATTGTACCATAATATACAGAATTTTTCAATAAAAACTGTGTAGGAGCAATCTGAATATAGAAGCAATCATATAAAACAAAACTATATCCCAGATTTAAAGATTCTCTATTTTAATCGTTCTGTCCTCTCATTATATTATATTCTAGTTTGGGGTTTGCAAATTATAACCGTGACCTTAAAGAGATCAATTATAAATTGTCCCCAAATAGCGGTATGAACATTTTAGAACTTGATTACCATGTTATATGATACTTGCTTGCCTCAAGGGCCCTTGCAAGGAGTTTTCAAACTTCGAAAACTGCTTGTGTGCAAACTTTAAAGAAATTTTGAATTTATTTTTTAATTTAAAATAATAAGTAATATAAGTGATAGTTAAAAAAAGAGTAAACATCCAGGGTTCTCAAATCTAACAAAAAATAATTGTAGTATTTATGTATTTTCTGTAGACTTTCTAAGAGCATGGCGGTTTGTACTTGTAGTCATAGTGTTGTACAATTTTTATACTGAGTTTTTTCTTTTTAATATTATAAGTACTTTTCTCATGTCCCCATATAGTTTTTTTTACATAAAAATTGTAAATGGCTGGATAGCACTATACACAATAAACATAACCTCTCGTACTTACCCGTGTCTCTATTATTAACCATTGATTTTTTTCAGTTTTTCATATTCACAAGCAATAATATTAAAAGCAATGTCCTAATAGGTATTTGTAATATAGGGTTCCTCCTTATTTTATGTTTTTTTTTTTATGATAAGTTCCAAACAGTTATATTCCTGGAAAAAAGTAGTATCTAAATTATAACGGGTCTTTATATGCATGAAACCATGGTGGCGTAGTGGTTAAGAGGTTAGCAGTTCGAATCCACCAGCTGCTCCTTGGAAACCCTATGGGGCAGTTCTACTGTTTGGAATTGATTCGATGGCAACAGGTTTTTTTTGGTTTTATATGTATATGTGTGTATTTATATATGTATATATACACCAAACCCAGTGCCGTCGAGTCGATTCCGACTCATAGCGACCCTATAGGACAGAGTAGAACTGCCCCGTAGAGTTTCCAAGGAGTGCCTGGTGGATTCG